>NC_064638.1:1161063805-1162400948 GCF_023864345.2 Schistocerca serialis cubense | reverse complement strand
GCAGATTCAGTAGTGTTTTCTCCGCTCTCATTCACCTGAAAATTATAAACGCATTACAGAACACGAACTATGTTGCATATTTTGATACCCTCCGTATTACGAAATCGTTTTGAAACGTACGTCTCTTGGTATGTCGTTCGTAAGCCAGGCTACCAGTTCTCTGCGTGCAACGCCTTCTACCTGATCGTAGTGCGCTACTTGAAGACGTGTACACTGTCGTTGTATATTGTACCTCTTCGCAGAACTAAATACTTTCTGACTTACAAGACACTGCGGGCGACCATCCCTCTCAATGAATAGAAAAGTATCCTCCAATAGAGGTACAGGGCTCCCGCGGTTAGTCATAGCTGTCATTGAACACGGGTTATTCCGTGAGTGGCGGCTGCATGCGGCCAGGGGGCAGTGAGTTCGCTTTCCCCCTCCACGCGGGCTCCGAGCTGTCGCAGTGAGCGCTCCGGAGCGCTCCGGCTCCCTGGAGCTCGGTTGGAACAGCCTGCTTTAGTGGGTTACGCAGAATTTCGCTATTCGTCTGCGCCACACCGTCGCCCATGATGGCAGGCATATCGAACATGTCATAACCTAAATCCGAATAGCCGGCTGCGGTGGCCAAGCAATTCTAGGTGCTTCGGTCCGGAACCGCGCCACTGCTACGGTCGCAGGTTCGAATCCTGCCTCGGGCATGGATGTGTGTGATGTCCTAGTTAGGTTTAAGTAGTTCTAAGTTTTAGGCGACTGATGACAACAGATGTTAAGTCCCACAGTGCTCAGAGCCATTTTTTTTAATCCGAATATCTGTAGTAACGTTAACAGGTTGTATAAAGTGTGTCCACGTCATAGTTTGTAACTAATTTAGTTTTTTTCATATAGTTCTGTAATTGTCACCCTGTATTAATAAAAGAAAATCGTGACGGGTAGCAGAAGAGTTATCTATAAACCAACCCAGACTCAAGGTAGACTCAAATACTTCTGCCGAGTTGAAGATATATGGTCAGCTATCCTTACGAACACCGACAAATCTATGCGAAAAGACATGTCTCCCTCGGTATCACTAGCGTCGTTCCACACATGCCTCTCTGGTTAGGTGAGCTACATTTCATTCGCTGCTTTTGCCTACGTGTAACGCTAAAGCGCTCACGGTGTGAACGTGCGCGTTTTAATTAACGAGTCAGCCACTGTCGCCTCAGCTACTGATGGGCGCCTCACAGAACGGTGCGGGGGTTGGCGGTTCGCTGAGGCGTGCGGCTTAACGCGGGCCGCGACAGACTATAGACTTCACGGCCCAGTTGCCGCAAAGTCTGTTAGCGGGCGCTCATCGTACGCCGGCTGACACGTGCCACACGCGATGTATGTAGGTCGCGGCGGGATTACTGCTCTCCGCGCGCTCTCCTGCTAAATTCCTGTCGTTCGGCTGCTCTCGCGTGTCCGCGTTCCGTCTTGTATTGCGACACCTAGAGCTGTTTCGAGAACCTGATTCCAGTCGTCTGCGTTCTACTTTTCGTTTCTTCTTTACTACAGACAGGTCGATTTCAGACAGACCGTTTCATCGTAAAACTGCGAGTCACAGCTTTACTGGTAAACAACGCCTTGAAAATTTTTGCGGAAAGCAAATTTAGGCACTCCGCCAAACGTCAAAGTGAAGTGAAAATGTAGCGGTTGCTACGTCTTCCGAAATAATTAAGAAATTTGGATGACACGTGGAATGTTCCTGCAGTGACACATTTACTGCGATTGACATGCTAACAGCACAAGTTTTTCTTGCGAGTCGTCTAATGCGGAGGGCTGCGTTGAGTAATTCGTGAGAGAAAATCCAGTATTTTCCCCCAGTCGCCTTCTAGCGTGAGTTGGAAGAGGTGTGTTAGGCTCGTGTGCTGTATAATTGTTACGTTCTCCCCACTGGATTTCTCCTACGTCTGCTTTTGTTACCAACTCGAATTCGTTAAAAAGTGAATCTTAGGTGTAGCGTGTGCCAATATTCGATACTACGATAATGAAAATTCAAAATACTGGGATGTCACCTGAATTTTATTAATTTGTATCTCAAAAGCGGGAAGCGAGATATATATTCATTTTTAAGATCCAATCTAGCATCAAAGATTGCATAATAAATAGACCAATCTATTTATCGCTTTTCGTAATAATAACTTTATTTATCACAACAGTCATCACACGAGTTTGTCGGTACTTAGAAGTTCCACAAGAATGTTCCCGAGGCAGTTCTAAGTCAGTTTTGTGCAAAATAAGATAAGATCCTCCCGGAACGAGTGTTGCATCTCTTAATACTATCCGTTGACTATTTAAAATGTGTTCAGAGGCTGGTTTAAACTTCTAAGTACACGATACGAGAATTTGTAACGTTCGCATACTACCAGCCTTAAAGCTAGTCACGAACTGTGTGGCGCGCCGGCCAGAGAGGACGAGCGGTTCTAGGCGCTACAGTCTGGAACCGCGCGACTGCTACGGTCGCAGGTTCGAATCCTGCCTCGAGCATGGATGTGTGTGATGTCAAAATGGCTCTGAGCACTATGGGACTCAACTGCTGAGGTCATTAGTCCCCTATAACTTAGAACTAGTTAAACCTAAGTAGCCTAAGGACATCACAAACATCAATGCCCGAGGCAGGATTCGAACCTGCGACCGTAGCGGTCTTGCGGTTCCAGACTGCAGCGCCTTTAATCGCACGGCCACTTCGGCCGGCTATGTGTGATGTCCTTAGGTTAGTTAGGTTTAAGTAGTCCTAAGTTCTAGGGGTCTGATGACCACAGATGTTAAGTCCCATAGTGCTCAGAGCCAACTGTGTGGCGCACTACATTCTTGCTCCGCACACAGCTCCTCGCCCTCTGAAAGTGTGTCTTACACTGATTAAGTGAGCTGGCATGCCTCTCAGAGCGCGGACACGATTTTTCGATTCAGTCCACCAATGACAAAGGCCATAAAATAAAACCTTTAATTAGTTTGGGAATGTGATATTAGAGTTACTGAAATCATATTTAGAAAGCCAGAAGTATGGATACGTTCATCAACACAGTTGGAATTCTATACAAACATTTAAACAGTAAACGTAAATAAAGTTAGATGCTTGGTGCGGATGCTTTCTCTGTGTGCGCTTCAGCACGACTCGGCCTAGTTCCCACGCTCTCCGGCCGTCTGTCATTTAGGGAATGCGGTACTCTACGCATCCTTTCTGCTTACCAACTCGCAGCAACGTCTGCCACAGTTAAGAAGAAGATAAAGTCTTCCCGTGGACCGCAGCTTCGCTACATGTGACACGATCTGGCCCTTGTCGCTGATAATCCTCAGGAAGCACAATTGACGATAGCCAAAAGTTAGCAGAGAGTGGTGGTCCTGTACACATGCGAGTACTTCAGTGTGATAGTGATGAACCGGTGCACGCATAAGTGAGGCTGTGGCTCCGTCAAAAAAGTCAAACATTCTGTAATGACCCTGTCAACAAACTGATCTGTTTAGTTTAAGTAGTTCAAAGTTCTAGGGGACTGATGACCTCAGAAGTTTAGTGCCATAGTGCTCAGAGCCATTTGAACCAATCTACATCTACATCTACATGGTTACTCTGCAATTCAAACTTAAATGCCTCGCAGAGGGTTCATCGAACCATATTCATACTACTTCTATGCCACTCCACTTTAGAATGGCGCATGGGAAAAGGAACACCTAAATCTTTCCGTTGGAGCACTGATTTCTCTTATTTTATTACGATGATCGTTTCTGACTACGCAGGTTGGTGTCAACAAAATATTTTTGCATTCAGAGGAGAAAGCTGGTAATTGAAATTTCGTAAGTAAATCTCGCCGCAAAGGAGACCGCCTTTGTTTCAGTGACTGCCACCCCAACTCGCGTACCATATCAGTGACACTCTGACCCCTATTGCGCAGTAACACGAAACGAGCTGCCCTTTTTGCACTTTTTCGATGTCCTCCGTCAATCCTACATGGTAAGGATCCCACACCGCGCAGCAATATTCCAGCAGAGGACGGGCAAGTGTAATGTAGGCTGTCTCTTTAGTGGGTTTGTCGTTTCTTCTAAGTGTTCTGCCAACAAAGCGCAGTCCTTGTTTCGCCTTCCCCACAGTATTATCTATGTGGTCTTTGCAATTTAAGTTGCTCGCAACTGTAATTCCTACGTATTTAGTCGAATTGACTTGTGCGATTTATCGTATAACCAAACTTTATCGGATTTCTTTTAGTACCCATGTGGATGACCTCGCACTTTTCTTTGTTTAGTGCCAATTGCCACATTTCGCACCAAACGTAAATTCTCGCTAGATTACCTGTAATTAGAATTCATCGTCTGATGATTTTACTGGATGGTAAATTACAGCGTGATATACAAACAGTCTAAGGGGGCTGCTCAGATTATCACCTACATGATTTATGTAAATCAGGAACAGCAGAGGGCCTACATTGCAGAACGCCAGATATCACTTCTGTTCTACTCAATGATTTACCGTCTATCGCTACGAACTGTCACCTCTCTGAGAGGAAATCACGAATCCAGTCACACAACTGAGACGATATCCCATATGCACACAATATGACTAATAGTCGCTTGTGAGGAACGGTATCAAAAGCCTTCTGGAAATCTAGGAATATGGAATCTATCTGAGATCCCTTGTCGACAGCACTCATTACTTCATGTGTATAAAGAGCTAGCTGCATTGCACAACAACGATATTTTCTGAATCTGTGTTGGTTATGTATCAATAAGTCATTTTCTTCAAAGTGATTCGTAATGTTCGAGAACAGTGTATGCTGCAAGAACCTATTGCAAATTGAGGTCAGTGATATGGGTCTGTAATTAAATAGGTTATTCCTATTTCCTTTCTTGAATATTGGTGTGACCTGTGCTACTTTCCAGTCTTTATGAACAGAGCTTTCGTCAAGTGAGTGGTTGTATTTGATTGCTAAGAAAGGCGCTATTGTGTCTGCATACTCTGAAAGGAACCTGATTGGTATACAATCTGGACCGGAAGACTTGCCTTTCTTAAGTGATTTGAGTTGTTTCGCAACACCTAAGATATTTACTTTTATGTCACTCGTGCTAACAACTGTTCTGGTTTCGAATTCTGGAATATTTACTTCGTCTTCTTTCGTGAAGGAATTACGAAAAACTGTATTTAGTAACTGCGCTTTAATGACACCATCATCGGTAACATATTCATCGCTATCGCGCAGTGGCGTTATTGACTGCTTTTGCCACTGGTGTACTTTACATACGACCAGAATCTCTTAGGGATTTCTACCATATTTTGAGACATTGTTTCATTGTGGAAACTACTAAAAACATCTAGCATTGACGTCCACACTAAATTTCGAGGTTCCGTGAAACTTAACCAGTCTTGGGAATTTTGCGTACTTGTGAATTTGGCACGCTTTTTTCGTTGCTCCTGCAACAGTGTTCTGACGTATTTTGTGTACCATGGTGGATCAGTCATGTCTCTTATGAATTTATGCGGTATGAATCTATCTATTGCTGTCGATACTTTACCTTCGAATTTGAGCCATATCTGGTCTACACTAACATAATTAGCTTGGAAGGGATGGAGACTCTCTCTTAGGAAGGCATCAAGAGAACTTTTATCTAGTGTTTTAAATAGATATATTTTGCGTTTATTTATAGTGGGTTTGGTTGATATGGTTTTGAGCCTCGCTATAGTGACGTTGTGTTCACTAATCCCTGTAAGCATCATGACGCAGTCTATTAGATCAGGATTATTTGCGGCTAAGAGGTCAAGTATGTTTTCGCAACCATTTACAATTCGTGTAGGCTCATGAGGTAATTGTTCAAAGTAATTCTGGGAGAAATGTGTTTGTCGTGCGGGTGACTATGTGCGCTGCTCTCGAGCAGCGGAGGCGCGCGCATCAGTGATGAAGAGCGGCATCTGTGCATGGCCAGAAGAAGAGCTGCGAAGCCATGCTCCGACTGTGGCGTGACACTGAGCAAATTGTCGTGCGTGGTTATGATGACACAGCAAAATTGTCGTGTTGTCGCGCCACAGAATGGGCAGAAACGGGCAGAAGAAGAAGAAGGCAGACACGGCGAAGCAGCCTTCGACACCGCAATCCATTGGGAACGCACAACGGAAGCGCGATGAGCATCATGTGCCAGTCCCTCCTCTGTACATTCAGTGCAGTAGAAGGTCGTGGACGGAGATGTCATAGCCAGCTGCTGCAGGGAAGAAGTAGGCGTAGGGTCCCTGGACTCAGAGGCCATCGTCCAGCAGCAGGCAACGAGCGTGGCCGACCACCGCGCACTGTAGAGTGCTGTGGCCGCCGACATTGTTGATCCACCTACTGTGGAGAAGACGACCGCGCCGAAACAGCGCGAGAAGTAATCCAAGGCCCTAATCAGAGGGCTGCCTTGGATATGTGATTAAAAGTCGGTCCAAGAGGGGCTGTCACTAGCTGGATTCAGGGGTGCAGCTACTAAGCTGCACAACCAGACGAATAAGAAACCGAGCGAGGTGGCGCAGTGGGTAGACACTGGACTCGCTTTCGGGAGGACGACGGTTCAATCCCGCGACCTGCCATCCTGATTTAGGTTTTCCGTGATTTCCCTAAATCGCTCCAGGCAAATGCCGGGATGGTTCCCGTGAAAGAGCACGGCCGACTTCCTTCCCTAATTCGATGAGACCGATGACCTCGCTGTCTTGTCTCCTTCCCCAAAAACAACCCAACCCCAAGGAATAAGAAGAGGCCGCCGCTGTACATCGTCGTAGTGGGAACTGCGATGGATGACAGCGACATCTTCGGGATAAGGAAGCTCATAGGCTTTCCTGTGACTCCCGCTCTCCCCCTAGGCATGGACCCAAAGTCACGTTGTCTCAGGTGCCAGCTGAAGGGCACGTGGGAAAACACTGCAACAACTAGCCGTGGTGCTTAAGGTGGGCCGGCGCGCACGATACCCGCGCCTATGACAGGCGACGAGAAGAGGCGCCAACTTGTGTTCGCTACAGCAGGCCTCCTGTGGCATACTGACGTCGCTGCCCGGCTTTCGTCAGCGATGGCTGCGCTAGAAACAAGGCGCAAACCGAGAAGCCACGACGACGGCGCCGTAAGCGCCGCCGAACGAAGACGCAACCGGAAGGAGAGAAGACAGCCCCCACTGCCCACAGGCGGCCGGAATATCGAACCAGTGAGAGTGGCGCGGGGGACCGGCCGCCGGCGGTACCAAAGCAGGCGCCGCAAGTGCAGGCGATGCGCGCCTTGCTAGAGGCCGCGGCGGAGGAAGCGATTGCGGCCTTCAAAGCCGCCATGGACGCAGACAGGGCAGTCTTTAAGGCAACCCTGACTGCAGAGGTGGAAGAGGCACGCAGCCAACTGTGGCAATTGCGGTCACAGATGCCACACGACATTCGTGGGGATGCCACAGACGAAGAAAAGGCACCTGCCGCCGCTCCCCTTCGGAGCACCCGGCAGAAGGACACACCGCGGCGGACACGCTGAAGAGGAAGACGGAAGCCGCCGCAACAACGCCGAAGCCCATCGGTTCCGAGCAGCGCAACTTCGGCGAGTGGGCTACCACAGCGGTCAGAACGCTCAGGGATATGGGCTACTTTTTTTGTGGTTTTAGGGCGCACAACAACAATGGTCATTAGCGCCCAGACTAAGTTAGGAATGCACTGCGAGGCACAAGGTTAAAACAGCAACTAAAAGGGACAACACTATAAAAGACATGTTAACAGGCATAGGATTAAAAGAAAAACAGCATACTCAAACGTCCTTAGACAGGTTGGATAAAACGAAGAACGCGAGCAGCTGCTCCTGGGTCACCCGCTGAAATGGCATCCAGAGTACATGGCAGGCCAAGATCAACGTGCAGTGTATTACAGTTCGGATAGGACGTTAAAATGTGGCGTACCGTTAGCAATTGCCCACATGGGCAGAACGGCGCCGGCGCAGCCGTCAGCAGATGGCGATGGCTGAACCGGCAGTGTCCAATTCGTAACTGGGCCAAAACGACCTCCTCCCGCCGAGAAGGGCGTGAAGAGGTCGTCCAAGCCGTGGGAAGAGGTTTCAAGGCCCGAGCTTGTTGTCCGTAAGTGTAGCCCAATCGGCACGCCACAGCGATAAAATCCGCTGACAAATGGCCCTGCTACAAAATTTGATGAAGGTACACAACAAGAAGCTGTCCGAGGCTGGAGGACCGCAGCCTTGATGTGGGCTACGTCATCCGCTGTGTCGGGCAGACACTGCCGCGGCCCTTACTGAGCCTGTCAGCGCAGCCAACGAGTGAGCAGTGGTGCCGTCACGCGACCGCACATCTCCGAGCGCTTGACTTCGACGCCTGCCCTCCAGACACCTACGAGCGACCTGCGCCTTCCCCCGCGAAAAGTCACCACTGACCCAGCGCGGCAGGGGGCTCTCATAGCCTGAACTGCAGCACATGGACTTATCTCTTATGGCGGACATATGGCTTCACTCTGTGAGGTAACAGGCGAGTTGAGGCGCCCTGAAAATATTCTAAGTTCGGAGTTGCGTGGCCACGCGGGCCGCTCGGCAGGGCTGCCGCGTGGTGCCGAACGTTCGCCGGGGTCCAGGCCGATGCGAGGCTGGGAATTCCATGGTGACGCTCTGTCGATGAAGACACGTCCGGAGTGCCAAAGATGGCGGACTTTGTGAAACCTTAATGGTAGACATTTCACAGTTCGTATAGAAATTAATAGTACCCAGGTGAATCATGGTACCTCAAAAAGAAACATGTACATTACCATTATTTTCACGACGATTCTGATGGTGTAATCAGATTTTCAATGTCTTTTTTTAGTTTGAAGTTTAGTATGTGATGCAAATTGTACAAGTAAAACCAAGCAATGAATTTCCAAAATCTAAACGGTTCATCCGATTTCGTTGATCGCCGTGTCTTTAGAAAGCTATTAGTGTAAACCTAAATTGGTATGCATTTCAGGCATGTAACTTGAATAGTAGATGAGTTATTGGAGGTCAAAGTGGCCGATTGCTATCGATCGCTTCAGGCCATAAGTATTCCACAATCACAAGAAGAAACAGTAGCGGCAAGCTTATAAACATATTTATTCGTCTATGTCTTTGTTTATATCCGATATATAGCAACCATGAAGAAATAGGTCAATTATTTACTGTGTTTTAGAAAGCACAGAGACATTAGGCTGCTGGCTTACTTCTGTTCTATTCAGTTGATATATATTTATTTAAATTGCTGATCTATTTAAAAATGTGTGTTAGAGAGTGTTTATGGTCCAGCTGTAGGAATATTTATTTAATTTCAAGTTATTTAAACGTAAATCCAGTATTTCGAATGTGTTTCATTATGTTTTCGAGTGTACGTGGACTTGGAGACAGGGCGGGAGCGCTGTAGCCAATCACAGCGATCGTTCCAAAAAGGACACGTGGAGAGACTGTATGCAGGTGGGGGAAGAGCATCGTTTCGAGAGAGAACGGGGGGATTCTGAACAGTGCAGCGCCTGCGTCAGTATGGGAGAGGACATGGTAGAGTCCTGGACAGTACGGCGCGACGGACGCACAGTCGAGGGAAATACTTGGAGAGTGGAGCAGTTTGCGCGTGATAGTGGGAGATAGAAAAATTTCGTAGTGCTGACTTGTGCACTTGTGGGACTTCCCTGGTTTCTGCAGTGAACACGTACGAGGCCTGTTCAGAAAGTAAGCTCCGATTGATTGCCAAATTGAAACCACAGTGAACATCAGAAATGTTTTACTTGTAACAATTAGCTACACCTTTCAGCTACTTCTCTACGTAGTCGCCGTTCTGACTTAGACTTTTGTCATAGCGTTGTACCAACTTTTCAATAGCCTCATCATAGAAGGCAGCCGCCAGTGCTTTCCGCCAATTCTCCACGCTGGCCTACACCTCGTTGTCTGTGTCAAAATGTTGTCTTCAAAGACAGCGGTTCATGTGACCAGAGATGAAACTCATGGGGAGACAATTGCGGACTGTATTGTGGGTAATCTAACATTTCCATTTGAAAACGATGCAGGAGCATCTTCCTTACCCCTGCAGAATGCGGCTGAGAATTGTCGTGAAGACTAAACAGCACGACAGTTACGTAATGTTAGCTGCATAGCTTCAGGCGAAATTTCTCACCAGGCCCTCGTACTTGGCGGCAGACACTATTTTCTAGACATCTTTACGCACTCACTGCGAGCTCAGAAATGAAAAGAGCGACGTGATGCTAACTGGGGTTATACTAGAGACACTACCCAACACATCTGTGCAAAGCTTTATCGGATTTTCATAGTCGTTTCCATTTCGCGACCGATCGGAGGTTACTTTCTGAACGCCCCTCGTAGTATGCGGTTAGAAGTGAATATGTCGCGAGCTATGTTGTTGTTCATAACTAATTGCCGGCGGGAGTGGCCGAGCGGTTCTAGGCGCTACAGACTGGAACCGCGCGACCGCTACTGTCGCAAGTTCGCATCCTGCCTCGGGCATGGATGTGTGTGATGTCCTTAGGTTAGTTAGGTTTAAGTAGTTCTAAGCTCTAGGGGACTGATGACCTCAGCAGTTAAGTCCCATAGTGCTCAGAGCCATTTGAACCAAACCATAGTGCTCAGAGCCATCTGAACCGTAACTAATTACGTGAAGTAGGAATGTATTGTTTCCCTGTTATCCAACTTACATTTATTTAATTGCTGGACCATCGACACCGATAAGTGTTTTACAGTAATAAAGGGCATTCTTAAGCGTACTTCTGCTATCGAACTCATAATTTAAAGTCGTTAAAATAGTACCTGCAGAATTTATTTAATTGCAATCTTTCATTTGTAAATGTACATGTTACGTTCAAAAGTCGCAACTGCCGAGTGATAGGAACCTTCGACCATTCGATTCATGTGTATATTCATATTGTATACTGTCATTCAGCAGTATTTGTTTTATAATGCGGCAACTATGTATCCCAGCTCCTAGGCAACGAAACCAGCTAAAACATTTAATATTTCAACTCTGAGTCATAGGGTACATATTTGAGGGCCACACCATCATTTTAATTTTTCTGAAAGCCCGCAACACGGTATCCGCTTGCATGCTACTGACTGCTAACTTAACCCATCCTTGCATGACCTCTCGCAGTCTGAAAGATTCCGCTACTGCCATTACTAGCCGACCTAACGATCGTAGAGTATTTTTCCCCTTGGCTCTTGCCTTGACACTCTTTCCCCTCTGTCCTTCAAACCGCTACTCTTCGTTCGACTTTCGACCCAATTATTAATGGTCAATCTTAACCAGACGTACGCAAACATCGCAGTACCCACATCTTGCGACATCATTTTAATTTTTCTGAAAGCCCGCAACACGGTATCTGCTTGCATGCTACTGACTGCTAACTTAACCCATCCTTGCATGACCTCTCGCAGTCTGAAAGATTCCGCTACTGCCATTACTAGCCGACCTAACGATCGTAGAGTATTTTTCCCCTTGGCTCTTGCCTTGACACTCTTTCCCCTCTGTCCTTCAAACCGCTACTCTTCGTTCGACTTTCGACCCAATTATTAATGGTCAATCTTAACCAGACGTACGCAAACATCGCAGTACCCACATCTTGCGACACCTCATATTAGTGAAAACTAACCCTTATGCAGAGATGGCAGTAGACCTTTTGAGTTGTCCATCATGCCAGTGTGGGCGTGGAGCTGCTCCACCTCGAATAAAATATTAAAAAAATGTTAGTTGAGTTTATTTTACTTTAGAAGCTTTGAGAGTTTCACGTAAAAAAAATTCGGAGACATTACCTTTCAGCAGGCTGTCCTAGATTTATCTGACATATAGCACTCACTTGGAGATGGGTAACGGTTATCAGCCGCAGTACCGTGGCGAGATGTTGACGTCATCCGGCTGCAGCCAGAAACTTCACAGAAGATCAGAAGTATACTTTTCTAGTTCGGTGTTTTTGGAAGCCATATTGGTTCCCGCAGAGTATGCGTAAGTACAAATGAAAGACATGTTCCATATTAAGGGATATACCGAGATGAGAGGTCATTAGTTTAACTTTTCAAACCTGTACGCGAGTTTGCTAATGGGTTCGAACTGTGCAGTGTTTCAATCGCTTGAAGCATTTCTTTGTCCACGGAAACCGCAACAGATTGCTATTCAAATGTTGCCCAATTTAAGTGGTTCGTTCAAATGGCTTTGAGCACTATTCGACTTAACTTCTGAGGTCATCAGTCGCCTAGAACTTAGAACTAATTAAACCTAACTAACCTAAGGACATCACACACATCAATGCCCGAGGCAGGATTCGAACCTGCGACCGTAGCTGGCGCTTGGCTCCAGACTGTAGCGCCTCGAAACGCACGGCCACTTCGGCCGGCCCCAATTTAAGTACGCGTAATAAATGGTGTGGCAAAATTATGTGTCGGTTTTTAATTAATAATATCTCTTGTACAACAAAACATTTTAATATATTTTTCGGAGGGACCTATTAGGGTACTTCCTTATTAAAGTGCAATACGAAAAAGGCCCATAAACGACGTCTAAGGATACGATAATTATTTGATCAAAGAGGAGTTCACTTTTCTGCTAAGCAAGCCTCCTGCTCCTACTGAAGGCCTCAAAATAATTCCCTGCACAATTCCTTTAAATTCGTCCAGTTTATGTTGCTGGTATAAGGACTCTCTCTGCCCAACCTGACAAAAAAAAATAAAAAAATAAAAATAAAAATTTACCAAAATTTAAAAACGATAAGTTAACATGAAAAGTTAAAAATGGTTGTATGGGGTGAGGTATATATTAATGCTAATATCAAATTCAGTATATTCCACATTAAAACTGTGGCAATATTAGAAACTATCTTTTCTTGAAAGCTATACATGAAATCCGTAAAAGGCAAGTAATTTATAATATTAGGAGCCAAGATTGCTTGATGTGAAATAAAATAGTTTATTTCATTAACAGTTTCGACAATAGCTAGCTGTGAACGTCAGACTCTGAAGTGTTACAGGAATATAGTTACACATCAGTCTCGTCGACATAATGAGAACGTGCTCCACACTAGTTTGTCAAATACATAAAGTTTCTATGTACAATATAGGCGGCAGGACTAAAGAGTGGAGGAACAAAAACAGGTACATCAGTAAAGAGGATGGGTCGACGACAGTTCAAAAAGACTCTTGGATCTTGACAATGGTGCCAGAGGGAACGTGAACCATTCAAGGTGTCGTTACAACCAAAGCGATGTAAGCGCATCAGGCAATAATAAATCAGCACCTTCCTTTCCTTTGTGTTGAGTTAAACCACAAACCCTTACGTGCCTTGCTTGATTCTGGAAGCAGTCTCTTATTACTGGACCACGACTAGTTTAGCCCCTTACGAGCTACGGTCGAGAGATGTCATAATGTCAATGGGCAGACGTTGCGTTTGTTGGGCTGTTAGGGGGGAGTCTTGGTGTTCAATATTTTTCATGGCCAGCAGCGTTGATAGTAGTTAAGAATCGGTCAGTCAATTTGCTTTGGGATGTGACTTCACTCAGCTAACCAGGCTGGTTCCAAATTATGCTAATAGGTGTTCTTGTCAGAATTTCAAATCTGTTGTTGTGAGTGGTTGCAGTTAATCGACAGTGCTATGGCACTCCGTGCGGGGTTTGAGGTAAGTTACTTGAGTCTCTTCAAGCTAAGAAACTACTAGAGGTGCTCAGTAGACTCTCAGACGTCTTATCCAACGAAGTGCGGCTACGATTTGGATTAAAAATAAAATAAGGTTGACCAATGATATTCCTATCTGACAACCCGTGTACAGGCAGTCACCCCAGTAGATGAAAGCCTTGTGTCAACTTTTGTATTACACGTTCCACGAAGGCGTTGTGAGACCGTCTACCTAGGCATGCAACTCACCGATGTTCTTAGCCCCAAACGGTAGACGTTTGAAATATTATTTCCGTTTACTTGTTGAGGCTTGGCCCCTCACACCCAACAGCTAATTATGCTGACGCAAATTTAGGATACCACTCCGTAATGAATTACTGGAAGATATAAATTTGGAGAGAATAAAATATGCCATTTTTCAACCTCTATATAAGAAACCAGCTACTCTTCGAGACCCTGAAAGCCCATGGGGTGTCAACCGGCCACCGTGTCATTCTCTGCCTGATGAGGTCATTTCGACGTTTTATGGAGGGGCATGTCGTCAGCTCACGGCATTCCCGGTCGTTTTCCGAATTTTAGATCTTGGAGCCGTTACTCTTCATTCAGGTAATTTGTCACGTGGCATCACGAGGCTAATTGCACCCATACCAGTCCTACCAGCAAGGAAAAATTCCTGTCAGTGCTGGGAACCGAGCGCGATTGCTCTGCATAGCAACCGTGTACGCGGACCACTCAGCTATGGAGCACAGAAGATACAAATAATTATAGGTCACTTTCTATAGTAAAGTTTTCTTCCGAAATATTCGAAAAAGTAACGTACTCAAGAAAAATCTAACATTTAAGAAGAAAAAATTTCCTCAGCACATCAGAGTTCAATTCCAGAAGCGTTGTTCGACTGAGAATGATTTCATACATGCACTCACCAAATGTTACGAGCCTTAAATAATCAAATATCACCCACTGGTATTGTTTGTGTTCATTCTAAGGTACTGGAGTGCATAGATCATGTTACTCTCTTACAAAATCGAAGCTCTGTAGAACCGAGGGTTTTACAAACAACTAGTTTGAATCGTACGTACAAAACAGAATGAAAAGACTTGTGCTGAATGATTGAAACATGGTTGGTAAGGTAGAAAAATTTTAGCCATACTGAAGAGAAATCAGGAACATAGTCCCATGGGGTTCAATTTTGTGTCCACTTCTGTTTCTTATATATGTGAATGACCTTCTGCATAACATGAGCAGTCGTGGTTGCTGCTTTATGGAGACGACAGTATCATTATAATAAATTTCATTACAGAGAAAGTAACTGCTCTTGTTAACACTATGCCGTCCGCCACAGTGGTGTCGTGCGCGAAATAGCGGTCAACGGCCGGCGACACCACAGTGGTGTCGTCTGCATAGTATCGCGCAGTGGCCGGCGACAGCAGTTTAGTATCTTTTGCATTCTGTTGGTGTTTTGTTTAGGTAACAATAAGTTACACACGTCAACAAGTATTTTGTTTTTATAATTACTTGTACACTTTCATCATGGCGGTCGAAAGAGACAATAGGATTATTTACATCTTGTCTGACGTTCCGGACGACTTGGCCGATTGGGAAGTGAAGCAGAATTGTACGAAGATACTGAAATACGTCCAAGAAGAATTCGGCGAACGCTACGATTGCCAACTGATTCAGCTGAATCAGACGAAGAAAACAGTACACAGTAGTCAGACTATGACTTGTCGAGGACCAATAATAAATTTGAAGGATCCCCGGGTCCAAACATATTTCCCAAAGATACACAGAGCGTCACTGCTGCTTTCATCTAGTACTTTCCCCTCTTTGGGGAAGTGTGAGGGGGAGTTTGTAGCCTTTCGGCTTTTACTCCCCTGTGTACTTGTGTGTGTGATTATCTCTGTACTTTTTTGGTGTCTGTGAACTGTAATGATTGTTCTGTGTGAGTCTGGTACTTGCCTGAGGTTTGGCGAGATAATTGTAGTAATTTGGGTAGGAGTAGGATTTGGGAATGGATATTGGGATTTTTCTCTTCGACTTAGTCGTCGAAGATCGTCATGGGGCGATTGTGTTTATCGCGGGACATGTCATACCGACCTAGGGAGTGGATGAGGGCGTTTCCCGACCTGGAAGTACCTTCATAGAAGGCTCTTGACGGGTCTTGAAAACGCTCTCTCAGGAGTGGGATTTCCGCAGCGGCATGCAAATCGTCGATAGGGAATCCAAGGGGTAAATGCAGTGCCCTCCTGAGGGCGCGGTTCTGCAGCCTCTGGAGTTTGTCCAGGTGCTGCTTCGCCGCGTATCCCCAGACAGGACACGCGTATTCCGTGACTGGCCGGATCAGAGCCTGGTATACATTCACTCCTACTGAGCAGGAAAGGGAGCTGGATGAGCTGAGGATTGGGTACAGGATGGACATTCTGGCGCAGACCTTCCTATGGACCTCGTCTATGTGGGGTTTCCACGTAAGACGAGAGTCCAAGGTTACGCCAAGATACTTGGCGGTTCTGCGCCAGGGGAGTTGGGTTCCGTTTAGGTGAAGGTGGAGGGGGGGGGGGGGGGCGTTGAGGAGGTTCGCGCCTTCCGAGCCTACGGGTGATCAGCATCGCCTGCGTCTTTTCAGAATTGATGGTGATTCGCCAGCGACAGGACCAAGTTTCTGTGTCATCTAAAACCCTTTGTAGCCTACGGATGACCAGGTCCTTGTTCACGTTTCTTGTGTAGAAGGCTGTATCGTCAGCGTACTGTGCAGTGTGCACCGGGGGGGCCGTTGGTGTGTCCGCAGTGTACAGACTGTACAAAACGGGCCCCAGGACCGATCCCTGTGGCACCCCAGCACGAATACGCCTTCTGGTGGAGGTGGCTGTTTCTACTTTGACAGAGAAAGTTCTGTTTGAGAGATAGCTTTTGATCTGTTTAACTATACTCCCAGGGAACCCTTGGGTGTACAACTTGTAGAGTAGCCCTCTATGCCATACTAAGTCAAAGGCTTTGGCTACGTCTAGTAGCACTATCCCGCAGTAGCCTCTGTGGTTGAAGCCCTCTGTGGCTGCTTCAACCACTCTCATGATCTGTTGTGGGGCAGAGTGGTTCTGCCGGAATCCGAATTGGAAATCCGGCAGAATTTGCTCTCTGGTGATATGTTCTTGTATGGGTCTTAGCAGGAGGCGCTCATAGATCTTGCTGAGAGTTGACAAGAGGCTAATCGGCCTGTAGTGCTGCGAGAATAGAGGGTCTTTCCCTGGTTTGTGTATTGCGACCACTTCCGCGTGTTGCCAGCAAGCTGGGAACTCGCGGGTACGAGTAATCTCGTTGAAGACGTTCGCGAGGTGTTCGATCACCGTGGGTGGGAGGTTTTTGACCAACTGGTTGGTTTTGTCATTGTCATGTCCTGGCGCCTTTTTGGAGGGGAGGTACCTAATTACTTTTGCCACGTCTTCAGGGGCAAAAACTGTGGGTTCGTCTTCTGGGTCCTCCTCAGCATTGAGGAAGACAGCCAGTTGACGACGGACCACTCTTTCATGCTCATCATCCTGGGGTTCAGCCGCTTGGAACTGCTTCTCGAAAGTGTCGGCGAGGGCGTTGGCGTTTTCAGCATGGCTGTAGGCCATACCCCGCTCGCCGTGCAGTGGCGGCATCCTAGCGCGTCTTCTTGTGAATTGTTTGGTTGCTTGCCAAAGTGTGTGATCGTCTACTTTGAGGGCTGTGAGGCGGTTTTGCCATTGCTGGTTTCTGTGCTCATTGAGCGCTACCTTCAATTCTCTCTGTAGACAATTGAGCAGCCTCCTTGTGGCCTGGTTTCGGGTTATCTTCCGCTCTTTTGCCACTCTGTTCTTATGTCGAATTTGAGCTAGCAAGTGTTCCGGGAGCTGTATTTGCGGCGGCGGACCATCCCTTTGTGGAGGGGTAGCTTCTTCCGCTGCCTGCAAGATGGTGCCTGTTAGGTCTTGTAGCGCTTGTTCTACTGTTTCGGCAGTAGGTGGCGGAGCGCGAGCGATATCAGAGGCGACAGTTTCTCGGTATCGCTCCCAGTTTGTACGTTTGTAAGACGTCTGGTACCGTGGGAGTGCTACCCATTCTCCCACGTCGACCTCTAGGATCACTGGGTTGTGGTCGGAGGACATTCTGTTGATCGTCCTCGCGGTCACAAACCCCGTAATCCTCCTAGTGAGAGCTATGTCTAACACGTCGGGCCTGCCTCCATTTTTTGGAAAATGTGTGGGCTCGACTGGACCCCAAGTTTCGAAGTGGTGGTTGCGCGCTAGTTGTTGCAATCTGGCGCCTGCTCTGGAGGTTACTCTAGAATTTCAATCAGGATGTTTGGCATTGAAGTCGCCCCCTATTATGAGTATGCCTTCAATTTGCCCTAGAGTAGCTATGTCTCCCTCATCTATCTGGTCTTTTGGGGGTCGGTAGATTGCAACGATTGTTAGGGGTCCAGTGGCAGTGGCTACTTCCACCGCCACTGCTTCGATTTTATTGGTAGCTGGTAAGAATACCTGGTGGTGCGGGATCCCTCTTTTTATGTATATGGCCACTCCTCCGCCATGGGTTGGCCTGTCTTTGCGATAGCTAACATAGTTGGGACTGTCGCTTTTATTCCCGGTTTTAAGTGGGTTTCCCCCATCATGCATATGTCGATGGAGAACTCCTTCATGAGTTCTCTGAACTCGACCTCTTGGTTAACAATGCCGTCTGCGTTAAAGACGCACATTGTCAGGCCATGGATGTTTGGTCGTCTATCCATGATGGGGTTTTGAAACTACTGAGGAAGTCGCAGAGGGGAGTGACTGCTGGACTGTTGCCTGAAGGGCAACGAGGATCTGTGTGTTCTGCTTCTGGGCTTCCCTGAATTCCTTCATCATTTCCATGACGAGGTTCATGGTCTGTACCATTACGCCTAACAACTGATCCATGGGGGGGAGTGTGTGTGGGGTTCCCTAGAGCTTCCTCCGTCGTGGTGGACCTGGTCGTTGATGCTGTGTATTTCCCGGTGTTGTTCTCGTGATAGTGTCTGGTGTTGTGATGATTGGGCCACGCTTTCATGGTTCCTCGGGGGAGAAACCACTTCCGCATATGTCGCCCTCGGTGTGTCCGGCCTTGGTTTTACCCAGGCCTTGTCTGTGTGTGTTGTTGTATTTTGTTTTCTTGTGTGAGTGGTTGGGTTTGTCGTGTTTTGTTTACGTGTGTGGGGGGCGGCCTTTGCGCCCTTTGCCTGCTGTGAGTGTCTTTTGTGGACCTCACAACCTTGGTAACCCGCTGTGTGGTTTTTGCCACACAGTGCGCACCTTACTTGTGGGTCCGTGTGCTTGAGTGTGCATGTCCTGGTGTCGTGGGCCTCGGCGCACTTCCTGCATCTCACTGGCATGTTGCAGTGCGCAGCGATGTGGTTCAGGCCCTGACAGCGTCAAGCATATCGTACAATTATATATTGGGAACGATCTATTTGAATATATTAGCAACGAAACCAAAAAATACTACAGTCAAAATTGCAACAGAGGTAAAGTGGATTACAAAATGCCTCATTTGTCGACGTTACGGACCTTGCTATCCTTATGGGAATTGTAAGAAAAGCAAGGATCAATGATTATGGGTCAACGAAACCGATGATAGGAACACCGATATTTCGCAAAACGATGTCCCGCAACCGATTCAGACAAATATTATCATTTTTATATTTTTCTGACAGCAACAATAAACTGGAAAGTTAAAAATGGTTCAAATGGCTCTGAGCACTATGGGACTTAACATCTATGGTCATCAGTCCCCTAGAACTTAGATCTACTTAAACCTAACTAACCTAAGGGCATCACGCAACACCCAGTCACCACGAGGCAGAGAAAATCCCTGACCCCGCCGGGAATCAAACCCGGGAACAAACTGGAAAGTCCCGACTGGCTTGTCAAAGTGCAATTCGTAATTGATTATTTTCCCAAACTGTTTGAAGAAACGTTTAATCTAAGTCAAAACATCTCAATTGATAAATTAATGATACCGTGGCGTGGACGGTTAAATTTTAAAGTTCACAATCCGTCGAAAATTGGGAAATACGGTATACTCATTCGAATGCTGTGCGATTCGAGTATGGGATACATTTCCTCATTCAAGATATACTCCGGTGCTGGACAGCTTTAAGGAAAAACAGTGACGGAACTATTGACACCTTCTGATGGAAAGTGGCATCACCTTTGCATGGATAATTATTATAACAGTGTAGAACTTGTAGAGAAGTTACTTGAAAAGAAAATTCGAGTTTGTGGAAAGATACGGCAAATGAAGGATTTCCGGAAAACTAAAGCCGGCAAAGGTAAATGTGTTTGAAGCTCGTCGTCAACGGAAAGGTGACAAGCGGCCGGAGACAAGCCGAGTAATCCGAATTAGCGCTGCCGGCGCCAAGCGAATAAATTTGTACGAGACGTACGGATGGGAAAGTGTTAATGATCGTTTCTCTAAAAATTGTTACATGTTTCCATAATGAAATTTCCATTCTGCAGCGGTGTGTGCCCTTATATGAGACTACCCGGCTAATTAAAACTTCGTGAAAATTTCATTCTGGAAAATCCCCCAGACTGTGGCTAAGCCATGCCTCCACAATATCCTTTCTTCCTGGAGTGTTAATCTTGCAAGATACACAGGAGAAAGTCTGTGAAGTTTGGAAGTTAGGAAGAGAGGTACTGGCGGAAATAAAGTTGTGAGGACGGGTCGTGAGTGGTGCTTGGTTAGCTCAGATGGTAGAGCTCTTGTCTTCGAAAGAGGAAGGTCTCGATATCGCGTTTCGGCACCAGTTTTAATCGGCCAGGAAGGTTCAGTTGCTAAGAGGTTCTCTGAAAATTTCCAGAAAACATACTGTACTCACTTCTGGACACCATCTACTCCCTACCAACAGCTAACGTAGTACATGAAAATGAGGCTGGAATGCTCCAAATTTTGGGACATAGACAGTGGTGAAACTTTAACTCGAACCTCCGGCGGGAAGGGCCGCGCAACCCGTGACGTGACGCCTCTAACCACGCGGCCACTCCTCGCGGCTAAATACAACACAAACATGAACAATAATACTGTTATTGTTTATTGAGAGACGTGTTCAGTGATAGGGCAGTAAAATCTTGCCCATTTTCGCAGTGAGATGTAATTGTGTTCCAAGTCAGATTCCAGTGTCAAGATTTTGCTCACGAAGCAGTCGAAATAACTGTCACTGTCAGTGTACAGGTTGTCCAGCGTGAACACCATCAAGGAAACTGTGCGTATGTGACATTTGCGTCACATAACAAAGGCGTTGTTTTTTGTCGCCTCTAACACTTCCACAAATTGTATTCATAGACTTTTACACCCTTTGTATATTCACTTACGAACTTGATCATAAACTATGCATCACCGTTTGAGAAGAATCTGTGATCAAAAATCTTACGTTTTTGGGCGGTGTTGCAGCTTATATGCAATATAGCGCGATTCTGGTGCGAATATATAAGCACCGACATATAGGCAAGGGAGTGGTCTGGTACTTGTGCTTCTCTGTCTCGTGATGACTGGGTGTTGTGTGATGTCCTCAGGTTAGTTATGTTTAAGTAGTTCTAAGTTCTAGGGGACTGATGACCATAGATGTTAAGTCCCATAGTGCTCAGTGCCATTTGAGCCATTTTTTGATACTTGTGTCTTACTGATGCGCGTGCGGTATATGCGGAATTGCGAACTATGGCAACGTTTCCCGAATGAGATTTTCACTCTGCAGCGGAGTGTGCGCTGATATGAAACTTCCTGGCAGATTAAAACTGTGTGCACCGACGGAGACTCGAACTCGGGACCTTTGCCTTTCGCGGGCAAGTGCTCTACCATCTGAGCTACCGAAGCACGACTCACGCCCGGTCCCCACAGCTTTACTTCTGCCAGTCTCTCGTCTCCTACCTTCCAAACTTTACAGAAGCTTTCCTGCGGACCTTGCAGAACTAGCACTCCTGAAAGAAAGGATACTGCGGAGACATGGCTTAGCCACAGCCTGGGGGATGTTTCCAGAATGAGGTTTTCACTCTGCAGCGGAGTGTGCGCTGATATGAAACTTCCTGGCAGATTAAAACTGTGTGCACCGACCGAGACTCGAACTCGGGACCTTTGCCTTTCGCGGGCAAGTGCTCTACCATCTGAGCTACCGAAGCACGACTCACGCCCGGTACTCACAGCTTTACTTCTGCCAGTATCTCGTCTCCTACCTTCCAGTTTCATATCAGCGCACACTCCGCTGCAGAGTGAAAATCTCATTCTGGAAACATCCCCCAGGCTGTGGTTAAGCCATGTCTCCGCAGTATCCTTTCTTTCAGGAGTGCTAGTTCTGCAAGGTCCGCAGGAGAGCTTCTGTAAAGTTTGGAAGGTAGGAGACGAGATACTGGCAGAAGTAAAGCTGTGAGGACCGGGCGTGAGTCGTGCTTCGGTAGCTCAGATGGTAGAGCACTTGCCCGCGAAAGGAAAAGGTCCCGAGTTCGAGTCTCGGTCGGTGCACACAGTTTTAATCTGCCACGAAGTTTATGGCAACGTTGTTACCAAATGCGTTGAAACAGGACGAACGTGCTGTTACTTTTTTCTTGGCTGCCGAAGGACAAACACCAGTAGACATCCATCGGAGAATTAAGAATGGTGCAGCATGTATGCCACATTTCCTGGCATGGTGTGGCGAGTTCCGTTATGGTCGCAGTTCGACACAAATGACGGTTGATCTGGGAGTCCAAACTCATCCACCAACTCAAGTGCGAGACACTGGAGCTTTCAGCCTATAGTCCTCTTCTCTGCCCACGCAGTTATCACGCCTTCGGTACCTTAATAAAGGAGCTGAAGGGTCCACGCTTCCTGTAACACGAGGACGTGCACCAGGCAGTAAGGGCCTTCTTCATGTGGCAGGACGTGGCGTTCTACCAAACGGCTATGTTCGAGCTGGTGTTGGCACGATGATTGCCTAAATGCTCACGGTGACTCTGCCAGATTGGCACACCGATTCAGGACTGTAGGGTCTTCGAACGGAAACTTTTAGATCACCCAGTACAGCTACGTCCATGCCTACAACAGTGGAGAAAAAAGTGGCTTTTACAACGCAATATTAATGGTGTCAGTTGCTCAGAAAGGAATTCAATATGTAGCAAAAAAAAAAAAAAGAAAAAAGAAAATTGTCCGTTTATGAATAACGTAACATGTGACAGGCAACCAAAAATAACTTTTTTGAATTTAATGTAAAATAATTTTTTTCTGAACAACTTGCATTGCTTGGAGGTATATTTATTTTAAGACTTGCAGCCTGAAAAAACATACGTTTTAAGTACATTTGCGTAAGTAGGATGGGAAAGTAGTACACTGATAGGCCAAAGCATTACGATCACAGCCCACCGCGACGTTGGATCCCCCTGGAGGCTTTGCGGAGACGCGAGGAGGTAACAAAAGTATGTAAACGGCGCAGACACCGGCGAGGGATCACTGTAGCGAAGATAAGGGCTGAAAATGGTGAAATCCGATGAGATCAGCGACTTTGACGAAGGGCAGGTTATTATTACACAGAGCCTGTGTACGACGAATCTGGTCGAATGTTCACGTGCTACTATCGTCAGCGTCTACAGAAACAGGTAGAGGGACAGTGAAACTACCAATAGGCGCGCTAAATGGTTGAACGTACACGAATCTTCACAGAACGTGGGGTTCGGAGGCTTGTAAGCTCTGTAAACCAGGACAGATGGTGATCTGTGTATCTCTGCCGAAATAACACAAACCTAGTGCAAGCGCAAGTGTTTCGGAGCACACCGTTCATCGTACTTTGTTGAACGTGGAGCTCTACAGCAGACCACCACTGCGTGCTCACACGTTGACCCGACGACATCGTCAATTACGTCTGCAGTGGGCACAGGACCATCGGGATGCGACCGTCGGTCAATGAAAACGTGTCGGCTCTTCGGGTGAATCACGTTTTTGCTACACTAGGTCGATGTTCGTCTCCACAAACGATGTCATCGAGATGAACGACAGCCCGAAACGTGCAGCGCGCCACGGACGCAGGCTGGTGGGAGAAGTACTATGCTATGGAAGACGTTCTGCTGCGCTTGGGTGGAACTGTGGTCGTAACCAAAGATACACTGACAGCTGCGAAACAGCTGTATCCCTTCCTCCTGATGTCTGCCCCGACGGCGACTTCACTGTCCGTGTCTCGGAGCCATAACCGTGCTACAACGGTTTGAGGAGCTTTATAGTGAACTCACGTTGATGGCGACCAAATTCCCCTGATGGAACCCATGTGGGTCGTTATCGGGCACCCCCACGATGAACACAAATCAGCGGCCCTTTGTTTACGCCAGTTGCATGACGTACACTGGGACACATGGCACATACCTCCACAAAATTATCAACAAACTCTGAGATCCCTGAAATGCAGCATCAGTGATGTATTTCGTCCAAATATGGACAAACAAGCTATTAAGCAGATATGTGCATTAAAGTAAAAAATCATGTATCTATATTTCCTAAACTGACTCGTTCCACATCAATTCCATAAAAGAGTTGTTCAAATGGTGTATGGAACTCCTGTATAACCGACGAAACGAAGTAACTGTTTCCACGACAAAAGCACAGTGTCTACAGCACCGCGGCTCCTAGTCTACTGCAATGCATAGTTATCCTCTACTGAAGAAGTCGTGTAATATGCAAGTTATTATTAGCAGCAGTATAATTTTTTCCGTTTCCCTACAGTGCCACAGCAATTTCATTGCTCTTAAAAGCCTTATTGATTTAAATTTTTCAGGATCACAAGAATTACACTTTTATGACTCAAACATTGCATACCTGTACGATTCAAAACACTGGCTGCGCGGGCACTCGCGACTAATCCCTCAGGCATATGGCTGCCTCCCCAGGAGCATCGCATACCGGTGCTCGTACAACATGTATTGCACGCACGGCTAACTGGCACGAATTACGTATTAATGGCGGGCGGCCCTCCGTTCTATTACGAGCGCATTTTTAATGCATCAGCTACCTGTTTGCCAGCACGCGTGCATTATTGAGGCCGTGTTTGGACTGCCGGACCACCAAGCTGCGCCCCCTGGGTCTGAACGATGGGACCGGGGTCGCCACGAGCTACCAATGTCCACTCGTCAACTCTAGGGGCAAGCCAGTAATGGCACAAACTATCGGAACTGCAAGATGGTGAAAAAATAAATAAGGCTGGACTCAAAGATTTACTCCCTAGCGATGTCTGTCTGATTCATTTGTAGACGTTCTGACACGAGCAATGTGGTGCAACAACACACTCAAGTAACCTCATCCGAAGTTGACGAGGTGTTAGATGACGACTTGACTGTCAGCATAGGCAGAAACACCTCCAGAGCTCTATGATAGGCTGGTCTCGTTGTCCTGCGATTCTGATGTGTATGTGTCACAAGGCTACGTCTGCGCGACTCTGTCATTTTGCTAACAACGAATTAACTCTCCTTGGTGGGCAGATTTCCCATATAGTCGTACGCTAAACTACTTGGATTCTAATGTGTAATCGACATTTCGTGTAAGTAACAAATAAGGTGGAAGAAACTACGAATAGAACAAGTGGAGTTACTAGAATCTGGTGGAGAGCAGAACGGGCGATACATTTGACACTTTATAAGGTACTGTGTGTGTGTAAAATCTTATGAAACTTAACTGCTAAGGTCATCAGTCCCTAAGCTTACACAATACTTAACCTAAATTATCCTAAGGATAAACACACACACACCCATGCGCGAGGGAGGACTTGGACCTCCGCCGGGACCAGCCGCATAGTCCACCACTGCAGCGCCCTAGACCGCTCGATTAATCCCGCGCGGCATATATAAGGTACTGAGCGATTCTCTGTTCGACTTTGGGAGCATCATATACCGCAGTGGATAGAAATTTGCTGAAACTGGATATTTTCTATTAAAGAGTGATACTTCTAACCCAGTCAGCCACGAAATGAACTCCCACAAACGCAACTAGAGGAAGCTTCCGAAATGCAGATACAAAGATGTTACCAGATTATACGTTGCCAGATACATTTCTCAAGAGTCATTTATCGGTGTCTGATCATCTAAATGTGCAAATGCCGTGACTAATTTCTCGGGAACTAACACAAGAACCTCACAGACAAAGCACAAACCGAACTCATCTTCTAGCAAGAAGCTACAGAAATGGCGAAATATCTTACCAATATTCCTACAAGAGGCAAAATTCGCTTGCTAGCGTTATCAGTTTGACATCATCTTTAATCCTTTGGCTACAACTGTGTTTCAAAAACATTAATGTACGATTACTTTAATTAATGTGTTAGTCATATGTAACTATAGGCCCATGAAAATACTATTTCTCGCCATTTAGTTTTACAAAGGGGTTGGGCTGTTGGTTCGTTGGGAGGATGAAACTGGGGCTGGTATTACAGACATGGTTATTCCAAAGTACCTCCAGGCTTTCAGAAGACGACTACGCAAAACATATAAGAAATACCGAGAACAGACATACACTGTGTGATCAAAAGTATCCGGACACCCCTAAAAACATACGTATTTCATATTAGGTGCTTTGTGATGCAACCTACTGTCAGGTACTCCATGTCAGCGACCTCAGTAGTAATTAGATATTGTGAGAGAGCAGAATGGAGGGCTCCGCGGAACTCACGGACTACGAACGTCTTCAGGTGATTGGGTATCACTTGCGTCATACGTCTGTACGCGACATTTCCACACTCCTAAACATCCCTAGGTCCACTGCTTCCGATGTGATTGTGAAGTGTAAACGTGAAGGGACACGTACAGCACAAAAGCGTACAGGCCGACCTCGTCTGTTGACTGACAGAAACCGCCGACGGTTGAAGAGAGTCGTAATGTGTAGTAGGCAGACATCTATCCAGACCATCTCACAGAAGTTCCAAACTGCATCAGGATCCACTGCAAGTACTACGACAGTTAGGCGGGAGGTGAGAAGACTTGGATTTCATGGTCGAGCGGCTGCTTCTAAGCCACACCTCACGGCGGTAAATGCAAAATGACGCCTTCATTGGTCTCACGAGCATAAACATTGGACGATTAAATAGTATAAAAACGTTGTGTGGAGTGACGAACCGGTGGTGTTATGGTGTGGTCGTGCTTTTCATGGGCGGGGGGGTTACACACCTTGTTGTTTTGTGTGGCACTATCAAAGCACAGGAGTACATTGATGCTTTAAGTACCTTGTAGCTTCCCACTGTTGAAGAGCAATCATGGGATGGCGATTGCATCTTTCAAAACGATCGAGCACCTGTTCATCA
Organism: Schistocerca serialis cubense; assembly: GCF_023864345.2. NCBI lineage: Eukaryota > Metazoa > Arthropoda > Insecta > Orthoptera > Acrididae > Schistocerca > Schistocerca serialis. The sequence continues at coordinate 1,162,374,083 of NC_064638.1, read as the reverse complement.
TGCACGGCCTGTGACGGTGTGGTTCCACGACAATAACATCCCTGTAATGGACTCCCTGCACAGAGTCTTGACCTGAATCATATAAAACACCTTTGGGATGTTTTGGAACGCCGACTTCGTTCCAGGCCTCACCGACCGAAACCGGTACCTCTCCTCAGTGCAGCACTCGGTGAAGTATGAGCTGCCATTCCCCAAGAAATCTTGCAGCGCCTGATTGGACGTATGCCTGCGATAGTGGAAGCTGTCATCAAGGCTAAGGGCGGGCCAACGCCGTATTGAATCCACTATTACCGATGGAGGGAGCCACGAACTTGTAAGTCATTTTCAGCCCAGTGTCCTTATACTTTTGATCACATAGTGCACACCGATGGACAGCGAATCTCTCCAAGTTTGTTACTCTCACTTCAGATGCTCAGTATGGCTTCGTTCGTGATACGGCAGGCATCAATACTTGGGTAAGGGGATACGGAATCGGATTTTGGGTTAAAAAATCGAATTTTTTTTTATTGGCGTATTATATTCTGCCATGTTTCCTCTTTAAAATGACGTATCATACATAGCTCTACTACAATTATAACTATTTTATTTTTATATATTTGTGAGATCGGGTATTGCGCTTTAGTTATACACGTCTCTCGTGGCTGACCATGAACTTTTTGGCAGTACCTTTAAAGTGACATGAATTCAAATATCCCGGTTTCCAGCGACTATTTATACACTAGTTGCCCGAAAATGTTTCTCTCTGGTTTCCTCAAGTTACTCTTTGACTTTGTGGCGGGACTGTTTTGTAAACAGTGTGATATAAGAAAGTAGTTGTTGTTGAGTTATTTCGTATTTAGTGCTTCATTTTTCGCAGTGAAAATGCCTAGAGCTAAAGCAAAAGTATTTAAAAAGCGTGTGAACTGGAAAAAGAAAAGAAATAATGATTCATTAGCAAAGCAAAGCAGTTCATCATCATCACTGTTGGAAAATGTGAATCCACTTATTACTGAGTTGCCGAACGAACTTACACCAAATGAAAACAGTGCTTCTCATAAAAAACTAAGAGATTTGGAAGAGAAATATAATTTACTTGATAGAGGGAATGAAGTTTTTGAACTCATTGATACGAATATATTGTGTGAAGCTCTTGAAAACAGTTTGTGCTGCAAAAAATGTCATGGAAACGTTTCTCTGAAAGTAGAATCCCATGTTGGCCTGGCTGCCCAGTTTAATTTAATATGCAGTGTTTGTAAATACAGCTGTAAGTTTCCAAGTTCGGTTTCAGTAACTGTAAATAATGGATACAAGAAAACTGAACTTTATAGTGTAAATATTAGGTTAGTTTATGGATTGCGAGCAATTGGTAAGGGCAAAGCAGCTGGTGATATGCTATGTGGTGTTCTAAATCTTCCAAGTGCACCTTCAAAGTTTGAAGCTTACAATTATGTACTAGGATCTGCAGTTGAAGATGTAGCACAGAAGTCAATGCAGGTTGCTGTGGAAGAAGCAGTGGAAGAAAATGACGGCAGTCGTGACCTCGCAGTGGCGTTTGATGGCACGTAGCAGAAAAGGGGCCACACCTCCAACAATGGTGTTGTAACAGCAACTAGTGTTGATACTGGCAAGGTTATTGATGTTGCAATAATGTCTAAATACTGTAGGTGCACAGGCAGGCTGAAAAATGAACACAGTGATGACTGTATTGCTAATTATTATGGTAGTAGTGGTGGCATGGAGGTTGCTGGGGTGAAGAAAATTTTTCATCGCTCTTCACAGTGGTATAATGTTCGCTATGTCAAATATCTGGGAGATGGTGACTCTAAAGCATTCAAAGAAGTTTTGGAAAGCAAACCATATGGGAACAGTGTAAATATAAGCAAACTTGAATGTATAGGACATGTGCAGAAGAGAATGGGTGCCAGGCTGAGAAGGTTAAAATCAGTTATGAAAGGGAAAAAACTAGATGATGGGAAAACCTTGGATGGCAGAGGAAGATTGACTGATTCCATAATAGACCACATTCAGAACTGCTATGGCCTTGCAATCAGGCAAAATACAGGCAATCTTGAAGAAATGAGGAGAGCTATATGGGCTTTATATTTCCACACCGCATCCACGGACGAGCATCCACAACATGGTTTGTGCCCCAAAGGTGAAAACAGCTGGTGTAAATACAATAGGGGACTAACAACAGGAGAGAAATACATTCACCACCACAGTCTACCATCAGCCATCATGGCAGAAATAAAGCCCATTTTCAGAGATCTGGCTGACAGAAGTCTTCTGATGAAATGTCTTCACGGAAAAACGCAGAACCCCAACGAGTGCTTGAATAGTGTGATATGGCATCGTCTCCCAAAAACAGTGTTTGTCGGAATTAATACACTACATTTTGGTGTGTATGATGCTGTGGCAACCTTCAATCTTGGAAATATAACTAAATGCCAGGTCCTTCAAAAGTTGGGTATGTGTGTTGGTTCCCGTACGGTACGTGCTATGTTCTTTTTAGATCAGCACAGACTAAGGCATGCTGATAATATAATCAAGACATTAGTGAAAAAAGCAAGACAGGTGCAGAGGGGTGCCAAAAGAAGACTTGAAGATGATTATGAAGACTGTGAAGGGGGTATTAGCTACGGATCAGGAATGTTTTAATCTTCTTTCTCCGTTTCCCGTAAGTTTACTTTTTACTTCATCTAGGAACATTATCTCAGGTACTGGTCAACCTAGAAGTCTGAAATTTTTATGACGTAGTGACATAGGTCCCTATTACATACTGAAACAACGATTTTTTAATTACTTGATTTACAAAAGACTTAGGGGTGATAGTCTAGTAAAAAGCGATGGAAAAAATTTACTTAAAAATAAATGTACAATATCTCTGTAAGAAAATACTTTGACAATAAACTGTTGTTTCAGTATTGTTGTAACATATGAATGCACATACAGTAAAATTTTTACCTCTCTGTCTCCAGTAGTTTGTGAGAAAATGTTCCCTATAGTAGGCATATATTAACATTGCGGGGATAGGAGATTCCGTATCCCCTTGACTTCGTTCCAGGCCTCACCGACCGAAACCGGTACCTCTCCTCAGTGCAGCACTCGGTGAAGTATGAGCTGCCATTCCCCAAGAAATCTTGCAGCGCCTGATTGGACGTATGCCTGCGATAGTGGAAGCTGTCATCAAGGCTAAGGGCGGGCCAACGCCGTATTGAATCCACTATTACCGATGGAGGGAGCCACGAACTTGTAAGTCATTTTCAGCCCAGTGTCCTTATACTTTTGATCACATAGTGCACACCGATGGACAGCGAATCTCTCCAAGTTTGTTACTCTCACTTCAGATGCTCAGTATGGCTTCGTTCGTGATACGGCAGGCATCAATACTTGGGTTAAAGCCATTGGCGTCATGTGGACTGGAAGGGGTGAATGCAACCAGGTTTGCACATCTAGTAATTGGCCTGCCTACCTGAAGGTGCGAATTAATTCGATGTGACAATACGGTGACGAGGATTAAGAATAAAACTCGAGAACAGCACAACATACACGTGCACTCTGTAATTATAATATTTCCGCTAACTATTAGTAGGCCCCCCTTTAGCAGTCGGACATATACAGGGTGATCCACTGATAGTCACTGGGCCAAATATCTCACGAAATATGGTTGGCCCGCTAGATGGCGCTACCGTAGGTCAAACGGATATCAACTGCTGTTTTTAAATAGGAACCCCCATGTTTTATTAAATATTCGCGTAGTACGTAAGGAAATATGAATATTTTAGTTGAACCACTTTCTTTGCTTTGTGATAGATGGCGTTGTAATAGTCAGAAACGTATAAGTACGTTGTATCACGTAACATTCCGCCAGTGCGGACGGTATTTGCTTCGTGAAACATTACCATTGATAAAATTGACCGTTTATCAATTGCGGGAAGGGTCGATGTCGTGTTGATGTATGGCTATTGTGATCAAAATGCCCAACGTACGTGTGCTATGCATGCAGCTCGGAATCCTGGACGACATCATCCAAGTGTCCGCACCGTTCGCTGGATAGTTACGTTATTTAAAGAAACAGGAAGTGTTCAGCCACATGTGAAACGTCAACCACGACCTGCAACAAATGATGATTCCCAAGTAGGTGTTTTAGCTGCTGTCGCGGCTAATCCGCACATCAGTAACAGACATTGCGCGAGAATCGGGAATCTCAAAAACGTCGGTGTTGAGAATGCTACATCAACATCGATTGCACCCGTACCATGTTTCTATGCACCAGGAATTGCATGGCGCCGACTTTGAACGTCGTGTACAGTTCTGCCACTGGGAAAAAGGGAGATTACGGGACGATGACACATGTTTTGCACGCGTTCTATTTAGTGACGAAGCGTCATTCATCAACAGCGGTAACGTAAACCGGCATAATATGCACTACTGGGGAACGGAAAATCCATGATGGCTACAACAAGTGGAACATGAGCGACCTTGGCGGGTTAATGTATGGTGCGGCATTATGGGAGGAAGGATAATTGGTCCCCATTTTATCGATGACAGTCTAAATGGTTCAATGTATGCTGATTTCCTACGTAATGTTCTACCTTTGTTACCACAAGATGTTTCACTGCATGGCAGAATGGCAATGTACTTACAACATGATGGATGTCCGGCACATAGCTCGCGTGCGGTTGAAGCGGTAATGAATAGCATATTTCATGACAGGTGGGTTGGTCGTCGAAGCACCATACCATGGCCCGCACGTTCACCGGATCTGACGTTCCCGGATTTCTTTCTGTGGAGAATGTTGAAGGATATTTGCTATCGTGATCCACCGACAACGCCTGACAACATGCGTCAGCACATTGTCAATGCATGTGCGAACATTACGTAAGGCGAACTACGCGCTGTTGAGAGGAATGTCGTTACACGTATTGCCAAATGCATTGAGGTTGACGGACATAACTTTGAGCACTTATTGCATTAATGTGGTATTTACAGGTAATCACGCTGTAACAGCATGCGTTCTCAGAAATGATAAGTTCACAAAGGTACATGTATCACATTGGAACAACCGAAATAAAATGTTCAAACGTACCTCCGTTCTGTATTTTAGTTTAAAATACCTACCTGTTACCAACTGTTCGTCTAAATTTGTGAGCCATATGTTTGTGACTATTACAGCGCCATCTATCACAAAGCGAAAAAAGTGGTTCAACTAAAACATTCATATTTCTTTACGTACTACACGAATATGTAATAAAAATGGGGGTTCCTATTTAAAAAAAACGCAGTTGATATCAGTTTGACCTATGGCAGCGCCATCTAGAGGGCGACCCATAGCGCCATGTGCTTTCCCCATTGAAGCTAGAAAAGTTTCGTTGTTTGTAATTTTTTCGTTTGACGCTTATTTCGTGAGATATTTGGCTCGATCCCTATCAATGGACCACCCTGCATATACCAAAAACATGCAACAAATTCCACTCCCGAATGTAAACCTTCCCGTCGTATACAGTTGACAAAATGCTCTCGGGATTCCAGCCGGGTTGTAGCATTAAACAACTGCGACGTTTCGACGAGTGAGATACTCATCCTTTCTGGCGAGGTCTTGCGGATGACAGCCTATTTATATCTGCGGTATGAAGGGTATCATCAGGATACGTACATTCTTGCCCAGTTCCTTCCTTTCGTGAAATTCGGTACATGGAGGTACAGAAACGGCGTGCTGACGTAAAACAGTTCGGGAGCGCAGTCTGACAAGTATCGCAACTTACTGACAGACTGTCGTTCCACAGATACTGCAGACTTTCCTCTGCAGACTAGGATGAACCTCTGGAACAACACGATAGCTGTCCAGCTCACAGTGAACTACGTACTACATCACGTCTTCACGAATTGTTTCCCAGTCGTTGGATTGGACGCAGAGGACCTGTCGCTTTGCCGGTCCAGTCCCTGGATTTTGCTCCTGTAGACTTTTTTTCTGTGGGGAAAACTAAAGACGCTGTCTACAAGGACTCACCAACTACATCCAATGATATGCAACAACGTATTAGTGCAGCCTGCTCAGACATCTGCTTAGAAATGCCAGCACGTGTGCAGCAGTCGTTCCATGCCAGATTGGAAGCGTATGTTGCCACAGCCGGTGGTCATTTTGTACAAAGACATGTGATAGTCAATTGTCTTGTTATTCGTCAGAATACAACTAACTAGTGTACGCACTTGTGTTGCTCTTTAGTGTGTGTTGCCGCAGGTATTGTACAAGTTTCGGTACGAGAATGTTTCAAGCTACGATATCGGATAAACAACTCGTACTGGAATCTTGCAACAAACACCACTGACATTCTAATTTACCCTACTTCTAGTCTCTTATCGTCAATAGAGATTGTTCCATTTAAAAACGTGTATCTTTGTACAAAAATACACTTTCTAAGTATTATTACAATCCACTGAATGGATAACAATACGAGCCCCTGACTACAAATCCATTGCGTGAAAAGCGCACATTAGTAGCACTTTTCATTTCCGCTATATTTCGGTACAAGTCTTAGGTGATTCACCCTGTATATCACATGCGAATATGTTCGACATCTCCGACTAAGTTCTTGGACAGCATTCAACGAAACTTATACTATTCACCATTTAGAAAGAAGTACTGTTGGGATAAAAACACCAAGTTTCAATTGGGGTTGGAGGTGGGTGTGGGCCTTTCGCTGATGACGGGTTCATGTACGCAGGAGGAGGGGAGGTGGAGAAAGGGAAGGGGGGTGAGAAGATGGGTAGGTACACAGGGGATGGACAGAGTGATGGGGGAGGAGAAAATTGGGATGGAGGTGGCGGAAAGATGGACAGAGAGAGGGGTAATTAAAATCAAGGGCAATGACGGATTTCTCAGTTAGTATGATATAAAACAGTAAAAACAGATAAAAACCTTAAACATCGTCTGCACTTCTATCGGATCAGATGGCTTACTAGCAGTTAATAATCCTAACCACTGGCATACCTCCGAGTTAAGGAAGTTGCATTCGTTAGGAAGCCGCTGTTGCAGATTTCTGCGTTTATGACCCATGCTAACATTACTTACATGAGTCGCCGATTGCTGGGGCAACATGATACATCTCTAGTAACCCCCGTCCCCTCTCGGTAGTTCTAGGGTCTAGATCACCCTCAAATAATCTCGTACCCACCGTGCATCAGCGCTGAGAAGGGGCCACAGGTGATCCTACGCCATTATCCACAGTCTCCGTGGGATTAGACAATGAGCCTTATCACTTAACAGATTGAAGTTCCCTCCACAGCTTTCTCTCGATTGGTGTCTCACATTAGTCGCCTTCAAGTTCTCGTTGATTGTGCTAGTTCTGCCGTAGCTGCTCCCTTGTTTGCCACAAATCGATTGGTTCCTGTCGATCTCTGTTTATGAATTAATTCCACCATCGGCGAATACTTAGCAATATTGACTGCGCTAACAGTATTCTCCTCACTGCTATTAGATACAATTAGTTTTTCTTTCTATGTGCCTGTATTTTACAAACAAGTTCCTTCCTTCACCTCTTTTTTTCTACATTTTTTTGTCTGTAAAATGTCACTTAATGGAGCAGTGCCTTTTACTTGAGTCTTAAAATCTTCATAGGAAGGACACTCTAGTACAGCAGGGTCTCGAGCACCAATGTCGCCACAAGCACGCATATTTGTCAAACCTTCCCCTATCCTATACTAATATTAAGGTTATGCTCCATAGCCTGACATGCTGTCAGTTACGTCTCTTCACTTATTTACATGGAAGTATCTTCACCTTGATACTTGGAAATGTGTACCATACTTTGCTACGTGTTGCGATTGTGGTCTATAATTTTAGCCTTGGCTTGGTTGTTATTTATTGGCCAACTATTCCTCACAACTTGGGAAGATTCTCTTTAGGAGGCCAGTAAAGAAAACCTCTGCATCTGACGCTAACATCTACTGGGAACAGTGCTACTGGTCCCGGCGGAGGTTCGAATCCTCCCTCGGGCATGGGTGTGTGTGTTTGTCCTTAGGATAGTTTAGGTTAAGAGTGTGTAAGCTTAGGGACGGATGACCTTACCAGGTAAGTCCAATAAGATTTCACACACATTTGAACATCTACTGGGAACACGCCTAGTATAACTATTAGTACCTACACCGTTGTTGTCCCATAGGCTCTCTTGAACCTGAGCAGCAGACTCCTCTGTGTTCTCCTTACTATTTATTTATACATACTGACAGATAGATAGGTAGATAAAGTTCCCTGTTCAGGGCCTAGACGCACCGATCAGGCGCGACCGACCGCCGGGCCATCCTTTGTCGATGGCAGCATTAGATGTGGTATGCAGATGCATGTGCTCAGCACACTGCTCTCCTCGTCGTTGACTGGTTTCTTGACCTTGGAACCGCTAGTAATCGGAAGTACTAAGGAATGACGAGATACGTTTGAAGTTCTCTAACGCTATAGATACAGTAATAAGGAATAGCGCAGTAGGCAGTACAGTTGAAGAGGAATGGACATCTCTAAAAAGGGCCATCACAGAAGCTGGGAAGGAAAACATAGGTACAAAGAAGGTAGCTGCGAAGAAACCACGGGTAACAGACGAAATACTTCAGTTGACTGATGAAAGGAGGAAGTACAAACATGTTCCGGGAAAATCAGGAATACAGAAATACAAGTCGCTGAGGAATGAAATAAATAAGAAGCGCAGGGAAGCTAAGACGAAATGGCTGCAGGAAAAATGTGAAGACATCGAAAAAGATATGATTGTCGGAAGGACAGACTCAGCATACAGGAAAGTCAAAACAACCTTTGGTGACATTAAAAGCAACGGTGGTAACATTAAGAGTGCAACGGGAATTCCACTGTTAAATGCAGAGGAGAGAGCAGATAGGTGGAAAGAATACATTGAAAGCCTCTATGAGGGTGAAGATTTGTCTGATGTGATAGAAGAAGAAACAGGAGTCGTTTTAGAAGAGATAGGGGATCCAGTATTAGAATTGGAATACAAAAGAGCTTTGGAGGACTTACGATCAAATAAGGCAGAAGGGATAGATAACATACCATCAGAATTTCTAAAATCATTGGGGGAAGTGGCAACAAAACGACTATTCACGTTGGTGTGTAGAATATATGAGTCTGTCGATATACCATCTGACTTTCGGAAAAGCATCATCCACACAATTCCGAAGACGGCAAGAGCTGACAAGTGCGGGAATTATCGCACAATCAGCTTAACAGCTCATGCATCGAAGCTGCTTACAAGAATAATATACAGAAGAATGGAAAAGAAAATTGAGAATGCGCTAGGTGACGATCAGTTTGGCTTTAGAAAAAGTAAAGGGACGAGAGAGGCAATTCTGACGTTACGCCTAATAATGGAAGCAAGGCTAAAGAAAAATCAAGACACTTTCATAGGATTTGTCGACCTGGAAAAAGTGTTCGACAATATAAAATGGTGCAAGCTGTTCGAGATTCTGAAAAAAGTAGGGGTAAGCTATAGGGAGAGACGGGTCATATACAATATGTACAGCAACCAAAAGGGAAAAATAAGAGTGGACGATGAAGAACGAAGTGCTCGTATTAAGAAGGGTGTAAGACAAGGCTGTAGCCTTTCGCCACTACTCTTCAATCTGTACATCGAGGAAGCAATGATGGAAATAAAAGAAAGGTTCAGGAGTGGAATTAAAATACAAGGTGAAAGGATATCAATGATACGTTTCGCTGATGACATTGCTATCCTAAGTGAAAGTGAAGAAGAATTAAATGATCTGCTGAACGGAATGAACAGTCTAATGAGTACACAGTATGGTTTGAGAGTAAATCCGAGAAAGACGAAGGTAATGAAAAGCAGTAGAAATGAGAACAGCGAGAAACCTAACATCAGGATTGATGGTCACGAAGTCAATGAAGTTAAGGAATTCTGCTACCTAGGCAGTAAAATAACCAATGACGGACGGAGCAAGGAGGACATCAAAAGCAGACTCGCTATGGCAAGATAGGCATTTGTGGCCAAGAGAAGTCTACTAATATCAAATACCGGCCTTAATTCGAGGAAGAAATTTCTGAGGATGTACGTCTGGAGTACAGCATTGTATGGTAGTGAAACATGGACTATGGGAAAACCGGAACAGAAGAGAATCGAAGCATTTGAGATGTGGTGCTATAGACGAATGTTGAAAATTAGGTGGACTGACAAGGAATGAGGAGGTTCTACGCAGAATCGGAGAGGAAAGGAACATGTGGAAAACACTGATCAGGAGAAGGGACAGGATGATAGGACATCTGATAAGACATGAGGGGAAGACTTCCATGGTACTAGAGGGAGCTGTAGAGGGCAAAAACTGTAGAGGAAGACAGAGATTGGGATACGCCAAGTAAATAATTGAGGACGTAGGTTGCAAGTGCTACTCTGAGATGAAGAGTTTAGCACAGGAAAGGAATTCGTGGCGGGCCGCATCAAACCAGTCAGTTGACTGATGACCAAAAAAAAAAAAAAAAAAGTAATCGGTCGAACAGCCACTCAGTTGACCTTATGAAGCTGAGTGCGCCCCGTTCCAGTCATCCCGCCAAGGAAAACTCCCTGGTAGTATTGGGAATCGAAATCGAACCCAGATTTCAAGCGTGGCAGCCAGCCGCACTGACCACCCAGCTATGGATACGGACAATAAGTAGAGTGAACCTTCCTCGGAAATTAAAACTGTATGTCGGATGGAGACTCGAACTTGGGACCCATGCCTTTTGCGTGCAAGTGCTCTACCATCTGAGCTACACAAGCACGACTCACGACACAACCTCACAGCTTCAGTTCCCCCAGTACACCGTCTCCTACCTTCCAAACTCCACAGAACTTTCCTGCGAATCTTGCAGAACTAGCACTCCTGGAAGAAATGATATTGTGGAGACATGGCTTTATCACAGTCTGGGGGATATTTCTAGAATGAAATTTTCACTGTGCAGCGGAGTGTGCGCAGATATAAAACTTCCTGGCAGATTAAAATTGTGTTCCGAACTGAGACTCGAACTCGGGACCTTTGCCTTTCGCGGGCCAGTGGAAGTTTGGAAGGTAGGTGACGAGGTATTGGCGGAACTGAAGCTGTGAGGTCGGGTCGTGAGTCGTGTTTGGGTAGCTCAGATGTTCGAGCACTTGCTGGCGAAAGGCAAAGTTCCCGAGATCGAGTCTCGGCCCGGCTCACAGTTTTAATCTGCCGTGAAGTTTCATATCAGCGCACACTCCACTGCATAGTGAAAATTTCATTCTGCGATAATTAGAGTAATAGAAGCAGAAAAGTTCCAGTGAAAATGGATCCACTATAGAGCCACCATCAAGACAAATGTGAATGTGTGATTAAGACCAGCAACAGAGGACAGTGTTGAGAGAATGTAAAATGCAGAATGGCAAGAGAAAGAACAGTAGACTGAAGACAATAATCCTTTCAGTTGATTTTAGCATTTAGATAATCAGGACCGTAGGAGGGTGTACAGAGGATGCGATACTGCGCAGGAATTTTCGTTGTCATGACGGTTGGGTTCCGTGGTATTTCCACGTTTTTCGAGTTACCTGAAAACATTACGTGTGACTTGACTATTGATAACAGCGTTAATTTGACTATTGATAACAGCGTTAATTCCTCACAGAGTTTATTAAATGTTGTTCACTACGTTTGGAGTTCAGAGCCTATAGATTTTCACCATACAGAAATTCCTGGTGTGGACATTCATTCATGTACCGCAAAGCGCCCACAAGGAGCAGTATATTCCAAGTATAAATCTCCGCTATAGCAAAGAGCAAGATAATGAATCTTGAAACTTCCACTGCTTTTAGCAACTGCACTATTGCAGTGCTGCCAAGCCGTTATGTTATCATGTACAACCACATTTACGAACGATAGGAGTTGTACACATGGAGTGGAGAAACATATTAATATGAATCTGTATTTCGGAACTCTTCTTGGGCTACAATTCTTTGGTCAGCTACTGGATTGAATAAGGAAGTATAGAAGAAATTTATATTACAGTGTATGAGCTGCCAAATTTTTTTTAAAATCATCATGTCATGACAAGATTCATACAAGGAAGGTAACGTATTGGGCTCCTTTACATTATCAACATATAAACAAAGAGGTAGTTATTAATAATGTACTGCAGTATAATAAGGGCTCAACGGCTGCCAGTGGTGCTTTTTAAGCTACACACAGCAGTGCCTGGAGGGTTCGCACCTGCGTGGATAACAAGGATGCGTGTGTGTGCACTTGCTAAGTGGGTCAATGACGTCTTAAACAAAATAGGAGAGGACACTGCATCAATTGTTAGTTCATATGAAAGAATAAGGTGAGCTTTTCGTAATTATGTATCGTCGTTTGTGGTGTGTCAGTGGTAAATATCCCAGATTGGGACTGGGATCCACGTTTAAACCATATGACAAGTGTCCTCTCAGATCTACAACATATTCATTCATAGATGTGCAACAATGAGGAAAGGTCGAAAGACAGTAGATGGAACTTTACAACCGACCAACAAATTCTGTCGGTAGAAAGACATAAGAAACTCTAAAATCCTCCAGAATAGGCCGTGAAGGCCCAACGGTACCGACCGGCCGCCGTGTCCTCCACTGCATGCGGATTTGGAGGGGCTTGTGGTCACCACACTGCTCTCCCGGCCGTATGTCAATTTCCGAGACCGGAGTCGCTACTTCTCAATCAAGTAGCTACTCAGATTGCCTCACAAGGCTGAGTGCACCCTGCTTGCACAACAGCGCTCTGCAGATCAGATGGTCACCCATCCAAAGGCTAGAGCGGCCCGACAGCGCTTAACTTCGGTGATGTGAAGGGAACCGGTGTTACCACTTCGGCAAGACCGTTGGCGTTGAAAGATATTACTTTCCGAAAAACATGAAGACTTTCCCACTGTACCGACACGACAGCTGTGTCGTCTAAAAATTCATTAAACTGCTAGGAATATGGAACCTAGTTACTTTCCTTGCAAATCGAATAATCGTTTTTACATTATCGGGAGAAATGTACACCTGTTAGCGCTTTCTTCCGTTTTACTGGGCTTTTCCTTGTATCTTCGAAATAGTTCGCAGTGTCTGGTCAATAGGGTGCATTCGCACACCTTAGTATCACTTCCATTTAAGTACCTACAGTGACATTGTTAATCTTTCAAAAAGTTGTTGACATATCCAGCTTAATTTAATGCTTATCTGGCTATCAGTCAGCTACTGGAATATCAGTCGATATTCCTTGGTGCCGGCCGTGGTGGCCAAGCGGTTCTAGGCGCTCCAGTCCGGAGCCGCGCTGCTGCTACGGTCTCAGGTTCGAATCCTGCCTCGGGCATGGTTGTTTGTGATTTCCTTAGGTTTAAGTAGTTCTAAGTCTAGGGGACTGATGACCTCAGAAGTTGAGTCCCATAGTGCTCAGAGCCATTTGAACCATTTTTGGTATTCCTTAGTACTATTTTTCATCGCCATCTGACATGTTACAGATCAAATAGCTGTGTTTATGGAGGTTGTAAGTATTCAAAGCGACAGATGTAGATGATGACTACAAATACGAGCGCCCTTCTCACTTCTGTCCTCTAAGATTCATGAGTGTGTGAGACATAGTACGCGCATAAATCTGCATATTTATCGATATCACAATACTTGAAAATCGTTGATTACAATCTGTTGTTTAAGCAGTTCGTGTGTTCTGCTGTAACCCACTGCATCCAACATTATATAATGGTTGCAATCAGATTGCGAACGGTGATTAATCTCTTGTGTGAGGGACATGAAATCCTCTAAACTGTGCAGGCATTTGCAGTTATTGGTAATTATAAAGCCGCTATTTGAATTTTTCGATAGGAATTTTAACAATTGCTTGTACTCTTAATGCATGGAATTCATTACAGTTTCATTAAATTTCCAATATACCACCAGCTGGAATAATTTATAATCCCTACTGTGTAATGGAATGTGGACGGGGGTGATGATTAGAAATGTGCTCTTCCGTATCTCGTCTCATTCGCTAATAAGTATTCTGTAGCACGAATTTATGTCGAGGATTTATCGACGGTGAAGTGTCGTCGATTCGAAAAACTGGCTTCGGGTTGCCCAGGCAACATTTTCATCAACGATTTTAGAAGCTCTTGCTTACTTTATACTCTGAACAAGCACATTTAGGTAACAGACAGAATGAAACATTATTGGTACTTTTTCTTCTGCGAGCTACATTGGATACAGAATGGAAGTCGGTGATTGGCAATCCGGATTGGCAGTGGAATAATGTTATTAGAACTATCAGTTTTAATCTTTATTAGAAATCTGTATCTTAGTAACAGACTGAAGAAACGTAAGATGGTCTGAGGAATTTCGCTCGATGCCTTTAGCTGGTGAGCAGTTTCATGCACACCAGTTCTTCTTCCATAGTACAGGGTGATTCAAAAAGAATACCACAACTTTAGGAATTTAAAACTCTGCAACGACAAAAGGCAGAGCTAAGCACTATTTGTCGGCGAACCAAGGGAGCTATAAAGTTTCATTTAATTGTACATTTGTTCGCTTGAGGCGCTGTTGACTAGGCGTCAGCGTCAGTTGATGCTAAGATGGCGACCGCTCAACAGAAAGCTTTTTGTGTTGTTGCGTAGGCAGAAGTGAATCGACGACAGTTGTTCAGCGTGCATTTCGAACTAAGTATGGTGTTAAACCTCCTGATAGGTGGTGCATTAAACGTTGGTATAAACAGTTTACAGAGAATGGGTGTTTGTGCAAAGGGAAAAGTTCTGGACGGCCGAGAACGAGTGATGAAAATGTAGCACGCATCCAGCAAGCATTTGTTCGCAGCCCAGGAAAATCAACTCGCAGAGCTAGCAGAGAGCTGCAAATTCCACAATCAACTGTATGGAGAGTCCTACGAAAAAGGTTAGTTATGAAACCTTATCGTCTGAAATTGGTTCAAGCACTGTCTGCGGCTCACAAGATAAAAAGAATCGATTTCTGTGATTTTATCCTTGCTCAAATGGAAACAGATGAATCTTTCGTTTCAAAGATTGTGTTTAGTGATGAAGCAACTTTCCACACTAACGGGAAAGTCAACCGTCACAATGTCTGTATATGGGGCACTGAGAATCCGCGGGAAACAACTCAGTATGAACGTGACTCGCCTAAGGTGAACGTGTTCTGTGCCATTTCAGCCAATAAAGTTTTTGGTCCCTTTTTCTTCGAAGGTGCTACTGTAACTGGACTACAGTATCTGGAGATGTTAGAGAATTGGCTGTTCCCTCAGCTCGAACAAGAAGCACAACAATTCATATTTCAGCAGGATGGAGCGCCACCACATTGGCACTTGTCTGTCCGTAACTACCTGAACGTCAACTACCCGAGGCGATGGATCGGCCGCCAGGCAGCCCGTGACAGAGCACTTCATCACTGGCCTCCAAGAAGCCCTGATCTTACCCCCTGCAATTTTTTCTTATGGGGGTATGTTAAGGATATGGTGTTTCGGCCACCTCTCCCAGCCACCATTGATGATTTGAAACGAGAAATAACAGCAGCTATCCAAACTGTTACGCCTGATATGCTACAGAGCGTGTGGAACGAGTTGGAGTAGCGGGTTGATATTGCTCGAGTGTCTGGAGGGGGCCATATTGAACATCTCTGAACTTGTTTTTGAGTGAAAAAAACCTTTTTAAATACTCTTTGTAATGATGTATAACAGAAGGTTACATTATGTTCCTTTCATTAAATACACATTTTTAAAGTTGTGGTATTCTTTTTGAATCACCCTGTATATTGAACCCTGCTACATTGGCGGCAAAAGTGCTGCTGAGCACCGTTGGAATATTTTTGTCAATTATGTGATGGCGTGCCGTCTGTTCTTTCGGACATGTCCGAAAGAAGGGGGAAGGGGGAAAGAGACGAAAAGGGAAGGGATTACTGATTTCAGCTGCATAGGGACATTATGCAGAATCAGCGGCGACGTGCGAAAATGTGTCCCGAGCCGGGATTCGAAGCCGGGATCTCCTGCTTACTAGGTACATATCTTAACAATTGCGCAGATTCCGCGTAATGTCTCTACGCAGCTGAAATCAGTTACCCATTCCTTTCCTTTCACCCCCACCCTCCATCTTCTACTTACATATAATTTTGGTAAATAAAGTGCAGACTTGGCAGAAAATCCTAAGAAATTTTGGTCTTATGTCAAAGCGGTAGGTGGATCAAAACAAAATGTCCAGACACTCTGTGACCAAAATGGTACTGAAACAGAGGATGACAGACTAAAGGCCGAAATACTAAGTGTCTTTTTCCAAAGCTGTTTCACAGAGGAAGACTGCAATGTAGTTCCTTCTCAAGATTGTCGCACAGATGACAAAATGGTAGATATCGAAATAGACGACGGATAGAGAAACAATTAAAATCGCTCAAAAGAGGAAAGGTTGCTGGACCTGATGGGATACCAGTTCGATTTTACACAGAGTACGCGAGTGAACTTGCCACCCTTCTTCCAGCGGTGTACCGTAGGTCTCTAGAAGAGCGTAGCGTTCCAAAGGATTGGAACAAGGCACAGGTCATCCCCGTTTTCAAGAAGGGACGTTGAACAGATGTACAGAACTATAGACATATATCTCTAACGTCGATCAGTTGTAGAATTTTGGAACACGTATTATGTTCGAGTATAATGACTTTTCTGGAGACTAGAAATCTACTCTGTAGGAATCAGCATGGGTTTCGAAAAAGACGGTCGTGTGAAACCCAGCTCGCGCTATTCGTCCACGAGACTCAGACGGCCATAGACACGGGTTCACAGGTAGACGCCGTGTTTCTTGACTTTGGCAAGGCGTTCGATACAGTTCCGCACAGTCGTTTAAAGAAGAAAGTAAGAGCATATGGACTATCAGACCAATTGTGTGATTGGATTGAAGAGTTCCTAGATAACAGAACGCAGCATGTCATTCTCAATGGAGAAAAGTCTTCCGAAGTAAGAGTGATTTCAGGTGTGCCGCTGGGGAGTGCCGTAGGACCGTTGCTATTCACAATATACATAAATGACCTTGTGGATGACATCGGAAGTTCACTGATGCTTTTTGCAGATGATGCTGTGGTGTATCGGGAGGTTGTAACAATGGAAAATTGTACTGAAATTCAGGAGGATCTGCAGCGAATTGACGCATGGTGCAGGGAATGGCAATTGAATCTCAATGTAGACAAGTGTAATGTGCTGCGAATACATAGAGAGATAGATCCCTTATCATTTAGCTACAAAATAGCAGGTCAGCAACTGGAAGCAGTTAATTCCATAAATTATCTGGGAGTACGCATTAGGAGTGATTTAAAATGGAATGATCATACAAAGTTGATCGTCGGTAAAGCAGATGCCAGACTGAGATTCATTGGAAGAATCCTAAGGAAATGCAATCCGAAAACGAAGGAAGTAGGTTACAGTATGCTTGTTCGCCCACTGCTTGAATACTGCTTAGCGGTGTGGGATCCGTACCAAATAGGGTTGATAGAAGAGATAGAGAAGATCCAACGGAGAGCAGCGCGCTTCGTTACTGGATTATTTAGTAATCGCGAAAGCGTTATGGAGATGATAGATAAACTCCAGTGGAAGACTCTGCAGGAGAGACGCTCAGTAGCTCGGTACGGGCTTTTGTTGAAGTTTCTTCACCGAAGACTCAAGCAGTATATTGCTCTCTCCTACGTATATCTCGCGAAGACACCATGAGGATAAAATCAGAGAGATTATAGCCCACACAAAAACATACCGACAATCCTTCTTTCCACGAACAATACGAGACTGGAATAGAACGGAGAACCGATAGAGGTACTCAAGGTACCCTCCGCCACACACCGTGAGGTGGCTTGAGGAGTATGGATGTAGATGTAGATGTAGAAGGCTACCGTGGTTACTAGTGGAAATGAGGGCACTGGTTTTGTAATTGTCCATGGCCTATGTGAGCAGTTTAGTAGCACTGTATTCTTAACGGTAGAAGATGATCTAAAAGCTATCGATGAATTTAAAAAAAAGGGATACATCCAAACGGTTACTATCCTGATACGGATAACTGGGAAAGAATTCGGAGATTACGAGACAACATGAAAGAAATATATAGTGGAACTGATGTACTTATAAACAATGCTGCTGTAGCGACTAAGAAGCAGAACAAGGTCCATTTAGTCAGCAAGCAGAAAATACAATATAAGCGAATTATTTTGGAGTTCTGGAGACATGTAAGACATTGTTCTCTCTACTATGTTCTCATGCTGGTATTGTCAGTTGGTCAATTTAGTATCTTCTAATATTCCAGGAGTGAATGCATCACTCGCAACTGGAACATGAACAGGGCAATCAGTTACTGCTACCAGAAGTACCCTCCACCATACACCATCAGATGGCTTACGGAGTACTGATGTAAAAACAGAACCTTAGAAAGATACTTGTGGCTCCTAAAGTCACTGAAGAACACCGTTTTAAACTTGTGAAACAGTTAGATGGGTAAGCAAAGTGAAAGATACGTGTTGAAGAAAGCTGCAGCAATTACATGTATGTTTTATCCAAAATTGGGGTTACTGTATTCCGTTTCATAAAATATAAAAATTATATGATAGGGGACCTGAAAAAATGCCTAAATTTGTAAACGCTGTACTGACATGACAAGTCGGAAGATACCATTAAATATAGAGAAAGGTGCTGTTACATATTTATGTTGCGCTGTTCTACGACCTGGAATAAAATCGAGTCGTGGGAAATATATCTGATGTACTTGCCTTTTTTGTTTCTAATGATCATTCCTGTCATATCTGTGAATAATGACCATTACTTCTGGAACACTGTGTGGAAGGAAAACTACTGACATCACGGGTTAGTTGACTCTCTGAACCTATTATGTGAAATTACCTTTCGAAACTCCCATCAGCGTACATTTTGGAACCAGTTGGGCATGTCGTATGATTACAATAAAGGTCCTGGTGGAGCAACGTTACAACACCAGTGGGAAACTCTTGACCCACACAGTCATCAATAGTGTCATTTGCCGAACAACGGAGCATTTTTTTGGGCTCTCACGTCATAAATTTCTTGAGAGAACAATATAACTTCTGAGTGATACAATACAGGGACTCCACAACTACTGACTGAGTGAAATCCTGGTTCCAATTTTTCTTCGGGGTTCCAGAAGGTGTGTGTAGCCGATCACGTTAATATTATGTATCCCAGTATTCGGGAAGTACTGCTGGTCTCCATACTGAAGAAATCACGATAGTGTTATTAGAAATTTCATCACCTGAAGATGTGACTGTTAGGACCAGTGAAACTTGCTGTCAGATTAAAACATTGTATCGGACCAAGACTCGAACTCGCGACCTGGGAAATGTCCCGAGTTTGAGTCTCGGTTCGACAGACAGTTTTAGTCTGCCAGGAAGTTTCATATCAGCGCACACTCCGCTGCAGAGTGAAAATTGTATTCTGGAATATGAACAGTGTACCACAGGTTAGATACTCCGACGTAACAATACTACAATTTCTAGAACGACTGAACTGTGAAGAAGTGTGGCTTTGGCAGTCCAGTTCATAGTTCTCTGTTGCTGCAGTCAGATCTTGTACACGTAGTAGCTTAAAGTCAAGAATATCCGAATGCATTTTTCGCAATTTCCCTTCTATTCATAAGCTGTTGCTGGACGACGTGAAAAATAGATTCTGTGACATATACACCTCAGATGCTTTCTACGTACGACATATGAGGTGAACGTGTAGGACAGGGAAGACGAGCTACCAGTCGGCCCTCGAAGAAGACTTGGGACATGCTCTTCACACGTACTCGAACACTCAAATGCGTCAACACAGCAGGTGGACATCCTTGAAAGGGAGACTGTACCTCGGACTGTAAAGCTTCCGTGAACTATCATTTTACCTTCAGATTACCTTCAGGACTCAGGATGCAAGACGCGATGTTGTATCTATAGGCGCCCCAAACTATTTTTTACGGGATTAGAAGTACTTGCCTTGCAGTCAGTATTTTGTTACGTATGAGGTACAACCGATGTGAAAAAATGTGTAAGAACATTGCTTGACCTTAACAGCTCATAAATGGCCACCGGTATAGTCATTTTAGACGCTTTCTACGTGATATGCCCAACTATATACTAATGAGCCACAACAAAAAATGGCTCTGAGCACTATGGGACTCAACTGCTGTGGTCATAAGTCGCCTAGAACTTAGAACTACTTAAACCTGACTAACCTAAGGACAGCACACAACACCCAGCCATCACGAGGCAGAGAAAATCCCTGACCCCGCCGGGAATCGAACCCGGGAACCCGGGCGTGGGAAGCGAGAACGCTACCGCACGACCACGAGATGCGGGCTGAGCCACAACATTAACAGCACATGTAACAAAGAAAATGCAGGTAACATGTATTCTGTACCATCCAAAATTTTTCGCAGTTTAATATCCGTCGACAACTTGTACTGTACTTCTAATTCTGAATCTGTAAGCTTTATTACAGAAACCGTATTTAATATGTAACGAATGTCATAGTGTATTTATTTGTGAATGTAGATAACTGATTGTAATTATAATGCAAATATTGTAACTTGCTGGGTAATAGCCATGGGAAATTTATTTAAATGCATCGATAGCAACGACGGAATGGCAGTAGCTGTGCCGCTGTTTATCTTTGCGTATGGAGAGTGTCTGTCGCTTAGCGAGCAGAGAAGAGGCAGAGCAGTTTGAGTCGTGAAAGAGTGCGGAAGTGTTTGTTGGGCGCTCCCGCAGACGCGGTGTGTAGCTATGCTCGCTCCAGTGTAGACCCGCCTAATTCGTTAGTATTGGGAGCACGGTAGGAGTAGCAGGCAACTCTAACTAGCGCTTGTCCCATAATTATCTGTGGCTCTGGAGACAACTCATGGTTCTCAACCAGCAGCAGCAACAACAGTGGCAGCTCAGTATTGTCGTCGACTACATTCTTCGTCGTCCGCACAGCCACAACATCGTAAGACTGTCAAGTGACAAAGCATAACTAATATTGTAGAGGCATTACCCAGTGGCCTTTTTTTCGCAACGTTTGACAAATTTTCTTGAACAGTAACCTGCAATAGTTAAAACACTTAGGGCACCTGTGTTTTCACTAGCCTCAGACATTATTACCAAGCACGGTCCCTTTCCTTTCCATGCAGTCACCGAGTGTCGTGAAAAATGAATATTGATTAACTATATAAAACCAGTTTTGTGTGAACGGTAATGACCAGTTTCAGTCTAAATTTGTTGCCTCAGTAACTGTTCATTCTTGCGTAGTATAACAGAGGCTTAACAGATTCGCAATTTTGAGCGTTAACTTCATTAAGAGTGCTCAATTTCGTTTATTCTGTAATTAGCTCAGCGAGTGACCTCTGCTGGCTTGGTATGTATTTTATTGTTCTTATGTTAAAAGTGAAATCAATTACTCATTTTCTGAAAGTACATTCGATTCAATCTTTCATTGATTAAAAGTAAATTGCTTGCCTTGCGTTACGCTGAGGCTACTGAAGTCAATTTTTACGTAACAAAGCTTCAGTTAATGCCAGTAATATATTTAACCAGCAACTTCATTAAAATTATTTTCAAAATTTAGTATTTCAGAATATCTCGACTGAAAAACGTCCCACAGTTGCACTAACTATGTTTAGTCTAAACCTTGGCCGTGGTTTCTGCAACAATATTATAGCCTCCTTCAGAAGTCATAAGCTTTTAAAAATGAAAAACGTCTCAGCCCAGCGGCTGCGTCAAGATCATAAAATAACTTCGACAGACATAAGTCTGTTTCGATCATAAGTAAAACTACATATGGCACCGTATGTCCTCCGCCATACTCTTATAGTGAGAATAACAGATGTAGTGACGGTGGACATACGGTGCCATGTGTAGTTTTACGTGCGATCGAAACAGACTTATGTCTGTTCAAGTTATTTTATTTTATTGATCTTGACGCAGCCGCTGGGCTAAGACATTTTTCATTTTTAAAAGCGTATGACTTCTGAAGAAGGCTCTATTATCGTATCAGAAACCATGGTCAAGGTTTAGAATCAACATAATTAGTGCAGCTGTGGGCTGTTTTTGATTCGAGACAATTTCGTAACGGTTGCTGGTGGTGCTGCCATGACGAAAATAATATTTCTGAATAAGTAACTGCAAAATCAGTGATTTATGATTCATATATTTTCTCCTGAACTGTTTAATTGTGGAAAATCATAACAATATTCTGTTGCCACTCCAGTGATTATTTGCATAAATTTCTTGTCCATTACCTGTCTTAGGATTTTGGACATTCATTACCCTAGTGGAATGGGGACTGTTTAATTATCCTTTTTTTGCTATTCAGTATTTTTTGTATTAAGTATTACGTGGCAAACTCTTTTACACCTATGTGGTTGGTGAGCGACGGCACTATTCTCCACCCGTTTCAGATTTATTAAAAGTACTTAGATTAGGTTTAGAAAAGACTTTCCCTTCAAATGTGTCTGTTGTACAATTTCCTCCTACTAACCGGCATTATTTTCCTTTGGTAACGATAGCCACACTCACTGCAAAATGTAATAGGCATACTAGATCACGGCCATTTATACCTTAATATAATCGGCCGATTAGGAAGGGGAAGTTATACACTGTTCACCGCGTGACTGAATGTCATAGTGATGGCGTTACTGCATCGTGACTTGGTCAGCTAACTACACACATAAAAAAAAAATTCTGCATCCCATCGGGTCCGAGAGTTCCGGATCCTGTACAGAAAATTGGAATAAATGTCAACATAAACATCATTTACGCCCTTTTTATTGCTCATGAAAACCACACTTTGCATGTTGTACCACCATACAGCGAGACCTTCATAGGTGGTGGTCCAGATTGCTGTACACATCAGTACCTCTAATACCCAGTAGCACGTCCTCTTGCACTGATGCATGTCTGTATTCGTCCTTGCATACTATTCACAGGTTCATCAAGGTACTGTTGGTCCAGATTGTCCCACTTCTCGACGTCGATTCGGCGTAGATCACAGAGAGTGGTTGGTGGCTCAAGTCGTCTATAAACAGCACATTTCATTCTATCCTAGGCATGTTCGATAGGGCTCATGTCTAGACAACACGCTGGTCAGTCTAGTCGAGCGATGTTATCTTGAAGGACCTCATTCACAAGATATACACGATTGGGGCGCGAATTGTAGTCCATGAAGACGAAAGCCTCACCAATATGCTGCCGATATGGTTGCACTATCGGTCGGAGGATGGCATTCATGTATCGTACAGCCGTTACGGCGCCTTCCATGACCCCCAGCGGCGTACGTCGGCCCCACATAATGCCACCCCCAAAACAGCAAGGAACGTCCACCTTGCTGCAATCTCTTGACAGTATGTCTAAGGCGTTGAGCCTGACCGCGTTGCCTCCAAACACGTCTCCGACGATTGTCTGGTTGAAGGCATATGAGACACTCATCGGTAAAGAGAACGTGATGCCAGTCCTGAGTAGTCCATCTGGCATCTTGTTGGGCCCATCTTAACCGCGCTGCATGGTGTCGTGGTTGCAAAAATGGACCTCGCCATGGACGTCGGGAGTGAAGTTGCGCATGATGCAGCCTACTGTGCTTAGTTTGAGTTGTAACACGACGTCCTGTGGCTGCACGAAAAGCATTGTTCAACATGGTGGCTTTGCTGTCAGGATTGTTCCGAGGCATAATCCGTAGGTAGCGGTCATC
The DNA here is from genome assembly GCF_023864345.2 of Schistocerca serialis cubense. NCBI lineage: Eukaryota > Metazoa > Arthropoda > Insecta > Orthoptera > Acrididae > Schistocerca > Schistocerca serialis. The sequence continues at coordinate 1,162,350,410 of NC_064638.1, read as the reverse complement.
CACTGCATTAGTAGCCCTTGGGTGGCCTGAGCGAGGCATGACATTTACATTCCTGTCTCTCTGTATCTTCTCCATGTGCGAACAACATCGCTTTGGTTCACTTCGAGATTTCCTGGCACAAAGTAACAATGCGGACGCGATAGAACCACGGTATTGACCGTCTAGGCATGCTTGAACTACAGACAACACGAACCGTGTACCTCATTGCTGGTGGAATGACTGAAACCGATCGGCTGTAGACCTCCTCCGTCTAATAGGCGCTGCTCATGCATTTTTGTTTACATTTTCTGGCGGGTTTAGTGACAGCTCTGAACAGTCAAATAGCCACAGTCAACATCTATCTTCAGTAGTTCTGGGAACCGGGGTGACGCAGAACCTTTATTGAATGTGTATATAAGCGGAGCAAAGAAGAGTGAGAAAAATGATTCTACCGCTGATAAGGGCCACAAATGGATAAATTAAATGATGTAAACCACTTTAATAAAGGACAAAATGTTATGGCCCTGCACCCTGGAACGGGCTCTTCAAACTAAGCTATTCGACTGTTTGCGTACAATTGGTGTCAGTCTATGAGGAAAACGCTTAAACGGTGATGAAAACAAGCATAGGTGACGAGGTGTCACTAGAGCACGCATATTCAGGGAATGTGCATGTTGGAGGCTTCGCCCACTATGTAAATATCGGTAGGTGGGGATCTGTGAGTGAGCCGCCGACAGAGAACAATGCTGGTGCGTTGACAAGTGTTTCATAGCACAATGACCAACGTGGGGCTCCACAGCAAGCGACAGTGACGTGTTCGCATTTTGGCCCAACATCATCGTCAACTACGATTATAGTGAGCTTGGGATGATCGACATTGGGCTGTGTAGCAGTGAAAACGTTTGTACCTGTCGGACGAATCACGTTTCTGGTCTCTGCGATTCGTAATGTGCAGCCACTTTTCAGTACAAATGATGTTCCCAATGCGTCAACTGAGAAACTAATCACCGAAAAATTCGAACGCACTGGTTAAGCTGAAGGCGTAACGTGACACAGGTTCGAAACAGTCATTCACTAGAAGACATTGTGGCAGAAGTGTGTCGCCGATAATACAGCAATCTCGATTCGTCAAGGTACACAACAACTGGATGTTTCAACAGTCACTCTTTGCCGTATTCTCACTAAAGATTAGCATCTCTATGCTTACAATATCCGAGTGATTCAACAGCTTCTGTCAATAGACCATGCACAGAGATCAGTCATGTTTTGCGACTCCAATTGTTAGCCTGAATCTTCCAACAGCAGCCGACGCAAGGTGGTAGCCAAACAGGTGGACACCGAAGCTCCTATCAGCTAGTGTACCATCACCTTACTCCAGCGCCCACGCTGGTACCTTCCTTCGCGTGTAGACCTTAGGCACACATGCCTTCTGGAAACCGTGGCTCTTAATCGTCACGAGGTCTAGTCTCTACACCTGCTTCAGCGAGACACCATCTCCCGACCGCGCTAGCACTACAGAAATAAGGTACCTGTTGTAGCACTGTTAGCATTTTTGTAAGTGTAATCAAATTTAAACTAGTAAGTAAATAACATAATAATACCTTAAAGAAAAAGGTCTATTGACACATAGTCAAACGGATCTAGAAAACACCGCTCTTCTGAAACACAAATAGCTCTTCACTCGCACGAAGTGTTGAGTGCTATTGACAAGGGATTTCAAATTTATTACGTATATCTGGATCTCCAAAGGCTTTTGACACTGAACCACACAAGCAGCTTCTAGGGAACTTGCGTGCCTATCGAATACCGTCCCAGTTATGAGACTGGATTCGTGATTTCCTATCAGAGAGGTCTCATCTTAGTAATTGACGGAAAGTTGTCGAGTAAAACAGGCGTTTTATAGGACCTTTGCTGTTCCTTATCTACATAAACGATTTCCGAGCCAATCTTAGCAGCCGGCTTAGGTTGTTCGCAGGTGACACTGTCGTTTATCGACCAGTAAAAGTCATCAGAAGATTAAAATGAATTGAAAAACGATTTAGAAAAGATATCTGTGTGGTGCGAAAATTGGGAACTGATCCTAATTAATTGAAAGTGAGAAGTCATCTATGTGATTAGTAAAAGGAATCCGTTAAACGTCGGGTACACGATAAGTCAAGCAAATATAAATGGCGTAAATTCAACTGAATACCAAGAAATTATACTCACGACCGGCTGAAATTGAAAAGAACACATAGAAAATATTGTGGCGAAGGCGAACCAAAGCCTGTGGTATAATGGCAGAATACTAGCGAAATGTAACAGATCTACCAGACAGACTGCCTACACTGCGCCTGTCCGCTTTTGGATTACTTCTGCACGGCGTGAGTTCGTAACCAGTTAGGATTAACGGAGTACACCGAGAAAAGTCAGAGAAGGGCAGCACGCTTTGTATTATCGAGCCATAGGGGAGAGAGTGTACGGACCTGATACAAGATTTTCAGTGGGAATCATTAAAACAAAGGCGTATTTCGTTGCGGCGGAATCTCCCCACACGAAATTCCAATCACAAAGTTTCTCCTCTGAATGCGAAAATATTTGGTTGATGCCGAACTGCATAGGAAGAAACAATGACGATAATAAAATAAGAGAAATCAGAGCTCGCACGGAAAGATACAGGTGTTCGTTTCTTCTGCGTGCTATATGAGATTGGAATAATAGAGAATTATGAAGGTTGTTCGATGAACCCTCTGCCAAGCACTTAAATGTGCCACAATAAAAAGCTAAATTAAGAAGTGAAACGGTGTCATTTAGTAGTGAACACAAAACAGTAAGAGACGAACAATATATCATGTGTAGTAAGTATAACATTCATCTGTGTCTAAACTTTTACGAATAAGGTTTTATTATATAATACGTGTAATAAATTATTTAAAATGTATGTCACCATACATTTATAATTTTTAATCATGTAAATCCTATCAAAGTATCATCAAATGTTAAATAAAAGTCTTGTTGTAAATGAAGTATAGTAAGTCCTCCATTTCTCAAATGTGTGTTGCCGCAAAAATACGACATACCCAATCAAAACTGTCAGGTGTAGCATATCTTTGGTTTGACTTTACATACGCTAGAACACTTCATTACTGTTTACAAAATATATTTTTTTTTCTTTTTAAAGCAGAAATTCACTCAGTATTTAATGGGCTAATTAACAAATATTTTATTTTCAACATTTTTCTTCATCGCTGTTTGTATTCCTGAACAAAAGAGTTGTTTAGATAATATCTATATATTGCATTAAATATCACTTCGCAATAACTGGTGTACGTCCAAGATAAAGATACCACCAACAATACTTATAATAGAATAGTAGTGTATTATTTTCATTTACGTCTATATGGCTACACAATAAATCAAACTTTTGTGCCTGGCAGAGTGTTCATCGAACCACCTTCACACTAATTCTCTAATATTCCATTCTCGAACAGTGGGCGGAAAAAAAGCACACCTTAATTTAACCTTGTTAGGCCGTATTTTCTTTATTTTGCTATGATGATCTTTTCTTCCTATGTAGGTCAGCACCAACAAAATATTTTTGCATACGGAGGAGATTGAAATTTCGTGAGAACATCGCGCCGAAACGAGAAACGCCATGGTTTTAATGATTTCCACCACAAATCCTGTATCATGTCCAGGATAATCTCTTCCCTATTTATCGATGATACAAAACGGCTGCTCTCCTCTGAACTGTCTTTCTATAGCCTTTAATCTTAACTGGTAGGGATCCCACACCGCGCAACAGTACTCCAAAAGAGGAAGGACAAGCGTAGAGTAGCCAGCCTCTTTGGTAGATCGGTTGTATCTTCTTAATTTTCTGCCAATAAATCTAAGTCTTTGGTTCGCCTTCCCACAATATTTGCAATTTAAGCTGGTCGTAATTGTAATTCTTGGGTATTTAGTGTATTTTGTTGAATTCACGGCCTTTAGATTTAATAGATTTGTTGTGTAACCGAAGTTCAGAGGTTTCCTTTTAGCACGCACTTAGATGACCTCACACTTTTAATTAATTATGGTAAATTCTCAATTGTTGCACCACACAGATACCTTTTCTAAATCGTTTTGTAAGTGATTTTGATCTTCTGATTGCTTTACTTGTCTATAAGCAACAGCGTTACCTGCAAACAACCAAAGATCGTTGCTCATATTGTCTCCTAAATCGTTTATAAAGAAAGGGAACAGAAGAGGGCCTGCACCACTACCTTGGGGAGCGCCAGAAATCACTTCCGTTTAATGCGAGAACTTTTCATGAATTACTGCGAACTGTGACCTCTCTGAAAGGAAATTATGTATCCAGCGGCATATCTGAGACTATATTCCATGAACACCAAATTAGATTAGTGAATTACTGTGTCAAATTCCTTATGGAAATCTGAAAATACGTAATCAATTTGAAATCCCTCGTTGATAGCATTCAACACTTCACGTAGTAGAGAGCTCGTTGAGTTTCACAAGAGCGCTGATTTCTAAATCTGTGTTTACTGTATGTTAATAGACCATTCGATGTAAGTCAATCATTTCGAACACGATAGGTGTTCCAGAATCATGTTGCATGTCGACGGTAATGGTATGGGTCCGTAATTTAGTGCATTACTCATATTACCTTTCTTGAATTTTAGTGTGACTTACGTAAATTTCCAGTCTTCGGGTACGGATATTACGTCGAGCTAGCAGTTGTATATGATTGTTATATATGGAGCCATTGCGTCAGCGTACTCTGAAAGGAACCCAAATGGTATACAATCCGAACCAGAGGACTTGCTTTTCTTAAGTAATTTAAGTTGCGTCACTACTCCGAGGATACCTACTTCTAAGTTACTCATGTTGGCAGCTGTTCTTCATTCGAATTCTGCAATATATACTTCGTCTTCTCTGGTGAAGGAATTTCGGAAGGCTGTGTCTAGCAACTCTGCTTTGGCAGCACTGTCTTCGATAGTATCTGCATTGCTAACGTGCAGAGAAGGTATTGTTTGTGTCTTCCCGCTAGCATACTTCATATACGAACAGAATCTCTTTAGATTTTCTGCCAGGTTTCGAGACAGTTTCGTTGTGGAAACTATTATAAATATATCGCATCGATTTCCGCACTAAATTTCGAGCTTCTGTAATAGATCGCCAATCGCAGAGATTTTGCTTTGGTTTGAATTTGCCATGCTTGTTTGCGTTGTTTCTGCAACAGTGTAGTGACCCGTTTTGTGTACCGAGGAGGATCAGCTCTGTCGTTTGTAAATTTATTTGGTATAAATCTGTCAATTGCTGGCGATACTATTTCTTCATTCAAGCAAGATCCGGTCTACACACTTACACCGTTAACTTGGGAGGAGTGAAGATTGTATCTCAGAAAGGCGTCAAGTGAATTTTCATCTGCCTTTTCGAATAGGCATATTTCTCGTTTAATATGGAGATTTTGGGGGTTATAATATACAATCTCGCTACGTCAGCACTCATCTCTGTATCCGATTTGATGCTCGTTATTATTCAAGAAAAATGGCTCTGAGCACTATGGGACTTAACTGCTGTGGTCATCAGTCCCCTAGAACTTAGAACTACTTAAACCTAACTAACCTAAGGACATCACACACATCAATTCCGAGGCAGGATTCGAACTTGCGACCGTAGCGGTCGCGCGGTTCGAGACTGTAGCGCCTAGAACCGCTCGGCCACTCCGGCTGGCAGCTCGTTATTAGTTCAGGATTATTTATTGCTAAGAGATCAAGTGTGTTTTCACAACCGTTTACTATTCGCGTGGGCTCATGAACTAATTGCTCGAAATAATTTTCAGAGAATGCGTTCAGCTGAGTTTAAGAAGAAGTTTTATGCGTACCTTCGGATTTAGACATGTATTTTCGCCAACATATCGAGGGTAGATTAAAGTCACTACCAGCTATAATTGTAATAGTCGGGTACGTGTTCTGTCACCCTTCCACAAATTCTATCATCTTAGATGGGAGGTCAAAAAAGAGATCCAATTATTCTTGATACGAATTCTGCCATATTTAATTCGTCTCCTCTGGTGAAGGAATTTTGGAAGTCTGTGTTTAGTAACTCTGCTTTAGGAGCACTGTCATCGATTTTATTTTATAAAGACAAATGGCTCTGAGCACTATGGGACTTAACATCTATGGTCATCAGTCCCCTAGAACTTAGAACTACTTAAACCTAACGAAGCTAAGGACATCACACAACACCCAGTCATCACGAGGCAGAGAAAAACCCTGACCCGGCCGGGAATCGAACCCGGGAACCCGGGTGCGGGAAGCGAGAACGCTACCACACGACCACGAGCTGCGGACTTATAAAGACAGTCTCGGCAGCAAAATAGTTTTTTAGTAATACCAATTACGGATTTCACCCATGTAAGGCATGTAAAAATGTAGGAGAAGAAGCTTCATACGTCAGCTGCCGCAACAGGGCATAAAATTAGAATCAAAAAAATCTAAGGGATCCGCTCGTCAAAAATATTATCTAAACCGAAAAGACTCTTATATGAGCTATCACACAACGTATAAACATGTAAACATGCTTACTACATGTATGCTGCCGTTTTTCTGCGCTGTGTAGACCATGCTGATCCCATCATTGCACATCTAAGATTCTTTTCGGCTTCGATAGGACTTTTGACGAGCGGATACGTTACTCAGATAATTTTTGTTCCCACTTTATGCGCTATTGCCGCAATTCAATGAACTTTTTTCTGACACTTTTTTGCACAATCTGAAGATGCCTCATAAGGTCGAAACGAGTAATTGGTATTAATGAAAACAGTTAAAAAACAGTTCAAATGGCTCTAAGCACTATGGGACTTAACATCTGAGGTCGTCAGTTCCATAGACTTGGAACTACTTAAACCTAACTAACCTAAGGACATCACACACATCCATGCCCAAGGCAGAATACGAACCTGCGACCGTAGCAGCAGCGCGGTTCCGGACTGAAGCGCCTAGAACCGCTCGTCCACAGAGGCCGGCAATAAAAAACAGTTCTGCAACGTTTAAGAAATATCATAGCCAGTTGCTGTATCAGACAGCTAACAATGGAATGGAAGCAGTATTGTAATGTATCATGTTGTATACCAGTCAGATTTATCACACACTACAATGTGTAAGTTTCGGTCTGTAACGTTTTCTACTAATCAGGGATATTCTTTGTCGGGAATTCATAAACGTATTATCACAGACGGAGCCTGAAAATGGGTTTTGAAGGAGGCGTGGACTTCCCATTGTTCGTCCCTTGTTACGCAGGCATAAACGAGCTACACACTTTACCGGATATTCTGCTTATCTGCTGGCACCGACAGAGCTTCATATCGAACGCACAGCCACGTGTAGCGGCGGATAAGCCGTACTTTGTAAGGGCACTGTCCTGGCTGTCCGCTGATGCGCCCTTTATCGCCCTGCGTCACCCTTGAGACAAAAACGGAGCTCAGTGAAAAACTGCCTGCCGCCCTGGCTTACGTCCTCGCCAGAAGCGGCGTGATAAATGGCCTGCGAACTCCATGAAACACTGGCCAAAAAACCTGGCCGTCGCACCTCCGCCGTTAGATTATAGCGGCGAGGTGGAGGGGAGGGGGTCCAGACTCTCTTAATTTGGCGGCGCAGTGCTGCAGCCAGCGCTACAGTTCGCCGGCGAATTCCACTTCCACACGTGGCGTGGCTGGTCTGTTAGAAGCGACGTGAGCTGCGCGTGAAATGCGGTTCGGCCGGCATTCGCGGCGCATGCAGCACACGGAGCATTCTAATGTGCGCATGCGTCCAAACGGCTGACCTCTTTCATGCTAACGCAGTCCCCCGCCAACGTAACGGTTTGTACCCAGACGTACCGGACGATGACGAACAAGCAACTTCATGAGTACGAAAATAGAAAAGTTTAGCAAAAAGTGCAATGAGGAAGCTCAATAACAGATTCCGTCTACTGCCATTGAAACAGCGTGTTTTCTGTTTGTGAGCTATCCTCTGGCTCATTTCTTTGCTCTCCTTGTCAGTTATTGATTGTATCTTGATTGCAATTATATAATGATTGGTTGAGTGATGTCCATTACTTACCATTGACCGGAATGCCACAGTCAGTTTATTAGATCCTTGGAGGGGACCGATTATTCAAATACAGTAATATTATGATGTGCCCTACGGTAGTGTGTTGAGACCCTTGGCGTTCATGTTGTATACTGTTGATCTTTCAGACAATATTAATAGTAAAATCAGGCTTTTTGCAGATGATGCAGATATCTATAATGAAGTACTACCTGAGAGAAGCTGCATAAATATTGAAGCATATCTTGATAAGATTTGAATGTAGTGCAGAGATTAGTAACTAGTACTAAACATTGAGAAATGTACGATTTTGCACTTCACAAAACATAGTATCCTATGACTATAATATCAATGAGTCACTGTTCCAATCGGCCAACTATGAAATGGAATGATCACATAGGTTCAATCGTGGGTAAGGCAGGTGGAAGGCTTCAGTTTAGTGGTAGCCTACAGGGGAAGTGCAGTTAGTCTACAAAATAGTTTGCCTACAAATCAGTCACGCTACACATCCTAGAATATTGCTCAGGTGTGTGGGACCCGTACCAGATAGGACAACAGGAGATATTGAACTAATACAGAGAAGGGCAGCACGACTTGTCACACGTTTGTTTAATCCACGGGAGAGTGTCAAAAAAAATTGTTCAAATGGCTCTGAGCACTATGGGGCTTAACATCTTAGGCCATCAGTCCCCTAGAACTTAGAACTACTTAAACCTAAGTAACCTAAGGAGATCACACACATCCATGCCCGATGCAGGATTCGAACCTGCGACCGTAGCAGTCCTGCGGTTCCGGACTGTAGCGCCTAGAACCGCACGGCCTCCGCGGCCGGCGGAGAGTGTCACAGAGATAATGAAGGAACTGAACTGACAATCTCTTGCACACAGACGTAAACTATCCTAAGAAAGTCTCTTAACAATGTTTCAAGAACCGGCCTTAAATTATTAGTCTACGGATATACTACAGCCCCCCTACGTATCGCTGACACAGGGATAGTGAGGATAAGATTAGAATAACTACTACACACAGGGCCTTTCGGACACTCATTCTCCTCGCGATCCATACGTGAATGGAACAGGAAGAATCCCTAATAACTGGTGCAACGGCACACACCCAGTGCCATGCACCTCACATAGTTTTTCAGAGTACAGTTGTGGATGTAGATATGGTAAGAGACCGGAATAAAACTTTAACTTTCATGAATACTTCAGTCTTGGACGATATCTCTTAATTGCAAATTACACAGGACAACGAAGGAAAAGCTTTTTTGTTGAAAATACCTTATTCTTATTTTTTTTCGGGTGGGAAATCCGAGTATGAATCTTAAAAACCTGTATCATCCACCATTTGTTCGAATTCTACAGTTAAATTTATTAAATTAAGCGATTTTTTAAAGAATTTAACTGCTTTTATGTAGTTAAAATAATTTAAAAAGGAGGTGTAATGAATGTGGATGACGTCGGTAGCACTGCTGAAAAACATTTTCTGGCAAAAAAAGGTTGATTCTATTTTTGTGTTAACAGATGGTGTTTCGTTTACTGTCAACGTAACGTCACTTTCCCGTTTCCTGTGCATGTGCTCAGTACAGTGTCTAATCGTGGTGGTAAAAACTCTGCTGACAGTTTTTGTTATATTTGTGGTGAATTTGTAATTTAAAAACACCAAAGAAACATTTCGGACTTTGTCAAAAAGGTTTATCTATCATACTTTCGATCTGAACTTGGTGATCAAGATAAATCTTGGGCGCCGCATAAGGTATGTTGTGTGTGTGTCGAAGATCTGAGAAAATGGTCCAAAAAGGAGAAAAAAGTCTTTAGATTTGCTATTCCTGTGATATGGAGGGATCCAAGAAATCATTCCGCTGATTGCTACTTTTGCAGTGCTGTATTACTGTTAATAATTCGAAAAACACGAAGAAAATAAGCTACTCTAATCTTCCGTCCGCCATACGACCAGTAGGGCGTGGTGTAGATTTGGCGGTTCCTGAACCACCCGATGATTTAAATTTTGTTCCAACAAAAGTATTTGCTGATGTACAATCTGATCTAGATGAACTAGATGATGATGAATTCCATTGTAATACAGAAAGTCTATAGCACAAATTGTTTACTCAGACCGAGCTTAACAGTTTGGTTAGGAATATGGGCTTAACGAAAGAAAAAGCTGAACTGCTTGGCTCTAGATTAAAATGGCAGTTGGAACCAGCATATACAGGTACAGAAAGAGAGATCAGCAATTTACCAAGTTTTTTTAAGAAGAAGGTGATTTGGTGTACTGCTCAGACATTCTCAGTCTGGTGACTGTGGTTAGTATTGAATACAAAACGGAAGACTGGAGGCTGTTTATTGATTCATCCCAAAATACTGACGGAAAAACGCTACCAAGGCAACTGGAACACCAACATGATGGGGAACTGCTGTTGGTCACTTTAACGAGAAGTTCAGTAAGTGACTCATCGTAGTAAAGGCTACACAAGAAGCTTCAAAGAGAAAAGAGAAAGAAAATACAAACCAATTCCAGCTGACAAGTGAAATCTCTATTAACACATATCATTGTTTTAAGTAGCCTACTGAAAATACAAATCATGCTTATTTTGTAACAAAGCGTGTCTTTAATTTCCCCGTTTACCGTATAGCATAGGATTTTTATACTGTATAATAAAAAGCATATTGCTCGAAAACAAAAAACTAAGTCTAGATTTGGATTCAACTCATGAAAATCTATAAAGATCAGCTATCAAAGTAAAAAAAAGTTTTTCAAAAAAATTTTTCGTTGATTTGTGTTATTGAAGATGAACATGAACGTAAGTAATAGAAGGGCAATCCAATGATAGCGAATTAAATCAAGTGATAACAAGGGATTTCATTAGGTAATGAGATACGAGATTAGGAATTGATGAGCTATCTGGGCAGAAAAATGTCTGATGGTGACCGATGGCTGTAGCGAGGATATAAAATGCACAACGGCTGTAAAAAGAAAACATTTAAAGCCTAGGAAATTTTTTCTAAAGGTATTTACTCGGATTGCAGTCTTGTATAGCAGTAAAACGTGAATGTTAAGCGGTACAGACGAGAAGAGAGTAGAGGTTTTGAAATGCCATGCTGCAGAATTTAGGCAGTCCGAGTAACTAGTGAGGAGGTACTGAACAGAACTGGGGAAAGAATAGATTTATGAAACAATTAGACTAAAAATAGAGGTCTGTTGAACGAACACATAGAGAGGCATGAAGAAAGCGTCTATTTTGTAGTGGTATATTGTAATGGAGGGAACTCGGACGCATAAAAATTGTAGAGGAAGTAGAAGGCTTCAGCACAGCAAGCAGCTTATATTGGTGTAGGTTAGAGTAGTCTTGAACACGATAGAGCAGAGTGAAGAGCTGTGTCACGCCAGTCTTTAGACTCAACAAAACAAAAACAACAATATTTCATCTGACACAAAATTCAGTACAATACTTACCCCCATTCGACTACACTAGTGTACAAATCTTAAGAACGAAAAGTAGCTTTCGAATGATGTGTCGCTGCTTAGTAACAAAGCTCAATTAAACTTCGGCTAACCATAGAAAAAGTGATACAGTGTAGTACAGAAGATATTTGAGAAAAATACTCAATGAGGCAAAGAGGAATTACATTTTCTTTCAAAGATAGTAATTGCACAGAAGACACTGTGATTCATGATGGTCCCCTGGGCAGTAAAAACGGCAGGGCAGGGTTCTTAATAGCGCGTGTGATCATAACAGACAGTAACCATTAATCTGCGAAATGCTCGCGTCCTGGTCACAATCTCTGTGAGGAGTTGTTGGGGGTAGGGCGATGCTTTTCTCCACCGGCTCTGTTGACAAAAATGGTTCAAATGGCTGTAAGCATTATGGGACTCAACATCTGACGTCATCAGTCCCCTAGACTTAGAATTACTTAAACCTAACTAACCTAAGGACATCACTCACATCCATGCTCGAGGCAGAATTCGCACCTGCGACCGTAGCAGCAGTGCGGTTCCAAAATGAAGCTCCTAGAACCGCTCGGCCACAACGGCCGGCCCGCTATTGACAACTGCTGGATGATCGTTGGTGCAAGTGCGCGTGCAGCGATACCCCATCAAAACGCATCCCACAGGTGCTCGATGGGATTTAAGCAGAGGGAACCGGCATAACATTCTTTTCGGCCAATATCCTCTCGTCCCAGGAGCTCCTACACCTGTGCTGCGTGGTTAGACACTGGACTCGCATTCGGGAGGACGACGGTTCAATCCCGCGTCCGGCCATCCTGATTTAGGTTTTCCGTGATTTCCCTAAATCACTCCAGGCAAATGCCGGGCTGGTTCCTCTGAAAGGGCACGGCCGACTTCCTTCCCCATCCTTCCCTAATCCGATGAGACCTTTGACCACGCTGGCTGGTCTCCTTCTCCAAACAACCAACCAACCAACCAACCTACGCTGCTCGAAGTGGTGGCGCACTGTCATCCATAAAACTGACTCAGGGCCGAGTGCAACCCTCAAGGATGAATATGGGGAAGGAGTACAGTGGCGCAATGATGTAGACCAGTGACTGTACTGTGTACAAAGATTTGGATTTCAGTGGCCCCTTACAGCATTATGCCTCCCCACGCCATAACACCTGGACCACCAAAATATTCATGTTCGACAATTCTGGACACGTAATAGACACAAGAACGTAGTCGAACATGATGACTGTTCGTCCAGTTACTGACATCCAAATCTTTGAACGCGGGTCATTCACCGCCCAACGTTATCGTGGAACTGCAAGCCTTCAACATGTTCCACTCTTCAGCAATGTTTTCGGTGCTGTTTTGAATTTTATAGATGACATTACGCCACCACATCGATCATGTATTTAATCTGGTATCCTAATGACTTTTTTTATTAATGGGAGGAGGTTACATAAAGTTTACTTTTAACAGTGAACTTCGTGCCGTTGATTTACTTCACTGATAGAAACTAATCACAGATAAAAAAAAACTCTTCTATTATTTGGTATATAGTCTTTGGCCTACCAAACTGAGGTGTACTTTGCTATATTTTGAAATTACTTTCTTAGCCAAAATGATTTCAATGCTTGCTTTCTACAACGGCCAGGGATGCTAGGCTGACAGTTCATAATATGGGCCGATTATTGAACAAAGTACTATCGCTGCGGTGCACTACGAAGTGATTTAACAGTTATCTTTTATGAATACAGTTTCAAAATGAATCGTTCAATATTAGTTAAACTGATTTTTCACAAAACAAGTCTTCAATTGCACTTTAAATAAAACTGAAACTCTTCCTTAGTTAACTATCTTCATATTCCGTCTTCATAACACCGATATGGTATTTTTCAGAAACTAAAGTTTGTAAATCGTTTTGATCTCTTATATTTTCAGAACTCAAGGTACATATCGCTCGAATGAGCTAACACTGTAGCAAAACGAACACTCAATGAGGAAACAAAATGATCGAAACAAAATGAGCTATCAGAATGATCTGAACAAAATGAGAGCGAAACACTATTGTCTCTGTCACTTATAGATTAACACAAACAAACGAATTCTAATCTACAATATCCTTACTCTTATGTCCAGGCGTCTCTGAATGAACCAAAGCGATGTTGTTTGGAGATGGAGGAGATACAGACAGGAACTGTCGATGACATGCCTCGCTCAGGCCGCCCAAGAGGTGTTACTGCAGTGGATGACCGCTACCTATGGATTATGGCTGGGAGCAACACTGACAGCAACGCCACCATGTTGAATAATGCTTTTCGTGAAGCCACAGGACGTCGTGTTACGACTCAAACTCTGCGCAATAGGCTGCGTATTCGCAACTTCACTCCCGACATCCATGGCGAGGTCCATCTTTGCAACCACTACACTATGCAGCGCGGTACAGATGGGCCCAACACATTCCGAATGGACCGCTCAGGAATGGCATCACGTCCAGCGAGTGCAGCAAGGCGAAGGTTCCCTGATGTTTTGGGGTGGCATTACGTGGGGCCAACGATCACCGCTGGTGGTCACAAAGGCGCCGTAACGGCTGTACGATACGTGAATGCCATCCTCCGTCCGGCAGTGCAACCATCTCGGCAGCATAGTGGCGAGGCATTCGTCTTCATGGATGATAACTCGCGCCCCCATCGTGCACACCTTGTGAATAAATTACTACAGGATAACGACATCGCGCGAATAGTGTGGCCAGCATGTTCTCCAGACGTGAATCCTATCGAACATGTCTGGGATGGATTGAAAAGGGCTCTATATCGACAACGTGAACCACCAAACACTCTGAGAGATCTATATCGAATCGCCGTTGAGGAGTGGGACACCGCGCGACCGCTACGGTCGCAGGTTCGGATGCTGCCTCGGGCATGGATGTGTGTGATGTCCTTAGGTTAGTTAGGTTTAAGTAGTTCTAAGTTCTACGGGACTCATGACCTTAGAAGTTAAGTCCCATAGTGCTCAGAGCCATTTGAACCATTTGAGTGGGACGCCTTGATGAACTTGTGGATAGTATGCTACGACGAATACACGCATTTATCAATGCAAGAGGACGTGCTACTGGGTATCAGTGGTACCGGTGAGTACAGCAGTCTGGACCACCACCTTTAAAGGTCTCGCTGTATGGTGGTACAACATGCAATGTGTGGTTTTCATTAGCAATATAAAGGGTGGAAATGATGTTTATGTTGCTCTTTGTTCCAATTTTCTACAGGTTCCGGAACTCTCGAAACCGAGGTGTTGCAAAACTTTTTTGATGTGTATATATTTACATTTAAATGAAGCGTGTTCTAAGATTTTTTGCCTTCAAATGTAACACAATCACCATTCGAGAGATAGGTGAACGGTGAAATTAAATTGGATGATATTGCTTACTGTAGCGATACGATGCCACACATCGTCCGGCGTAGTTGGGACTTCATGATAGACTGCATTTTCCAGTGCTCTCTATAGAAAGAAATGAATGGGTGTCAAATCAGGAGACGTGGCCATCCATTGTATTGCCACATTCCGTCCCATGCAACTGCCATGAAAGTTTGTATTCAGTATTTGCGTTGCAACATGGGAAGTGTGAGCTTGTCAGCCGTCGTTTCGGAACCACACACACTGCCGATTATCTGTTGGTAGAGGGTGACAATTATTGAACTATATTAAATAAAATCGTCATAACTTCTGAGCTGTTTGCGTTAGGGCGTTAAAACTGCACGATTGGTCGCAGTGCATGATGGGAATTAGCATTCACTGTATGGTTTGGTTTAGTGACTATTCCCACCTTTCATTTGGATTGGTTCGTCAATAAGCAAAATTGGCGCATATGTGGGACTGAGAATCCTCGTTTCGCGATAGAGAAGACTCTCTACCCTCATAGGGTGACTACGTGGTGTGCAATCTCAAGTCAAGGAGTAATTGGTGCGATATTCCTTGGTGGCGCAGTGACTACCGAACGGTACGTGAAGGTTTAGAAGATGATTTCATCCGTATTATTGAAATCGACCCTGATTTCGACAAGATGTCGTTTATACAAGACAAATCTCGACCCCATCGAAACAGGAGAGTGTTTGATGTCCTGGAGGAGCACTTTGGGAACCGAATTCTGGCTCTGGGGTACCCACAGGCCACTGGCATGGACCTCGATTTGCCGCCTTATTCTCCGGATTTGAACATATGCGACTCTTTTGGTGGGGCTGTAATGTAGACAAGATGTGCAGCAATAACCACAAAGCCATCGGTCAGCTTAAAACAGCCATTCAGGAGGTCACCGACAGCATCAATTTTCCGACACTTCATCGGCTCATGTAGAACTTCGCCATCCGTCTCTGCCACATCATCGCCAATGACAGCAGGCATATCGAACATGGCCGGCCGGTGTGGCCATGGGGTTCTAGGCGCTTCAGTCTGGAACCGCGTGACTGCTGCGGTCGCAGGCTCGAATCCTGTCTCGGGCATGGATGTGTGTGATGTCATTAGGTTAGTTAGGTTTAAGTAGTTCTACGTTCTAGGGGACTGATGACCTCAGATGTTAAGTCCCATACTGCTCAGAGCCATTTGAGCCATATCGAACATGTCACAATCTAAATCCGTATATCTGTAGTGACGTTCATATTTTGAATAAAGTGTGTGCTCTCCGTAGTTTGTAACTAATTTACGTCTTTCTTTTAAGTATAGTTCAATAATTTTCACCCGGTACCTCTTCTACAACAACACATAGATAATCCTAAGACAGTGTGCATAGTTATTTGCAATTAACATCCCTGGGGAGAAGTAAAGTCTCCACAGTGGAGACGGCCGCTGTGGTCGAGCGGTTCTAAGCGCTTCAGTTCATAACTGCCCTGCTGCTACGGTCGCAGGTTCGAATCCTGCCTCGGGTATGGATGTGTGTGTTGTCGTTACGTTAGTTAGATTTAAGTAGTTCGAAGTCTAGGGGACTGATGACCTCAGATGTTAAGTGCTGAGATCCAATTTTCCGCAGTGGAATTCCCTATAATGCTGCACCGTAAGTTTGCGGTCTTTGTTGTTGTACCTTATGAAGCCAGCGTGGATTTTCAGCTGCTTCGTAGTCCACGTTACGTAAATTTACATTACCGTGGTTCGCAAACATTACTTCTTCGGTAGAGAGCCCACTTTGGATGAACACAGTGCTGTTCCCCTAGTGACGCAGAGCAAACCAACATTTTGCTATACGACTTTCAACAACAAGACTGCCGTGTGCCTGATATAGCGACAGACGATAAGGGTGCAATTTCTGGGGATGACAAATGCAGAATATACTCGTGTGGCTGATCCCCCATTCCTCGGCAGTACACATCGTGCCACCATTCGCCAAATACAGTAGCGTGTCTAAATTCACCTCATTGGCGTACATGTCTGCCTGCGAGGAACGTTGAAGCGCAAGTGTCCTGCCGATAGACGACACGCGTCGTGCTACTTCTGCAGTGCAGACAAGTGAACAGCCGAAAGTCCTGATACAGATACGTGGCCAGGTAAGAGCTGTGTTGACAACGCTATAGTCCTTCCTATTCCGGTAGTTTTGTCTGTCAATTCTAGAATATTTCTCGTACTCTTTTGAAAAGAGTTTCAACTCTAACATTAGCAAAAACTACAGTATTCACTGTACTCGTCTTTTCATGCGCTTTCGCACATCGTTTAAAAAAGTATATATTTGTATTAAAAATCATACCTCCTTCAATACCTCGACCGATACAACAACAAACTACAGTGTACTTCATTTGCTGGAAACCTTGTTTCGATATCTGGAACCGTTCACGAACCAAACGATGTTTTATGTCTTACTGGACTCACACTACATATAAGTAGATACAAGACTTGTTTTTAAGACTGCCATGCTTCTTGAAGAAATTCACAGCGTATTCTTCTCAGTTTCCTTAGGAACAAATCCTGCACAGTCATGCTACTTGATTGTGCCACTGTTCGTATCAATAAACAGCTAACATTATAAGCCAGGCCATCCAGGCTCAGCTGCCTAACTAACGGCTCCCAGAGCCAACAATACATACAATTTCTAAGTTAAGCGACTTCCGTACAACGAAACGCTTTGATGTAGCATCGATGTAAATGTTTTATTCAGTATTCGTGATAATTTATACAATTTTAATTAATCTATGGATGTAATTTCAAAAGCAATGCGCTGTAAAAAATGTGAAAGTTAAAACTTTAGTAGTAATACTTGTTGATGTGTAGGGAACGTAGGTTTGTAATCTTGTAAAACTCGGAGGGAAGCCCCTCTGCAACGGAACTAGCTAAGCAGAAATAAAAGGTTGATCTGGCGGTCGAAGTGCAAGGCTCCTGTCTGGCAAGAGTCAGTCGGTGGCTAGCACGCGATAGATGAGTATCTTGTGACCTGAAAAAGGCGAGAAGTAATGCGGAAGTAGTTCTGCTTACTGTTCATTGTATACTTTAGTTAGCTCTGTACAATGAAAATCCGACGCTAAGAAGAAAATTTTCCTAACTTGTTATCCAGGAAGATCCGTGGATGTGTTTGCCACCTTTTCTGAAAGGCACAGGAAAGAGACGCTGCCACCACCTTCACCTAAAATTATTAGTTGAGTATTGCGTAATTGCGTGTACAGGTTATACACTCCTGAAAATGGAAAAAAGAACACATTGACACCGGTGTGCCAGACCCACCATACTTGCTCCGGACACTGCGAGAGGGCTGTACAAGCAATGATCACACGCACGGCACAGCGGACACACCAGGAACCGCGGTGTTGGCCGTCGAATGGCGCTAGCTGCGCAGCATTTGTGCACCGCCGCCGTCAGTGTCAGCCAGTTTGCCGTAGCATACGGAGCTCCATCGCAGTCTTTAACACTGGTAGCATGCCGCGACAGCGTGGACGTGAACCGTATGTGCAGTTGACGGACTTTGAGCGAGGGCGTATAGTGGGCATGCGGGAGGCCGGGTGGACGTACCGCCGAATTGCTCAACACGTGGGGCGTGAGGTCTCCACAGTACATCGATGTTGTCGCCAGTGGTCGGCGGAAGGTGCACGTGCCCGTCGACCTGGGACCGGACTGCAGCGACGCACGGATACACGCCAAGACCGTAGGATCCTACGCAGTGCCGTAGGGGACAGCACCGCCACTTCCCAGCAAATTAGGGACACTGTTGCTCCTGGGGAATCGGCGAGGACCATTCGCAACCGTCTCCATGAAGCTGGGCTACGGTCCCGCACACCGTTAGGCCGTCTTCCGCTCACGCCCCAACATCGTGCAGCCCGCCTCCAGTGGTGTCGCGACAGGCGTGAATGGAGGGACGAATGGAGACGTGTCGTCTTCAGCGATGAGAGTCGCTTCTGCCTTGGTGCCAATGATGGTCGTATGCGTGTTTGGCGCCGTGCAAGTGAGCGCCACAATCAGGACTGCATACGACCGAGGCACACAGGGCCAACACCCGGCATCATGGTGTGGGGAGCGATCTCCTACACTGGCCGTACACCACTGGTGATCGTCGAGGGGACACTGAATAGTGCACGGTACATCCAAACCGTCATCGAACCCATCGTTCTACCATTCCTAGACCGGCAAGGGAACTTGCTGTTCCAACAGGACAATGCACGTCCGCATGTATCCCGTGCCACCCAACGTGCTCTAGAAGGTGTAAGTCAACTACCCCGGCCAGCAAGATCTCCGGATCTGTCCCCCATTGAGCATGTTGGGGACTGGATGAAGCGTCGTCTCACGCCGTCTGCACGTCCAGCGCGAACACTGGTCCAACTGAGGCGCCAGGTGGAAATGGCATGGCAAGCCGTTCCACAGGACTACATCCAGCATCTCTACGATCGTCTCCATGGGAGAATAGCAGCCTGCATTGCTGCGAAAGGTGGATATACACTGTACTAGTGCCGACATTGTGCATGCTCTGTTGCCTGTGTCTATGTGCCTGTGGTTCTGTCAGTGTGATCATGTGATGTATCTGACCCCAGGAATGTGTCAATAAAGTTTCCCCTTCCTGGGACAATGAATTCACGGTGTTCTTATTTCAATTTCCAGGAGTGTATGATTTCGTTTTCGATAATAAGTTCGTGTTCTGTAAACTTTGGGTTGAGCCACCGTATTTTATCCTTAGTCATTTAGCCAGACATGTTTGCAACAGAGGAACTCGCGTCAAGTATTATAAAATAGTGTCAGCACAAACATTTGACTTTTTTCGTGCTGCTGAAAGGAAAAATGTGAACTAGTGAGATGTAGTCAAGACATATCAGACCAGTTCATTCCCTGATCTTCTCCTATCAAGTACCGGTTAGTGGTGTACTTATCACATACCCAAAGGTGTTTCTTTATTTTTACCGATCGGAAATACGTATAGACCTGCACAATCTTTCAGCCACACTTGTAATCAAGCAGAATCCGCGTTTTAAAGTCTTAAGGCTTGAAATCTTTGAATCCGTTGCCCTATATTTCAAGAAAGTCCCATACTGATATGATTGCACATCGAACGCTTTTATCAGATTAAGCACAATAACCTTTTTTCCCATAGTGATAATAAGATTGATCAACCAATGCCCGACACCTATTACCCAAGTCAGCACTTTACGGCCCCTTTCACGTTGTCGTTTTCCGAAAAGACGTTCGCTTCTTCAACGACACAAATGATCCTTCACGCCTTCACTCCAGAACCTAAGGAATTGTCCATCGCAAGAGACAGGTAATTCCGTATTCCGAAGAAAGGATGAGTTACGTCTTGTAACCTCCCCCTCACTTATCGACCTTCATGACAGCGAAAAATTAAACCGTGTGTACCTAATGGAAATTTGGGAAAAGCGATCGTCACCGAAGTCAATCTGTCGGTAAAGAGGGAGGAAAGGGTTACATCTAAACGTATTATACATCGATATAAATGCATATATATACAAATAGTAAAACAATTACAATGTACAAAGACACAGAAATGTTATATCTTCAGGTAACAAAGTAAGGAAAAAAATTTGCAGTGCAATAGATGGAAATAGGAGGATATGCATTTCCGGCGTTACAGTCTCCCGTGCATGCCGGAGTCTGCTGCAGTTGATGACGGATACGCCAGCACTCCAGTTCATTTCCCCAGCGTCCCAGCAGCAACCCCCCCCAACAGACAAGACTTGCCGGCCAGGTGAGAGCAGATGCACGGCAGGTTTCCAACGCTCATATCCTCTGCAAGATGATGTCTTCCATTAACGAGATTAAAGGTGCCCGTATCTTTCTCTCAGCTCTCTCCTTAGGAATATGCGACTTCTCACTTAGGTGTCGTCTTCTTTACCTCATTTACCGAATCATCAACATCAGATGATGGCTTAAAA
Organism: Schistocerca serialis cubense; assembly: GCF_023864345.2. Lineage (NCBI taxonomy): Eukaryota > Metazoa > Arthropoda > Insecta > Orthoptera > Acrididae > Schistocerca > Schistocerca serialis. The sequence goes on along the minus strand of NC_064638.1, from coordinate 1,162,329,574 downwards.
ATAAGTTCCATGAGCACCAATCAGCTCATGTACTTACCGTATCTTAAATACGATGCAATATCATCTAACCTGAAAGAAATTTTTTTTCGCTATTTCTTCCACTGCTATGAAATTCCCCTTCACACTGAACGTTTCAGAATTCTTGCGTCACACAAGCAGTATTTCGAACAGCGTTGGTCTTATATATTGTGTGGATGCGTGTTTTTTGACCAAAATTAAAGATTAGAACCTTCTTAAGGGCTGTTCATGTAGGGTCTCTCCATTCCCCAGGCCATTGTGACCACAGCAACACATTCGCGGCCAGTGGGTTGCCGCAGCCGTAGGAATTACCCACCGAAGCCTCCACAAGTGGCAGTCCAAATTCTGCTTGTATACATCGCGTGCTCACAGTGGCAGACAACTGAAACACGCCACTCAATGTACACGCCAGAAAACACGAATATGTGTCTCTCTGTACAAGCTTGACTCCAGTGGACTCCAAGAGAGGATATCGCCCACCATCGGCATCCCCAGTCGACCGCACCACTGTGAACACGGCACCATTCTGTCTCCACGTCGAGTGACACATCCACAGCCCACCCCATGCCACAAGAAAATCATTCTGCCGGGCTATTCAGCACAATGCAAAACCATTGACTGAAAGCATGTGGCCCACTCTCTGGGCTCAACAACGGCTGTTCCCTGTCGATAGCATTCTTCAGCAGCAATTCTCAGAGCCATCCAGAACTCCAACCGGACGTCAACCCAGCATGGCCTAGGACTCCCACGAAGACAGTGACCATCCTGTTCCTGACCGAGGAGGACACCAAATTGGAAACCCGTCTGGACACCATTTACTACATATTTTCGGCCAACTTTTAGGACAATGTCTGGTGTATCATCTAGGGCACCATCCAGGACACCATTGAGGACACCGTCCAGGACACAGCCTGGGACACTATCTGTAGCACTGTCTATGGCACTGTCTAGAAGAATGTCTAGGCAGTAGTGTGTAGAACAATGTCTAGGACATTATACGACGCTGTTCAGGACACTGTGTAAGACACTAGTTAGTGTCCAAGATAGTGACACCAGCTAGGACACTGTTGAGGACACTGTCTAGGGTATTTAGACACTGCCTAGGACACTGTGTAGCACACCATGTAAGACATAGTCTGCGACACTGACCTGACAGCCCAAATGCAATCTGGATGCTGACAGAGGGAACTGATTTGGACAATAGTAAGAGATTTGGATATGGTATCTGTCCTTTCGGACACTCTCACTATTATCCGAAAGAACAGATACCATTGGTGATCTTGCAGCTCTCGAAGAATGAAATTATAATGAAATCCAGACCTTTAGCTGCTTACAGGCATTGATAAATATCAATGGAGACAGATTAAAACGTGTGCCTCGACCGAGACTCGAACCGGGGATCTCCTGCTTACATGGCAGGTGCTCTATCTGTCTGAGCTAATGAGGACACAGAGGACAAAGAGACTGCAGGGACTTATCTCTGGCACGCTCCCCGTGAGACCCACATTCGCAACTTATTGTCCACACACTACACTTTTAGTGCCCCTGCCCACAATACTTATTACTCGCGGCAGTCAATTTACCGATTCACGTAAGAGTTCGGGCAATGTGAGTGCATCCGCAATGAAGAATATGATGTTCGAAAGAACAGATACAATCGCCATATAGATAAGGCGTACCGGCCAATGATCTTCTTCAGTGAGGATGCCCGTACAGCACTCGTGGCTGCCGAATCGCGGTCGCGAAGTGGGGCCGAGGCAGTTTCAGATACGTTTTTACAGTCTGACGATAATTTGTGGATTTGTAGTTTTACCTTGACGATATACACTATGGACAAACGGTAGTTACTTTTATTCTGAAGAAGGTTGGGTTACCCCGACTGAAGCCTAGGTAAATTCTAGGTAAACGTTGCAACTGAGGCTGTTGGTTATTAAAATTAATGTTTATACAGTTGCTGACAGGGCCGCAAAATGATGAAAATATTTAAATAAGCGGTGTAACAACCAGAAAGTCGAATGAAAGCATCAAAACCTGCATTCATTTTACTGTAAAGGTGACTGATGTCAGTTCCATGCCTGTTTGCACTATGTCGATCAATGAGGGGGCCGTTAGTGCTGTTTGTGGATGACGCTGGAGTTGTCGTTCGGTGATGTCCCAGAGGTTCTTGATTAGAGACATCTGGTGACCGAGCAGGCCAAAGCCACATGTCGACGCTTTGGACCAGCGGAATGTGGTTGAGCAACCCCGGGAATGCGGTTCAAGGATGGCGGAACTACAGGTCGAACCAACTGACTGACGTGCAAATCTGCAGTCAGGGTGTGTGCGATAACCGCAGGAATGCCACTGCTACCATGCGAAATCGCACCCAAGACTGTAACTCCAGGTGTACGTCTAGTGTTCCAGGATGTCCAGAATGCAGACAGGCTGGTTGCAGGCCGTCAAATGGCCTTCTAACCGACACACAGCCATCACTGGCACCGAGGCAGAACCAGCTTTCATCAGAAAACATCTTGCCCTCCAATGAGGTCTCACCTGACATTACTGAAGTCGCAAATGGCGGTGGTTTGTGTTCAAAGGACTGCACTTTACAGGGCGTCTGACTCTAAGCTGTCCTCGCAGTAATCGATTTGTAATAGTTTGTTGTGTTGGTCCCAACTGCGGCTCAAATCTCTGCTGCAGCTACACTACGATGCGACGGGCCATACGCCGAACACGATGGTTTTCCTTCTCGTTAGTGCCACGTGGCTGTCAGGAATCCGGCCTTCTTGCGACCCAATGTTCTCGGTACCACCGCTGCCAGTATTCATAGACAGTGGATACATTCCAGCTAAGTTCTTTTAAAATATAGCAGAAGAAACATCCAGTTTCTCATAGCATAGTTACACGTTCTCGTTCAATCTCAGTCAGGTGTTGATAATGGCATCTTTTTGGCCTTCAAGGCATTCTTGACTAACAAACTCACCGCGTCTGATCTGTAACAGCCGCTCACGACCTGATCTGTAACTGCCACTCACGATCTGATCTGTAACTGCCGCTCACGACCATTGCGGCGTGTATTTGAAGCAAACCAGATTTACATTCTCAGAGTTACGCTACTATCACCACTCTTCTGCGACTGGGGAGAAATTTTAGCAGACATGATCTTTCACAAGTAGGAACATGCCCAATAGAAACATGCCTACCAACTTTCGTTTATGTCACACAACTCCTTCTCCGTGTTGTGATTTCTTTTCCATCAGTATGTCCTGAAGAAAACAATGCCTTGTACTCAAACACTATATAGATTTAAGTCTTTGTGACGAAGTATTTTTAAACGGTGTGAGAAACGAAACGGCAGTGCAGTTCTCTTTCGCTCTGTGTAAGGTCTGATATGCAAATGTCGACGTACGTCCCTACTCGTTTCGTCAGTAAAAATGAGTTTTAAAGCTAAGTGTTTAATCAACTGAGATTCGGAAATCACCATCCAATTCACGACATTTAATCACTATGAATGACAGCCATTTACCTGAAAACTTCGAGTACAGATCACAATATCATTTTTTTTAATTTCAGTCATCAGTCTTCTGGCTGGTTTGATGCTGCCCACCACGAATTCCTCTCCAGTGCCACCCTCTTCATCTCAGAGTAGCACTTGCAAATTAAGTCCTCAATTCTCTGATGGATGTATTCCAATATGTGTCTTCCTCTGCAGTTTTAGTCCTCTACAGCTCCCTCTAGTACCGTGGAAGTCATTCGCTGATTGTTTTGAATGAAAAGGAGCCCACAGGTCCACTAATTTTGTTTGTATTTAATCTTGACCATTGTTTCAGCTATAATAATATAGCCTTCTTTATAAGTCCTAAAAAGTGATCAAAATAAAATTTAGACCAGTATTACAACTTCCAACTTCCAAAATTACGTATCTGATAACACATTACTTACACAAGCTTGAAGAAATGAAAAAAGTCTTAGCCCAGCGGCTGCGTCACGATCAACAAAATAAAATAACTTCACTAAACATAAGCCTGTTTCGATCATAAGTAAAACTATATACGGCCCCGTACGTCCTCCGCCACTAGGCCTACATCTGTTATAGTAGGAGCCGGCCGGAGTGGCCGAGCGGTTAAAGGCGCTACAGTCTGGAACCGCACGACCGCTACGGTCGCAGGTTCGAATCCTGCCTCGGGCATGGATGTGTGTGATGTCCTTAGGTTAGTTAGGTTTAAGTAGTTCTGAGTTCTGGGGGACTTATGACCACAGCAGTTGAGTCCCACAGTGCTCAGAGCCATTTGTTATAGTAGGCGCAGCTCGTATTGGGTACAGCAGCTAGGCACTAGTGGTGACTTGTTTGTGCCATAGTGTTGTATGGTTATTTGAGATAACTACTGTTTTAGGACAATGCTCCAGTAAGAAATTGTCGTAAAGAGGGATGAGCTGTTGTCATGTTAACAGTAGTTTGTGTTGAGACAGTTACGTTAATGTGCCTTTCTTTGTATTGGGCCATGTTACCGCGCTTACACACTAGACTGCTGTTCGTAGAACTATCGTCATTCCTTAGTAGTGTGCCCATGTACAACGATTTAGGTCGGCTGGTAGAATTAGCCCTATAAGCTGTTAGAGCGGATGATGTAAGCTGAGTTTTATTTGCATATAATAGCCCCGTTTTTAAATGATGCTTCAAATAGTGATGCAAACTTTGTTAGCCGGCCGGTGTGGCCGTGCGGTTAAAGGCCCTTCAGTCTGGAACCGCGTGACCGCTACGGTCGCAGGTTCGAATCCTGCCTCGGGCATGGATGTGTGTGATGTCCTTAGGTTAGTTAGGTTTAATTAGTTCTAAGTTCTAGGCGACTGATGACCTCAGAAGTTAAGTCGCATAGTGCTCAGAGCCATTTGAACCAAACTTTGTTATATGAATTTGTTGATGTTTGACCACTTCAATGATCGTACGCAACAGCATTTTAACTGTTGGACTTTTAGGCTTGTGATTAATATTTTATCGTAGTTATCGACTAGGTTCCTGTTAAACGGTGCGTTGTAGTTCAATATGTGGAGCGCCACCTATGGCCCACGGGATGTAGCACATTTGACGACCGTGCGCCTAGTATAACAGATGTAGTGGCGCAGGGCTTACGGTGCCATACGTAGTTTTACTTATGATCGAAACAGGCTTGAGTCTGTTGAAGTTATTTTATTTTATTGATCGTGACTCAGTGACTGGGCTAAGATGTTTTTCATTTTTAAAAGCTTATGTAAGTAATATGTTATCACATAAGTAATTTTGGAAGTTTATGTATAGGTTGTATTACTGGTCTAAATGTTAATTGCTCACTTTTCAGAACTTCTGAAGAAGACTATATTATTATAGTTGAAACCATGGTCAAGATTTGGTATAAACATAATTAGTGCAACTGTGGGCTGTTTTTCATTCGAAACAATTTCCTAACGGTTGCTGGTGTTGATGGCATGATGAAAATAAATCATTCCCTGATGTCTTAACAGATGCCCTATTATCTTGTCCCTGTTGTACACACATCACCTCCCGCTCTGATTCTGCGCAGAACCTCCTGTTTCCCTACCTTGTCAGTCAATCTAGTTTTCAACATTCGTTTGTAGCAACACATCCTAAATGCTTCGATTCTCTTTTGTTCCATTACTCCCGCAGTCCATGTTTCACTAGCATAGAATGCTGTATGTACATTCTCAGAACTTTTTCCTCAAATTAAGACCTATGTTTGATACTGGTAGAGTTGTCTTGGTCATAAATGCTCTTTTTCCAGTGCTAGTCGGCTTTTCATGTCCTCCTTGCTCCATCCGTCAGTTGTTATTTGCTGGCTAGATAGCAGAATTCCTTAACTCCATTTACTTTGTGACCATCAATCCTGATGTTAATACTCTCGCTGTTGTCATTTCCGGCCGCTGTGGCCGTCCGGTTATAGGCGCGTCAGTCCGTAATCGCGCTGTTGCTACGGTCCCAGGTTCTAAACCTGCCTCAGGCATGGGATGTGTGTGCTGTACTTAGGTTAGTTAGGTTTAAGTAGTTCTAAGTTCTAGGGGACTGATGACCTCAAATGTTAAGTCCCAAAGTGCTCACAGCCATTTGAACCATTTGTTGTCATTTCTGCTGCTTCTCATTACTTTCGTCTTTCTTCGATTTACTTTTAACCCATCTTCTGTACTCAATAGACTGTTCGTTTCATTCAGCAGATCATGTAATTCTCCACTTTCACTCAGGAGAAGCAATGTCGTCAGCGAATCGTATCATTTAATTTCACTCCGGAATATTTCTTTTATTTCCATCATTGCTTCTTCGATGTACAGATTGAACAGTAGGAGCGAAAGGCTACATCTGTATCTTGCACTCTTTTTAATCCGAGCACTGTCCGCCCCAGTAGCTGCGTGGTCAGGGCGACAGAATGTCAATCCAAATTACCCAGGTTCGGTTCCCGGCTGTGTCGGAGATTTTTCTCCGCTCAGGGACTGGGTGTTGCGTTGTCCTAATCATCATCATTTCATGCGGATCAACGCGCAAGCCGCCGAAGTGGTGTCAAATCGAAAGACTTGCACCCGGCGAACGGTCTACCCGGCGGGAGGCCCTAATCACACGACATTTACATTCATCCGAGCACTTCGTTATTTGTCGTTCATTCTTATTATTCCGTCTTGGCTCTTGTTTATTGTATAATACCCGTCTCTTCCTGTAGCTTATCCCTGTTTTTCTCAGAAATATGTATTCTGCACAGTGTATTGGAATTTTTCGGGTATTTGGATTAGCAAAACTTGCTTCGACATGCTTAACACCTTCCGATCTGTTACGTCGTTTGTGGAACACTCACAAGGCGTTGCTGCGCCGCTGTTTCGTTTTACTCCTGCCGGCGCCCTGACGTCCTTTCGAAAGCGGACGGTCGCGTCCCCCCGCCGCGGCTTCATCATAAATGCAATTACGAGCCGTCCGCCCCCGGGGCGGACGCGGCGGCTGTCTTAATAAACCGCTCGCCTGCGACGTCGCGCCCCGTGTCACTGGGACTTAATTCCTGCCTATTAATCTTCAACCGGGGAGACGGGGAAACGGCTGCGATCCTTCCATCTCGTGGCAGTATTCCTCCGCTCGCTTATCTCTCTGTCTTACTGCTTTTCTTTCTGCAGACCGTTGATCTCTGCTTCTTTCGTTGGATTCCGTTCTCTAGATATCGAATTAGCGAGTTGGGGAGACTGTCATACCTAGTGGATAGTGCTTCTAGGAACAGACGCTGCTAGTTTGTCGGTACTTCAGTGTAGTGACGTCTGTTAGAACTGCATGCGCTCTAGAGATCGCCATAAGCAGTTTACTTAAAAAAAAAGATGAAGTCCCATGCTTCTTTACAGAGCGTAGGGGAACGATGCAGGAGACCCGCACCGCCTTACTAGGCTAGGTCCTAATGGAGATAGTTTGCCGTTGCCTTCCTCCGACCGTAATGGGGATGAATGATGATGATGAAGACGACACAACAACACCCAGTCATCTCGAGGCAGGAAGAATCCCTGACCCCGCCGGGAATCGAACCCAGGACCCCGTGCTCGGGAAGCGAGAACGCTACCGCGAGACCACGAGGGCGGACCAGTTTACTTCATCTTCTACAAATTTTACTCATTTGTATTTTCTGCTACCAGTTACTCTTATTTATTTTATGTGTAACTCAACGTATTTCAAAGCGGTTCGAACATGTTTTGCTCATCTTCAGGTGTTTATACATACAGAAAATTATAGTTTATAAATAAACTGTCAGAAACTGAATTAAAGTCGGATTTTTGTTTATTTTTTGCTGCTGGTGTGCCTGTTGGGGCATTTTGAGGATGTGGGAGTGGGTCCTGGTAGACCAGCAACTGATGTCCAGTGATGTCTTCTGATGGGGTTGAACTGTGTCACAGCTTTTGTGGCATGCAAGTGTTTATGCATCAACTGCTATTGTACGGAATTCGTTGAAACACTTTTTTAATTTGACAGTTGTTCGCTTACGATTTTGACGTGCCAGAAGTTCGTTTGCATCATTGCTACACTGGGGAGCTGTTGTAGGACTCTCTGTTTCTCAACGTAATTCACTGCACAACTTTTTCAACATACATATTAACATCATACATTTAATGTAATTTGGGGGCCTTGTAGCCTGCGAATGGACATCTGTATTTTACGTCTATATTCGCGATGCTGACAGTCTGGTAGTCGTTTGCTCATATTCGCACACGTTAAATCCATTGCATTGCAACTGGCTATTTCATTGAGAATACTATCTCCATATTTAGTATTATGAATGAAAATTTCCAATTCGTACATGACATCGATTCTTTTGCTTTCTACAATTTTGCGTAGTATTTTGAGACTGTCTTCGATTTTCGCACAGGCCAGCCTTTCAGACATTCTTAATGAAATTGCCGAATTGAAGAACTCAAGACATCTTCAGTAGCCTTAAGCCAGTTCTATTGCAATAGATTTAAGGTGTGCCAATAGGAAACAAATACGACTACCAGACTGACAGTATCGAGAACATCTATGTAAAATGGGATAATCGATACTTATTCACTCGCTGCAAGGCCACCTATTGTATTACACTCGAGGTGTTAAAATGTATCTTGAAAAATTTGTGCAGTGAATTACGTTGAAAAACAACTCCAAAATAAATAGTGCAGTAGAGTAATGTATTCTAACAGCTCTGCCAGTGTACCAATAATTGAAACGATACTTTGGGACGCCAAAATCGTAAGTGAATAACTGTCAAATTAAAAAGTGGATCACACTATTTTCGTATTATAACAGGCTGATGCAAAACTATGTGCAGCCTACAAGGACTATGGCATCAGTCATAATAAACAACGAGACACAGCTCCACATCAGCAGAGGACATCACTGGACATCAATTTCTGGCCATCCACTGCCGGCTCCCCTTTCATTCAAATGCCCCAGCAGGCACACCAGTAGCGATCAATAAACAAAAAGTCCTACGTTAATTTAGTTTCAGACATTTTACATTAAGTAACAATCTTCTGTATGTATAAACACCTAAAGTGCGCAGAATGTGCTAGAAACACGTTGCAGTACGTTAAACTAAACATGACACAAAACAAGGGGACTGGTAGCCGTAACCACAAATAAGTGATTATGCCGCACAGTTACGGTTCTCAAACGTAACCAGTATGGCCACAAGCAATTCCACAATTTATGCCGTTGTGATATGTGAGGTTGTTTGACGTACTATTTATAAGTATTTCGTGTTCTGCACAGTTAAATTGTCTACAAAATATTAAAGCTAACTGAAATATAATGTTAGTTCTATAGGTTCAGAGTTATATGATGAGCAGAATAGTGTAACTTTTTAGAACTATTTATATAACATGTGTACAGGTAAGCCACGATTTGTCGCTCGTCCACCATCCTATACCTTGAAACAGAAGAAGGTTTCCTGCCATAGAACACGTCAGATTTGCCAACAGACCGAATTTCTTTAATGTTTTACCCATTTCGCCCAGTCTTGAAAATGGAATTTTGTCTATTTTCCAATATCTCCTATTTTAAACTGTATGTATCTTGAAACTGGTTTCTGGTAACGCATCTTCTTAATTTGATTTCAATTACTGATAAGAGGTTTGTAGAAGAGCAATAAAGTTAAAGGTAAATTATTAAACAGAGTATTGACAAGGTCTTCGCTATGGTAATGCTTTCAAATTTCAATCCAGCATATACGTATTCCTGAGTACATGCCCGTGTTGTACCTTCAAACATGTTTTCACATTCGGAAAAACCATATTTTTTCGAAGTAATTTTTCTGATTTCAGAAAAAGACTACAGCACTATAAAATGGAAGCCATCAATTAAGAGAGCCTCAAAAGTGCACCACGTACATTATCGCCTGTAAGATCAAGAAACATATGTTCATGTTGAGGAATGAAAAGACAAGCTTGAAACGAGTGGACGCTGTTGTTTAATTTCTATGTTGAAGGAGTGAAGAAACGCATGGAAGGTTTTTGATGGGTCAAGAATGAGGATTACAACCAAAGAGACCAGTTCTGTGGTTCACAGAGGTCGTAACCCTATAGGCATAACACTTTGAAAAGGAGCTAACTGGAAACCTAAATGAAGGTCAATTAAAATTAGTCAAAAATTAAATATCAAGTAGTTAAACTCCTGATTCGGAGAAAATACTTAAGTATAAAAAATAAAAGAGATTTCACGCTGAGGAAATACACGAAAGACGATAAAAGAAATATAGGTATCCCAAGCAGACTGAAGATGTCAAAAATCTCTTCTGGTATTAAATATTATCTTGGATGTGAGGAAGGTTTTTTGTGAATCTGTGTATCTGAAGGACATCTGCGAAAGTTTGTAGTGAAAATGTATGAATACATCTAACATACGGTACTGGAGAAAGACGTCCGTAAATAGGTGGATATACAAGATAAGAGGAGGACAAAAAAATTTACCCAAAACTGTAATCAGTAGAGATAAGGTGATGAGCACATTCATTACGAAATGAAGAAGCAAATAGAAGCTTGGAAAGCTTTGAAAGAATCCATGATCATGACTGCATTTTGAAGCTTCTTACTATAAGAGTAAGTGTGACCTACCTTACAGACAGATCACATTTGTGTCCTCACCTTGGAAGCCTAACGCCTCTCCACGAAAGACCGTGAAACATACCAATCACAAGCCACGCGGGGTTGGAACACAGGCACCAGTGTGCGTTACAGTTCCAGACAGTCAACGAGGATCTGGACGAGGTGAACATGGCTCTACTCATAAAATTCAAGTAAGAAACAGTCTCGATCGCCTTTTCAGATTTTTTTTATTTCTTAGAAAACGGCTTCGGTCCTTTCCTCTGACCATTTTCTTGCTTTTGACCGCCATTATGGCTGCTGGGGTAGGCAGACAAAGCGAGATCCTTGGAAGTAAGGTTGTCAACGCTTTACTCGTAAAACTGTTTTATCAGCAACAGAGCTGCCGATCTTCGGCAGTACCGACACATTAAAGGATTACGGAGAGGTCCTCTTTCTGCTCCGGAGCTGATGAACACGATTCGGAATTTCAAATTAACTGGCGATTAGGTCACTGTTTCTTGGAGAGGCCGATGGCAAATTGCTCCTCAAGTTGTTAAAGAATGCAGTGTTACCATACCTGAGAACGCTAAACGCAGTGTGTGATCTTCAAGCAGTGCACCAGTTGTGTCACGGAAGTTGAACATTCCATGGCCTACCGTTCGAGACAGTGTTGCAAGCAATTGTGAAATGGTATCTATACGAACTTCACAATACTCCCCAACTTCTACTACGTAACGCAGACATTCGAGTAGACTTTGCTCTTACGTTTCTTGCAGAGGTTGAAGTTATCGACATGTCGTCTTGAAATGTTTTGAGAACTGATGAAGCACACGTAAAGCTCACTGTGCCAATGAACGCTCACAGTTGTTGCATCTGGGGTTCACAACCGCCAACGAACGTTCAGGTAGTTGGTAAAAACCATTCTAAAGACAAGATCGCACAAAATATTTTTTTTATTCGCGACAACCGTTGTCAACAGTCTTAGCTGTCATCTTCAGGTCTTAAGCATTTTTTTGTAGTAAAATATATTCATTTTACGCTCACCTCATGCAGAAGACGTCAAATGGATGAAAATCAGCACATTATAAACGTTTGTCATCTGTAAAATATTTGAAAACACACAGCAACTTGTCCAAAAGGCCATGTCCACATACATATTGTTCACAGATGCTTGCTACAGAGCAATATGTATATTGGCTTGGCCTTTTGTACAAGATGTGTGTTTTTAAATATTTTAGTGATGATAAATCTTTATAGCGTGCTAACTTTTATCCACTTGACATCTAGTGCAAGAGGTCAGCGTAAAATGAACATGTTTTATTACAAAAAGAAGTTTGTTGTTGTTGTTGTTGTTGTGGTCTTCAGTCCTGAGACTGGTTTGATGCAGCTCTCCATGCTACTCTATCCTGTGCAAGCTTCTTCATCTCCCAGTACCAACTGCAACCTACATCCTTCTGAACCTGCTTAGTGTATTCATCCCTTGGTCTCCCTCTACGATTTTTACCCTCCACGCTAGCCTCCAATACTATATTAGTGGTCCCTCGATGCCTCAGAACATGTCCTACCAACCGATTCCTTCTCCTAGTCAAGTTGTGACATAAACTCCTCTTCTCCCCAATTCTACTCAATGCCTCCTCATTAGTTATGTGATTTACCCATCTAATCTTCATCATTCTTCTGTAGCACCACATTTCGAAAGCTTCTATTCTCTTCTTGTCCAAACTATTTATCGTCCATGTTTCACTTCCATACATGGCTACACTACATACAAATACTTTCAGAAACGACTTCCTGACACTTAAATCTATACTCGATGTTAACAAATTTCTATTCTTCAGAAACGCTTTCCTTGCCATTGCCAGCCTACATTTTATATCCTCCCTACATCGACCATCATCAGTTATTTTGCTCCCGAAATAGCAAAACTCCTTTACTAGTTTAAGTGACATGTAAGGTGGGTTAATGATGTCATATTGGCACCAGATTTGTTACAAACTATTCAAAAGCCAAGATCGCACAAAATACTTTTTACTCTAGACAATCTGCTTCAACAGTCTTAGCTCTTATCTTCAAGTCTTAAACAAATTTTTTGCAGTAAAAGATGTTCATTTTGCGATGGATCTCGTGCACAAGATGTGGAGTGGATAAAACTCAGCACGTTATAAACGTTCGTCATTGCTAAAATATGTAACAACACATAGCTCCTTGTGCAAAATGCAATGCCCATATATAATTTGATCCCAGATGCTTGTTACGTGATACTAATATGGTACAAAGTAGCACATGTAAGCAAATGTGCTTTTGTTGCTCACAGGCCTAGTTAGATGTTACAAATACGGTACACAATAGCACATCTGTTTACATGCGCTATTGACTACCACGCTAGTATCAGGTAACAAGCATCTGCAATACGTACGAGCGTTGAAACTTAAATAGTATTATCCAGTTGACATCTTGTGCATGTGATTCAGAGTAAAATTAATAAGTTTTACTAGAAAAGATGTTTAATATCTGGAGATGACAGCTAAAACTGTTGAAACCTGATGTCTTGCATAAAAACTATTTTGAGCCATCTTGGCTTTTGAATGGTTTTTAACAGTTACATAAGATCACTGTTCAGTACTCCCATAATGAGAAAATTGAGGCAGCGGATTTCACCGAAATTCTGCCCAATGCCAACATGAACGTGTTGCACCCCTTCTTACTCACATGTCACCCCTTCTTTTGCCGTCTCTACAGTGGAGGTCAAAACCTAGACACCCAGCGTTGAAATCACACGGTTTTCATATCAGAGCGCGAAGGAAACATCCCAGGCACACCACCGCTCAGAATCGCAGAATCGACATGAAAAGGCCGCATGGGGTGGCATAAAGCGTGTCATTGAGCCCATTCCTTTCTCTGGGTCGTTGATTCCCACACATTTCGCAGTCGATAGCGACAGTTCGCAATGCGAGGAGGGACAGGAAGACGTTATTAATAACCTTCGACACTGCTAACATCTTCGAGTATTTCAACGCTTCTGTGAGGACATTGCTAGGTTGCATCCTCATCGAAGGTAATCGTGACTGTTCGAATCATAGCACGACCCCAGTTTTTGCCATTGTGTACAGGCTGGAATCACTAGGGATCATTCAAAACCACTGGACAAAATCTGTACATGATTCGCAGCAGCAAAGTGTGTTTATACTTCTCTAGCGCTCCTATTTTGAATCCTCCTGTGACGAGGTCACAGATGGATGAAACATTAACACAATAAAGTGGCAAAGGGTCTCCCTAGTTTGGCAAAGCCCTCGTTGGCATCCACCAACGTGTTTTGAGTATTTTAATGGTGTACCTGTACAGACGGGCAAAGGCCTTACCGCAGTGGATACACGGGTTCCCGTCATATCACTGAAGTTAAACGCTGTCGGACGTGGCCGGCACTTGGATGGCTGACCATCCGGGCCACCATGCGCTGTTGCCATTTTTCGAAGTGCACTCAGCCTCGTGATGCCAATTGAGGAGCTACTCGACCAAACAGTAGCGGCTCCCATCACAGACAACCATCCTAACGACCGGCAGAGCGGTGTACTGACCACACGCCCCTCCTATCCACATCCTCAGCTGAGGATGACACGGCGGTTGGATGGTCCTGTTAGGCCACTAGTGGCCGGCCTGAAGACAAAGTGCCCTTTTTTTTTTACCTGTACAGACAGAACCATTGACGAAAGCCTAGGCGTTTCCGGACCAGCAATCCCTTCGACATCGTGCGATTGCGGATGGCCTACTATCAGGCGCAAGAGCAGCGATGTAGTCTGCATTCTTGTACCTTGGACTCAGGTCACGAGTTCTGTTTGTAACCTGAATTTTAAGATTCTGAACAAAGTTGAGTGTCTGGCACCGAGGCTTTTGCCGAGCTCGGGCTCTTGGAAGGAACCTTTGCCGTTTTATTTATGAATGTGTCAAAAGAACAGAAAGAACAGTCTTGGTTGCACAAGATAGGTATTTTAATCTTCACATGTGTTACGTTTCACCTGTTCTAGGTATCATCACACAATCGATAGAAACTTCTGCTAATAGTAACCAACGCGTCGAATGTAATTAAGAGTCCCATTGAACTGGGAGGTAACAGCCAGATAGCCACAGTCTAGTCTAAGGATCTACTACAGTTGCTGCAACAGTGTCATTTTGCTAATCATGGAGTGCAGCGATTTTAATGTGTCAATATCTCACACCCCTGTGACCAAGCCACTGGAGGAGATTTTGCTGCTCCGGATCTTTTTCTAATTTCATCGAATGGTTTTGAATGGTGGATAGTGGTACCAGCCTATATATTAGAGCAAAAACTTCGGTAACACTTTTCTCCAAAGGGGTTGGATAACGTTTAATTTGAATGTAGCCCTACGGTGTACTTACAGAAGGATTGAAACGTCCGAGAATGTCAGTAGTCGCGAAGGTAGTAACGTCTTCCTTTTCCCCTTCGCATTGTGAACTGTCGTTTTCAACAGCCAAGGGAAATAACGCCCCAGGGAAATGGATGGTTCCATTGACGCCCTTTATGCCACCCCCTCCGGCCTTTTCGTTCCGATTCTGAGCAACGGAATGTCATGCAATAAAAGAGAACCACTTGATTTCAACGCTGGGCGTCTCGGTTTCGACCTTCTGACCTCCATCGAACAGACGTCAAAAGGAGGAGTGAATTGTTGGTGAGACGGGATGTGACGATCTTCCGATCGTCGACATGTCCGCAGTGGCTTCGGACCGAATTTTGGTGACTTGTGGTGCCAATGTAACATCAATTCCCCACCTTAAACGCCACATGAACTTCTGAGTTGCGGCTCTTTTTCGCGCCAGGCGCAGTTAGAAGCGTCGTCGAGTCCTAAGAGTGACGTGTCAGGGTTTCAAGCTTTTGCAGCACTAGAGAGGTAGATTTCAGGCAACTTTTAACGATATTTCAAACTTAAGAATCGCAAGTTGTGGGAATTGCGGGGCTTTGAAAAATTAGATGTTCTCATTATGGGTTGCACCGAAACGCATCACCAAAGATAATTTTTGACAAGGGATCCGTTGATTTTAGCGACCTTGTACATCAGTGTACAACACAATTACGAGTCATCTAAATTTATAAAAGAAATTTCAGTTGAAATTTGTCGTAGTATAACTGTGATATGCAAAAATTATTTGAAAAGTGTGAGATATTTGATGTTAGAGTGCTTTGCTAATGTATGTTTGTAACTTATGTAAAAAAAAAATTAGAACTGTATAATCTACTAAATAATATTTTGTCACAGATTAATGAAATGAAAACGCGTGTCTGTGAGTGCACTTTTATCTATTCGTGCAAGTTGTCATTTGTGTAAAATGGTACACGCGTAGAGACAGTGTTTAGGATACGTCTTATGTAAAAGATGGAGTGGTTTTGTGCTATACGGAAGTTACAGTGGGTAGCATAAAAGGTGGCCTGGGTTTTTGGCGCGCTACCTGTAGAGCAAGCGAGAAGGAGAAGACAGTCTGTAGGCAGCAGTGAAAGAAGAAACACTCAGACGGAGCAGGCGACACCTTGAATGAAAATTGTTGCACGGTAGCCTCGGGTTGTTGGGCTATGTTATGGACGTTAAAACGAAGTCATGAAGCATTAATTGGCCCGTACTTCAAAAAACTTGTACACCACACCATGGACACTGTAGCCGTCATTACTATGTTCCACATACACGCCTGCAGCCCACAGGTTACGAACTATATAATTACAATTGTAGACACGTGAACCATTAATTCAAAATTAACTCTTTTGAATAATCATTGTGTTAAAATTTGTTTCACCATGCTATTTTAATCCTAATCATTCACCTCCAAAGTGTCCTTTCCAGGTGTTTGATAATTTCGAGTAAATCTATTATTAAAAAAATATTTGAAGTGTTTTATTACTGAGTAAAGCACTAATTTTAAGCCTTGAATAAATGTCTGAAAATAATTGTAATCAACTAACTTTCAAAGTGAAGGTAAAAGTTCTGTAAGGTTTTCGTTAAAGAAGTGCTGCAGTGAAAATTCGCTTAAGTACTGAAGTAAATATTATCAGACAGTTTCAACAATTTTATTATTCTCATGCTCTTTGTGGCAACAAGTAAAGCGAAAGTGAGTAAATAAGTTTTGAGTGAAATATAGATAAAATTATTTCATATAGAAATAAAATTTAGTACAGACCAAAGAGTTATGAAAAGAAATTTTCTTATGTGGCTCAGTAACACAGAAGTAGGGTTGCATATAATTACTGAATGACAATATAGAGTGACCTCACTCTCAGTACTTTCCGCTTTTGTTAAAAGAAACATATACACAAGCTGTCTTAATAAATTTAAATGTGTGTATTAGGCTATTAGAATATTTAAGTATTTAAATTGTTGTTCATACAAAATGCAAACATAGAAGTCCCCCCTGGCCAAATTTAGTGATAATTAAAAATTCGTGGCCTCTCTAGATCAGAACTATATAGGTATGTACGAGGGTGTAGTAGCTTAAAGATTCCTGTGTCTTTCTCAGAACCATATCATCGAAGCTATATTTATTGCTGAAGCTATACAACAGCCAGAAACTAGGCCAAATTTACTTCTGCTTTTCTTAAACTTAACCATTTCTTTGCCTTGATAGCCTGGCGACGTAAATTCATTACAGAAACCGCTTAATGAACTTGGTACAGAAACGTTCTAGATTCAATATTACTCCATTTATAATGCATTCTTTCTAACAGCTAGAAAACTCTTAGAAAAAAACTATTAGTCTGATTTCCATATCCATTACTCGTACATCACGCTCAGATCCTGTAAAAGACGTAATATTAAACTATATGCACAGTTCCTCATGTATTGGTGCCAAAAGTGGCTTTTCCATTGGCAGGACTATTTGTTGTATCGAGCCATAGTGTTACAAGTGAGACTTTAATCCGTTTAACACCGCCTGCCACACCATGCTCCTCTGAGGCTCAGATGGTCACTCACACCTGTCTAATCCTGCTCCAACACAGCTGGCCGGGGCGTGACTCTCATGTAAGCCTCCTCTAGTTAGTTTTCTCTGAGCTAGTGTACAGTGAACAACACTTTCGTCCTTAGCACACTCCGCTGCAGAGTGAAAATCTCATTCTGGAAACATCCCCCAGGCTGTGGCTAAGCCATGTCTCCGCAATATCGTTTCTTTCTGGAGTGCTGATTCTGCAAGGTTCGCAGGAGAGCTTCTGTAAAGTTTGGAAGGTAGGAGACGAGATACTGGCAGAAGTAAAGCTGTGAGGCCGGGCGTGAGTCGTGCTTCGGTAGCTCAGATGGTAGAGCACTTGCCCGCGAAAGGCAAAGGTCCCGAGTTCGAGTCTCGGTCGGTCAGACAGTTTTAATCTACCAGGAAGTTTCACTTTCGTCCTTCTCGGCCCGTTCAGGTGAACAACTAGGTCTCCCAGACCTCTGGTGTGGCTTACATGTAAAGAGTCCCTAGGCTTGGAAGGTCTATGGTGTGGCTTACATGGAAATTGTCCCTAGGCCTGGGAGGCCTATGGTGTGGTTGAACAGACGTCAGTATCTAGGTCTCAAAGAGTTTGGTGTGCTTGTCAGTGGTCCATATTTTATCTTACAGTATCACTCTTTTGACTTTTTTACTGTTGTCTATAATAAACACGTATTCTTTCAATGGACAGAATCTTTAGTTTTTCCACTCTGTCAGCTGATTAATTATGCTGTCTTCTAATGCAGGTGTTCCTACTTTGCCAGAATGGATTCTAAGGGAAAAAAGCGATTCTACACTGACGATGAAATGTTAGCAGAATTGCCAAAACCTTTGTCAGATGAAGACTGTGCCTCTGAAGTTGAAGCATTGCTACAGGACGGAGATTGTGATACTGAAGTAGAAGAACGTTCCAATTCGGTATCAGCACACTTTTCAGGTGACGATCCTGAATTCATCCATTCAGATGATGAAGAAGCAGTTAGAGAGACTGTCCAATGACGTGTCATACCCGGAACTTCCAAAAAGGACACTTCATCGTCTTCACAACCTTTACAACCACGCAGAAAGTGCAAGAAAGAATGCAACCTTCAGGTAAAGGGTAAACCACGTGTAGCTGATGAAGCTGAGAGGATCGTAGTGGAAAAGGAAGCTGAGGGCTTGCAAATTTACATCGACGGATAAGAGGTTGAAGGGAAGAAAGGCCTCACAGTTAGGAAAACCAGACCCACGATAACGACTGCGACGAAGACACTAAAAAAATATAGTATATCTGAACGTTAAGATCCTTGGCCCCGCTGCTGATGCTAAGACGCCTGTTAAATGCTTCAGAGCATTTTTCACACCTTCCGTAATGCATCTTGTAGTGAAATACACTAATGAAAAGATGGATAAGGCTAAAATGCATTTTTCAGCTGAGAAGAAATGCAAGTCTCCCTTCAAACCAGTTGTTGTACTGGAAGCTTTTATTGGTCTTCTTGTTTTGTTTGGAGCCACGAAAAACGATCATGTCTCCTTGGAAAGGCTGTATGACCGCACGATGAGTGAAGATAGATTCCAAACTACACTGTCACGCTACCGCTTTGTTTTCATCAGTAGCAACGATTTGACGATTCCCAGACGCGAGAAGAAAGACGAAAGGTAGAGAAATTCGCGTAAGTCTCTGAAATTTGGAATATTCTAATTGAAAAATGTAAGGCCAATTAGCAACTAAGTTCGTACATTATTGTAGATGAACAGTTGGTGGATTTTAGGAGTAAGTACATATTCAAAGTGTACACACCTAAGAGGCACAATAAATATGGGATTAAGACCATAATGCTTTGCGATCAAGCAACTTGTTTTCTAATAAATGCTATTCCATACTGCTGTATATTTTACCAAACTACTTACCAAACCAGTTTACGGTACCAATCGTAATATCACCGGGGATAACTAGTTTATTGGTATTCCTCGAGCCGTTGATTTGCCGAAAACCCACCAACTGACGTATATCGGGATCATAAAGAAAAATAAAAGATGACCCCCCCCCCTCCCCGCCGCAAATTTGGAACATCGCTTTTCATATTCTGGGTTTCGTTTGAACCCAAGAAAAATAAAATAGTTACTGTCATCTCAACCATGCATGGAAATGATGCGGTACATCCCGGCTCCAAAAGACCCTACATGATTCTCAACTACAATGAAACCAAATCGGGTGTCGACGCGTTTGATCAAGTGTGTCAGTACTGTAACACTGGCCGAGAAACACATCGATGGAATGTATGCGTTTTTTAGAACATGATAAACCTTGCTTGGATAAATGCCTACACTGTGTACCTCCATAATTTTTACAAAAATAGACGGAAAGACAGAAACAACAATCAAAGAAAACAACTGTCTCGACTTGATTTTATGCTGACGCTTTCTGAATTGCTTACAGCACCTTGGATGAAGGCTAGGCTTGACACACCAATTCCCCATGACCTACGGGACAGTATTTATAGATGCCTAAACATAACTCCACCTTCAGAGGCAGCTCGTGAAGAAATTGAGTAAGGAGCTATTCCCAGAAGAACTTACTGTAAATTTTGTGACTATCAAAAACAAAAAAATCAAAAGTGTGGGGTGATTTATGGATTGATGTAAGTTGCCAGCGTGTAGTGAGCACCACAAAAAAACTTATCCAAATTGAACCGGTAAAAAATGAGCAACTTCCACTGAATTTTGTGCTATGGGTTTTAGTTCTGAAAACATTATTAACTGTACGTGATTTTCTAATATGATGGATTTTTTTAGTTATATCAAGTATAGACTACTATTGTTTAATTTTTAAGAGTTTCGTTGTTTTTTCGTTTTGTTGTTTTTTGAGGAAAAATATATTTGTTTTATATTATTCAAGATTATTTAATGTATTATACCCTAACCCCTATCAGGAAATTGAAATTATTTTAGTATTTTTCATTATTATATTCCGTGTAGGCCTCTGAGGCCAATGGTGTGGTCCAGACGTAGGAGAATGGTGCTGTGGCCAGCAGGGTTAAAATTACTTGATAGTTGACGTCTGTCACTCGCCGCTATAGTGCTGCCCCATCGGCCGCCAGCTACTACTTGGTTAAAGGTAAGTGGTAACACACAAGCACAGGCCACTTGACAATAGCTGTTAATGTTGCTAGTGGGCGCCGCGAGATATGATGGAAATGTGAGATGCTATGTCAACGCATTACTTTAAGTGACCAATCGTGAAAAGCGGCAGGAGACGCGTTTTGCAGCACTGGTCATTCCTAAACTAACCACAGCCTCGTGATGTGCAAATGTACAATCTGCGGCAGGAATAAAATCGCGATTGCTTTGTTCACGGCTATTGAAGCTAAACCCTGCGAACAAACTCAACACAGAAAAAGATACGTTTCAGTGTTAAAAGCAAACAGCAATTTCTCACACTCATTAGTTGCATGGAACTGTCCTCTCACTGGCTACACAAGCTATCACGTTAGCAACTGATGAACGGTCAGTGCTGGCACTTGGTTGCAGGTTAAAGGCGACGCAGGCTGACACCAGACGAAAAAATAATGATAGGTAAAAGAAAGAGGACGTAAAAAAGTTAGTACAATGACGAAAATGATGTGACAAAGAATTAGAAAAAAATACATCTAAACCATTTAATTGAATAAAAAATGATAATCGAATTCTTTTTATTAGATTTAGATGTAAAAAGAAAATTATCGAAGTTTGATTATACTTGAACCTCTGACCTTCAACACGGCAGCTTATTACGCTATCCGTTACGGCATATTTCGATTGATGTACTACATGTTTCTATACGACAGTCTCATAAACTCACTACGGTACACACTGTGTCAACCTAGGTATTCTTGGCTGCGATCACCCTGTCGTAATGATGAATTTCAGCCTTTAAAAACTCGGTTTCTCGTCATGTCGTGTGAAGCTTATCTAATGTAAGCCGATCTTTGCGGTTTTGATAGCTGTATATGTGACGCCGAACCGCGTCTTGTTCGGAAGTATCCAATAGTGTTTAGATATTGCTGTGTATAAAACGCCTGTATTTCATTAGGCTCTTTATGTATGGTGTATTTGGTTAGTTGTCATGTATGATGAAATAAGAAATAAAAGCGCCAGACTTATGATTCGGAAGAAAGAAAGCTGGACAAGTCACTTAGGAATGAAATGAAAAGGAAGTGGAGGAAAGGCTGCTTAGGCGGAATGTCTGCGTGAAAAATGTGAAGAAATCGAAAACGAAATGATTGTCGAAAGGACGGACTCAGCACATAGAAAAGTTAAGCAACCTTCGGTAAAATTAAAAGCTAGAGCAGTGACAGTAAGAGAGCAATGGTTATTCCATTGTCACATGCACAACAGAGACCAGATAGGTGGAAAGAGTACAATGAAGGCCCCTAAGAGAGGATGACGTGATACAAAAACAAACAGGAGTCGACGGGTAAGAGACAGTGGATCGGGTACTCGAATTAGAATCTGAAGAGCTTTGGAAGACTTAAGATCAAATAAGGCAGGAAGGATAGAAAGAATGCCGGGTAAGAGAGCGAACTTGCCAGTTGTTGTGGCTGTCTGCCAACGGCGAACCGTTCGGTCGTGAGGTCGAGTGCTCTGATTAGAGGAAACCAGCTACAACGCGTGAAGGGTCAACTATCAAATAATTTTAATCAGACTATAGGCATGCTCAGGCTATATTCCATACGCCATTGCGGCGGGTGGCATAGGGCGCATAATATACCAAATTAATTTATTTCTCTTTCACTTTCATACGCGAATGGAGCGTGGGAAGACTGTCAACACACTATCAGTATAACACCTAAGGACTGTAATTTTACAATGGTTCCGAAGACGAGCTACATATGCACCTCCACCAGTGTGTACAGCTCCCTGCTGAGCGAAATCAACTTTTATTGGCCCTGCAATCCTCCATTGTAAGAGTTTCCTCTTACTTAGCGAGACACACGGCGCGCCTCGGCAGATCTCCCCTGGGGCAACACACAGCCACAGATATCGCCAGCGCGGAAGCCTTACTCGGGGAGCGAGCCGGAGCCACCTGAGCGATAGACCTCTCTGCAGAAGAGGGCGCCCGCCGTAAAGGCGGCGATGGCCTCTTGCGCCGCGAGTAGCACTCTGATCGAACGCGAGCGGCTGTTCCGCGGGGCGCGGGAGGACCCATCTAAACTGTCTCCCCGCCTCTCCACGGCGCCGTTCCGGCCAGAAATATCGCACCAGTAATCGCGTAGAGAGGTTTGTATCACTCTGCACTGGCGTGGCACCACTGGCGGCTCGACAGTCGAGAGTACTCTCTCCCGCGGCTCGCTTAGGAGCTTCATTTCTTGTTTTTCTTTTACCAGTATCGTGTACACAATGGGTCTTGCATTCATAAAGTTCCTCGTTATTCGAACGTGCAATCTCATGCAGTTTTCATCAACACGCCGTCATGATTACTCTACGAGAGGCCAATAGGTACTGCAATACTGTTTATCTAGCGAATTCCGGTTGAATAAAGGCAGAATCTTTCGTGCAACATCGTGGAATATCCCCGTTTCAGCCCCTACAGCTTCACTGTGTTCCAGTTGGTGGTGGTGCTATACGCAGCCTTCAAAATGCTGTGTGTAACAGATGACAGTCATAGAGTTTCTTCTTGCAGAAAACCAGAAGTTTTATTTATTTACTATTATTATTATTTTTAAATACGTGCTCAGTTATTCCCTGGATGTATCCTCCACCTCTCGTCTAGTACCATGGAACGTGTCCTCCTACGATCCGTCCCTTCTAATTCCCCAGTGTTTCACGTATGTTCCTTTCCTCTCCGATTCTGCGAAGGATCTCTTCATTCTGTACCTTATCACTCCACTAATTTTCACCATTCTTCTGTAAGACCACATCCCAAAGGCTTCGATTCCCTTGTTACCGTTTTTCCCAAACTCCATGTCATACTATAAAATGCTGTGTTCCAAATGTACGCTTTCATTAATTTCTTCCTCAAACTAAGACCTGTGTTTGGTACTAGCGGACTTCTCCTGGCTAGGAATGCCCCTATTTCCCAGTGTTAATCTGCATTTTATGCTGAACTTGCTCCGTCCGTCGGGGCCTATTTTTCTTAACTTCGTGATTCACATTTTTGAAGTTTTTCGCTGCTATCATTTCTATTACTTATCATTACTTTCGGCTGCTTCAGTTTACTCTCAGTCCATATTCGGTGTACGCATTAGACTTTTCATTCCATTCAACACATCCTGTAATTCTTCACTTTCCCTGAGGATTGAAATGTCATCAGTGAATCTTATTATTGATATCCTTTCATCTTGAATTTTAATTCCACTATTTAACATTTCTTTCATTTTCCACATTATTTCTCCGATGCATTCATTGAGCAGTGATGGTGAAAGACTACCTCACTGACTTACACCCTCTATAATCCGAACACTTCTTTCTTAGTCTTCCAGTCTTATTGTTCCTTCTTGGCATCAGATATCTTGCACCATTTTGCATGTTTCCAGGTCGACAAATCCTATGAATTGTGTCGTTTTTTCTTCATTCTTGTTTCGATTGTCAACCGCATTGTCAGAACTGCCTCTGGTGCCTTCACCTTTCTTAACGTCGGATTGATTTTTATGTAATAGATCCTCAATTTTCTTATCTATTATTCTTCTGTGTATTATTCTTGTCAGCAACTTGGATGCATGAGATGATAAGTAGATTGAGTGATAATTCTCGCACCTCTCGGCTTTGCTATCTTCGGAATTGTGTGGATGATGTTTCCGAAAGTGATGGATTATTGCCAGTGCCATAAATTCTAAACATTAACATGAATAGTTCTTTAGTTGCCACCTTCCCCAGTGATTTCAGAAATTACGATGGAATATTATCTATCCCTTTTGTCTTATTTGATCTTAGGCGTTTCCCAGCTCTTTTGAAGTCTGATTCTGTGTCAGTAATACAGGATGCCGCCTGCCTTCCTTGTTGACCCCTGTTTCTTATTCTATCACGTCATAAGATCAGACTAGCCTTCCGCCTCATAGACGCCCTCAGTGAACTCTTTCCACCTGTTGGATCTCTCTTCTTCATCTAACAGCGGAATTCCCACTGCGCTCTTAATGTTACCGCCTTTGCTTTTAATTTAATCGAAGGTTCCCTTGACTTCCCTGTATGATGAATCCGTCTTTCGGATAATCATTTCTTATTCGATCTCTTCACGGTTTTCAAGCAGCCATTCCGCCTAAGCATCCCTGCACTTTCTTTTCATTTCATTCCTAAGTGACTTGTATTTCTGTATTCTTGAATTTGTCTCATCATTCTTGTACTTCCTTCTTTCGTCGATCAGCTGAAGATTTCATCCGTTAACCATGGTTTCTTCGCAGTTGCCTTCCCTGTACCTACGGTTTTCTTTCCAATTTCTGTGGCTGCCCTGTTTAGAGATATGCATTGCTCTTCACCTGACCTGCATACTGAGCTGTTCATTATCCATCTATAGCCTCACAGAACTTCGGCCGTGTCTTTTCATTCCCTACTACTTCTGTACCGCACTTCTTTTCACACTTCATATCTCTGACTGGTCTCTTAAAATTCAATTTATTCTTCATCATTTACAAACTGTGAACTGAGTCTACGTCAGCTCCTTGGTACGCCTTAAAGTCGAATAACTGATTTCGGAATCTCTACCTGGCCTAGATGTAGTCTAACTGACATCTTCTGCATGGACGTCGCCACAAAAATGCTAAGGATCCCCTCCCTCTCCATGACAACGAAAGGCATCACACAAGTCTGCGCATCAGATAGGAGCCCACAGAACGTCATCGGATTCTTCTTCTTTTTGGCGCAATGAGCGATGCACTCCGTGAGCAGCAGTACGTGTATGATGGGGAGGTTACTGGCGCATCAAGGCGTTGGCTCTGACGCCCATCAGTAGAGTATTACCATGTACCCATACAGGTCCTCCCAATAAGGTGGCGTAAGGCCGTCGCATTGAACGGAGATTATGTTGAAAATTAGGCTTTAGTAGCCAAGAGAATGGGGAATAATGCGGTGTATATGAATCGTGAATAAAACCAAACTGCTTTCAGAAAAAAATGTGTTGCATTCATTATTGAAAGACGTTGGTATGAATATGTGGTATTACATTACCTTCTCTGCATGTACAAGGTAGTTGAAACACACTGTCTCCAAAATATACTGACGACAGAAACATCGTCACACCAAGAATGAGTTGTGCGACATAAACGGAAGTTGGTAGGCGTATTTCTGCATCTATGAGGATAAAAATCAGATGTGTCTTAAATAAAAAAAAACTTTGTCGTAATGTATCCACTGTGCATGGTTACTGACAGCGATGGTCACGCTGTACGGTATCAAGAATGACGGGATCTGGATGGTCACGTGGCACTGCCGAGAGGGAAGACCATCGTGTTCATCGAATGGCTCTGCACCTGCAGCAGGAATCTGAGCAGCAGTTGTCATCACAGTGACACAACGAACAGTTACAAATTGATTACTTCAAGGACAGCTCCGAGGCAGATGTCCTGTAGAAAGCATTCCACTGACCTTAAAACACCGTCCTTTGCGACATCTGTGGTATCATGGGAGAGCTCATTGAAGGACAGGGTGGAGGGGTTGTTCTTCTGATGGCAGCTGGTTCAGCTTCGGTGCCAGTGACAGCCGCGTGCTGGTTAGGAAGCCAGTTGGCAGCCTGCAGCCTGCAACCGCTCTTAATAGGTCATGAGTCCAGTAGACACAGGAAGCGGCTATAAGTGTAGCCGGGGCTGTGTGGAAGTGACAGGGCAGCTTTTTAGGTTAGAGTGTCTCAGGAAACCATAGAAACGGCATCCGCCTAAAAGGCTGGCGGGGGGGGGGGGGGGGGGGGGCAGGGCTGGTGTAGCTGTGTTGGGAAAGAACCAGAGGTCCAAGGCCTAAGAGAAAGCATTGAAGCTCAAATAGTTGTAGGTACGGAAAGCTGGCTAAAGCCGGAAACAAGTTCATTCGAAATTTTTTCAAACGACCTAACAATGTTCAGAAAGGATTGATTAAATTCGGCTGATAGTGGAATACTTATTGCTGTCAGAAGTAGTTTACCTTGTTGTGAAATTCAAGTAAACAGTTTCTGCGAAATAGTATGGGTATAAGTTACACTTGACAGTCGACTAAACTATTAACTGGATCGTTTTACCAACCCCCAGACTCAGAAGATATAGCTGAACAGTTCATAGAAAACTTGAGTCTCATTTCAAATAAGTACCCCACTCACACAATTATAGTCGGTGGTGACTTCAATCTACCCTCGATATGCTAGAAAAATCAAATGTTTAAAGTCGGCAGCAGGAATAAAACGTCATCCGAAATTGTACTCAATGCTTTCTTACAAAATTATTTTGAACAGTTGGTTCATGAGCCCACTCGAAGCGTAAATCGTTGCGCTAGCATACTTGACCTCTCAGCAACAAATAATCCTGGACAAATAGGGAGTATCATTACGTATACAGGAATTAGCGACCACAAGGCAGTTGCTGCTAGGCTGAATACCGTAACACCCACAACCATCTAAAATAAACACAAAGGCAATCTATTTAAAAAAAGCTGACAAAAATGCTCTTAACGCCTTAGAGAAAGTCTCCACCATTTCCGTTCTGATCTTGTAAGCATAGGAAAGATGTGGAATAACTTCAAAGAGATATTATCGACGGCAATTGAGAGATATATACCACAAAAATAAATAAGTGATGGTATTGATTCCCCATGGTACACAAAACGGGTCAGATTGCTGTTGCAGAAACAACGAAAAACGAATGACAAATTTAAAAGGACGCAAATTCCCTAAAATTGGCAAAGCTTTCCAGATGTTCGAAATGTAGCGCGTACTTATATGTGAGATGCTTTCAATAATTTTCTCAACCAAACATTGTATCGGAATCTGGCAGAAAACCAAAAGAGATTCTGGTCTCACGTGAAGCACACCAGTGACAAGACGCAATCAATAACTTCACTGAACGATAGCAACAGTGAAGTCACTAATGACAGTGCCACTAACCCAGAGTTATGAAACAGGGTTTTCCAAAACTCCTTCACCAAAGAAGACGACGTAAATATTCCTGAATTCCAATCAAGAACAACTGCCAAGATGAAAAACGTAGAAGTAGATATCCTCGGTGTAGCAACGAAGCTTAAATCACTTAATAACGGCAAGACCTCCGGTCCGGATTGTATACCAGCCAGATTCCTTTCAGAGTATGCTGATGCAATAGCTCCATATTTAGCAGTTATATACGACGATTCAGAGAAAGATTCGCACCTAAGGACTGGAAAATTCCTCAAGTCACACCAATACTCGAAAGGGAAGTAGGAGTAATCCGCTTAGTTACAGGCACATATCACTAACGTCGATTTACGGTAGGGTTTTAGAACATGTACTGTGTTCGAATAAACAAAAATACTTGGTGCGAAAGCAAATCGTTTCTCTCCTCTCTTCTCTATTTTTGTAGGAATAACCAACAAATGCATTGGGAGCATTTCACAAAACCATAAAAATTAGGAAATTATTTTCCCATTTCATATATGTGTATATAAAAGGTGATGCTCTGAGCCGGCTGAAGTGGCCGTGCGGTTATAGGCGCTGCAGTCTGGAACCGCGAGGCCGCTATGGTCGCAGGTTCGAATCCTGCCTCGGACATGGATGTGTGTGATGTCCTTAGGTTTAACTAGTTCTAAGTTCTAGGGGACTAATGACCTTAGAAGTTGAGTCCCATAGTGCTCAGAGCCATTTGAACCATTTGATGCTCTGACTAAATCATTATCGCCCTGCCGAAAGTGCTAAGAATAGAAACCTGAAATTTGGATAGACGGTTGTGCTTATACTGTAGGCATTGTATAAAAAGGGATTCTTCTAATTTCCATTCCTATGAAGGTTAAACAGGGGGTGAAATGAAACTTCCTGGCAGATTAAAACTGTGTGCCCGACCGAGACTCGAACTCGGGACCTTTGCCTTTCGCGGGCAAGTGCTCTAACCTTTCAGGAGTGCTAGTTCCGCAAGGTTCGCGGGAGAGCTTCTGTAAAGTTTGGAAGGTAGGAGACGAGATACTGGCAGAAGTAAAGGTGTGAGGACCGGCCGTGAGCCGTGCTTCGGTAGCTCAGATGGTATAGCACTTGCCCGCGAAAGGCAAAGGTCCCGAGTTCGAGTCTCGGTCGGGCACACAGTTTTAATCTGCCAGGAAGTTTCGTATCAGCGCACACTCCGCTGCAGAGTGAAAATCTCATTCACGGGATGAAATGTTTTTTGAAAATAAGTTGCTATTAACGCAACTTTGAAGGTGGACCTACGAAAATTGGTATTTCGTTTCTCGGTCAGAAATAAAGCAATAAATGTTTGAAGATTTTTCAATTTAAACCCTATGAGCGGAAAATAAATGGTGAGGATTTTTTTTACGAAAATAAATCTTCGTTAACAAATTATTAAAGTAGTTTTAAAGCTACAGATATGGAAATTGGTATTTGACATCTCGGTTACAAATAAAAAATTAATGTTTCAGTGTGTTTGTAAGCGCCGGCCGGAGTGGCCGTGCGGTTGAAGGCGCTTCAGTCTGGAATCGAGTGAGCGCTCCGGTCGCAGGTTCGAATCCTGCCTCGGGCATGGATGTGTGTGCTGTCCTTAGGTTAGTTAGGTTTAAGTAGTTCTAAGTTCTAGGGGACTGATGACCACAGCAGTTAGGTCCCATAGTGCTCAGAGCCATTTGAACCATTTTTTTGTGTTTGCAAATGCCACCCCTAAGGGTATGAAACAGGGAATCGTGGATCAAAGTTTTTGTGGAACTATTTCATTATTCAAGCATTTTTGAAGATAAATCTATGAAAACTTGTATTTGACTTCTCTGTTAGAAATCAAAAAAAAAAAAAAAAAGCATTTCACTGTTTCTGGAAACTCAACCCGTACTGCGCTGAAATAGCAGACGAAAATTTTGTGAGAAAATATTTTGTGATGAATTAGTCAGAGCACTACATTCAAAATTTTTAAAAGCTATGTGTGTTAAAACTGGTATTTCGTTTCTCAATTAGACAAAAAGAAATACGAGTTAGGCGATGAAAGATTCTATGGAAATATCACCACAATAACACAAAAAGCGGGATTAATGAAAACCTTGTACTTCTGCTACCAGAACCGCCTTTTATCAGGAGACTTTCGGAAAAGACTATGCTTCCATGGCCTTTAATTAGCGTGAACGGTTTAGAACGTGTTGCAATTTGCGAAAAAACATAAAAATCGATTAAAGAAAAATAAAAAAAAGAAATCTGTGCAGACCATACAGCCTACGCGAATAAAGCAGCGCTCGCTAAGGTAGTTAATAATAAAACATTAATATAGGTTATGGTTGCGGGCAAACACAAATAAACGACTGGAAATATTGACCAATTATTTCGTCAAAGATGAATGCTTAATTTAAAGAAATGGAGCAGTTACTGGTCCACTATGAACAACGTCTGTCTTCAACCAACTCCCTTTAGCAAGGGTGTTCTATGTAGTTTAGTAATACAGGTGGAGCAGCAGGAAATCAGAAGGATTCCATATCCTGAGACGTCATGTTAATTACTAGTTCTTTGCATTTGTCCTCCTATTCCTTAGTTTGCTGCGTGACGAGCATCGACGGTAGTACACAAAAAGCTAATTGAGTTCTATACGGTAGTACAAAGAAGCTTTGTCTGCTGTCAATGTTCTTTCTAATTCTCGTTTTTGTTCCCCTTGTGTGCACACTGTCCACTTTAGTTCAGTCGGTACCAGTTGCTCGGCAAGGCTTTTGGGATGCAGACATCTCGAGGAGTGCGTATACATTTGTCCGTGTAAGAATAGCACACATCTCTAGATTAGGTTCGGCTAAAACACTAGCTCAGTCTCGATTTCAGTTCAGAACAGCACCTCGGACTTGTTGCTTAGGGGGATGGTTGTAACATCATAGTGTTTTGCTGGTCCGTGCCTTCTCTGTACAGGACACCAACACTTCCCCTGACACGCTACAAATTATTGCAAGACATAAATAAAATGCTTGAATCTACCATGTTTGAAAGAAACATCGGAAGTGGTACAACTTGTAATAGGTTAACTGAGAGTGTCATAGCAGCAGTGCCCCTCCTAAGAGAAAGGGCATCATACGATCTCAGCAACTAAAGCGTGCAGCAAAATCTTGACTGTGTCCTTCCAGTACAGACGTTCTACCTCGAGTAACCAATGCAAAAAGCGAATTTTCAAACAATAGCTGGCGACGCTGTGACATATCGCCGATACAAAGAACTCCAAGAGACACTACTGTCGCCATTCCGTTTATCTAGCCAAAGATAGTCCCACAAGGCATACCATGACTCGTGGGCATATCCTTTGAAATTCGGTCATGTGGGGCCTGCAGCAACTTGCGCTTCGTAATGAAATGGAGGGAATCAGCAGTCAGGGTTTCGACATGACATGATTAACCCCTAATAGTTCCTTGCAGCCGGCCGGAGTGGCCGTGCGGTTCTAGGCGCTACAGTCTGGAACCGAGCTACCGCTACGGTCGCAGGTACGAATCCTGCCTTGGGTATGGATGTGTGTGATGTCCTTAGGTTAGTTAGGTTTAATTAGTTCTAAGTTCTAGGCGACTGATGACCTCAGAAGTTAAGTCGCATAGTGCTCAGAGCCATTTAGCCAGTTCCTTGCTCGCTACGGTCGCAGGTTCGAATCCTGCCTCGGGCATGGATGTGTGTGTTGTCCTTAGGTTAGTTAGGTTTAAGTAGCTCTAAGTTCTAGGGGACTGATGACCTCAGAAGTTGAGTCCCATAGTGGTCAGAGCCATTTGAATCATTTTTTTTGAGTTCCTTGCAGACTATTTTTATCTCACTGAACCCGTAAAGCACTGTGCTGTATTTAAACACACACACACACAGCAGCTCAGAAATTTGACAATAGAATCAGGTGCCACTGGAGTACATTTATAATTGACTAATCTGTCCATCACCAGAATTTGTTTAACTGTTGTTGTTGTCGTCGTCTTCAGTCTGAAAACTAGTATGATACAGTTCTCCACTCTACTCTCTTCTACTCTGCACCTCTCCTGCGCCCTACATCCATTTGAGCCTGCTTACTGTATTCAAGCATTGGTCTCCCGCTATAATTTTTAATCCCCACACTCACTTCGACTTCCAAATTGCCGGCCCATTAAGCCACCTCTTCTTTAGGAAAAGAAAAAACAGTTCAGATTGCAGTGGCAGCAGAAATTTTGTTGGTGTGTTTCTCCTTTTTGAGGCATCCTCAGAATTACCTGCAGTTCCTAAGCAAATTCTGAAGCTGCCTCAAAAAGACGAAACGCGTCAACAAAGTTACTGCTGTCGTTGCAACCTGGACCTTTTTTTTCCTATACTGAAAATACACCACGGTTGCTGCACCATGGCCCGATTTATATTGTGTATGGGAATTTGTTTGGCTACGTGATTTTTTAAAGCACCTTTTATTCAATAGTAAAAGAAAATGAATTCGAAACATGACAAATGTGGAAAAATACCTAAGAAAGAGAGGCTCAGTGAAAACAGAAAAACTGCAAAAAGTGTACAAACACTGTTTTTACACGATTAAAACTTCGATAACAACTAAGGAAAAAATACAGGACTTCAGAACACGTAACGGGAGGCAGAGATATCGTAAGTAAAATGTGTGCCAATTTTATAAAGCCTACTGTTTTTAATACATAAATAGCAACAGAGAAACAACTCAAACGTTTTATGAAGGAAAGTGAAAGAAATATTTAATTCTAGTAACCAGCTGATGGAAAAGGCCATGCAAACAAACATGTTAAGAAAAATATAATTATGATCGATGTTAATTACGTAACTGTAGCGCAGTGCATTGTTCAGTGGAGCAGTTGGTGTATGTGACTTCTGAAATACATGACAGCACGCTTGAAGTGTATGGCGGTAATGGTGTTGATATACTACTACACGGTCTGCACTCGTGTCACTTTCGACTGTTTGACACAAACATTGTACGGGACAAGAGAACAAGGGCATGTAACGTAACAGCTGACGGCATCCCCGGTGTATCCAACGCAGAGTAGAGCCCGGCGTTCGTTTCTAGTTTGCTGTACTCGCTCGCTGCTGTGACGCTATAGGCAACACGTTCGCAAACAAACACACACACACACACACACACACACACACACACACACACACACATACACATTGTACAACAGCAGTTTGGCAGCATATTGAATTGGTCACTATCGAGTCCAGACCACCAGACCGTATCTTCCACAGATATAACACCACGAATTTTGGCACTCGAAAACTGTGGGATGTAGAAAAAAGGATTTTTTAAGGTTATTAACAACTTGAGGCCTGTCGAGCCTGCCGGAGCGGCCCAGCGGTTCTAGGCGCTACAGTCTGGAACCGCGCGACCGCGGATGTGTGTGATGTCCTTAGGTTAGTTAGGTTTAAGTAGTTCTAAGTTCTAGGGGACTGATGACCTCAGAAGTTAACTCCCACAGTGCTTAGAGCAATTTGAACCACTTTTGGGCTGTCGATGACTGTAACTTCTTGGTTAGGCTTTATTAATTAATAATATTCCATCGTCAGGCACAAATTTTTAATTTAGTGATTGCTGTTTAACGCGTTTTGGAGCTACAACTCCATTTTCGAGGACTGTATGAATATTTAAAAATGAAAATGGACAGTCACAACCGCAAGAAACTTCTTTCCTGATGAGTTTACGGGTTCGGTCTCTTTTAGACCATCTTCAGACCTACTATCATGTCGGTGAAAGGAGCAGGCGCTAACTGCTTCTTGGAGACATAGCGCCTGCTTCTTTCACCGTCATGGTGGTAGATCTGAAGATGGTCTAAACAGACCGAAACCTGTATCTTAAAAAAAGAATAAAAAGGAAGTTTCTTGTGGTTGTGAGTGTTCATGTTCATTCTGAAGTAATAAAAAAGACCGCTGTTCAGACGCTCTCAAGTACTACTATACTGATATGCTGGCCCTTACATCTGCTTCAGTTTTTCACCAAATAGTGAGAGGACGACATAGCCGTTACATGTAATGAGATAAACCGTACATCAAGCGCGGTTAATGAGATAAAGCAAGAATAACTATAGAAATGAAGCGTAGTAATGTGTTTGCGACGTTTGAGCACTTGAGTTTTGTCTCCTGAATTGGTGATAAACTTCCACATTTAACTTACATTTTTAAAACTATGTAACATGTTTATGTTTATTAAAGTATCGTATGTCTCAAATGATGCATGTTAATTGATGTTACAGTGATGTGATGGAGTATTAGTTTTACTGTTATTTCCATTTATATAACTGATGAAATAAGATAAGAAATCTAAAAATTATTTTGGGGACTGACAATTAACAGTGGTAATGGATATGTTCATATATTCAACGCGAAATTTGACGTGCAGTTTTACATATAGAGTGATTGAAAAATCATTGCCGTTCACTACTTCTGTTCCTAAGTTTGTAATTTATTTTCTTTAATAGTAACATCACAGTATCTTAGTTATGCGTGAAGGAAATTGCCTGCAAAGTCAGAGTGAGTAGGTCGTAGGACCTGAGGATTGTGGGGGGCCGGTGAGTGGAGTGTGTTTGTGTGTGTGTGTGTGTGTGTGTGTGTGTGTGTGTGTGTGTGAGTCTGTGTGCTTGTGAGAGAGAGAGAGACGTTATAGCCGTCGACACTCTTGTAATCTTTATATATCAACATCACTGCATAGTCCTCATAATTCAACACTCTGTTATATCTATCTGGTAAAAGAATCTTAAACTCGCCACGGAGCACTAGAGATGTTTTATGTCATTGTATTTACGCTTCCGGCGTTTGTAATTGAATATAAACGTCCTTATTCTAAGTCACTAAGCTTCTTATGACACAATGGTGCGTTCAAGTTATTGAGTTTGGTTAACTTATCTCGTTCCATTTTATTATACGAAGTATATATTTTTTAG
This sequence comes from Schistocerca serialis cubense, assembly GCF_023864345.2. Classification (NCBI taxonomy): domain Eukaryota; kingdom Metazoa; phylum Arthropoda; class Insecta; order Orthoptera; family Acrididae; genus Schistocerca; species Schistocerca serialis. Next base: position 1,162,295,113 of record NC_064638.1, on the reverse strand, counting down.
GGATTTATCGCTTCTGATGCGCCACAGTATTCTTCAAAGTCTTCGCTGTTGCTTTGAATGAAGAAGATGTCTTTGGGCCATTTATATCAAACAATGACAGCTCAAATTTACCTCCTCTCACTAGAACGTTCGAGAATTGATTGTCTTCTTAGAATAAGCCGTCCTTGAAGAACTACAGCTTGCCGTTTATGTACCTAAATACTAAGTCTAAGGCAGATGGCTCGCCAGGATGAAGGCGTTTTACTCTCGATCCGAAAGCACGCTGAGTACACAATTAAAGAGATGTATCATGGCCAAATAACTCTCTTGGAAAATTTAAATCTAGAGCACATTCAAAACTTACGTGAACTAGTTGATACATCTGTAGAACTTATATGTAACAAAAATGAACGAATAGATGCAATATTACCGCATGTTGTGCCTCAAACAAATGATGAAAATTTAAGTCACATGTTTGCTCTCTTGAAACTATTTGACGATGGTCGCTACTATGCTTACTATGTCATCAGAATACAGAGAAGAAATTTTCAAAATCAATTGTACAGAATCATAGACAGACATCCTAACTGCGAAGAAATGTTGAGACTTGAGTACAATCCAAACTCAATAAATTTGTATCAAAGAATGAAGGAAAAATTGAGGATTGTCCGTCGACACAGTTATTTCAATACCAACGAACTGCTTAATGACAACAAAAATCTACATGAGGCAAAATGGTCATACACACGAAGTTTTTCAATGGTTTGTGAACCATTGAAGGTTTCCACTCAAATCATCGTTTTTCCGTACAAAAGTCCTGCTCCTGCCTCGTGTGGAGAAAACCCTGACGACACTTTCCAAATAAAAAAAAAAAAATAAAGACCAATATTGAGCAGGATTCGAACCACGTAACGTCCATAGGAAACAAAATCCGCTCGCCTAACGCCCAGAGCTACCAACGCAAGTCGGACGTTTTAAACGAGTGAGCGAGAGAGAGTGATTGCCCGTTAATATGAGTCTGAACAGGAAGGGCGTGGCTGATTGCGCTTGGCTGCACCATCTGGACGTTATAATTTCCTTTGTGGAAACCTTTTTCGTAGGTTTCATTGCTGTCGGTGTCGCGTCTCGGAAAACTTAATTAGCGAAAACTGGGTTTAAAAATTTATATATTGCTTAGTAAAATGTAAACGAAAGAAATTAATGCAAGTGTTAAGAATCTGAAAGCTCTTGTAATAGAGCTCAAAATGAAAGGTTTGTACAAAATGAAGAAAGCTGCTCTTGTTGAAGCTGTAGCACGAGCTTGTTCAACTATGGCGACTTGGCTTAGAAAACTGTTCGTGAAATAAAGAAGATAGCAAGAGAAAACGGGTCAGAGATTACTCTGTACTAAATACAAAGAAGGAATTGTTGGAATTGGTAAACTCAGAGAAGGAACGTTTGCAGGGAATTCAGCACTTCCAATTTTCTCCAGAAATAGTCGTAGAGAAACAACAACGACAACTGCGAGGCTCCAGGAAAATAGAAAAACTAGGTCAAATTTTTCCCTTTCAGTAAAAGTGTTCACTTCAGTGAAACAGAAGAAGCTGCCGTTCAAGATTCGACCATGTGATCGTACAGTATTGCTCAAAAAATATAACGCTTGGCAGACCATTAAAATCAAAGACTTGAAGAAAGGCGATCCCGTGGAACAAATGGGAGCAGTCAGAGAGACTGTACACGCAGCCATCAAGGCGGTAAGAAACTTAACTGATTTCAAGCGAGGCGACAAAATGAAAGTGGTTGCTGAAAATGATCAATTTAATCACGCAATTTTGTCAAAAACAAAAATTAAATGTCAACGCTGCATGCCTACTTGACCAGATTGAGACAATAGTGACATCTAATGGGAATGTTGATATAAACAACACCACATTTCACTTTGACGTCTACAAAATACCTAGAGGTAAAGGCACGAAGGGCAAGAAAATAGTCAATATTACTGAAGATATAACTGGCAAGAAAACCATAAAAAAAATAACCAACATTCAGTGTGGTCCTCGTGAAATAATTACAGCTTTAATCTATGTAACTAGAAACATACTAGGCAATAAATTAACGGATAATGAATTTGTCTTCATTAGGAAAGGAAAAGCCCTGCAGGAAGAATTAGCCAAAGAGTTGTGCACAATTTTCGGAAAAAATTTCGAAGAAGGTTTCGCTCTGGATGACGTTAACGATGCAGCAGAATTTTTGAATATTCAAATTAAGATTGTTTCAGCTGTACTATTTAACAGGGTAATAATCTATTTGTACTTGATTAACGACCACTATGATGTCATCAAAAATATGAGGGGTTCTCATGGTAGTGTGTACTATTGCAAGTAAGACAAACACATGTGTAAGAAAGATAAAAGAACTGTGTGCAATTTGTGTTTAAGACCAAAGCATGGAGGTAAACAACCAAGGATATATTGCAAAAAGTCCAACAGTTATTGCTTTGATAAATAATGCATGGATAACCACAAACGAGTTTGTGAAAAAGTTTACAAGTGCGAAAAGTGTAAAAATATATGCAGAAGAAACCTCAGTGGACACAACTGTGGTATCTCTGATTGCCGTAACTGTGGCGAAGAATGTGTGAAGATAAGTGAACACAAATGCTACATGCAAAGAAGAAAAGGACGCGGTGGTTACTGTGATGATTTTTATACTTGTAATGGAAGCGGCATTAAGCGACTTATAACATGCACTTACACAGAAAAGTACTACTTTTCGATTTCGACACAGAGTAAAAGACAGGAATACACACGCCAAACTTTGAGGCTGTGCACGACCTTAAAGGAAACAGGTACGAGTTTAGAAATAACAATGATTTTAGTCAATTGTTGACATCACGCGAGAACAGAGGCTATACGCGTATAGTACAACATGCAAAGGCCTATGATGCGTACATCATTTTGCAGTATTGTGTCAATAATGGCATTAAGATCAAAACCAATTTCCAAGGAACGAAGATCATGGAACTAAAAATACCTACACTAAGACTCAGAGTAATCGACAGCATAAATTTTATCCAAGTTGGTCTTCCGACGTTTCCCAAGACATTCGGCTTGAAAGAGTTGAAGAAAAGGTACTTTACGCACTTCATCAATAAGTATAAGTAACGCGCTGTTCAGAGACCACGTTAAAATCTTCATGAAGATCAAATTAGAAAATAGCCCTTGGGTAGCTGATTACAAGTCGAAAGAAGAATACGAGCGAGTTATCGAGGAAAAGCACGATATAGTGCTCGACATTAACAATATTGAACCCAATGCTGGCAAGCGAGCTGTTGCCAAAATATGCCTCAATTTCCTCTTGGAAAAATTCAGCCAGGGATAGAACTTGTCACAAACAAAATTAATAGACAACATTGAGCTATGTACGAGCTGCTACTCGACGACTAATTAGAGATAACTAATGTGAAGCTAAGGAAATAATCGAGGCGACCTACCGCTACGATGACTTCTACGTCGAAGATAGCACTAGCAAAAATATATTTGTGGCCGCCTTCACCACAACCAATGCTAGAATGAGGCTGTATGGTATGCTCGATAGATCTGGCGATAAAATTGTGTACTACGACACAGACATTGTTGTTTACATAGTTGATGGCACGAGCACCGTGAAAACAGGTTGTGTGCTCGGCGTGTGGACTGGCGAGTTTGGTAAAGACTATTACGGTGTTGAATGGATAAGAACTGGACCAAAGAGTTATGCGTACGAAACATGAAGGCAAAAGAACTACGGAAATTAAAGGTTTCACTGTCAGCCACCGTAATGCTAAATGTTTGAATATGAAAACGATGGCTGAGAGACAAGAAAACAAAGAACTTGGTAAATAAAGCTATAGGTAAGAAATTTAACTTTAACTACGACAAACGTATGGTTCTAGTAGAGAATGACGGAATATATAGATGGAAGGAGAGTTTACAGAACGCACTGATGACACTGAGCGTTGGTACGACCGAGCGAGGTGGCGCAGAGGTTAGCACATTGGATTCGCATTCGGGAGGGCAACGGTTCAATCCAACGTCCGTCCTGATTTAGGTTTTCCGTGATTTCCCTAAATAGCTACAGGCAAATGCCGGGATGGTTTCTCGAAAGAGCAAGGCCGACTTCCTTTCTCATCCTTCCCTAATCCGATGAGACCGATGACCTCGCTGTTTTGTCTCCTCCCCCAAAACAACGCAACCCAACCCGTTGGTACGAGCTGCTGATGGATGATAATAAAGAGATAATTGAAGTGGTACCTATTAACGAGGAAATAATTGAGGTGACTTACAAGAACATCACAATAGTATGATTTTAAAGGGTAGACACCCTTTAAAATTTTCGTGTCTTGTCTTTGCAAAATAATCATTGCAAAAATGTGCTCACCGAAAGGTGACCACAAGAAAGCGGCCGCCAGAAAGCGATCACAAAAAAGTGCCCACAGAGCGAGGACTGAGCGCTGGTTGGAAGTCGCAAAAAGCGGCCGTCAAAAAGTGGTCTCCAAAAAGCACTCAGAATAAAGTTTCCGCGATCTTTTGACCACAAAGATGCTGGCTCAAAGACCCGAATACTTTTCCCGTAACGTCGTCAAGATTTCACAAAAAAGTGCTCGCCAAAAAGTGCCCGTCTAAAAGCGCTCGCCATCTTTTGCCCAAAAATACGCTGTTTAGAAGGCGGCCCTACTGTCTCCAAGATTTCACCATAAAGTGCCCGCCATAAAGCGCTCGCCATTTTTAACGCAAAATGTTGAGGGTTTAAAGAGCCGACCACTTTTACGTAAAATGTTTTAAAAATTTAAAGTGAAAAAGACGTGAAAAATTTTTATGCGGAAACTCTGTGGAAATATTTTTTATGCGGAAACTCTGTGGAAAATTTTTTAAAGTGGAAAACGTGTGGAAATAGTGAAAGTAGGTTTATCGATAAAGGTTTCTAACAGAAATTTAACAGGAAATTTCTTAACAGGAATTCAACAGGAAATTTTTTAAAGCGGAAGGTATGAGGAAATATTTGTAAGAGAACATTTAAGTAGAAATTTTATAAGACAAAAATATCTGTAAGAGAAAAATATGTGGAAATATTTTTAAGTGAGAAGTACGTGGAAATATTTTAAAGTGAGAAGTATGTGTAAATACTTTTTAAGTGAGAAACATGTGGAAATATTTTTAAGATAAAAAGATGTGGTGTCCCATACCTACGCCTATACTACTGGTAAATAAAAACATACGCGTAGTCTATTGGAAGTTGTGTCAAAATTTCAAAGCGTTCGGCCAAAGCGATCAGGAACATTCACTTTTTCTATACACGTAACTACAAACGTAGATGTTCCTTTCTTCAAAATATCAAACTTCACAAAGCTATTTACGAATTACTTTGAAATTTTGTCACAACATTGCACCGATTACTCGAGTGCCTTTATGTTGTTGTTGTGGTCTTCAGTCCTGAGACTGGTTTGATGCAGCTCTCCATGCTACTCTATCCTGTGCAAGCTTCTTATCTCCCAGTACCTACTGCAACCTACATCCTTCTGAATGTGCTTAGTGTATTCATCTCTTGGTCTCCCTCTACAATTTTTACCCTCCACGCTAGCCTCCAATACTAAATTGGTGATCCCTTTTTGCCTCAGAACATGTCCTACCAACCGATCGCTTCTTCTAGTCAAGTTGTGCCACAAACTTCTCTTCTCCCCAATCCTATTCAGAGTGCCTTTATATCCCTACTAACATGTCGTCTGGTGTATACAGATGGCGCTATGGTTGGCCCACTAGATGGCGCTGCCATAGGTCAAACTGCGTTTTTTAAATAGGAGCCCCTATTTTTATTACATATTCGTCTGTTACGTAAAGAAATATGAATGTTTTAGTCGGAGCACTTTTTTCGCTTTGTGATAGATGGCGCTGTAATGGTCACAAACATATGGCTCACAATTTTAGACGAACAATTGGTAACAGGTAGGTTTTTGAAATTAAAATACAGAACGTAGGTACGTTTGAACATTTTCTTTCGGTTGTTCCAGTGTGATACATGTACCATTGTGAACTTATCATTTCTGAGAACGCATGCGGTTACAGCGTGATTACCTGTAAATAACACATTAGTGCAATATATGCTCAAACTGATGTCTGTCAACCTCAATGCATCTGGCAATACGTGTAACGATATTCCTCTCAACAGCGAGTAGCTCGCCTTCCGTAATGTTAGCACATGCATTGACAATGCGCTGACGCATGTTGTCAGGCGTTGTGAGTGGATCATGACGCAAATATCTTCCATTTTCCCCACGGAAAGAAATCCGTGGGCGTCAAATCCGGTGAACGTGCGGGCCATGATATGGTGCTTCGACAACCAATCCACTTGTCATGAAATATGCTATTCAATACCGCTTCAAACGCGCGCCGGCTATGTGCCGGACATCCATCATGTTGCAAGTACATCGCCATTCTGTCATGCACTGAAACATCTTGTAGTAACATTGGCAGAACATTACGTAGGAAATCAGCATACATTGCACCATTTAGGTGACCATTGATAAATGAGGGCCAATTATCCTTCCTCCCATAATGCCGCACCATACATTAACCCGCCAATGTCGCTGATGTTCCACTTGTCGCAGCCATCGTTGACTTTACATTGCCCAATAGTGCATATTATGCCGGTTTACGTTACCACTGTTGGTGAATGACGCTTCGTCACTAAATAGAAGTTGTGCCAAAAAATCTGCCATCGTCCGGTAATTTCTCTTGCGCTCGGTGGCAGAACTGTACACGACGTTCGGAGTCGTCGCCATACTATTCCTGGTGCATAGAAATATGGTACGGGTGCAATCGATGTTGATTTAGCATTCTCAACACCGACGTTTTCGAGATTCACGATTCTCACGCAGTTTGTCTGCTGCTGATGTGTGGATTAGCTGCGACAACAGCTAAAACACCTGCTATTGCATCATCATTTGTTGCTGGTCGTGGTTGACGTTTCACATGTGGCTGAACAGTTCCTGTTCCCTTAAATAACGTAACTATCCGGCGAACGGCCCGGACACTTGTATGATGTCATCCAGGATACCGAGCAGCATACATAGCACACGGCCGTCTGGCGTTTTGATCAAAATAGCCATACATCAACACGATATCGACCTTCTTCGCAGTCACTGACGGTCCATTTTAACACGGGTAATGTATCACGAAGCAAATACCATCCGCACTGGCGGAATGTTACGTGATACCGCGTACTTATATGTTTGTGGCTATTACAGCGCCATCAATCACAAAGCGAAAAAAGTGGTCCAACTAAAACATTCATATTTCTTTAAGTACTACACGAGCATGTAATAAAAATGGACGTTCCTATTTAAAAAAACGCAGTTCATATCCGTTTGACCTATGGCAGCGCAATCTAGCGGGCCAACCGTAGCGCCATCTGGTTTCCCCCTTCAAGCTAGACGAGTTTCGTTCTTTGTAGTTTCTTTCCTTTGATGCTTATTTCGTGAGATATTTGGCTCGGTCACTATCAATGGACTACCCTGTATAAAATACACATTCATTTTCAGAAAAAAATTGAAAAGTTCGAAAGGCTAGAGACAGAACGTTCATATTCACAGCATATGTACATTATTGTGATCTGTAGAAATGATTGGCATTTCAGTCACCTCGGTTCAGCATGTGTCCTGTTGTCTAGCAGTCACAGGGTTCCCCATGGGCCCCGATAACGTGTTCCATACTTGATGGTATCGACCTACATAAGGTGCGAAAGGCGTCATGCTGCATTCACCTGTTTCCAAAGTTCATATGTGGTGGCGGGCACTTGGTCACATCACTACAACCTTTGATTCACCATATTCCACACTTTTTCAATTTGAGATAAGTGTGAAGATTAGGCGAGCCAGTGCAAAAGGCTTACATCCTGTGAGGCGAAGAAGGCACGTGTTCGTGCTGCAACATGTGGTCGTGCATTGTCTTGCTGAAAAATATCATCTGGGATTTTGTGCAGAAAGCGTATGGCTACTAGTGGCAGCATGTCATTCAGATAGGTCACACTGGTCACATTGCACTCGTCATGTACCAATTGTGATTTGTGGTTGTGCCCAGTAGCACCCCAAATCATAAAGCCTTGAGTTGGCGATGTATGTCTTGTGCGAATGCAGTCGCTAAGATGCTGCTTCCCCTGTCTGTTGTGACCAACTCAACTGCGGTCATCATTTTCAAACAAACAAAAACTAAATGCGTCCGGAAACACTATCTCAGCCATTCTTGTCCCCAGTGACGTTGTTCCATAGACCACTGCCGTCTAGATTATTTCTGTACATTCGTCATTGGTAGGCGGAGAAATGGACGATGCGCACGTAACCATTGCCGTAACAAATGGCGATGGACTGTCACCCCGATGGTGACTGTTCTACTGTAGATTTAGAGCCGAGGAGGACGCAGATCTGTCCTGCCTGCAATGCTATTCGGATGAGGTGTCGATCTCCTCGGGGAGTGGTCTGGTGGTCTTGTGGTTCGACCTAACCCACGTCCGTGAGCCATTCTGCACACACCCGTTGCACGACCGAAACACTTTGTCGCACATGAGAAGTACCACATTCTCTTGTGGCAGTAATCCGCCGTCCTTCAAACTTCCTGATAAGTCGGTAAGGTTCGCTCTTACGTCTGCGAGGCAACCTGCACGTCTGTTCAAGTCACACAGATCCATCACCTCCAGTTTCTACATCTACATCTACATACATACTCCGCAATCCACCATACGGTGGGTGGCGGAGTGTACCTCGTATCACAACTAGCATCTTCTCTCCCTGTTCCACTCCCAAATAGAACGAGGGAAAAGTGTCTGCCTATATGCCTCTGCATGAGCCTTAATTTCTCTTATCTTATCTTTGTGGTCTTTCCGCGAAATAAAAGTTGGCAGCAGTTAAATTGTACTGCAGTCACCCACAAATGCTGGTTCTCTAAATTTCCTCAGTAGCGATTCACGAAAAGAACGCCTCCTTTCCTCTAGAGACTCCCACCCGAGTTCCTGAAGCATTTCCGTAACACTCGCGTGATGATCAAACCTACCAGCAAAAAATCTAGCAGCCCGCCTCTGAATAGCGACAATGAGAGCCACTGCCATATTTTGCCGGTAGATGGCGTTGTGCCGCGATACCGATGTTAACCTAGAACCCGCGGGCCGTCAAGGTTCAAAGGTTAATCATTTCTGCAGCACATGCTAATGTACATGTCCGTGAATATGAACGTGCTATATCTAGTTTTTCTAGGTGTTCTGTTTCTTCTGAATATGAGTGTATATGTAGCAAAAGAGGAATCACTATAAAAGTGCAAATTTTAGTTTGTTAAATATCTCCGAAAGTTCTTGACAGATTAAATTCAAGTTCCGATGCAACGTTGAATTCTAATATAAATGTGTTTCTGAGTGCTTAATTCTTTAATATACGTATACTTTTAATACATATAACATACAAATATATGTATGTAATACATAAAGGGAAAACATTGCTATCAAATGTCACAGAACGTACGTTTCCGATTATTTTCGAATTTTTATACGTTAGCAAAATAAACGTCTAAACACATACAGACACCATAATTTTTAATATATAAGTATATATTTAAAATATACAACAGTGAAACAATGTTAGAAAGCAGGAAAATTGTATTCATGGCTTAATGGTTTATTATTACAGTACTGCTACAGAATCTTAATTAGCAGTAACGATAAAAATGGCTTATGGTCGAGAGAGGGAGGAAGAGGAGATGAAAGAGGAGTGGAAAGAAACTGACGTAGACAACGGGAAAGAGGAGATGAATGGGGGAGGGGGAGGAGGAGATGGGAGGGAGGAGGTTAGGGTAGGAGGAGGAGATGAGCAATGGAAGGCAGAGATGGACAGAAACAGGAGAGCAAAGGAGAGTAGGACGTGTACGCCATTCCCATTCATATTACGAACATGTGCTTTACCTTTTCTTTATTTTCCACTGACAAGGGGAGGCCGCCAATTGTGAAATTCAGATTCGATTCATACTGCGCATAATAAAAGCTCATGGCCAGAAGTGTAATGTGGCAAAGCACCAAGATGCACTTCTCAGCCGTTGTCGAGAAAATCGACAGTTAAAAGAAACCGTTGCGGTGAAATACTCTGGACGATGAGTAATTTTTTACAGCGTCGTGGCGCAGCGGTAAGCGCTCGGGTTCGTAATCCGAAGGTCGCCGGATCGAATCTCGTACCATGCAATTTTTTTTTATTATTAGTTTTTTGTATATATATAATTTTATTAATGAATTGCTTATGCGTGTTGGTGAAGGCGGATCGCTCTCCAATTGTACCGCCTCCATTTTTCCGTTTTTTTTTAACAGGGTGTACCAAAGCTCTCCCGTCCGCACTGATTTTCGACAATGTTATAAGTTGCGCTAGGGACCGCATCTACCATCTTTCGAAGTTAGCAGGCAACTACGCTGTTATGCGGCGGCTCGTTTCGGCCCATTCAACATCCGTCATTCAAGTGTAACGAGCGAGTAACGGAGTTTATATTTCATACCTGCCACAGCAAATTTGTGTTCATAGGGTCTCTATTCTAATTCGAACGTTTGACTTACGCTATACGTATTCGTTTCGGAATATCGTTTCTACGTCTTCCGTTAACTATGCGTTGTTAACATTATGAAGACAATTAATAACATTTGTGAAATACAACTTTGTTTGCGGAAAACATAATGATGTTCGAAGTCGCCAGTTTTTCCACGACAAACGACTTTCAACAACTTACTATATGCATAATTGTTGCAACTGTTTGCCGGGAATTATATATATATATATATATATATATATATATGTGTATATATATATTATGAAAACAAATAATAAAAAAAAGGCTGCATAGCGCGGGATTCGATCGGGCGACATTCGGATTACGAACCAGAGCGCTTACCGCTGCGCCACGACGCTGTAGAGAATTATTAATCGTAGAGAGTATTTCACTGCAACGGTTTCTTTTAACTGTCGATTTTCTCGACAACGGCTGAGAAGTGCATCTTGGTGCTTTGCCACATTACACCTCTGGCTATGAGCTTTTATTATGCGCAGTATGAATCGAATCTGAATTTCGCAATTGGCGGCCTCCCCTTGTGAGCCACAGGAGAACGTAGACAGGTACAGCTAGTTTCACTATACAGCACAAGCCGTAAGAAGAAAAAAGTGGTTCAAATGGCTCTGAGCACTATGGGACTCAACTGCTGAGGTCATTAGTCCCCTAGAACTTAGAACTAGTTAAACCTAACTAACCTAAGGACATCACAAACATCCATGCCCGAGGCAGGATTCGAACCTGCGACCGTAGCGGTCTTGCGGTTCCAGACTGCAGCGCCTTTAACCGCACGGCCACTGCGACCGGCCCGTAAGAAGAGTCAAGTGACCATTCCTGAAATTACACCGCTCATCTCCATCTAGAGATTCCAAAATTATTTCATATTACTTGTTTATTATTTAAACGCACAATGTTCACCAAAAATTTGGGAACTTTGATCCTCAACGAATGTGTAATTTCACTCTGTCGTCTTTCTCTTACAATCATGACACCTCCTTAGGTTACGCATTCTTTTTCCACTGTAGATCTGGCCTGAGTGATAATTATAAGATTCAGTAATTTGCATGTAATATAACTTCATAACGTATGTCGTGACCTGCACTAAAGCACAAATGGAGGCAACGAATATTGGGTAAACAGGTTTCAAGCTTTTCCGCTGTAATGTTTGTCATATGTTCGCCTGAAGATATGGCTTGTAGTGCCACGAAACCGGTAGTGGTGCAGTAATAAGGACTTAAAAATACAGCTGAAGCGGTTATTAATACCCAAGATGACTACTCATAGCTGTGGTTGCCCCACCTACAATGTTGTCTGCAGGAGAAAAATTATTCATTCCCGACACTTCATCAGAAGTCGGTACGTTGCTGATCAGTGGACTGCCCACTAAAGCTCCCATTTAAGTAACTGTGGTCATTGGAATACATCCAGGAAATAATTGAGGACATATGTTGCAAGTGTTATTCTGAGATGAAGAGGGTGGCACAGGAGAGGAATTCGTAGCTTGTCGTAGTAAACCAGTTAGAAGACTGCTAACTCAAAAAAAACAGGGTCTTGGCTGTGACTCCTGAACTGAGAGCCAGTGACAATGCGGAGGGTGATCTATCGATGGAGGGGACGCTGAATCTGTGGCCCCTCAGTTCAGTTCTTGGTGTAGGCTATTTGCCGTCAACAGCTTGCACGTACTGACATCAGGAGAACGCTACTACACTTTGGGCTAGCTTATCTTGATGTATTCCATGGCTATTGAAATCCCTGGTGACGAAAGAGATAGACGCTTGCCCCATTTTGCGGGCGCTGTAAATGTCTACATGTTGCCGGGACTTTAAACTGTGTCGGCCGAAGTGGCCGTGCGGTTAAAGGCGCTGCAGTCTGGAACCGCAAGACCGCTACTGTCGCAGGTTCGAATCCTGCCTCGGGCATGGATGTTTGTGTTGTCCTTAGGTTAGTTAGGTTTAACTAGTTCTAAGTTCTAGGGGACTAATGACCTCAGAAGTTGAGTCCCATTGTGCTCAGAGCCATTTGAACCATTTGAACTTTAAACTGTTTACTATCAAGTACTCGATCGTGTAAGGCGTCGGCAACGTATGGTGAAACAGGACCCGCCTTGAATGTTAGCCTCACTAATCATGACCGTGCTATCTAATAAAACTGCAGGAGCCCTGACACGTTTCCCATAGTTTCTCACGTGTGTAAGTTTTGAGGTAACTGAAACCAAGAATACTTAACTTTTCGCAGGATTAATTGAATATTAAGATCACACATGCAAGCCAGATTCATAAAACTATAACACGATAAGTATTTACATATCTGTCAAAATCAAAAAGATTGCTCTTAATAAAATATTTCACTGAACACTCCGGAATACTGGTGGTAAGTTACTGTCTGCAAACGTAATGGTACAGAGTGCACAATGCGCGTATTTGATCGTCACTGGACAATAATCCACACGAGAATTAGCACAAAACACGAGAAAATGGAAATGCTGATAAACGTTCACAAATAAATTTACGTAAGCGACTAAAAAACGAATGAAATATGAAGATTGAATAGCATTGCTCTCATTAATAAAAATAGCAGCTATTTGTAATAACTAGGACGGTAATGGAAGTTAATGAGTTTCAACGGTTATGTGAAAAAATGATTTAATGAACGAAGCAAATTTTCAGTCATTATTCTCAATTTTACTGAAAAAAAAATTTCAGTTCTGTGTGATATTTTACAGTTACGTAAATTCAGTGTAAAATGATTAACTGCCACTGCATTTGCGAAAAATCTTTGTAGCACTATATATAAAAATAGTTCACGAGAGTTCAATTTTTACGACAATGCTCCTTACTGTCTCCACCAAGGGCGCCCATACGATAGTTTGTCGGGGGAGGGGGGGGGGGGGGGGGAATGGGAGTGCTAGACATGGAGGGAGTATTTTCACTGCTTTGGAGGTCACGTGGTGACTTTTAAATAGCCTCCCCAGTTAAAAATCTGTATAATGTCGACATTTGTATCATTGTCCTGGAAGAAGATCACATGACTGACTATTTTTCTTCTTTCCTAGTGCGTTAACGGGTGCCGTGGCGTCCCTTTCCCCGTGTATGAGAACCCTTGTTCTCCAAATTACTAGTGATGTCAGCGAATTGTCAACGTCCGCGTTCGTTGGTTCATAACCAATCGTGTATTCCAGTAATTAACGTCGTTTTGCAGTTCCTCTCGTCCGTACCCGCCCACTGCGACTGTAGGAGAATTGCGCAATCTTTGTGGAATTATCTTTGATCAGTCCCGGCTTTAATCTTGGGAACATGGCATTCCGCTGGAGCTACTATGTAGTTGGGTTGCCGATATAGATTTCATAGTGTTTCGCGAACTAAGGTCTTTCGTAGAAGTTTGTGTATTGTCGGTTCTTCGGGGCCTGGAGAGACAGTTGACTGGGGGTCACATTGAAGCTTCTACGTTTTTACTTAAACTGGTGAATGAAACTGAACGTACTGAGTGCTACTGGGTGAAACTGACCCTACAGTCACTCTACTTGCTTCTATCATTTCAACACTGACCTACAGAATTGCAAAAATTATATAATCATCAATAATTCCATTATCCAAACATGTGTGATTCGTATGAACAATGAATGATCTGCAGTTTTTTTTTATGGCTGCCTCATAATTCTGTAATACTTTATCATGTCACAAAAAAATAGGCTGAAAATGCTCACAAATTTGTTTTCTTACATCTTCGCAAATTTTTTAGTATTTCGATTCGATATTAAGTTAGTCAGCGGTTAAATCTTCCTGTGTTTGTTCGAGTGTTTCATTAATTTCGTCAGATGTTAATAACTTTAGAAGTTGTTGTTATGTTTGTTTCTGATTTTGTACCATTTGTTCCTGTGTTCGCAGCTGATTTCGTTCCACTGTGTCTAACTTTTGAACCTGTTGCTGCGGTGTTTTTGTTTCTGATTTTGAATTAATTGCAATAATAATGCATTAGTGACTGAAACATGTTCCTTTGTGCTTTTCGGCAGTGCGGTTGCATCGGAATTATTCGTATTTTGAAAAGCAGAGAATGAGTCTGGACTTAATTGAGAAAAGTGTAATGACGCAAGACTTGGTTCTGTTACTTCACATTACTAACGAGAGCTGTTACTGACTAATTCCATGTTCACTGATTGTTTCACTTTCTACACCGCTATTTACTACCTGTTCCATGTTCCTATGCACAATTATCTAATTACTGTCTTGAATATTTGTTAGTTGGTTACTAGGTGATGCTAACACGTTATGCTCGTCTTCAATGACAGCTCTCAATTTTTTACAGCTTTGTGTTGCGTTTATGATACGCCATTATTATCACAGTATTTCACACGATAACACACAAGAAATAATTTGAAAAACGAAAAAAGAAGACACTCTAAAGCAGCACTGAAAATAATTGCAAAAGAGGCTGCAAGATACTTAGTGCAAATACACATGCAAGCCATTACTGTTTTGCTCTTTACAATACAGTACAACAATAAGGAACTACAACTACAGAGGAAATTCCATATACAATTACGCGCTAGCAGTAAACAGTAACTAATTTCTAATTATGCACTAATTATTGGAACTACAAGAAAATCAGTAGATTATAGTGAAGCATCCTCGGCTAAGTGTTGACACGTGAAACTTCTCCGTTTTTGTTTCTGAAACTGCTGAATGCAACTGAATGTTCTGAAACTGCTGATTGCAACTGAACCTATAATCACTTTACTTGTTTCTTATCATTTCAACACTCACCTACAGCATTTTCCCTGACAAATACAACTCAGACTTATTCATTCATATATGACCCACAATACACAAATGCAACGAATCTGAATGCAAATAAAGAACGCAAAAGAATGGCGTTGAATTAGAAGAGCTCCTAACAATAACTAAATAAAAAGATTCTATCTACTATTGGCTCATTCATATATGACCCACAATACACAAATGCAACGAATCTGAATGCAAATAAAGAACGCAAAAGAATGGCATTGAATTGGAAGAGCTCCTAACAATAACTAAATAAAAAGATTCTATCTACTATTGGCTCTAACTACTAGTAGGCATATCGTAAGTAAACGAAAAATTTTGTTGCAGAGCAAACAATGGATTTAGCAGATTTTACCTTATTCATGATGGGTAGCAAAAGAAAGATTTTGTTGCAGAGCAAATAATGTATTTAGCAGATTTTACGTTACTCATGTGACATCCATTTGCAAAAATTATATAATCATCAATAATTCCATTATCCAAACATTAGCAGATAAATCAAGCAACATTTTACAATCCATTTCCAACCAACACCAAATCTCCATGGCAGACACACTTCCAAACCGTCTGCTCGTGCTATTATTTCCACCGCTAACACTGCTAACTATTAACTCATAACTGCGAGACATTCCAGCCACAGAGTCTCTTAGCGAGGGCGCAGAGCGCTGTCAATGATATTAATGCCTTGTATAGCGCCGCCAACAAACAAACATATAAACCGGCTACTTACATAGCCCCCAGCTCCCCCCAAAAAATTTCACATAGTGTTTTGGGCAGTTGCCAACATTAAGTTCTTGAATTTTTTATGTTATTAACAATATCAAATAGATCAGATGCACACAATTTGTAATAAAACAAAAATTCTCCTCACAGTTGCTAAGATAGTCCTAATCGTACATCAGAAGAAAAGTCTACGATAGTTGAATGCAGAAAGACTGAGCAGTAGAAGAAAATGCACACATAAGTAGTGGACCACCATGCAGTGTTGATGAAGAAGTGTTGTCCTCCCAACGGAAACATAGTGCTGACTCTTGACATGGAGACATGTAGATTGGTAATAGGCCACAACAGAGCAGACCCACAGCAGAGTCAGTCGCAGTCTTGAAGATTATTGGTAGAATTTGTGGGTCACCACAGAGCAGACCCACAGTGGCCCTTGTAGAGATTATGGTAGTAATGGGCCACCAAAGGTGCAGACCCACTGTATTCCTTGTAGAGATAGCCAGCAGCCATCTGTTGCGAATGTGTGCATCCACAATCAGAATTGTAGAATCTTGAGAATAATGTAGCTAGTCCGTAAACCACCACTTGTGCACTCACAAATTTTTGTGCTGTGTCATTCGAAGCAGAAGAGCTGTTAACCAGTCCCTTGCTGAATTATCGACGCACACGTAAGCACCAACACAGCACATAGTCTCTGATATTGCTACATACAGTATGACCAAGAGTCAAATGTGTGCAGTAAAATGAATCCCGGCAATGTACCTAACTTGAAGAATTGGTGTCTATACAATTACAATTTTACATCATAAGAATGCAATTACATAGGTAAAGAAAACATCATTACAGTAAAGAACATGATAATACAAATAACATTTATAGCAATACAGGCTTTACAAAAAGGATAAAAATAAACATATACATGAGTATTACAGGAATTGTGACAGAAGTAAATAAATGAAAAATGAGAATATTCCTTTATACATTAACTTGACACATGAACATTGAAAGAAAACATAACAGAATATATAATGTCTAAACAACCTCCAAAAATAAAGAATGTGGTATAAAAATATAGCTTACACTTGAGGATAACAGTATTCTCCATCATAGTGAATGCAGCTTAGTATTAGAATGTAAAAAATACTACCAAATTTATCTTATCAGGTAAACACACAGAGGCAGGGAGAACACACACACGCAAGGGTACACATAAACATAGCAGAATAACACAAAAGAACGGACAGGGTCTGTTTTCAATGTAACATTGAGTACTGCTGTACTTGGGGTGAGCATTTTATACCTCTGTTTCATTTTTTCTCCTCTCAGTAATATCCTTCATGCTGATATCTCTTTAACTTTCAGCCAAAACTATTTCATTTCCAACCAGAACTTCATTTAATTCTGACAGATCTCTTCTTAATTCAACATTTGTTCCCACAAAAAATTCTATCTAAGCATGCTACCTGTATTTATACTTTCATATATTTCTTATCTCATCATTCATTTCCCAAAAAATCCTACCTAAAACTGTTATTACTATACCCTACTTGTTTCTATTCATTTCCTCTTTCAATATAATTGTTCCTCATTATACAAAACTCTTTTTGGCCAGACTTTTTGTAATAGTTTCTCCCCTACTCATCACAACTCATTTTCCTATATAGCATACAAAACAATTAACACAAACAGCAAAGACAAAATTTAGATTACCTAAGCAAGGAGCAGCATATCTAAATCAGCAAAGCAAATGCAACATTACAACTAATATACAGCAATATGTAGCAAACAAGTAAAATAATGACTGCAGTATATTAGGACTTTATTTTATAAAACAGATCTGATGATGGTCATTATAGACAGAAACCAGTTATCTGTTAACAAAAAAATTTGTCACCATAGACGTAAATTAAAGGAAACAAGAATAATAAATCAATGGTAAAATTGCCTTATCACAATAACACAAAGTAAAATTCACTACGACAATGCCTGACCAATAGCAGCAGCAAATGCAATAACTTATACCTAAACACGACAAAGCACAAGCAGGAATAAGATGTTACAGTAAAGACATCAATGCAGATAAGGGAAATACACATGTGAACTTACAATAGCATATGTGCATCTGTGATCATCAAAACTCCCATGTGAAATACAATGGTTCTATGTTACATCTTAACACTAAAATAATGCACCACAACAACTTATTCTACCAAAAAACTACAAAGTCCTTTAAAAGAAAATTATGTATGCAATTCCTGTTACTAGTCCCTTTGCTTTCTTATTGTTCTTTCCTTTCCAAGTGCTCCTTCTTTTAAGAATGTGTGTCATAAAATTATTATTTAATGGATCTGTGGACAGAAAGTGTCCAAGTTAGCATACATATTAAATTTTATTTTATAAAATCAATGCTGCAGGGTAGCTAGAAGCCAGATATAAAGAAAATAAGCAAATATATACAAAACAAAGAATAAAAAGAACATAATTCAGTAGCCATGTGGCACTTCTTAAGTCAGTAAAAATTCTCACGACTCTTCTAGAGAGATACTTGTCATAATCAGGTGTGAAGATGTAAGAAATTTCTCATCAATTCATAAGTCTTTCAGTAAGTAGCACAAAGTACAAACTCCAACGTGTAATCATATGTTTCCAAGTAATAGTGTGTGTCTCATTTGGGGTGAATTCTACAAGGGAATGTCAATATTGAGGTCAATGGCCTCTCTTTTCCACAGCTGTGCGAGCGCTTGCAGGAGTGTGTGGAGCTTAAAACCGGCTGACGCAACACCATTAAATTTGACAGGTAAGACAACAATGGGTTTTTCCAGGCGACTAATGCGCAGCCAGGAGCAGCAGAGCATTACATAAAGGTCACATATTATTTCCAAAATGTTTATGACAACAGTTTCTGCTACAATGACAGTTTGATACAAATAAAAAATTTCACAGGTGGAAAACTTACATTAGAAGTGTGTAGAAACGAAATCCATAAATAACAGTATCGAAAATATCCGTCGGCGCTCTGTTACTTACATTCACATATATATTCACTTTCATAATGATCATAACCGTATCTTGCCATCATAATGCACATCATTGTAGTAAAAATATCGTCATAACACATCAATAAAATCTCAAAATACTCGTAGCTTCCTTCAGTAATCTCAGAACCTTAACATCTACTTCAAAAACATACTTAAAACGTCATGATCCACTACAATATACGTCACTCAAAGCTCTTGCAGTGTCACAATGGTTCCAAAAATATATGTGAAAAATTCTCAAAATACAGACCTTTTGTAAATACAAAGTAATCCACCTGTGTAATTACTTGGACATGTTAGTGACGCAGTAAAAAAAAAAGTTCAATGCTCCTGCTAAATGTCCAGATAGCGGTGTAATTCTGTGTTAGAAAAATATGGTACCAATGTATAAATGTGTATAAGCAAATACCATATTAGCTAGGGCTCCTTGCGCTTGCCACAAGCGTGGTACACAAGATGGCGTACCCCCATGAGGGACATTGTAATTATACCTCAGGTCTTACAGATTAAACTGCGGAATGAAATGTATCATTGAAAACCTTCTCTGTACCATTGTAGTTCAAAAATATCTCTAAAAATGTTCCAAGTACAAAAAGTAATCCCTCAAATACGTGTCATGTAGCGCTAAGCTATGCTTCTTGCTGTAAGAAAGTTTCTGTCATTGCTTAACGGTAAGAAGTGCCAAGTGTCGTAGCTATCGTTGTTCAAAAGCAAAGTTCTTCAAAAATCAATGAACTTACCTTGTTATATACAAAAGTAAAGTGCTGTTTGTGTAAATGTCACAATTATTACGTTCATCGCCGTGACCTTGAAAGTGCCGTATTGTAACATATAGTTGTGTTACGAAACTGTCTCGTTCTAGCCATGCCACAAAAGTCATTACCAAAATATATTTTACTTTCCAGAAGAATTTAGGAAAACTGAGCTGGTATGAAACAGTACAGCTTAAAATCAATAATGAAGATTGTGTCAATCCTAAGTAGTGTCGAACTTCAATCATTTAGCTGTCAAACAAACCAAATACTGCCTCGTCTGTGATCCCCCAGAAGGTACTTTCAGTGCGAAATGTTTTTTCAAGTAAACCACAATGTTACCGTAAAATCTCTTTAGCAGTATATGTTCCAAGAATGTGAGCATTATAGTCCTTACGTAATCGTGCAATTAACAAGCAAAAAAGTACACAGAATAAGACTGTGTCGTCTGTTTCCCATAAAAGTGTTCTCGTAAGTTACTGTATTAATTGACATTCATGCCAGCTAAGTCGTCAGTTTCATAGGTACGTTTTGTAGCTGCCTGCGGTGCGAGTCTTTGCCTATTATCTCTTTGCTGTAGCGCGTCGTTACTGGGATTTGGAGGTCTAATTTTTACAATGTCAGCTTGTCGAGAGGGCCCTGCCCTATTTGAATCACGCCAGTATTGATTACATTCAGGTCTGTCGTCATGACTACAGCGTCTGTCGTCATGTCGGTAATTTCTCTAATTTCTTTCTTGTCGATCACGTGGTGGAGAATTTCTCCCAGAATCTTAATTACGAGGTGGACCATTGCATCTGAAGTAATTTTGTCTCCGTTGATAATAATTGTTCTGTTTCCCATATTGTCTGTTTCTACAGTTATCTCTGTCACAGTCATTGCTACAGAAATGTGACATTTCTCTCTTTTATTATTCTGCCGATGGCTGTCAAACGGATGGTGTGTGTTTTGATCACAATTTGCGTTATAACCGTTGCCTTTTCGTGTCCGGTTATTATTTCTATCGTTAGGGGATTGTGATGGATGTGAACTGTGTAATTATCGTCGTTTTCCTGTTTTCGCATCATCCAATTGTTCGTGTCGATGTCCAGTTTTTGCAGAAGTCCCTGAAAAGCTTCAATAGCATCTTTGCAACGTCCAGCCAAAATAATGTGTCTTACGCGTTCAGGCAACTTAAATAAGCAAATGCGGATAAGTACCGAGGGGCTGTACGGGTTTGACAAACACTGTTTCTTGAGTAACATAACTTCAAAATAATTTACAGAAATGGAAAATTCAAACATTTCGAAATGTTTCTTCGTTATAATACTGTGTTTTACTCGATCTTGATTAGCCTGAGACCAATATGCAGATAGGAAGCCATGATAAAAATCTCCTTCATTGTGACAGTCACGAATAACCGATCGCATTCTTACAGCTCGTTCATTTTCTAAATAGCCACGCATAAATTCTAATCTATGCTCTAATGAACAATTACGGGGGAAACACTGAGAAAATTGATGAAGCCAAGCTCGAGGATGAATGTCATTACTGTAATTCTTGAACGTTTTAAATTTACGTGTTGTGGTGAAGAGCTTATAGTCAAAGTCATCGTGACTCCGAGTTGCAAATCGTTCATTCTTACGTCGTATCGGCGGTTCCGTCTCAAGGCTCGCTACACCTTGCCAACTCTTTTCAAAATTTCCGACGTACTCTGTGTTATTACTTCGTGACTTTTCCTTATTTCTAAATCCCTCTTCACGTGTCGTAGCGCGAGTATTCTCTGAAATATGTAGTTTTTGTATCACGTATGCCAACTGATCTTGTATTTCCGGATTGCTCTTTTATGTTGCTTATTGATTTGTTTCTGACTCGGTTTAAATTTACTAATTTCCTCGTACTCCTCTGTGTCAGTAAAGGCTGCCGGTCTTATATAATTCAAGTCCTCATCTACCTTCGTAAAAAAATTTCTTAACTGATCCGGAAGTTCGGCTACTTTTTCCGATAACGTACTGATTTCCTCCGTGTGCTTTTATCAATAAAATTTTAGAGTGTCCTTTTGTGTCGTAATGGTATCTACTGTGTCCTTTAAGTTTTCCAGATCGTTTACAAGTTGTGCGATCGTATCGGTAGGTATAACTGAGTAAATTTTAAACTGAAAATTGTCGTGATTTTCGTGAACAATGAATGATCTGCAGTTTTTTTATGGCTGCCTCGTAATTCTGTAATAACTTATCATGTCGCGAAAAAATAGGCTGAAAATGTTCACAAATTTGTGTTTTTACATCTTCACAAATTTTTTGATATTTCGATCTGATTTTAAGTAAGTCAGCGGTTAAATCTTCACGTGTTTGTTCGAGTGTTTCTTTAATTTCGTCAATTATGAATAACGTTAGAAGCTGTTGCTGTGTTTGTTTCTGATTTTGTACCACTTGTTCGTGTGTTATCATCTGATTTAGTTCCATTGTGTCTAACTTTTGAAGCTGTTGCTGCTGTGTTTTTGTTTCTGATTTTGAATTAATTGCAATAATAATGCATTAGTGACTGAAACATGTCCTTTGGTACTTTTCGGCAGTGCGTTTGTCACGGTAATATTCGTATTTTGTAAAGCAGAGAATGAGTCTTGACTTAACTGAGAAAAGTGTAATGACGCAAAACCTGAATCTACCAATGTTTGGTCTTGCCACGGTCAGCGCGACTTGCCCCGTCGAAGGTTCGAGTCCTTCCTCGGGCATGGGTGTGTGTGTCGTCCTTAGTGTAAGTTAGCTTAACTCAGATTAGGAAGTGTGTACGTTTAGGGACTGATAACCTGTGCAGTTTGGTCCCATTTTATTTCGCATTCCTTAGGCGAACTATTACCGACCGATCGATCGACAATAGTTTCCAGTTCACAGATTGTTTCACTTTGTACACCGCTATTTACTGCCTGGTCCATGTCCCTATGCACAATGATAAAATTATTGTCTTGAATATTTGTTACTTCTATACTAGGTGATGCTAACATGCTACGTTCATTGTATCTGTCATTTCTCAATTTGCTTTGCAGCCTAGTGTTACTTTTATCACAGGGCATGATAACCACAGTATTTGACAGGATAAGACAAAAAAATTCAATTTGAAAAGCAAAAATAAGGAGAACACCCTAAAATAACACAAAATTAAATACCTAATTAGATGCAAAAGCGTCTGCGAGATACTTAGTGCAACTCCACATGCACACCACAACTGCTTTGCTTATTGCAATTCAGTACAACAATTAGTAACTACAACTACAGAGGAAATTCCATATACAATTACATGCTAGCAGTAAACAATAATTAGTTTCTAATCATGCACTAATTATTCAAACTACAAGAAAATCAGAAGATCCCAGGGAACCATCCTCGGCTAAGGGTCGACAGGTGAAACTTCTAAGTTTTAATTTCTGAAACTGCTGAATACTGAATGCAACTGAATGTTCTGAATCTGCTGAATGCAACTGAACCTTCAGTCACTTAATTTGTTTTCATCATTTCAACACTGACCTACAGAATTTTCCATGACAAATACAACTCAAACTTATTCATTCATATATGACCCCCAACATACAAACGCAACGCAATCTGACTGCAAATAATGAACACAAAAGAGTGGGTTTGAATTAGAAGAAATCCTAACAATAACCGATACATTTTGAAAGTCACTTACCTCACAGAAAATCTTCATGACACGAACTACAGCAGATACAGCAAGTATACAGCCAGCTAAATAAAAAGATTCGAACTACTATAGGCTCTAGCTACTAGTAGGCATATGGTTAGCAAAAGAAAGATTTTGTAGTAGAGCAAACAATGTATTTAGCAGATTTTACCTTATTCATTTGACATCCAGTTCCATAAATTATATGATCGTCAATAATTTCACTATCCAAACATTAATTATTTTACAATCTATTTCTAACCATCACTAAATCTCCATAAAATGGTTCAAATGGCTCTGAGCACTATGGGACTCAACTGCTGAGGTCATAAGTCTCCTAGAACTTAGAACTACTTAAACCTAACTAACCTAAGGACATCACACACATCCATGACCGAACCAGGATTCGAACCTGCGACCGTAGCGGTCGCGCGGTTCCAGACTGTAGCGCCTAGAACCGCTCGGCCACTCCGGCCGGCTAAATCTCCATAACTGCGAGTCCTTCCACCCACAGAGTCTCTTAGAGAGTGCGCAGAGCGCTGTCAGTGATATTAATGCAGTATATAGTGCTGTCAACATACAAACATACAAAGAGGTTAATTACAACTTGGCTGGGAAGTTGCTGCTTTTGGGGGACTCCGCTGTCCGGCGTGGGTCTCTCAGCAAGGTCACATGGGTAGGGGGCCGGCCTGGCCAGCCCTCTTAAGGGTTGGTAACGGCGGTCTGCGGGAAGACCAGCCGACGTGGCGGGTAACCTGAGCGCCAAGTTTCCTGCCTATTCTGCAAGCTTACATTTTACAACTCCTCGACAACGGCCTGGACGGATTGGAGGTAATAACACACCGGCCAGAATCCTACAACTCAGGGCTCCTTCATACCTGAGTGGAGTTAAGCGCTGTTTTCTTGTTTCGAATAATTGATATTGTAAGGCCATGTCTGTGTTATGTGGAATTGGACCTGTTATGTTAATACGCCTACGATGCACGATGGGGGTCAGTGTTACTGATCGCAATTTGTGTTACAGGCCACATGTCGTGCAAGTTTACGGGTACCCGGCCGGTGTGGCATAGCGGTTCTAGGCGCGTCAGTCGGGAACCGCTAGACCGCTACGGTCGCAGGTTCGAATTCTGCCTCGGGCGTGAATGTGTGTGATGTCCTTAGGTTAGTTAGGTTTAAGTAGTTCTAACTTCTAGGGGACTGATGACCTCAGATGTTAAGTCCCATAGTGCTCAGAGCCATTTGAACCATTTTTTACGGGTATTTTCTGTAATTAGTTCTATAGACGGAATCAAACAGTAACAATGTTCGTGGGAGGGAAAACAATATTTGTAGATGTTTACGCTGTAGTTACTGCACCAGCAGGTGCTGATATTTTCGTTTCTGAATAATAATAATTTTAACGAGTGTTGAACTTGTAACCTTTATCGGTGGCCGCATGTGCCATAAGTTCAAATTTTCTACCCGTTTTGCATCCTTGTGAGTAGCCTTACTTGTGCAGATTACTGTTCCCATTTGATGTATGTCGGCGCGGTAGCCCTGGCAGCAAGCCATTCGTTCCTGTTTCCTGGATCAGCAGCAGAAGCGTGTTTGCATTTTGCCACGACAGCACTTCATCGCCGCACGGCGTCTGGGTTGACCGGCAGTCTGGTGCCCCTACCAGAGGCGCTTTAGTCGCTCAAGCTAAGTACAGTCGATCGTTTGATGTGTGCCATGGCGGGGTGTCGTCAGCTAAGCGAGAACCAGTAGTGTGCTCTGTATGGTGAATTTAATAAGCTCAGCGCCTCTTTGCCAAACCCGAGGTTCCTCCTCGTATACCTCTTTAACTATTCGTTTAAATCTTGCATTCTGATAGCTGCTTCTCAGCGCATTAAGTTACTTATCAATACAAACTGTCGAACCTTACCTTGTTCCACAGTCATTAGCCAACTCCACTTATTGTGAAACTTGGATGCTCGTTCCTTCTTGGCTGTGGTAGCCGTCTGCTGTAGCTCTCAGCTTACACTGAATTTTGCTCAATTGTGTATTTATTGAAGGTTATTTTCAACGTTTATGCTGATTTGTACCAGTTGGAACTACATTTCAATTACATGTATTTCACACTTATCTTGAATTTTAGGGAACTGTATGTTAATAAAGGTCATTTTCAACGTTTAGTTGAAGTGTAACGGTTGGGACTTATATTTAAATTTTATACCTTCCCAGTAATTTTCTGTTTTGAGGGATTTAGTGATTTTTTTTTTAAATTACGGCTTGCTAAGCGGGCTTCCAACAGCTACAAACATTGGCGTGACTTTTGATCCTATTTGGATGAATGTTTTGCGGCTGCGTAACGGTTACCTAAGCCTGGAAATTGTTAGTACATTTAATGGCTGTCATTGTAATTCATTTGGTTGATAAAATTGTTTGTTGATCCACCTTGCAGCCACACTCAGTTGTTGTGACCTTCTCTTTTTTTGGGAACTGTATGCTTCCTGTTTCAAGCCCTATTCTTAATGTTACAATTCTTAAAATTTATTTTTAGTGAATTGAGCCTGTTCATGTTTTTTTTGTCAGAATTCTGATTCTTTTAATATATCTTTTCTTAAACTGTAATAATAATATTGTTGTCAAGTTATAAAAAGTGCTACATGAAACAACAAATCACAAAATATATGGGTAGACTTTCCACGTGTTTTCCTTAAATCTACACTCCTGGAAATGGAAAAAAGAACACATTGACACCGGTATGTCAGACCCACCATACTTGCTCCGGACACTGCGAGAGGGCTGTACAAGCAATGATCACACGCACGGCACAGCGGACACACCAGGAACCGCGGTGTTGGCCGTCGAATGGCGCTAGCTGCGCAGCATTTGTGCACCGCCGCCGTCAGTGTCAGCCAGTTTGCCGTGGCATACGGAGCTCCATCGCAGTCTTTAACACTGGTAGCATGCCGCGACAGCGTGGACGTGAACCGTATGTGCAGTTGACGGACTTTGAGCGAGGGCGTATAGTGGGCATGCGGGAGGCCGGGTGGACGTACCGCCGAATTGCTCAACACGCGGAGCGTGAGGTCTCCACAGTACATCGATGTTGTCGCCAGTGGTCGGCGGAAGGTGCACGTGCCCGTCGACCTGGGACCGGACCGCAGCGACGCACGGATGCACGCCAAGACCGTAGGATCCTACGCAGTGCCGTAGGGGACCGCACCGCCACTTCCCAGCAAATTAGGGACACTGTTGCTCCTGGGGTATCGGCGAGGACTATTCGCAACCCTCTCCATGAAGCTGGGCTACGGTCCCGCACACCGTTAGGCCGTCTTCCGCTCACGCCCCAACATCGTGCAGCCCGCCTCCAGTGGTGTCGCGACAGGCGTGAATGGAGGGACGAATGGAGACGTGTCGTCTTCAGCGATGAGAGTCGCTTCAGCCTTGGTGCCAACGATGGTCGTATGCGTGTTTTGCGCCGTGCAGGTGAGCGCCACAATCAGGACTGCATACTACCGAGGCACACAAGGCCAACACCCGGCAGCATGGTGTGGGGAGCGATCTCCTACACTGGCCGTACACCACTGGTGATCGTCGAGGGGACACTGAATAGTGCACGGTACATCCAAACCGTCATCGAACCCATCGTTCTCCCATTCCTAGACCGGCAAGGGAACTTGCTGTTCCAACAGGACAATGCACGTCCGCATGTATCCCGTGCCACCCAACGTGCTCCAGAAGGTGTAAGTCAACTACCCTGGCCAGCAAGATCTCCGGATCTGTCCCCCATTGAGCATGTTTGGGACTGGATGAAGCGTCGTCTCACGCGGTCTGCACGTCCAGCACGAACGCTGGTCCAACTGAGGCGCCAGGTGGAAATGGCATGGCAAGCCGTTCCACAGGACTACATCCAGCATCTCTACGATCGTCTCCATGGGAGAATAGCAGCCTGCATTGCTGCGAAAGGTGGATATACACTGTACTAGTGCCGACATTGTGCATGCTCTGTTGCCTGTGTCTATGTGCCTGTGGTTCTGTCAGTGTGATCATGTGATGTATCTGACCCCAGGAATGTGTCAATAAAGTTTCCCCTTCCTGGGACAATGAATTCACGGTGTTCTTATTTCAATTTCCAGGAGTGTATTCCAATGCTATATATAGCGACGAAAGTAAGACACACTTCGTTCAATAAGCACGTACCGTACCCCGATGTCATAATGTGTGTTATCTGCTATCCGTTACAGTTTCAGATTTGTGGATTTCCGTTCGATGACGGCTAGGCACGTTTCGTAATAGAACCGCCTCCACTACGAAAGAAGATGAATACCCTCCACAAAAAAGAAGAAAAATTAATACACATGAAAAGGCATATGCCATCTGGGGGATAGTACATGTACTGATAATGGTTTCAGCGTCGTCCATCAACTGATAATGTAGTGGCGTAGCTAACAAAGTCTATTCTTTGCTAGGAAGTGTTCACTGTCAGTAGGTTCAGTGTGGTGCAAGCGTGTAAAGCAAGTACGCAACCATGCTACGGAGACGCACTCGTGCTGCCTATAGCCAACTGAGCGAGTTTGAAGGGGGTCATATTGTGGTCTTCCGAATGGCGGGGCGGCCCTTTCGAATAGCTGTTACGCAAGTTGGACGCTCTGGGTCACTTGTGAGACGATGCTGGTAGCAGTGGTCACGTGAACATTCTAACATTCATAGACGAGGTTTTGGACGTCCACGCAGCACCGGCACCCGCCAGCATCGTCGTATAGTAAAGACAGGAGCGGCAGGTCGTGAACCTAGCACAGCACAGGTAAGGGGGCTTGTGAACCAAGACGTGTCAACACAAACTGTTGCGATCCGGTAATTACCAGTGGAACACCTCTAGTCCAGCTTCCACTCACGACATACCATCGATATGGATTGCTCGGCAAGTGACGTCAGAGGATCACTTGGAAGACGGAACGGCGCGCAATGGTCTTCAGCGATGAAAGCAGATTCCGTCTGCATACAAGTGATAGTCATTTGCCCGTACGACAGCCATCTGGTCAGCGCTGTCTAGTACAGTGAATTCGTCCAAAACAGACTAACCTCACCGCAGGACTTATGGTCTGGGGTACGATGAGCTACAACTCTTGTTCGCCTTTGGTGATTCTGAAGGGAACGCTAACCAGCACTCGGTAGGTGTAGGAAGTTGTTGAACCTGTTCTTTTGCATTTTCGCATATGGAAGGTGACGTGTTGTTCCAACAGGATAATGCTCGTCACTCACAGAACGTGAAGCTCAGTAAGTTCTACGAAAGGGCAGCATCTTCCTTGGACGGCTGCAATGGAGCAAGTACGGGATTTGATGGGGCGAGAAGTGGCTCGTCCGACTCGTCAACCAACAACTCCCAGATAACTTCATGACCAGGTCGAGCAGGTGTGAAGTAACATATCCCTGGACAGCATTCGCGATCAGCTATCGACTGGAAGGTTTGCCGCCAGTGGAGGCTAAACCACGTACTAGTATGGGTCGATATCTGGTACATCAGAACCGCTTGTGCTATTGCTCTGCGAAAGTAATCATCTCATGTATTCCATATTCACTGTTGCAACAATGGGGGCCACGGCCTTGCCGCAGTAGATACACCGGTTCCCGTCAGATCACCGAAGTTAAGCGCTGTTGGGCGTGGCTGGCACTGGGATGGGTGATCGTCCGGGCACCCATGCGCTGTTGCCATTTTTCGGGGTTCACTCAGCTTCATGATGACAGTCGAGGAGCCACTCGACCGAATAGTAGTGACTCCTGTCACAGAAAACCATCATAGCGGCGGGAGACCGGTGTGCTGACCACACGCCCCTCCTATCCGCATCCTCAGCTGAGGATGATACGGCGGTCAGATGTTCCCGATTTGCCGCTTGTGACCTGAATACGGAGTGCTGCTGCTGCTGCTGAAACAATAAATTTTGCTTGATCCGGAAACCTCTAGAGTGTAGTACAAATTTTTTTCCGGCCGAGTATATGTATAATATTAGATTAAAAGTCTGCGGTATGCACCGAACAATCCGTAATATGCACAAATGTCACAGTAGTCTCGAGGCGATTGGCACACTGTAAATTCCCCATTAGAGGGTTCGTAACGTTAGTTCACGACAGGGAAATGCGTTATCGCTTTTCTGTTTGATTTCACTGTCCGTAGTACGCACTAAACAGTCTACGAAATCTACAGTAAAAGCAGTGTACTTACAGCGTTCGCGCACTTTAGCGGTCTGCACATCATTGTTTTTACGATTAATGTGTTGAGTAGAAGTTCCGAATAATAAATAACGCGACATATGGTTATTAAATCCTTGTCAGCGGTACACACCGAAAACTCAAAACACTTCACTGTATAAGCAGTTACTTTTTAATCGACCACGGACTCAGTAACAGAGTAGCGCACATGCGGCATGACAGTGACCTTTCTGTTCTCGCTGCCGACTCTTTGTTGCATTTTTCTGTGTTCACCTATCGATATCTTTCCACACCACTCAACTCATATCACTTCACATTAAGCCTTACAAAATTCCAAGTACATCGGTTTATATCACATTAATCAGCTCATGGAAAATGAATTTAAAACATGTTAATAAATAAGGAAACATACAGCAGCAGAACTAATGAAAATAGCAATTACATTCATGACCACTGCCTGACGTAAACATAAAAACGGTTGTACACGAAATAAGCTGCCAAAAGTGCCCTTGAAGTAACACTTTCAATGTATCACGGAAATAAAACAGAAAGCAAGAAAAAGTAAAGT
The DNA here is from genome assembly GCF_023864345.2 of Schistocerca serialis cubense. NCBI lineage: Eukaryota > Metazoa > Arthropoda > Insecta > Orthoptera > Acrididae > Schistocerca > Schistocerca serialis. The sequence continues at coordinate 1,162,264,864 of NC_064638.1, read as the reverse complement.
ATAGGAAAAAGTGGCAAAGACTCCATGTCTTTCTTCAGTGCTATTTTGATTTTATCTATGACATTAAGTTTACTCCTAACGTTAAGATACTTGGGCACAGAATGGGCAATTTTAGCTCTGGAAGTCTGAAAACGCGCCTGAAGTGTTGTTAATTACAGTTACACTATTGTGTTTATTACGGAAGAACGGTACCAACTTATGCACCATTGTAATATTTGAAACAGGAGAGTCTTCCACTAGGCGATAAATGACGTAGTTATTACATGCAACATTAATGATTCTCACAGCATGAACTCATAGCCGTAGTAAACGTGTCGTTCAATGACTAGCTTCAAGCGGTAGAAAACAGTACATTGTAAGTAGGCTGTTTATGTTTTCTCTATGTAAGTAGGCTGTTTATGTTTTCTCTATGTAAGTAGGCTGTTTATGTTTTCTCTGTGTAAGTAGGCTGTTTAGGTTTTTTTATTGGTAACGCCACCTCTGTATGAAAATCACTGGATGTGCTGTGTGCAGTCTGTGGCTGCTTTGCATTGTTGTAATACTCGCCATTGTAGTGTTAGGCAGCTGGATGTGAACAGCGCGTAGCGTTGGCAGTTGGAGGTGAGCCGCCAGCAGTGGTGGATGTGGGGAGAGAGATGGCGGAGTTTTGAAATTTGTCATGAACTGCTATATTTATGAATGAAGATATCAAGGTAAATACATTGTTTGTTCTCTACTAATATCTTTCATTTGCTAACTATCCCTATCAGTAGTTAGTGCCTTCCATAGTTTGAATCTTTTATTTAGCTGGCAGTAGTGGCGCTTGCTGTATTGCAGTAGCTTGAGCAGCGAAGATTTTTGTGAGGTAAGTGATTTGTGAAAGGTATAGTTTAATGTTAGTCAGGGCCATTCTTTTGTAGGGAATTTTGAAAGTCAGATTGCGTTGCGCTAACAAAATATTGTGTGTCAGGTTAAGTAGAGTCGTGCATAATTGTTATAAGGGGACGTTTCATATGTCGACCCTTAGCCTAGGATACCTCACTGGAATCTTCTGATTTTTTCTTGTAGTTTGTGTATTTAGTGTAGCTTTTGTTTATTGCTAGCGCGTAATTGTATAGAGAATCCCCTTTGTAGTTGTAGCCTTTCATTGTTGTACAGTAAAACAGTTGTGGCATGCATATAGATTTGCACCAAGTATTTCGCAGCTACGCTTGCAATTAACTAGATATTATTTTCAGTGCTATGTTAATGTGTTCTCCTAGTTTTGCACTTCAAATTGTGCTTTTCTGTGTTATCGTGTGAAATATTGTGACAATTATGGCGTGTGAAAAACGTAACACTAGGCTCCAAAGTAAACTGAGAAATGACAGTGAAGACGAAAGCAGTGTGTTAGCGCCGCAGAGTAATGAATTAACTAATGTTCAAAGTAGTAATTTGGTAATTGCGCATAGGGAAATGGAGCGGGCGGCAAACAATGGTGTAGACAGTGAAACAGATAGTGAACAGGGAAGCGTTATCGATCGATTGGTCGGCAACAGCTCGCCTCAGGAATCGGGAATGACAGAACACAATATTGCAAATACTGCAGACTCAGGTTTTGGGTTCTCACCGTTTTCTCAAATGAGTGAAGACACATTTTCCGCTTGTCAAAATGTGAATGTTGCCGGTGCAACTTCACTGCCGAAAAGCACTGAGGAACATGTTTCAGACACCAGTGCATTGTTATTACAATTAATGCAACAAATGGGACAAAAGCTTGAAAAGTTAGACACAATGGAACAACACCAGAGACAAACACAGCAAAAGTTAGACACAGTGGAACAAAATCTTAAAAAGTTAGACACAGTGGAACAAAATCTTAAAAAGTTAGACACAATGGAACAACACCAGAGACAAACACAGCAACAGTTAGATGCAATGGAACAAAATCTTCAAAAGTTAGACACTACACTTGAACAAACACGTGAAGATTTAACCACTGAGTTACATAACATCGAATCGAAATGTCAAAAGGTCTGTAATGACGTAAAAACACAAATTTGTGAGCATTTTCAACCTATTTTTTCGCGGCATGAAAATGTATTACAGAATCACGAAGCAGCCATAAAAGAACTGCAAACCATTGTTCATGAAAATCACGACACCTTGCAAGCTAAAATTGACTCAGTTGCATCTACCGATCCGGTTACGCAACTTGCAAAAACTCAGGAAAACTTAAAGGACACAGTAGATACTCTGGAACTTGGTTCAGAAAAACATACAGAGGAAATAATTTCACTATCGGATAAAGTAGCTGAACTTTCAGATCAGTTCACTAACTTATCTACAAAGGTAGATGATGATCTGAATAACACAACACCTGTAGCCTTCACTGACACAGAAGAGTATGAACAAATTAGAAAATTCAAACAGAATCAAAATCAAATCAATACACAGTACAAAAGAGAAATCCGGGAAGTACAAGATCAGCTGACACAGGTAATTCAAGAATTACGTATTTCAGAGGATACTCGCGCCCCAATACGGGAAGAGGGACACAGAAATACGGAACAGCCACAAAATAATAACACAGGGCATTTCGGAAGTTATGAAAGAAATTGGCAATGTGCACCGAATTTTGATATGGAACGGCCGACACGACCTAACAATGACCAATATGCGACTCGCCGACATGATGATTTTGACTATAAGCTGTTCATTACTACACGTAAATTCAAAACATTTAAGAATTCTGGCAACGACATTCATCCACAAGCATGGCTCCATCAATTCTCGCATTGTTTTCCTCCCAACTGGTCGTTAGAACACAGATTAGAATTTATGTGTGGCTACTTGGAGAATGAACCAGCTGTAAGAATGCGATCGGTAATTCACGATTGCCACAGTGAAGGAGAGTTTTACCATGTCTTCCTCTCAGCATATTGGTCTCAAGCCACACAAGACCGTGTAAAACATAGCATCATGATGATGAAACACTTTGAACAATCTGAATTTTCCAGTCTTGTCAAATATTTTGAAGACATGTTGCATAAGAATCAATATCTTTCAAACCCATACAGCCCCTCAGAACTCATCCGCATTTGCTTAATCAAATTACCTGAACATTTGCGACATATTATTTTGGCAGGACGTTGCAAAGACGACATTGAAGCATTTCAGGGACTCCTACAAGAATTAGAAATTGACACAGACAGTCACGGGATGCGAAAACAGGAAAACAATCACTACAGGTCACATCCGTCACAATTCCGTGACGACAGAAACAATAACTGGCCACGACAAGCCTATTCTTACAACGCAAATCGTGACCAAAACAAACACCACCCATATGACAACCATTGGCAGAGTAATAGTTACAGAGAAAGATCACATTTCCGTAGTAATGAATATGACAGAGATAACCATAGAAACAGACAATATGGTAATCAGAACTATTATTATCAAGGGAGACAGAATAATTTCAGACGCAACAGTTCAGCGCGCAGTTACGATTCAGGGAGAAATTCACCACCACATGACCGACACGAAAGAAACTGTGTAAACTACCGACAAAACGACAGACCTGAATTCCATCAGAACTGGCGAGCTTTAAACAGAGCTGGGCCCTCTCGGCAAGGCGAATTTGTGGAAGTTAGGCCTCCTAATCCCAGTAACGACGCGCGGCAACAAAGAGACAGACAATGACTCGCACCGCAGGCATACACGTGCGCCGGCTGGCTCCGAGAAAAATAACATTATATCTCGTACTGCTAATGAGATTTTAATGCAACTTTTGGTTTACTTGAAAATACATTATGGATTCAAGGTGCTTTCTGAGAGATACCAGGTGACACAGTGGTTAGTTTATTTGACAGCTACACGATGTTATCACGACGCTACTAATGAGTGACAATTCACAATGTTGCTTTTGCAGTGTTTCTGTTTTATATCTGCACAGTTTTTCTGAATTCTTCTGGAAAGTAAAACAGGTTTTAGTAGTAACTTTTGTAGTATAGCTACAATGAGACAGGGTTTTCCGTTGCACAACAATACGTTACAGCACAGTACTTTCTTCATCATGGCAATAAGCGTAATAACTAAGATATCTATACATAAAGCATTTAACTTTTGTTTATCATGAGGTAAGTACATTGACTTCTGCAGAACTTAGCTTTCGGAGGACGATAAGTACGACACTTCCACAGAATTATCTTACAGCAAGACGCACATTTAGCGCTACAGGACACGCATTTGAGTGATTGATTATGTACTTAAAATATTTATTTTTAAAGATATTTGGAGTACAATGATACAAAGGTTTTCCGTGATACATTTCATTTCATTGCTGTAATCTGTAACACCTGAGGGTATAATCACATTAATCCTCAGGGGGGTATACGCCTACTTTGTGTACCATGTGTTTGGCAACCACAAGGAACCCTAGCTAATATGGTATTTGCTTATACAACTTTACACATCGGTACCATATTTCTCTAACACACAAATTACACAGCTATCTGATCATGTAACTGAGAGATAAACTTTTTTTATCACATCAGTGACAGATGTTTACGCAATTACACAGTTGGATAACTTCACACTTATGAAATTGTATTTTGTCTGTACTTTGTGAAATGCTCATATTTTTTAGGAACCATTGTGATACTATGAGAGCTTTGAATGATGTATTTGGTATGGATTCATGATTTTTAAAGTACGCTTCAGGCAGATGACACTATTGACATGAGCAGAGAATTTTTTAGGTTTTGAAATTATTGGAGGAAGCTAGGACGATTTTGAGAGTTGACTAAGATGTTATGATATTATTATGACGACGATGTGTATTATACTGTTGAGGTATGTTTATGATCAATAAGATGATGCTACCGTATATGAGGAATAAGAAGTATGTTGGAAACCAAGAATCGTACTTTAAGAGTTATTAAATGTGTGTAAATGTGTGACTGTATCACAATGCTGACGAATATTTTATTTGGACACTTATATTTATAGAATTTTGTTTCTACAGATTTGCAACGCTAATTCTTGACCTGTGAAATATTTTTATGTGAGACTGTCACTGTAGCGGAAACTGGTGTCGTAAATATTTCCGTAAGAAAGTTAAGTGACCACCTGCACGTAATGCGTCGTGGGCACCCAGCTGTGTCGGACGCCTGGAGAGAGGGCCATTGGCGTGTGCCTTTCAGAGCACAGGAAGAAAAAAAAAAGGGAGGCCATTATCCTGGCCATTGTCATTCCTTTAGAGAAAGCATCGCAAATCCGACACGCTAATTACTTGGAAACATATCGTACTTTCTGATATTTACTGAAATGCCTAATGAAATGACAAGAAATAGTTTGTCTACACACCTGACTATGACTACTGTCTTTCTAGATGAGAGATTTTTTTTTTACTACTTATGAAATGCCACATGACTATTGAACGATGTTCTTATGCTTTGCTGTGTACATAGTTGCTTATTTCATTTGATATCTAGTTTCTAGCTGCACTGCTGCATTGGTTCAAATAAAATTTTATAAATGTACTAATATAAATATTTTCTGTCTACAGATCCAGTAAATAATAGTTTTGTGATATATTTCAAAAAATGAGGAAGCACAAAAAGATATTGCCCTTCACAGGAACTGCATACATAATTTTCTTTACAATACTTGGTAATTTATTTCATAGAGTAAGTTATCATGATGCATCATCTTAGTGTTAAGATGTGACATAGGTATTAGACATGGCCATTTTTACTGTAATATCTTTTCTGCTTGAGCTATGTCATGTTTAGATATAAGTTATTTCTGCTGCTATTTGCCAGGCATAGTGCTACTAAATTTCACTTTGTATTACTCTGTTAAGCTAGTTTTACTATTGATTTATTTTTATTTTTGCTGCTCATTGCATTATATCAGTTGTAATTTATGCTGCTTGCTTTTCCTTTTGTATTTTTTATCATTGCTGTTTGTGTTACTTATTTTGTGCTGCTGCATTGGCTCGTCCCTTAGTTTAGCATCTGAGCTCAGTAGATTTAAGTTAGCTTAAGAGGGGTAGACTATATAAGAAACTAACTATGATGAATTGGAAGAAATGCATTTAGACGCTATAAGAAAATGGTTTGGCCAAAAAAAAAAAAAAAAAAAGGGTATTTTAGGTAGGATTTTCTTGGAAATAAATGATGAGGTAAGATAATGGAAAATAAAAATGAGGTAAGAAACGTGTGAACATATAAACACAGAAAGCATGCTTAGTTAGAATTTTTTTTGGTGGAAACAAAGGATGAAATAAGAGGAAAGATATATGAAGTTTTGGGTTGGACTGCAGTACCAAATGTTACACTGAAAACGAACCCTGTCCTTTCCTATTGGTGTTATCCCACTATATGTTTGTGTACCCTTGTGTATTTGTTTTCTTCCTGTCTCTGTGTAGTTTCATAGAATTTTTTCCTCTTTTAATATTAAGCTACATTCACTATGATGAGGAATACTGTTATCCTCGAATATAATTGGCATTAATAATATGTTATTTACTTTGTAAAGATGTTTAGACATTATTTATTCTGTTTTGTGTTAATGCTCATGTGTGAAGTTGATGTTTCAAAAGTTATTGTGATCTTATATGTATGTACTCATGTCATAATTCCACTGATGTATATGTTAGTTCGATTCTTTTGTAACGCCTGTTTTACTACAAATGTTGTCTGTATTGTTATGTTCTTTAATGATGTATTTTGTGCCTTTGTAATTGTATTCTTATGTTATAAAATTGTAATTGTCACCAGTTCATGATATTATTAACTTGTTAGTTACATTTCACGGCACACGTTTCTGTTGGTCATAGTATATGGACAATATGTGAAAAGTAGGGACTGATAGTGTTTGCACGTGTGTTAATGATTCAGCAAGGGACTGGATAACAGCATTGCTGGATCTAAGGACAATTTCAAAAACTTTGTGAGTGCACAAGTGGTGGTTTATGGACTTGCTATATTCTCCGCAAGACTCTTCGATGGTGAATGTGCACCTGCACAATCGCAACAGATGGCTGCTGGCCATCTCTACAAGGACTACAGTGGGTCTGCATCTCTGATGACCCACCAATACCATCATCTCTACAAGGACTACAGTGGGTCTCCATCTTTGATGACCCACCATGCCATTATTTCTACAAGGACTGCCGTGGGTCTGCACCTCTGGTGGCCCACCAATACCGTAATCTCTACCAGGACTACAGTGGGTCTGCTCTGTGATGACCTACCTACCAATATTCTTCCAAACTTCGAATGACTCTGCTGTGGGTTTGCTCTGTTGTGACCCAATACTTGTCTGCATGTCGAGAGTCAGCACTGTCTTTCCGTTGGAAGGACAACACTACTTCTTCAAGACTGCATGGAAATCCACTACTTCCGTGTGCATTTTCTTCTACTGCTCAGACTTTGAGAGAAACACTATATTTTACCGTAATGAATGATCAGGACTGTCTTTATGGACTGTGACAAAATTTTAGCTTTTGACCAACGTTGTATCAATAAGTGTGTGCATTTAATATCTTTGTTATTGTAATTATGAAAATTTTTTTCAAATCTGTATTGGGCACTGCCCAAACCGATTTGCAAAATTTTTTGTGGGGAGCATGGGGGCTATGTAAGTAGGCTGTTTATGTTTTCTCTATGTAAGTAGGCTGTTTATGTTTTCTCTATGTAAGTAGGCTGTTTATGTTTTCTCTATGGAAGTAGGCTGTTTAGGTTTTTTTTATTGGTAACGCCACCTCTGTATGAAAATCACTGGCTGTGCTGTGTGCAGTCTGTGGCTGCTTTGCATTGTTGTAATACTCGCCATTGTAGTGCTAGGCAGCTGGATGTGAACAGCGCGTAGCGTTGGCAGTTGGAGGTGAGCCGCCAGCAGTGGTGGATGTGGGGAGAGAGATGGCGGAGTTTTGAAATTTGTCATGAACTGCTATATTTATGAATGAAGATATCAAGGTAAATACATTGTTTGTTCTCTACTAATATCTTTCATTTGCTAACTATCCCTATCAGTAGTTAGTGCCTTCCATAGTTTGAATCTTTTATTTAGCTGGCAGTAGTGGCGCTTGCTGTATTGCAGTAGCTTGAGCAGCGAAGATTTTTGTGAGGTAAGTGATTTGTGAAAGGTATAGTTTAATGTTAGTCAGGGCCATTCTTTTGTAGGGAATTTTGAAAGTCAGATTGCGTTGCGCTAACAAAATATTGTGTGTCAGTTTAAGCACAGTCGTGTATAATTGTTCAAAGGGGACGTTTCAACATGAAAGGTTTTTATCAATATTGAAAACTCGATTATTTATTTTACGTAATTTTTATCCTGGTGCAGCAAAGAATGCGAGAGTAACAACAAGTGACATCAGGAAACTATAACTATTGAGAATAGTAATATGAAATATTGTCCACTTATCAACAAACTGGGTAATTCCTTTTTACTAGAATTAATAAGATTTTCAGTCTCAGACATAATTACTTTACTTATTCATTACGAAGTAGTGAAGGCAGAGATCGCGCTGATATTCCACGAAATGTGGATTCCCAACTCTGGTGGGTGTGATGGCAGCGATTTCTCAACAAATTGAGTGCCGGACCCCAAGTGTCATTTAAACTGATACCTGTATCCCTATCTATTAGATTTTTTCGACAGTTTAAGTGTCGGGCTCCATAATTACGCTGTACCAAAACCTCGAGTCTGCTCACCGATACGTGTCTCCTCGTATTTCTTTTTTATTTTCGAGGCAGTGCGCCGGCCGAAGTGGCCGTGCGGTTCTAGGCGCTGCAGTCTGGAACCGCGTGACCGCTACGGTCGCAGGTTCGAATCCTGCCTCGGGAATGGATGTGTGTGATGTCCTTAGGTTAGTTAGGTTTAACTAGTTCTAAGTTCTAGGGGACTAATGACCTCAGAAGTTGAGTCCCATAGTGCTCAGAGCCATTTGAACCATTTTTCGAGGCAGTGCTCAACGACAGCTGGTTTGATTGGTTGTTAAAGTCACGGGGGTCCCTGATGATCCTTGAATTTCTACTCGGTTGTTCCAATAGCCTGCCCCACGGATGAGATGAATATTAGCGTGGAACGTAGCACACATCCACCTTTCGGAGACCTAGATCGTCTTTAACATTACAAAGACGACTTTATTATCTTTGTTGATGACAGCGAAGTACGCTGGATATGATTTTTCGGTTGGTGTCTACCGATAGTACCGGATAACGAGCCCTCTTAAGGTAAATAAGCAATTGTCGGCCTCGGTTTCACTGTTTCATTCTCCTTCTAATCCTCAGGCAATCTTGATCTTTGACTGCAACGCTCGCTCAGTTTGACGATGCGAGTACTCATTCCTTCGGTACACTATTCGTAGGTATAATACATCTGCGAAGCTCTCATTCAAGGTATTTGAACTCTATGGAGCAGGATCTTTAGCACTAAACTTTCTTTTTGACGAATGGTGATGGGGCGAGGAATAGAGACAGGGGACATTGGACGTGGAAACAACATCTCCGCTGTACATCCGGCAGCACGTCATTGGTCTGCAGAATTATTTGGAAAAAACTGCAGCTTATATTCGAATGCTAATGTTACTCTCTTACAGTCTTATGCTGGAGTATGTGCCGATGTTCCCACAGACAGCAGGCTTTATTGCCGAATTGTGTTTTTCAAAAGCCGGCCGCGGTGGTCTCGCGGTTCTAGGCGCGCAGTCCGGAACCGTGCGACTGCTACGATCGCAGGTTCGAATCCTGCCTCGGGCATGGATGTGTGTGATGTCCTTAGGTTAGTTAGGTTGAAGTAGTTCTAAGTTCTAGGGGACTAATGACCACAGCAGTTGAGTCCCATAGTGCTCAGAGCCATTTGTGTTTTTCAAGCGGAAATCAAACAAATTCTCGTGCGTAGCCTAGTGTTAATGATTACCCACGTACTGTATTTTAGTGAGAACAGGTGCTGGAAGCAGAAATTTTGATCTTGAGTGAAGCATACTGCAGCTCCCCTAGACGACCAAGAGTAGAAAAATTCATTTGAGGCCAGAAATTGTTCCAACAGCCTTGGTTCTGACAGCAAACATTATTCACACGAGACTGCAGTTGGATGACATCATGAAGTACGAAGGGGGACATATATCTGATGACTGTAACCTATGCAATGTTATAGATTTTGTGGCGGCGTTCGTAGCGACAAGCAATTCGCTGTAGAAACGGCTTACGAAGTCACCGCCACACTTTTAATAGCGGGCCGACCGGTCCGCTGGAACAGTGAACAGAAAGATGGAAACCCAAACACTCTGATTAAATAAAAGTCGGTACTTATCTTTATTAACGAAGATACAGCAACACAGTAGTGAACTCCGTGTCTACAGAAATCTGTCTAGTTCGAGTCGGAGCGGCTGGGTCAGCGTCGGCTGACGACAAACAACAACTCTGCTGCGATGAACACACAACTGACTAGCAAGTACACAATTCGGTGGCGAGTATACAACTGAGCGGCGAATACAGAACTCTCCTAGCGCTCGCGACTCCAGCGCTTAAGAAGCCAGAAGCCAGCGGTGGCGCGCGCAGACTTGCGGCGATTTCCTGTCTCGCTGGCGCTGCTTATGCGGACGGCGTCCGGACTTTGATGCTGCCAACCTTTTGGCAGCGGGCTCGGGTGGCATTACTGGCTAGGATATAACACTCCTCCCCCCCAAATCGCCGCACCGTCGTTGAATAATGACGTGGCAAGCGTCGACGGCGGGGGAGGGGTCTGGCCACAGGCGTAGCGGACGAGACCGGGGCGGAGACTGTTGTCGGTGGCAGTCCCCGGTCCGCACCCCAGCATTGGCTGCCCGGGGCCTCGGGAAACACCGACTGAAAACCGAGGTCAGAGTGCACGCCTGTGACCACGGGCGTAGCTTCTGGTACTGGACGCGACGGGGCGTCGGGACCCACGAAGAGAGGCAGCGTCTCCTGACGCTGCGGCGACGGCTGCTGAGTGGGCGCTGGACAAGGCGCTGCGGTGTCAGACTCCTTGGGGGAGCCCAAGGAAAGCGGCTGCAGGACAGGCTGCACAGCCACCGCTTGGGAAGGCGGCCTGGCTGAGGGGTCGACGTCCATCAGCTCCGAAGGCGGTGGCGACTGAAGAGAGACCGCAGGCGCCGGATCGACCACCTGGGGCGCTCCCGGATGAAGCTGCGCGGGAGGCATCAACGGGACGGGCTGTCGGCGTGGTAGCGGCGACGGCTGCTGCTGCTGCCCTGGGGGCGGCAGCGAAGTCGGAAGGCGCGGCTGGAACCCGCCGCGGACTAAATCTGTGGACAAAGAACGAGCGGCAGAATTCGGGCGGCCAGCGCGGCGCAACTGGTTCTGATGCCTCCTGTGCACCCCAGTAGCACCTTGAACAGTATAAAAACCGCGACCCTGGACACTTATCACGGTACCACGTTCCCAACGACGGCGACCGTGATAAACTCTGAAAAAAACGGCGTCGTTGCGCTGAAAACGCGTGCGATGCTCAGTAGCGGCGAGTCGATCCGGGGGGTGCAACAACCGTAGTAGGGTGCGATGACGACGGCCGTGGAGAAGCTCCGCAGGCGAAGGGCCGTCGCGTGGCGTGGTCCGGTACGACGACAGGAACGTGATGAGGGCCTGCTGACGAGAGTGCGTGGCACGAAGGCGGTCCATATGATCCTTGAATGTGCGTACAAAACGTTCCGCTGCACCATTCGATTGAGGGTGGAACGGCGGAGTAAGAACATGGCGAATGCCATTGGCAGAACAAAAACTTTCAAATTCAGCAGAGGTAAATTGTGGACCATTGTCAGACACTAAAACTTCTGGAAGACCCTCAATACAAAAAATTGAAGTCAACGCCCGTATAGTTTGTGCAGACGTTGTAGACTGCATGGGCACAACAAACGGAAAATTACTAAATGCATCTATCACGATGAGCCAACGAGCATTCCAATATGGACCAGCGAAATCAATATGTACTCACTGCCAGGGACCGGCAGGGCATGCCCACTCAAAATAGCGTTGAGGCGGAGCAGCTTGGTGTTCGGCACACGTCGAACAATCTGTAGACATCTGCGTAATCTGTTTATCAATGCCGATCCATGTACAATGACGGCGGACAAGCTGCTTGGTGCGGACCACTCCCCAATGACCTTGACGCAACAAGTCGAGGACCTTGGATTGGAGCACTTGGGGAACCACTACACGAAGCTGGTCATTCTCGGTGCGTAACAGCAAAACTCCGTGCGAAACAGACAACAGATGACGTTGCGGATAATAGCGACGAACCACAGGATCCGATATGTCCTTTGCCTTGGACGGCCAACCACGTTGAACAAAACGTAATAGTAAACTCAGATGAGGATCCGTAGCCGTCTCACGTGCCACCTGACTATAATCAATCGGAAAATCCCGGAGGGATTGATGCTCATCGGCGTCAATCTGATGGCAAGAGTCGTCAGAGGAATCGAAGACATCATCCGCAGCAATCGGCAATCTAGAAAGCGCGTCAGCGTTTGCATGCTGAGCTGTAGGGCGATACAGTATCTCATACTGGTGTTGTGATAACAAAAGAGCCCAACGTTGTAGTCTCTGAGCTGTCCGCTGAGGAACTGGTTTAGACGGATGAAACCGTGACGTCAGGGGCTTGTGATCTGTTACTAAATAGATTGGTCTACCATAGAGGTAGTGATGGAATTTTGTGACACCGAACACAATAGCCAACGCTTCCTTGTCCAATTGGCTATAATTACACTGAGCTTTGTTGAGCAATTTAGATGCGAACGCAATAGGACGTTCGGTGTTACCGACTCGGTGAGACAACACAGCACCGAGGCCGAAAGAAGAGGCATCACAAGCTAACACCAGAGGCTTGTTAGGGTCGTAATGGACCAGACAACGATCATTCAATAAAGCCTCTTTAAGCTGCTGAAAGGCTGATTGGCAATCAGCTGACCACACAAACGGAACATTGTTACGGCGGAGACGATGCAACGCTGCAGCAATCTGTGATGCATTAGGTATAAACCTAATATAATATGTCAATTTGCCAAGAACTGCTTGCAATTCATGCAGATTGCGAGGGGCGGGCAAATCACGAATAGCTGCTAAATGTGACTGGGAGGGATGAATGCCTTGAGCATTAATAACATGTCGCAGATACTCCATCTCCGTAAGGAAAAATGAACATTTATCGATGTTGCAACGTAGGCCTGCCTGAGACAACACTGTAAACAAACACTCCAAATTACGGAAATGTTCAGCAGGCGTCCGACCGGACACAACAATATCGTCTAAATAGTTGCAACACGATGGCACATTAGCCAGAAGTTGTGACAAAAAACGCTGAAAAACAGCTGGAGCTGACGCACAACCAAAAGGCAAACGCAGAAAACGGAACAACCCCAACGACGTGTTTATGACAAAATACTGTTGTGATTGCTCGTCGAGGGGCAATTGCAAATATGCTTCACGGAGATCAAATTTGGAAAAGAAACGAGCTACCCCTAACTTATCCATCAGCTCGTCCGGTCTAGGCAAAGGAAAAGAATCAATGACAGTCTGAGGATTAACTGTCGACTTAAAATCAGCACACAACCGTAACTTGCCAGACGGTTTCTTTATAATAACTAAGGGAGAAGCCCACTGGCTCGCTGAAACGGGTTGAATAACACCGTTGTTTTGCCAACGACGAAGTTCATCTTCTACAGGTGCCCAGAGGGCGTGAGGCACTGGACGAGCACGAACAAATCGAGGCTGAGCATTATCTTTTAACGTAATATGATCGGCAAAGTTCGCAGCACAACCTAGTTCGTCTTTAAATATGTCACTGTATCGTTTACACAAATCGGTTATGCTGTCTTGAGGAACAACAGAATTAATTTGCAACACATTGTCTTGGATAGACAGGCCAAACAAGTCAAAACAGTCTAATCCGAAAATGTTTACACTGTCTGTAGCGCGGAGCACTGTGAATGAAACTGTTTTTGTATTGCCACGGAATGTGGCTGGCACGCTACATACACCTAACACAGGAATTTGTTCTCCACTATAAGTAGCCAAAGAATGTTTTGCCGCCGAAAGTTTAGGGCGGCCGATAGCCGCATACGTAGCACTATTTATGAGAGTCACAGACGCACCAGTGTCTAATTGAAAATGGAAGGTCTTATCCTGGATGCGTAGCTTCACAAATAGTTTATTACACTGTTTCTGGATCGGTGCAGTGGAGGCGGAAGACACAAAATCAGCGCGTTTAGCGCGTGTTCGCTGCTTACGACAACTCGTGGGTTGGGCGGGTGGAACAACAACTCCCGCTTCACTTGCAGTCTGTACATTACTTTTTACAGCGTTTGAATTACGCTTGGGTCGCATAGCAGAGGGCTGGGTGGTTGGCTTATTGCGAACAAGTTTATTACCCACACGAACCGTGGAAGAGTCTTTAAACGCGACCTTCTGGGCGGGCTGGCTTTGAAGAACATGAATATCCATGGGCTGGGCAGCACTAGAATTGTTCTTGCCTTTACGCAAACAAACAGTCTGGATGTGTCCTTTCCTTTGACAAAAGTGACAAACCGCGTTTCTTAACGGGCAACGTTCACGAGGATGAGCAAGAACACACTTAGGGCAAGACTTAACTCTATCATTTTGCGCACGCGGCTGACGAATGTGTTTATCATGACGCGGCCGGCTAGTGTTTACAGTCAAACTCTGCCGGTGGGGCCGCGGGCGTGACATAACTTGCTCAGCACAGGCAATTTGAGAAATACATGGCTGATCTAACACTCAGCATAGCCAAAAGTATCTTGGGCTTCAATGATGTTCACCACAGTCTCTAATGACGGGTCAGGCAACTTTAAGATAGCAGCACGAATACGAGAATCTGCAATGTTTTGAGTAATAGCGTCTCGTAAAATGACATCACTGTAGGAAGCTCCACACACACAATTAAATCGGCGCTGACGGGTGAGGCCCCGTAAATCTGTTAACCACTGTTTATTAGATTGATGTGGCAGTTTCTTTAATCTGAAGAACTTGAATCTGGCTGCTGCCACATGAACTCGCGACTCGAAATACTCAGCAAGCTTGTTAACAACAACGTCATAGTCTAAAGCTTCTGGCTTGGATTCCGGGAACAACTTACAAAGTAGTCGATAGACTTCCACGCCTGCAGTGGAAATTAAATAAAGCTGCCGCTCAGTACCCGTGATTTTGTAGACTGTCATGTGCGCCTGCAACTGCGCAAAATATTCTCGCCATTCTTCTCTTGATGCATCAAAAGCACGGAAAGGTGGTGCTGCCTGTGCTTGTTCCTTTTTTGTTGGAGGATTAGCCGCTTGTTTGGCGATGGCTTCCACCAGACTTTGTATTTGCTGACTCTGTAACAAGATCAACTGTTGTAATTCGGCAGACATAGTGAACACAAATTAAACCAGCCCCCAAAATTTTATCGCTATAATTAGTATAACCAGAAACAAGTTGAACCAGCCCTGCACACGAGTTCGGAAGCCCTCGTCGCCAGTTTTGTGGCGGCGTTCGTAGCGACAAGCAATTCGCTGTAGAAACGGCTTACGAAGTCACCGCCACACTTTTAATAGCGGGCCGACCGGTCCGCTGGAACAGTGAACAGAAAGATGGAAACCCAAACACTCTGATTAAATAAAAGTCGGTACTTATCTTTATTATCGAAGATACAGCAACACAGTAGTGAACTCCGTGTCTACAGAAATCTGTCTAGTTCGAGTCGGAGCGGCTAGGTCAGCGTCGGCTGACGACAAACAACAACTCTGCTACGATGAACACACAACTGACTAGCAAGTACACAATTCGGTGGCGAGTATACAACTGAGCGGCGAATACAGAACTGTCCTAGCGCTCGCCACTCCAGCGCTTAAGAAGCCAGAAGCCAGCGGTGGCGCGCGCAGACTTGCGGCGATTTCCTGTCTCGCTGGCGCTGCTTATGCAGACGGCGTCCGGACTTTGATGCTGCCAACCTTTTGGCAGCGGGCTCGGGTGGCATTATTGGCTAGGATATAACAATAGAAAAGACATTTATCGAACAGAGGATCTCAAATGGCTGATGATGATAAAGATAATTATGACGACTGCAGAGAACTAAGACAGGTTGCCATTACATGATGCCCATTTCTTAAACATTTAAAGCATCGTTTATAGTGTCTTTGGCAGTCGATAGGTTTATGGTGATCGATGGGCTCCGTAGCGTGCATCTGTGGGACAGCGACTGCCGCAGTTGTTACTTTGGGGACCGCGAAACGATAACAAGCAAGTGCGGGTTGTATGTGGAGCAGGGCATGACGGAACATATGCTCAACAAGTGGGGCTATGGCAATCGGTGTTCTGCGACTGACGTGGAAGTTTCTAGTGATTACTGTGATTAAATCTGTGGCGACTGAGTCACAGCCTTCAGGGAGGAACGGAGCCCGTATAGCATGGACATGGTGGTATGTTGCTCTTTATTGAACCTGGTAGATGGGAGCAGCTTCCTGTTAAGTTGTACGCAGGGGACGAGTCAAGGGGCTTTCATGTGGTAGGCATTCTGAGTAATTCTGTATGCAAGGGAATTTGCTGCTCTGAGCTGATATGATTCACTGCTTGTTGTTACTATCTTTGTCGCAAACTCATGGACGGAGTAGTTAGACTTTGCCTTGGGGCCCCTGTGCACTATAGAACGCACATAACGGAACACAAGTTATCGGTGATTGCTTGCCTACCCGGTTAATGGGTACGCTGTGGTGCGAGTATAAAGTCAACAGTACGGTTATATGGTGACTGGTCTATAACAAATATCTGGTATCAACTAATTTTTACCTAAGTGTGTAGTGCTGACTGTGTGGTCGGACTTCACGTGGACTTTTCTATGTTTTCCTGGGCAGCAATATTATATGTGTGGACAGTAAACAGAAAGGCTGGAACAGCTAACGCCGGTTAGATGCACCACGCTGGTGATGTAAGATGCAACAGCATGAGGCACTTCGCCGATGCTCGCGAGTTACGTGAACCTTGATGACAGTTGCGTATTATATCAATGTGATTTTAAATTTATTAATGAATAAATTAGATTGTGTTCTTTCGATTTTAGTAATGCTTTTGTTGGTTTCAGATTTTAGTAATGCTATTAGTGTTATTAAGTGAAAATTTTCAAATCAGAGTGCAGGAGGCCCTCTGTAGAAAATAATAATTCAGAGTTGTGTGGATGTAGAATGACTGGTGAATGTTCAAACTGAATGTTTGAATATTTCTGAGCTGCACTCGCTTTGGAGTCATGTGTGTCCTATTAGTATTAAGGAGTTGTCATTTTCATTGTGAAATGTGGCGTAAGTTACAGGACAGGAAATTGCTTTTGTATTTAAGTGCAGGTGAATTTTAATGAACTTTTTATGTAACGTCTAATTGCGCGTACTACGGAACCTAATCGTATTCATTTTTGTATTAAGCTTTTGTTATGGGGATTTTGGTAACATGCTAGACAGATGTAATATAATAGTTTTCATAAATGTCACTCAGCACTTATTTACTTAGTTCAATTTCAGTAGTTGCAGTTCCAAGGCCGAACAAGCAGGATGGTAGGCAGTACGAAATAAGAAAACTGAATAACCAGAAGAAATACTAAGTTACGCAACGATCCGAATAAACAGCATGGTCCAATATAAATTCAGAAGTTCCCTTGACTCCTACTCACTGTTGCTGTCAGACTGTCGAACTAGCTCCATGCTGACGCCTTCTGCAACACCCCCATTGTTACAATCCACCAGTTCTGGTACCATGTTTACGTCCTATCTTATTCTTCTTAGATACTGCAAATTCGCCTTCTATATTTATCACTCCTAAAAGTATTTCTCTTATTTCCTGGTTTTACTTATGCTCAGCTCTTCGCTCTATGACATACTGGAAACTTATCTGTCTTTCTTCAAGTCATAGATTTTTATAGCATTATTTGTAGGGGTTAGTGCACGCGCGGTTGGATTTGTGAGGTGCTAGCTGCGAGAGCTACATAGGTCGTCGCCTGTCGAACCTGGACACTGAAGTTGAGTGATCAATTAGCTTGTTATGAAACCTCAACTACCGTGACATTTGTTCGTTCATTGCTGGATGTTGCTCCCTGGGCCCTTCCTGGAATCAGCTGGTGTGTTGGAGCCGGCGAATTTTGCAGCCGTCTTTGTGTATGGTTTTTAACTATTGAATTGCTTGTTATTTATTAGTGAATTACTCCTGCGGTATTTTCTGCCTTGTGGCCGTTAATTTTCCAGTAGCCTGCCCTCGTCGTCAGCGTAGTTTTCTGGCAGTGTGTTATTCCTCGTTGTGTTGATGCACGGCATGCGGCGTGTAATTCGACAGCCTTGGTGTTGTTCGTATTTTTGAGTGGTTATTGTGCCTTGAATGTATTTAGACGCCAGTTTTCAACACTTTGGACTGCTGGTATCTTCGTCCTTGCTGATATTAAAAAACAAGTTGGAATCTGGTATCGCAGGACAGAGCGGGTCAGGTTATGGTTGTGGAAAGGGGCCAAAATGAGTTACTGTCAGTTGGACAAAACACACAAACTTTATTTTCCTAAAAACACTTAATCACACATGCCCTTAAAAGGATTCAATACAATATGGCTGTTAAGCCCGAACGCAAGTTATTACAATTGCTTTAAGAAATACATGCACCTACAGGCCTTAACTAAAATATTTCACGTAACCTTACGGCTGAAGGCCACATACTGAACATAGAACAACTCAAGGCTTAAGGCCTGGATAATAAGGATTTCCAATAGAGAAAAATGCCCCTTTTTTATAAAAAAGAAAATTAATTTAAGCAAGAATCTTAAAACTTTTAATTTAAAACGGCTGACGGTCTTATCTAAAAAATATCTCACGTAAAAGCTCGGCTGAGGGCCACACACAGTACTTCAGACTAAAATGAGAATCACAATCTAAACCAACAGAACAGTAGTGCTCAGAAGTTTTCCAAGGGTCGGCACGAGGCTCGAGAAGGTAGCTCAAACGTAATGTGAGGTGAGACAGGCAGCCAAGAATTGAAGCTAAATAATCCAATGGCAACCCAAACTAGGGACGGCCCAAGGACAGACCAACAATTTAACCAATTCCCTTCCGTCCGACCCATGGCACAACGAAGGAACATATCGGCCGAGGATGAGGATACGAACAGCACTACGTCTTCAATAATTCCGTCTAAAAACAGCCCAGGGAGCAACAACCCGCAAATCAACGAAGAGATTTCACAATAGTTGAGTTTTCATAACAGGTTAACTGATCACTCAACTTCAGCGTCCACGTTCGGTGGGCAAAGAACTTCGTCGCTCTCGCAGCTAACGCCTCACGATCCGACAGCGCGTGCACGCCGCCAGCGGTCTGGGCCTGGGATCGCACCGTGGAGACTTCCTTGCTGCTCCGTCCCAACCAACTGTAGTGTACCAAAGAACACTGTTTTCTTGGTCGTTACTTCAATGTAGCGGCTGTCACGGCCTACTTGAGCAGTTTCCACCATTTCCTCAATTTCTCGTTGCTGCTAGGTGTAACTGTGTTCTACGAAGTATTTGTATGTACTTCGAGTTCTACACATTTAAGTACAGTGTAATATATTGCTGCTATTTGGAATACGTCGATAATTACTCATTTACAGATTCTTTGCCGCACAGGGTAGCCGCGCTGTCTGCGCGCCTTGTCACGGTCCGCGAGGCTGCTTCCGTGGAGGTTCGGGCATCGATATGTGTGTTGTCCGTAGCGTTAGTAAGTTTTAGTTTAATTCATGTGTAAGCCTAGGTACCGATGACGTCAGCAGTTTGGTCCCATAGAACCTTACCACAAATTACCAAACAGATTCTTGTGACAAGTAAAATCCTACATACAATATTTTCGAAGCTAGTTATACACTACCCAGTCACGTAAATGTGACCACCACCAGTGTTCAACGTCAACCTGCAATAAACATTCAGAAATTGCAGGTGGCAGCACTAGCAGTGGAGGGTTCATAAAGGATGTCCGAGGGAATCAGAAAACAGAGCAGTCGTTGTCGTAATGCGGAAACGGAGAGATTTATCTGACGTCCATAGGGCATGACCTTTTGCTTTCGGGTCAAGGGTGGAGCGTTTAGGAAACAACTAAGTTTGTAAACTGTTCGCGTACCGCCGTGGTTGAAGTATTATGTGCACGGGAAAATAGCGCTAACTAATATTGGCAACTGCGGTGCATGACTGGCAGTAGGCAACAGGGGTGAATGACGGCTGAGGAGATGTGTACAGGCGAATAGGCTGCGACGTAACGCGCTCTTTCGCACATCGACCGCGGTTCGGCAACATAAATTGTTCGATACTGCTGCAGATCGCTGGCCGAAGTGGCTGTGCGGTTAAAGGCGCTGCCGTCTGGAACCGCAAGACCGTTACGGTCGCAGGTTCGAATACTGCCTCGGGCATGGATGTTTGTGATGTCCTTAGGTTAGTTAGGTTTAACTAGTTCTAAGTTCTAGGGGACTAATGACCTCAGCAGTTGAGTCCCATAGTGCTCAGAGCCATTTGAACCAAGCCACTGCTGCAGATCTGTACACGTAACTCCTGACTGCAGCTACTTAAAGGATCTCAGCAAAGCAGTGTTGATGAAGCTGAGATTTCATAACTACACGTTGGAGGCCGCTATAAGTACAAAAAGCTGAAAATAGTCTTGTGAACTCTAAAGAATAAATCGGAAATGGGTTGCTGTTCAAATTTCTAAGTTCAAAGGTCCTTTTAAACTTGCATTAGGATGTTTTTATTGCTATTAAGCAAGATCATCAACCCACATGTGTTCAAATCATTAAAGTTCCTGTTCACAGTCATCGTCACACTCAAACAGCCAGAGCTTTTCCTATCCAATTGCGAAATCGTTTACGACAGTAACACTGTCTATAAACTACTATTTACTTTTGCACTCGGCATTCAGTGGTTGTCTTTAAATAACGTTTTTGTCGCCGCAAATACCCAGTAAAAAAATTTACTTATTACCGCCACGCTTTTAGTTCAAAGTTTACACACGCGCTTTTCTCCACGACAAAATATCCCTCGACTCTTAAAATTTCACAAATAGTTAATGGTAAACACCAGCTACCTTTATTACTGTACCGAAATGCGGAAGTCACAATATCAGTTTATTTTACACATAATTTTTCGGACACTTTCAGCATGACCGGCTCCTTCGAAAGCTAGTCCACCTCCTCCTCGTTCTCTCTGCCTCTCCAAGCACCTCTATCTCCTGCGTTAGGTGACAAACCGTCTCACTTCTTATTGGCTGTACAGAATTACGGCCAATCTGAACTGACTGTCATGGCGCGGTTTGCGCCAAAATCTAGCAAGAACCAACCACTGCTCTCAGCTCATTAATGTCATTAAAATAAGCAACTCAAAACTGTCTTGTTAAAGAAATAAAATGAAATAAACTTGAAGCTGTACTTTACGTCTGGAATATAACTATATAGTCGCGAACGTTCTGGCTGTCTCTTACATATTCAAACATGCTTGGACATCCGTCATCAACTAGTAGGGGAACCACTGGTGGATTCGTTCCCACGATACAAAGCTGGAACACTTGCAAGTTCCTGTAGAGAATTACAAACTGAAACTTTAATATTGGCGAATGTCCCACATACACTCACACAAGTACTCTCTTTCACAGTCACCCTAACACATGACATAAATATCTACCTGTAATTCTTAAAGTTATTACTACAGCAAAATTACGAAAGGTTTTCTAAAATGAGAACTTTCTAAATTTGAATCTAAACACTGAAGGTGTTATCATATCTTTTCAAGTAGTCACAGTTGGTGAACTATTAACATACATATGTACATATTGATTTAGTTTTTTAAGTGTCGGATGATTACGTTTTTTACTGACTTTTATTTTATTTTTTGTGACTTCCAAATTATGACAGTTATTGACTTCAGATTTTGACAGAATGTTCCTTTACACAACCGAAGGTTATGTACGTAACATGAAGTTCCTCAGGCTATTTCTAGATCAGTTATTAATTTTTATAGTTTCAGAGAATGAAACTACTCTGTAAGCGCCTCTCCGCTACTTTCACACGCTGCAGTCACGCTATATGGTCATGACTCACGTCTGCAGGACACAGCTCGCCCGTTGCAGATCGTATAAGATTCTGACTGCTTACTTTCATACAAGAAAGTTTTAATAGACAAATTGGCGAACGTGCCTTAGCTGCGACGCATCAAGGCGTGCAACTGTTGAGCAACTGACCGCCCAAGTGGACCAAGGGGCTACCAGACAGTGTCTCTTCAACAACCGTTCAGTGAGCGTTGATCCGTAATGGCCTCCGCAGCAGGTGCCTGGTTCATGCACCGTTACTGACTGCTGTTCATTGACAATTTGCACACCAGTACACAACTGGATGTCCACTGAGTTTCGACTGGGGGACTTTTCAGATAAATTACAATTTATGCTCCGTCGGTGTGAAACGTCTGAAAGCAAATAGCCTGCAACAATCGTTGGGAAGGCCCACGCCGGAAGAGGGAGCTTTGTGGTCTGGGGAAGGCTTTAGTAGCACTCCCTGTGTGATCTGCTCATTCTGAGAGGCAGAACGGATCAACACAAGCGTGCATGTATCCTTGGGGACTATGTCCACCGCTGCATGCAATTTGTTTTTCCTCGGCACGATGGCATGTACCAGCGGGAGAATGCAGCGTGTCACACAGCTCGCAGTATACGTGCCTGGTTCGAAAAGTACCAGCATGAGTTAACAGTATTCCCCTGGGCACCAAACGTCCCTGATTTAGATTGAATCGAGAATCTATGGGACCATCTTGATCTGGTTGTTCGTGCCATGGATCCTCTCCCATTGATCCTCAACCAAGAAACCTAACGGATCTCTCCACGGCATTGGAGTTAGCATGGCTCCACATCCCTGACGGTACCTCCCACAATATCAATGACTCTCTTCCTGCCCGTCTCGCAGCTATCCGTGTGCAAAGGGTAGTTATCCTGCCTTCTGACGAACGGTCACATTAAGCTGACCGGTCAGTGAATATCGCGCAGACCTTAAACCCCCACTTTATCGGCTGTGCGCTCTGTTCTACCATGAAAGAGAAGATGGCCTTTTACGATAGCACATGGAATATTAGCGAATGAACTGAGTTTTGTATTAACAATCTGACTTGTCTTGAAAATGAAAATTTTTTTAATTCCATATAGAATCTGTCTTAAAGTGTGTTTAACTTATAACTGGTTTTTGATAATACTTCTGCTTAATTTCATTTCACTTACTGATATCGGTGGGTAGTAGAGTAATAACGTAACAGACAGACGACTAAAGTTGCCATTGACAAATTTTTATCGAATTCTGCGCATCCGAATTTCAATAGGACATTTGTCGCTAAGTACACGACTTACAGGACCATGTTGTACCATGAAATACGTTTCTACATTTTCAAAAATCTAAATTATACTGAGTAATTTTTTGTAATTTTTGAAAAAGATGCTGCACATAAAAAGTGAACGCTGTCATTTGAAAATGGGTTAAGAAAATTTACAAGACTTCTAAAAAATGCGCCAGTGCATAACAATCTCTTCTACATATTGTAAATTCTCATTACAGTGTCAGCCACTCTCTTCAGTACAAGCCAGTCGACTGTGGTGTTTCCGGTTCTTAAGAAACCACAGCAGGGAACGTAGAGATACCACAAGGAATCTTCAAGCATTAATGCATTAAAAAAAAAACTCGAAAACGTTGGAAAGAGACTATAAGTAGTTGAAGATATTTTCGAGTATCATGAAATGTTGTTCAAACTAGTTACCATGCTTGTGTTAAAATCGATTTAGTTCTTAGGTAATAAAACACGTTAGATGTAACAGCTATGTGTTCCTCAAACTGTCTGTAGTACATAATAGCCCATGGTGCCGCTACGTATCACACCGTGAGATTGCGGTATGGAAAACCTCGCAGTTTTTGTCGTCTTAGTATTGGTTACTACTTAAACGTAACTAACCCAAGGACATCACACACATCCATGCCCGAGGCAGGATTCGAACCTGCGACCATAGCGGTTGGGCGGTTCCACACTGTAGCGCCTAGAACCGCTCGGCCACTCCGGCAGGTTCTTAGTATTGGAAATTTGGCTTATTAATCAGATAATTCAATCGTAGATGAACTTCTCATTCGAACCAAAGCTTCCTCAGATATGTTTACACTAACATGACAGGTAAGATATGATGCACTAAATTTAGATCCCCCGTAGCAATTTTGTTCTCACTTAACCGATGGAGACGTAAGACAACAATGGCAGTCGAACAGTTGACATCGGGTTTTTTCAGCTCTTGCAGCCTCTGTGTTTGCGAGTGCATAGATGCTGCGCCATCGTTTTGCATGTTTTATTTCGTAATAGAGTTGTCTTACTCGACTTGTTTGCAATGTCGTCATTACGCTGGCAGATGAATGTTGCTGATGCCATTCATCCGCAACGTCGGTGGCGCTTTCAATGAATGATATTGGTTTCATGGTCGGTCTTTTCAGCGTACATGCGTGACGCATCAAACTTCTCTTGCAGTATAACAAAGCAATAATCTCTTTCTCGGAGATGAATCTATATTCTAATCAATGGAAAGCACCAAACAGTGCTGCCATGCCATAACGGACTGATTTTAAAACAACAGTCCTTACAGGTTCTGTAATGGTTAACGAACTTTCCAGCTCCGTTAGAAGCCACAGGGTAATAGTGTTCGGGCACTTGAATCCTCACTACAAATATTGAACAATTCTGATAAGCATTTGAGATAGCTTTAATCTTAAAATTCCTTTGCTATCCTGTTTAGAAATAAAATTTATGACTAAGTTAGATTTTTAGTATCCGTCTTTTGTCTCGTTTAAGTAAACATCAGTTTCAAGGTGTAGACGTATGATTTAATTCTCCACATTTTTGTGCGTTCACTTAACACAGTTCGTATGCATTTTAATGTTGTGCTGTGGAGTAGTGTCTATTTTATATCTGAGATAGTCTTTTTAAAATTCCTCGCTGAAGTTGTCTTGGCCAGCAGATTTTGTTACAGACTATGCCTTGATTGCCTATTACTGTCGTGGACTGATGTATTTTCTTTTATATCGGAGAGATGTGTTGGGTGGGTGCACTGTGTGTAAAAAATCTAGCACACAACCAATCCACTTCCGCATAGTGTTGAATATTCATAAAATTTAACAGCGTAATCAAAATCTGCATTTCATATTTGACCTTCATATGGCTCTAAATCTTAATTAAACAGCAGCACTGCTCTCTGTTGATTTGCATAGCTTGCATACGTGAAGATCATTCATTTAGCGTTTTGTCCAGTCTGTGTTAACAGAGCCACAGGAACTACAACTGACAAAGCATCCGTGGTGTATACACAAGTCGCCGTACGTGGGTGATGAGAAATACTGAGTACAGACTAGTTGCCTTGGGCTCTGCTATTTTAAGATATTTCCCCACTTTGTCACCAATTTCATATCGCGGACTGGAAGGCATTCGTTTATTTATTTTTAACTTCCAGAAAGAAAGTAGAAATCTTGTTCGTGAAGGTTTTGAAATAAGATCCACGGATTCATCAAGGAACCTTTAACAAATTTTTCACAGAACATTCTTCGGCCTGGGAAGTCATTTATTGGTGTGGAATTGACTTCAGTGATCCAATTAGAATTGAGTCCCGGTCACCAGCGAAGACGTGTCTCGAGACGCGCTGGACAGCGGTGGTATACCAACCTTACTGTCTCTCGACATATGGCCCGGAAATGAGGAGTGATGGTTTGGCGTGCCATTTCTTTACACAGCAGGATCCCTTCCGTTGATATCCGTGGCACCCTTACAGTACAGGGGGACGTCGACCACACTTTACGCCCCGTTTTGTAACCCTACAAGGGGATCCATTCTGTGCTTACGTTTCAGCAAGATAATACCATTGGGAAATTGTGCAGCTTGTCTTTGTGCTTGCCAAACCGTACCTCAGCCAACAAAGTCGCCAAATCTCTCCCCAATAGAGAACATTTGGAGCATTATGTGCAGGGCCGCCCAAAAACATTGGGATTTTGACGATCTGTCTCGCAACTAGGACAGAATCTGGCGCGTTAAACCTCAAGAGGACATCCAACAACTATATCAGACAATGCCAAACTGAACAACTTCCTGCATAAGGGCGACAGGTGGACCAACACGTTATTAAGTTTCTCAGTTTTAGAAGCTCTTTCTCTTGCATAAATTATCCAATTTATTTCTGAAATTGTAATAATTTCTTTGTCTATACATGAGCATGTTTCCATTTCCGTCCCATTATGATACTTCCTTTGTGGCACGTCGTTTTTATTGTGTTGTAGTATACTTGTTGCAGAAAATAGCCTTCACCAGTGAAACTGTTAACTCTGAGGTGGCCAACTGCTATTGGCGACTCTATATCGTCTTTTGGGTAGTACTAAATGGACTAAGTTTAAGTCATCAGGAGTTTAGCCAAAACTGATCAGTAATTTTCCTGATGTTTCATCTATTGTTCCTACTATTGCTCCACATCTATTGTGCGTGATTATTATGTTCATGCCATCATTAAAGGTTCCAATTTCTACTTCATCACTGTGAAGTCAAGCATCATCCATCTATGTCAGGAGCATAAGTGGTCCGAATATTTGATGCTGCGGAAAAAGTGTGATCATTTGTCTCAGTACAAGATTCGTATTTTAAACTGCAAGGTAGCTTGCTTAGCCTTCTGTTTCTTGTTAGTTAAATATAATGTGAACTTCTAACAAAGACGATTGATTTGATTGATTTCTGAGTAAAGTCTGTATTGGTTGGTGCGTTTTGCCATAAGCTCAATAAACACAAGAGATACACACAACATAATTTAACCATCAATAAGATACTTTTATTCACTATTTACAACAGTGTACTACCGCGTGGGTAGCTTTTTAATCAGTTGGCTGTAGAAATCACGTGATTTTGAGACGAACAACTCGTGGTGCCATGTTTTCATCCGGAAAGGAAGTTCCATGATGGTTGTTCAATAGAAAGCGGGGAAGTTAAAAATCAGATGGTGCAAGATTAGGTGAATAAGTTGGGTGCAGAATGACTTCCCAACCAAACTCCTGTATAGTGTTTTTTGTCAGTCAGGCAGAATGAATTTCTCGAAAAGTGCAGTAGACCATTTTAATGAAAATTTATTATACTTTAATTTTTGGCAATAACTGATGGTAATAGCCAAGAAACTACCTACTGTGTGAATGATGGAATTATTGAAAGTAGATGTAACTATTAAACCTGTAAATATTAGAAGTTTAATTTTAATTCATGTACAATATTTTACTGAGGATCATTAAAATTAATGAAATTCTAGTTTTTTCTAATTTCATTTTTGTAATGTGTTTATCTGACATCTTCCACACCCAGGAGGGTCCCCTCTTTTGTGGGTCTATGGAATGAAAAATTAATCTAATTTAATCTAAAAGGCGTTATAGTGGACTAGCACCACTTCACGCAGTCTACCTGGTCGTTGTTCTTCTATTGCACCTGAAAGACGACTCAGTTGTTGACAATAAAAGGCAACGTTGATTGTTACACCGCGGGGTAGCAATTCGTAGTTCACCATACCATCACTGTTTTTGAGGATGTGTGGAGGACTTTGTACGGCAAGTAGCTGCTTTGTTTCGGGCAACCATTCCTTTTTTTCCTTATGTTAACATAAATACACAATTTCTCGGGACCAGTAACGGTACGGGATTGGAATGGTCGACGTTGTTCACCAGCCAATTGATTATTGCATGAAGAGTTGCAATATGGCCGTCCGCTGACTTTTTTAATGTTGGCTTAGAGCATTCGGTACTCACACGCCCGATTTTTCAACCTTCCCCACTGCATACAAATGTCGCACGTTGGTGCAATGACCACAATTCATTGCATTTTTCGTTTCCTGGTACACCGTCGTGGTTCATTGTGGGCTAATGCCTTTAAGCGATATTTGTCGAACCCCGAAGGCCTTCCTGAATGTGGAGACTCTCTATTACGAAAAAAATTCTCTTTAAAACGAGAAAAGCATTTTCTGTGCAATGGCATTATCCCCATACTCGGCGAAAATCTTTTTGGCTTCATCCGCTGTAGGCATCCATGTACTGAAATCCAACAGAAGGATATGTCGGAAATGTTTTGATTTCTCCACTTCTGACTTCATTTTATAGCGTTCACAGCTCCACTCACTATCTCCAAGTTGCAAAATTACAATATGTAAAATTAAATAGCAACATTGAACTACAAATATTTAATGACAATTGATAAATAATCTCATAGCAACCGAAATACTAACACGAAGAACAAAAACGCTACGAACGTATGCACGAACCTTATATCTGGCGTTAAGCTAGCTAACGCTTTGCCGTTATGTAAAATATTTTATGTTAAATTACAGTGTTCGCTTATGTGGGAATAATGCAGTGATGGGTATTCCTGCACATGTGTGCACTCCCTCTGACAGCTTTTAGGCAGCTGCAATATATCTGAGTAGAGTTGCGACAAAGTGTAGGCCTGCAAGCCTTTTAAGTCCTGTGCCGTCCCGTGAGCTTTGAGCAGACTCTGTTACTACTGCCGACGCCGCCCATCAGCCACCGCTAGCACTCAACTCGATGAGCATCCTGTTGTGTCCACACGTTTCGCCGCCGCCTCTTACCTGCAATTCGCTTTACTCTTCTTTCGGTGACTGCAGACGAGGATCGGAGAGTACCGTCTCCATGCTCCCGTGAAAAAACTTTATGCTCCATAATGGTACTCCACTGTTAAAACACTCTGACGGGTATTTTCGACTGGTGCTCTACATACTTTTTAACGTAACTTATTATTTTACGATGTTTTAACCAGTATGTTTCTTTTCACGAGGTACACTAAAATCTAAGTAATTAATAAAATTGCATTCATCTTAACATTTAATTTTTACCTACTCATTTATTCGTTCAAAACAACTCAAATCACT
Organism: Schistocerca serialis cubense; assembly: GCF_023864345.2. Taxonomy (NCBI): domain Eukaryota; kingdom Metazoa; phylum Arthropoda; class Insecta; order Orthoptera; family Acrididae; genus Schistocerca; species Schistocerca serialis. The sequence continues at coordinate 1,162,235,928 of NC_064638.1, read as the reverse complement.
ATCAGCCATTTGCATGAGGCACTGGTATTTGCTTTCTTCGACGCTCTAAATTTTTCATTATTTTGTTGTCCAAGGGTTACCTTGTCTTAATTAAAGTTACTTTTAGTGGAGTAGCTTTCTGTCGGAAACGTCTTCGGGCTTGATTTCTAATGTTTGGAGCTCTTCCATGGAGCTTTCAATTCTTGGGTTTTGTGGTGAAAAAGCCGTAGGTCTATTCAGCCTGCCTGCTGTTTTTTCTATGGTCACTGTAAGTGCCCATAAAATTGTGCCTGTGTTTTGCAGTTCCTTCCTGAAAGATTTTTCCCCTTTCTGTAAACTTTTTTGTTTGAGTTTTAGTGATTATCGTTGTTCTGATTTGATTGTTGTGATAATCTAGCACGCTTCCTTCCATATGTCTTCGGGAGTCCACTATTGCCACATATGCTCATGGTTTTGGCTGTATACAAAACTACTTATTTTAGAAGTGCTTTGCGCTGACTGCTACTGATATTACAGCTGCATTATTGTAAACTGTTTTGGAAGGCCGATTGGTTACACGAAGTAGCATGTTGTTTCTGAGGGCTTCATTGTTAAAACCATTTTCGTGATCACCTCCAATAGGGATATAAGTTCTTCTGCTGTACATGTATCTTTGCATTTCGTGGAGAAACCTTGATAGTAATCATTACTTCCGATTTCTCGATGGATATGTATGGGTCACTTTGGCCATCGATTAACTGCAGCATGGTGATTTTCAGTATTTTTGTTAGTCTTTGTCTATATTTTTCTTTTAGTTCTTCTTTAATATTTGTATTATCTATTCCTATTTTTGTGTGTATCATAGATATTTATAGGCATCTGTTCTTTCCATCGCTTCTATGCAGTCGCTGTGGTTATCCAATATGTAATCTTCTTGTTTAGTGTGATTTCCCTAGACTATGCTATTTTTCTTAGATTTGTCTGTTCCAAAAGCCATATTTATATCATTACTGAATACTTCTGTCATCTTTAGTAATTGGTTGAGTTGATGATTTGTTACTGCCAGTAGTTTTAGATCATCCATGTATAACAAACGTGTGATTTTTGTTGGTATGTTCCAGTAATATTATATCCATAATTTGTATTATTTAGCATGGGTTCAGAGTAAGGCAGAACCAGAAAGGACTTAATGAGTCTCCTTGGTATATTCCACGCTTAATCTGTATTGGCTGTGATGTGATATTATTTGAATTTGTTTGGATATTAAGTGCGGTTTTCCAATTTTCATTACTATGTTTAGGAGCTGTATCAATTTAGGATCTACTTTGTATATTTCCAATATTTCTAGTAACCATGAGTGGGGTACACTATCAAAAGCTTTTTGGTAATCAATGTATGCGTAGTGCAGCGACCTTTGTTTAGTTTTAGCTTGATATGCCACATCTGCATCTATTATCAGTTGCTCTTTACATCCTCGTGCTCCTTTGCAGTAGCCTTTTTGTTCTTCATTTATAATTTTGTGCTGTGTTGTATGTGTCATTAATTCCTGTGTAATGACTGAAGCTAATATTTTGTATACTGTTGGTAGGCATGTTATGGGGCGATATTTTGCTGGGTTTGCTGTGTCTGCTTGATCTTTAGGTTTCATATAAGTTATTCCTCCAGTAAGTATATCAGGGAATGTGTATGGGTCTGCAATATAAGTGTTAAATAATGTAGTTAGATGTGAATGTGTCGAGGTGAACTTCTTTAGCCAGAAATTTGCTATTGTATCTTTTCCAGGGGCTTTCCAATTGTGCATAGAATTAATTGCTCGGGTGACTTCATGATGCAAAATTATCACTTCAGGCATTTGTGGTATCATCTTGTATGTGTCTGTTACTGCTTGTATCCACCGTCCATGTCCGTTATGTTGTACCAGGTTTGACCATATATTGCTCCAGAAGTGTTCTATGTCTGTTATGTTTGGTGGATTGTCTATTCTAATGTGTGTGTTATCTATTGTATGGTAAAATGTCTTTTGGTTTGTGTTGAATGTTTGGTTTTGTTTCCTTCTATTTTCACTTTTTTTGTATCTTTTAAGTCGTTTGGCCAATGCTTGTAATTCCTGCTTCTTTTCATCTAATTGCTCTATCGCTTCTTGTTGTAAGATTTTACCTAACCTTTTTCGTTTTTTGTCTGATATTTCATTTCTTATAAATTGTGTTAGCTGTCCGACGTCTTTTCTCAGTTTTTATATTCTCATCTGTAGTCTGTGTTGCCATGCTAATTTTGTGGGTTTCTTCTGTGTGTTGGTTGGTTCTGATCTGTGCCTAGTGTGTATATTTAGTTTAGTGAGTGCTCCTATATAAACCAGTAGTTGTAACTCTTCCATAGTTGTATTTTCATTTATTTTGTTGTGTATTATTGTGTTTATAGTTGTTATTGTTGTTTCGACTTGTGGGTTATTTGGTGGTCTATGCAAAATGGTCTAATGTCTGTATTTGTGTCTTTGTATTCTATATATGTCAGCTGAAATTTTTCTTCTATATGTAACATGTGTGTCACTTCGTGTTCTGTTTGTGCTTGTTGTGGTGGCTGTCTTAAGATTTCGTTTTCCTCTGATTGTTTAATTGATGTGTGTTGTTCTTTGTTTGTTTGTGCTGGGATGTTTGAGTCCATTACTGTATTTTCTTCTTCTTCTGATTGCACATTATTTTGTTCCAGTATTTGTTGTACTTGTTGTCTGATGTTTTCTAATTCTGACTGGGGTATCCTATTATTTTTGATTATTACACGGATCTGATCAGCTAGTCGTTGTTCTGTTAAAAATTTTAATTCTGGGTATCTGGTAATAAATGTTGTGTATACTTGTGATCTGTATCCAGTTGTGTTGGTTCCTAAGTTTGTTGCTTGGTAATAACAGAACATGAGATGTCGCTTAACTTCATCTGACCATCTCATCCTCTGTCTTTGTTTTCCTTCTAGAGTGGTTGCATGAAGCGTATCCTGCAAAACACCTCTATTTGGATTTAAATAATTTTCCGCGTGGCTAGCAGTGTCGTTACTATTGTGGACAGGCATAGGGTTCAAGCGTCGCCCCCGACCATGACAGCGCTTGTCCGCGGCTTCATTAGTTCTGTCCTGAACCAACTAATCACACTAAAAGGGGGGTTAACCCTATTAGTGGTTTGTTCTTTTCATCGCCTTTTACAACTGGCAGAACATACCGGAGGCCTATTCTTTTCCCGGGCCTCCATGGGGTTTATTATTATTATTATTATTATTATTACTGTTACTATTATTATACTTATTACCATCTCTAAGATTGTTATCATTGTCATGAATGTTTCGGTAATATATCTTCACGTGTTGTTCCTGGACAGATGTAAGAGAGGGCCGTAAGGCCCTAATATGGTCAGGGTAAATAAGCAAATAAATAAATGAAAAAACCACTGACAAATAGTAAAACTTTTGAGATTAGAGCTTTTTATGTGATTTTTTCCAAGTAACAACGGGCTGGACGGTTTAAAGAGAGGAGTCAGTGTCGGACGACGAAGAAGGCTGATGGAAATGGCAATGTCTGTTGATTGCCGTAGTCGTAATGACAAGTGGTGTGGGAATCCCAGCTTCGGAATACAAACGTAAAGGTCTATGGTCACAGAAGTGTGTCATCCATACAGGGTGAATGGCAAGTCATGTCCTGTGGAACAAAGTCTACCTTGGTGTTCTGTAGTCTTGACCCTTAGAACAGAGACGTAATTAGTTGAGATAGCGAATAAAGCAAGAGACAAATGCATCGTTCAGATGTGATTTAATCGGACAAACAGCGCCGTATACGGCATTTTTGTATGGACTGACAGCAGCCAAAGTAGGTTGGTGAGACTTCCTTGTTCCGGCATCGCGCAACCCCCGTTGTTTCAGAATGGTTTATCTCGGCGAACGAGTGAGCTTTGGTGGAAGAAGGGAGAGTGCGTAACGCTACGTTCGTTGTCGCAAAGGGGGCGCAGGTTTGGAGCGCAGCCGTTTATTTTCTGAAGACTACGCTGGACGGAAAGTTTAACGGCTAGCGCAGTGTCTATGGGAGACACAGTGTCCTTCAGCAAGTGACCTGCACATAACGTGTCTCTGAAGGAGAGATGCGTACATTTAAAGGCAGCTATTGTGTTGATGCAATATTTGCTACAGGTACTGTTGCTCGTCAATGTTATTGTCATTTCTTAAACCTGCTTCATTAGATGGTGGATCCATTTATTGCTACTGATCTTGGTGATTAAAACTGGTGCTCTATAATTGTGCAGCTTTATTGTAGAGACTATGGTATTTTCTTAATGCTGTTGTGTAATGAGGAGGGTGTTTTATAAGCAACTAGTTCAGATCCACATGCTGAAAGAATTATTAAAATGCTGGTATTAGGCCACGACAGTACATCGGATGATCAAAGTTGGAACAATAACTGTGCTAATGGGTTCAAGGAGACTGTAAAGCAAATGTCTGATACTGAGCTGTTTCAGGTGTAAAAGCGATGTTGTATTGCAGTTATGTGGACTGACTTAGACTAAAGCTGATCCCTGTGGACATTGTAACCTCCCAACAGTAAAAATAATATTAATTATATATCATTCACATTTAGCGTAACTACCCAACAGTAAAAATATGTATAGCATTGACATTTAGTGTAACCTAGCAACAGTTTACTATTCCGCAACCTATCAATAATAACGTGACTAATTTCTCAATAAAATTGTGGCTCACTTATAACCCTTCAGTAATTGACTCTGAATTTAAACTGGTAAATTTTGGACGTCAGCAGTTCTGCGTCATGGCCCTGAAAGGTCATACTGAATAAATTGAAAATTCTTACCTCAATGAAGTCGCCGGATAACGCATATATATATATATATATCTGCTCCTATATGAAATTTTTCCGGCACAGCCCAGTGCAATGCTGGCCGATAGATTTGTCATGCATAAAAGGAAACAACTGATTTTTCTTTACAATAATCGGGATGACCATGGATTGGAGAAATTAGTTAATTCTTTAAAATGAGATGAATGATTGTCAAAAATTAATTTTTGTAAGAAAGATTATTATTAAGAGATTTTTTAAAAACATTTACATGGGACTTGGTATAACAATACTACATATGCGCGAGGCTGCTTTTACCTCTCAGGCTCCGCCATCGCTCCCCACGACCGGCCCAGCCAACACGATACACCAGACAGGTAGCTACTACTAACTGCTACTGTCACACAGTTCCTACTGCTGATAACACTGCTCTCTGGTCTGAGATTCTCTTATAGCCTACATATTGTAGGTAGCACGTGAGCAACCATCGAAATTACATCTGCTCGAGTGCGCTAGCAACAAATTCCTTAATCATGGACCTCTTACAACCTGTTAATGATGAAGCAGTGGCCAGGACACGACCCAACGTTTACTAAAAAGGGAAGCTATGTTACAGCTCAGATTATCTACTACCCAGTGAACATTAACATGTAGTGCTACAGATCACAGTGTGAAACTGTTCATTGGCTACTGACTTGTTTTGGTCTCAGTTGCCTGTTTTGTGGGCCTCTTAAGTCAATCTGAGAGGGGACGTTCTTTACTATTTGCGTAAAGTAAACGCTGTTGTAATTTATTGTAGGATAAAGTTACAGACACTTCATTAAATTGTGAGGTTTTGCTTTATTTGAGAGGTGGCTGGTTTCTTTCTAAGATTTGTTTCTGAACTAGGGCCTTGCTTTTAAGTATTTGCTTGTGGAAGTAACTGTTGTTTCAGTGTTTAATACTGTTACAGTATTTGAGGACTAGCCTAAAGGGAAATCAGCGACCCAAGATTTATGTAAATTTGTCGTTAACAAATGTTTTAAGGAACGCAGACCATAAATCGCTCCACCCTTTCCCACTGTGGCTAAGCTATATGTATCAATACAATATTTTACATCATCAGTCAATCTCGAACTTAACAGCACATTGCAACCGGGATCTTCGGTCAGCTGCTAGCATCTTTCTGTACGGCAAAAGGTGTTCAAACTGACTGTCATTCTGCAGACGACACATCTTAAGACGGCGACGGACGCTGCTGGACACTGTCTGTGACGTCGCTTTTGGTATTTCTGTACAGGCTGCGATGATATGCTTCTGCATGTCAATTAATGTCCTAGTTTTTCTACACTGTAGTCTTGCGGTGACCCCCCCCCCCCCCCCCCCCCCGAACAGGAAGAAGTCCAGTGGAGTCAGGTCTGGATTCCTAGGTAGCCATTCCCCCGAATCAGTTTAAGAATCCAATGTCCAGGAGTAACCTCACCTTCCGAAGTATGGAGGTGCTCCTTCCTGCTGAAAGAGAAACCCACTTCTTGGTTAGATAGGCAGGCCGTCCCAATTGGTTATTAATGTTTCCTTAAAACGATGATTGTAGCGTGTAACATTGAGCATGCCTTTAAAAAAGTATGGAATATCCCAATGTATGCCACATCACACATTTAACCCACGCTTTGTCATCGACTTTTTGAAACTATCTCTACAGTGATATATCCTAAGGTCCTAGGTATCACACACAGCTGCCATTTCCCCTGGTGCGCCTTCGTTTGCGAGAAACTAAGAAAAACACGTAATTTTGTGTGGCACTCAACAACATTAAACAGGGATGCTTCTGTAATGTGATTGATTGGTGTAGTGGATAAAATAACACTTTGACACGCCGCACGTTGTGGATTCGAACCTCGTCAGATGCACTAAATTTAGTTTTTATTTTTTCATTTTCATCGAAATGAGTTCGATCTTTAGTTTTTCCAGTTAACTAACTTAAATGTAATTTTTTACTTCTATTTATTTGTCACATTATTTTAATCACTGTATGAATTTTTTTATTTGTTTCATTTTTCTTTACATCATTCTTTTAAAATCGAAATTTTTCTGGATGTTAATTTAATTATACTTCTTTATTATAATTCTGAATTATATGAAAATACCAATCTAGCTGTTAAAAATTAAAACACAAAATAATCTATGTTCGTCGAGTGGAGTGAAAAATGTATTTTTGTTATCATATGTCCAATTTCTTGCGCGATAATCGCCATACAAACATTTACGACATAGCCTAAATACATGATGCACCATGGACAAAATAATGCAGATGAAAGTTTAAATAACAGACTTGTTTATTCATAAAACGAAACTCAAGCAAAATGAGAAATAGATATAATGGACGCAATAATGTGGGCGAGGAAACGGGGTGTAAAAAATTAAATCGAAATTAATATATAAAATATTAATTATAAAAGGTTTCAAGTGGAGAAAAAATGATAGGGACAAAAATGATAGCTGATACGATAAAGATTTAAAAGCAAAATGAAAGCATCTGTCAAGATTCGAAGCCACAACCAGTCCTTTACACAACGCAGTCATACTCCACAATGCAACTACACACATCAAAAAAGTTTTGCATCACCTCGGTTCCGAGAGTTCCGGAACCTGTACAGAACAATGGAATAGAGATCAACATAAACATTATGGCCGCCCTTTTTATTGCTCATGAAAACCAGACACTGCATGTTGTACCACAATACAGCGACACCTTCAGAGGTGGTGGTTCAGATTGCTGTACACACTGATACCTCTAATACCCAGTAGCACGTCCTCTTGCATTGGTGCATGCCTGTATTCGTCATGGCAAACTGTCCACAAGTTCACCAAGGCATTGTTGTCCCCGATTGTCCCACTCCTCAACGGCGATTCGGCGTAGGTCCTCAGAGTGGTTGGTGGGTCACGACGTCCATAAACAGCCCTTTTTAATCTGTCCCAGGCATGTTCGACAGGGTTCATGTCTGGAGAACATGTTGGCCACTGTAGTCGAGCAATATCGTTATTCTGAAGGAAGTCATTCATAAGATGTGCACGATGGTGGCGCGAATTGTCGTCCATGAAGACGAATGCCTCGCCATTATGCTGCCGACATTGTTGCACTATCGATCGGAGGATGCCATGCACGTATCGCACAGCCGTTACGGCGCCTTCCATGAACACCAGCGGCGCACGTCGGCCCCTCATAATGGCACCCCAAAACAGTAGGGAACATCCTCCTTGCTGCATTCGTTGGACAGTGTGTCTAAGGCGTTCAGCATGACTGGGTTACCTCCAGACACGTATCCGACAATTGTCTGGTTGAAGGCATATGCAACACTCATCGGTGAAGAGAACGTGATGCGAATCCTGAGCAGTCCATTCGGCATGTTGTTGGGCCCATCTGTATCGTGCTGCATATTGTCGTGGTTGCAAATATGGATCTCACCATCGCCGTCGGGAGTGAAACTGCGCACAGTTTGAGTCGTAACACGTCCTGTGGCTGCACGAAATATATTATTCAACATGGTGGCGTTGCTGTCAGGTTTCCTTCGAGCCATAATTCGCAGGTAGCTAGCTGTCATCCACAGTAGTAGTAGCATTTGGGCGGCCTGAGCGAGGCGTGTCATCGACAGTTCCTGTCTCTCCGTATCTCCGCGATGTCCTTACAACATCGCTTCGGTTCACTCCTAGACGCCTGGACACTTCCCTTGTTGAGAGCTCTTCCTGGCACAAAGTAACAATGCGGGCGCGATGAACCGCGATATTGACCGTGTAGGCATGGTTGAACTACAGACAACACGAGCCGTGTACCTCGTTTCTGGCGGAATGACTGGAACTGATCTGTTGTCGGACCCCCTCCGTCTAATAGGCGCTGACCATGCATGGTTGTTTACATATTTGGGTGGGTTTAGTGACATCTCTGAACGGCCAAAGGGACTGTGCGACACAATATCCAGTCTACGTCTATCGTGAGGAGTTCTGGGAACCAGTCTATGCAAAACCTTTTTTGGTGTTTTTATTACACGCTACTGAATAACACACAAAATTACAAACTCTTTTTGTCAATTACTCGCAAGTGAGGGCCCAACACCGTGAGTGGCTGCAGAGTGTGATACCTGGGATCTTAACCAACATCACCGTATAGATAGTTTCAGTCAATAGCACTGCTTGCCACCTCTCGTTAGTCCGAATGTACACCTCGACAGCGAGACGGGGTTTGTTGTTTGCTCAACAGATGGAGCTATGTCTGTTCACGTTCTGGTTCAAATGGAAACTAGCGTCATCATCGAAGAAAATTTCAGCTTTAAGATTCTGCTGGTGAATGGTTCTTACTACAAACCATTCACAGAACTGCGCCCGCTAGTCAATATCATCACTGTGGAGCTCTTTGTGCGAGGATTCGGCAGGAATGGAATTAATTAGGGGGCAGTATAGTGTACACGAAAGCTTGTCTGACGCTATGCCACCTGTCTTGTTGACTGAGTTAAACTCACTACCGCCTTGTTTCTGTTGTGAGAAATTCTGATGCCCTACTGTTCGTAAGAAAGAGGCAACAGAATACTTGTTACCAGAAATTTTTCTGCCCTGCTGTTCGTAAGAAAGAGGTAGCAGAGAATCTTTAATAAAAGACAATGTTAGGAAAATAAAATGTTATTAACGTTCTGAAGGTTGACATTACTGTTAGCAAAAGAGGGGATTGAAATATAACATTTAATTATGTTATATGGGTACAATGCTCTGTGTTTAAAATATTTTGTTTGTAAGCATTAAGTAGAAAATAAATCGATACCTTCAGATTTCCCTAGTAATTTTTCATATCTTTTTGAAATCCACACGCGTCCGGATAAATTGTAACCACAAAGTACCCTTACAGGAAAAGATGATTTAGAAGAGACGAAGCAGAATTATTATGAACCATCTGCTTAACTACCTGGGTAAAAATTAGAACAAAAGACCAAAAGCTGTAAGGTGCAGACAGTTTTGCACACTCCTCTCAAAACTGCTGGTAGACATGTGAGGTTTCTCAAGTAACCGATTCCTATGTAAACTTCTTTGTATCTCACAGCATATTGTGGAATGGTCTTAATAGAAGGGATGTTTGTGCTCTTACCAAAAATACACTGATCCTGTAAAACTCTCTGGAATTACAGTGTCCGAGCTGCTTTTGCCAATCGTCGAAACGTTTGCGAAAGAAATCCATCGAGAGCAGTAGTGTTTATGGACTTCGTAAATTGAGTTTCATTTGTGTCGTTAGCCAGCACGAGAGAAATGTTAAAGGCTCTGGTGGAAAATAAAATGGAAGCTTGGAGTACGTCCCAGACCGCATCGTCCTTTCTTTAGCTCTTCTGCATCACGGTACTGAACAGCGTCACATCTGAAGCTTTCCGTTTCGGAATGGAAAGCTTAAAATTCCTAATCGCTTTCGGTACTACACGAGTTGATACAGACCGTAACGAAATATATTTATTCCTGTCTGTTTATTTATTCGGTATCAATATCACAAACGTGGGATAACCACCATTAGGTAACTCAAATTTGAATTTCACTCACTTGTCCCACATCTAGTCTGCAACAACATTCTCACGAGGAAAGTCATATACTGTGAGTGCCTTTATTCCTTCGATAGCTACCTGATCTACAAGTGTCAGTGACACATTGAATTACGATCACAGTGAAGTTGTAAATCTTTTGTGAGTGCCGTGCAGTGTTAAGTAATTACCCCTAGAGGCGCAAATTGTGAATGACCGATATTGGTTTTCTTCACACATCCGGCTCAGTTATAAGCGAATGATGGATAAAGAGATCTAATCACTTCAGAAAATTTTGTTGCGGGTACTAGATCACTTCATGATTTTACAGAATCTGAGACTAATATAACGCTATTAGCGTAAACAAATTCTTTTGAAATATCTGTTTGCAGTTTCATCATTCCCAATATTTCGGCAACAAATTGAAATGCAGTGTAAAGGAACATGTCGTGATAAACACGTATTCTATCTCAGCTCACCAGACAAAAAGCTAGTCACCCCTGTGTGCACGCACAGATGCGTTGTTACTCTTTCACGAATAGCACAGCGATCAAGTACCGTGCTCAACTGCGGGCGCAATACCTCAGTGAGCATAAGGCATTAGCGATCAGAGAGAAGTTCATGTTTAAAGCGGATATGGTATGTAAATATATTTAAATGTCAGGAAGTTACAGAGTAGCAACAAGAGACAATTGTGTTTGGCGTGCACATGGCCATCAAGAACATAGCCAGGATATTGTCAAAATGGGGGTCCTATTTGTTAAAGAGGACTTTAAAAAGTCTCATGTTTTTCATTTATTCTCAAAATTTCCGTAAAGAACGATAAACCATTTTATCCGACAATGATCTCGGCATTTTCACCAAGCGGAGATATAATCTCGTTAATTAAGAGTGCTGTATGTTGGCAGTCATGCTCCAATTTCCCTTCACCTTCCAAGGTCATTTTACACTCTTCTTCTATCAGTCCGGATTTGAGCTGAGGAAGTGATCAGAAATGGACGACCGCAAATTTTTTGAGACACCGTGATTATTATCGACAGGGGTTTTGGAATGAAGAAATATCTGTTCGACAGAGAAGCTAGAACAATTTTTTGTGGCGAAAATGCAAAGGATTCAGAAATATGCAACCTCACAATATCCCAGATTTCCTCATTTATCTCTCACATCTTGCGATGAAAGAAACAATATTTTCTGTATTAAAGCATGAGCCTAAATAACGAGAATTTGAGTTATTATTTACTTATTATTTAGCTTTAATTGCCAAGATTCTCCAAAGAGATGTTCGGCTCTCCTTCGATGGAACTCTTTTCATTTAAAAATAAAGGCTACCTCTTTAAGTGCACTAGAATCTTTCGGGAAAGATAGGTATTCGGGAGGAATTGGCTTTGGGTCATAGTAAGGGACCAACCCTCGCATATGACTCAATTGAAAATGGGAAACTACAGAAAACCATTTTCGAGGTTGCTGACGGATGGATTCAAACCACCTCGCCTCCCGACTCCGGGGATTGCTAGCTCAGCGGTCCAGCACAGAGAGGTACGCCACGCCGGTGGAGAATTTGGAAAAACTGGCGGTTGTACATTGTTTTAAGGGGACATTGTGAGTGAAATTCGTTGAAAGTTAACATATTTTGTTTTCTACTCCATAATGTAGTTTGGACTTTCCTGAACATTTTGATATATAACACATTAAAATCAGACAATTGTGAGACCTTCCAATAATATTTTGAATATTGACGCTGTTACGCGTATACTCCCACAGTTGAGTAATGATATCATGGGAACTTCACAGTCTAGAAGTCTGCGAATTGCTTTGTTTTGTGTCCATTTGCTACGTCTGAGAAGTTGGCATTACGAATAAACAAATAAGTCCTTTGTTTCTGATGCTAGTTTTCGTTGAAAGTAGTGTGATTATCGGTTATTTTTGTAGTAAGCTAACTTCTGTTGCTTTTAAACGTAAGTAAAATGACTAAAGGTCAAAGTAACTTCAAGAAACGCAAATTTAGAGAAGATGAAAAGAGTTCGAATATGAACAGATGGAAAGCCATGTCTTGTTTTGTGTCCATGTCCACCAAACACTTGGTGTAAATATAGGCAAGCTGACTTTTCTGACATCCTGCATGAATTTACACATAAACATTCTCTTACTTTAGCAAGAATGGAGGCAATGAAACCTATTTACAGAGATTTGGCAAATCCTGAGATATTAAAGAAGCGTTTACATGGGAAGGCCCAGAGTGTGAACGAGTCTTTCAATAATGTTGTGCGGTTCCGTGGGCCTAAAAATGTATTTGTTGGCCTTGTGACTCAAATTAGTAGTGTCTGATGCTGTAATAACTTTTAATGGTAGAAACTATAAAAGACTTAAGGGTCTGGAGAGGTTAGGGGTAAGATTTGGACAAAACAGAGCTAAAGGACTGTGGGAACTAGATGAGCTTCATGTAAGTGAAGCAGAGTTAGCTGCTCAGCAAATGAAAAAGTAGCAAGAAAGTAAAGGAGGGGGCAGCACTGGCCTGTTTTGACACTGTTGTGAAACTAATGGCCAAGGCAATTCTAGTGCATAAAAGACGCAGAAATGTAAGTCTGTATAGTAATTTCTAATAAAAAAACTTTTAAAGCTCAATATCTTTGAAATAAATTTTTTTGCAATAAATGACCGGTTTTCTAAAAAAGTACTGGTGGCAGAGACATGAAATTTTCACAGAATGCCAAATGCAAGATTCAACACATATGGAACTAGAATAAATAAAATATCCTGAGTTTTTTTGTTTTTGTGTTCATTTATTTACAAGATTCTGTCATAAATTTGAGTGTTTAAAAAAAACATAACCCACAGTACAATTTTAGTAATAATTCTAGTTCAGTGTATCTAGAAAAGTCCATTCAATAATTATCGAAAGTTGTAAGCTGGTATCATAAAAAGTTTCCATGAAATTGGTCACAAAATTCGATAATTTAACACTGGCGGCATACGACATATGATGTCCCCTTAAAATGAAATAATACGCATCACAAAAAAAGATTGAATTCTGACCTTCCATGCTTAGTTCTGCATGTATAGTCATTTGATAGTGTGTGAATGCATGCATATTTTAAGATTTGCTGGATTCAGTTATTACAGCATTACAGGTGCGTAGTTAGATTTTGGACGGAAGGAGAAGGGAAGGATGTAGGACGCAATCGACTCAGAAGAACTTAAGCGGCCGGCTGAAAAAATCATTTAGAAACGAACTAACTATAGAATGTGCTGTCGTCCCGTACCTTTCCCGCTCTCCACCCCTCCAGACACCTTCCTATCTTTATGTATCGGAACTGGTTTTCGCAATTGACTGACGCCGAAGGTGACAAGACTGGGTGACATATTGCCATTTGGGCTACTAATTACAGAATAGTGAGCAATTGTTTTTAAAAAATGCAAACATCACCGTTTGGGCGATATTTTTGTTGATCAGCGCGATTTTTGGCCACACAGACAAATCCAAGTGTAAGTCTATGCCCTGATTTTAATTTAGTGCTATTTGTAATGGTTTTACCGCTCCACTGCTTCGTCAAATACTAAAAAACTAACCTCAGAGTTCTACCAGCCTCAAAATAACGAATCCAGCGCTAACATTAAACTGCTATAGATAGGTAATTAGGGCTTATACTAATGGGTCCATATTTTTAATTTACCACAACGCTATCGATTAATCACAATCGAATATCCGCTCCTTTTTTGTTACGTACTTATCGATAATTAGAAAGTATAACAACAGCACACAGCACAAAAACAATAAGCGGCAGCTTCTACAATAAATTCAACAGCACGTAAGAACTGAACCGATTAATAAACCAACAACTGAGCTCAAGCAAGGCCAGCAATTGGTCTTCGCTAAAATAGGGATGGGCGGTAGCCGACAGTGCTATGGATCTATAGATGTTTTAAACCTATCGTTGGCATTGCTGACTATAGAAAGTGCTTATCCCTATTACGTCGTATTGTTGACAATCAAAATTTGTTTCAGTTTCACTGCACGACAACTAGGTCACGTGTAATTTAGATAATAGGAGGGATCAGGAACCCTGAAACCCCCCTTTGCCTACGGCCTTCTGGCCAGAGCTGTGGTAGGAAAAAAATCCTGACTGATCGGGACTGCAGGTACGTATCAGGGCTTGTGAGTCAAAATCGCTTCCATATCCAACAGAAATTGCTGCAGGGAGTAAATGAAGGTTCATGCCAACCAGTTAGCGAGAACACTGCGACGGGAACTTTGTGCAATGAACGTTTAAGTCCGTCACATTGCAAGAGGCCTCAAGAGGGCTTTGCTCACACAGTTACGTAAAGGTAACAGCTAAGTTCACCGGTCTAGAATAATCTGTGAGTGTCTCTCTGAACACTCTTCCACCCTCTCACATCTGGACCGCCTTGCAAAATCACCTGACATGAACCCCACAGAAAATCCTTAGGACATGTTGGAAAAGCGCTCATATTGCTGGCATCAGGATTACCGCAAATTGTTGGAACTGCGAGATCAAATCCTCAGAGAAGGGCCTAAACCGTAAGCGACTTACCAGTGCAAACTTGTGAGCCCACTTCGTAACCGAATACAGGTCTTTATCAAGTCCATGGACAGAATTACACGCTATAAACCAATTTTTTAATGATTTATCTAAGGTGAGTAATTTTTTGTCTGGTGACCTTATAAAATAAGTAATGGCCTGGTTCTTGTAAGGATGCAGAACTACACTTCATTTAATAACTGAAGTTGAATACTGGCTGGAACAAGATGACGATGAAATAAATATGCCTAGACGAATGGCGCAGTTGACAAGCCTGAACAGTGAGTTTCAGAAAGGTAGATAGAAATACGTATGTCGGTAGAATGGTTCCCAACGCGGCAGTTTGTCAGCGACCATAACTCTGGTCTTTTATCGACACATACTCCTTGCAAATGGTAATGCGTTCGTTGGCTACAGTCTAGTTTCGTCAGGTAATACCTAAAGACAAAAGAGAGAGTGCTAAAACTGTCGTAAAATAAGCTCTGTTCCTGTTTTATTGTCGTTGGGAGGATAATGTTTTGTTTGGCAAACATATGTCTAGAAAATTAACGTCAAACCACCAAACCACTTCGTCGTTACCTATTGCACCAGAATCTCAGAATGGGTAAAATCGTGACTGCTCGATGTAGTCGCCGTAGCACAGTCATGAATTGCCAGTGGAGGCACGCCAGAGTAGAGAATCAAGCTATGGAATAAGGCCATTTACTTTCGCTAAAGAATTGATATCAATCTGCGATCTCGATAATGTTAGTAAACTTCCTTGTCTAAGAAGCGAGTGTACTCAAATTAGTCCCCCAATGTAGGTAAAGTTTCTGATTTCCTGGAACAGTATGACACACAGAAACATTACGGCGTACTTTTCTCTCCAAAGTAAAACATTCTTTCAAAAAATGACCCATAGGCCTCGTATAAACTAATTTTCCTTTCGAGGTTTGCTAGTTGAGAAGTTGATCAAACAAGCGGACGTTCAAATGGTGGGAGGGGAGAGGTACTGGCTGTTCTAAGCTACAAGTCATACCACGAAACATTCCCTGGTAACTCGGCTGGAAAGCAAGGTCCTGCATTCGAGTCCTAATGTCGCACAAAGCACTAACATGTCCTAACTCTCCAACAGTTTTTACTGTTTACGTATGTGAGAGAGTGGTACACTCTTAGCTGTGCATACTACATTCTAATTTTATCCTGTCGTCCTTGAAACTTTTTTCGAAGTAACTCATAATAGTGTTACATGGCGTTGTGAAGTCTCAGAAACTAAAGTTATTTTCTCGAGGTTAATGTCTAACAGTCGGTAAATCAGATACTCTCATTTTAACGGAATCAATTGTTTACTGTTGAATACTCACATAGATGCATACATACACACATTAATACTTGTTCCACAGATCATGATTACGACATTTCGTAATGATGGAGAGCGTGTCACTTTAACAAAAGTTTTCTTTACACAAAATAATTAATTTTCTTCTTTTTTCTTTTTTTTTACAATTACTACTTCATACCTAAAAATTCATCTATTAAGTAGAAGGAGTTGTCGTCCAGAAATTATTTTAATTTTTTTTAGTTGGTCGGCTATCTTTCAGACATTTAATGCTATTTGGCAAAAGAGCAAAGATTTTTGTGGTGGCATAATTTCACTCCTTTCTGTGACAATGTCACATTTAACCCAGAATAGTGAAGATCATCCTTTCTTCTAGTGTTGTAGCTATACACTTCGCTGTTATTTTTGAACTGGGATGGGTTATTAATAACAAATGTGATGAGTGACTATATGTATTGCTTTTGTGCAATGAATACTTTCTCTCCTAATGCTGAATGACCCCAAAATATAATGCCATATGAGTGAAGAGGCTCCGTAAGTGAAGAGACGACTGTCGGGGAAAGGCTGATGAAAAAACGCTGCGTATATAGAGCACAGTAAAGAAACAGAAAAGATTTTCGCTCAGCAAGCCATCGTTCTTTTCGTAATTTCTGTATTAAGTAGATATAGTATCGTTGTTTACGGTGCATCCGTTAGCATAAAATATGTAGTTAGTTAATGTAGGATTAATAAAACAAAACCGGTTCAGAAAATGCTCCATACATCAAAAGACAAATATGACAATGAGAGACAGCGAAGAACTTGGAACAGCAGTTGAACGTAGTGGTAGGTGTTTCGAAAGGAGGATATAAGATGAACTTAAACGAAAGGAAAACACGCTTACCGTTATGTTGAGAGAATTAGTTTAGGTAACAAGACATTAAAAGAAATACGTGAATTTTGCTGTTTGGGCAGTAAAGTAAATGATGATGGCAGGAGTAGAGAGGATATAAGATGCTGGATGGGAATGGCAAGAAGAGCTATTCTGAAGAAGAGAAATTTATTACATCGAATACAGATTCAAGTGTTGCCAAGTCTCTTCTGAAAGTTTTTGTCTGGAGTGTAGGTCTGTATGGAAGTCAAACATGGACGATAGACAGTCCTCACAGGAATATAAGCTTTTGAAACATGCAGCTGCAGAAAATTCGTGAAGATTAGGTGCGTAGATCACGTAACTAATGAGAAGTTGCTGAATAGAATTGGGAGGACAACAATTTGTGGTGCAATCTGACTAGAAGAAGGAATCGGGTGCTAGAGCACATTCTGAGACATCAACGAAAGTGTGGGGAGTAAGGGAGATCAACAGTTGAATACAGTCAACAGATTCAGGGTGTAGGCTCCACAGGAGAGACTCGCAAGGACGGCTCATCAAACGAGTCTGCAAGCTGAAGACCACAAAAACAAGACTGCCAAAGCAGCTTACATCTTCTGCATCAAGTGCATGAAATAACCTATGGGCCAGGTTTATTTTGTATTGTATTTGTTGTAATTTTGCACTGACAGGAAACGGTTTATTTTTCATTTAATTTCTTCAGCCTGCTACAATTCTTCAGTCACAGTCTGAATGCCAATAAATGGAAATGAAATACGGAATTCCCATGGTAATTTCAACCTGAGATTCAATGCCAATAGTGTGTTAAGGAATTACGAATTTTTTTTTTTTTCATTGGAAGTGGAAAACAGTCAACTGGCAAGAACCTTTTTCTCCTAACAAGCAGACAGACATTTTCGTCAAATAGTGGTGATAAGGGCTGCACAATAATAAGGTCAAGATCAATTTACTAGAAAGTTCTTTTTTTCCAGAATGAGATTTTCACTCTGCAGCGGAGTGTGCGCTGATATGAAACTTCCTGGCAGATTAAAACTGTGTGCCGGACCGAGACTCGAACATGGGACCTTTGCCTTCCGCAGGCAAGTGCTCTTGGGTCCCGAGTTCGAGTCTCCGTTCGGCACACAGTTTTAATCTGCCAGGATGTACCTTGTTCCTTTTTTGTTTTTGCACAACACTATTTTCAGAAATCTAGGTTGTAAAATCTTTGAAGGAACGGATGCTGATTGATACAATGATACACCTTGCAGGGCACAGTTGTCGTTGACAGGCAGAAAGTCGGTGCATAGTGGGTCCAAGCAACACCGGATCATAGCACAAAGTTTATAAATGAAAAAGAGAGCTGAGACGGAGCTGATTGTTCATGTACTTACCCACTGTAGAAACGATGTAATTTCAGACGCTAGACCAGCCGGCTCAGTGGCAGAAACTGTCCAAACTGGACATGTTCAGGAGGGGTTTATTGTACCAGAATTTGCCGTACGAAAAAGGGAAACACAGAAACGTCTTGATCAGAACTGTGTAAATAAGCCATGTTTAGTTTAATTCTAGGCGTACTCTCGGAAAATGGAAGGTAGGAGATGAAAGTGGGTCTGCTTCACACACAGGTAACCAAAACGTCCGTTAATATTTAAAAATGCATTAATTCAGGAAACAACTTAACACATTCCAGAAATGACATGGGATGTTATTGAAAAGAAAGAACGACTACTGTCAGCAGATGGCGGTGCACAGGTTCTGTCGTCACCCATAACTGCAGAATTTGGCTACCGAAAATCTATAACTGTCGTGGAAACCCCATTACATGACAAGAAAGTCACGATTTTGTGAATATTTACCACGTTAATCGTGATCGGACACTTTCTCATTGAGGAAATAATGGATGCTGATACTTTTTAAACTGCCAGCGTGACGAGTGCGAGGTACGCCGATATGTAACAGAACTGCATCATCCGTACACATGAAATGTATTCGCAGCTTACGAATACAAATCACAGTTACCTGTATTAGAGAAAGTACAACAATGAAAATTTGTGCTGGACCGCGACTTGAACCCGGACTTCTAGTTTTAAGCGATCGGTAGCCTTAACCGGCTATCTGCGTACGACTCACGGCCAAGCCTAAACTTTCATTAATCATCGATCCTGCGTCACAACATGAACTCGTGCACACATTATATAATTCCCAAACAGGGGAGAACATTTTAATTGAAATTCGCAGCCTGGTATCGGCGCATAAATACGATATCGCAGTACCTATGTTGTTCAAATGACCGATGACATGTTCCTGAACATATGCATGCTGTACGGTGCTCTTCACAACATTGTCCTCCAACTGAAGGTATTATTGCCGGCCGGGGTCGCCGAGCGGTTCTAGGCGCTACAGTCTGGAACCGCGCGACCGCTACGGTCGCAATTTCGAATCCTGCCTAGGGCATGTATGTGTGTGATGTCCTTAGGTGAGCTAGGTGTAAGTAGTCCTAAGTTTTAGGAGACTGATGACCTCAGAAGTTGAGTCCCATAGTGCTCAGAGCTATTTGAACCATTTTTGTATCATATGAAGCGCCATGTGTTGGTCATTTTGACCACCTTTTTTGGTTTCAGTAAAACACCATGTCATTTCAATCATGCCAGTCAGTTTCTAGCTCTCTACGTACATTATATCCGGCAAAGTATTTAATTTTCAAATGTTAGTGGGCTTTTGCGTCATCAAGAGTAAAAGAAAAGTATAAGAAGTATAAATGCATTGCCGTCATGCTTGGTTTTAGATAGCTTGTGACTCCTGTTTCTATATTTGATACCGAAATCAGTGTTAGTTATTTGCTGTTGCAATAGTTCTTTGATAAGACATTAAGTACTACTATATTTTTAAACAACACAAGCGTATTTCTGAGTTAGCCATGTGTGTTGACAACACGAGTTATTTGTTACAACCCAAACTAGTACATTTATCCAGAGCTATTTGCCGACGTAGCAACATTGGTGATTGTTAGCGTATATTTTAGCTGCTAACACGAGTGTGCGAAATATCCGCGACAACACGGCTCATAAAAATTTTCACAAGCTGCGACATGATCGCGAATTAAACATTGACCCGAATATTGAATAAATTTCCCTTACTTTACGTCTGTGCTCACAAATGTTTTGTCATCAGACTACCGGTTGCGGTCTATAATGACCGCCCCAAATCTGCAACAGTATATGGGAAAACGAAAATACACTAGCAGATTGTCTACAGCTTAAAACAATACCATAGACCATAATGAAAAGCACACTGACATACACGTACGCTTGTGCGATTGAAGTATGGAGAGGCATACCTGTTCTATAAAAACACGTACTAATGTACCGCAGCCATAGTGGCATCGTTAAATGTTAAACACAAAATTACCACCACCATCGTCAAATATATATAAGTAACAGCACATGTAATAGTCATCTTGTCACCAGCACTACTGTTCAAAACAAACAGTCGTACAGTAGCCAGAAGTGGTTGTATTCCAAGTTCACCAGATGTCACTACTGTAAGCATACATATATTCTTCAATAATTAATTGAACAACATAAAATAAAAGGGTATAGTATCGGTATTTTAAGTTGTTCAATTATTGAAGAATGTGTGTATGCCTAAAGGGGGATAATATCGGTAATCCCCCACTCCGCTCCCCCCCTCCCCCTCACCCAATCCATGAACCATGGACCTTGCCGTTGGTGGGGAGGCTTGCGTGCCTCAGCGATACAGATAGCCGTACCGTAGGTGCAACCACAACAGAGGGGTATCTGTAGAGAGGCCAGACAAACTTTTGGTTCCTGAAGAGGGGCAACAGCCTTTTCAGTAGTTACAGGGGCAACAGTCCGAATGATTGACTGATCAGGCCTTGTAATACTAACCAAAACGGTCTTGCTGTGCTGATACTTCGAACGGCTGAAAGCAAGGGGAAACTACAGCCATAATATTTTACGGGGGCGCACAGCTTTACTGAATGGTTAAGTGATGATGAGGTCCCCTTGGGTAAAATATTCCGGAGGTAAAATAGTCCCCCATTCGGATCTCCGGGCGAGGACTACTCAAGAGGACGTCGTTATCAGGAGAAAGAAAACTGGCGTTCTACGGATCGGAGCGTGGAACGTCAGATCCCTTAATCGGGCAGGTAGGTTAGAAAATTTAAAAAGGAAATGGATAGGTTAAAGTTAGATATAGTGGGAATTAGTGAAGTTCGGTGGCTGGAGGAACAAGAGTTCTGGTCACGTGAATGAATACAGGGTTATAAATATAAAATCAAACAGGTGTGATGCAGGAGTAGGTTTAATAATGAATAGGAAAATAGGAATGCGGGTAGGCTACTACAAACAGCATAGTGAATGCATTATTGTGACCAAGATATATACGAAACCCACACCTAACACAGTAGTGCAAGTTTATATGCCAACTAGCTCTGCAGATGGCGAAGAGATTGATGAAATGTATGATGAGATAAAAGAAATTATTCAGATAGTGAAGAGAGACGAAAATTTAATAGAAATGGGTGACTGAAACTCGATAGCAGGAGAAGGAAGAGAGGGAAACGTAGTAGGTGAATATGGAATGGGAGTAAGGAATGAAAGAGGAAGCCACCTGGTAGAATTTTGCACAGAGCATAACTTAATCATAGCTAACACTTGGTTCAAGAATCATAAAAGAAGGTTATATACATGGAAGAGGCCTGGAAATACTGGAAGGTGTCAGACAGATTATACACTCCTGGAAATGGAAAAAAGAACACATTGACACCGGTGTGTCAGACCCACCATACTTGCTCCGGACACTGCGAGAGGGCTGTACAAGCAATGATCACACGCACGGCACAGCGGACACACCAGGAACCGCGGTGTTGGCCGTCGAATGGCGCTAGCTGCGCAGCATTTGTGCACCGCCGCCGTCAGTGTCAGCCAGTTTGCCGTGGCATACGGAGCTCCATCACAGTCTTTAACACTGGTAGCATACCGCGACAGCGTGGACGTGAACCGTATGTGCAGTTGACGGACTTTGAGCGAGGGCGTATAGTGGGCATGCGGGAGGCCGGGTGGACGTACCGCCGAATTGCTCAACACGTGGGGCGTGAGGTCTCCACAGTACATCGATGTTGTCGCCAGTGGTCGGCGGAAGGTGCACGTGCCCGTCGACCTGGGACCGGACCGCAGCGACGCACGGATGCACGCCAAGACCGTAGGATCCTACGCAGTGCCGTAGGGGACCGCACCGCCACTTCCCAGCAAATTAGGGACACTGTTGCTCCTGGGGTATCGGCGAGGACCATTCGCAACCGTCTCCATGAAGCTGGGCTACGGTCCCGCACACCGTTAGGCCGTCTTCCGCTCACGCCCCAACATCGTGCAGCCCGCCTCCAGTGGTGTCGCGACAGGCGTGAATGGAGGGACGAATGGAGACGTGTCGTCTTCAGCGATGAGAGTCGCTTCTGCCTTGGTGCCAATGATGGTCGTATGCGTGTTTGGCGCCGTGCACGTGAGCGCCACAATCAGGACTGCATACGACCAAGGCACACAGGGCCAACACCCGGCATCATGGTGTGGGGAGCGATCTCCTACACTGGCCGTACACCACTGGTGATCGTCGAGGGGACACTGAATAGTGCACGGTACATCCAAACCGTCATCGAACCCATCGTTCTACCATTCCTAGACCGGCAAGGGAACTTGCTGTTCCAACAGGACAATGCACGTCCGCATGTATCCCGTGCCACCCAACGTGCTCTAGAAGGTGTAAGTCAACTACCCTAGCCAGCAAGATCTCCGGATCTGTCCCCCATTGAGCATGTTTGGGACTGGATGAAGCGTCGTCTGACGCGGTCTGCACGTCCAGCACGAATGCTGGTCCAACTGAGGCGCCAGGTGGAAATGGCATGGCAAGCCGTTCCACAGGACTACATCCAGCATCTCTACGATCGTCTCCATGGGAGAATAGCAGCCTGCATTGCTGCGAAAGGTGGATATACACTGTACTAGTGCCGACATTGTGCATGCTCTGTTGCCTGTGTCTATGTGCCTGTGGTTCTGTCAGTGTGATCATGTGATGTATCTGACCCCAGGAATGTGTCAATAAAGTTTCCCCTTCCTGGGACAATGAATTCACGGTGTTCTTATTTCAATTTCCAGGAGTGTATAATGGTAAGACAGAGATTCAAGAACCAGGTTTTAAATCATAAGACATTTCCAGTGGCAGATGTGGACTCTGACCACAATCTATTCGTTATGAACTGTAGATAAAAACTTAAGAAACTACAAAAAGGTGGGAATTTGAGGAGATGAGACATGGATAAACTGACTAAACTAGAGGTTGTACCGAGTTTCAGGGAGAGCATAAGGGAACAATTGACAGGGATGGCGGAAATAAATACAGTAGAAGAAGAATAGGTAGCTTTGAGGGATGAAGTAGTGAAGGCAGCAGAGGATCAAGTAGATACAACGACGAGGGCTAATAGAAATCCTTGGGTAACAGAAGAGATATTGGATTTAATTGATAATAGGAGAAAATACAAAAATGCACTAAATGAAGCTGGCAAAAAGGAATACCAATGTCTCAAAAATGAGATCGACAGAAAGTGCAAAATGGCTACGCAGGGATGGCTAGAGGACAACTGTAAGGATGTAGAGGTGCATATCACTAGGGATAAGATAGATACTGCCTACAGGAACATTAAAGAGACCTTTGGAGAAATGAGAACCACTTGCGTGAATATCAAGTTCTAAGCAAAGAAGGGAAAGCAGAGAGGTGGAAGGAGTATACAGAGGGTCTATACAAGGCCGATATTCTTGACGACAATATTACGGAAATGAAAGAGAATGTAGATGAAGATGAAATAGGAGATATGACACTGTATGAATAGTTTGACAGAGCACTGAAAGTCCCAAGTCGAAACAAGGCCCCGGGAGTAGACAGCATTCCATTAGAACTACTGACAGCCTTGGGACAGCTAGGCCAAACAAAACTCTGCCTTCTAGTGAGCAAGATGTATAAGAGAGGCGAAATACCCTCAGACTTCAAGAAGAATATAATAATTCCAACCCCTAAGAAAGCAAGTGTTGACAAATGTGAAAATTACCGAACTATCAGTTTCATAAGCCAAGGCTGCAAAATACTAACACGAATTCCTTACAGACGAATGGAAGAACTGGTAGAAACCAACCCTCGGGAAGATCAGTTTGGATTCCGTAGAAATGTTAAAATACGTGAGGCAATATTGACCCTACGACTTATCTTAAAAAATAGATTAAGGAAAGGAAAACCTACGTTCCTAGCATTTATAGACTTAGAGAAAGCTTTTGACAATGTTGACTGGAATACTCTCTTTCAAATTATGAAGACGTCAGGTGTAAAATACAGGGAGCGAAAAGCTATTTACAATTTGTACAGAAAGCAGATGGCAGTTATAAGAGTCGAGGCGCATGAAAGGGAAGCAGTGGTTGGGAAGGGAGTGAGACAGGGTTGTAGCCTATCCCCGATGTTATTCAATCCGTATATTGAGCAAAAAGTAAAAGAAAAAAAAAAAAAAAAATTCGGAGTATGAATTAAAACCCATGGAGAAGAAATAAAAACTTTTAGGTTCACCGATGACATTGTAATTTTGTGAGAGACAGCACAGGACCTAAAAGAGCAGCTGAACGGATTGGACATTGTCTTGAAAGGAAGATATAAGATGAACATCAACAAAAGCGAAACGAGGATAATGGAATGTAGTCGAATGTAGTGATTATGATGGAATTAGAGTAGGGAATGAGATGCTTAAATTAGTAAATGAGTTTTGCTATTTGGAAAGCAAAATAACTGATGATGGTCGGTGTAGAGAAGATATAAAATGTAGACTGGCAATGACAACGAATGCGTTTCTGAAGAGGAGAAATTTGTTAACATTGGGTATGGATTTAAGTATCAGGAAGCCGATTCTGAAAGTATTTGTATGGAGTGTAGCCATGCATGGAAGTGAAACGTGGACGTTAAATAGTTTAGACAAGAAGAGAATAGAAGCTTTCGAAATGTGGTGCTACAGAAGACTGCTGAAGATTAGATGGGTAGACCACATAACTAATGTGGAGGTACTGAATAGAATTGGAGAGAAGAGAAATTTGTGGTACAACTTGACTAGAAGAAGAGGGCGGTTGGTAGGGCATATTCTGAGGCATCAAGGGATCACCAATTTAGTATTGGAGGGCAGCGTGGAGGGTAAAAATCGAAGAGGGAGACCAAGAGTTGAATACATTAAACAGATTCGGAAGGATGTAGGTTGCAGTAGATACTGGGAGACGAAGAAGTTTGTACGGGATAGAGTAGCATGGAGAGCTGCATCAAACCAGTCTCTGGACTGAAGACCACAACAACAACAACAACAATATCGGTAATGTCTGTAATAGGCTTATAAGGTATAAGAGGCATCACAGTAATAAGAAGTGATGAAATAAAATACGACATAAGTTAGATAGTATAAAAGGGGAAGAGTTAAGAGACAGTAATTGACATATGCTCAAGTGTCAATATTGCAGAAACGTTATAAATAATAAACAGATTTCTGAGTGCACCGAATAATATATAAAACTATAAAATAAATTATGGTCTATTTTATTGTTTTAAGCTGTAGAAAATCTTATTCCCGGATACATATTCTTTTGGCTCGTGGAATTCATTCTAATTGGCTAAACTAGTTCATTATAAATTCCCCAAATATATTTTAGCAAATTCGAAGATCTTTTTTCATATGACGTTGATGAAAGAAGTACATTTTCGTTAGAAGAAGCTTTTCTTTTGTACTAATCTTCCTTCGCGATACGTTCCATACCACCAAAATGTGGATTTTAATATGCACTGAGCCATTTTTTTCTTATTTCATTAATGTTTGCCCTAAGTTTAGAAAGAGTGTATACTCTTAAACAGCCACAATTTCTTAGCACACTAGTTAGCTAATAATTCTTTGTCCTCTTTCAAAATATTTCTGGAGTGAGGAAACTGCTGGTCAAATTTACAAACAAGTAGTAGCACACTCAAGGCTCCGCAGTGAGTGGTTCAAATAGCTCTAAGCACTATGGGACTTAACATCTGAGGTCATCAGTCCCCTAGACTTAGAACTACGTAAACCTAACTAACCTAAGGACAT
The DNA here is from genome assembly GCF_023864345.2 of Schistocerca serialis cubense. NCBI lineage: Eukaryota > Metazoa > Arthropoda > Insecta > Orthoptera > Acrididae > Schistocerca > Schistocerca serialis. Next base: position 1,162,209,748 of record NC_064638.1, on the reverse strand, counting down.
CACACACATCCATGGCCGAGGCAGGATTCGCACCTGCGACCGTAGCATCCGTGTCCCAGTGAGTGTCTAGTAACTTTTTACCCAATTTGCACTTCGAGGAACTACAGATTTATTTGAAGCTGCCTCATAAACACACTACAATAAATTCTCACCTGGTGGAATTTCGCTCTGTTTCGTGACTGGTATAGATTCCCGGATTCACCTCAATCTCCTTTAAGTTTGGTTTGTTCATTTTACTGTTCCTACTGTTGCGATAACTGCGCTGCAGTGAACCTACCTGCGCAAATATACACCTTGCAAGTTTCGCAGGTGAGATTCTGTCTGGTTTGGAAGGTAGGGGATGAGGTACTGGTGAAAGTAAAGCTGTGAAGAAGGGTCGTGACTTGTATTTGAACAGTTCAGTTGGTATGGCACTTTCCTGCAAGAGGCGAAGATCCAGAGTTGAAGCCTCGATCCGGTACACAGTTTTAATCTGCCAGGAAGTTTCAGTATGTACTGTTGTTGTTTTTGTATTCGTATTATTATTATTAGTTCTTTGCCCGTAAGGTTTCTTCATACATCCTAACCTACAAGAAAATCGTCCTTCTACAGTTCCTGTTTTTATTAACTGCGGTGTTATTATTATTATCATCATTATTATTTATTATTGTTATTATCATTACTCATTTTTGGGTCCATAACAGTGATTGTTACATGGTTATTCCTTTTTTCTTGTTTCCTTCTTTTTCTCTTCCCATAACGCCTTCATTCTTTGGCTATGTTCCTGTTTTCTTTGTTGGGTCATATTTTGCCTATTTTCTGATTTTCTTTTAGTTCCAATTTCTTGTTCATCATTTTGTATCTGAATTTGTCTCATTCATTTCTCATTTCAATACAGATCCCTGCTTTTTCTAGACCTTCTTCTATTTAGTGAAACCAATTGGTTTTTCGATTGGACTGTTTACTACACCAAAAATCCTCTTTGTGGTTCTGTTATTGTTCATTCTATGTATGTGTCCATAGAATGTAGCTGGCGTTTTCTGATCGTGTCTGTAAGTCTATCTGTACGTTCGTATAATTCTTTGGTTGGTCTCTTCATCCATATTCCGTCTCCACGTACTGGTCCAAAAACTTTTCTGAGCATTTTACGTTATATTTTATCTGTCTCTGTGCTGCCGGATTCTCATATTGTGGTCTTTTCTGATGTGTACAGTGCTCCTGGGAGTACTACTGCACTGTAGTGGCTGAGTTTAGCCTATCTTATCACTGTTTATTTATAGTGATGAAATTATATTTGTCTCTGAAAGGAGACCTGAAGGTTCTAACATTATCAAACCACATAAGTAACTATTTAGATGTATATGTAATGTCGTTCTCGGGTACTGCACTCTACATTAAAAGGAATTGGACCCTACATATTTATTACACAGTAAGCTGACGTGATTGGTTGCTATGGTGAACATGCCGTGCTACTAATCAACTGATTTATTAATCAGGCAGAATATGAGAAATGTTTTTCCTTTTCATTATTTTACAAAAATTAAAAATTAATGTGAACATTACTATTTAGAAATAACAAATAAAAGAATAATCTAACCACTAATAAATTATGAGAATCATGTGTACTTATTATTCAATAACACATTCACAAAGACTGGCATCATAAGCCCTGTGAGACAGACGGAGCAGTTAGTGGAGAAGTGAAAACGACGTAAGCTGTAGTAGAGCTGTTTCAGACCTTCCGCATGCATTGTAACAGAGAGCCGCCACACCAGGGGTTGACACTCCATAATGGAAGCATCCCGCACGCGTCGCTGGCTGCGGATTGGTGACTGGAGAGGGGGGTGGGGTTGGTAGGGTGGGGGTGAAGCGGCTGTATCTGCCTTAGCCAGTCGAAAGGGCGGTGGGCGGAAGAACGCACAGAGATCGACTACACCAGCTGGGCGTTGCCAAAGGCTTGGCTAGATATCTACACTTCGTTTAACAATGATTTATTAACAACATACCATGCAACTGTACTCTTTAAAATGTTGATAAAGAAGACTTTACATTACTACACTTGTAAGTCCGTCAATCATTTTGTAACTGTGCCCGATCCTTTATACAAGATTATGAACCACGTTTCTGCCCTAAAATATGTATCCACAACTGAATATGAGGCATTCAATACCCAGACTGACTGCAGAAAGGTTTTGGAGACGCTATATTTACGCAAAGTGTAACGAAAAGGGAGGTTACCAGGATGTAACAGAGCTGAGTTTGAAAGTATAACGTAGACAGCAAATCTCAAACTATTCTGTCCGAAACTGTACTAGTATGAGAATTATAGGCACAAATGTGTTGTTATCTGTTGCCTAACACTAACTAATGACCTGAAAATGAAGAGCTTGTGGGTTGGAAGCAACAATATGCAGTGATGCCGTCTGTCTCTGTCATCGTATGGCTCCAAGAAGTGCACTAGCGACGCTGTAACTGACTTGGCGAGAAGTTCTTACAGAAGGTAAAGGCAACAACTATAGCTTCTGAGCAAACTATAGTATAAGTGAAAGGGACACATTTTGTATTAAAGAAATGTTAAGTGCTCACTGAAAGTAACAGAATTGCAAAAATTCTAAAGTGCAAAACTTCATATGGCGTTGACGAAATTTCCAATAGAATTCTAAAATGTCCTACTAACTTAATAAGTAATGCTTGGTGGTATATATAATGCATCACTGGCATAAGGAATTTTCCCAGGCGAGTTAAAATATGCAGCTGCCAAACTTCTTCAAAAGAAAGGTACATCTACATCTACATACATACTCTGCAATCCACCATACGGTGCGTGGCGGATGGTACCTGGTACCACAACTAGCATCTTTTATCCCTGTTCCACTCTCAAAAAGAAAGAGGGAAAATTACTGCCTATATGCCTCTGTACGAGCCCTAATCTCTCTTATCTTATCTTTGTGGTCTTTCCGCGAAATGTAAGTTGGCAGCAGTAAAATTGTACTGCTGTCCGCCTCAAATGCTGGTTCTCTAAATTTCCTTAGTAGCAATTCACGAAATGAACGCCTCCTTTCCTCTAGACACTCCCACTCGAGTTCCAGAAGCATTTCCGTAACACTCGCGTGATGATCAAACCTACCAGTAACATATCTAGCAGGCCGCCTCTGAATTGCTTCTATACCCTCCCTCAATCCTACCTGATAGGGATCCCAAATGCTCGAGCAGTACTCAAGAATAGGTCGTATTAGTGTTTTATAAGCGGTCTCCTTTACAGATCAACCACATCTTCCCAAAATTCTGCCAATGAACCGAAGACGGCTATCCGTCTTCCCCACAACTGCCATTACATGCTTGTCCCACTTCATATCGCTCTGCAATGTTATGCCCAAATATTTAATCGACGTGACTGTGTCAAGCGCTACACTACTAATGGAGTATTCAAATGTTACAGGATTCTTTTTCCTATTCATCTGCATTAATTTACATTTATCTTTATTTTGAGTTAGCTGCCATTCTTTACACCAATCACAAATCCCGTCCAAGTCATCTTGTATCCTCCTACAGTCACTCAACGACGACACCTTCCCGTACACCACAGCATCATCAGCAAACAGCCGCACATTGCTATCCACCCTATCCCAAAGATCATTTATGTAGACAGAAAACAACAGCGGACCTACCACACTTCCCTGGGGCACTCTAAATGATACCCTCACCTCCGATGAACACTCACCATCGAGGACAACGTACTGGGTCCTATTACTTAAGAAGTCTTCGAGCCACTCACATGTTTGGGAACCAATCCCATATGCTCGTACCTTAGTTAGGAGTCTGCAGTGGGGCACCGAGTCAAACGCTTTCCGGACGTCAAGGAATATGGCATCTGTCTGATACCCTTCATCCATGGTTTGCAAGATATCATGTGAAAAAAGGGTGAGTTGCGTTTCGCAGGAGCGATGCTTTCTAAATCCATGCTGATGCATGGACAGCAACTTCTCTGTCTCGAGGAAATTCATTATATTCGACCTGAGAATATGTTCGAGAATCCTGCAACAAACCGATGTTAAGGATATTGGTCTGTAGTTTTGAGGATCCGTTCTTCTACCTTTCTTGTATACAGGAGTCACCTGCGCTTTTTTCCAGCCGCTCGGGACTTTACACTGGGCAAGAGATTCGCGATAAATGCAAGCTAAGTAAGGAGCCAATGCAGTAGAGTACTTTCTGTAAAACCGAATTGGAATCCCATCAGGACCTGGCGATTTCTTTATTTGCAACCCATTCAGCTGCTTCATGACCCCAGGGATGTCTATCACTACGTCCTCCATACGGGAATCTGTACGAGACTCAAACGGCGGTATGTTAGTACGATCCTCCTGCGTGAAAGATTTCTCAAATGCTAAATTTAAAATTTCAGCTTTCGTTTTGCTTTCTTCGGTCGCCAGGCCAGACTGATCAGTGAGTGACTGGATGGAAGCCTTCGCCCCGCTTACCGATTTTACGTAAGACCAGAATATCCTTGGGTTTTCAGCAAGATCTTTTGCTAAGGTATGACGGTGGTAGTGGTTGAATGCTTCGCGCACGAATCTCTACTAACTTTTGCCTGTTCTCATTCTCCCGATCTTTCTTGTAGCGCGAGTGCAACTGCCTTTGCTTCCTGAGCATTCTCCGAATTGCCCTGTCAAACCACGGTGGGTCTTTTCCGTCCGTAACCCACTTTTTCGGCACATACTTGCCCAATGCGTGATTTACAATGTGTTTAAAATTTGCCCATAAATCTTCCACGTCCATCGTACCTGAAGTAATTGGAGTCGATTCTTTACTAAGTGGTAATGCTAACAACTGCTTATCTGCTCCTTCTAGTAAGAATACTCTCCTAGCCTTCTTGACCGACTTTTTAACTTTCGTGACCATAGTCTTAATGACAACATCATGATCACTAATGCCTGTCTGAACACTAACACCGTCGATGAGGTCTGGTCTGTTCGTGGCTACCAGATCTAAAATATTTCCATTACGCGTTGGCTGTCGACTTAACTGCTCAAGACAGTTTTCGGATAATGTGTTCAAAAGTAATTCACACGACGGCTTGTCTGCACCACCTGTAATGAATCCTTAGACATCCAAGTCTATACTTGGTAGGTTGAAGTCACCTCCGACTAATATAGCATGATCCGGGTACTTCTGCGATACAGAATGTAGACTCCCTTTGAATGACTCTGGACGGTAACAACACCCCACAATTAACTTTATTTCCCCTAGCCCTGTTAAACGTGTCCAGATAACATATTAACAGATAAGGTAATATGAGAAAAATACAGTGTAATATCGTTACTGACATCTTTTTCGAAAATATTCGAGAGACTAACGTACTCAAGATTCACATGATATTTGCAAACAACCAATTTACTTAGCATGTCACTGTTTGTAGTTCAGAACGAATGCCATTCTAAGAGTGCTATTTATAAATTCACTCGTAGAATATTCTCAAGCCTTAAATAATGAAACATTACCACTTGGTATGATTTGTAATCTTGGCATGTCCTTAGGTTAGTTAGGTTTAAGCAGTTCTAAGTCTAGCGGACTGATGACCTCAGATGTTAAGTCCCATAGTGCACAGAGCTATTTGAACCATTTTTTTGGGCAGAGGTGTCCCTCGTCATTCAACAATAGAACAGGGGGATGTTTCTAAATTCCCACTACAAGCTTCTGAGTATTTTGAAGGGGACTTAGTAGATAAAGCTTTGACAAGGAACTGATGTTCAGAAATGTACTGTTTTCGGATAAGTTTGAAGATTGGACCACTTTTTTCTACGGAATCTCACAGCAGTGGCTGTGTTTCAAGTACTCGTCGTCGGATTCTCTTCCACGTGGCGAAGGAAATCCTCATCAAGGTCGAGTCACAGTCAACCCTAGTAGTTGCGAACGTGCCAGATTTTCACATTCGTATCTGAGATCGGACCCAAATGGTTTGTGGTGGACTGAGGGACCACTAAAGTTACTCGATACAGCAGTGTTGAGATCCTCCATTACATACTGTTCTCTAAAGCAGGAGTACTGAATATGATCCAAAGTTGAAACTCATATCCAAACGACCCATTTCGGGCATGGGTTCCTTGCAAAAACTTAACATTGCAAGTCGTCTCGACAACCGCTAGAGGCCTGTGTAAGAAGACAGACGAACGATTTGGCAAAAACTTATGAGCGCTGGTTACTATGAGGGCTATTCTCTTTTTCAGGATCTGTTCGGCAGCAGAATGAAAACCACAGTGAAACTGAGAAATATTTTGTTTGGAGTATTCGGTCATCCTTCCAGGGCAGGTAGTTCTGTACGTAGTCTCCGCTCCGACTTAGACAACTGTCAAAGCCTTGTACCAACGTCCCAATACACTCGTCGTAAGAGGCATCCACTTCTGCTTTGAGCCAATTGTTTTTGCTGGCCTGCACCTGGCTGTCTACGACAATATGCTGTGTTCACAGCCAGCGGTTCATGTGAATAAAGAGATGAAAATCAGAGAGAGCCATGTCTGGACTGCATGATGGGTGATCAAACACTTCCCATCGAAAAAGCTGCCGGAGCGTTTTTGTTGCAGCTGATTTGAGTGCCGAGGGTTGTCAAGACAGGACTTGGCTGTCACAGATCACAGCTACATTACGTGGGGTGCGTGATATCGGACGGAACTCCTCAGCTTGAGCACATGGAATGGCATCGCGTACAACACACTTGGCGGAAGACGCTGTTGTTGTGGGCATCTCTACGTGGTCACTGTGCACTCAGAATAGTTAGTTAGTTGATTGGTTAGTTACTTGTTCCATTGATCAATCTCACGGTAAACGCTGTGATGTGGAACGTGTCAAGTGCTTAAGTAATTCACACATGAATCAAGGTTTCTTTGTTTTAAGCTTAAAACTCTTTTTACCTACCTCATTCCTATTCAAGAATTCATCTGTGGTATAGAAGGAGTTGTCAAGGAGATATGATTCCAATTCATTTTTGAAACTGTTACTGCTGTCTGTCAGACATTTTATTTCATCTGCTAATTTATCGAAAAGTTTTACAGCAACATATTTACACCTTTCTGTGCCAAAGATAGGATAAGTAGAGTATAGTGTAAGTCCTTCTTCCTTCTGATATTATAATCATGAATATCACTGTTGTTTTCCAACTGGTCCACGTGTTGAGAACAAATTTCCTTACTGAGTAAATGCACTGTGAGGCGTAAGAATTCCTAAATTTTTTAACAGATGTTTACAGGATGTGCGACTATGGGCCCCACACATTATTCTAAGTACTTTCTTTTGAACAGTGAATACTCTTTACCTAGGTGTTGAGATACCCCAAAATATTATTCCGTATGACATCAGAAAGTGAAAGTATGCAAATTATGTTAGCTTATTAATTTCTATATCCCCAAAATTGGCAATGATTCTGATTGCAAAAGTTGCTGAACCTAGTCATTTTAAGAGTTCCAAAATACGAATTTTCCAATTAAGTTTCTCATCTATATGTATACCAGAAAACATAGTGTGATCTACCCTGACTGCTGATTCCTGTGAATGTGTTATAATTATTGAAGGAACTGCACTCCTTGCAGTAGAAAATTGGATGTGCTGTGTTTTTTCAAAGTTCAGAGCAAGCCCATTCGCAGAAAACCAATCAATAACTCTTCTAAAGACATTATTTGTATAATTTTCTATTGCAGTTTCTTTGTTTTAAGCTTAAAACTCTTTTTACCTACCTTATTCTTATTCAAGAATTCATCTGTGGTATTTTTGTTTATTTATTTATTTAGCTTATGGCATATAACACATCATATAGAAAAGACAAAAATCATAAGACACAGAAATAAAGAGTAGTCACAGTGTGTAACATATAGTTGTAGATATAAAAGTGTTTAAAAATAGTGTATATAACAAACAAAAGTTCACAAACAAACATCCAGATTTGTGACATAGTCTATTGCACTTTCAGTCGCGGTCAGAAACTCGTTGGGGTCTCCTGCAAAACGTCTCAGAGGGCAATCTTCCACGATGTGACGAATCGTCTGCCGGTCCGCACCGCAGTCACATCTCGGGGTGGTGATTTTACCCCACCTGTGGAGGCTGTCTGCACATCTGCCGTTATTTGTCCGAATTCGATTCAGGGGCGTCCAAGTTTTCCTTGGCAAAATGAATCCTGGTGGTTGGACATTGATGCATGGCATATTCTGCAGGTTTTGGGGCACAGATTCGCTCCACCGCATTTTCCAGAGGTTGCCATAATCCGGGTTGAGAGGATGCGTATTTTTTGCCTTTTTTAAAGAGGGGTGTCTTGAGCGCCATCTCCAGGGCAGGAACATCCTTATGGATTGGCAGTTTCTCGTTGTTCAGCACTTTTCCATACTCGCGTAAGAGAGCGTTCTCTCTGCGCAGGTCCGGTGGGGGAATGTTGCTCAGTATAGGTAGCCAGTGTAAAGGCGTTGGCTTTATTGTTCCTGATATCATCCTCATTGTGTAGTTTAGTTGAGCATCGATCAAGCCTGTGTGTTTACTGTTTAGCCATACCGGTGTGGCATATTCTGCTGTTGTGTAGACAAGTCCCAGAGCCGAAGATCTCAGTACAGCCGCGGAAGAGCCCCACGTGGTCCCACATAGCTTCTGTATGATATTATTTCGAGTATTAAGTTTTGCGGCTGTATTACGTAGGTGTTCCTTGAATGTTAACTGGATTAATAATGATGCTTGAATCATCAGCAAACAGTGTCAGTTTAGCTTCTTGTTTCAGATAAGAAGGGAGGTCATTCACATATATCAAGAACAGAAGGGGACCCAGGACCGAACCCTATGGAATACCTAATGTTATTTCACCCCAGTTAGATTGGGAAATTTCCTTAAATCACTTTAACCATATAAAGAAACTTCTTGCTTCCTGTTCTGCAGATATGACTTGAAACAGTCATATGCTGTTCCATTCATACAACAGAATTGTAATTTCTGTAACATAATGTTACAATGTGACGTGGTGCAATCGACTGGCGTACTGGCCACACTGCGCAACATATTTGCGCAAAGCATCATCGCAGTTTCTTGAAATAACCTTCGTATTAATTTGACAGCGGACTGCAGGGGATACGGGAACCAGTACGAGAAGTGACCCTCATTTATCTGTCTGGGACATACTGACTGCAATTTCAAAGAATCGTGTTCCCAATATTTGTAATTGGTTCTCCTGCGTAATCACTGTTAGCTCGCAGTGGCTGAAAACAACTGATCTCCAGCTATCTCTACCAATATGGGTAAAAGATGGAGAATATTAAAAACACGCGAGGTGTCAGTCACGTATGAGAGGCAGGCAAATGAAAATCAAACAATCGGCACTACGGGACCATGGAACACTACCACCAGCACAAAAGTTAAGTAATTTATCTCACAGGGAGATGAGGTGATCAATTCCTGTTTCGTAGAACGATGTCGGCCGCTGGCGCATCCACAACCGCGTCCACTCGTTCGACTGAAACCGACGACTATGCATGTCTTTCTTTCATATCGACAAAGATGTGAAATTCACACTGTGAATAATCCGGGATGTACAGAGGATGTCGCAGTGTTTACCAACGAAATCGCTGACGCAAAGTCTTCGCCCGATCGGCGGTGTGGGGGCGGGCATTATCATGCGAGAGGATGGTTCTGTCAAACAGCATTCATCGGCATTTTGATTTGATGGTGCATCGCAGTTTTTGGAAAGATTATTCACAGCGCTGCACTTTAATTTTGGTTCAACGCTAGAGAAACTTGACGTGCAAGGGAGGCACCGCAGTCACAGAAAAAGGTCATCATGACGTTACTTGGTGCCGCCTTTTCCAGACCGAGGGCAAATGGCAGTCACTGAAAGCATCCTACATCTCAGAAATCCCACATCAAAGAAATCCAAAACTGTTCACACACGTTCCGGTAAGTTTGACGATAATGCCAACACCATCATTGTCAATCGGACGAAGGATACATTACTGTGATTTGGTCGGGAAACACTGTACCATCCTCCATACAGTCCTGCGCGTGTACACTTCTCATTTGACTGACCTTTATACAATATACTCTGTGGTCCCAAAAGTCGTGGGATACCTCCTAGTATCGTGTCGAACCTCCTTTTGCCCGGAATAGTGCAGCATTCATCGTGGCAGGGGCTCAACAGCTCGTTACAAGTTCCCTGCAGAAGTATTGAGCCACGCTGCCTTCATAGCCGTCCATAATTACGGAAGTGTTGCCGGTACAGGATTCTGAGCACGAACTGACCTCTCGATTATGTCCCATGAATTTTCGTGATGTGAGTGGCCCAGCCATTCACTCGAATTGTCCAGAATGTTCTTCAAACCAAACGCGAACAATTGTGGCCCGGTGACATTGCGTATTATTAGCTATAAAATATTTTATCGTTGTTTAGGAACATGTCGTCCGTGAACGGCTGTAAACTGTCTACAAGTATCCCAACGTTTAGAGGACCCAGTCCATACATATAAACACCGTCCACACCATTATGGGACCATCACAAGATTGCAAAATACCTTGTTAACAACTTGGGTCCATTCCTCGTGGGTTATGCACCATCAACTTTTACCAGCTGAAATTGGAACTCGTCTGACCAAGCCACTGGATCGTCTAGGATCAAACCGATGTGGTCAGGAGCCTAGGAGAGGCGCTGCAGACCATGTCGTTCTGTTAGCAAAAGCACTCACGTCGATCGTCTGCTGCTGTAGCCCATGAACTCGGAATTACGCCTCACTGTTGAAACGCATGCGTTCGTCGTATGTCCCACGTTGATTTCTGCGGTTATTTCACGCAGTGTTACTTGTCAGTTAATTTCCGTCGTGCGGCCGTTATGACGTCGTAAACCTTTTCACATGAATCACCTGAGTACAAACGACAGCTCCACCAATGTACTGCCCTTTTGTACCCTGTGTCCACGATACTATCGCCATCTGTATATGTGCTTATCGCTATCCCACGACATTTATCACCTCAACCAATACTGAAAACTTTTCTCTTGAAAGGAATAGCTAGCCATTTAGCTGGGTCTTTTTCAAACAATCAGAGACAAAATTTTAAATATATGAAACGATGACTACAATTACTGCAATGTTAAAAGTTTATCATAGCGAGCATTAACGGACAGCCATCAAACCGCAAACTCAACAGACCATACAAGGTGAGCATAAAGTCTTCCCTGGCTACAAAAATGTATTCCAAAGGAAGTTTTCTAGATATTGTTATGCAGTTTGTTTCTAATAGTAGCTTAAAAATTTTATTGCTGCGGTACAGCATATTATCCATGCTTTGCATGTGCAACTTCTGGGCTACGATCAATTTCTGTCCATGTCTGTGCCAACATCTCTTCCGTCCCATTCTCTGAAACATCTCGTATTAGTGCCATAAAGTTATTCGTATCCGGAACAGCTTAACGGCTCGCACTATCGTCAGTTTAACCCCACATGAAGGAGGAGCTGTACTACTATACTACACTCCGCCCGAATAGGCCATGAAGGCCCAACAGTACCGACCGACCGCCGCGTCGTCCTCAGATCACAGGCGTCTCCAGATGCGGATATGGAGGGGCATATGGTCAGCACACCGCTCTCCCGGCTTTATGGCAGTTTACGAGACCTGAGCCGCTACTTCTCTATCAAGTAGCTCTTCAGTTTGCCTCACAGGAGCTGAGTGCAGCCCACTTGCCAACAGCGCTCGGCAGACAGCATGGTCACCCATCCAAGCTATAGCCCAGCCCGACAGCGCTTAACTTCGGTGATCTGACGGGAACGGATGGCACGTAAAAGACGGGCTATGATTGGTGAACGTGTTGGCCAAGATGCTGGATCGTCTCCACCTATGTAATTGCTTCGGAATCCTGCAGACGCTGCACTTTATATGGGTGGAAATACAGCAGTTTGCGTGAAATCTTAATCATAGCGTTGTGGGGACTAGATGTTCCTGCTTCTGTGTGAAAACAGCGCGTCGATTTTCGCGGCCTGCTTTGACGTGTTGCAGTCACGATACTGACATTGTCATCCATCAGTCCATGTCTGCCGCTTCTTGCTTCGTCACCAACACTACCAGCCTCTTTAAACTTTTCATATCATCCTTTGATGACCGTCACACCTGGCGGATCTCGACCATGAGAACTTTGGGACTGTCGCTGAACTGTAATAGGTGACCGTGTTTATGAAACCATAAAACCCATTGTAAAGTCTCCTGCATTTGGTCAGTAGCACTACTAAATTACTCCACTTGTAATAAGAGAGAGACGAAAGAAACCAGAGCACATATAGAAGTGTAGCCATAGAAACTTCATGCATTAAGAAAACATCTGGAACAAAACGGTTCAAATGGCTCTGAGCACTATGGGACTTAACATCTGAGGTCATCAGTTCCCTAGAGCTTAGAACTACTTAAACCCAACTGACTTGAGGACAGCACCCACGTCCATGCCCGAGGCAGGATTCGAACCTGCGACGTAGCGGTCGCACCGTTCCAGACTGAAGCGCCTAGAACCGCTGGACCACAACGGCGGCCATCTGGAACAGTCTGCGTAGCTCTATCTATCGCAGTTCCTAAAAAATAAACTTTTTGTGTGTCACAGGAAGACTCTTTGCTTACTCTTTATTTCTACTTACTTAATATGGCGCAACTGAACGCTGTTATTCTGCCGCCGCCTACGGTCGTAAGGAATTTTTATAACGGGACCTATGGCAGTCGCAGTCATCGTCAGTTCATGAACGCTGCGACGCCGTATACCCTCATTCATAATGTTCGGCGGGGTAAGTAGGCTGTTTGGTGGCACTGAAGCTAAACCATGAAGATCAGAAATACCCCTTCCAAGAATTCATCATCATTGACGGACGATCAGTAAATTTACTATGCGGGGTGAAGCCGATAACGTCCACGAGCGCAACACCACATGCTAACCCGTAGTATTATACGCATTTAGATTTTTACACGTTTTGTTCATGCTTCAGCTTCATTCCCAAATAAAAGAAGAGCAGCCACTTATATATTGTGAACGATCGTGAAGAGTACAATCTCTACTCAGATTTAATAATTGTATGAGACCTGAATACATTGCTAGCGAATGGTGACATCATCTTTATTGTATATGTTGATGTACATCCTCTGTAACACTGAATATTCGAAGGTTTTTGTGAATGAGTAATATTCATGAAATGCTCTACATTGGAATTAAAAAAAAATATTCACAGGGTTACATATGGCAGGAAAAGATCTGCCGTTGACCTATTGGATATTTATGAAACTGGACAATTTGAATTGTTAGAGGCAAATGTAATGAATATTCAACTGTTAGATTCAGTGCTCTGTCTGCCATTAAATGGAAAATTAATGGTAATGGCTATTCAAAAGTGAACAATTTCTCGAAGCACACAGTTATAATAATTAATATTACACACTTATAAGTGAAGAGCCAAAGAAACTATTAAAGCTGCCTAATATGGTGTAGGGACACCGCGAGCAGGCAGAAGAGCCCCATCACGACGTGGCACCAACTCGAATAATGTCTGAAATAGTGATCTAGGGAATTAACACCTTGAATCCTGCAGGGCTGTAAATAATCCTTAAGAGTACGAGGGGTGGAGATCTTTTCTGAACAGCACGTTATAAAGCATCCCAGATGTGCTCAATAACGTCCTCGTCTGGGAATGTTGATTGCAAGTGGAAGAGTTTAATCTCAGGAGAGTGTTCCTGTAGCCACTCTGTAGCAATTCATGACGTGTGGGGTATCGCATTGTCCTGCTAGAATTCCCAAAGTCCATCGGAGTGCACAATGGACATGAATCGATGCAGGTGATCAGACAGGATGCTTACGTACGTGTCAGCAGTCAGAATCGTATATAGACGTATGAAAGGCCCCATATCATTCTAATTGCACGCGCGCGACACAATTTACAGCTTGAACAGTCCCCTGCTGACATGCAGGGTTCATGGGGTCTCCATACCCGTACTCGTCCATACGCTTTGAAACGAGACTCGTCTAAGCAGGCAACATGTTTGCAGTCATCAACAGTCCAATGTCGGTGTTGACGGGCCCAGGGGAGGAGTAAAGATCCTTTGTGTCGTGCAGTCATCAAAGGTACACGAGTGGACCTTCGGCTCCAAAATCCGTTATCGATGATGTTTCGTTGAATGGTTCCCACGCGGACACTTGTTGATGGCACAGCATTGAAATCTGCAGCAATTTTCGGAAGGGTTGCACTTCTGTCACTTTGAACGATTCTCTTCAGTCGGTGATTGTCCCATTCTTGCAGGATCTTTTCCCGGCCGCAGCGATATCAGAGATTTGAATTCAAGGTACACTCGTGAAATGGTCGTACGGGAAAATTCCCACTTCATCGCCATCTCGGAGATGCTGTGACCTATCACTCGTGCGCCGGCTATAACACTACGTTCAAACTCACTTAAAACTTGATAATCTGGCATTGTAGCAACAGTAACCGATCTAAAAACTGCGCCGGACACTTGTTGTCTTATATAGGCGTTTCAGACCGCAGCGCCGTACTCTGCCTGTTTACATATCTCTGTATTTGAATACGCATGCCTATACCAGTAACTTTGCCGCGTCAGTGTAATAACATTACCTCCACATGGATAACCACCTTATCACTGGTGAATAGGTTTATGTGTCTCGATGATCCACTGACCCAGATGGGAGGAGCCACGCCCCTGGCACGGTCACCCATGCCAGACTGGTGAGTTTGTGAGATTCCAGACAAAGTGTAGTCCCTTTACGGGACTCTCTTCTTTGTAGTATGTGAGTGGCAACCGCAAGGGCATCAGCTTTCTGACTTTACTTCTGTTTACTTGTGTCAGGCGTCTTCTGTTTTTTGTTTTCTGTCGGCCTCCCTTGACCAACTCTTGTTCTAACGATATTAGCTTTCAAGGCATGATGGTGTCTTTCATTTTCCTTTTCCTTTTCGTTCTCTAATGGTGAAACGTTGGCAAGGGATCCCAGAGCCTGTTTAGGTTACCGATAGCTGTACAGAATCAAAACTTCGAGAAACTTCCAGTGAAATTTGATTAACGAATCAGAGCTTGAGAAATTCACGCAGCCCTCCCAGCAAACTCTAAACCACGTTCAAGAAAACATGAGTCGCGTAACCTCTGCTCAATCCATGGCGTGCAGGCAGTGGTTGTACGCTACGTAGTCAACGGAGGGGGGGGGGGGGGGGGAGTATGAGTTTCCTTTAAATATCTAAAACGTATCCAGGTCCTCCTAAAAAGAAGAGCGAGCAGATGTTTGGTAACCTACTTTCGGAAAATCCCCGTTAGTCCTAGGAACCTAAGCAGCCTCTGAAAGAGGATGGATTCAAAGGTCAATGACAAAACTGTGAAAACGGAACAGGGAAATGGGTCAATGATTATATAAAAGTAGCAAACCTGAAATGTGATAAGAATTTCCCAGCAAGAGACAGAATTAGCAAATATTCTAAAAGACATGAATATCGATGTTGTAGCAATCACAGAAACGATAGTGAAAGTGAGAGGTAGTAAATATGTAGGCGATTACCTTATGTTCTATGGTGGAATCAATAAAAATGAACGAGCAAGCATAGGTGTGGCTTTACTCCTGCGTAGGAGGTGGGAAAATGAGATCGAATATTGCACATACATGAGCGAAAGAATGCTTACAGTCAGGCTGAAACTAAGACGAGGTATCGCCATCATTATAAGAAAATACGTTGAGTCTACTACCTTCTAAGAAGAGCTACAGAAGACTCTGAATAAATAGAGAGCTACTGATCAGATCGTTATGGTGGGTGAGTTCAATGACGGAATAGGAAATATCCGCGTAACGAATAGTGTAGGACCTTTGGAGAATCGGTATGTAATGAAAATGGAAAACACAAAGAGATTTAGCCACTTACAATAATCTAAAAGCAGTAAACTCACTTTTGAAGAAAAAAGATACACAAAAGTATATTTGGCCCTGTAGTGATCTTCTGAGATACATTTTAGTAAATGATAAGCTAGAGGGTCAAGCCAGAAATACCAGAGTTTATAGAGGACGGGATGTAGGATCACATTGTTTTCTACTAATATCCAGAACAGATCATTTTGTGAAGTCGAAGGAAATGACAAAATAAATAGGTCAGTAACAAGATCATAGTGATTATACAAAACATTTTATGTTTTCGAAATTTCGAATATAGACAACTGTCAATAGAATGACGACAACGAGAATTTGTTCCAGACCGGGACTCGAACCAGGATTTCCCACCTATCGCTAGTGGTCGCCTTTCCATTTGGCTATCCGAGCACGCTCTGCGGCCAACCTAACCTAACCTAACCTAACCTAAAGAGTCATGAGGACGAAATGAGGATGGGAACCCGTGTATGGAAACGTCATTCAGTGACGCTATGGAGAGCCGAAGTTATAGAGTTATAGGCGGCGGCGCCTATATGTGATTCCATAATGATGTTACAGACTTCCAGGTATGATAGAGAAGGATCAATTTGAGATATCCAGCCCGGAAACGAGTAAGTCGATAGTTGTTAGCGAAAGTCTTCTCACACTTCGATATACAGGGTGTTACAAAAAGGTACGCCCAAATTTTCAGGAAACATTCCTCACACACAAAGAAAGAAAATATGTTATGTGGATATGTGTCCGGAAACGCTTACATTCCATGTTAGAGCTCATTTTATTACTTCTCTTCGAATCACATTGATCATGGAATGGAAACACACAGCAACAGAACGTACCAGCGTGACTTCAAACACTTTGTTACAGGAAACGTTCAAAATGTCCTCCGTTAACGAGGATACATGCATCCACCCTCCGTCGCATGGAATCCCTGATGCGCTGATGCAGACCTGGAGAATGGCGTATTGTATCACAGCCGTCCACAATACGGGCACGAAGAGTCTCTACATTTGGTACCGGAGCTGCGTAGACAAGAGCTTTCAAATGCCTCCATAAATGAAAGTCAAGAGGGTTGAGGTCAGGAGAGCGTGGAGGCCATGGAATTGGTCCGCCTCTGCCAATCCATCGGTCAACGAATCTGTTACTGAGAAGCGTACGAACACTTCGACTGAAATGTGCAGGAGCTCCATCGTGCATGAACCACATGTTGTGTCGTACTTGTAAAGGCACATGTTCAGCAGCACAGGTAGACTATCCCGTATGATATCATGATAAGGTGCTCCATTGAGCGTAGGTGGAAGAACATGGGGCCCAATCAAGACATCACCAACAATTCCTGCCCAAACGTTCACAGAAAATCTGTGTTGATGACGTGATTGCACAACTGAGTGCGGATTCTCGTCAGCCCACACATGTTGATTGTGAAAATTTACAATTTAATCAAGTTGGAATGAAGCCTCATCCTTAAAGAGAACATTTGCACTGAAATGAGGATTGACACATTTTTGGATGAACTATTCGCAGAAGTGTACCCGTGGAGGCCAATCAGCTGCTGATAGTGCCTGCACACGCGGTACATGGTACGGAAACAACTGGTTCTCCCGTAGTACTCCCCATACAGTTACGTGGTCAACGTTACCTTGTGCAGCAGCAACTTCTCTGACGCCGACATTAGGGTTATCGTCAACTGCACGAAGAATTGCCTCGTCCATTGCAGGTGTCCTCGTCGTTCTAGGTCTTCCCCAGTCGCGAGTCATAGGCTGGAATGTTCCGTGCTCCCTAAGACGCCGATCAATTGCTTCGAACGTCTTCCTGTCGGGACACCTTCGTTCTGGAAATCTGTCTCGATACAAACGTACCGCGCCACGGCTATTGCCCCGAGCTAATTCATACATCAAATGGGCATCTGCCAACTCCGCATTTGTAAACATTGCACTGACTGCAAAACCACGTTCGTGAAGAACACTAACTTGTTGATGCTACGTACTGATGTGCTTGATGCTAGTACTGTAGAGCAATGAGTCGCATGTCAACACAAGCACCGAAGTCAACATTACCTTCCTTCAATTGGGCCAACTGGCGATGAATCGAGGAAGTACAGTACATACTGACGAAACTAAAATGAGCTCTAACATGGAAATTAAGCGTTTCCGGAAACATGCCCACATAACATCTTTTCTTTATTTGGGTGTGAGGAATGTTTCCTGAAAGTTTGGCCGTACCTTTTTGTAACACCCTGTGTATGTACTCGCACTGTTGTTTCTAAGATGTAGATGGTGGTGGTAAGTTCCTATGGGACCAAACTGCTGATGGTATCGGTCCCTAGGCTTAAACACTACTTAATCTAACTTAAACTTACGCTAAGGACGACACACACACCCATGCCATAGGGTGGACTGTAACCTCCTAAACCGAACGGCTAACCCGCGCGCTTAAGATTGTAGGGAAGGAAACTTTCAGAGGTGCTAGTGTGGAGCAAAACAAGAAAAAAGTTGACAATAAACCTTAAGTGCTGTGAGTACTTATTGAATAGAGGAGATCTGCTTTACAAAAACGAAGATGAAAACAATACAACCCATTACAATTTAGTTCACAGTCTCATCCGCTACTCAACAACAAGTAAAATAATTATCTTGGGTTGAGCAATGAAATTTGCTAAAACGCCTTGAATGTACCTAGTGGTTTCTTCTACTATCTATAACTAAAACGAACAATAATGGGATCTCAGTGTTTGTTACAGATAAGATATGGGCGAACTCCAGCGTAGTAGACTTATCAGTAATATCAAAGTCCAGCACATGATGCGACCACTTATATATGTCACATATGAAACAGATAAGTGAATTCTTACGAGTTTTCTTACGATAATTTTCGTCGCTCCGTGGTCATACCACACTAGACAATGATGCATAAGAAATGTCCTTAATAGTTTTTCAGCTTTTCCTGTGGTGCATTTGATATCAGTCCGGAAAATAGGTTCTAGTTTCTCGTTTTTACATAATTGTATGGCACAATTTTAATGTTTTCTCTACTATTGATTCTGGCAAATGACTGGAGACAAAAAATTAAAGCTACATTGACTATAACTGTGTCAACAAGTGTATGCTACCAAACGAGCACAAAACGGTGGAAATAAGTTCTTCATATACGTCATAAAATGTACTATGTAGCCTCCGTCCCATCACGTCTTACTGATTCTTAATAGTAACAGTTTCCTTTTTAAGGCGATAAGACACATGTAAGTGGTGGATAACTGAGAGAACACACTTCGAACAAATCTTGATCTCGTTGCTTTAAACGAAATGGGCCTCTTTCCTTAACGAATATTTGGTAAATATCTCCAATTTTAAGTGGAAAACGGGAGCTGTGAACGGATAACATTTCGTAACACTTGTTCTACTTATTCAGTCAATAAGTAACACATTTCCTAACAATGGCTAGACGCAACATAGTTTATACTAATAGATAAATTCAGTTCACCTTGTAACGGGACATCCACCTCTTGCATTTTCAGTACTTTTCCTCAACAGTAGTTGTCGATACCAGTATCAATTTTCGAATTTTGGACTGGTCAGTATTATCTCAGTTGCTTTTCTGAAAACTTCCATATAATTTTATACACAGTATTTTATATTACAAGTTAAAATTTATGAAAATGAATGACTTTATAAAATTGACTAGGTATAAAAAAAAGTGAAATAAGAGGAAACATCTATGAAATGAAATTTTGGGTTGGACTGCAGTACCAAATGTCACACTGAAAACAAGCCCTGTCCTGTCCTTTTGTGTTATTACACTATGTGTCTGTGTACCCTGTGTATCTGTGTTTTTACTGTCTTTATGTGTTTACCTGATAAGACTTATGTTGCAGAATTTTTTTAATACTCAGCTACATTCACTATGATGAGGAATACTGTTATCCTCAAATATAATTTGCATTAATAATATGTTATTTTCTTTGTAAAGATGTTTACAGACATTATTAATTCTGTTCTGTTTCAATGCTCATATGTGAAATTAAGGTTTCGAAAACTATTCTCATTATTTTATGTATTTACTCATGTCATAATCCTGTAACACTGATGTATATGTTTATTTCTATTCTTTTGTAATGCCCATATTACTACAAATGTTATCTGTATTATTATGTTTTAACGATGTTTTCTGTATCTCTGTAATTGTATTCTAATGTTATAAAATTGTAATGGACACCAGTTCATCAAATTAAGTAACTTGTAACCATACACTTCACTGCACACGTTTCTGTTGGTCATAGTATATGCACAATATGTGAGAAGTTGGGACTGTTATTGTTTGTACGTGTGTTAATAATTCAGCAGGGGACTGGTTAACAGCATTGCTGGTTCTGAGAACAATTCCAAAAACTTTGTGAGTGACCAAGTGGTGGTTCATGGACTTGCTATATTGTCCTCAAGACTCTTCGATGGTGACTGTGCACCTGCACGGTCGCAACAGATGTCTGCTGGCCATCTCTACAAGGACTACAGTGGATCTGCATCTTTGATGACCCACCATTACCATTATTTCTATAAGGACTGCAGTGGGTCTGCACCTCTGGTGGCCCACCAATACCGTAATCTCTACCAGGACTACAGTGGGTTTTCTCTGTGATGGCCTACCTACCAATATTCTTCAAAACTTCGGCTGACTCTGCTGTGGGTTTGCTCTGTTGTGGCCCATTACCTGTCTGCATGTCAAGAGTCAGCACTGTCTTTCCGTTGGAAGGACAACACTACTTCTTCAAGACTGCATGGAAATCCACTACTTCCTTCTGCATTTTCTCTTACTGCTCAGACTTTGTGCATAAAATTGTAATTAATACTGTGATGAACGATCAGGACTGTCTTTATGGACTGTGAGGAAATCTTTGCCTTTGGCCAACAGTGTATGAATAAGTGTGTGCATTTGATACCTTTGCTATTGCAATTATGAAAAATTTCAACAAATATGTACTGGCCAGTACCCAAAACAATTTGTAAAATTTTTTGTGGGGAGCATGAGGGCTATGTAAGTAGGCTGTTTAGGTTTTTATATTGGTAACGCCACACAGCGCACTATATGAAAATCACTGACTTTGCTGTGTGCAGTCTGTGTGTGGTTTGCATTGTTGGAATTTGCTATTTTAGTGTTGGGCAGTTGGCTGTTAACAGCGTGTAGCGTTGCGCAGTTGTAGGTGAGCCGCCAGCAGTGGTGGATGTGGGGAGAGAGATGGCGGAGTTTTGAGAGCGGATGATCTGGACGTGTGTCCATCAGAGACAGTAAATTTTAAGACTGGATGTCATGAACTGATATATATATATATATATATATATATATATATATATATATATATATATATATATATATATATCAGTTCATGACATCCAGTCTTAAAAATTTACTGTCTCTGATGGATATATATATATATATATATATATATATATATATATATATATATATATATAATGCCATTTGAACACTATTAAGGTAAATACATTGTTTGTTGTTCTTTATCAAAATCTTTCATTTGCTAACTATGCCTATCAGTAGTTAATAACTTCAGTAGTTAGAATCTTTTATTTAGCTGGCAGTATTGGCGCAGTAGTTTGAGTAACAAAGAATTTCGTGAGGTAAGTGATTCATGAAAGGTATAGGTTATTGTTAGTCAGGGCCCTTCTTTTGTAGGGACTATTAAACGTGAGATTGAGTTGCGCTAAAAATATTGTGTGTCACGTTAGTGTTGATCAGAATAAGTAAAGAGAGTAATGTCTGAGTACTATCAGTTTTGATCAGCTGTTTGAAAAGCAAATAATGTAAGAAGTTTATCAGCGCAGTCATTCATAAATTTTTCTAAGGGGACATTTCAGTATTAGTCTTAATGTTATGATTGATATGTACTATATTCCTTTCATCATAAGAATAAACCTGATGCAAACAAACACAGAAACCACGACTGGTCAGAAGCCGTAGCATACGTACACTGCTGTTGTTACGCTCTTGGAAGTACGTCCTACTAAAGTGTTAGATATAATATTACTAACATACCTTTAATGAAACTTTAAGATATTCAAATCTATTAACAGCAATCAACGTTTTCCTTAATTACGCTTAGGTTATGTACGTTATATTTCAAAAATCGCGTATAGTCACGGCCTCTGCACTATTGAGAGCTAATTGTCGCGCTGTTAATGCGCAGTATGAAAATGGCTGAGGCTGTTTCCTGTTCCGTAGTGAAACACGCATGTGGAACACTGTTAGAAAGTGCCGAGAAGTAGATTGTTCTTAATGTTTGTCATAAATTTACAGATAAAATCATTTTGAAGTTTTCCGATGGACTGTATTAGATACAGTTGCAACACCAAAGCAAGGTAAACTACTGCGGAATCGGTAGCGTAATAACTTCATTAATTGTTACAGCGCATGGTGCACTGGTTTAAGTCCAGTTTGAGCCAATTTTTCTTCTCGTTCAATTTGAATTATTTACATCTCATAATTGTAAAATTCATCATGATTTTTCAAGAATAATGCTCATCTTCTTGTTTTTGATTACATATTGCAAGCGAAATTCCTGTTTTCATTTCAAATTCTCAGTTATCGACATTTTATGAAATCCTGTTAATAGAGGTTGCTTAAATTAGGAAAATATGACACTTTGATTTTTTTAAGGCAAAAAATGAAAAACTGAATACTTTTAATTTGGACTACGTCCATTGTTTTATACCACAGATGTGTCGTTGAAACATGAAAAACAATCTTTTTCATAGCATCGAGCACACTATACAAATGCTGCATTTTTACATTTCCCACTGTACCATTACAATATGAAACCAACAGAACTGATCTGGAGCCAATATTAGGGCTTTAGCCCGATAAATAACAATACTGTTAAACTACCAGACGTAGTAGATTTAACGCACGCAGATTTTTCGTGTCACTGTGGAACGTTGGCGGACATAGAATGACATGTCATAAGAGAAGAGGAGAAAATGAGGCGCCTGGGTGGCTTCGTGCATTCTGTAGTTGATCAACTCGTTATCGACGTAGCAAATGACAGTTCCGTACCGAAATGTATTTCTCGGATTTGGATAAGGAGGGAGCTAAGAGATTACCTGACGACTGACTGTAATTAATACTTTAAGTGGCTACAGTATTCAACGGTTCGGTGATATCCCTGCAGTATACCTTTGCATCGCCCATGGCTCGCTCCTATGTCGGCGATTGCTGCTCAAACACTGTCTCCCCTTCCACGTACACCATAATTACTCTACCACGCCAATAATCGGGGCTACGCTTGTCTGGTATTTCCGGGAGGGGGGGCGGGGGGGGGGGGAGGGAGTTCGCTGGAGGCCGACCCACACAATAACCCTGGGTTCGTGGGTTCGGTGTGGAGCAGCGGTGAGGCGGGTGGACTGGTGTGGCCTGTTGTGGGGTTGTGAACCACTGAGGGCTACAGCGCGACGAAGCCTATCCGTCGTTTCTAGGTCTCCGGTTTAAATACACAATATAGGGCCGGCCGGAGTGGCCGCGCGGTTCTAGGCGCTACAGTCTGGAACCGAGCGACCGCTACGGTCGCTGATTCGAATCCTGCCTCGGCCATGGATGTGTGTGATGTCCTTAGGTTTAATCAGTTCTAAGTTCTAGGCGACTGATGACCTCAGAAGTTAAGTCGCATAGTGCTCAGAGCCATTTGAACCAACACAATACACAATACAATGTCTCGCTCCGAAAAAAACACCCTGCGTTTTAGGAATTTTCGTCACTCTTGTTTGAGATTATACTACTACGTCAAGTGAGAACCAGAGCATTTTATGCTTTCCGTCTGGTCACCTAACATGCGCGCGGTGTTGCCGGAGATTCTCCGAATATTATTTCAATTTAAAAATTAAACGACATTCGAAGCTGTGATGTTTCTTTGCTCGTCTCTTTTTACGTCTGAACTGCAGCTGCTCACATCATTGCAGGGTCGCTGGACCGCTGGCTGGCCAGTGCTGTTGTCCAGGTTAAATGCGCCGGTAAAGCTGTCTTCCCACGCATTATCGCTCAATCTATGTGCGTATAATGCAGTGTATAAGGCATCCTTATGATCGTACTTCACTGTACTGCTCACAACTTGGCTTCCGCTCTATGTGAAACGAAATCCAATGAGATTCAAGCAAACGTGGAAGAATACATGGTATAATGTATACACCAGGTTTTTCCTTATGATGAACAGAGTATACTTCTGAGTGTACAATTAAAATTATGTTTTTGGAAAAAATTGAAATTACGAACTATTGGCACTCTTATAATTTCTATTATTAATTACGCAATACTCTACTGTTTACTACGTTTATTTCTGGATTCACTCATGAAATAATAAGCGAAATTTATGATGTAACAGAAACTAATAGAAATTAATTTTTTAAGAGAAATTGTAAACCCTTTGGACTATAGTTAATTGCGCAGAATGTGGGAGTCCTAAGCATGCCTCTAATGGGATCGGAGGGTTTTTTATATTTTCTGTGAGCAATGTAATTTCGGCTTTGTTAACGTGAGAAATCAAAGGACTGTATGATATACTAAAATATGAGGAAATACCCCAACATAAAAACAAAAACTCTACAACAAAAATCTTCAAATTTATTTAGAACAATCAAACCGCGAGGACCTAAAGTGAGTCAATTTCAGCTTCAAGAATCAGACCCCTAGACAGAATAAACTGGAGCCAACTCTACATGACGAGCTAAGTAAATTAGAAAGTTTATTGTAATCATCGCTCCCCTCAAATCTTCATAAAAGACTAATGTTGGCAATAGCTGGAATTAGGAAGGAGGGGGGAGATTACACACTTTCATATCGAAGTCTTCCATCGCTCTATTGCTGTTCTAGATTAAAGTGTCACGCAATAACCGTTAATCGACCCCTATTCTTCAGCTAATTTTTCAGGTGAAAAACGTAAGGGCGATGCAGGTAAAGTAATACAACATACTTAGCGCTATGTGGAAATGAACGAAAATGCGGGAGATTGTTGTCAGAAGTCTCTCAGTCGTGCACAGAAAGCTGGAGCTCACACTGGGAGAGGTCAGCGTGACTATAACTTGAAGCGGGGCTAGCCCAGCAACACGGGGAAGTTGAGTAGCTGAAGGAAGGAGAAAAAGACAACATGTGACAGTCAAAGAGCAGTTACGGTGCACTGCGGTTGGGTTCTTCACAACAATAGCATCCGCAGGCATCTCGATGATGACGCCACGCGGGAAAAATCGTAGCGAAAATGGAAGAAGGAGGATGTGTGACAAGTAAAGCCCAGGAGACTGGTACTGCTCAGATTTTAGTTTGACGTGTAGGAGGAGCATTCCGAACCACAGGCAAGGGGAGGAGGTGGTCGGTCAAATTCAACTACAGCTTCACGAACGTAGATGACCGTTGCGTTGTGCCGCAATAAAGAAGGATCCACGTCAATGAGCGGTGCAGATCGATCCTTATTAAATAGGCCTGCAAGGCACGCAATGTCAGGCTGCAAAGTGGCACAGCGCCCGACGATCAATGTTCTGGTACCGTTTAGCATTTTGGGAAATGCATAGGATCTGGACCAAGAGGAGTAGGTTGCGTGCTCTTCTCGCATAAGAGACGGTTCAGGCTGAGTAGTAACCTTATATAGCGTGTGGTAGGAGCACGTAATGTATCCAGGAACATACAGGGTTTAGGCGAAATGATGTGAATACCTGTACGTACTTGCGGCATCCGTCTTTGGTACCAAATATCTCAAATAGTTCCTGATCGATTTACTTCAAATAAAACACGACACCCTAGTAAACTTTCAGATGTGTATGGCTTCCACCTTTTAAACATATATGGTATATAAATGTGTATATACTACATAAAGCGGAAAATGTGTTACCACAGGTCTGTAATTCAAAATCAGTCCTGATGATCTCTCCATTGGCAAAAGATCCCGAAATCGTCCCCCATTCGGGTCTCTAGAAGGAGACTGCCAAGGGGGAGGTGTCCATGCAAGAAGGACTGAGTAACTAACGATAGGATAATGTTCTATGAGTCGGGGCCATAACTGTCAGAAGTTCGAACATGGTAAGGAACTTAGAAATCCCGGAAATGGGGATGCAAAGCCTCAAAATACTGGAGGACCAAGAACAAAGTGCTCAGATTAAAAAAAAAATGTAAGACACGAATGTAGTCTTTCGTCCCTACTGGTCAATGTATACATCGAAGAAGCAATGATCGAAATAAAAGAAAGATTCAGGAGTGCAACTAAAATTGAAGGTGAAAGGATATCAATGATAAGATTCATTGATGATATTACCATCCTCAGTGAAAGCGAAGAAGAATTACATGATTTGCTGAATGGCATGAACAGTCTAATGAGGACAGAAAATGACTGAGAGTAAATCTAAGAAAGACGAAGCAATGAGAAGTAGCAGAAATGAGAACGGCGAGAAATCTAACATCAGGATTGATAGTTACGAAGTAGATGAAATTAAGGAACACTACTACCCACACAGCAAAAAAACCAATGACGGACAGAGCACGGAGGAGATCAAAAGCAGACTAGCATTGGCGAAGAGGGAATTCCTGGTCAAGTCTGCTAGAATGATTTATAGGACTTAATTTTAGGAAGAAATTTATGTGAATCTACGTTTGGAGCTCAACACTGTAAGGTAGTGAAACATGGATGGTGAGAAATCGGAACAGAAGGAATCGAAGCAGTGTGGTGCTGCAGACGAATGTTAAGAATTAAGTGGACTGGTAAGGTAAGAAACGAGAAGGTTGTTTTCAGAATCGGTGAAGAAAGGTATATGTGGAAAATATTGACAAGAAGAAAGGACAGGATGATTAGGTCATCTGGTAAGACACCAGAGAACGGCCGTCATGGTACTAGATGGTACTGTATAGGTAGAAGCTGTTGAGGAAGCCAGAGATTCGAATACGTCCAGCAAAGAATCGCGGAAGTAGATGGCAAGTGCTACTCTGAGACGAAGAGATTTGCACAGAAGAGGAATTCGAGGCGGGCCTTGTAAAACCAGTCAGTTGAGTGATGGCCCAAAACAAGTAAATAAAGTAAATAAATAAACGCATCTCCTTTATTTCTAATGAGACTGGAAAATATGTTCCTCGTTAGAAAAAGTTTTCTCTGTATGCAATGATGTACTTAAAACTGCTCTCTTCTCGAGTGGATGATGGTGTGCTTACTGCACATTGAGTGACAGAGACGACAATCTGTCATTCGGTATGCCAAAAACATCTAAAAATGGCAGCTGTCCTTCTTCCTTTGTGTCGACAGTGAACTGAATGTTTGGATAACTGCTGCTTACACGTTCAAACAAGTGCTCAAGAGGGTGTATGCCACGTCGCCACACAATAAACGTGTAGCCAACAAGCCAATAGAATGAAGCTTAATGTATGTTCTCAAAAAAGTTCCATAAAAAGTTGGTCTTTGCTTTAGACAACGGAGGAACCATTGCTTTTCTGTAAGTCATTTTATAAAATTTGCCGCTGGTCTTAAAAACATCTCGGAACACCTGCGAACAATTTCACCATGTCACTACTGGAACTTTTATAATAAGTGAGATCTCATCCAGACTGATTAAAAGTCCACAAGGACGGTAGTCCATTAAGAAATTTTTTTTTACTACGGGCTAGCTAAATATTTAGTTAAGTAGATGACTCCTATAGCTGGCCACTGCGTACAACGGATGTTCTTTGAGAAAATTAAACACATTGGATCTGGCCCAAACGATATTGTCATCGAAAGCTCAAAGATTTACCCTGAGCTGATGCAGTAAGAAGACGGAGAGCGTTTTATACAAAAGTACTGCCGCAAAATACTTCGTCCTCACGAATAAAATTTGTTGGAAACCAATAAGTGCAGTCATTCCTAAACGACAAATATCGTGGTGGTAATTTAGCGGTGAGCTATGTTGCCGAAGGACTTGCACACTGAATTGACATAAGTCATGGAATACCTCCTAATATGGCGTTGGATCTCATGTACTCCGGCGCGGTGTAGCAATTCATCGTGGCAAGGACTTAACAAGTCGTTTGAGGTCGTCTGCAGAAATATTGAGCTGCACTGCGTCTATAGCCGTCCATAATTCGAAAGTGTTGTCGGTGCTGAATTTTGAGCACGAACTGACCTCTCAATTGTTTTCAATTTATGTTCGATGGAATTCACATGGGGCTATCTGTGTGGCTAAAACATCTGTTTGAAATGTCCACAATGTTCTTGAAACCAATCACGAACTATTTGACCTTGCGACATGGTGCATTGTCAACCGTAAAAATTCCATCGTTGTCTGGGCACGTGACGTTCATGAATGGCTGCAAATAGTCTCGAAGTAGCCCACACCATTTTGTTCTCAGCACCAGCTTGCACAGTGCCTTGCTGTCAACCTGTGTCCGTCCGCAGCTCGTGGTCGTGCGGTAGCGTTCTCGCTTCCCACGCCCGGGTTCCCGGGTTCGATTCCCGGCGGGGTCCGGGATTTTCTCTGCCTCGTGATGACTGGGTGTTGTGTGATGTCCTTAGGCTAGTTAGGTTTAAGTAGTTCTAAGTCCTAGGGGACTGATGACCATAGATGTTAAGTCCCATAGTGCTCAGAGCCATTTGAACCATTTTTCAACTTGGGTCCACGGTTTCGTGGGGCTGCGATGCACTGGACCCCTACCATCAGCTCTTAACAACTGAAATCTGGACTCATGAGACCGAACCACCGTTTTCTATTCGTCTAAGGTCCGACCGATACGGTCACGAGCCCAGGAGAGGCACTGCAGACGACGTTGTGCTGTTAGAAAAGGCATTTGCGTCGGTCGTCTACTGCCATAGTCTATTGAGCCCAAATTTCGCCACAGTCTCCTGTTCGTCGAAAGTCCCACATTGATTTCTGCGGTTGCTTGTCTGTTAGCACTGACAACTCTAGAAAGACACCTCTGCTCTCGGTCGTTAACTGAAGGCCGTCGGATCCAGCGCAGACCGTGGTGAACCGCCGTGGCTGAACTAGCATTCTGTGTCCGAAGTCTGTTAAATCCCATCGTGCGACCATGATCATATCGGACACCGTTTCTCAAGAATCATCTGAGTATAAATGACAGCTCTGGCAATACGCTGCCCTTTCATACCTTGTGTGCGCAATACTACTGCTAACCGATGAATGTATATCGCTGTCTCCTGACTTTAGTCACCTTTGTACATATCTCAGCACCAGGTACTCTTAATGATTAGATTCTTACGGGATGTGAAATTGTAAATTAGTTCAATAGTGTTATAAAACATGGAAAATAAGAATGTTGTTTCTCGGTAAGTTTTTAGACAAGCGAATTGCAACTGGGACTGTTTTAGGTGTTTAGCAATATGAATCGTAACACCTCTAAGTGCCGTAAGTATTACATAAAGCTGTTGCTCTCAACCCCAAAATGAAGCTTGTATACGCATTTGTGATTTCTGTTTTTGATCACAGGTCATTTACTCTGCAAGGTGTTTGTCAGGTAACTTCAAGATGCTTGGAACTAGTGAAGAGCGGCATCGCACGATGCGTCTGACTCTCATCATTTTTTCCGTATTTCGCCATATTATGAACATCTACCCTGGGTATGTGGAGAGAATCGCAGAGACATCCACAAAATCTGTGTACTCTGTCGTCCGATCGACTAATACAGTAACTCCTGTCACTCAGCCTCAAGACTCGTAACTGAACAGTTTAGTAGAAGGCAAAGATACAGTTTGCTTCACTTCATGATGCGACCACCATTCTCTAAAACATTATAGGTAACCGGATTAGGCCCTTTCAATAATTTTCCTCAGAGCCTCAGAGAACTAAATCAAATTCCTGGTTTTAAAAGACAGGCTGTAATGTATCTTCTAAAGCAACAACGTCTTCTGCTGTTTTGTACGCACCTTCTATCCCTTTGTATTACCTTCGGCCTCCGTTTCACAATACGTTTCTGCCTATTTCAGAATGTTCGTACCTGAGGCATTCGATCTAAATTTCTCTCTTTTATAAGCTCTTGCGTAATAACATCACAATTCCCATGATTACATTAGCACATTGCACTGTCTTACAATTTTTATTGTTTGTATTGCTTTTTAGCAGTAGTAGCTGTTGTTGTAATATCGCTATTATTAATAATACGTAGCTAATACTACTATTCCAAGTCGTCTAAGCTATTTGCAAGTCATCCTTTAATCTCTATTATTACCGTTACACATTTTAAGTGCAGTATTACAATTACTATCATTACTTAATTAATAATAGAGTTCAGGACAAAGACCGGATGGATAACAAATTAAAACGGCGAAACAAAAATAAATTAAAAAAGAAAGGAAGACAGATGTCTCAGTGTCGTTTCTTTAAAATAAAATCATTTCCAAGCTTATATTTACGATCAGTGTGTAGTATCCGTCATGAACACTAGAAGTGAGACATGGAATTCAAATGCAAAAACCCATTAAACTGTCTACTTTCGAAAATCTCTGCTCGGTGTATTAATATATATGTAACTCTTCGAAACTAAAATGATATTTATTGTTCTAGTTACAAACTTAACACAATTTGTCAGTATTACCTACACCTCAAAACATTATCGAGCACATTGAAAAACTCTTTTACTTACATATGATTATGAAGTTGTATATACGGTCACTATCCACCTTCAAAGACCGTGGTTGGTGTCTCTTAAGGAATGTACCACGGAAAAATACACCTCATTGATTAGTGTCCTGACGATAACATAACTATTTCTCGACTACACGGGTCAAGCAGTGGGAATAACTAATATTGTTCACCCACAATTATGTACTCTTTTCCATGTATTTAAGTAATATAAACAACTTTTCGCAATCTACATTCGCTAATGAAATCTCCAATAATAATCCTATAATTTTAGAATGGGATTAGAATAGAAGAAATACCTATAGTGGCTCTGCAGCGGGTCAAACAGGCAGCTTCAAATATCTTTGGTGCATTGCCTAGTAACGTAAACGTCGAACTGACAGCGAACCATACTTTGAAAGTAAAAATGGAAATCGTATTCTCTCCTCTAATACTTCTACACTACAGAGAAATTCGGGCTCAAAAACAGTAAATAGAAGACAAATATGTGTACGTTTGTTATTAAACAGCAGGTAATTGCATCGTTCACAATGTCGTACACCAAAATGTATACAAGTACGTCATTTAAGCGTACAGGTAACAACCAGTTCTATATTATTTTCACGGAAATCGTAGCAATGGCAGTGGCTGATTTTTGCTGGCAAATCAGCTAACAGCGAAACTCATTCAGCAAAGAGCGCGCACGCGGTCCTGTGAAGTGTGCCGTTGTAAGAGATGATACGGTTTATCGCACACCTCCATTACACATAAACTCGTGCCCTGGAAATCTGTATCGAGATATAGGCTTTTATCGCTAGGAACATAAAAACAGCATGTGACCGTAAATGACATCAGAGTAGTCCTTTGACAGTAAATCGCGACGTATGATGACATTTACAAAATATTGTACGTGACTGAAAGTCAACAGTGTGAAGCTAAACATGTACTATCTGTACTCCACTGTATGTAGTCTTGATAAGGCTTCTCTCTCTACACCTCGTGTGAATCGTTGCATCGATTTACAAAACTGTTATTTGGTTTTGTGAAAAACATCAGCATTCGAACAATATCCAAGCGAAAGCGGATGTTTTCCACAGATGTTCAGATCACACAGGGATGGGTACAAAGGCACGCGCGTTAAGACGTCCAGAGTAGTAAAAGGGTTAATGTCCAGAGAATGGAGTGTATGGTTTCCATGCATCACAGCGCCACCATCCTGTGCCAACTATGGCCACCACGTGCCGTGATCAGTCTTCGTGTTACATCGTCTCACACACCTCACCAGTCGCAGAGCATTTGTTGACACGTCATTATTTTCCTTATAAGTGAGGTGATCACACACAACTGCCGATTGTGGGGAACTTCACCTCCAGTCACTGTGCATGAAGTTCCTCGAATGGTGGAAGTGTCACTGTATGGTGTGGCTTCACGGCTATGTTTATTATTGGCCCATTCTTTCTTGAACAGGTTGGCACTCAAGGACGAAAGACGTGCAGTGTGACTGGTCAACGTTACTGATATGCTTTGCCAGTACGTCATATCCGCCCTGCAGGAAAGAGACGCATTGAACTCAACAGTTTTCATGCAAGATGGGCCGCACCGCACGTTGCTCGTGAAGTTCACCTATTTCTCTGAAACACATTTGGGAACGATGAGCCGACCGTTCCCAAATGAGGGACCATTCACACAAGCGCTGATCTGAAGCGCAGCATGCCAACAGAAGAAGCCAGAATACCTAAGGACATGCTTCGTTCTGCTGTGCAGAATGTGATCCTGCACTTTCAGACTCTTCTGGTCACTGATGG
Source organism: Schistocerca serialis cubense (assembly GCF_023864345.2). Lineage (NCBI taxonomy): Eukaryota > Metazoa > Arthropoda > Insecta > Orthoptera > Acrididae > Schistocerca > Schistocerca serialis. The sequence continues at coordinate 1,162,177,499 of NC_064638.1, read as the reverse complement.
GCACCATATTGAGCCCCTTTTGTAGCAATAGGGGTTCCGGTGTGTTATAGTGTGATGTACCGCAGCAGCACATTAAAATTGTTTCAGTTGAATTGATTCTATATTATTTCTCTTCCCCATGTCGTTGACATTAATGCTAACATGTTTGTCCTGGTACGGTAATTAGTTTCCATGTTGTAGATGTTAAATAGGGTAAGTTTGATTATAAAGTTTCCACTCAGAAACTACCTATCCTTTAATAGCGCAGTTAACCTGCAACTCCTGTCAATACAATTAGTGCCACTACCTCTACTACAGCTTACCCAGTCGAGCATCGAGCAACACTGATTTGCTTCCTAATAGGGAAGAAGAAGAAATGACCGCAAGGAGAGTGGATAATTTCTGTAGAACTGACAGTTTTAAGCAAGTCGTTGCAAGGTACCCGACTTCGACGGCAGAGCCCGCCACTTTGGCAAGACATCGTACACAGCCACATCAACGAACGTCTTGTTACGTAATCTCTTAGACTTTCCCAGTAACTGATTGTCATCCCGTTGACATAGGGTGTTCCGCCGATGGTCCGAGTCTTCCCGACACGATATTTCGACGCTGTAATCCGACGTCTTCATCATGTGTTTCCTGGGACCGGCTGCCTGGCTGACAGTGTCCCGTATTCATGTCTGGATTGTGCCTGGAACTTCAGGAAGGTCGTGCTGGGTCGAATTATGTGCCGTTCAAGTTGTGCCGTCCCCCTCCCGCAGGTGGCATTATCTAGCAACAATGAGTTTTTTTCTTTTGGTGATGTGTGAAGGAGGACATGGTTTACGCACTCCCATTTCCGCAGGACATACCAGCAGCTAAGACACCGGATAATCGGAGTGGTAACTACTCTGTTTGACATTTGCTAAGGAACAGAAACATTTTTGGACAGGAATAATCTCACGCAATTATGAATTGCATGAAATTCAGTACAAAACGTATCCTCGGCATCGTGCGGCTGCTCGTACGGCTGTACGTGCGGCTGCTCAATGACGTCACTAGCCGCGCGCAAGCTATTTATACCCTACAAGGTCGCGCGATGACGTCATACATGTAGCTCAACTTGATTCTCAGCGGCTGGGTACAAGTTAAAACTAGTACCCAGCCGCCTTAGGCAACCCGCAACAACTCTTTCAAGATCACAGAGGTGCCTCACACTGAGAGCATCCCAGAGTGCCCCAGAGGGCTACAACACTAAGAAGAATCGCTTCTCGGCTTTTGACAAGATCAATGTGTAGGATATGTTTGAATCAAAGAACTTAAATGATATAAAAAATTATGATTTATTGAAGTCAAAGATTACAATAATAAAACATTACATCACCCTGAACTTGACAATCATTACCTAAAGAACCACCAGTCTTACACCATACATAAACATGTTCAGAACTCTCAATTTTACGACATACACGGCTCCTTAAAACTAACGGTTCATCACTTGAAAGATAACTTCCGCCATACGACGAATTAGACTGATGAATAACGTTGAACGTCTTCCAAGCAATAACATCTCTGGTTGGAAATGAATCCAAAGAACTCTTCTTCGCATCACTAGTACGTACAAACGCAATAGTAATCCAACCGTTACCAGTTCCCTGTACAGTCATACTCAAAGAAAATCTGGCAACAAAACCCATCCATCTGTGCGCTCCTTGAAATAAAGAAGCCTCGTCCGTACTCTTAGGCGATAGATTAATACTTTTACAAACCTTAAAAACGGATGCAGAGGCAGAGTGATATATTTGTAGTGAAAAATGGTACAGATGTCAGTGCATGGGAAAGCAGGGTAACAGACGTAAATAACGTTCATGTTTGACATAGGTCGGACTCCCAACATAATGGTCGACATCGGACTCTCAGTAAGGAATATGGCCTCTTCGGGCACTAATGTACATTTTGCTCCTGTTATTCATACTGGCCACCAAACCGTTGAAGAGTACTTAAGCGACAACGGCCCACGCCTATCATAAGGCGGGTTTCAGTTGTTTCACGATACAAACATGTCTGCAAAGAACATGCCAGGCACGTCCAGAAGAAATGGTTCAAATGGCTCTGAGCACTATGGGACTTAACATCTAAGGTCGTCAGTCTCCTAGAACTTAGAACTAATTAAACCAAACTAACCTAAGGACATCACACAACACCCAGTCATCACGAGGCAGAGAAAATCCCTGACCCCGCCAGGAAGCGAACCCGGGAACCCGGGCACGGGAAGCGAGAACGCTACCGCACGACCACGAGCTGCGGACTGTCCAGAAGAGTTTAGGTCTGGTGAGTACGCAAGCCGTCCCATACGTTCAATATCTTCGCTTTATAATATGTCCGACGCTTCATCAGTCCTGTGTGGACAGACACTGTCATCCATAAACAGAATGTAGGGACTTAACACAGGTTTAAACATACGGACAGCATCTAGAATAATATCCATACAATACCGCTCTGCTATAACGGCACGTCGTTCAAAGATGTGCAGCCGTGTTCGGCCCTTATGCATAATGACTGCCCACACCATCACTTCTAGGCCATACCAATGACATTCTGGGACATTACAATGTGTGTAACGTGTTCTTTCTCTCTCTACACTAACTAGTGTAAAAGGAATATAAAATCTTAAACTCAAATAGGCGAAGATATTCAACACTAGGCTATTTATGAGAAAATCACTGGAAACACGGAATAATAGTTAAATACCTCACAATAATCGTATCTTGCGTCTTTCTCAAACACGAGCAGGTAAAGAAAAGACCGAAATACAGATAGTAAGCGGAATTTTATTCCCAAAATATACACTGTCTCTGTATGACAAGTGAAACAAATGTCATTTCAGTGTGATGCATTGTGAATTACCCGATCGCTTCGTTTTGTATCGTTAATAAAGAGAATGATATCGACTGAACCCGACCTATAAGTCATTCACATCCAATTTCAGCGGTCTTCTAACATGCTTTGCTTCCTAGTTGTGTATTTATGCCGACCGCTCCTAAAAACCCACCATTTTTAACCGTCTGATGTACAGACCTCTGTGAAATATTTGATGCTTTCAATGTACGGAACGCCTCTGTATTCCTCACAGAGAATTCACTATTTAAAAGTATATAATGAGTGAAACATTGTTGCTATTGTGTAGCAAATGATAAATTGTCCCACAAATCAAACAGCTGCGAAAGGCTTCCCCACCCTTCTCGGACGAGCTATAGATCCAGTTAACGCTTTCGGAGCAAATACCTTCGGCTTCACTTTTTTCAAAAAAATGGTTCAAATGGCTCTGAGCACTATGGGACTTAACATCTATGGTCATCAGTCCCCTAGAACTTAGAACTACTTAAACCTAACTAACCTAAGGACAGCACACAACACCCAGCCATCACGAGGCAGAGAAAATCCCTGACCCCGCCGGGAATCGAACCCGGGAACCCGGGCGTGGGAAGCGAGAACGCTACCGCACGACCACGAGATGCGGGCTTCACTTTTTTACTGATATCTTCGGTAACTAGAGACAAGCTATTATTGATAATCGCAGAAAATTTTTTTAACGTATTACGACGTAATTAAAGATATTATTTTATTCAAACATTTAATAGGTTCCCACTGTTGCTTATAATGTTTGACCGCAGCGATTTTAAAGAATTTTCGCAGATATACAAATGTTGCGGATAACTATGATTCTACAAAAGTCACAACTGTGACCTCGATCTATTTATTATACATATTAATTAATAGTATTCTAACTGATATGTAAAAACGACGCCTTTTGTCCAGTTCTTTCCGTTATAAATTTTTCCGACCTTTGTTCCGATTTTTTAGCCTGGAACCTAGTTAGCGAAATAAATAATTAGTTAATACACTCCTGGAAATGGAAAAAAGAACACATTGAGACCGGTGTGTCAGACCCACCATACTTGCTCCGGACACTGCGAGAGGGCTGTACAAGCAATGATCAAACGCACGGCACAGCGGACACACCAGGAACCGCGGTGTTGGCCGTCGAATGGCGCTAGCTGCGCAGCATTTGTGCACCGCCGCCGTCAGTGTCAGCCAGTTTGCCGTGGCATACGGAGCTCCATCGCAGTCTTTAACACTGGTAGCATGCCGCGACAGCGTGGACATGAACCGTATGTGCAGTTGACGGACTTTGAGCGAGGGCGTATAGTGGGCATGCGGGAGGCCGGGTGGACGTACCGCCGAATTGCTCAACACGTGGGGCGTGAGGTCTCCACAGTACATCGATGTTGTCGCCAGTGGTCGGCGGAAGGTGCACGTGCCCGTCGACCTGGGACCGGACCGCAGCGACGCACGGATGCACGCCAAGACCGTAGGATCCAACGCAGTGCCGTAGGGGACCGCACCGCCACTTCCCAGCAAATTAGGGACACTGTTGCTCCTGGGGTATCGGCGAGGACCATTCGCAACCGTCCCCATGAAGCTGGGCTACGGTCCCGCACACCGTTAGGCCGTCTTCCGCTCACGCCCCAACATCATGCAGCCCGCCTCCAGTGGTGTCGCGACAGGCGTGAATGGAGGGACGAATGGAGACGTGTCGTCTTCAGCGATGAGAGTCGCTTGTGCCTTGGTGCCAATGATGGTCGTATGCGTGTTTGGCGCCGTGCAGGTGAGCGCCACAATCAGGACTGCATACGACCGAGGCACACAGGGCCAACACCCGGCATCATGGTGTGGGGAGCGATCTCCTACACTGGCCGTACACCACTGGTGATCGTCGAGGGGACACTGAATAGTGCACGGTACATCCAAACCGTCATCGAACCCATCGTTCTACCATTCCTAGACCGGCAAGGGAACTTGCTGTTCCAACATGACAATGCACGTCCGCATGTATCCCGTGCCACCCAACGTGCTCTAGAAGGTGTAAGTCAACTACCCTGGCCAGCAAGATCTCCGGATGTGTCCCCCATTGAGCATGTTTGGGACTGGATGAAGCGTGGTCTCACGCGGTCTGCACGTCCAGCACGAACGCTGGTCCAACTGAGGCGCCAGGTGGAAATGGCATGGCAAGCCGTTCCACAGGACTACATCCAGCATCTCTACGATCGTCTCCATGGGAGAATAGCAGCCTGCATTGCTGCGAAAGGTGGATATACACTGTACTAGTGCCGACATTGTGCATGCTCTGTTGCCTGTGTCTATGTGCCTGTGGTTCTGTCAGTGTGATCATGTGATGTATCTGACCCCAGGAATGTGTCAATAAAGTTTCCCCTTCCTGGGACAATGAATTCACGGTGTTCTTATTTCAATTTCCAGGAGTGTAGTTCTAACCAGCTGTGAAGTCAAGAGAAACTGTTATGATATAGATAATTATTTTCTTTTTTGTAGTGTGTGTATTAGTAATTAGAGATACCTTGCAACATTTTATCACACTTTCTGCTGTCATGGTTAAGAGTTTTACTATACTGAATGTTATTAGCAATCAGGATGTTCCTTATACTTGTCTTGTTAACGAGCTATTGATATTCCGATTGGAAAAACCTCTTGTTAATTGTAATCTACTCTCGAGTGTGGACTTGTAAACTTTTATTTCTTTTATGCTCACATGATAGACAACTGCTTTTACTTCAGTGTTCCTATACTCAAATTCTTTACTTGGTGTGATTTGGAACTTAAATACGTTAATTTTTTTTGTAATGGAACTCCATTGTGTATACAGTTTTCAGGGACAGTGTAAACTTGTTCGATTGCTACCGAATAACTTGAAGCAGGTGTAATTGGTTGTGTTGGCACGGAAAAATGTAGGCACGCTGGAGGTACCTTTAGTAACTCATGTAGTATACACTCCCAAAGACTACTCTTTCTCCTACGTGATAGGCTGTCCTGAGAACAAAGTGGATTACTTGTAGGTTAGTAATGTCGGACTTTGTAGCACGTTATTGCATGAGGTGGAGAACCAAGCTACACTGTTTGTACGATACTAAACATGAGCCAGTTTATTTGTTCTATCTACAAAATATCAGAATTAGTATGGCGACGAATTAAATGCATAAGAGGATGAGCCGCGTGAAATCTTAAAAAAATCAGGTGTTGATGTAAAAATTTCTTCAGTAACATAGCCTTTCTCACAAATACTTCAAAAACATTAATGATCTGTACCAGTCCTGGAACGTTATCCGTGCCACTGTACACAAGGACAGAAGCAACGAAATGACCAAATATACTGCTTGGATATGGCAAAAAGTAGTTGACCTGCAGCAAGGTTGAATAAGGAAGCATTTCTCAACAGAAATGTTTCGTGTCATTGGACGTTTATAGCAATTGTCAGAAAATTACAAGAGAATGAGAGGTAGTAAGTAAATGTTGTACTTCTTGCCAGTAGCTGTTTTAACTTGCGTTGTGGCGTTTACTCACAGAAAAGAGAGTATTCTGCACTTGTTACGTTTTCGGTTCGAACAGTTGCCTCTAAAGAGGACATTTAAGAATATTTCGAAGAGGAAGCGGCCAAGTGTTAAAAGTCTTGCCCACACCTCATGCTGTCAGCGAGTGAAAGCTACTTCCGTACCATCTGCAGAAAGTATAGACAGTAAATTCTGGTCAGCATTAGGCCTATTTACAGCACTGCATTCACCAGCTACAACCCCCGACAATGGTGCTATTTACCAATGAAGTCACGGTAAACTCGAGCGACATTCTCATTTAGGACTACGGGAAACAGAGAGCGAAATTGGACGCACCTTACCAACGTATGTTTAGTGTGAACTCACACTAATGAACCAAGGCATTATGGTCATTGGTCACTGCGAGGAGTGGTGCCTGGTGTTTTTTTTGGGCACATGGTAAGGTAAAGTGTTTTGGGTACACGATCCCGTAAGGCAGTAAACTTTGGCTACTTGAGGGGAACTCCCTGATAAACAAATGACCGTAGGAAAGAAACATTATGGAAACATTTGTATGTACGCGTAGAAGAGAAATAACGGATAAACCGTTGATAGAAACACTTTAATTTTTACATGATAGGGTGACATTTCTTAACTGTGCGCCATGTTTACGTTCAAGGTTACAGACGTTGCTCGATGTGACGATCATCTGCATCCACAACAACCTGGAATTGTACTAAAGGTACCAGTTCCCATCTGTTCGCAGCACTTCTCGAACGGTGGAGCATTGAATGTTCAGTTCTCGTGACACACCTTGTGCACTGCTAGGAGATCGCACAATGCATCCAGAATTCTTGGACATGGCAACACCAATTTTTTTAACAATTTTTGGCACAATGGAAGGTCAACCTCTCTCAGGATTAATTCCCAAATCGCCAACTAATTCGAACATTCCCAATCGCAGTGCAAAAAGAGGACCTCTGTGTATTCCTTTAATGTGTCGATATTCGCGACGAGCGGCAACGTTATTGCTGCTGCTGTGGTAATACAGCTTTATGAGTAATGCCCCACCCTGCTCACCTCGTTTGGACAGATGCTGGCTGTCTGCAACTGTAAGCCTCACCAATGTTTGTGTTTGAAACCATCCGTCGCCGTACCTCTATCGGCGACAAAGGGCAACTCAAGACACTAACGCTACTAACATCGCAAATCCTGCACCGCGCAGTCTGATCATCAGTTCCTTTAAAGTTGAGTAACCTTACAGCAAATAGTCTTTTGTCTACACTGCTCCAAGTAGCGACAGTTCAATTATGACTATCGTTAATTATTTATTTCTAATTTCTGCTACCAGTCATTTTTTTATTTTATATCTAGCATAATACAACGCGTTTCGAACATGTTCTATTCATATTCAGGCGTTTATACATACATACATACATACAGAGAAATGTTACTTAAAAAGAAACAGTCTTAAACTAGATTAATCAAGAACTCTTTGTCTGGTGTGGTATTTTGGGGGGAAGGAGGGGGGCAGTGTATGGCTAGAAATCGAAATCAGCGATGTGTTCTGCTGGTTTTCTTCCATGTGGTTGACTACTTGTATGTATGATATCACAGCCTGTATAGGATGCAGATAGATTTGCATCAGTTATGTGTTACGAAAAGAGTGTTAAAGGCTTTTATATGACCGTTGATCACTTACGATTTCTTCGTCTTGCTGCTTCACTTGCATCACTGGTTGATTGACATTACACCATTGCAAACTGTATTTTGTCACTGACTGCCAACGTAATTCACTGCACAGATTGCTTCGACATTATGCACACTACGTAAGATGGCGGACTGCAGCATGTGAGTCTCTATCGACTATCGAGGTTTTGTATCGATATTATTGGTACTGACAGATTTGTAGTCAATTATTTACATTGACATATCTGGAATCTGTTGAGTTAGAACTGGCTTAAGACGAAGTATTTTGAGTTTTTGAATTCGGTTATTTCATTAAAAATGTTATCTCCATGCTTTGTATTACGTATGAAAATTTCCATTACTTCCATGATATCCATTCCTTTACTTTTTCCTATTTTGTGTAAGATTTCGAGATTGTTTTCGATTTTCAAAGGGTGGCCTGTGTCTGTAATGTGAGTTGCTGCCGATATGTTACATTTATGAAGCCTGTAGCAGTTTAAATTTTCTTGTCTGGTTCTGAAATTTCTGCCTGTTTGGCCGATGTAATATTTGTTACATTGGCTGACGGTAATTTTGTAAATGCCAGATTCAAATCTTGATGTACCTGTGTACCGATTCCTGTCTCTACAAACTTATTCAAGACAACTCCCATTAAAACTATGATGCCTACACGGAATTCATTCCTACCGAACTCGGAAGCCGTCACTTATCCTATGTCTTGAAGGCCTTCATGACACGTACCACAACAGACCCGGTCAAACTCCATAAAGCACAACACTGCGACGAAGCGCCTATACCCACACCGTCCCACGCTCCCTCCAAGCGCTCTTCCGGTTCTCTGTGAATCCTGTAGCATTTACCAATCCTTCCTGCGACCCGTGACCGCGATACGCCTCCGACAACTACAAGGAGACTTCCAAAATCTGATGACCGCAAAGAAACGCCGCGTCTGGTGCCAAACACCCATAAACGTCAATGTCACAGTGCACATAAAGTTCTCCAGGTACTGGCCAATGCACCGGGCGGTTGTAATTGAAGTACAGCTATTTCTGGTGCTGTGGTGTGGGCTGTGATTATAGTATGACAACAGGGTTTGGTAAAACCGAATTACGCTTGAAAATATTTATTTTCAATTCCGTAATTTTCGCCAACAGGTGCAAATTTGGCCTTGTGGATGCAAGAAAGACGAGTAGAAATTTTTCCATATACGTATATGGATTAGGAATGGGACATGGGCAGGAAACATCAAACAAGTGAGAAAGGCACAATGTTGGTTCTATTATTAACTATCGTGAATGAAAACAGTGGGTTCCACATAGTTCTGCTCTTTCAAAGCAGGAATCACATGCATTACAAGGAGGTATCGATAATGTGTAAATGTGAGAGAACATTTCAGAGGCCTTCTGGGCATATACTCTCCGAAGAAGAATGGACCTGGAGCAAAGGTGCTTGTGAATCCACACCAACCCTCACAGTCATATACAGCAAGTGCAGTAGCCCTTCCTATCCGACACTCTGTTTAACAGTATCCAAAACTCGGCAGCTCTGTGTATCCACTGCATCCTGTAGTGTGCAATGCACCTTTCACTTCATAAAAAGATGCCTGGCCACATGTCATCAATCTTGGTATATGCCCAACATCGAAGAGCAAGTTCAGTATGTTGCTGTGAATCACGTGATTTCAGTAGTTGAACTGTGTGGATCTTGTACAGGGTATCAGTGTAATAAAGACTGCTAAACCTTCCATGCTGCTGACTGTGGGATGAACCATTTTCGTGACGCTGCATGAACACTAACACTACCCAGGACACTTGCTGCGTGTCAGTTACAGCAACAGCAACCTCGTTAATAAATTCCACCAGGATAGGATGACTCCCTTATTCGATTCCCACAGCAGGGTCACCCATGTTTTCGAATTTCATTATCATCTTAATTTAACCATTTAATGCCATCGAGCCTCTCCTCAGAACTTTCAGTGAGCGATCTTATTTTACTGTGCACTCCAATTGCTGCCATTCACATAAAATAGTTTCACTAACAGTGCATGGCCTCTGTTCCCGATAGCCATACCGTTCACTCACTTTACAGCTTGTCAAATAATAGTATGAATGTCATACCAACATTGCACAGCGCAAGATTTCCATGTAGTGGCCAAAACTGGAAGTAATATATTCTAGATTAAATCAATTCGACACTAACCAATTAGTATATTGAGTGGCTCGTGTTGATTCCGTTTGTTCTTTTGCGTTTTGTCACAATCGAGTCTCGTCTTTTTCCCTGAGTTACTACCATAATGAGTTGCTGAGTTGCCTCCGTCAGTGGCAGCAGCAGCGCTTATCGATACTAGTACTGCTGTGCCATGTTTGGTGTGACCGCTATATTTCCGTGTGGTGGTGTGTGTGGCAGTCTGTCGGTTGAGACAGAGCAGCGAGGAAGTCTCTGAGGCGCGAGGCCGGTACTGCTGGCGGTGTGCATGCACAGTCGGGTCGTGAGGTGCTAGCTGCGGGAGGTACAAAGTTCGATTCCCACAGAACGTGGACACTGATGAGTTTACGTGCTATGAAACCTCAGATGCTGTAACATCTCTTCGTTCATTGCCGGTTGTTGCTTCCTGGGGCTTTCCAGCTAGCAGCAACGTATTGTGTTCTGGAGTCGGCGTAATTTTGCAGCCGTCTTCCTGTATGGTTTTTAACTATTAAATTGGTTGTTACTCATCAGTGAAGTGCATCAGCGGTATTTTCTGCCTTGTGGCCATTAACGCCCCAGTTACCTGCCCTGGCAGTGCGTTTCTCCTCGCCATGTTGATGCTGTCCGGTACAGCATATAGTTCGACAGTATTTTAGTTGGTTGTTCATATTTTTTTTTTATGAATGGTTATTGTGCCTTGGCGGATGTTGGACGCCAGTTTTGAAGACGTAGTGCTGCTGGTATCTTCGTCCTTGGCTGATATTTTCCATTGTCGTACTGTCGTACTGTTGGTCGTGACGAAGGGAATTGATTATATTGTTGGCTTGGTCGGTCAATCAGCCGTCACTGGGTCGGAATGGCATCCGATTACTTAACTTTACTCTTGGCTGCCTGTCACACCTCTTTATATATATATATATATATATATATATATATATATATATATATATATATAGAGAGAGAGAGAGAGAGAGAGAGAGAAGCTAGTCCGTCAGGTTCTTAACGCTCGCGAGAGAGAGAGAGAGAGAGAGAGAGAGAGAGAGAGAGAGAAGCTAGTCCGTCAGGTTCTTAACGCTCGCGATGTCAAGCACTTGCAGGCCACAAAATGCGTTAATACACGGACATGTGTGGGTCCATGAGTTTCTACTTGTTCAAATGCTCATTAGCAATTATAATTTGTCTTTGCAGTTATTCCAAGATTCACGAAAAATTCTTCACCAAATTCGGTCAAACTTTTACATAATATTCTAATACACATTAAGACAGACATAGGCTGTATACTTTATTTAAACAGTGTTTTACAGTTTTTCTATTAAAGACACGAAATATTGTGCTGTGCTGTGAGAAAGAGCGGTTTCACATTTTCTAGCAGTGTGTTTCATCCACGATGGCAGGTTATTCCACCCACTAGCTAAATTGTGTCTCCCATATATATTTTTCTTCCTTGAGTATAATTTTAAACGAAAGGTATATGCACAGCAACGTGCTGTTTTGCTTTCGTCCGCGTCGTCAGTTTTTAAAAGAAAACAGTGAAGTTGTATTTATCGCTTTTCGACCTATAATTGGTACTTTGGAAGCTGAATCGTTCGACACTTTACAACCCTACCTGTTCACAGATTAAGCCTACACAAAATCCTGTTACTGAAGCATCGGTCCTCACAGAGCCAGCAGCTGGAGAAATGTCTCCGGTATGCGATACACCAATGATCCCAACCGACTTACCATTTCATTTTAAGTGATTTCAGTTCTCAATAAACGTATTTTTTGCAATAACAATAAACAATTCTCAAGGTCAGATGTAGATATAGAGGTGGGAAGAGGACAAGGGGGGGAGAGGAGGAAGTGGACGTAAAAAGGGGTAAGGAGGAGAACGTGGACCGAGAAAAAGGGTGAAATATCAGCAGCTTAAGGAAAATTATCTTGCTGAACTGCAGGTCACCTGGAGGTGTTCATTTAAGAGTGGCATTGACTGTGGCGTAATAATAAACGTACCTGAAATACAGCTTTGGTGGTTTTTATTGGTATTTACATTATTCACCTTCAGAGCATAGAATGATCAAGGTTATGAAAAAAATACATACAAAAGATTAACAAAGTGAGCAATGCTATTCATTTCCCCAAAACACGATGTGGCTGGAAACCTGCAGTGATTCGTGCTGATGATTAATTCAGATTACGTGCCTAAAATTACTTGGTGTTAGCATGCATTAGTTTTAGATGTGGCTGTAATTCTAACTACACAGGCGAACGATGTTACACCTTGACGACGGTTTTTCCCACGTTCTCGCCTCTGAGCATATTGATGAATGCTTGTGGCGTCTTCTCGAACCCCTCCGTGACGGTCTCGCGGTATTTGAGTTTCCCCTCCTTGATCCACGGCGCCATCTCCTTGAAAGCCTTGTCCCACTGGTCCAGCCACCGGGCCACAATGAAGCCCTCCATCTTGAGCTCGCTCCTGATCAAGTGCATCTGGATGACTGGCGCCATCGGCACTTTGGTGGCGTTGTAGGTGGAGATGCAGCCGCAGACGGAGATGCGGCCGCGGTGCCGCATGTTCCTGATCACTTCGTCGCTCTGCTCCCCTCCCACGTTGTCGAAGTAGACGTCGACTCCGTCCGGAGCCGCCTCCTTAATGGCCTTGTCTACGCTCACCGTCTTGTAGTTGAAGGCGTGGTGGAACCCTAGCTCTTCTTTCAGCCACTTGACCTGCAGGAAGAGAGAAATTTATCATGCAGGTAGAGCAAGACGGTGAAATAAAATTATTGATATGCCACAATAGGAAAAACTGCTTTCATAATACACAGTAAGTATCTTGAAGAATGTACATCTGTACCTACAGTAACAATAAAACTGCTAAAAACGTCCTGTCTCTCTGTCTGTTTGAACACACTAATCTCCGAAAATAATAGGTGAGTTTTTGAGGGTTTTCGCAGGTTACTTAAGTAGCTTGGGGAAACATATAGTCTTTATTTCATAACTAGCTGTACCCAGCTACACTTTACTAAGGCTCAGTGTTATTGAATGGAAAAGAAAGAAAAGAAAAGGCACCAGTTTCTAATATGTGTGGGAATTATGTGCACGCCGTAATCTCCTTTCTCCTCTCTCTGTCCATCTTACCCTTTCTCCTTCCCCCCTTGCCCCCCCCCCCTCTGTGTCCATCACCTCCTCCTCCCTTAGTCTGTCCATCTTCTCTATCCCCCTCTCCCACCATCCCCTCCTGTCCTCTTTCTCTTTCCAACTCGTTCTTCCCATTTTCTATCTCCATTTCCTCTACCCTTCTGTCCATATCATATTCTCCCCTCTCTCTGTTCTCGACCCTTTCTTATTGTTACTGCAGATTCAGATTCTTTAGTATCATTCTATTTATAAATCAATATGCCACAAGCAGAAATACAGATTTCCTGTTTGTTAACAATATTTCACTTTTGTACACACACACTATCTTAACGTTTATTACAGTGATGTGAAAAAATTTGAAACAAATCTGAATGGAAAATGGAAATGAGGTTTCGGCGTCACTGGTCGGGAGACCCCTTGCGGGGCAGGTCCGGCCGTCTTGGTGCAGCTTTTTTTACGTTCGACGCCATATTGGGAGACCTAGGTGCCGGATGGGGATTAAATGATGATGAAAGCAACGCAACACTCATTCCCTGAGCGGGGAATATCTCCGACCCAGCCGAGAATCGGAACCCGAGCCCGTACGACGGCAATCCGTCACGCTGACCACTCAGCTAACTGTTTTTTTTTCGTTGTTGATCGTTGAGTTTGGTCGTTGCGGACTTCACATGACATCCGTTAAAGTTCGTTTGTTGATCTTTCCACTCAGTTTTTTTATACAGAGGCCAACCAGCTCTCTGACCGAACACTCTGAGCTACCGTGCCGGCGGTATCGGGGCGGACAACAAATCTTAATGGTACAGGATGACACAGAATAACGGGGTATAAAACAATTATAGTTTGCTAGCAGCGAAGAGGGTGTTTCGACCTTTTTATAGTTTAAGACGTCATGATGCCGTTCCGTCGAAACACGTGACAAAATGTTGGATTAATAACTTTGAAGAGACTGGATCTGCCCTTAAGAAGAAATTAACAGGAAGACCAAGAAGTGTGTGTTCTCCAGCGAACATTGATGCTGTACGAGAGTCTATGTTACGGAGCCCACGGCGTTCAATTCATAATCAAGCAGCAGTGGTTAAATGTCCCGGGAGAGTGTTCGCAGAATTCTTCATCCTGATTTAAAATTTCATCCGTACAAACTACAGATGGTGCAACAACCGAAGGACAACGATTAGCGCCGGCCGAAGTGGCCGAGCGGTTCTAGGTGCCACAGTCTGGAACCGCGCGACCGCTACGGTCGCAGGTTCGAATCCTGCCTCGGGCATGTATGTGTGTCATGTCCTTAGGTTGGTTAGGTTTAAGTAGTTCTAAGTTCTAGGAGACTGATGACCTTAGAAGTTAAGTTCCATAGTGCTTAGAGCCATTTGAACAACGATTACCGGTTACGATTAGGATTCTATCACCAAATGGTAACAAAAACAAACAATGACGGTGAATTTCTAAACAAGTTGTGGATGTCAGAGGAGGCACATTTTCGTGTCACAGGTTACGTGAATAAACAGAACTACCGTTACTGGACAAATACAAATCCTAATGATAGTCAGGAGCTCCCTTTACACGCTAGTAAACTGACAGAATGATGTGGTGTTTCATCACATGGTATTATCGGACCGTATTTTTTCGCAAATGAAAAGGGAAACACAATAACTGTTAATGCCGCCGTTCCGAGGATATGTTACGAAATTTCGTTGCACCTGCATTGAACAATTTCGAATCTTTCAAGAAGCCTGGTTTCAACATGACGGAGCGACATCACACACTGCAATAAGTGGGATATGTGGGAGAATTGTTTGGCAACCGTGTGATCTCACGATTCGGTAACATTCCCTGGCCCCCTAGATCGCCAGATTTATCCGTTTGTTATTTTTTCTTGTGGGGCTACCTCAAGAGCAAAGTCTACACGACTCGAACAAGAACCCTGGATGAGTTAAAACAGAGAATTCGGGATGCAATTCACAGTAACCCAGCTGAGATGTTGCAGCGGTCAATGAAGAATCCCAACAGCAGATTTCCCGAATGTATTCGTACAGGACGACGTCATCTAAAGGAAGTAATTTTTAAAAAAACCTGAAAACCATTAGTGTTTCGTAAATGGCAAACTAGTACGGTTTCAATTACAATAAACGCAATTTACTTCCTTCACCACTTCTAGTTTTATTGGATTGAGGAAATGTTCGCGTTTTCCTTTGTCACCTTGTACATTTTGTATATATAAAATGTGTGTGTGTGAATGTACATATCATATGTGTTAAAATGGACATATATTACAGAGTTAGGTACCTAAAAGCTTTCCTTTATTAGAATGAAATTCTGTATCAAAATTTCAAAGCAATTGGTCAAGAACTGTCGGAAATTTACGATTTTGAACAATCGACGTTTAAATTTTTGTAATGTTTCCTTTTCTATTACATATACATTTACGTATATACCAGACGGCGTTCCAGTAAGCATATAAAAAAACGACAGTATTCGAATGCAATTTTGCGTCAACATTTCAAAGCAATCCGTGGGAAAATTTCGGAGATTTGAGATTTTGAAGAAACAAACATGTACGTTTACGCTTTCACAGAAAATGCAGATGCTCTTAATCGCAAATTTACGAATGTTTTTGACCGATTACTTTGAAATTTTGGCACAACGTTCCATTGGTATACCTGTATGCTTTCATTTACCATCCTTTAAATACATGTGATACATAAATTCAAATAAATTTAATAATAGGGAACCGTTGTTAAAAAATTTCAATTCCTTTGAAATTCTGGCACATCGTTGTATTCTAATACAAGCGTGTTCTTAGGTAGATATTTCTTTAACATAAGTAAGCAAACAGGTATCTAAAAGGCGCCGGTATTAGAATGCAACAATGTGGCCGAATTTCAAAACAATAGGTCAAGAACTTTCGGAGGTACACGATTTTGAAAAAACGAACATTTATATTTTTAATTATATAGATAATAGGATCATGGAAGGAAAAGATACCGTAATCTAAAAATTTGTCTAAAATTATCTGCTCAGCTCACAAAAATAGTTCAAATGTTAAATAATCATTGCACAATACACAAAAAATACAAAAGATGGTGCTCTTAGTTTCGAACTACATGGACTAACCAATAGCCGGTGTTATTAGCATTTCTTTTTTTTTAATTCAGTGACAAATGTAATTTTGAAAGTTCACATCAGTCACAGAACTAAATATCGCAGTCATATAATTACAAATACAAACTAACAGCCAATTATCTTGGCTAGGATATACAGATTTCCTGATCTTGCTTTGTGTGTTAAAAACTTAAGGAGATTGCTTTGCTTCTTTCAATAGGTTTTATTTATATTGTTGCCTGGATAGGAGATTTATTGAGTTTGATTTCTTATTTGGGTTGGTGCTCGTTTCATTTCTTTTTGATTAGAATAAAATGAATGCAAAATGGTCGAGCCTTGATAAGTACACCACAATAGCTAACAGACCATGTGGTTCAAGGATCCAGTGAAACCAATGGAGACTTGCTGTGGCTCGAGAATATCATGCTTCAACCCGCTCTTAGGAAACTCATTCCAAAAGCGAGACGCTTTGCATCTGTAATTGCAAATTCGTCTGTACAGAAGCGAACTCTATAGAAGAGTATGTCTTTTTAACAGGTAAGAAAAAGCTACAGTGTAGTCAAGTGTACTATAAAGATAGCCAAGTGTACTATAAAGATACTACGGAGAGAAGTTTTTATGTTGACTTCCTTTTACGTGTTTGACCAATCTAAGTCTGTGCTATCGGTTGTTAAGCCACTGTACAACTGTCTAATGAACCAGTACAAGGAATGTTACACAGCAGTTGCATTAGCAGGGCAGATGGTGGACATCACCTTCAACTCACATGAAACAGCTGTTTTAGAGAAAATTGTTTAATAGTATGATAAATTACAAGTTTACGGAAGATATGTAGTGTACTAGGTATCAGAGGAAGTACAAGTGTACAGACGATATGTAGTGTACCAGGTATCAGAGGAAGAAATAAATGAATTGACAAATGGTTTCAACGAATTGCATAAGAATATGCTATTAACAGAGTATAGTATTTACACAGTATAGTATTTACAGGGATATCAGTATTATCTTAATTTGATGATTGTTAATAAGTATAACAACCTTTAGATGGGAATATTTAGGTAACTGACATTCACAGGTACAGTAATAAATAGAACCTCATGCCACCCACATAAACATACTCGTAAAATACCATTTTTCATATACACTGAGCACAGGGATAATTCCATCCCACTAAGTACTAAGAAGAAGAGCGAATAAATGATACCGTTTAGGTACAAATTGGTACTAAATTGTTTTGAGAAAGGGTTTAATGGATTAGAAAATAAGATTCCTAATTTGTTCCACTTGTAGATATTTAGAAAATTAAACATAGTGTGTTCCTCTTCCAAATTTCCATTCTTTTAATCCAATACTAGAGCAAGTCCTATTGTTGAGGATGGCATTGTTTAAATAATTTTGTAGCATACTCTTTAGGCTATCTACATAAACAAATATTTAAATCTCAAAATCGTAAATTTCTGAAAGTTCTGCACCTATTGCTTTGAAATTTTGACATGACTCTGCTTTCCAATACATGCTTGTTTGTGTATATTTATTGGAGCACTGTAAGTTCTACAAATATATACAAACAATATATAAATGGGAAACGTTATTAACAAAATCCTCAAGTTAGTTTATTGAACATCACATGTCTCTGGAAGTACTTCACCAATTAGCTTGAAATTTGCACACAATGCTGCACTCGAATACACGTGAGTTTTATAAGCCTCACAGCGTGCTACATATAATATATAATTATAAATCTATAATTATAGTAGAAATCTAAATAAAAATATAAATGTAACTCGCTGGAAGTTCATCATTGATTGCTTCGAAATTTTCAAACAACATTGTGTTCGATTACAATTGTGTTGTTATATACTTATTCTTTAAATATATGTTATATATAAATAAATTAGTATGTAATAAATAAACTGGTAGCGTTATTACCAAAACACTCGAAAAGTTCATGACTGATGCACATTAAATTTTTACATAAACGCTAACAAACATTTGAACAGACATAGGTTATATATTTTTAATATACATAATATATAAATATATGTAAGAAGTGTAATGGTGAAACAGCAAACAGGAAGGTTGTATTTATGTTTTACTGGTTTATGATTATAAAACTACCAGAGAATCCGAATTTGCAATAACGTTAACGGAGAATTAAGGGCATAGATAGGAATAAGATAGACAGAGGGATGGGAGGAAGCAGAAAGGAGATGATGGAGGGTGGGGGGCGGGGAAGGAGAAGATAGACATGCAAAGTTGGGGAGAAGGTGATTGACAGTGGTATGTTGATTGGAGGGGGGGGGGGCGGCAGAAACAAGTGGAGTGATGGGAGTGGAAGATGAATAGAGAAAGCAGCAGAAGGTGATTACACAGAGAGTGGGAAAGAGGTGGAGGTGGACAAAGAGATGGGGAGCAACAGATGGACTGAGAGGGGGGACAGGAGAGTAGGATGTATTTGCAGTTCCAGTACGTATTATAAACATGAGTTTAACCAGACTGAGCCATAACAACAGATGACCTGGAACAGATAGTAACAATTAAGATCTCAAAAATCATAAAACTGGCAACTGTCCCCTATCACACATCTGACAACTCGTGTACCATCTTCAGTACTGACACTAGTGGTGGACTATTTCATTCATGGCTGCCACTGCAATATTTTGGGTCCTTAACGAGGCAGTCTTCACTATCTGGAAGAAGTTGAATGGAAACAGGGAAAAATGCAGTGGGATGTACAAACACAAAATGCTTACCTTTGCGTCAGAGCCAGCAATGCCGATGACCTTGCAGCCTTTGATGCGTGCTATCTGTCCCACTATGGAGCCCACAGCACCCGCTGCGCCACTGACGACCACCACCTCCCCCGGCTTTGGGTGGCAGATGTCGAGCAGTCCGAAGTAGGCTGTGGCTCCCGGCATTCCCAGCACCCCCAGCGAGAGCGACAGCGGCAGGTCCCCAATGTCGGGCACAGGCATCAGTGGCTGTACGTCGTCACCCTTCGCCGCGACGTTGACCACTGTGCGGTCACGCCAGCCCCAAGACCCGACCACGTACGTCCCCACTGCGAACTGTGGCGACTTGCTCTCGATGATACACGCTACCTGTAGTGAAACCGCAAGCAAACTGAGAATCTGGAAACAGTGGAGGCGTTTATTCAGACCAACCACAGCGAGAAAAAAAACAGGGCTATTGACACTTTTAACTGCGTTTTTATTTTTAAAAAATGTGAATGAATTGACAGTGTTTGTTTCGCAATATTGTGAGCCGCACAGTAATTTACTTTTCTGGACAGCGTCCAGACCATTGAAACGTTTTCTGCCGCTGCAATTGGAGACATTTTTTGATGCTGTTTTTCAGCTCTTCGTCAACGCCAAAGTGCTTTGAACCAAGCCACTTCATGTCTGTCATTAGTTCGTAATCGTAAAGTGCCGTTCAGGACTGTAGGGAGGGTGACCGAATACTTCGCCATCTGAACTCTCACTCTTCAGCCGCAGTACGTCCATGCGTTCAGGTGTTGTCATGTGGGAAAATCACGCCATCGCTCAACATGCCACGACCTTTGTTTCGAACGTCCCCCGTCGTGTTTTTTTGTGTGATATAGTAACTTTGAGCCTGAATTGTGACACATCTCACCGAGAACTCCACTATTAATATTCCATTTCTGAGTTGGAAGACAGTTGCCAGTAGTATCTTGCTGGAAAGTATCGTCGAACACTTTGTGGGGTTTAGCGGTTACACAGTACATCGAGTGTAGTTTTGCTTCTACGTTCATATACAGCACCCACGTCTTGCCTCTTGCCACAGTCTGATCGTGAAAAGCGTCACCTTCTCTTTCGTAATGAAGGACCGACGACAGTATAGCTGCCATAGGCTGTGTCTTTTGCTCCTCAGAAAGAATTTTAGGCACAAATTTGGCATTTCATCTCCGGTAGCCCAAATCATCTGTAGTCAAAAAAGGAAGAAGAATTCACCAAAGAGTCGCTGTCCAACCTATATTGCACTGCAGATCTAGATTTCAGCTATTGAATAGCCATCTCCACTGTGTTTAAATCGAGTCGTACAGACTAGTTAAGCTCGTGACAGCACATGTTACTTTAGACTTTAACACATACGTAGTCAGATTCTAACTACATCTAGTTACAATACTGGACAGCGACTAATTGTTGAATTCCTTTTCCTTTTCTCGGCGCAAATGTTCTGATGGAATCTAAGTTGGCTACAGTATTCTCTTTGCTCAGGAAAGTAAGAGTAATCAGTGTAAAATTAACAGAAATCTCCGAAATGGTTTTCTCTAACCCTTTCGTCAATCAGTTGAATCAGATTTGCATTCGATAATCAGTCGACTACTTTTCTGTTCACCATGGACATTGGTTCACCCATTTTTTGCACATACGACACGATTGTCTTACAGCACATTCACTCATTACTTTTCGTCAATAAACTTTGTGAAATGCGCAACAAATTTCAATAGATACACAATTTTTTGCCAGAAAGAACCTTATTACAGTATATACTGATATCGATATGGTGTCTGTTCTTTCGGACATGACCAAAAGAACAGACATCATTGATGACCTGCAGCCGTCTAGAATGAAATTAGAATTAGATTAACACCTTCAGCTGCTGACGGGCATTGATATATATCAGCGGGGACAGGTGAAAATGTGTGCCCAGACCCGGACTCGAAACCAGGATCTCCTACTTACATGGCAGACGCTCTATCCATCTGAGCCAACAAGGGCACAGAGGATAGCACGACTGCAGGGACTATCTGGCGCACGCCTCCCGCGAGACCCACATTGTCACCTTATATGTCCACACACTACATTCGTGGTGTCCCTACCCAACACACTCATTACTTGGGGAAAACATTCTTACCAAGTCCCGTAAGAGTTGGGGTAATATGTGAGCATCCGCACAGAATAAGGTCATGGCCGGTATTGCCAGGACTATATACTTATATGGATATGGTGTCTGTTTTTTGGATGCACACATATTAACCAAACTCTTACGGACTTGGTAAGAATGCTTTCCCCAAGTAATGAATGTGTTGGGTAGGGACACCACGAATGTAGTGTGTGCACATGTTAGGTGAGAATCTGGGTCTCGCGGGAGACTTGCGCGAGATAGTCCCTGCAGTTGCGCTATCCTACGTCCCCTTGTTGGCTCAGACGGATAGAGCATCTGCCAGGTAAGTAGGAGGTCGTGGGTTCGAGTCCCAGTCGGGGCACACATTTTTCCCCTGTCCCCGTTGATATATATCAACGCCTGTCAGCAGCTGAAGGTATAAATGTAATACTAAATTCTCTATTACAGACTGTACCTCGGAAATAGCGGCAATTGTGATTGCAGCTACATGTTAAGAGCATATGGCTCCGAAAAAACGACGACATGATCTTAGTTCTCCGCTGCTCACAACCTACTGGTTCAAGGTGCGTTTCACCGAGGAGCCACTGTCACCACTATTACGCACGCTGTACGAAAACGGAAATAGCTTTGTCAAAAAATCTTCTTTATTTTCGACAGAACCGTTTCCAACAGACATTGGCTGCATCTTCTGCTGATCAACAATTTTAGTTTCAAAACGTGTTAATTGCTGAGTTGGAACCACCATGCAAGCTATCGTATCGGAAGATAAAAAATAGCATATTACACAAAGGATCGTAAGAAGCAAAAACTTGACTATCAACTGGTACCTTGTGCACATGGTCGTATCCGTATATTTAGTGTTACACACTATTGCTAAGTCTTAAAAATCGCAATATCCTGTGAGATTGCAAATTAGCACATCGGTTTACGTTAGCTAGACATGTTCCGTTCATTGATGATCCACCTAAGACGGCGTATATGCAGAGTCTGTACAATCCAGTTGTCCAAAATAAAGAAGTATTTATGTGATTTTGACTAGAGAAACTTTTTTTACCAAGTAACACAGATCGCTCCTTGTCATTTCTCAACATGAGAATATTCAAGGAAATTAGTTGATGAATAGCGCTCGTATTTTTGCTACATGTACATCTGCATAGACACTCCGCAAACCACCATTTGGTGCGTGGTGGAGGGCATCCTGTACCACTGCTAGTCATTTCCTTTCCTGTTCGACACCCAAATACAACGAGCGAAAAATGACTGTCTGCGTGCCTCCGTACTAGCCCTGATTTGTCGTATCTTTCCTTCGTGGTCCTTACGCGCAATGTATATTGGTGGCAGTAGAATAGCATGGCATTCGGCTTCACATACTAGACTCTAAATTTTTTCAGTAATGTTTCTGAGAAAGAAAGTCGTCTTTCCTGCAAGGATTCCCATTTTAATTCCCGAAGCATGTTCGTAACAATTACGTTTTATTCACACTCACCGGTAACAAATCTATAAGCCTACCTCTGAATTTCTTCTATGTCTTCCTTCAATCCGACGTGGTACTGATACCAAACACTTGAGCAGTACCCAAGAATAGGTCGTACCATCGTCCTATATGCGGTCTTCTTTACAGGTGAACCACTATTTCCTAAAAATTCTCCCAATAAGCCGAAGTCGACCATTCTACTTGCCTGCCATAGTTTTCATATGCTTGTTCCATTCCGTGTCGCTTTGCAACGTTACGCACAGATACTTAAACGACTTGACTGTGTCAAATAGGACAATAGTAATTCTCTCATACGCATTAAATTGTATTTTTCCACTTTGACAGCTAGTTGCCATTCATCATAACATTCATTAGACATTGTGTAAGTCGTCTTGTATTTTCCTACAGTCATTCAGCTTCGACAGCATACCGTACAGCACAGCAACATGAGCGAACACCCGCAGATTTCACGCTGAGGAAGCATCACTCCATAACACCATGTAATATCGCTTGTAATAATTATATGAAATCGGTGAGGAAGAAGCCACAGGCTTTTCTAGGCATTCTATATCCATTGCAGCAATTCACTGACGTTTTCGTCTAGGAGGACAAAAATATCTGCAGTACACCCATCGCAAATGTGTTGAAGAAACGGCAAAAAACCGACACCGACAGTTTAAAATAAATAACCTAATTCATGTAAACGTAGGCTTCAGCGGCCGCATTGTCAACTATAAAATATTGACGTTTCGGCGACTATTGAAGTCGCCATCCTCAGAATGTGCTGCTAACTGACAATGCGGCCTCAAACCCAGAAACCCAGAAGAATTTTATTAGCCTAATACATGTTCAGCGCAGTCTGAATGAGTGGGGCCAAGTCATAGCACGGAAACGACCCTTAATACAACAAGGAAACACCTCTGGCATGCGGGTTTAATGCTTCATTGCGACTCATTAACAAAAATAACTTCTTCGCAGTTTCTGATTTGGCCCGTTGCAGACATGCAGCTTCATGCACCTTCTGCGATATACCCAACTCCATATGGCCACTGAATGCACTTTCCTTTGCCTTGTGCTCTCGGAAACTGTGTGTAGGATCGTTTTAAGACCACTGTTTTGTACGCGAATGCGAACGAAACATCCTTTTTTATAGATTCGTAAAACAGAGTCTACGTTCATACACCAACAAATTTACCATCGTCGGTCACGATGTGGTCATGGGTGCGTCCAAACACGATAGATCATTTACTGTCATGACACACACGCCAGGGGTGGTCCATGGCTGCCTGATGGTAGTGCCACGGCGTCTGCAGTATTCAGAATTGACCAGTGTCCACTATTAAGCGAGTAACTAATATTTTACACATAGAATTAATAAGCACATATTATTTTAGTCTATTTCGTACCCCATGCTGGTGGTGTCAATTGCTTCTAGTGATTTTACAGCACGTAACGGTCATTTTTGGAGAATTAACAATACTCTGTATTATAGTGTCAGGGCTATAAGCAATTCCATTCTCACCAAACTAAGTCCTGAGAAATCAAAGCTACATAAGTCAAACCCTAACATGGTGGAGTTTACTAAAATTATGTCAGGAGAATCTAAGTGAAGAAATAACCTGAAAATTAGTAACCATGTTTTTTTAAAAAGGAAGAACATTGTCAGCTCGAGGTCAATGAGCATTAATTCATGACACAACAGTTAACAAGAAAACACCGGTACTGATAAACGATACAAGAGTATAACGGAAATGCGACGTCAATATATTCCCACCATTATTTAGTAACTATTAATAAATTTATTCCGTTGTGAGACAACATGTTCAGTTCCTTCGTGAAAAAATGTTTGCAGTTGCCTCCGGAATCATAATTTTACCCACACATGCACCTCTTCATTCGAAGGAAATCAGCGTCTGCAAATGATTTTCTGCAGGGCTCCAAAAATATGGAAATCGTGTGGGGAGAGATGAGGTATCAGGAGATTGTTTAAGAGCTTCCCAACGAAACTTTTGCAGTGTATTCGAAACAACCTTGGTAACACTCTGTTGCAGCGTAATGCGAAGCTACATGTTGCCAAGATTGTTTCGAGTACGCTGCAGAAGTTACTCTGGGAAGTATCCTCTAAGGGGTTCTGATATCTTGCCACCCAGTTTCAAATTTTTGGAGCCCTGAAAAGTGACATTAGCTGCTGTTAATTTGCTGCGGCTGAATAGGTGCATGCCTGGGTACAATCATGGTACCTTAAGCTACTCCAAATATATTTGCAATGAAAGCATTGACGGTTTAGTCTCACAGTGGAATAAATGTATGAACAGTTATGGCTATTGCTTTTGAAATAAAAAGCAGTTTACTTGATTTTTTCCATCAGTCTCATTTTCATTTGACTACCCCTTACATCTATATGTGTAAAGAATGGAAGGCGCTACAGTTTGGAACCGCGTGACCGCTGCGGTCGCAGGTTCAAATCCGGCCTCGGGCATGGATGTGTGTGATGTCCTTAGGTTAGTTAGGTTTAAGTAGTTCTAAGTTCTAGGGGACTGATGATCTCCGACGTTAAGTCCCATAGTGCTCAGAGTAATTTGAACCTTTTTTTTTCTTTTTGTAAAGAATGGTGATCATTTGTTTGTTTTTTGTTTGTAATTCAAACAAAACTACAGTTTTATTTCGACGTTGATGAAATTTTGCACACTTTACCTTCGAGGAAAGAAGAAGATTACAGTCTACATAAGATTTCTTGATCTGAATTGAAACACATATGTTTTACTATATCAATGTGAAGAGTTGTTACCAAAAAACTCTGGAAGTTCTCGGCCGATTTGTTGAAATTTCTACACGATTCCCTAATAAACATCTGGGTGGACATAGGCTATATATCTTTTATTACACTGAAAATATAAACACGTATATGTTTTACAAAGGAGAAACGTTGTTAAGAAACATCTCGAAAAGTACTTGACCGATTTAGTTCAAGACGTATAGACTTGGAACATTTTCGTGTAGAATTAAAATCGGAAATGGAGGAGTCGCAACATACGTAGAAGTTGGACACAAACTCAAAACTATTGAAACAAATAGTTTTTATCTTGATCAGAACCTTGAAGCATACGCTTGTGAGTTATTAATGCACAATGGTTCTCTGATAAATGTAACAGTCTACAGATGCCCTCTAGGCAACTGTCAGCTACTTATGAGAAATCTAGCCGCATTATTGAGGTACCTCTCAGAAAAAAAAAAAAAAATAGTTGCTAGTTTGTGGAGATTTCAATGCAGATTTCTTAAGAGGCAGACAGGAAAAATCAATTACAATTATTATTTTGGTGCTTCAATGTTGTTTAAATAGTCAATTTTCTATCTAGTGTGTAGCAGAATAATAGGACACTTATTGATAACATTTTTATAGAAATTTTTCTGGCTGAAACGTCTAATGTACACCAAATTGCCAATGGACTCCCTGTTCATTATGCACAATTAATGGAAATTAAAAGCACAATTAATGGAAATTAAAAGTACGCACATTAAAATCCGGAGGCAGGCTCATACAAAGCAGTGAGGCTTATTAATTGGTTCAAATGGCTCTAAGCACTATGGGACTTCTGAGGTCATCAGTCCCCTAGAACTTAGAACTACTTAAACCTAACTAACCTAAGGACACAACACACATCCATGCCCGAGGCAGGATTTGAACCTGCGACCGCAGCGGTCTCGCGGTTCCAGACTGTAAGCGCCTAGAACCGCACGACCACTCTGGCCGCTTATTAATTGGGACATGATGCATTGTGTTAGGGGTAAGCTAAAAGCTGTAGTATGAGATGACATATAAGTAAAAAGAGTCACATTCAATTTACTGTCCTTATTTCGTTTCCGCATAAGGCTACACTTTGAACAACTGCTTTCACAAAAGGCTTTCTATGACTCAAATTTATATTCGCTGTTAACAAATATCTATTTCTCCGATACTTTTGCTACTGCCAGTCTGAACTTTTATTTCTCCTTACTTCGATCACCAACGGTTACTTTTTAGCCTAAGTAGCCAAACTAATCTATTATTTTTAGTGTCTAATTTCCTGATCAAATCCACTCGTAACCTCAGCCTCATGACCACCTTCTTCACCCATGAATTACTTTCGAGGAACCTGTTCCGACTACAATTTTTTACCTCCAACGCTTCCTGGACTAATCTACAGCTCTTACCACTTTGGATATATATTAGAAAACTTTCTTTAAGTTATCTGCGTTGTTGCATTTTTACATGTTCCTTCCAATTCTACTTATATGCGACAGTTTCTTCTGTTATTGCAATTTCTAGTATCTTCTTTTCTCAACCTATGTTCTAGTGTACGTACTTTGACTGAACTATTTCATTTCTGAGGTCTCAGTCCGATTCATCTCTTCATTGTTTGATATCAGAGCCAAAGATCAACTTCAATTCCGTTTCTTTTGTTCCCTTTTGCTTAATGATCTTTTATTATTACACAGACACCCTGAAATTTTGCTGTCTTATTCGTTAAATGCCACAGGCCGTGCATTATGAACAGGTGCCCGATTGTGTTGAAAGATGCAATCTTCACCAGTGGGAAATAAGAAGATGCTTGAAGCACCAATATACGCCTGTGCTGTGATAGTGCCACGCGAACAACAACGGGTGCAAGCCCCCTCTGTGGAAAATACGACCACAACATACCACCCTCGCCTCCAAATTTTACTGTTGGCACTACACATACTGGCAGATGGCGTTCACCGGGCATTCGCCACACCCATATCCTGCCACCGGATCGCCACATTGTGTACCGTGATTCGTCACCCCACACGACGTTTTCCCAGTGTCCAATCGTCCAATGTTTACACTCCTTGCACAAAACGAGGCATCATTTGACATTTATCACCGTGATGTGTGGCTTACGAGCAGCCGCTCGACCATGAAATCCAAGTTTTCTTACCTCCCACTTACAAGTTTGTGGCGTCCTCCATCGGTAGTGTTGGAATTCAATATGGTGTTGACCCACCCTTAGCTTTGATGACAGTTTCCACTCTCGCAGGCATACTTCCAATCAGGTGCTGGAAAGTCCCTTAGGGAATGCCACTCCAAGGAGTGCTGCACTGACGAGAGGTATCAATGTCGTACGGTGAGGCCTGACACGAAGTCGGCGTTCAAAACATCACAAAGGTGTTCTATATGATTCAGGTCAGGACTCTGTGCAGGGACGTTATTGTCGTGCAACCACTGCCCCACTGGACGTGCATTATGAACAGTTGCTCGATCGTGTAGAGAGATCCAGTCGCCATCCCCGAATTGTTCTTCAACGGTGGGAAGCAAGAAGGTGCTCAAAAGATCAGTGTAGGCCTCTGCTGTGACAGTGTCACGCAAAACAACAAGGGGTGCAAGCCCCCTCCATGAAAAACACGACCACACCATAACACCACCGACTTCGAATTTTACTGTTGGCACTACACACGCTGGCAGATGACGTTCACCGAGCATTCGCCATACCCACACCCTGCCATCGGATCGCCACATTGTATACAGTGATTAATCTCTCCGCCTGACGTTTTTCCACAGTTCAGTCGTCCAATGTTTACGCTTCTTACACCAAGCGAAGCGTCGTTTGGCATTTACCGGAGTGATGTGTGGCTTATAAGCAGCCGCTCGGATATGAAATCAAAGTTTTCTCACCTACCGCCGAACTGTCATAGTACTTACAGTAGATCCTGATGCAGTTTGGAATTCCTGTGTGATGGTCTGGACAGATGTCTGCCTATTACACATTGGGATCCTCTTCAACTGTCAGTCAACAGACGAGGTCGGCCTGTATGCTTTTGTCCCTTCGCGTTTCCACTTCACTATCGCATAGGAAACAATGGACCTAGGAATGTTTAGGAGTGTGAATATCTTGCGTGCAGACATGTGACACAAGTCACACCCAATCATCCTGACCAGGTTCGAAGTCCGTAAGTTCCGCGTAGCGCCCCATTCTGCTATCTCAGTATGTCTAATGACTGCTGAGGCCGCTGATGTGGAGTACCTGGCAATAGGTGGCAGCACACTGCACCTAATGTGAAAAACATACTTTTTGGTGTGTGTTCAGATACTTTTAATCACTTAGTGCATGTCCAAGACGAGTATTGCTGCTCTAATCTATTCTCGCGATAGGAATTGCAGTCTGTTTAAAGCGATATATTTTATTTGTTAAACATTTAATTTTCTTCGTTGTTTCATCTGACTAGAAACTTGAAGTAAATCGGCGAAGAATCTAGTTAGTTAGTTATATATTCCGTACATCATTTGAACGCCTCTTTTATCGAAATGATATGGAGCAAGTCACTTTACAGAATATTTATATGTGATTAGTGTTAAAATTATAGAACACGTCATTTTATTCCTACTCCTGCAACTACACTTACAACAAGTTATTTTTATTTAATTATTTATTTATTACTGGCAGCCAGTTTTTAAGTAAAAATTCGGGAATCGAATAGAAGGAGTTGTCCACGGGGCATGACTTTCAATTAGATTTAAAACTTGCCTCACCCTGTTTCAGCTATTTTATGTTATTGGGTAAATGATTAAAATTTTTTATTGCTGCTTATTGAACTCCTCTCTGAGTCACCGACAGCTTCTACAATGGTTACTAAAGGTCACTCTTTCCTCTAGTTTTGTATGTGTGTACATCACTTTTCTTGTCAGATTGTGGCGGTTTATTTATGATGAATTTCACTAGTGAAAATAATTATTGTCACGGAATAATTAAAATGCGTAGGTTCTAGAAGAGGTGCCTAGATGACGTCTGTGGATGAACGCCACTTATTATTCTTCCTGGTCGCTTTTGTGCAGCAAATTCTTTTTTTTTTTTTCTACGTGATGAGTTACCCTAGAAAATTGTTCCTCACGACATTATTGAGTGGAAATAAGCAAAATATGTCAACAGGTTGATACGTTTGTTTCCGAGATTAATAATTATGCGAAGAGCAAAAGTAATTGTACTTAATTGTTTGAGAAGCTCAGTAGCATGATTCTTCTAGTTAAAATTTTCATCAAAATGTATACCTAAAATTTTGGAGTATTTTACCCTACTTACTGACTCCTGGTCATGTGGTACATTAATTTTTGGCAGTACTTTGTTTGTTCTACAGAAGTGAATGTAGTGGGTTTTCTTCAAAATTTAGACAGAGCCCACTTTCAGAGAACCCCTTAATAATTATTTCGATAAAACCATTTACTACCTCTTCTGTTGCTTTCTCTCTAATTGGATTTATTATAAAGCTAGCATCGTCTTCAAAAGGTACCAAATTTGCTTGTTGAATGTTAACTGGAAGGTTATTCACATGTATAAGAAATAGAAGTTGATCCAGAATTAAATGCTGTGAGAGTTCCTTTGTGATTTTTAGACCAGGGATTAAAATTTTTCACCCCTTCAACAATTGTAAAACTGTATTAATTTTACTGAAGGATATTACTGCTATCTCCAGTTGCTTAAAGTTTTATAGAATATTCGTTTTAATATACTCTCTTGCTTCTTTAACTGAACCATTAAATCCTATATTTGGAGCTACATTCTGAAAGTGATTCTTAAACGTACGTGCAACTTATAGGTAATGTCACAAGTTCGGCGCTTAGTTTAACTGTTATGGAATCTCGTAGTGTGACTGGCTGTCCTGTCTCCCGTTTGACAATGTCCCATGTAGTTTTAATCTTGTTATCTGCATTACTTATTTCTGTCAGGACATGCATACTTCTGGACATTCTAATTACTTTCCTTAAAACACTACATGAGGTTGACCGTGTTTAGGACTGATTCCAAACCACAGGGAAAGTTGGAATTTTTTACGTATTCAAATCATGGCACACAATTAAAAAAAAGATATCGCATGTGACTGAAAATGTCATCGAAATGTTTAAGTATTGGATCACTGAACATCGGACTTTTGAATTTGTAGTCTGTCATTAATCCACTTAGACACGTAACCTTACTGCAATTTCCTACACAATTACTACTCCACTGTGCAGTGAATGTGAGAATTATCCGATACAAAATAAAAATAAGGCAGTCGGCGGAATAGTCTACTGCCGAGAAGGAATACAGACATGTATGATGAACAAAGGTGTTTTGGAGAAGCAAAGACGGTAGTTCATTGACGAAATGTGTTGGGAAATACGCATAAATTGGCACTCAAACTGAGTCATTACTTTTTCTTTACATATTCTTGTGTTACTTCGCTGTTGTTCAGAGTAACAGTATAGGCTGTGAGACAACACTTGTTTTGAAAAAGTTTCTAGGTCCAAACTCCATATAGTCAAATTATAAAAGCTATGATTTTTCTGTCAGAATGTACTTGGCGTGTAAGTTATTTCTGTTAGTACCTTACAGGCATACGAAACGTGGCTGATTCCTATGCCAATGGTAGTATCTTTTGGAAACCGAAGAAACTGTTTCATTTCTGTTTGAACATACGCTACCGTTGTCAGTGTCCTTCGGATGTCTTATGTGCGGTTGCCCTGATCCTTTGTTAAGAGACACAATTACATCCATTACTGTCGTTTGGCTGAAAACTATTTGTGGTGTACTTCCAGGAAATGTGATGGGACTGTTACGATGATGATCCAGTCAGACGATTAAGATGGTCATTTAACTGATTGAAACTAGTGATCAACGTACCCATCCTTGCGATCTTTCCAGATGAAAAGTTTTCATAAAGAAGACTACAACACTATATGTAAACACCGCCTCCTACAGCACTGACAAAGTGCAGTAATTGTGGTTCATAAACAATGTTTCACTGTTACTGAAGTATATTCGAGATTATGTCAATTTTTGTTAATAGCCCTGATCGCAGACTGAAGTGACTGATCTGTTCTACCAAGTGCCACAGTAGAAATGGATACTGTAGGCAAGGAAATGTTCAAACACACATTCAGAATATTTCACTAGCAAATAAGACGTCTTGCTCTTACCAGACAAGTTCATGAAAGACAGTGACGCTGTGTGCGTGAAAACTCTTACGGCAGGATATTTATGATGGAGATGTACAAGTGTAGAATCCTGCAGTGATTGGCAACTCCGACAAAAGCCTTCTAAATTAATTATTGTGTCATGATACACCGTATTCCAACCTTTCTTCCAGTAATGAATGTGGTGTCCACTAGGAGGGAAAGCCATACAACAAGGACTCCACAACATAACTCTTAAGAAGAAGTACAATCCAACGAAGCAGGAGAAGGAAATAGCCGTAAAATTAGTAAGAATAATTAAGGAGAATCTAAATCAATGATGCCCAATCGGTCTGAGTTCTGTTTCTTCAGAATCTAAATCCAGCGTCTTAAGAAATGCGCTGCCCACTTCGGTTCCTATATTTAGTGCCGCTGTATGCAGCAGAGAAAGGCACGCAGCCAACCTCTAGATTGACCGTCAGTTGGGAGTAAATTATAGCTGACGTCAAGAGGTCAAGCGCGTCAAGGGCACTACCTGCAGCCGCAACCTGTAGGAACCAGTAGGCCTTGAACTGGCTAGCTTTTCCGTCGTTGCATCGCAGTGCGCCGTGCTAAGCTGCCTCGTAAATTTCGCTTGTTGTCTACTTGTCACTCTCCTAGATATTGTTTGCATTGTAACGAAGTGTTTCGAGTGGTTCTCAAATCCCAGGTCGACCACCCCGTTGCCCTACGATTGAGCCATGTGATCATTGTAGTCGATATTCTGACATTTACTACACCCATGATTTATTCATGAATAAACTACTGTCGTAGTGGTGATATTCTTTACCCACGGTATAATCCGTTTCGGCGTTGTGTGAAGTGCATACTTTGGTGCATACTTTTACAGTTTTGAA
The DNA here is from genome assembly GCF_023864345.2 of Schistocerca serialis cubense. Lineage (NCBI taxonomy): Eukaryota > Metazoa > Arthropoda > Insecta > Orthoptera > Acrididae > Schistocerca > Schistocerca serialis. Next base: position 1,162,144,907 of record NC_064638.1, on the reverse strand, counting down.
CATTTTAGATCAAGTTTCAAAACTTCTCAACTCCTTGAAATATTTTCGGGATCTGTCAACATTTTTGCACCATTCTTCAGATACTGCTCCATTACAGATAACTGTATAATCTGCATAAGTTCTAAGGCTACTGTCAATGTTATCTGCCAGATCCTTAACATGCAAACAGCTCCGCACACAGGTTTATTGTCTGGGGAGAGGTGGGGGTGCGGCAAATGGTAAAGCTAATTTTACCTAGTGTGACTTTTTATATTCTAGTATAAATAAAAATTCGATTAAACCTTCTAACAGATGAGACAGGCAGACAAGAATTGATTTGCTGTTTTCATTCGTCTTTAGTCATCCATGAACGTGTTACCAGCCTAAATTTCCAGAAAACTCCTAGATAAATAATTATTTAATTTACAGCGGTGTCACTCAAGCGCAAATTTTAGTAGCCAGTAGAAAAGCAAGTAACTCTAAAAAAAAATCATGGAAACTAACAGAAAACATTCGAACATTGCTGCAAATATTTGCTGTAGTCCTTGTATCAAACTGCAGTTGTGAGCGCACCTGCATACGTTGACTAAAACTTCACTTCTGCTCGACAATGAATGGACTGGACGGAGTGGCCGAGCGCTTCTAGGCACTTCAGTCTGGAACCGCGCGACCGCTACGGTCGCAGGTTAGAATCCTGCCTCGGGCATGAATGTGTGTGATGTCCTTAGATTAGTTAGGTTTAAGTAGTTCTAAGTTCTTGGGGACTGATGACCTCAGATGTTAAGTCACATAGTGCTCAGAGCCATCTGACTGGCACGTGTGTTCATTTCCTGACTTATTAATGTGAACTGCGACGTTATAACTGATATTAGTCCACACACGACTCTCAAATAAGGTGTTGGGGATTGGGGGTTGAGAGTGCTAATCTTGTTTGTTATATTGAAATGATGGGTACGAAGTCTGTCCGATGTTATGCCTGTCGATAACCAGTGATCAAATCCTGGTCGCTACGATTCAGAATATGCAGCTAGTCTACTTGAAAACAATCTGATCCAAGGCGAACTCCGATCTATGGTGAGAATTTTTACGACTCAAACTGTGAGAAATAGACTGCATGATACGCAACTTTACTAAATGGCTCTGAGCACTACGAGACTTAACATCCGACGTCATCAGTCCCCTAGAACTGCCTGAGGCAGGATTCGAACCTGCTTCCGTAGCGGTCGCGCGGTTCCAGACTGAAGCGCCTAGAACCGCTCTGCCATAACGGCCGGCGCAACTTTACTCCCAAAGTCCATGGCGAGGTCCATCTTGCAACCACGACACCCTCCAGCATGGTACAGAAGGCCCAACAACATGCTGAATGGATCGCTTAAGATTGCCATCACGGAGTCTTCACCGATGAGTGTCACATATGCCTTCAACCAGACAATCGTCGGAGACGTGTTTGGAGGCAGCCCGGTCAAGGTGAACGCCTTATACACACTGTTCTCCGAGTGCAGCAAGGTGGAAGTTCCCTGCTGTTTTGGAGTGGCATTATGTGGGGCCGACGTTCGCCACTGGTGCTCATGGAAGGTCACGTAATGGCTGTAAGATACGTGAATGCCATCCTCCGACCGATAGTGCAACCATATTGGCAGCACATTGGCGAGGCATTCGTCTCATCGTGTACATCTTGAGAATGTCTTCCTTCAGGATAACGACATCGCTCGACTATTTGGCAGCATGTACTCCAGACAAGAGTCCTATCAAACATGCCTGGGATAGATTGAAAAGGGCTGTTTATGGACGACGTGACCCGCCAACCACTCTGAGGGATCTACGCCGAATCGCCGTTGAGGAGTGGGACAATCTGGACCAACAGTGTCTTGATGAACTTGTGGATAATGTGTCACTACGAATACAGGCATGCATGAATGCAACAGGACGTGCTACTGGGTATTAGAGGCACTGGTATGTAAAGCAATCTGGACCATGAGCTCGGAAGGTCTCGCTGTTTCGTGATACAAAATGCAATGAGTTGTCTTCATGAGCAATAGAAAGGGTGGAAATGAAGTTTACGTTGATCTCTATTCCAATTTTCTGTACAGGTTCCGGAACTCTCGGAACCGAGGTGACGCAAAACTTTTTTTTGGTACATGTACATTTTCGCTATTTATGCTGCAAATCAATTACATCAAGTATGCCGTTTTAATTTATTACTTCTTTACTATTAACTGCGTTCACAACACATTTTGCAAATAGTATTTACATATAACACAATTATTATATCATTGAACGTCACATATCCCGGGATACAACGTTATAAGCCAACCCAACATTGCTTCGCAATTGCTAATTCATTTGACACACACCTTAAAGTCCACCTCCCTCTGTCTTCGGTCATGCTCCCCTCTCCCGCCCCCCCCCCCCCCCTTCGTCTCTACCACCATTTCCTCTACGCTCTGCTGCTTTTCTCTGTCCTCGTACACCGCTCTCTGCCCTTGAGACTTGTTTATTGGTATTGTATTGTAGACGAAACCTTGATGGGGAACTGAAGTCGCTTAAAATGTAAGGGTAAATCGGTGGGTACCATTAACTTACGGGTTATCAAAAACATTTACAGCTGTTTGATCGGTGAGGATAGTAGTTTCGAAGACAGTATTCTGCATAATTTTATTCTGTGAAAGTGTGGGATTACTAAATTACTGCCGGCCGGTATGGATGACCGGTTCTAGACACTTCAGTCTGTAACCGCACAACCACTACGGTCGCAGGTTCGAATCCTGCCTTGGGCGTGGATATGTGTAATGTCCTTAGGTTAGTTAGGTTTAAGTAGTTCTAAGTTCTAGGGGACTGATGACCTCCGATGTTAAGTCCCATAGTGCTCAGAGCCATTTGAACCATTTCAACTGAGTTACCTGCGACTCAGATTCCATGGCCGATAAGCCGTAAATACAACCTTCCTGTTGGCTGTAGAACCAACGGTGAACCACTTTTGTTCGGATTATTGAGAAGGGAAAATGATTTGTGTAGGGAAAACAATTCGTCTAAGGTTTACAGAACCTGTCACGTAAGCTGAGACTAGCTGCGAGAAAGAAAATACTACCGCACATTTTTACAGCACAGTACTGCAGTTTCTTTCTCGCATTCTAATTTAAAAGAAAAACTGTAAATCGTCATTTAAAATACGTATATAGACAATGTCTGTCTCATAATTCGTTACTGCGCAGTGCAAGTATAAAAATGTGAAGTAATTCGCTCAAGAACTTTCCGAGATTTTTGACGACAATTTTTTTCCTTTACATATCACATATGTATTTGTGTGTCGTATATATCGAAAAGCACTATATAGTCCACGTCCGTCCGTATTTTCATAACAGTATCGCGTAAAAATATGAAGTAATTTGGTCAAGAAATTTTCCAGACTTTTGCTAACAACGTTTCGTTTTTCTATATTAAATATATATACACATCATACACGCTAAAAAGAAGTAGCCGATGTTCGAATGTTGATTAGAGTATAGCGTAAAAAATGAAGTAATTCAGTCCAGAACTATTTGAGACTTTTGGTAACAAGGCTCCCCTCTTTATGCATTACATATATGTTAATTATTTTGATTGTTAAAAATACATAACCTGTGTCCGTCCGAATGTTCATTAGAGTATCGTGCCTAAATCTGAATTAAATCAGTCAAAAAGTGTCGAGATGTTTGGTAACAATTTTCTCAATTACGCACCGACGAAAAAAGAATTCTCCATCAACAAATATTTAGAGAAACGTAATTTCGTTAATATATTTGTCTAGGTAAAATGTTTAAGTGATTAACATTGCAATATCACAGGTTAATGTTAGCTCCGTACAAGCCGTTGAAAAGGAGAAGTGCTGCTACATTAACAGTCGGTGTGGCCGTCAGGATGTTGAATGCAAGCATGCAGACGTCCATTGATTGTGTTGTACAGGTGCCGCATGTCTGCCTGTGGGATGGAGTTCCATGCCCGTTGCATTTGGCCGGTCAGTAAAGAGAGGGTTTGTGGATGACGTTGAAGTTGCCGTGCAATGATGTCCCATACACTCTCGATTAGAAGTATGTCCAGCAGGCCAAGGCAACACGTCGACACGCTGTGGAGCATGTTGGTCTACAACAGTGGTATGAGGGTGAGCGTTATCGTGTTGGATATCTTCGAATGCTGTTCATGAATGGCAGCACGACAGGTTGAATTACCAGACTGACGTACAAATTTGCAGTCAGTGTGCGCGGGATACCCACAAGGATGTTCCTTCTGCCATACGAAATCGGACACCAGGTCATAATTGCAAGTGTGGGTCTAGTGCTTGTATCAAGCACACGGGTTGGCAGGTGGCCCTCAACTGGTCTCCTTCTGCCCAACACAGGGCCATCACTGGAACCGAGGTAGAACAAGCTTTTATCAGAAAAAACACCCTCCCCTCCAAAGAGCTCTCCCATGACGCTACTGTAGTCGCAAATGGCGATGGTTTGGGGTCGGTGGAATGCACTTTACACGCCGTAGGGCCCGGAGCTGTCCTTGAAGTAATTGTGTGGCAACAGCTGCTCAAATTGCTGCTGCAGGTGCAATACTATGCGCCGGAGCAACACACCAAACACGATGCTCTTCCCTGTTGGTAGTGCCACTTAATCGTCAGGAGGCCAGTCTTCATCCGATAGTACATCCTCGTGACAACCGCTACCAGCAATCAGGTACATTGGCTACATTCCTGTCAAGTCTCTCTGCAAAATATTGCAGAAGGAACATACGGCTTCTTGTGACCATATAACACGACCTCGTTTAAACTCCGCAAAGGTGTTGATAATGGCATCTTTGTCGCCTTAAAGGCATTCTTCACTGAGATCATCTCACACTGTCAGACCTCAACGGTAACCATTGCTCATGACTGTTACAGCGCGTATGTAAAGCAAAACCGCGAAATTTTAACAGACACCATGTTTCAGATGTAGAAACACACTTCTTCTTCGTATTACGATTCTTTCTCCACTTGTTTACATTACATATGTAATTACATTTTGTGTATATCAATAACATATATGTCATATGACAGATCGATTTCTCATTATGGTACAGCGTACAATCCTAAACTGAATCGGTCAAGAACTCTTCGAGATTTTTGTTAACAACGTTCACCATTATAAATTAAATATCAGTGGAGACGCACGTCGTTTGCCGGGTATTTATTTATAGCTGTGCTTCCACGCCAGTTTGGAAATTTGTGGTAAGGTCTTATGGGACCAAACTGCTGAGGTCATCGGTCCCTGAGCTTACACACTACTTAATCTAACTTACGCTAAGAACAACACATACTCCCATGCTCGAGAGTGGACTCAAACCTCCGACGGGGTTAGCCGCCCTGACTGTGACAAAACGCCTTAGACCGCGCGGCTACCACGCGATGCCCCACGCCCATACCACACAGCATCTGGCCTGCTGCTTAATATTTATGACGTCATGTCTAATAAATTATGTGTTGCACAATGATGTAATTTTGTAGATTTGTTCAGCGGCATGTGTTGACACTGACTGTGAAAATTTTAGTAACAAGAGATAGTACCAAAGCCGGCCGCAGTGGCCGAGCGGTTCTAGGCGCTACAGTCTGGACCGCGCGACCGCTACGGTCGCAGGTTCGAATCCTGCCTCGGGCATGGATGTGTATGATGTCCTTAGGTTAGTAAGATTTAATTAGTTCTAAGTTCTAGGTGACTGATGACCTCAAAATTTAAGTCCCATAGTGCTGAGAGCCATTTGAACCATTTGATAGTAGCAAAGAAGTAACAAATTTAAAAATCGTGAATTATGAGGCAGACTTTCAAGCACCTCAGTTTTTATGACATCAAATCTCCTGAAGTACGCGTCGTACAATGGTATAATTTCGCACTTAAATACTGGGTTATATGTGCATACAGTCTGTAGAATGTGTCGCGAATACTGTTTGCAGTAAAGAAGTAATAAATTACAATGCCATGCCTCATGCGGTAGTTAGAACCGCGGAAAAATAGTAAGAGATAAACATTTTCTTTTCGTCATTCTACAAGGATTGTCGGAGAGGAAAAATTTGATAACGGTTTCAAATTGTACATAACGTATGTTGCAAATCAATAAGTCCTCTCATTCTCAATTAATGGATGAATAAAACGTTCGAATTCACATGTTGCGGGCTAAGGACCTTCATCACCCCCACCTTTTGGTAGGTCGGTGTTTCTTACCACCACAGCGATTGTGAGCTGACAGTAAGGTACATGTTTAGGAAGTTTGTTTGAAATCTCTCCTCTGATATAGGAGGAGATGTGGAACGCACACACACACGCATTGGTATTTATATATTGCATATATTAAAAATGTATAGTCTATGATCATCCTAATGTTCATTGGAGTACTGCGTGGAAATATGAAGAAAATCGTCGAAGTACTTTTCGCTATTTTTGTTAACAACGTAAAACAAAGAGTTGTCTTTATGTAGTAGTATAGATACACTCTGAGGTGCGAGAACAGTACATTACCTCATTTCTAAAGCAAGCTGGCGTTTGAAACTGTTTTACACTCGAGAGTTCGATTTTCTAAAGAATCGTGGATGAGGTTACTGATACGCGTTGTAATCCAGACCTAAATACAGGGGAAATGAAAGATAATGACGAATGCCAGAAGAGAACAAAAATCCACCACTGCATTTAATGAATTGATGCCTCAGAATTTGTCCCATCAATCGATCCCTTCTTCTAGTTAGGTTGTACCGAAGAGTTCTCGTCTGCCCAATTCTGCTCAGTATCTTCTCATTGGTTACGTGAGCTACCCATTTGATCTTCAGCATTTTTCTGTAGCACCACAACAGATTAATGTAACCAATGACTTTATTACATTGTGCTCAGGTTACAGTTACATTACATCTCTATTCCACCTTTTGCGGCAGTGACTGAAAGCAAAGACATATTTTCTAACGTAACTTACGTATTTAAATTATATATTTCTGTAACCAGTCACCTTTACTATTCTTTGGAGAATGTGTTTCGGGGAACTACATTTCTATTATCTGGTAGATTTAAGTTAATAATTAATGGGGGACGCCGATGACATTGAACAAAAATTTCTACTTTCGATTTATTTTTTATTTGTTAGTATAACTCATGGACAATAAGCTCCCAAATTTTCAATGTTGAAAGCGCATCGGAAGTGCCTGAAAAATTAATTAAAAGCGTGACGCACGCTCCCTGCCACGCCTACGTTTTGAAGCAGCACTTCAATACCAGCTCAGTGAACAACGATTCTTTGTATTACTTTCAAACAAACGTGTGCGAGATACACATACAAGGCCATGATACATACTATTTGATTTTATAGATCATCTTTGACTCTGTTCTGTATCTTGTAAACAATAACAAACTAGCTGCATCGTTTATGTCGAAGCAATGCTTTTTTTGCCTTGTGATACTGACGGAGATTTATACAAGAGATCGATTCTTTCTTTATTCAGTTATGCCACGATCACAATGAATGTATAAAAAACCGGATAAATGTCTGGAGGATGAAGGTATTAGTTAAAATAGGCTTCAAGATAGGATATTTTACACAAGACATGCTGAGAAAAATGGATTTACAGCGTGTCTTTGCAGCTGAAACGTCAGTTGAAGACTTGGTAAAGGAAAGAAGAGAGACAAAAAAAAACCAAAAGACAAGTCCTGAAGGGAAAGACGACCCAGAGTACAAATGTGATGCTTTCTGAAGAAATGACACAAGGAAAAGTGTTAGGTTGAACTTTAAATTGCGTTTCCTGAAAAGTTTGTTTCAAAGTTTATGTTACTTTTCTTCAGATTCTATGAATGCCAGAATTATGAAATTTTGTACACATATTTCTGTAAACCAAATAAACGATGCCTCAAGAACTAATTTTTAAATTATGATTGCAAGCTGAGATATGGGGCAAAGTGCTTGGAATTTTGCATGAATTTAAAATTGTACTTGTGGAATTATAATTAAAAATTATGAAAATTATACTATTTGACCTATTCCGAAAACCTCATGAGTGAAGCTTACAACACATAAGGAGAAGAAATAGAGAAAAATTTTGTACATATCAATTGAATACTTTCTGAGAAAATGGAATATACATTATTCATTGAAAATAAAATTTCAAATTTCATTCAAAAAATGTTTAATAATATAGTCAAAGGACTTTGTATCTAAGTGTGTTACTTTCATATAAAGCATGGTACAAAATTTCATTGTCATATCACCAAAACTGTGGATTTGGTGCATTTCTGAAGTAGTCTGTGTTTTGCATCAACGTCCCCCTTAAGGCATGAACTGATAGTATGTACGCTTTCTGTCAACCTGTGACACTGTCTTCCAGTAATCATTTATCACAATCTGCTTTCCCAGTCATATTTACACCACGTACCCTCTGTACAAACGGAATCAAAATCAAAGAAAGGTGTGCTAAGTTCTGCCTGGTTTAGTTTATATCAAATGTGCGTCACGTAAATACGCCTGAAAAGGCCGCCTATTAGTAATCAAAGGCAGTGCCAAAGGCTACTACACAGTCGTACATACAATATATCCATGTCTTGATGACTGACATAAAATCACCTTGTGATGGAGGTATAATTCTCCAAAACTCCCTGTGAAAAGAGTAATAAATGTGTCTGATTACAGCAATTTGTCGTGGAATTTAATAGGGAGCATTCGTATCAATTTGTTATTTTAAGTCACACATTGTCATTCAATATTATATCAATAACCAAAGCAAAGCCGATCACGACACATAACAAGGAACTCTTTGAACCTAACCAAAATTTAAATCACGTTACATCCATTTCTTGTACATAATATGATACGGTATTTATGTAATTTTTACATAATTTATATAAATAAATTAGGAATGCCTGCTTGTTCATTCAATAGATACCATACAACCTTCACGAAATTGTGCTTTAGGATTCTTGTAAGTAAACTCAAATTTAGAATATGGAAACAACTTTAATTCATTACCCAATATTTTGTTACCGTGAATTGAACATCGACTGCAATTAAGTCTCAGTAGGACAGTAAGTTTCATGGATGAACAACTCATTTTGTTAATGTCAAAATTGTATCAAATACGAGAAAAACAGAAACTGGTGCATAATAATCAGATTCAATAAAAGACTTTTTCGGATGTGACATTTATTTAGCATATCCGGAGAAACCATGTTTTAACATACAACGGTAATCCAGACGTATAGGCTTCATTAATGTCATTCCTGAAATAACGCAGACTCGCAAAATCTAAGACCAATTTTGGACTCATCACGAAAATTCCCATAAGATGAGACACACTATACACAAATAAACAGCTCTTGGACTCAAATAAGGCTGCTATCGCAATAGTACGCGTTAAAATAGATTAGATAGAAATGTAAAACAGACTGTTAATTTAATGATAATATAAATTAAAATAGAGCTGTCCTTCAGGTAGCATAAATTAATTACTAAACAGTTGTTCATACTTTGTTAGCTGGCAACACTTTTCTTTAACTGGTGGGACAGAGATGACTTTAAAATTTTTTTTTCTAGACGCCAAACATAACTTGAAAGTGAATCGGTATTGTGTTGGGTCAGGCCGATCTATAAGTATTTTAATTTTTGTGGAAGTCCGGCAAAAATAAGCTGGCAGATGTGTTAAAAATTGTAAGATATTAGCTAAGAGCGACTTCTGGTAATTGCTTAGAAAAGCAAATACTGAGCTATGAACACACGTTTTCCTTTACCAATATTTTCATGACAGATAGTTACACAACTGATAGTACAAGTGAAGTTTAGGAGCAGAAACCTGAAATCGAGTGCTGCTATCGACTTCACCACACTTCGATGAGGAAATCCAGGAGTGGAATTGTGGAATACTTCTGCTATGTTTAGTGTGGGCAGGGGTGAGGAGGTGTCAAGCAAGCAGGTAGCGCAACATGACACAGAAGACCAGCTGGAAATGTGACTGTTAACTATGGTCGGCTGGTGCCAGTAAACTTTACATACCTGTGATCCGATCATGGTAGCCCCAACCTTGTGCTTGTGGGTGTACGCTCTCTGGTAAGGGTCGACGCTGATGTACTCCGCCTCGCACAGTATCTGGCCATCCTGCAGCGCTGGTAACTCTTCTTCCTCGATACTGAAGTTGTCGACTTTCGGCTCTCCTGCGAAGAGACTTGCGATGACAAATTTGCGTGCCTTCGACATAACTAGCTGCGAGAAATGCTTCCGACAAGAGTTTACAAGTTGTTCAGCTGACATAAGAAGGGGTCAGGAAGGTGTTGTCTCGGCTGAGGTGCTCACGAAGCTGCAGCCGGTGCGACGTCTTCTGCAAGGCTACGTTCCGTATCCGGTCTCATATATAAGACGGCGCGAAAGTCAAGGACATTCCGGAAGCGGCATAGCGCCCGCCGTCTGGTGTGCGGATCGGCAGTGAAGGGACGCCAGTGAGCGTCCTGGGACACGTGTTATTCAACGGTACAGTTTATTTACAGGAATAACCATAACTAATACATGATTAAAAATCCTCTTCACACATATGTTTACTGAAGTAAACTTTATTATCTTCCCTCAACAGGATTAGCAGGCTTAAGCTGTCGGCGCATGGGAGTTAGCTAGCGTTGACATCCCGCTCTACGAGTTTTCTGACGTCACGTCCTGCTATTTCAGGTTGAGGAGCCATTCCGTGACTTGAAACTCAAAATAACTTCTGCGATATTTCGGCAACGTGGCTCGTAAAGCAGAACCTATAGAAAGCAAAAACGCAGAGAGTAAGAAACCATACTGCATTTTCCGTGCTCGGTAGAAGCCCATTACGATAGGTTTCATCTTATACATTCCACCTTGTGTATACAGTGTGGTCCATTGATAGTGACCGGGCCAAATATCTCACGAAATAAGCATCAAACCAAAAAACAACAAAGAACGAAACTTGTCTAGCTCGAAAGGGTAAACCAGATGACGCTATGGTTGTCCCGCTAGATGACGCTGCCATAGGTCAAACGGATATCAACAGAGTTTTTTTTAATAGGAACCCACATGTTTTATTACATATTCGTGTAGTACGTAAAGAAATATGAATGTTTTAGTTGGACCACTTTTATCGCTTTGTGGTAGATGGCGCTGCAATAGTCACAAACGTATAACTACGTGGTATCACGTAACATTCCGCCAGTGCAGACGGTATTTGCTTCGTGATACATTATCCGTGTTAAAATGGACCGTTTACCAATTTCGGAAAAGGTCGATATCGTGTTGCTGTATGGATATTGTGATCAAAATGCCCACGGGCATGTGCTATGTATGCTGCTCGGTATCCTGGACGACATCATACATGTGTCCGGACCGTTCGCCGGATAGTTACGTTATTTAAGGAAACAGGAAGTGTTCAGCCACATGTGAAACGTCAACTACGACCTGCAACAAATGATGATTCCTACTAGGTGTTTTAGCTGCTGTCGCGGATATCCGTACATCAGTAGCAGATAAATTGATCGAGAATCGGGAATCTCAAAAACTTCGGTGTTGAGAATGCTACATCAACATCGTTTGCACCCGTACCATATTTCTATGCACGAGGAATTGAATGGCGACGACTTTAAACGTCGTGTACAGTTCTGCCACTGGGAACAAGAGAAATTACGGAATGGTGACAGATTTTTTTGCACGCGTTCTATTTACCGACGAAGCGTCGTTCACCAACCGCGGTAACGTAATCCGTCATAACATGCACTATTGGGCAACGGAAAATCCACGATGGCTGCGACAAGTGGAACATCAGCGACCTTGGCGCGTTTACGTATGGTGCAGCATTATGGGAGGAAGGATAATTGGTCCCCATTTTATCGATGGCAATCTGAATGGTGCAATGAATGCCCATTTCCTACGTAATGTTCTACCGATGTTACTACAAGATGTTTCAGTGCATGACAGAATGGCAATGTACTTCCAACACGATGGATGTCCGGCACATAGCTCGCGTGCAGTTGAAGCGGTATTGAATACCATATTTCATGACAGTTGGATTGGTCGTCGACGCACCATACCATGGCCCGCACGTTCGCCGGATCTGATGTCTCCGGATTTCTTTCTGTGCGGAAAGCTGAAGGATATCTGCTACCGTGATCCACCGACAACGCCTGACAACATGCGCCAGCGCATTGTCAATGAATGTGCAAACATTACGGAAGGCGAACTACTCGCTGCTGAGAGGAATGTCGTTACACGTATTGCCAAATGCATTGAGGTTGACGGATATCATTTTCAGCATTTATTGCATTAATGTGGTATTTACAGGTATTCACACTGTAAGAGTATGCGATCTCAGAAATGATAAGTTCACAAAGGTACATGTATCACATTGGATCAACCGAAATAAAATGTTCAGATGTACCTACGTTCTGTATTTTAATTTAAAACCCTTCCTGTTACCAAATGTTCGTCTAAAATTGTGAGCCATATGTTTGTGTCAATTACAGAGCCATCTATCACAAAACGAAAAAAGTGGTTCAACTAAAACATTCACGTTTCTTTACGTTGTTGTTGTTGTTGTGGTCTTCTGTCCTGAGACTGGATTGATGCAGCTCTCCATGCTACTCTATCCTGTGCAAGCTTCATCATCTCCCAGTACCTACTGCAGCTTACTTCCTTCTGAATCTGGTTAGTGTATTCATCTGGTGGTCTCCCTCTACGATTTTTACCCTCCACGCTGCCCTCCAATACTAAATCGGTGATCCCTCGATGTCTCAGAACATGTCCTACCAACCGATCCCTTCTTCTTCTCAACTTGTGCCACAGGCTCCTCTTCTCCCCAATTCTATTCAATACCTACTCATTAGTTATGTGATCTACCCATCTAATCTTCAGCATTCTTCTGTAGCACCACATTTCGAAATCTTCTATTCTCTTCTTGTCTAAACTATTTATCGTCCACGTTTAACTTCCATACAAGGCTACACTCCATACGAATACTTTCAGAAACGACTTCCTGACACTTAAATCTATACTCGATGTTAACTAATTTCTCTTCGTCAGAAACGCTTTCCTTGCCATTGCCAGTCTACATTTTATATCCTCTCTACTTCGACCATCATCAGTTATTTTGCTCCCCAAATAGCAAAACTCCTTTACTACTTTAAGTGCCTCATTTCCTAATCTAATTCCCTCAGCATCACCCGACTTAATTCGACTACATACCATAATCCTCGTTTTGCTTTTCTTGATGTTCATCTTGTACCCTCATTTCAAGACACTGTCCATTCCGTTCAACTGCTCTTCCAAGTTCTTTGCTGTCTCTGACAGAATTACAATGTCATCGGCGAACCTCAAAGTTTTTATTTCTTCTCCCTGGATATTAATACCTACTCCGAACTTCGCTTTTGTTTCCTATATTGCTTGCTCAATATACAGATTGAATAACATCGGGGATAGGCTACAACCCTTTCTCACTCCCTTCCCAACCACTGCCTCTTTTTCATACCCCTCGACTCTTATAACTGCCATCTGGTTTCTGTACAAATTGTAAATAGCCTTTCTCTCCCTGTATTTTACCCCTGCCACCTTCAGAATTTGAAAGAGAGTATTCCAATCAATATTGTCAAAAGCTTCCTCTATGTATACAAATGCTAGAAACGTAGGTTTGCCTTCCCTTAATCTTTCTTCTAAGATAAGTCGTAGGGTCAGTACTGCCTCACGTGTTCCAACATTTCAACGGAATCCAAACTGATCTTCCCCGAGGTCAACTTCTATCAGTTTTTCCATTCGTCTCTAAAGAATTCGCGTTAGTATTTGGCAGCTGTGACTTTTAAACTGATAATTCGGTAATTTTCACATCTGTCAACACCTGCTTTCTTTGGGATTGGAATTATTATATTCTTCTTAAAGTCTGAGAGTATTTCGCCTATCTCATACATTTTGCTCACCAGATGGTAGAGTTTTGTCCGGATTGGCTCTCTCAGGGCTGTCAGTAGTTCTAATGGAATGTTGTCTACTCCCAGAGCTTTGTTTCGACTCAGGTCTTTCAGTGCTCTGTCAAACTCTTCACACTGTATCATATCTTCCATTTCATCTTCATCTACATCCTCTTCCATTTCCATAATATTGTCCTCAAGTACATCGCCCTTGTATAGATCCTCTATATACTCCCTCCACCTTTCTGCTTTCCCTTCTTTGCTTAGAACTGGGTTTCCATCAAAGCTCTTGATATTCATGCAAGTGGTTCTGCTTTCTCCAAAGGTCTCTTTAATTTTCCTGTAGGCAGTATCTATCTTACCCCTAGCGAGATAAGCCTCTACATCCTTACATTTGTCCTCTAGCCATCTCTGCTTAGCCATTTTACACTTCCTGTCGATATCATTTTTGAGACGCTTTTATTCCTTTTTGCCTGCTTCATTTACATCATTTTTATATTTTCTCCTTTCATCAATTAAATTCAATATTTCTTCTGTTACCCAAGGGTTTCTACTAGCCCTCGTCTTTTTACCTATTTCATCCTCTGCTGCCTTCACTATTTCATCCCTCAAAGCTACCCATTCCTCCTGTACTGTATTTCTTTCCCCCATTCCTGTCAATTGTTCCCTTATGCTCTCGCTGAAACTCTGTACAACCTCTGGTTCTTTCAGTTTATCCAGGTCCCATCTCCTTAAATTCCCACCTTTTTGCAGTTTCTTCAGTCTTAGTCTACAGTTCGTAACAGATTGTGGTCAGAGTCCACATCTGCCACTGGAAATGTCTTGCAATTTAAAACCTGGTTCCTAAACCTCTGTGTTACCATTTAGTATCTCCAGGGTTCTTCCATGTATACAACCTTCTTTCATGATTCTTGAACGAAGTGTTAGCTATGATTAAGTTATGTTCTGCGAAAATTCTACCAGGCGGCTTCCTCTTTCATTTCTTAGCCCCAATCCATATTCATCTACTATGTTTTCTTCTCTCCCTTTTCCTACTCTCCAATTCCAGTCACCCATGACTATTAAATTTTCGTCTCCCCTCACTACCTGAATAATGTCTTTTATCTCATCATACATTTCATCAATTTCTTCGTCATCTGCAGAGCTAGTTGGCATATGAACATGCACTGCTGTAGTAGGCGTGGGCTTCGTGTCTATCTTGGCCACAATAATGCGTTCACTATGCTGTTTGTAGTAGTTTATCCGCACTCCTATTTTTTTTAAACTCATTATTAAACCTACTCCAGCATTACCCCTATTTGATTTTGTATTCACCTGACCAAAAGTCTTGTTCCTCCTGCCACGGAACTTCACTAATTCCCACTTTATCTAACTTCAACCTATCTATTTCCCTTTTTAAATTTTCTAACCTACCTGCCCGATTAAGGGATCTGACATTCCACGCTCCGATCCGTAGAATGCCTGTTTTCTTTCTCCTGATAACGACGCCCTCTTGAGTAGTCCCCGCCCGGAGATCCGAATGGGAGACTATTTTACCTCCGGAATATATTACCCAAGAGGACGGCATCATCATTTAATCATACAGTAAAGCTGCATGTCCTCGGGAAAAATTACGGCTGTAGTTTCCCCGCCGGCCGAAGTGGCCGTGCGGTTAAAGGCGCTGCAGTCTGGAACCGCAAGACCGCTACGGTCGCAGGTTCGAATCCTGCCTCGGGCATGTATGTTTGTGATGTCCTTAGGTTAGTTACGTTTAACTAGTTCTAAGTTCTAGGGGACTAATGACCACGGCAGTTGAGTCCCATAGTGCTCAGAGCCATTTTAACAATTTTTTGTAGTTTCCCCTTGCTTTCAGCCGTTCGCAGTACCAGAACAGCAAGGCCATTTTAGTTAGTGTTACAAGGCCAGATCAGTCAATGATCCAGACTGTTGCCCCTGCAACTACTGAAAAGTCTGCTGCCCCTCTTCAGGAACCACACGTTTGTCTGGCCTCTTAACAGAAACCCCTCCGCCGGCCGGTGTGGCCGTGCGGTTTCGACGCTTCAGTCTGGAACCGCGTGACCGCTAAGGTCGCAGGTTCGAATCCTGCCTCGGGCATGGATGTGTGTGATGTCCTTAGGTTAGTTAGGTTTAATTAGTTCTAAGTTCTAGGCGACTAATGACCTCAGAAGTTAAGTCGCATAGTGCTCAGAACCATTTGAACCATTTAGAAACGCCTCCGTTGTGGTTGCATCTACGGTACGGCTATCTGTATCGTTGACGCACGCGAGCCTCCCCACTACCGGCAAGGTCCATGATTCATGGGGGTTCTTTACGTACTACACAACCCCATTTTTTATTGTATATTCTTTACGTACTACACAAATATATAATAAAATATTGGGTTCCTATTTAGAAAACCACAGTTCATATCCGTTTGACCTATGGCAGCGCCATCTAGCGGGCCAACCATAGCGTCATCTGGTTTCCCCCTTCAAGCTAGACAAGTTTCGTTCTTTGTAGTTTTTTCGTTTGACGCTTATTTCGTGAGATATTTGGCTCGGTCACGATTGATGGACCACCATGTATATGGTGTTTCTAAGCACCAGCACTTTGAATGTTTAGAGAACGACCCGTTATTGGTACGATTTGTTATAGAATGACGAGAAGCGTGGTTAAAGAAATTTTCGTATTTAGTTATTCTCGAATTACAACTCGGGTATTGAGAGAGGAAGCCGTTTTAAGGTAGTGACCCGTAGTAGATTAATGAAAACGTGTCATTCCTGTTAACATTTCTTGTAATTAAGTGTCAACTAATGACTTTTAGGCGACTGAAGCCTATATGAGACTGTATTAGGCCGAACATATGGTTCTACAGCCAACCGGTGGCAAATAACTGTTTTGTACATTGACCTAGGTTTTGGACACCTACTAAGTGTGTCTTCATCAGAATGAAATTTTGAAAAACCCTAAAATTACATTACGAAGAACCAGTGGTCAGAATTTAGAGCAGCTATGCTCAAGTCAAAAATAAAATAAAACACACTCCAGCTTGCTACGTGCCCCTTGCTAGGAACAACATTAGACTGATCGGCACAGTGGCTTACATTTCGGCCATGTTTTCGTGGCAGCAAGGTTAGCCACTGGACCGATCAGTCAGGTGTTGATCCTAGCTAGGCGCACGTAGCGAAGGCTCGAACGTGTTTTTTAGCTTTGACTTGAGCACACCTGCTCTCAAAATTCATTCTGGTGGAGACGCCCTTAGTAGGTGTCGAAACCTATGTCAGTGTACTAAACAGTTATTTGCAACCGGTTGGCTGTGTAATCCTATGTTCAAACTAGTGTACGTTTGCTAAGAAACAGCCATGCTTAAAAGTGTTAAGTGTGAAATCTTTACTAGCCGAAATTCAGCGTAGCGAAGTTACTTGAGACGATATGTTACGGAACCGAGGATAGACAAGCAGAGGCTTTGCGTCCTCCTGTATACAATTCTTTTTCTTTTATCTTCAAGTTTTCTAAAAGATTGTGGGGCTTTCCAATGAAATTAATAAAAGTAATTTCTGTAACTCTATCAGGACTGAGTTTCTTCGATTTAATGAACTTTTGTAAGCTGATATCCTTGTTCAGTGGATATGTATATTTTATTTTTGTGGAATTACACGTTCAGTGACAATGAAGTTTTTCTTACTTATACCACAGATGGAACAACATGACTTGTATATTGTCAAGAAATGAAACGTGCCGTTTAGTAGAGTTAATTTAGTAGAGTTGACGAAGGAATTCTATGCGTGCCCAGTTTTGTGAATCAAATGTATGTTTTTTCATTTTTTTAATACAGCCGACATTTGCCGCTGGAGAGCGCTCAGTGCGCAATATCAACTTAACAAGATCATCCTTTCTGCCGACGACGCTGTGTGTGGTTTCGGATATCCTGTCTGCGTGATCGTAAACCTCTGCTGCCTCGCCATGTGCCGGCGGCTTTGGGCAGTAGCTGCATATGAGGTGACCAAAGTCATGGAACACATGGGATATATAAAGCGGTAGTATCACGTACACAAACTACACTAATGTTCAGAGAAAACAGAACACGTCGAACGACTAGCGATAATACATTCATATTCACAGGACGTGTACAGTAGTATGCTCTGCAATAATGATTAGCATTTCATTCACTTCAGTGCACCTTGTGTCCTGTTGCCTGGTAGGCAAAGGGTCCGCCCTGGGCCCTAATAACTTGTCCCATGCGTGACGGCATCGACGTGTATTAGGCGCGAATGGCGTGTTGTGGTACAGCCATCCACCCTGCATTCATTTGGTTCCAAATTTCATCTGTGGTGGTCGGCACTCGCTCACAGCACTGCGCCCGTCGTTTCACAATATGCCACATACTTTCGATTGGCGACAAGTCTGCTCATCTTGCGAGCCAACATAAAAGGGTGATATCCTGCGACGCCAAGGAGGCTCGTGTTCGTGCAGTAATATGAGGACAGGAATTGGCTTCTCAAAAAACCGCGTCTGAGCGTTGTACAGGGAGGGTATGGCTATGGGTCGCAGGATGTCAGTCACGTAGGCCACAATGGTCACAGCGCCCTGGGACGCACCAGTTGTGGTTTTACCCAGTAGCACCACAGACCATACGGCCTCATGATGCCACTGTAAGACTCGTGCGACTGCAGTCACTGTGATGGCGCTCCCCCTGTCTGTGGGAACCAAAACGTGGCCATCATTTTCAAACAAAGAGAACCTGGATTCGTCCGAAAATTATATGATGTCATTCCTGTCCACAGCGACGACGTTCCATACATGACTGCCGTCTATCACGTTTCTGCACATTCGTCAAATGTAGGCGGGGAAGTGAACGACGCACACATAACCCGTGCCGTAATAGACGGTGAGGGACTGTCACCGCTGATGGTCTACGACGTGTTACACTGTTTCCACTGTTGTGTCAGAGCCGAGGAGGACGCAGGTCTGTCCTGAAATGCCATTCAGATGAGGTGTCGATCTTCTCAGAGATGGTCTGCGTGGTGCGACCTGATCCATCTCATCGTGTTCAACAGCCTTCATGAACCATTCTGCACACACCCGTTGCACCGCCAAAACACTTCGACCTACATGAGAAGCAGTTTCCCGGATGGATGCGTCAATTCTCTCACGCCAATAACGCGTCCTCTTTCAAAATCACTGATCTGACGGTACGGTTCTCGCACACGTCTGCGAGGCATCATGCATATCTGGTCAGGTCACACTGATCCATTACCTTCGTTTTGTAGCGACAATGAGAGCGGCAACCAGATTTCCTGGTGCGTAGTGCTGCGTCGCGATATTCATGTGGACCTTGAACCCGCTGGCAGATATGTACATGTCCTGCGAATATGAACGTCCCATCTCGAGTCATTCAAGGTGTTCTGTTTTTCTGAACATTAGTGTATATAACGGCAGTGCATTACAGGTGCTGTCATTTCTATAACGGTGAATCACGTGGAAATATGACCTACGTGATTATTCCCGCACGACAGGAATTAACAGACTCTGAACGCCTAATGGTGGTTGGAGTTAGATGCATCGAACATTCCATATCGGATGTCGTTACACAATTCAGTATTTCGAGATCCACAGAGACAAATGTGTGCCGAGAATACCACTTTTTAGGCATTATCTCTGACCTCGGGCGACGCAGTGGTCGATGGCCTTCACTTAACGACCGAGAGCAGGGGCGTTCACTTAGAGTGGTCGGTGCTAACAAACAAGCGACACTGCGTGAAACATCACCAGAAATCAATCTGGGATGTATGACGAACGTATCCGTCAGCAGAGCGCAGCGAAATTTGGCGTTAAATGGGCTATAGCAGTAGACAAGTAACGTGAGTGCCTTAGGTAACAGCACGACATCACTTGCAGCGTCTCTCGTGAGATCTTGACCATCCTCGTTCGTCCCTAGACACTGGAAAACCGTAGCCTGGTCAGTTGACTCCGGATTTCAGTCGGTAAGAGCTGATGATAGAGTTCGAATGTGGCGCAGAACCCACGAAGTCATGGACCCAGATTGCTAACAGTGCACTGTGCAGGCTGTTGGTGGGTCCATAATAGAGTGGGCTGTGTTTGCATGGAATTGAAGGAGTGCACTAGTCCACCTGAATTGACCATTGACTGGAGATGGTTATGTTCGGCTACTTGCATGGTGTTTTCAGCCATTCGTGGAGGATTACAATGAGCCTTGTCACTCGGCCACAGTCGTTCGCGATTAGTTTAAAGAACATTGTGGACAATCCGAACGAATTATTTGACCACCCAGATCGCCCGACATGAATCCCACCGAACGTTCATGGGTCACTTAATAAAATAAGACACCTGCAGCTGTCCTTTAGATGTTATTTTATTAAATGGCAACCTGTTTCGGTGAATCAGTACGCCATCTTCGGGCCTTAGAGGACGCTGAGGGGATTAACTCCCATCGTATATACAATCACATCCGTGGCCAAAATCCATGAACTGGCTCGTATAGAATGTTGTAACACCGGTGTTGAGTCTGCAACCTCAACTCCAATGGTCACAGACAAAACATCGGTGTCACAGTATTCTATGGAAATCAATTCGTAGATGTCGGCTACTGATGGGATTGTATATACGGTGGGAGTTGACCCCTTCAGCATCAGCTAAGACAAGAACAAGAATTCAACCACAGATATTGGTCAGTCATGTGAGAAAACGTCCGAAACGTGCATCTACTAACTTCTGTCATGACACGATGGTACTTCATAGTGAACAGGGAGATCCCAACAAGCTGTAAAATCCATGCACTCCTTCTAGTAGTTTCACCCATACGTGCCACATGCGATCTAGCTGACAGCGACGAACATAGGTTCGTATGTATAGACACAGAAACTTAATCATCAATGGAATCACGCAAAGTCATGTAAGAGCTGCAAATTTATGAACACCAAATGAAAGATGGTATACCGTGGCCGAAGGAACCCCACAAACTGGTTATAAGCGCACGCGACGCTCTAACATTTAACAACGGAAGACAAACGTAAGCAAGATTTTTTGGTATATTTGACGACTCAACTAAATGTAAGAAGAATTCCGCATATTTTTTGGGCAGGACAATATTAAAACTCACTGACCGTAACGCAGTTTGCCGGCCGAAGTGGCCGTGCGGTTAAAGGCGCTGCAGTCTGGAACCGCAAGACCGCTGCGGTCGCAGGTTCGAATCCTGCCTTGGGCATGGATGTTTGTGATGTCCTTAGGTTAGTTAGGTTTAACTAGTTCTAAGTTCTAGGGGACTAATGACCTCAGCAGTTCAGTCCCATAGTGCTCAGAGCCATTTGAACCATTTCGTAACGCAGTTTGCAAGTCGCACGTGAAGTGCATCCCCATTTCAGGAATATTTACGTCATATCTCATTCCTGACCCAATATCTTTAATCCCCATTTCAGGAATACTTACGTCATATCTCACTTCTGAGTCAATATATTTAACTTTAATAACGTTTTTAACTATGAAGAGGATATCTCAGTTATTTATAGAAAAAAAACAATAACACCTTATTAGAGAGAGATACACACACCAGTTCTTCAGTTACATATGAAAAGAAATCTTGGTAGTCAGTTCTGCTTTCGTTCAATAGAGCAGACCCAACCATTTGCGAATTAAAGTAAATGCAGAAGATGCTTCTTTATATAGCCTCTGAGTTATAACTGCTTATCTTGACAGAAGACGCTGTTTTCTTTTCTTATTTCATTTACCGTTACAGTTCACCCACACAGGAAATAATAATGGTAGAATTACGTTTCCTCTCCAAAGCGAAATGGTACAAACAAGAGCCTCTTCAAAGCCATACCATTATACTACTTTGAAGCCGGCCGGGGTGGCTGAGCGGTTCTAGGCGCTACAGTCTGGTACCGCACGACCGCTACGGTCGCAGGTTCGAATCCTGCCTCGGGCATGGATGTGTGTGATGTCCTTAGGTTAGTTAGGTTTAAGTAGTTCTAAGTTCTAGGGGACTGATGACCTCAGATGTTAAGTCCCATAGTGCTCACAGCCATTTCAACCACTTCAAATACTTTGACCGTTTCAGTTTCTGTAGCAATGTGGCAGTAGACGCCAGTTGTTTTAAATTATCCTCTAATTGTCTCTAAGAGGAAATGTCAAATTAATGAAAAGGTTTTGCTTCAGTTAGTCAGATGTTCACAAAAATTCTTTCATTTCCGATTTTGCCCAGAGAGAAAGCGGTCTAAGGCAACAGACTCAAGAGGTAGTCTAGGCTGCAGAAGCAGCTTGAGCCTTCTAGTCATCGAATGATGGCGTGGGTTCGAATCCCACTCAAAAACAGCGTGTTGAATTACTAATCAAAATGTACCGGGTTCGAACCCAGCTACTACTTAAATTCCGATACAAATAGGAGGACAAGGAAGGGCTCAGAACTCTCTCTGGCTCTTGGGATGGGAAACCGTCCCTAAAGGCGCCAGAATCTGCGATTATCAACGGCATGAGAATAAACAGGACAATGGAAGGCACTGAATTCAATACTCATAACGTGTATCTACAGGACATGTGGTCTGTAGTTGAAAAGTGTCGTAATGAGCTCTAAATTGGCAAACGAATATGGACTAGTTCCCCAATCGGTCATCCTTGAGGGGACTACCAAACAGGATGTGACCAAGGAAAAATCGTTCATTAACCAACGAAGGGTAATGTTCTACAAGTCGGCATGGAACGTCAGAACTTTCAACGTGTAAGGAATTTAGAAAATATGAAAAGTCGGATGCTATGTTCTATTCTAGATGTAGTAGGTGTTAATGGAGTGAAATGGAAAGAAGTTACGGATTTCTAATCCAAAGAATGTAGGACAACACCAACAGCAGCAGAAAATAGTATAACGAGAGTCGGGCAAGTTGTGACTAGGTATGTAGGGCAGAGAGAGAGAGAGAGAGAGAGAGTTAGTGTGAACATTTCAGAGGTAGGGTTGTTATCACGTTCGACAGTAAACCAATGTCGACAATGACAGTGCAGGTATACAGGCCAACGTCGGAAGCAGCAGATGAAGATACAGAGAAAGTACGTGAGCATCCGGAACTGGTAATTCAATATGTAAGGGAACAGGGGAATCAGTTACGTGGGATTTCAACGCGGTTGTAGGGGAAGGAATAGAAGAGTATTTCATGAGAATATCGGTTTCCAAATAGGAATGACAGAGGACGAAGACAAACGGAGTTCTGCAATAATTTTCATATGGTAACAGCGAATATTCTGTTCAGGAATCACAAGACGAGGAGGTATAATCGGGAAAGACCAGAAGAGACGAGAAGTTTCCATCTGGATTGCTTCATGGTAACACAGAGATTCCTCAAACAGATGTTGAGCTGTAAGACGTACCCAGGTGCAGATATAGATTCGAGTCACAATTCAGTAGTGAATAGCAGACTGAAGTTTAAGAGAACAGAAAAATATATGTGGACTCCTCAAGCACTGAGGAATGCTGAGACGCGTTGAAGTTCGTATGTGGATACTGCGAAGGCAGTTCAGTTGAGGAGGATTGGACATCTCTATAATGGGCAATCACAGATGATGGACAGTCAGACGTAGGTACAAGGAACGTAACCCCAAACACACCGTGAGTAAGAGAAAAGACACTCAGTTGAACAAAGCTAAGGAGGAAGAGGTAAAGCGTTCAGATAAACACAGGAATACATCAATGAAATAAATAGGATGTGCAGGGCATCCATGGTTAAAAGACCGCGGAAAAATGTGAAGAAATCGAAAACGACATTATCGTGGGTAGGACTGAACGTATAGAAGAGTCAAAAATACTTTCGGTGAAATTAAAAGCAAAGTATATATATATATATATATATATATATATATATATATATATATATATATATATACAGAGGATGAGTCAACTAACGTTACCGCTGGATATATTTCGTAAACCACATCAAATACTGACGAACCGATTCCACAGACCGAACGTGAGGAGAGGGGCTAGTGTAATTGTTTAATACAAACCATACAAAAATGCACGGAAGTATTTTTTTAACACAAACCTAGGTTTTTTTAAATGGAACCACGTTAGTTTTGTTAGCACATCTGAACATATAAACCAATACGTAACCAGTGCCGTTTGTTGCATTGTAAAATGTTAATTACATCCGGAGATATTGTAACCTAAAGTTGACGCTTGAAACCTCCGACGTTCAGTTGCGTGTTGTAACAAACACGGTCGGCGAGCAGCATCTGCAGGGACATGTTTACGATGACGACCGTGTTTACGAGTGTGGCTGTAGTGCACTGTTGTGGTTTGGTCTAGCTGTCGCAGTGTACGCATGTAGCGCTTGCTGCTATTGTTATTCTGCATTCGTCTCCGCACGCAGACCAACTGTAGTACACCGTGTTACCAGACGTCTGTGATAGTGTAGTGTTGTAGGAATTGTGACGATGGTGTATTCGAACTCTGAAAAGGCGGAGATGATACTCATTTATGGCGAGTGTCGACGAAATGCAGCTGAAGCCTGCAGGGTGTATGCAGAACGGTACCCGGACAGAGAGCATCCAACGTACCGCACATTGCAAAACATCTACCGCCAACTGTATGCAACGGGTATGGTCGTAGCACGTAAACGGGTCCGTAACAGGCTCGTCACATGAGAACCAGGTGCAGTTGGTGTGTTAGCTGCTGTTGCCATGAACCCACACATGAGTACACCGGACATTGCGAGAGCCGGTGGACTGAGTCAAAATAGTGTCATGCGCATACTGCATCGTCACCGCTTTCACCCGTTTCATGTGTCGCTACATCAGCAATTACATGGTGATGATTTTAATCATCGAGTGCAATTCTGTCAATGGGCATTAACAGAGAATGCGTTGCAGTTCTACCTGTTTACCGACAAAGCGGGTTTCACAAACCACGGGGCATTGAATCTACGAAACATGCATTACTGGTCCGTGGACAATCCTCGCTGGCTCAGACAGGCAGAGCGACAGCGACCGTTGACTGTAAATGTACGGTGCGGAATCATTGGCGACCACCTCATTGGTCCTCACTTCATTGCAGGGGCCCAAACAGCTGCAACATACATCGCGTTTCTACAGAATGATCTGCCAACGTCGCTCGAAAATGTCCCACTGGAAACGCGTCGACGTATGTGGTATCAGCATGATGGTGCACCTGCACATTCCGCAATTAACACTAGTCTGACCCTTGACAGGATGTTCGACGGGCGTTTCATAGGACGTGGAGGACGCATAAATTGGCCAGCCCGTTCTCCTGATCTTACACCTCTGGACTTCTTTCTGTGGGGTACGTTAAAGGAGAATGTGTACCGTGATGGCCGGTCGAAGTGGCCGTGCGGTTAAAGGCGCTGCAATCTGGAACCGCAAGACCGCTACGGTCGCAGGTTCGAATCCTGCCTCGGGCATGGATGTTTGTGATGTCCTTAGGTTAGTTAGGTTTAACTACTTCTAAGTTCTAGGGGACTAATGACCTCAGCAGTTGAGTCCCATAGTGCTCAGAGCCATTTTTTTGTACCGTGATGTGCCTACAACCCCAGAGGATATGAAACAACGTATTGTGGCAGCCTGCGGCGACATTACACCAGATGTACTGCGGCGTGTACGACATTCATTACGCCAGAGATTGCAATCGTGTGCAGCAAATGATGGCCACCACATTGAAGATCTATTGGCCTGACATGTCGGGACACACTCTATTCCACTCCGTAATTGAAAACAGAAACCA
The DNA here is from genome assembly GCF_023864345.2 of Schistocerca serialis cubense. NCBI lineage: Eukaryota > Metazoa > Arthropoda > Insecta > Orthoptera > Acrididae > Schistocerca > Schistocerca serialis. The sequence continues at coordinate 1,162,119,293 of NC_064638.1, read as the reverse complement.
CGTGTGTACGTGTACCTCACCCCTCATGATAATGTACATGTGCGTCAGTGAAAAAGACCAATAAAAAGGTGTTAGCATGTGGAGGTAATGTGCTGTTCCAATCTCTTCTGTACCTAAGGTCCATCACCGTTCCCTTTGGATCCCTATGTAATTCAGTGCTCTCTGATACACACGATCGAACAGCGGAGGAGTGGTACTCAAGCGTCAATTTTAGGTTACAATATTTCCGGATGTAATTAACATTTTACAATGCAACAAACGGCACTGATTACGTATTTGTTTATACGTTCAGATGTGCTAACAAAACTAACGGGGTTCCATTTAGAAAAACGTAAGTTTGTGTTAAAAAAAATTCCGTGCATTTTTTTATGGTTTGTATTAACCAATTACACCTGCCCCTCTCGTCACGTTCGGTCTGTGGAATCGATTCGTCAGTGGTTTACGAAATATATCCAGCGGTAATGTTAGGTGACTCACCATATATATATATATATATATATATATATGACTTTTTCAGTTAGAGTTATCCACATCGGTTCAGTTATTTACCCTTATTTACCCATGTTCTTAAGTTGCTGGTAGCAATATAGTATCGTATGACGTATTACATTATAGCCATGCTCAACGGATAGCCATTAATACAATTTTGTGTGACCCTGCAACGAATGATGATTCTGAAAAAATGAAATTGTAATTAATTTTGTGTATAATTAGTTTATGTGGTCTCTGGTTCTCTTAAACGGAGGGACATACGCCACTTTCAAAGTAATAGGTTAGTAAAATAGAACATTCTTTATATATGTAATCTAACTTCTGAACAATTTCAGTCCAGTAATTTGTTCATTGAAAATAAATGTGTGTGTGTGTGTGTGTGTGTGTATGTGTGTGTGTGTGTGTCTGTAAGTACAATCTAACGTCTGCACCATTTTAGTTGAGTAATGTGTTCATTGTAAATACGTATTGTAGTAGTTCTATTTTATATATATCACCTTATAAATAAATAAAAACCTTTTTTTCATTTTAAATTCAGTGCATTAATGCGATCTCAGTAAATGAGTGTTTCTAAACTGATTCTTTCATATAGTGTTCATTAAAAAAATGACGATCATTCCACTTGGGACCTGTGGAAGGTACATTACCATATTTGATTCAGTTGTAAATATTTGTCATGTATTTTTGATTTTCTGAGATGTTCTACATCCTGGAGGACCTCCACACTACAAATCAATTGGAATGAAAGTAAATCAAATGTAATGTAATAGTTTCCTTGGGTGACTGAATATGGTCACCACCCCAGAGCGTGTCGCCGCACAGCATTAGACATAGTTCTCAGCACCGGCTTGAACGTGTTAAAGAGTGTCATAGTATGCTGAGCCAGTATTAATACGTCACTGTTTGAGCTATTTCTCTTTCAAGAAAAAGAATGTGGTAGTCCTCTGTTCTTGGATATGCGGCGAAGGTAGCCATCAAACAAATTTTGTTCCCCAGTCATAATCTCTATGCTTTATTGCTCCATGGTTCTGAGCACTATGGGACTCAACTGCTGAGGTCATTAGTCCCCTAGAACTTAGAACTAGTTAAACCTAACTAACCTAAGGACATCACAAATATCCATGCCCGAAGTAGAATTCGAACCTGCGACCGTAGCGGTCTTGCGGTTCCAGACTGCAGCGCCTTTAACCGCACGGCCACTTCGGCCGGCTTTATTGCTCCATAATTGGTTTTTGTCAGCCCAGTAAATCATACACTTTTCGGGTGCCACACTAGGAATGATAGGCTTCACTGTGTCGAATGTTCATGAAGTGTTAGAGCTGTAAGTAGGAAACTTCAGCACCACAAGATCTTCGGATTACGTTACACAACAACACAGCACTAGGCATGAGTGAACTGCCCGAAGGTGAGACGGCTACCTGATGTGCTGCTGTGTTGTGGTGGTTGCCTTCATTCCAGGCGGGACCACATTTCATTGAAAGTACTTCATGATTATTATGAATAATAGCCAGATACACTTCTCCGTAACGTGTTTTTATTTTATATCACTCACGATGAGCCCTTGTCGGCATATTGCCATCATCGAGTGGTCTGTAAATCCATAAGTAAGGGATGGTCGTAATGTATTGGTCTATAACTGTGGTTAGAAAAGCTGTAATAGATCGTCAGGTACTTTTACCTTACATGTAACATCATTGCTGTCAAGTCCTGTCGTTTTTAGAATTATTACCTTCTCCTAGGCGTACACCGGAGTCGTATATCCGATTTTAGTTGGTTTCCATCTATGCTACTTTTCTGACAGCTTGAATAACAGTCGATCAGTTACCATTATAAATACGTGATGTGTGGAATTCAGTTGTTTTTTATTATTTTTGTAGGTTTTGTTCTAATTACGTTTTTGCCTGGAGCTTATTTTCGTTTTATTTTCAATTTTTATTTTACTTTGTTAATTTTTTCGTAATAGTTTCGTTATTGCCTACGATTTATGTTGGTCTTATGTTTCTGCTTTATATTCTTCATGTTGTTATCGCCGTTACTCTGGGTATGTTTTATTTAGCATCTATGATTTATTAATTTACCCATTATCCTGATTTATAATGTGAATAAAATTTTCTATGTGCTTTTTGTGCTTTAGGTCGATTTATTCGTTGAGTATGTTTTTGTGGTTGCTGTATGCATGCAAATATATCTCCACTTCATAAATGTTCACTTCTGCGTAATATGGAGGATTTCTAGTTCTTCGTTTATAGGTTTTAAGTTCTGTTTTTCCGTTTGCAGGTTTTGAAAAAATGTGAATGGGTTGTTTTCACTTTCTTTGGAGTGCTCTTTATATTTAATTTTGAAGTTTGTCCTATGTAGAGTTTGTGGCATTCGTTGCACGAAATTTCAGTCTAATTAATTATTTAACTTTATCCGATTACGGCCATCGGGCCCTCTCTTACTTCGAGCCCGAGTTTCACGCTTACAGTACCTTTCTTTAAATCGTAATTAAATAAGAAGTAACCATTTTTATATGATAAATAGTATTAAAATGATTTGAGTGTTTATAATGACAGTGTGAATAAATAATACACAGGTGATCTACATCATTATGGAACACCGCCTACTTAGACTCTTGAGGCCGCATGTTGCCCCAGGCATATTAACAGGGGACGTACGCGAAAGTGATCAAAATTGTGAAAAAGTTTAAATTTTAACTTCATTTACTGCATAGTATTGAAATTTCCGTTCCGGAATATTACGGTCCAATTCCATTCCTAAGTATCATGTAAAATAATAATTAAGGAAAACTTGCAGAGGGCCAGGCTGTTCTGTGTTTCCTCATATTCTTTATTTCTGCGGTGTTTTCTTCCAGTTTTATGCAGCCTTAAGGCGGGGAATAACTGGGTGTTTGGTTGGGTGTATGAAGTGTGTGCAAGGAAAATTCTAAATTCTAATGAAAGTTACAACTCTCTGATAGGAATACCATGCCTCAGGACAACATCTGCTTACTCAACTGCTGATGAAGTTGCAGCGTAAGATGCTGATACAGGGTGAGCATTAATGAAACCGAAGAAACTACAGGGGTAGATCCCAGACCGAAAATGGAGGAACAAAGTTCCTGTAAACATGTGTCCAGGAATGCTTCGTTGCCACTGTAGATGGCGGTGACGAGTGGCAGTACCTCTGACCACGGGCAGTGTGTTCCTTGTGCGTTGCTGGGTGTGATTGACGCAGCGTACCGTAAGCAGCAGATTGGTCCGTCATTGACATCGACCACATCAGACAACATGTCAAGCCCCTTTTGGGCGTTTGTGTTAGCATGCGTCATTTTCGACAGACGAACGTGCACGGAGGTGGCGCACTAGATGACCTGGTTCTGCAGGATATAGAGACGAATCCTAGTACAAGCCTCAGTACAACCCAAACTGCGATTGTGTCTATGGCAACCGCTACTATCCCTATCACTTGCAATCGCATGGAAGCCACTTTGAACATCATTTGTGAGAAGTCTGCGATGCAGCTTTTTACTTTATTCCAGGACAATTTGTTGTCGTGGCACTCACAACGTCCAATTCTGGACACATATTCGTAGGTCCTTTTCTCCTACATTTCCAGTCTGGAATCTGTCCCCACAGTTTTTCGGTTTCATTAATGTTGATCCTGTATAGTTTTTAACTTTCCTAATATTGGTAGACTACAGACCCTACAGAGGCTAGGATTTAATCCAGGAGCTTTCACATGGTCGATACTGAAGGAAATCGATAACAGAAGAATTGATGCAGTTGGTACTACTGTTCCTCAATTTGAAAATCAGGTTAACGTAAGGGGAATTCAAGGAAAAGACTGCTTGACGAAGAAGGGGAGAAGTCTTATGATTAGCACTAGTTCACCCACATAAGGTAAGCCGTAATACGAACTCTGTCAAATCTTTCATTCAGGTTTCCCGTAACTTACATTTTCACAACTTTATGTACCCTTTTCTCACAGACCTCTGACATTTTAGTTCTAAAGTTTCCCAGGAAATTAGTCAGTACTATAGTGAAACACTCTGTGGAAGGAATTTTCATTTACTACAATAGTAAGACATTTATTTGCGCGAAAATCGATAAGATTTCGTATATTCTTTTCACAGAAATTTGGAAGACTGTAAAAACCCCAGAAATATGTTCCACATATATTTCTAATAATGGTATATCAAAGTGTGCACAAAAATATATTAATTTCGTTGTGACACATTTTTCAAAAAAGGGGCATTAGTACCTACATTGAAAAATAGTTTATAATTAAAAACGGATAACTTCAATATGGTTGAAAAAGTGTGTGTTGATCCACGTAGCAGTCCGTAACAACTGTTCCCAATTTAGTTACATTACCTTGTAAACTTTGGCCTTTATAAGGTTTTTTCAAACGATTGGAACTTTTCATACGTCTCCCCTTGCGCTTAGTTAAGCTAAAGCCAATGGGGATTCATTTTAGCAATTTTTTAGGGTGGTCTCCCTCTACGCCCCCATCAGCATGGTGACAGTCTCAGAAGCTCTACTGTCACCTCTGCGTTTTTCAGTAATTCCATTGAGGAGATCACAGGAAGAGGGACTGTGATGTTGTCTGTGCCTCTGGGTAATATAGGCCGATCGGGCGGCAGAAGTGCCCGAAAGTTGTTTGAAGAAGATCAGTTTTAAGGGTAGCGGGGAAAAAGGGCCTTGGTGAGCGCCATGCGAGAAAGACCTCTGAGGCAGTGTGGGCGGGCAGTAAGAGCAGAAGCGGATTTCTTGCTGTCCGCGACGGATCATGCAACACTGTAGTTATGGTAGCAACGGCTATCGCACAGTGCTCGGAACCAATTTCATAGTCAACGTCCGTCATAAGACGTCATTCTCGTCGTTGAGAGGTACTGATGTAACTGGGCGCCGACGATACATCCGGCGTCAGCTTTAGCGTGTGCATACCTACAACAAGTCAAGTCGTTATCTGAGGGGTCGATATGATTATAAAATCGGTCTCTCTGTCTGAAAGATTGACGGTGATCCAGCGTTTCATACGTGTTCGGATTCCCTGCTGTTGCCGGTTTATGGAAAGTATGTACTAAGCTGGCAGTGCCAGTTACATTTTTTAATTGCAGGGGCACGCCGATATTGCGTTGTTTGTGTGTGCTTAAACTAAGCTTACCATAGGTGATTAATTAACCCTAAGGAGGACTGACTGTCTTTGGACGAGTAGGCTTCAACCTATCGCTGTAATGGTAGTTACGCAGGTTAAGTGTCTTAAATTCCTGTACAGTCGTGTGGCAAGTTCTCTGAATACTGCCGAGAGGGTTTCAAGGCGGTACTCAGTTAAACAGTTCTTTGGGAGTAAACAAAATGCAGTTGAGTTCGAATGGTTAAAATGCCTCTGAGCACTATGGGACTTAACTTCTGAAGTCATCAGTCCCCTAGAACTTAGAACTACTTAAACCTAACTAACCCAAGGACATCACACACATCCTTTCCCGAGGCTGGATTCGAACCTGCGACCGTAGCGGTCGAGCGGTTCCAGACTGCAGCGCCCAGAACCGCGCGGCCACCACGGCCGTCTGCAGTTGAGTCTCCAAAATGAAGATGGAATAGTATTGTACAGGGAGAAATGCATAGCAGAAAGGTGGAACCTATACTTTGGAAAACGGTATGCGGGAAATCGTGACGATCTGGAACTGGAGGCCGCTGAAGAAATCGATCTGGAAGAAGAGGAAGATTGTATCTTTCAAGGTGAGTTAGATCTTGCAGTCATGCAGCTAAAACCTGGGAAAGCCACTCGTGTCGGTGATATACCAGTAGAACTAACCAAGGGTGCTGGAGAACATCTACATGAGAACTGTTCCATCTCATTCAAGTTATATACGAAACCAGGGAGCTCCAAACAGACTTTAGAAAAACGTAGCACAGAGCCAGTAACAAGGAAAGTATCTGCAAACACGCGTGATAAATACGAGACCCTCAGCTTAGTAAAACACGCCTCGAAAATCTTGATCTCTATAGTTCTAACCCCCAAAGAAGGCAGGATAGATGAAATGATTACGGACGAGACAAGAAATTTGGCTTTGGAGAAGGTGTAGGCACATGAGAAGAAATGCTCTGCTTAAAGAAAGGCTAAAGAAGGGTCAAGACACAGATATTGCCTTCACACACATGGAAAAAATATTTGGAAGGGTAGACAGGTGACTGCTTCTGCAGATGCTGAGAGAGAGAGAGAGAGTGGCATGAGGAGTAATGCAGAGACTGTATAGAAAAGAAGTTGCTGTGATAAGGTGTGGAGATCATGAAGAAGAAGTTACTATTCAGCAGGGTGTACGACAGAGCTGCTCACTCTCTTCTGTCTTGATTAGTGGATTCATTCAGAGGGCAATAGATGAAATTAGGGAGGAAGTAGGAGGTATAGAAGTAATTAAAATTCATGGTAAAAAATCAACATGCTGAACTTTGCTGATGATACCGCAGTGGTAAGTAAAGAAGGGGAGCAATTATAAACGGTGGTAGCGTAGATGTAAACCACCCTCAGTTCTTCCTATAATATGAAAATCAACAAAGGTAAAACAAAAATCTTAGTGGTGAGCAGACAAAATAACGTTGCCCAATGCTCACTGAACAATGACCGAGTAGAGACTGTCGATTCCTTTGGCTACTGAGCGTGTTCATTGCATCGTAACAAAGATCAGGACAGAATATTGCAAACCGAATCCACAAGCCGAAAGCTGATTTTAACAAGAGATGAAAAATTTTCAATTCAGCAGCATAGGTGAACGTCTCAAGAAAGATCGCATAAAGACGTTTGTTTGGAGAGCGCTGCTGTACAGGAGCGAAACATGAACACCATGAGAAGCACTAAAACATAAAATAATAGGCTTCGAGATATGGTGTACAGAATGCTCAAGATATCAAATGAGTGAATGAAAAGAAGGCTTGCGTCCTGATAGTAATAGAACGCTGGAAGGACAAATGAGTCGGCCATCTGCTGAGACAGGAGAGTATCATTAAATGTGTCATTGCAGGGGCAGTAGAAGGGAAAAACGAAAGAGGCAGGCCGAGAGTAGAATACATCAACTAGATCATGGAGCACATCAGCTGCATCATCTACACAGCTCTCGAGAGGAATGCAGAAGATAGAAACGTCTGGCGAATCGCTGCGAACCAACAAGTTGGTTGAAGACCTAAGCAGAACACACACTGTGCAGGATCGCGGTGCATTTGTATCATGGGGCATTGTCTACTATACGTAGCACATTGTTCTGTATGACATGCGGGTTGTCCACATTTTAGCGACGATACGTGTCACAAATGGTGAAATATATTAACGGACGAGACTTTGACAACGGCGGGACTGCTACGGCTCAACCCTGGAAACGAGCATATCGGAAACACAGAAGCTGATCGACTATTCGCGTGCCACTGTCACGAGTGGTTGAAGGTCAGTAAAATCACATTTAGCGATAAGGTACTGGAGGTCACACCTCACCATTGATCATGGAAGTTCGAGCTTGCCTATGTTGTACAGCACATGCTGGAGGTCCATACCTCACCATTGATCGTGGAAGTCTCAGCTTTAAGCTGGAGCTTGAATGGTTCGTACACCAGCATGTTGGAGGTCCACACCTCACCGTTGATCGTAGAAGTCAGAGATTACCCTCCCTATACAGCAGCAATCTGAGGCAGATCTGATGACAGAGTACAGTGCTGGTCCAGGCAAAAGTACGTCGGAGCTCACTTAAGAGCACATTGCTGAGCACGGCTCTCCGCATCAGGCTACCTCTAAGAGTGCCTAAGTTCATCCTAAAACATCAATACCTATTTCAGCTGTGTCAGTGGATTAATGGATACGTGTTACTTGGTCGGGTGAACTACGTTTGTTGCTTCACGTCTTCGATGGCGTGTCAGGATACACCGTCATTGGGATGTTCGAAATGTGCACCGCGGCACGGTCGCAGGCCAGTAGGGCTGTTAATCTATTGGGGACTTTCATCTACGCTTCTGTGGTTCTTCCGGTAGCAATCGAAGGCAGTGTGAGAGCTGCAAAAGACCTTAACATTATTGCCGTCCATTCGCAAATAATGGTTGATGTCTTCCCAGATGGAGAGGGCATCTTCCAGCGCGATAATTGCCTGTATCACAAGGCCAGAATTGTGCTTAGTGATTCAAGGAGCATGATCGTAAACCTATATAGGATGAACTGAAATATGAGACGATTGAAAGTACTGTCGAAATCAAAAAGTGAAGCGACTACAACATAACAGAAATTGTGATAAACGTAACTGAAAACACATAGCATGGACAGCATGTAATGGGGAGTCGGAGTGTTAAGTAAATATGTGAACCGCGCCCTCACGCCTTCACGAAAAAGCAGCTGTAGGGATTTGAGTCCACTTTACATATACACTCCTGGAAATTGAAATAAGAACACCGTGAATTCATTGTCCCAGGAAGGGGAATCTTTATTGACACATTCCTGGGGTCAGATACATCACATGATCACACTGACAGAACCACAGGCACATAGACACAGGCAACAGAGCATGCACAATGTCGGCACTAGTACAGTGTACATCCACCTTTCGCAGCAATGCAGGCTGCTATTCTCCCATGGAGACGATCGTAGAGATGCTGGATGTAGTCCTGTGGAACGGCTTGCCATGCCATTTCCACCTGGCGCCTCAGTTGGACCAGCGTTCGTGCTGGACGTGCAGACCGCGTGAGACGACGCTTCATCCAGTCCCAAACATGCTCAATGGGGGACAGATCCGGAGATCTTGCTGGCCAGGGTAGTTGACTTACACCTTCTAGAGCACGTTGGGTGGCATGTGATACATGCGGACGTGCATTGTCCTGTTGAAACAGCAAGTTCCCTTGCCGGTCTAGGAATGGTAGAACGATGGGTTCGATGACGGTTTGGATGTACCGTGCACTATTCAGTGTCCCCTCGACGATCACCAGTGGTGTACGGCCAGTGTAGGAGATCGCTCCCCACACCATGATGCCGGGTGTTGGCCCTGTGTGCCTCGGTCGTATGCAGTCCTGATTGTGGCGCTCACCTGCACGGCGCCAAACACGCATACGACGATCATTGGCACCAAGGCAGAAGCGACTCTCATCGCTGAAGACGACACGTCTCCATTCGTCCCTCCATTCACGCCTGTCGCGACACCACTGGAGGCGGGCTGCACGATGTTGGGGCGTGAGCGGAAGACGGCCTAACGGTGTGCGGGACCGTAGCCCAGCTTCATGGACACGGTTGCGAATGGTCCTCGCCGATACCCCAGGAGCAACAGTGTCCCTAATTTGCCGGGAAGTGGCAGTGCGGTCCCCGGTCTCGCAGTGTCCGGAGCTAGTATGGTGGGTCTGACACACCGGTGTCAATGTGTTCTTTTTTCCATTTCCAGGAGTGTAGTTCTCACCTACTGGGTACAAATGAAAAGTAAATTAGTAACGGTCCTAATCTATCATTTTCCCAATGACTTTGGTATGAGTCTAGTGTATCATATTAAGAATTTTTTTTCTTCAAGTATTCATGTGTTTCAGAGATTATTGTGAGGACAATTATGATTGTCACTTTATCCACTGGTAACAGGGAGGAAGTTATATGAGCTACATACTGCCATTCCTCTTTCATAATAGTGTATTAGTATTTAAAATAAATTTCTGTTACTCCTTCCACACCGTGTAATTTGTCAGCTGTACATAATTTCTTTCCAAATATGTCTCTTAGATAACTACGTGCATTTCCAGCCACATGTGTATGTAACGATTAAGTATCCAGGATTAGATAATAAACAATACATTTACTACAGATAAAATTTCCCACGGGATCTTAAAGACACCTTCAATTGGTCACACCTGGAATGGACTTAAGCATTACAGAGGTAAACTCAATCACAACTTCTCATTTAACCTTGAAAAGCTCAGTTAACCTTAAACTCCACAATATTACAAGGGCCACAAGCAAAGAGTTCATAAAGTGACGAAATTTACTATCGACCAAAGTAAAATTGCGAGACACTAACAAAGTCAAAAACCACTTAAAATCTAACACAGCACTCAATTAAATGAATTATTTTTTGAGTCACTTAAGGAATCACATTTCAACATTAGTAGGGCTGCAAGATTTAACAGTAACAACAGACCTTGGCATCACGTTCAGAATCTGTTGGGTGGCTGCTGCCGTCAAATGACGGAATAATTATACGTGACAGTAACGAGGAACCACCAAGCCATGAGATACATAATGATCGCCAGCCATCAATACAAGCTCTAGAATTTACAAGCACAATTATTAATTCGTGGGAATACTCCCCGTCTATGCAACTAATTGAAGGCGGTTTGTTTATTGCCATACGCGTTTCGTTTCCTTTGATTGTGAAGCATCTTCAGTGGCCTGTAACACATGTTTCTTTTCATACATAATTAATTGTATTATTTGGTAGTTAAAATATGTTACTGTGTTACATTTTGACATATTTTTATTTTGTTTCTTTTAAGTTAAAATCTACTTTTGTAATTTCGTGATGTGAAATTATCGTTCGGTGTTACTTACGATTTCCAGTGCCGTTAGAACATGTGTGTGCTCTTGGAGATGTGTTCATTAATTTCCATGCCGCAGCTGACCGATTTCAGACGTTCTTTCAGCCACATTTGATTCAACACATCGCATGCATCACTTGCTCTTTACATTTTGTGTTCAACATGTTGTAACGTCTCCTGGAGAAACACATATTATATGTGGTAAAAAAGGAAAAAACAATAATTGAACTGAATGATTGTAATTGCGTGGACAATGATTGTGTGAACTTTATGTAATAAAGAGAAGCCATTATTTGTCATGTTTTATACTTGTGTAGAATTATGTACCGAATTTTTTTAGAGACAATATCTGTGTCGGCGAGTACTGAAACCGCTACAGACGATACTTATTAAATATCAAACAAAGATGAGCATATGACACGACGAGTATAAATAGTAGTGACTGAGCATTAATTCCTCTGTCGTCTTCTTGGAGTTACGTGAGTAGGAAGAGCCTGTTACGTTATATTGTATACTTGTGTAGCATTCTTTTGTCAAGATTGAGAGAAGGACGCCATTAGGTACTGATTTGTAAAGGTGTGTAATAATTTAATCTGTCTAAATGTTTTGAATAGAGTTACTAAGTGAAAACTTGCATTACGATTTGTAATAAGCTTGCCTGGTATTTTATCCCATCCTTTTAAGACATTTTCAGCTATTTAAATATTATTCGTGGTGCAGAGCTGCGCTACGAACGAACGAGCCGCTGCCGCGGCACATTCAAACTGCATTAAATGAAACCAATCATACCGCAAAGAAGCGGACAGGTAATAGTGAACTAAAATTATTTCTTTCAGCTTTCGGAATTGCAGGGCACAGCAGCAGATTTTATGATGTGTTTTACAGGCGGACGCGTGCTGCAGATGATATATTATTAACAGTGCAAAAAGATAATTTACCTTCATAACATAAAAGAAATCTTGCTAGTTCTGATCTGGCAAACATTATAGTAAAAACATCTTTTTCTCTGATAATAGTATCATGTTCTCGTGTTAGTCGTGTTACTTATTGGTGTTTTACTGTTAACAAAAATCCACTGCAAAATTTTGATGTAGGACAAACATTGCGTACTGTAACATCAGTATTGATAACGAAATAATTTTCAGTAACCTTTTCAATAACTGTAAAGTAAGGAAGATATGTTGAACTTTATAGCGAATTACAGTAACGAAACAATGTTCCTTTAATAGAAGGCCAGATTCAGAATAATAAGAACGTAATATATTTTGTTTTGTTGAACATTAATGATCCAAAGAAACTCACAGCACAGCATCCCTAAAAAGTGTTTCAGGGCTCTATTCGCAGCAACATATTTTATCTCATATATTAATTGTTACGCGAGCAATAACAAAGCAAAGCGAGCAAGCGAAAATGTGTTTTCCGTGTGTAGTGTTGACAACTATCGCTGTGTGTTATCACTCGTCTTTTGGTAGTGTTGTGTGTGTTGTTCGATAATTTCATTTGTTCTGTGTGTGTGTGTGTGTGTGTGTGTGTGTGTGTGTCTGTGTGTGTGTGTGTGTGTGTGTGTGTTTGTGTATGTGTGTGTATGTACGAACGATTTTGTTCTTTGTGAATATGTTGTTCTTTGTGAGAGTATAATATTTTTTTAAATGAATGTGTGTGTGTGTGTGTGTGTGTGTGTGTGTGTGTGTCTGTGGCTGTGTGTGTGTGTGCGTGTGTGCGTGAGAGAGAGAGAGAGAGAGAGAGAGAGACAGAGAGAATGGGGGGAGATGAAGATTCATTAATTATTTCTTCTGGTTAAGTTTCAGATCTCTGTTTGTTATTGTTTTTGTGGCTAACATGATCAGAGAGTTATTGCTTATATGGATTTGGTCATTGAGTACCTTCTCTTTCATTGCAGTGGGTCTTTATATGTGAAGGTTATCTTGCAGTGTCAGGATTTTGTTGTTGTGATTATTCACTTTAATAACAGTCATGTCGTGTTTCATGTTGGATGGTTCATGTGCATGTTTTATTAGGTGTTCAGCGCAGGTAGAATGGCTACTTTCGTATTTCCAGCTTCTTATATCTTCTTTAGATCATGACATGACTTGACAGTCATATGAGTGAAAAATCATAACAGTAAGCTCTTGGCAATGCAAGAAAACTCTCACATACAGAGAGTCATTGCAATGAAAAAGAAGGTACTCAGTGACCAAATACATATAAGCAATAACGCTTTGATTATGTTAGCCACAAAAGCAATAGCGAACAGAGATCTGAAACATAACCAGAATAAACATTTAATGAATCTTCCTCTCTCCCCCTTCTCTCTCTCTCTCTCTCTCTCTCTCTCTCTCTCTCTCTCACACACACACACACACACACACACACACACACACATAAAACAAAAGAAAATATCAAACCACACACAACACAACCAAAAGACGAGAGATAAACAACAGCGACAGATGGCAACACTACACACAGAAAACACACACATGTTGAACGTAAAATGTAAACTGCGAATGATGCATGCCATATGCTGCATCAAATATGGCTGAAAGAGGTAACTGGACCATGGAGCCTAATGAACACATCTCCAGGAGCACACACATGTTCTAACAGTGCTAGAAATCGCAGATAACATCGAAACCGCATCACAAAATTTGTGCTACAAAAAATGATTCTAACAAGAGAAAAACATGACAAAATTTAACATACTAACGTATTATAACTACCACATAATATATTTATTACATGTATAGAAAGAAACACGCACTTCAGGCCAGTGAAGATGGTTCACAAATAAAAGAAGCGAAACGCGTGTGGCAATAAACTAACTGCCTTTATTTGGCTGCATAGACGGAACATACTTCCACGAATTTTGAAGCAACTAAACTAATGAACGACGGAAATGACAATTATTAAACTACCTTGAACACACGAAAGAAATAGAATCACAGGGGTCAGAACAAATGAACGCAAACAGATTAAAAGGAAACCATTCAGAATTTTACAAATCAAACAAATATAACTACTTGGACTTTAGTACCTATCGTGCTGATTAAGAAAACGGTTCAAATAACCGTTTAATGTATACATGGGTCCGACCAGGGTCATACACAATCAGGTAACCTGCGAAAACTTCAGTCACCCAACTTACCTACTCTCACGGACAAATCAAGCCTGATCCGTAGGCTGTTCACGGTTCAGGAGATAGGTCACCATCGCACTGCCGTATCACAACAGCCAGGGCTCCTCCCAAACTGTGCAGCAGAAGTTTCCGTCCGCTATGCCCCTGGCCAGCGGACCCTCACTCCGCGACGCGCTTCAAAACACAACGGTAACACAGCCACTCAAGCCCGTAGCAAGAGAGCACCTGAGTTCGTGCCGTCTCAAGGAACACCATGCAGACTTGTTTTTCTCTGCTGGTCTCTCACGAAGCGAGCCGTCCTGAGGTTCCACTCTCCACAGCTACACCCCTGTTAGCAACCGAAGAATTTGGCCGCTATCGATATATGGGACAAAGAGGATATTCGTGCAAAATTGAACTGCCACGCCACAGCCCAATTCAGCTCCCCTTAAAGCAAACCAAAGCGCCTAAGAACTAACAGGAAATTGACCCACCACCCTCCCGTCACCCCGATTCCCGTACATTTTGAACTGGTTCAAGGAGCTTGCATTTGCTTACTAGAAGTACAGTCTTGGATCAAATAACGCACTGACGATAACTGTTTAATCACCACGTAGGGACCCAGGAACCGCTGTAAAATTTTGTAAGATACCTTTAGATGCCCTTTATTTTAGCGCATTTTCGTTTTTTTAAAATAAATCTGCTCAGATATTCTGAGTGTAACCGGACACCAGGCTCCCTCTGGTGAGCTGTGGGAATGCTTTTCTTCTCACCTTCCCAATTCCTTCGGATGTTAGCGGGATTATTATCCTCCAGTAGCAGACAATTTATCGACCACAGTTTGGATAGCAGAGAATTGGGTGAACGACACTTTAGCAGGAGTTGTGCTATGACACACATGTACTGCCGTATTGAACGCAAAGTTAACCCAGTCAAGAGGCTCAATCCATCTCATTTGCGAGTTACCATTATAAAGGGTGGAGAAAAATTGTGTCACGAAATTTTAACGCTGCTTAGCTGATGCCAGTAGGAACCAGAACTACTAATGTTGTGTAGGTCGACAACGCGCCATTTTTAAACTACGGAAACTTAGCGCCACGCGCTCCGATTGGCCGCGCGACTGCCCTGTTGCCAGATGCTCTGGACAACACATGCCCGCGAATTCTTTGCCTGCCATAGATCGCGATGTAAAAGGTGGCCCTCATGCTCGGTGGTAGAGTGGCAGCCATCCGCTCTGGGGGCCTGGGGGCGAATCTGCCGTTTATCGCGATACATCCATTGTTGTTTCATGATAAGACGTACCGGGAACAAACCCGTCAACAGCTGTTAGTTCGGGTACAGAAAGTCTGTCGGCCCAGAAGAGGGCCTTTTTTGTAGCTAGGACGTTGTTTACTTAAAGCAGGTGCTCGAACTGGCGACCCTCTGACGCGACACAAACTTGGTAACGTGCTACGGTGTTTTCCGAACTCTTTCTAAGATTCCTGGCATTGCTCTGACGTGATTGGCGGCATGTTGAATGCGATCCATTAATTCCTCTTCGTTTCTAGGTGGTTCACATCCGGATGGGTGAACTAGAACCTAGAAGAATCCCCCCAGGAAGAAGTCGGCTGGCGTGAGGTCTGGTGATCGCGGGGTCCGCCTCTGCCAATTACCCAGCCGTCGAAGAGTTCATTTGAACCGACAACCATAGCGCTGCCTGTCACTCAACGAACGGCAACAGGGCAATCCCGCGGCCAATGGGAACTCGTGGCGCCAAATTTCCATATTTAAAAATGGTGCATTGTCGACCTACGCAACATTAGCAATTTTGGTTCCTATGGATATCAGCTATCCAGGATTTAAATTTCGTGACACAATTTTTCTCCACCCTGACATAATTAAGGCTGACTTCAGGTTCCGATTCAGTTTTTTAGCAAACGAAATCTTTTAAACTCCACGGATACAAAAGCTGACGCGTTATCACTAACAACAGTTAGGAGCAACGAAAGTAACAAATATCTTACTTAGATATTTCATGGTTACAGCAGCCTTAGTACACCTCGTCGCAATAGGCGAAGTTAACCTGGTGAAGGCATCAACGACAACCATCTCGTAGAGAGTTCCTTGTATGGAACGAGGCAGAGGACAAGAATAGTCAATTAAAATTTTATCTTGTGGATGTTAGGCCCTATTCCACCTAGGTTCTCTGCTACGAGAATTTTCATTTGGCTTCGCAAACTTCTTCGAAACCTGTTGATCAGCTTTATGATATCGTGATACAAGGTGGGCCAAATCATATGTTCTTTCATTTTGCTCAAGGTCTTATGTAACACCAAATGTCCCCCACATTTGGAACTACGAAAGTATTTAAACACTGACAGTATAAGCTCCAAGGGCAAATATATCTTTATTATCGATATAAAACACAGGTCCCTTCCTAATTGAATCTCCGGCTACCTCCTTACCTTGTTTAGTCTGCCACTTCGTTTCACCCAGACTACCATCATTTTCCTGTTTTTCTTGCAAATTCCAAAGAGCTCTGGAATTTCTCACTGTCATCGAGACATATACTTCGTCTTCTAACACCTGCGTGTTACTCAACATCTCAGGTTCTTCGTTTTCCTCTTGCTCTTGGAACATACGGCTAAGTGCATCAGCGACAGTATTTTTCGTGCCTTTAACATGCTTGACCTGAAATCTAACGCCGAAATTCCCACAGACCATCGGGCCATTCTCCCTGTTCTTCTGGGACACTCTAATACCCACAAAGCGCCTGATTATCGGTTTCTAATTTAAAATACTTACATTCCAATTAAAACCTGAACTTTGCAAGACCAAACAGAACGACAAGCACCTCGAGCTCATACACAGACCATTTCATCTCGACTGTAGACAGTGATCTCGAGGCATAAGCTAAAGATCACCTTTCTCCCTCCTTTTGCTGCGTCACTACGGCCGCTATCCCTGAATTCGAGGCGTCGGTCAGCGGAAACTGACGCACTCGCTAGGGCGTTTTCCAGCGCTACAAACACTGCCTGTTGACTCTGTCCATTAAAATAATGCTCCCTTTCATCTTTGCTGATTCAACGGCTAATCTACACGGACGAACTAAGGTATGAATTTCCTAAAAAATTGCAATTTCAAGGAACCTTGCAAATGCCTTTATATTGTTAGGTGGCGGGAAGGAATGGATTTCCCGGGTACAATATATCCTGATACCTATAGCTGTCATAATGTGTCCCAGGAAAGAGATCTCGTTGAGAGCCAAATTCTCTACACCTGCATCACGAAAGTGTCTTCAGACTTGTTGAATATGGTCCAGGAGTTCATCAAAGGAACGACTGTAAATTACAACGTCGTCCAAATAATTATAAACACAGTTAAATTTCAGATCACCCAGGACAGAATCCAACAATCTAGACAGCACTACGCCACTTGTTGAAAACGCGAAAGGGAGTCGATTATACTTGAACAGGTTTCAGCCCGTACCGAAAGCTGTTACCGCCTTCGATCCAGCCGCCAAGAGCACCGGATGATATTCCTGATTTATGTCCAGGATGGTAAAATATTTCGCTCCGGCGAATCGACAGAAACAATTACTTGTATCAGGTAAAGAAACTGATTTCACTATGACGTTTTTATTTAGTGAACGGTAATCTAAAACAGGTCGATAACCCCTACTCCCAGGCTATTTAGCCAAGAAAATCGAGAATATGTATGGGGAAACATACGGTCTTATGACTCCTTCGGACAATTACCGATCGGCTATTTTTCTTAACTCAGGCATTTCGAATGGGGATAACCTGCACGGCGACTCCCTTAATGGAACCTCATTAGTAAGCTGGATCTTATATTATTGTTTGTTACTCCCAAGCTATCTGTCAGAACCTCAGGAAAGTTCAACAAATTCAACGACGCCTCACTTTGATGCTTCTCCAGATGCCTAGTCTTGAACAATAATTCTTCTCTCTTCATACTGTTTATTTGCCCAGTTGAACCATGCTTACAAAATTTAAATCTTTTTCTGGGATGAAACCTAAATGAGAAACTCTTCTCCCTGTAAATAAGAATGCACCTTGTCTTTTGAAGCAGATGACATGCTAACAAACCTGGAGTGGAAAATCCCTTCCCAACCGTAAAATTCGTAGGTTACGTAAACTCCTGGATGCCAAGCCTAATTCTAAGTTTCCCAGCAGCGGACAGCCTTTCACCATGAATAGATCTGCAAATCACAGTATCATTACTTACCTAACCAATTTACGCACATACCGTAACCTCTTATACCATTTAAAATCTAACAGTGGCACATTACTCTCAGAATCAATTAACAAACTGGTTCATGGTTAAGGCAACCACACATAAAGGGTAGAAACACACGATGTACTTCTTTAACCTTCTTGGCTTCCCTGAATAGCCTATCCACATTGTTTGCCTGAGATCCATACTTCTGTCATCAGCTTTTTCAAATCCTTTGTCTTATGTTCCTGCAATATTGCACCAAGTTACCAGACCTGTTACACCTACTGCTGTAACCTTTGCTCATTGCCTCCCCTCCTTGCCACCCCTGGTTGTGAAACTTCAACGCCATTCAGTGACCTGCCCATCTCGGTACGTTTCTCATCACTGAATCAAATGGTTTCAATATTCGACACCATTTTATCTAAATCTTGATAACTTTCATGTTTGGTAACAAACAAAATACGAAACCGATCTTCCAGGCACGTTCCTTCTAGAACATCACTGACTACCTGACTCGGCATATTCTAATCGCAATGCCCTAATCGCTGTTATAATATCTTCTATATATCGAAAAGCATTTCATTCGCCCCTTGCACTATATAAAAATACTGATTAACCAGCTCATTTCTTACCCTACCTGACAAAATTTTCCAACACCCTTTTGCGGAATTCACCCAAACATGCTTGCTTATGTAAAACTTCACTAATTAATCTTCGTAATTTCCCGTGAGCTATGGATACATGACTGGAAACGCTATACGGAGCCTTCTTCGGAATCGGCACGTTCGTGGTTTCTACTGCTTCGATTAGTGGATTCTCAGTTGCCAGCATTTAGCAGGCAGCCAACAGCGGGCGTAGAAGGTAAACGGTGAGCACATTGAGTTACGTGTGACTGAAGTACTGTTTGTGATTCCGAAACTCCTGTTCTCTGGGCGAAGCTTTGTTGTAGAAACTAAGTTGGGTTCTCGCACGTAACAGTTATATTTGTCTTATTCGTCAATATGGATCGGCTTTCCGAGTTACCAGAAGATACCCGAGTAACTCGTAAGACCACTTCTAAAAAAAGAATACCTACCCAAACTGAAAGTCTCATTATTTCGCGCAATTATGGTTTGGTATAGAAAGAAATAACGAATTTAAAATTGTGTCCTTCCTTTGCAGAGGCCTATGTGTGATGTCATGAAAAATTAATCGAATCATTTGTTCCGTCATGTGTTAAATTCCCAATATTATCTTTTTTAAATCAAGATGATTTGGGTGAAATGTGAAAAACGCTTAATGTTCATAGTTAATGCCTGAATGTGCTTTATGAGATCTTTCGGCCTGCGACCTGCAATTCCCTAATGCTAAGGCCGGATTATTAATCAAACGTGTTTGTTTTCAGTTCTTTCAATGATAATTTAATACTGTTAACGCTTTCATTGTTTATATGCCAATTGGACATTTTGTTGACTCATAGGCAGAATAACGGAAAATTGTTGAGCAATTTGTAAATTCTGTAAATATTGATTCTCCCAGTGTTTATGGGACTTGAAACTAGACGTCAAAATTTTAAAATTCTGCTTAAATCATTTAACTTGATTATCAATTTGATTCAAGGCTTCATTAGTAACTTTATTGCTGGTCTCCTAACGTCTGCTATAGAAAAATACAAAATAATTCTCAAAATTCCATTTTCCTCAGGAATACAGCTGTCCATTTTTGTCAATATTGTCTGAATGCCGCTGAGGCACATACATGTTTAAAAAATGTTTTTTTTTGCTGGATGTGTCGAGTTCTGTAGTTTACCACTCCCAGCTCCATGTGATCAGCCTTATCATAAACACAGTAGAATGGAAAATTAGTATCAAAATGACCTGTTCGCTCCGAAAGAGAATAGTTCACGGATGATGTCTTCATTATCCTATGATATGAGCGCAGCAAGATTCATATGAATTCTCAGTCGTTAATGACAGTGCAGCATATGAAACTCAAAAAGTATTGATGTGCGCTTAACTGTTCCTATGAATGTAATTAAGTGTTCGTTACTGAGTTCTGTGTTACCGGTAACTAAAACGCCGTCCTCCAGAAATCGACTGGCTCTTTTTGATGTGTACGCCTAGGAAGGCGAATACAATGACAATAAAGTACCCTGCGTGATTAGTCAGCATGCGCCCCTCTCCTCAGAGATAGCTCACCAGGCAGCGGGAAATCCATCTATGAGAGTAAGACTCTTGTAGAAGGAGGTGTTGCTCTACATGAAGTCAACGTGAAGCAGCAGTTCTTATCCGTGCCTTGGCAATTCCGTCAAGATATCCGTTGCTACTGAAACACCCGGGAAGCGTCATTCGCTCGATATCTACCGGCCTTGCCACAGGTGATACACGAAAACTTCTGCCTCATATACGTGTCGCTTCCATCAGACCATGGATGAATACATAATCGAAATACCACTAAAATGTGTGACTGTGTGTGTAAAAACAAATTGTCATGAAAGGAAATCGCTTCCACTTATGCCGATTTTCCGCGGGACGATCTGAGCCATAGGCATTCTCTGATGAAGCCCGTCATTACACATCTCATCTCACACAGTGCTAATATAAACAAAACTAAAAAACCAAGGTATTTGCGAAAGGCTACACAAAAAAGTAACAATACTTCTGACCTAAACCTTCGTGCTGTCCTCTTGTTCAGATAAAGTGATTGTACTCAAAATGGTTCAAATGGCTCTGAGCAATATGGGACTTAACATCTGAGGTCATCAGTCCCCTAGAACTTAGAACTACTTAAACCTGACTAACCTAAAGACTTCACACACATCCACGCCCGAGGCAGGATTCGAACCTGCGACCATAGCAGGACTGAAGCGCCTAGAACCGCTCGGCCACCGAGGTCGGCTGTAATTGTACTAGAAGAAGAATTCCTACGTCAACAGGTTTGTATAGGAGAGAATACAAGTCAACGGGCAAGAACGAACGGGAATTCTCTCTGGTGTGAACGATAGGCGTGCTGAAAAAATGTGCATTCGTGCTGGGTTCGCATTCTTCGGTGTGCGCTCGTGTATCGATGGTTGTCGCTGTTTTCAGAGAAAGTTTTCATCATCTTCTCTTCGGCGTTAATGATACAGAAAGCTTCCGTCTGCTATCCCATCTACTTCTGCTGCTGAGAAGGACCATAAATTCATTGGGTACTTGCATCTGTGGGAGGTGGAATATTTGCAAACTCCGGATTTATTTTTATTAAAAAAGGGAAGCACAATACATTTTCCTGAAAGAAAAATTTGCGGATATACAGGGTGTTTCAAAATTACACTGACACACTTAGCTCAAGGATATTTAGGAGGTGTCATGAGGAACAAAATGAGGATGGCAACCCTTTCTTTCATTTATCCCAAAAGTATTTGTAAAGTTTACTGTTTGGATCCCGAGTTCCGTGGTACTCCTTTTCGTTGGAGTAATACGTGAACGACAGCAGAGTTTTGGATAAATGAACGAAATTTAACTTAAAGTAGAGCAGGAGGAATAAGTTGTCCTTAGAGATAAAGTCATGGGTGACTGGAATTCGGTAGTAGGACAAGGGGTAGAAGGAAACGTAGTAGGTGACTATGAATTGGGGGTAAGAAATGAAAGAGGAAGCCGCCTGGTCGAATTTTGTACAGAGCACAACTTAATCATAGCTAACACTTGGTTCAAGATACATAAAAGAAGGTTGTATACATGGAAGAAGCCTGGAGATACTGACAGGTTTAAGATAGATTATATAATGGTAAGACAGAGATTTGGGAACCAGGTTTTAAATTGTAAGACATTTCCAGGGGCAGATGTGGACTCTGACCACAATCTATTGGCTATGACCTGTAGATTAAAACTGAAGAAACTGCAGAAAGGTGGGAATTTAAGGAGATCGGACCTGGATAAACTGAAAGAACCAGAGGTTGTACAGAGTTTCAGGGAGAGCATAAGGGAACAATTGACAGGAATGGGGGAAAGAAATACAGTAGAAGAAAAAGGGTAACTTTGAGGGATGAAGTAGTGAAGGCAGCAGAGGATCAAGTAGGTAAAAAGACGATGGATAGTAGAAATTCTCGGGTAACAGAAGAAATATTGAATTTAATTGATGAAAAGATAAAATATAAAAATGCAGTAAATGAAGCAGTCAAAAAGAAATACATACGTCTCAAAAATGAGATCGACAGGAAGTGCAAAATGGCTAAGCAGACATGGCTAGAGGACAAATCTAAGGACGTAGAGGCTGATCTCACTGGGGGTAGGGCAGATACCGCCTACAGGAAAATTAAAGAGACCTTTGGAGAAAAGATAACCACTTCTATGAATATCAAGAGCTCAGATGGAAACCCAGTCCTAAGCAAAGAAGGGAAAGTAGAAAGGTGGATGGAGTATATAGAGGGTCTATAAAAGGGCGATGTACTTGAGGACAATATTATGGAAATGGAAGAGGATGTAGATGAAGATGAAATGGGAGATATGATACTGCGTGAAGAGTTTGACAGAGCACTGAATGACCTGAGGCGAAACAAGGCCCCGGGAATAGACAACATTCCCTTAGAAGTACTGACAGCCTCGGGAGAGCCAGTCCTGACAAAACTCTACCATCTCGTGAGCAAGATATTTGAGACAGGTGAAATACCCTCAGACTTCAAGAAGAATATAATAATTCCAATCCCAAAGAAAGCAGGTGTTGACAGATGTGAAAATTACCGAACTATCAGTTTAATAAGTCACAGCTGCAAAATACTAACGCGAATTCCTTACAGACGAATGGAAAAACTAGTAGAAGCCGACCTTGGGGAAGATCAGTTTGGATTCCATAAAAATATTGGAACACGTGAGGCAATACTGACCCTACGACTTATCTTAGAAGCTAGATTAAGGAAAGGCAAACCTACGTTGCTAGCATTTGTAGATTTAGAGAAAACTTTTGACAATGTTGACTGGAATACCCTCTTTCAAATTCTGAAGGTGGCAGGGGTAAAATACAGGGAGCGAAAAGCTATTTACAATTTGTACAGAAAGCAGATGCCAGCTATAAGAGTCGAGGGACATGAAAGGGAAGCAGTGGTTTGGAAGGGAGTGAGACAGGTTTGTAGCCTCTCCCCGATGTTATTCAATCTGTATATTGAGCAAGCAGTGAAGGAAACAAAAGAAAAATTCGGAGTAGGTATTAAAATCCATGGAGAAGAAATAAAAATTTTGAGGTTCACCGATGACATTGTAATTCTGTCAGAGACAGCAAATGACTTGGAAGAGCAGTTGAACGGAATGGACAGTGTGTTGAAGGGAAAATATAAGATGAACATCAACAAAAGCAAAACGAGGATAATGGAATGTAGTCGAATTAAGTCGGGTGATGCCGAGGCAATTAGATTAGGAAATGACACACTTGAGGTAGTGAAGGAGTTTTGCTATTTGGGGTGTAAAATAACTGGTGATGGTCGAAGTAGAGAGGATATAAAATGTAGACTGGGAATGGCAAGGAAAGCGTTTCTGAAGAAGAGAAATTTGTTAACATGGAGTATAGACTGATGTGTTAGGAAGTCGTTTGTGAAAGTATTTGTATGGATTGTAGCCATGTATGGAAGTGAAACATGGACGATAAATGGTTTAGACAAGAAGAGAATAGAAGCTTTCGAAATGTGGTGCTACAGAAGAATGCAGAAGATTAGATGGGTAGATCACATAACTAATGAGGAGGTATTGAATAGGATTGGGGAGAAGAGAAGCTTGTGGTACAACTTGACTAGAAGAAGGGATCGGTTGGTAGGACATGTTCTGATAGTACTGGAGGGCAGCGTGGAGGGTAAAAATCGTAGAGGGAGACCAAGAGATGATTACACTAAGCAGATTCAGAAGGATGTAGGTTGCAGTAGTTACTGGGAGATGAAGAAGTTTGCACAGGATAGAGTAGCATGGAGAGCTGCATCAAACCAGTCTCAGGACTGAAGACCACAACAACAAAAGAGATAATCTGTAAACCAGTCCCTCACTAATCGGTGTTACATTTTCCATTGAAACGAAAGCTTTGCCAAATTTTACTTTGTGTTAGACATACACGAAACTGGTCAAACGTATTTTCTCAAAACCTAGTTATTAAAGGGGGACGTAACAAGTGATGACAACACATCGGACACTAAACAAGAAGTCAGCTATGCCAGAAAATGCGGTTACTCGAAACGACACAAAGCTGCGAAAGGCGCCGTCGCATGGCGCTTTGTCACCGTGTTGAGACAAAACAGAAGGCCTGCCATCATTGGAATAAAAGTCGTACTGACTGACGCGTAAATAAAGCCGCTCGCAGATATCCTTGAATGACGCAGCGGTTCCTTCATTGCCGGTCCTTAGCCAGGTGGCGAGCGCCTCGCAGCTTACCGCAGCGTCCTTGATTGACGCATTGTCTGCCATTTCATGTAACAAACCGCCTGATCTAATAGGAGACCAGACTCGCCGTATAACATCTCAGAATACATAAAACTATGAACATAGCTGCTAAGGTTCAGTCACTGTGTCAGAATTATATTGTAACAAATAAACCCTCGGTCACAAATATTAAGTCAAAATGGACCTGGTTTCGACGCTACTATGAGTTCATAGAAACCAGGTCAATTTTGACTTAATATTTGTGACCGAGGGCTTATTTGTTACAGTATAATCGCAGAATACGTTGCATCGGTAGCAGCTACGTGCGCTTGTCGGCTGAGACAGCACCCTATTGATCCAACCTTAGGGCAGCTGAACAAGTTCTACAATCTGCTGTCCGTGGATTGACCTAGCTAGTTATGGTGAAGGCACGCAAGTTCGTCCTTGCAAATCTCTTCAAAGGAGAGCCGAAAGTCGACGACTTCAGAATCGAGGAAGAAGAACTGCCACCGCTGCTGGATGGGCAGATACTGTGCGAGACGGAGTACATCAGCGTCGACCCCTACCAGAGGGGGTTCACACACAGGTACAAGGTCGGGGCTACCATGATCGGATCACAGGTATGTAAAGTTTACGGTCGGCAGTCAAGTATAGTTAAATTACTGTTCTGTCGAATCGCTGTGATATGTGTCGTCACCTCTGCTTGAGGTATATAATTGTAAAGGCTGAATCTCATTAAAAATAGTACAAGTATACCACAAATCCCACTTGCCCCTTTCATCATCTTAAGCTAATGAATCTGATGGCTACAGTGGATTCCTTGTCTTTGGTTCTGAAGTTCACTTGCGCTGTCAGGTTCTGCGATGTGCGTTGTAAATATTGTTAAGACCAAATGTGTGTTCACAATCAGTAGTTCTTTTGTCAATAACTCTTAAAAGTCCCTCATGACTCGGACTAGACAAGTTTTAACGTATTCACGAGCCCGTATTTTCTTGAATTTCACAAAAAATAAAAGAAGTTTAGATCACCCTGACCCACTACAACATCAGCTCAATCTCAAGTGGCGCTTGACATCTACAAAAAAATTATTAAAAAAGTCTCTCTCCCCACTGATTTTGGGAAAGTGTTCTCACAAAACGAACTATAAACATTAAACGTATTTGCAGTTGCGAATATGGGCAACCATCAGCTGTATAATGGAATGACGACAGTAAAAATTTTGCGCCGGACCGTGACTCGCTTATCGCGAGCGGTCGCCTTACAATTTGGTTCGGCTCCCTGCCAGACTCAAACTTCCATACTCTGTATGTCTGTCTTTTCAGAAATGGTTGCGGGGCTCGGCTGCTCGATACAGGAAGTCAAATCAAGCACCTTTCAGCCGTCTAGTTCCCAAACTTATTTTATTTGGCTACCAGTTCCGGCGATTCACTATGGCATCTCCAGGCCCCTCGCAGACGTATACGAAGATTCCACCTCGGTTCTGGTCTAAATATCGGCCAGCAATACTTGTATTAGCAGAGTTATGCTAGCTACAGCCTCTGTTTTGACCAGAACCGAGGTGGAATCTTCGTATACGTCGGTGAGGTCCCTGAAGATGGCGTATTGAATCGCCGAAACTGGTAGCCAAATAAAATAAGTTTGGGAACTAGACGGCTGAAAGGTGTTTGATTTGACATCGAAACTTTCAACATCGGCAACCATATGTCTACAGCCTGTAATCGTACATTAATTGTGTATATTCCCGTACAGGGGACACGGTTAACTTGAAAGTCACTTGCCCGATGTCGGAGGATAAATACGATACTGCGCAGCGATATCGAACTGTAGACATGTATTTAGTAACACATCTAAGCCACCTGAACGCTAGCTCGATTTTGATTTACATTAATATTTACTAAAAACGAGTTTTTCTGTTGTACGGGGGCTGGAACTTTGGTAGTGGCAACTAATTATTTATAATTCATATAGAACCGATACATTTTTTCAAAGTTTTACTGTTTTCAAAATTAGTCACCAGCATTGTAAATAACATGTTGCCAGCTATGTTGAAGTTGTAGAATACCCTTAGCATCTCTAGTAGCGTTGATAGAGTGGAGCGATCTATTGCCCTTCGATTTCTGAAGCGAGTGTCATGAAGCGCTTTCTTCAATTTGGAAACCAAGTTCAAGTCACAAGGGCCTAAGTCCGGGGAATTTGTTGTGTGCTACAGTACGTCCTAGCCCCATCGATCGAACAAATCGGTACCAACTTGCGCCATATGTGACCGAGCATTGTCGTGCGTAACGGTCGGCTGGTCGTACAGAAAGTACCACTGCTCCTTCCTCTCAGATGGCCGCAGGCCGTGTTCCAACAGCTTAGAAAAAGAAACGGCAACACTTTCTGTACGACCATCCCATCGTTTTGTACGACAAGGGTCGGGCGGGTATGGCAAAAGTTGTGACTGATTTATTCGGTCGATGGGACTGGAAAGTACTGCACTACCCAACACGTTCCCCGAACTTAGGCCCTTGTGACTTCAACTTGATTCCTAAACTGAGGAAAGCACTCCAAGAATGTTTCAGACCGCTCCACATAACTGGCGGCGTTTCTAAGTTATCCTACGACTTCCACATAGCAGACAATGAGTAATATTTAATACTGATGATTACTTAAGGGATAATAAAACTTTGAGAAATGTATCTAATTTATAAATTAATAGATATCCCAATTAAAGTTCCAAATATGATTTAGTGCTCATAAATGTGATAGCGACCATACTTCAGCCCGCTATTAAATTATCAAAACTCCAGCCATCTTAACAAAATAAAGTAAGTGACGTTTTTAAGAAATTTGAAAGTTTGAGAATATATGCTTGAAGTGTCTCATATTAAAAAAACTGCTCTAAGGATTTGCGAATCTATTCTGTTTCTGTCTTTCTTGATTGCTGTTGTATGTATAATAGAGATATTTTATCTCCATGTACCTGTTGAATAAATTTCTGCTTTCGTAACAGTCATTTTATTGCATCTGGATATCAGGCAACAGGTTCTTTCTTGTTATATGTGACACAATTTCCGAATCCGCCACATGACTTGATCTAACATTATCCTCCTAAAGTACTTAGTTGCAATCGATTTTTAAATCGATGTAGCAACTTGTGGTGCGATTAAATAAACTCGTTTCCACTTTTGTGAAATGGATAACTCACAGGAATTCGGAAATGCAATTACATATGCACTGTAGGAAGTGTTCCAGTATTTCTAGGGAATCCAAACTGATCTTCTCCGAGGTCGGCTTCAACTAGTTCTTCCATTCGTCTGTAAGGAATTCGCGATATTATTTTGCAGCTGTGACTTATTAAATGATAGTTCGGTAATTTTCACATCTGTCGACACCTGCTTTCTTTGGGATTGGAATTATTATATTCTTCTTGAAGCCTGAGGGTATTTCGCCTGTCTCATACATCTTGCTCACCAGATGGTAGAGTTTTGTCAGGACTGGCTCTCCCAAGGCTGTCAGTAGTTCTAATGGAATGTTGTCTACTCCCGGGGCTTTGTTTCAACTCAAGTCTTTCAGTGCTGTGTCAGACTCTTCATGCAGTATCATATCTCCCATTTCATCTTCATCTACATTCTCTTCCATTTCCATAATATTGTCCTCAAGTACATCGCCCTTGTATAGATCCTCTATATATTCCTTCCACCTTTCTGCTTTCCCTTCTTTGCTTATAACTGCCTGCAAAAGGTGTAATCAGCGTACAATGCCATCTTACTGCGACAACCTGTATGCCCCCATGGCACCACTCTACTGATCGACGTCGGAGTCATGGCTCGCTGCATCATACACTGACTGCTCCCCGTGGAGTGCGTCCTTCATTGGGCCAAACAGATGGAAGGTTCGAGATCCGGGCTGTAGGGTGGACGAAGAAGAACACTCCGATGAAGTTCTGTGACCTCCTCTCTGATGCGCAGATTTGACTGAGGCTCTGAATCACCATGGAGAACGAGAAGTTGGTTTTGATTTTTGTGGCCATAAACAGGCTGAAATAGTTTTTTCAATTTCCTGAGAGTAGCACAATACATTTGATCTCTGCACCGTGAGCACACATTTCCAGTGGTGCTGCAGGGAGTTTCATTGTGATCCATCAATAACCTCGAATGAGAGTGCCCACATGTTCCAACGTTGCAGAAGGCACAGCTGTGTGTGGCCGATTGGCTTTGCAGGCTTCGGACAGTGCTTTTGTTCAGTGATAGGTCTCCGTAGACATTCTGCAAGCGCCTATGAATATCTGTGAAGCTCTGGTTTTCCGCCACATGAAACTCAATGGCAGCTCTCTGTTTGGGACGCACCTCTGTTACAGACGCCATTTTAAAGGCTACTTGTAGCGCCGTCACGTGTGGAAGCTTCATGAAACCATATGAGCTGAAGAAGGGATTTTCCAAGATGTTCCACAGCAAATTTCGCTTTTTTTTTCAAACGTAATTGGCTGAGACAAAAAAGTGTTGCTTTACTTATTGCACGTCTGTCGTACATTAGTGCTGTGTCTGTGTTTGATACATCGCATTGTTCCTTCGGACGTGCAAGCATGCATGTCTGCAGCCCACATGTAAGGGATATTCCACCATCCTGCAGTAGTTCTGTGATACACTTATCAATCGTGGCTTCTCCTGGTTTTTGGAGTTTTTATATTTATTCAACTGACATTGAGTTAAAACTTAAATTGTGATTCTTCAATTTCTCCTTGCGTACTTTATGATGAAAGAGTTCACAGGTGAACAGCCGGGTGTTTGCGTCCAACGGGCACAATGTTTCGGCAAGCGACCATGTCGCCATCATCAGGTGCGGTGACGAACTGCCCGCCAAGGCACCGGCGCCAGGTTTATCTTCTGCCCCCGCTCCCTCTCCTACCGTCGAGGTGTTCCGAATGCGATCCACGCCCAGTTCTCGAAGTCTTTCGTAGTGGGGTCACTTCTTTCATTAAAATGAGAAAGAAGACGTACTACCACGAATTGTGTTCGGGCACAGGCAGAGATACTAACAAGACGCCGCCAGCACGCTCCCCTGCGCACTGACCGCGAAGTGGGGGGATGCTGGACGCCCCGCGCCTGGTCCTGAACCACGTTCGGAACACCTGGAAGGGGGAGGAGATAAAAGCCCGGCCCCGGCGCCTCAGCGGTCGGTTCGTCACTTACATCATCAATATAATAGACTGGCCCTGACGTCATTTTCGTGGCTCCAACATCTCTGGGCTAAAGTCACGTGAATGTTGGCACAACATGGTTGTTTCGTGTTGCGCTTATGGCTATACTCAGCGTTTTGTCGGGGGAAATGGCATTACATTTCACGTGTGTTTCTATGATAGTGCAGATGCGTTTAGTGACATCTGATGAAGTGACTTTTATATGATTTTTGCACTTGAAATAGAGTATCACGTAAATTAAAGTGTTGAAAGTGAGGCCTGTAAAGTCAGACTCATATTTCAGTTTGGAAAGTATCTGTGATAATTCGGTTACAGAAGTAAATATAACTGTTTATCGTTCCTATTCATAGGTTTACTAAGGATGAAAACCGAAGGCAGCTTTGGATACAGGCCCTAAAACGGAAAAACTTTAAGCCATCTGCACATATGCGTCTTTTTGTATATACAAGTGAGATTATAATAAGATAGGAGCACCTATAGTCGACACATGAAGAGAATATTTTTCTGTCTTCTAATACTATTAAATAAATGTAGGCTCCAAAATTATTTACTGAAACTTCAAAGTCTCACCTTTCATCTAAAACATCTTTTTTCTTTAAACTGATAGTTTAAACTTTTGTAAAAATAGTAGGAACTGAACCTTTGAAGTGCACCTAAAATTGATACTCTAAAATGGACCTGCTCCTAAAGTCGACAAATTTGCCACCTATAGTTGACATAATTCCCATATCTCATTTTCTTTTATAAGTGACTAGAGCTCAAAACGCGGCGAATCCAATATTTAAAGTTTTGACACGAGCCCACTCTTAGAGTTTAAAAGAATTTTAACGACATTTTATTTTAATCGATAGTTTATAGTAATTTCGTCCCGTTGCACACCAGAGGGGCGTTCGATATATTTGTTAGATTTTATAAATGGTACTGTGAACAGATCCAAGTCAAACGTAGTTCTAACATAAGTTTTCGCAAATAAAAAAGTAATTTATGTTGGAAGCGTTTGGTAGTCAATTGAGAAATGTGGGTAGAATATGATACAAACATAGGATGTCAGACCGCTGATTTGAAATCCCACCACGTTTTGCCAACAGTCACATGGTTTACGTTGGAGCCACACCAGCCCTATAGCTTCTGCACAGCAAGGCCAGTCTATTAGTGTCAATGGTCGAAGGTTCGTCAGCGCACCTGATGATGGCAGTGTAGTCGCTTGCCAAAATATTGTGCCCGTTAGATACTTACACCCGGCTGTTCACCTGGGCACTCTTTCGTCAACACTTAAATTGTTTGCACAAATCGAGTTTTCTCAATTTATAAGGTTCAGTCTTGCAACATCTCTTTCCGTTTCGTTTACATGTTTAATTATCTCATATGCAAGCTGCTGATGTCAGTGGAAACTATCAGGGTATGTCTAAGCAAATCAGCACACTCTCCCCATGATTAAATTGAGGCTATTACCAAGGCTACACAACATATTATGAAACATAGGAATGAGACCTCAGGGGGTGAAAATGTTCTCCTCATAGTGCTTAGAATG
Source organism: Schistocerca serialis cubense (assembly GCF_023864345.2). NCBI lineage: Eukaryota > Metazoa > Arthropoda > Insecta > Orthoptera > Acrididae > Schistocerca > Schistocerca serialis. Next base: position 1,162,087,882 of record NC_064638.1, on the reverse strand, counting down.
AGCGAACGTTTCCACTCCTGACTGATTGCTGATACATCTGCAGTCTGGTTACGGGTGGCACGTATAGTTGAGAGCCGATCGCCACAGCACCCGGCAGGATGGCATGTTGTCGGCACCTGGGGCTGGCGCGACCGCACAGTGGTGGATCCGACGCCGGCGCCTGACGACATCCTGCCACTGATGCTGGTGCCGGACTACAGGGACCTACCTATGTCACTGGCAGTGGGGGTGCTGGGAATGCCAGGAGCCTCCGCCTACTTCGGACTGCTCAACATCTGCCACCCCAAGCCGGGGGAGGTGGTGGTTGGCAGTGGCGCGGCGGGCGCCGTGGGCTCCATAGTGGGACAGATAGCGCGCATCAAGGGCTGCAAGGTCATCGGCATCGCTGGCTCTGACCAAAAGGTAATCTTTATGTGTGTTCTCCCCATTATGCCTCTTTCACTCAACATCTTCCAAAGACTAAACACTTCCTCATCGTGGATCACGGACCCTGAAGATTGATCATCGACCTTACTACATTTCTCCATAGATGATTTTGTGCGCTTTGGATCCGGTTCTCATGGAGACCCAACTGCTGAACGTCCTCCTCCAGTTCATCCTCCCATCACTTCCTTGGTCATCGAATTGGATGAGTTGTCATATTTTCCCACAACTACAGCTTCAACCTGGCATGTATATCCTTCACGGCTGTGTACTCTGCTAGCTCATTCTCTTTCACTTCCATTTTCTGTATGGTGTTCGTTAGTTTCATTAGGTATTACAGTTACTGATTCCTTCTATGTCTCCACATGTTCTCTTCGTGGACTAGTCCAAAAATCTTTCTCATCATTTTTCATCAAAAAGTCAACAGGTTATCATGCTTTTTGTGGTACCTAACGCTTCTGTTCAGCATAACAACACTAATACTATCACTTCATTATGGGCCTTATGTTTGGTGTTAACTGATAAATGGCTCTGAGAACTATGCGACTTAACTTCTGAGGTCATCAGTCGCCTAGAAAGTAGAACTAATTAAACCTAACTAACCTAAGGACATCACACACATCCATGCCCGAGGCAGGATTCGAATGTGCGACCGTAGCGGTCGCTTGGCTCCAGACTGTAGCGCCTAGAACCGCACGGCCACTCTGGCCGGCAACTTATAAATTTTTCGATTGCTACAAAATGAACTAAGTTTCAGATCTATTGAAAATATATTGATTAATTTCCTGTTTTAGGTTATGATGATGGTTGAACCAGGTGCCAAGGTTATTCAAATTTTCCATTCTGGTTATATTCCATATTTCAACCAATAATGGTGTGTTATTAGGGTCTCCTCTGGAAACTTCCATCATTAGGGGCTTCTCTGGATGCTTCTATCACTTCAATCTTCTCTACGTTAATCATCAGTCCAACATTACTGGCATTCTTTCGTAAGTACTCTTTGGTTTCCACCATCTCTTCCTCTGATTCCGATCTGGCTGCAATGCCGTCTGCATATCCCAATAAGTACGGTCTTAGACTTCACCCCTTTTCTGTCTTTATTCATTTCTCAATTTACTTTCTCCAGGAACAAATTATAAATAATTAGAAGGCAGCGGTGAAATGGCATCCGTTTGTCTGACACCTGTCCTGATGCTGAAGTCCTTGAAAAGCTCCCCTAGTATGTTACCATGCCTTTTGTCTTTGCTGAATACACCTTCATCAAGTTAATTAACTTCCTTGGTATGCGAAGCCCGCTAAGGATGTTGTACATACTTTACTGTGCATGTTATAATACGCCCTCTAAAAATTTACAAACCTTACCAGGAACCGATGGCTGAATTTCCAGCACTTGTCCCAGATTTGTCACATAGTGCAAATTTGATCCATGGTTGATCTTGCTGCCCAAAAATCACCGTGGAACTCTCCAACAATATCTTCAGCAAAATTCTTTGGCTTTTCAAGAATTATTAATGATAACACATTATATGGCAAGCATAACAGAGCAATACTTCTATAATTACAACAGTTCTTTTTAATGTCAGTTTTGGGCAGTGGGATAATTGTAGCTGAATTCCACTCTTCTGGGATCTCTTCCTTTTTCCATAATTATGATATCATATATCTCTTTCTGATGTGTGCCACCTCCTGCTTGCAACAGCTCTCCCGTTGCCCTGTCTTCTCCTGGTACCTTATTATTCGTCAGTTTCTTAACTGCTCTATCATGTTGATGTACCTCAATTTCTTCTTCCTTCTGGGAAGATATTTTCAGGATCCCAGCATTCGCCAAATACTCAAAATATTGTCTCTACCTGTCCACCTGTCCTGAATCCTGTGACTGCCCGTTAGCATGCCTCGTTACAGGGCCCAAAAAATTCCAAGCCTGGCGATGGAAGACGTAGTTCAAAACTGGTTGGGGCACATCAGCAGAAGGAAATTCATATCCTTACACTTACAGAATGAAAACAGAAACTTGAATCCACAGCATCGCTATGTCATTTTATTAAGTAATATATCCCTCGTAAATGGTTATTTTGTTCTGTAATATATCTCTTATAAAGGATTACACTAAACAAAAACACTCTGAAGAAGGTCGCTTGCAACAGGGATCGAAACGTCAGTAGTTTTATATACATTGACAATGTGGTAACAAACCCTGAAAAATTTAATCGCAGCATGAAGTTTCCAATTTATTGTCAATTACCAGATAGACACTTACTGCCAAATCGTAATACATTTTGAATTTTATAATGTCAACATTCACACATAATCACAGTCACTCTTAAAAGTAAGATGATGGTATGCGGCTTAAAAAGTCACCGGAAAGTAAAGATAGGATTATTTATAAGATAGAAAGCTCACTCAGTATTACACAAAGCTGTCACTGTGAACAGTGAGTTCTTCTACAAGACTTGTACAACCCGCTACGCCGATTTCAGTTGTTCAGAATGTGACGGTTCACAAACAATATCCGAAAGTTCCTCATCCGACTTTATTTTTAGCCGGTAAGCACTTTTCGACATTCGGCGATCGATTTTAGACCATAACTATGCAAAACTAAAATATCGTTTCAGAGCTCCATGTAAATGCTTCCGATCATGCTCCGAATCTGATCAAGACTATCCAAAGCAGCTATCTATCACAAAGGATGCGCACAAATGCTATTACTTCTGATTGGCAGACTACCGTGCGTCTTTTACTTTGAACCACTCAAAATATTAATATCTTTTAAACCTTTTTATTAAATGAACTATCTTTGAAAACCCGCACCTATCAAAACAATCCCCTCCTTGCCTAATTGAATTGTTGTCTGAGTATGCTTCTCGTTTCAGCACCACCGTAGGCTGCCGAATTACCCATACCAAATTTCTCGGCAGCGTATGACTCTCACATCATCCAGTCACATGTTCTCGCGCTATCATTCATTCATTTCATAGAAATGAAAATACAGTATACACATATCACGTTACCTCACATTTATAGCTTCTGTCATTCTAATAACAAAGCACAATAAATCAGCAAGAATTAACAGGACACATAATACTAGGAGCACATAAAAATTATTGACACAAATGCTCTGTTTTGACCTTTTAGAACTTCAGTGCTTGTATGATAGTGACATCTGTTAGCTAGAGCCGTAACTGATAGCACGTAGCAGGGTCCTAAGATCATATATCTGTCACGAGACAACCTTAAAATCGTCGTCTGTATGATGCTACTTGATATCGTCCGACTTCAGTAGGAATGATGCATGGCGCTCCACCATGGACTTAAATATATTTTCATATTTATTTCTGAAATTACGGCATTCACTTTATGTGCGCTGCAGTATTTTTTTCTGAAATTACAGATATTATTCCAGAAAGAAGATCGTGCAAGACCGAAGAAGTATGGCTTCACCTCCCACATGTTGTGTAACTAGTTGTAACCTAACCCAGACTTTTACACAACATACAACTCTGTTGCTGAAGAATTAACAATAACTTTCGAATAGATGGTAGAAATTAATCATGCGCGAGACCATAACTGTCTCTTCCGGGTTGGACATTTCCAAAGATTGCTACAGGGTGTATGCTTTCAGATGTTTCACACCGTACACCCAGAAATTCACCTGTCATCTGAAAAGGCCACTTGGCGGCACCCAGTAGATGTCCAGTTGGAGTAATGGCGTGAAAATTCCAACCTTCAACGGCGATGAACAACTGTGGATGCATGATCCAGATGCCTGCTGCGGAGGGCCGCACATACCAACATTCGCTGAACGGTCTTCGTGCAGTCACTGTTGGTAGTCCCTGGCTTCATCTAGGCGGTCATTTACTCAACTGTTGCACCGCTATTCTCCACTACACATCTCCGGAACCGTCGAATACCCCAGTTATCCATGGCCGGTGGTGCATTATAGTTTCTCAAATCACGTTTTTGATTAGCGTTGCCATGCTCCTTATACTCCGGATTACTACAACGACTGTACTGTTGGCCACGTCATCTGCAGCTCCCCATCCCCCCCCCCCCTCTCGACACGCTTTATACACTGAAGAACCAAAGAAAGTGCTACATCTCACTCATAGCGTGTAGGGCCCCGCGAGCACGCAGAAGTGCAACAACACGACGTAGCATACACTCGACTAATGTCTGAAGTAGTGCTGGAGAGAATTGCCACCAAGAATCCTGCAGGGCTGTCCACAAATCCGTAAGAGTGCGAGGGGTTGGCCATCTCTTCTGAACAGCACATTGCAAGGCATCCCAGATATGCTCAATAAGGTTCTTTTCTGGGGAGCCTGGTTGCCAGTGGAAGTGTTTAAACTTAGAAGAATATTCCTGGAACCGCTCTGTAGCAAATCCGTACGTTCAGGGTGTCGCATTGTCCTGCTGCAAGTTCTCATGTCCGTCGAAATGCGCCATGGATATGAATGGGTGCAGTTGATCAGTCAGGGTGGTTACGTGCATGTCAACTGTCACAGTCGTATTTAGACATATCAGGGATCCCATATCACTTCAACTGCACACGCCCCACATCATTGCAGAGACACCACCAGGTTGAAGGGTCCCTGCTGACATGCACGATCAATGAATTCATGAGGTTCTCTCCATACCCGTACACGTTCATACACTCGATACAGTTTGAAACGAGACTCGTCCAACGAGGCAACGTGTTTCGAGTCATCAATAGTACAATGTCGGTGTTGACGGGCCCAGGCGAGCCGTTCAGCACAGTGTTTTGCAGTCCTCAAGGGTACACGAGTGGGCCTTCCGCTCCGAAAGCCCATGTCAGGGAAGTTTTGTTGAATGATTCGCACGCTGACACTTTCTGATGGCCCAGCATATAAATCTGCAGCAATTTGCGGAAGGATTGCATTTCTGTCGCGTTGAACGATTCTCTTCAGTCGTCGTTGGTACCGTTCTTGCAGGATCATTTTCCGGCCACAGCGATGTCGAAGATCTGATGTTTTACCGGATTCCTGATATTTAGTGTACAGTCGTGAAATGGTCCAGGGGAAAACCCACACTTCATCGCTACTTTGGAGATCCTGTGTCCCATCGCATGTGCGCCGACTATAACGCAACGTTCAAACTCACTTAAATCTTGATAACCTGCCATTGTAGCAGCAGTAACCGATCTGACAGCTGCGCCAGACACTTTTCTTACATACACGTTGCCGACCGCAGCGCCGTATTCTGTCTTTTTATGTATCCCAGTATTTGAATATGTATGCGTATATCAGTTTCTTTGGCGCTTCAGTGCATAGCGTCCACTGCTAATGCTGCCAGAGGACGTCTGTGAATGGATATTGCACATTTATATCGCAGATAGACGGTAGTCACAATTAATGCGACTGAACAGTGTATTTATGAACGCTGCGCAACGCGTAACCTCACAACAACAAAAAGAGCGTAATATGCCGGGAACTCATTTTGGCTGTTTACAATATGCGTTTCTCGATGTGATGTCACCGACAAGGAAGCATCATATCTTCTTAGATTCACTAGCATCCATGTACAGCAGTTTCTCCTGCCTGCGAGGCACCAGAAAGCTCAGATAGAACTTCTTACTCCGATTCGTAACACTCGCCGTGGCGTAGTTGCGCTAGGTGGCAGGAGTGTCAGGACCTGTAGATGAATCTTCCACTCGGTCCTGTCGCGTCGAATTCGTTCGTCTCTACTGGCAGACAACACAGTCAACGGATTTTGAAAGTGGGTTAACTGTCGCACCTTGCCGCGCAATTCATGTCACAGACGTCAATGATTTTCATGCACGTTTTGACGCATACTGCGTCAGACACTGTAGCTGTATTTAGCAAATGTAACGTGAGTGAAAAAAAATAAGGATAAACTATAGGGAAAGGCGAACAATACACAGCGGAGAGGAAAATATGTGAAGAGTGGTAGTAATGGGATGGTCGTGTTTGACGGTCAACAACGCAGGTGAAGCACGTGTCACGTTGGACAGTGCGTGTTCAATACGGACTGGGCATCAATGCAGGTTGTTTACGAGTAGTGCACACTTCGTATATGCATTCAGACGAAGAGGTCAACGTGCAACGAAAGACCTAACACCGTTCCAAAGAGAGCGGATTGTGGGGGCCCGATTAGCTGGAGCACCAGTAACCAAGACAGCCAACTTTTTGGATGCTTCAAGAGCAACTGTTTCAACAGTCATGACAGTCTACACAAGACGTGGAAAGATATCATAGTGTAATCGTAATAGTGGGCGCAAATCAAAACTAAATTTTGTACTTCGTCTACATCCATAGTATGCATTCTGAATCGATAAAACGTCAAGGTACCTTAATCTGGGGCAGTCTTATGCATCGCCAACAAGAGAAATTCTTAGTCGTTGAAATGAAGAAACATAAATAATAAATTGTAGACCTATGATAATCGTACAATATTTTCCCGCCTTATTTTTTGAACTTTCTCTGTATTATTATTTTCACGCCACATATTTGTACATTCTCTGTATTATTCTGGCTGTTTCTCTCCTTTCACTAGATCCACTTTATGGTTCAAAAGTTTCCTAACGGTTGGATTATGTACTAAAGAGCGAAAGAAACTGGTACACATGCCTAACATCGTGTAGGGCCCCCGCGAGCGCGCAGAAGTGCCGCAACACGACGTGGCCTGGACTCGACTAATGTCTGAAATAGTGTTGGAGGGAATCGACACCATGAGTCCTGCAGGGCTGTCCATAAATCTGTAAGAGCACGAAGGGGTAAAGATCTTTTCTGAAAAGCACATTCCAAGGCATCCCAGATATGCTCAACAGTGTCATGTCTGGGGAGTTTGGTGGCCAGTGGAAGGGTTTAAACTGCGATGAGTGTTCCTGGAGCAACTCTCCAGCAATTCTGGACATGTGGGGTGTCGCATTGTCCTGCTGTAATTACCGAAGTCCGTCGGAAAGCAGACTGGACATGAATGGATGTAGGAGATCAGACAGAATGCTTACATACGTGTCATCTTGTCAGAATCGTTTCCATATCACTCCAACTGCACACGCCCCACACCATTACAGAGCCTCCACCAGCTTTAACAGTCCCCTGCTTATAACCTTACCACTACTATTGTCCTTTAGTATGCCTTTACCTAAGTAAGAGAAAACCCTTTCTTTATGTTGCCACGTATAGCCCTCTTATTACACTTAGTTTGGTTACCAAATAAACTACATTGCGTGAGGATAATCCTGTGAATAGGAAAAGCTAATCAGTAGAATTAATCTTTTCACCGGATTTGACCGTGTGTTGTGTCTAACAGATAAGTAAATGAGATTATTCTAGTCTTTTCCTAAGATCTTACCCAGCGGTTAGAAAGAAACGCAGTATGAATACGCGTAGTATTGTATTGAAGCTAGGACAACTCAGTTCCAACTTCATTTAGTGATTTCAGATATGTACTAATGGTCGCCAACCTATCCAGACAATGAAACAGTGAAGTTCTGGGAAAAGTATGTATTTTGCCTACTATCTTGGTACTGTTTAGGTTGCTTCTTCAAATAAATATAGCTCCAAGTAAACTTTGTTGGTGCAGACACTGGAATGTCTTTTTGACTACTACACCCTTATACATTACGTTTTCAAAAGAGAGAAAAGACTAGTAGATAATTTCAAGGAAGCCAAATTTTTTTCCAGGGGGGGACCTTTAGAAAAGCACTTTCTATAAACATCCAACTTAAAAACTAAAATACTTAGATACTAAAGCACAAATTTTTATGCTGCACATTTCATTTCAAGAAAACGTCTTTATTACTAGAATTTACTTTCATAAGCTATTGCTCTCATTATTTACACAATAACAATTTAAATTCAATTAATACCTCTTTATATTAAGCTGGCACTTCATAAGTCTGTAAAACAGGATTCTCGGGTTAATCAAACACCTGGAGCAACCCTATATAGGTGTAGGTGAAACAGTTTCCTTAAAGTTCAAGAATGATTATTCACTAGGACACACAATTTCAATTAATGGTTCACGCTCTACAAAAGTAGAATACCAAAAATATTTTATCTGGTGGCTGTTGGCTTGCGTGTGGCGAACAATTATGGCGGCTACACTACTAACAGTACGACATACAACTACCTTGCCGTATGGGCTCAATTTCTCTTCTTGACGTCGATCAGTTTCACATACAGTAGCCCAAAAACTCGCAGCTATGCCGTAAGCCGTTTGCAGTCTTCATCCGAGGCCTTTTTGTGCAAATTCGCAGGCAAAGATTCTCCTGCTCCACAAAGGTGTTGCCTCAATCACTGCCTACTGTGTGACTTACTTCCCGCGCTTGCTCTAGGTAGCGCGCCAGTTCGCCGTTTCCACCTTTTCCACTCCCCAGAACCACTTTCGTTTCAAACAAAAGCACACTGTCTTTTGCATAACACCTATTTCCTACAATGTTCCTAAGCGTGACCATTTCTTAAATTGTCAAATTTATATCAACATGAACAGTTTATAAACACAAATGTTTTTAAATAGGAAATGTCATCAGAAAATTGTTTAACGTAATAAACAGTGTACCTAGAAGGTTACATACATTATTCCCATACAATGCAAAGAACTTCAACCTCCGGTAGAGCTCACTTTACTTTACATATGCAGTAAATATAGTAGCAATATGCGAAAATTTTAAAGCAAAAAAATTAACAAAATTTAAACGAACTATAAACACACAGTGCTATATGCTGACTTGCAGGGTCCATGGATTCATAAGAATGTCTCCATACCCGTACACGTCCATCCGCTCGATACAATTTGAAACGAGACTCCTCCGATCAGGCAACATGTTTCCAGTCACCTACAGTCCAATGACGGTGTTGACGGACCCAGGCGATGCGTAAAAATTTGTATTGAGCAGTCACCAAGGGTACACGAGTGGGGCCTTATCGATGATGTTTCGTTGACGGGTTCGCACGAAGTTATTTGTTGATGGCACAGCATGATATCTGCAGCAATTTACGGAAGGGCTGCACTTCTGTCACGTTGAACGATTCTCTTCAGTCGTCGTTGGTCCTGTTCTTGCCGGATCTTTTTCTGGCCGCAGCGATGTCGGAGATCTGATGATTTATCGTATTTCAGATACTCACGGTACACTCACAAGATGGTCGTACGGGAAAATCCCCACTTCACCGCTGCCTCAAAGATGCTGTGTCCCATAGCTCGTGCACCGACTGTAACACCACGTTCAGACTCACTTAAATCTTGATAATGTGCCAGTGTAGCAACAGTAAACGATCTAACAACTGTGCCAGACACTTGTTGTCTTATATAGGCGTTGCCGACTGCAGCGCCGTGTTCTGCCTGTTTCCGTATCGGTGTATTTGAACACGCAAGCCTACACCAATTTCTTTGGCGCTTCAGTGTATATGCGGTTAACTTAGTGTCTATTTCACATTATTTGTGGTTTTATGACTGATTCGTCACGAATCCAGCTACTTTTAGTTAATTTTTTATTACTTTTAGTTCACGTTGTCTCCGTCGCCGTGCAAGATAGGAGTATCCCCTTTTCCTCCATTTGTATCTAACTGATTTCTTTCGTGTTCTTTTGAACAATCTGATGATGCCCCAAAAGGATGAATCACCTCATTGACATTAAATGATTTCTCAACCGAGAGTGTTTTTGTTCTGAAACATTTTATATTCTGTTGGTCGCGACGCGACGCGATTGTGCCTACAAAGAAACAGTAGGGGACCTTTTTGTAGGAATTTTAATGTAGTTAAATTTTGTACTGCCATAAATTTTCGCTGGAGGCCACGGTTTTAAAGTTATTCAAGATAAAACGTATAAAAAGGATCTTCAAACGCACCTAAACCCCTCACTCATCCCTCAAGATACGATTTCTGCTCTGTTGTTCGTGGGACTCCCTCCTACCACTGTACAAAAATTTCCGACTAGATAAACTATTACCGATATTCGACATTTTGTGAACTCTCTTGATTGGGCTATTATGCCACCACTATTGTCGGACGATTCGTTAACATGACCGTTAGAGCAGCTGAAGAAAAATTACTTCTTTAAACTTTCGGTAACGTACTGATGCGAGCCAGTTAAGACCAAAATAGGCCAAATATGGAAAATAATCCGTGCAATCTGAAATATTCATACAGTGGTTCAAAGGATTATCGTGAACAGCAAACTTGAAATTCTGACCAGTGGGGACGGAGTGCGTTTGGACGTCACTTTTGTTCGTTTGCCTCGAATAACTCGAAAACTACGGCCTCTGGCGAAAACACTGAATTTCCTACAAAAAGGTTTTGTTTCTTTTTTCCATAGGACTAATAGTTTCCGAGCAGCGAGCGAAAAAATATGAAAATCTCGTTCGTGGCTTACGAAGGCCTCCTATATCACATTGTGTATTTTTTAGTGTCAATGTATTAACGACCAAAACATAAAGGCAACAACCGTTAATCATCCTCAAGCTTCTACCCAGGTCAGATAGCTCAGGCCAGGTAATTCTCAGTCACTTTCAAGTAGTAATTATCGACAACAAAGTGGCTTCTTTTTTCTTCTTTGCCTGTTTCAGATTTCTGCCTATCGTAGAGGTCCCTTATGTGCAGCAAAAGTCAGTCAAGAGGGTTCTCGACTGGGTATATCTAGAAGATTCTCATGTTACCTTAGTACCTTGAAATTTTCCCCATAAATCGTTGTTAAAGGCGAGGCTAGGAAATGATTTTGATTTATAGCTAGAACAGTTTTCTTTCAGCTAAAAACACTTGCGCCTAGTTTATGGAGCTAGTAGGAGGGTGGGCAGATAATAATCATTGGTTTGTGGGGCTCTCAACTGCCCAGTCATCAGCGCCAGTACAAAGTCCCAATTTTTTCACAGTCCAAATTAGCCACTGTCACTAATGATGAGGATGATGATGAAATGATGAAGACAACACAAACACCCAATCCCCAGGCAGAGAAAATCTCCAACCCAGCCTGGGATCAAATCCGGGGCCCCGTGATGCAGAGGTAGCAACGCTAGCCACTTTTTTTATTATTCTGATTTTTGTGCGATTTGGTTCGTTGCATTTGTTCGGTGCGGATGTCCCATGACACCCTTTCAAGTTCAATGTTGCGCCGTTGACGTTGACTCAGTTTTTTATTACGGAAGGCAGCTAACCCTCTGACCGAACACGCTGAGCTACTGTGTCGGCGTCACTAGACCACGAGCTGCGGACTGCGTGGGGAGAGAGTTAGTGTGTTGCCTAAAGAGATGAGTCGATAGATTGTCCGACATGTTCTGGGCTAACGATTGGTGTGCAGTGTGGCTGTTTTTCATTACACATCCAATGACAGGTATCAATGATAGACGTTAGTATATGCAGATTCCTTGACAGATGATAATTATATGTGTAGCTTACAGTCTGTTAGAAATTCATCGATTATTTTGAAAGCTTTTTACATTTCTATATTCTCTGATACGAACCTTGCTTTGATATTGATATAGAAAATACGGGGTTGATAGAAGTCTGGAAACACCACAAACACAACACCTTATCATGTAGGAAACCAGTTGACATTCCATATAGCTTCCAGTCATCTCGGTATCGATAAATATAGGTCCTGTATGGTCCTCAAGGGAATCGTATACTATTCTTCCTTCAAAAAAGTGGCAACCCTAGATAGCGATGATGGAGGCAGATAGGGATCAAACACTTTTCTCTCCAAATGTAGGCCAAATTGGCTGTGGTGGCCAGGGGAGACGCAGCAATTCATGCTCTAGCTCACAAAACAAATCCTGGCCGATGTAAGCTGTGTGAACAGGGGCCCTGTCGTATTGGAACAAAGGGTCACTTGGTCCTCGGCAGTAATGCGACTTTTCAGAGTACACATATTACCCTCGGAATACAACGATGTTGTTGCCCAGGTCATCACCGACATCCCGCCATATTCCACTCTTGACATGTAAACTCGGTCAGAAGATGGAAACAGTGTGCCACAAGACTTCATCAGATCAAATGACTCTTCCATTACTCCAATGTCCAGGTTTTAAGGCTTCGGCACCACCTTTTCCTGTTATAGGCATTTGCATCACAGATGAATGGTTTTGGAATTCCAGCTCACCCAGCTTATGGAGCTCCCGTCGTATTGTTTTGATGTTGACAAACTTCATCTTTAGAAATTTCTCGGATGCCAGAAACACCGACTGTATCAGTTCATAACTGTTACTGGCTGGAGGCTGCTACGAAATTATACATCACCCCATCATATTCCAGATATGCTCTATGTTTGTTAGATCGAGGTTCTGGCATGACTATCAGGAATCCCCGCAGACCCCAGTGTTTTTGTTGTGTGAACCGCGCTGTTGGTTCCTGTTTTCTCCGCTGGAGTGTGTCATTTGGCACACTCATCCAGAATGGTATGACAGCAGATTTCGCCAATCAGGAAAAATACAGTCGAGCAGTAAGCAACCCCTTCAATGAATAGTAAATCAATTGAGTGCTTGTATCCAATAGCTGTTTCCTCACATATTTCAGCACATAGTCTACAGACACATTGATCTGACAGCCACAAGCAAGACTCACTGTTGAACAGCACAGAATGCGACTTATTCTTCTAGTTGCGTTTAGCTCTACATTATGGAAGACTGCGTTTTTTATGGTTTCGTGTAATCGATAAACGTCACGTGGCGAACCGAGATCTCAATCCATCTGCAAGCAATCGGTCCCCGAAGATTCGCAGTGACACTCTGCTAATACGTAACCTCCGCCTGGATTCATTACAGCCACCTCGCTATTCGGATCAAGTCGGATGCTATCACTACCTTGTCATGGTAATAGTCCTTCTGGTAGCACCGCTGATTAACTGCTATCATGATTCCATCTCCTCATCTCACATTCTGCAGTGTTAACAATGCAGCCAACTACCTGTGTAACCTTTCCGATACAGGTAGTGGAGAAAAATAATGAACCACCAAAAACACAGGATAATCTATGGCTAATGTGCTGTCAAGAAACCGCTGGCATTCGAAACATCATTGAGTCGTGTCGCAATGGATAAAAACTGATCCCCTATGGTTTTCAGCTGACAGACGTGGTCATGGGAGATCCGGCGATTTATTCTCGTGCCAAAATAACCAGTCCTGGACTACGCCAGCTGCGTGAAAAAGAACCCTCTCGTACTGGAACACATCTGTATCGGGGAGCAAACATTGTATCATGGGATGGACCTGATCAGCCAAAATGGTAGATAACCCTCGGCAGTAATGCGACCCTGTAAAGTAACCACGGTGTAGGTGGAATACCAGGATATCGCAGACCAAATCGTCACCGAACTACCGGCCTGTTTAAGTTTTGGGACGTAGACTCGCTCAGAAATTGGAAACAACTTTGGGAGAAAAATTTATCCTAAAACTTCCTGGCATATTAAAACTGCGTGCCGGACCGAGACTCTCACTCAGGATCTTGTCTTTCACGGGCAAGTGCTCTGCCATCTGAGCTACCCAAGCACAAATAACGCCCCGTTCTCACCTTCCATACTTCACAGAAACTCTCAAGCGGACCTTGCAGAACTAGCACACCTCGAAGCAGGAATATTGGGGAGACATGGCTTAGCCACAGCCTGGGAAATGTTCGAGTCAGTCCGGCATACAGTTTTAATCTGTAGGAAGTTTCATATCAGCGCACACTCCGCTGCAGAGGGAAAATTTCATTCTGAAAACTAATCCTACCAAGTAGCTTACTTCCATTGCACCATTTTTTCAGGTTATACGGTCTTGGTAATAAGTTTTCCTTTTAAGGACTTCCTGTTTTTTGCTGACAGGTTTCACAATGATTATGAAATTATTTCTACAGTGACATTTTCAGCCGTCATCCTCTTCCCTTTCGTCAAAATCCTCTTGAATGACCGTCTGTTATGGTCACTCGACACACACTTTCATCCGCATTGACTTAGCGGACGATCTTTTGCCGCTTTCCCTATATGTATTATAAATCTTCCACATCTACATCTACATCCATACTCCGCAAGCCACCTGACGGTGTGTGGCGGAGGGTACCTTGAATACCTCTATCGCTTCTCCCTTCTATTCCAGTCTCGTATTGTTCGTGAAAAGAAAGATTGTCGGTATGCCTCTGTGTGGGCTCTGATCTCTCTGATTTTATCTTCATGGTCTCTTCACGAGATATACGTAGGAGGGAGCAGTATACTGATCGACTCCTCGGTGAAGGTATGTTCTCGAAACTTCAACAAAAGCCCGTACCGGGCTACTGAGCGTCTCTCTTGCAGAGTCTTCCACTGAAGTTTATCTAACATCTCCGTAACGCTTTCGCGATTACTAAATGATCCTGTAACGAAGCGCGCTGCTCTCCGTTGGATCTTCTTTATCTCTTATATCAACCACATCTGGTACGGATCCCACACCGGTGAGCAGTATTCAAGCAGTGAGCGAACAAGTGTACTGTAACCCACTTCCTTTGTTTTCGGATTGCATTTCCTTAGGATTCTTCCAGTGAATCTCAGTCTGGCATCTGCTTTACCGACGACGCCTCTTCAAACATCAAATATTTGATCTACCTTATTTACGGAAGGATCCACCATACGAGGACCAACAAATTTCCCTCGTTGTATTTCACTTATCTCCGCCATAATGCACTCAAAAATACACTGAACACCTTTGTAATCACGACTGACAACTGCAGCGTATTGGGTACATTTCACACGTGCCATTCTCGGTCAAACACAACAGTGCAACATGCAGGCTTGGCTAGCATCCGAATTTATGATCAAGCACTCATTAGTGTTTTTCCCCCTCGTACGTACTTTGTGCTTCTAAGCATCAACGCACCATGTTTTCACTTTTACTGCAGTTTAATAATTTTCTCCCTGTGTCTTATCCCATTTGCAGGTCAAGTGTCTGAAGGAGGAGCTAGGTTTCCACCACGCCTTCAACTGCAAGACGGCAAACATGGACAAGGCGCTGAAGGAGGCCGCCCCGGACGGCGTCGACGTCTACTTCGACAACGTGGGAGGGGAGCAGAGCAGTGCGGTGATCGCCAACATGCGTCAGGGCGGCCGCATATCC
The DNA here is from genome assembly GCF_023864345.2 of Schistocerca serialis cubense. Lineage (NCBI taxonomy): Eukaryota > Metazoa > Arthropoda > Insecta > Orthoptera > Acrididae > Schistocerca > Schistocerca serialis. The sequence goes on along the minus strand of NC_064638.1, from coordinate 1,162,072,430 downwards.
GTGTGTGGCTGCATCTCCGTCTATAACGAGACGAAGGTGGCCATGGCACCCGTCGTCCAGATGCACATGGTCGGAAAGGAACTCGTACTGGAGGGTTTCATGGTGATCCGGTGGCTGGACCAGTGGGATAAGGCCTTCCTCGAGATGGCACAGTGGATCAAGAAGGGAAAGCTCAAATACAGGGAGGCCGTCGCGGAGGGCTTCGAAAACACCCCGAAAGCTTTCATCGGTATGCTCAGGGGTGAAAATCTGGGGAAAGCCGCCGTCAAGGTGTGACGTCATTCGTATGTTTGGCTGGAATTCGAGGATTAGATCGCCGATTTAAGGAAACTGAGAGGAAATACTTGTGCAAAATTAGGCACGTACTACAAATGGAAAGACAGTCGCCAGCTAATGTTACAGTGGGTTTTCAGCAACATTGTGAATTTTGTAAGTAAGCGACATAGGTCCGCAGCTCGTGGTTGTGCGGTAGCGTTCTCGCTTCCCGCGCCCGGGTTCCCGGATTCGATTCAAGGCGGGGTCAGGGATTTTCTCTGCCTCGTGATGACTGGGTGTTGTGTGATGTCCTTAGGTTAGTTAGGTTTAAGTAGTTTTAAGTTCTAGGGCACTGATGACCAGAGATGTTAAGTCCCATAGTGCTCAGAGCCATATGAACCATTTTAAGCGACATAGTTGATTACATTAGTCCTTTGTGAGGATGTAAATTTGTTATTTCTCTCTTAGAATAAAGAGTAACTTTGTAATAACAAGCGAGTCATTTCCGATTTGTTCCGCACATTATTTTGTCCCTCCGTTCTCCCTATCTAAAATTATTTACTTCTTTCCTGCCCATTTATATGCTCTTATTTTAGAACGACGTTTTCAGTGAAAGTGGAGAGTTATTACTTTTAAATGAACCATTGCTTACACTTTGTTTAAGAATCATCAAGGAAGATTTTATGTGTAGAAGAGACCTGGTGACACTGGAATGTTTCAGTTTGATCATATAAAGGTTCGACCGAGATTTCGAAATCACACTTTTAACTTCAAGATATTTTCAGGGGCAAATGTTGACTCTCACCATAATTTATCGCTCATTAACTGCACATCTGAACTGTGGAAATTGCAGAAACGTAGGAACGTAAGAAGATGAGACCTAGATAATGTGAGGGAAACGTTGTTGAGAGTTTCAGAGGGAGCATCAGGACAGGATGGGCTGAAACGGGGAAAGGAATACAAAAGAAGACGAAGGGTTGGTTATCAGAAATTAAATAGGAAAGTCAGCAGAGGACAGATGGAATCAAATCAATTTTTGGTTGAAGTCCACGACAACAATAACAGCATCTACAGTGGAAAACTATAGTATATGGTTTTACAATTTGTGTACAAATACTTCCAGATTTAGCAAACAAAAGTGAGACGAAAAAAGCCGCTACGGCATTACGCTAGTACCTGTTGTGACTCCCACGTGGTTCAAAAATGGTTCAAATGGCTCTGAGCACTATGGTACTTAACAGCTGTGGTCATCAGTCCCCTAGAACTTAGAACTACTTAAACCTAACTAACCTAAGGACATCACACACATCCATGCCCGAGGCAGGATTCGAACCTGCGACCGTAGCAGTCGCACGGTTCCGGACTGCGCGCGTAGAACCGCGAGACCACCGCGGCCGGCCCCACGTGGTCATTCACACATTTTTAGGGATATATTGCTCGCAAAAGGTATATCGAAAACAGAAAAATCAAGCAAAATAACGCTACTCTATCCTCTGAAGCTACTCATAGTATAAGGTTTCCCCATTTTAAGCACCCGATGTAAATAACTAACACTGGCAATAGTGCAAAAATGTCCTGTCACGCAGACACTATGAAGTTACCAATAGCACTGGACGAGAATGATGGTATACCCCTCCCATCCAAGAGATACGAAGCTCTCTGTTCAGCTCATTTCCAAAAAGTGTGCTTGGCCTACGAAGTTGAAGAAATCTGACTGGATGAGCTGTTGTTGGGATTTGTCTGAGGTAAACATATGCACTGGCTTAGAAGCTCTCTGACTGGTCTACTTCCAATGAAGAGTGCGGAGTCTAGAGCTAAGAAATGTAATTAAATAGTGAAATATTGAGATGTTATTGACAGAGCATACACAGGTACCAGGAAGGTATCTGCAAAGAAATAACACCGGTAACAGGAGAAATACTTCACTTGATCAAGGAACTACAATTACAAAAATATTGACTGAAATTCAGAAATACAGAAATATACGCTACTCAGGAATATAGTGTATACAAAATGAGGGAAGCTAAGGCTGAACGGCTAAGTGAAAAATGTGAAGAAATCGAAAAAGAAATAACTGTCGGAACGACTGACTCAACATAGAGAAAAGTCAAAGCAACCTTCGATGAAGCTAAATGAAAGGGCGGTAACATTAAATGTGCAATGGTATCTCCACTGTTAAATGCAGAGGAGAGAACGGATAGGTGGGAAGAGTGCACTGAAGACATGTCTATGACGGGGAGGGGGTGAGTGGAGGGGAAGACCCAACTGATAACGTGATATAAGAAGAAACAGGAGTCGACAGGAAAGAGGGAGGGGATATAGTATCATAATCGAAATTTAAAAGAGCTTTGGACGACATAAGATAAAACAAGACAGACGGGATAGATAACATTCCATTGGAATATCTAAAACCATTGGTGGACGTAGCAACCAAACGACTATTAATGATGAAGCGTAGAATGTTTGAGACTGTCGATATAACACGAGACTTCCGAAAAGGCACCATCCACACAGTTGCGAACATAGCAAGAGTCGGCCAGTGCGGAAAGTATCGCAGTCAGTGTAACACCTCATGCATCCAAGGTGCTGACAAGAATAATATACAGAAGATTGAAAAAAAAGAAAAAAAAACCACCGGTAACAGACAGTCAGTCCCGTCACTGCTCGTGATTGTGGTAAGGTAGGCGAATTGTCGACTTCGGATTACTGGGAGAATTGTAAGAAAGTTTGGTTTTTCGGTAAAGGATCCCGTTTATAGGACACTGGTGCGATCCGTTTGTAAGTACTGCTCGACGGTTTGAGACCGGCACCAGGTCCGATTAAAGAAAGAAATAAAAGAAACACACAGGCAGGTTGCAAGATTTGTACCGTACGTTCGGACAACACGAAAGTATTAAGGAGAAGCTTCGGGAGTTCAAACTGGAATGTCTGGAGGAAAGCGATGTTCTTCTCGACGACCACTGTTGAGAAAATGTAGATAACTGACGTTTGAATCTGACTGCAGACTGATACTACTGTCGCCAACATACATTTCACTTAAGGACCACGAATATAAGAGAAATTAGAGCTTGTACGGAGGCATAAAGGATGTTGGAACATATATTATTTTCGAACATTATGAATTACCTCGAAGTGAACGTTTATTGACACACAGTCAACACGAATTTATAAAACATCTTTCTTGTAAAACACGACTAGCCCTTTATACACACAAAGTGTTGAGTGCTATTGACAAGGAATTTCAAATTGATTCCGTTCTTATAGATTTCAGAAAGGCTTTTGACTCTCTACCGCACAAGCGACTTGTAGTGAAATTGCGTGCTTAGGGGAATATCATCTCATTTTGTGACTGGATATGTCATTTCTTGTCAGAGAGGTTACAGTTCGTAGTAATTGACGGAAAGTCATCGAGTAAAACAGAAGTGATTTCTGGCGTTCCCCAACGTATGTAACAGCCCTCTGCTGTTTCTTATCTATGTAAACTATTTATCAGGCATTCTGACCAGCCGTCTTAGGTTATCTGCAGATAATGCTGTCGTTTTTCGTCTAGTAAAGTCATCAGAAGATCAAAACAAACTGCAAAACGATTTAGAAAGAATATCTGAATCGTGCGAATACTGGCAAGTCACCCTAAATAATTAAAAGTGTGAGGTTATCTACATGAGTAACTTCGGTTACACGATAAATCAGTCTAACCATAAAGCCGCAAATTCAACTGAACACCTAGATATTACAGTTTCGAACAGTTTAAATTAGAAAGAACACATAGAAAATGTTGCGGGCTAGGCGAACCAAAGACTGCGTTTTATTGGCAGGACACTTAGAAAATGTAACACACCTAATAAGGAGACTGCCTAGACTACCCTTGTCCATCCTCTTTCGGAGTACTGCTGCACGGTCTGGGACCCTTATCAGATATGATTGACGGAGAACATCGAAAAAGTCCTAAAAAAAGCAACACGTTTTGCATTATCACGAGATAAGGGAGAGTGTGTCACGGACATGGTTCAGGATTTGGGATGTACGCTATCAAAATAAAAGGATTTTTCGTTGCGGCAGAATTCCCCACGAGTTTCCAATAACCAAGTTTCTCCTCTGAATGCGACAGTATTTGGTTGACACCGTTCTTCATGAGGAGAAATATTCATCATAATAAAATAAAGGTAGTCAGATTTCGCATGGAAAGGCATTTGTATCCGTTTTTTCCGTGGGCTGTTCGAGAGTGCAGTAATAGTGAATTGTTGTGAAGGTAGTTCGATGAATCCTCTGCGAGACACTTAAATGTGATTTGCAGAGTATCCACGTAGATGCACATGTAGTTGTAGATAACTACAGTCGTTTTTCCCTCACTCCAACTGAGAGTGGAATATCAGAGGAAATGACTACCTCAAAAGACATGACGTCTTAAGCATTGAGAAGCGTGAAAACTAGCTTCTCTTAAATCGAAGGGCGAATTACAAATACCATACTCATCCAGTGTTTAATAATGAGAGCACTTAACGACTTCCAACAAACTTTAGAAACGGTGTTTTATATATGGGAGATGGATTCTTTGAAGAACTGGCGGTGATGTGGTACTACTGCTAACAATACATCGGAGACTGAACGAGATATCATCACTGCGGTACAAGGAAGTTGTTCGAAATGTTACAGCGCTCAATACGGCACGTCGCAAGGGGACTTCGGCTTGTGTGGAGGACTTGGCTCGCTGATATGCTCGAATGACGCAGTGGTTCCTTCTCTGCCGGTCCGTACACAGATGGCGGGCGCCTCGCAGCTACCCTAGTGTCCTTGACTACTGCATCATCAAGCCACCTGATATAAGAGACCTGGCTCGGCGTATAACCTTGCAAAAGACTTGGCGTCGGCAGCAGCTGCGTGAGCGTCTCAGCTACGACAACATCCGATTCATTCCATCTTAAGGCCGCTAAAGAAATCGCGAATATTACCGTACTTAACTGACGAAGCAGCTACCTATGTCGAAGGCACGCAAGTTCGTCATTGCAAGGCTCTTCAAAGGAGAGCCGAAAGTTGACGACTTCAGTATCGAGAAAGAAGAACTGCCATCATTGAAGAATGGCCAGATACTGTGCGAGGCGGAGTACATCAGCGTCGACCCCTACCAGAGGGCGTACACGCAATGGCACAAGGTTGGGGCTACCATGATCGGATCACAGGTACGTACTATTTACACTTGTTTGTCAAACTCAGCTAACAGTAGCACTAAATTCCTATTCATTCTTCTGTCCCATCTGACGTCACCTACATAACTATTTCACAAGCCCACCTTAAGGTTTCCTCTTTCATAATGTGATGAATTCGATGGCAGCATTCGAATTCAGGTCCGTAATCCAGAAGTTCAATTGTGCTATGACTGTTGTCACACTTATCAGAATTTTCTGATTACTAATACTGGGTACGGAAACTATCAAAATTGACATTAGTCTCACCTCCAAATATCATGTGAGGGTTAGCCCGTTTACACGTGCATGCCTTCAATTATAGATCAGCCTGGCCTACCGCAACACTAACTCACTGTCAACTGAAGCTTGCCGTCTACAAAAAATGTTTTTAAAGACGTGTCTCTCCCCACCAGTTTAAGGAAAGCTTTGTCACAAAACAATGTAAAGACAAGTATTAAATAATATAATTAACCTACTTGAAGGCTTTTTTTATTTGTATTAATATTTACTTTAGTTTTTCTGTTGTATATTATTATTCATATATAATAATGTGGTAGTAACCATAGTTGATTCTCACTTGTCACGTTATATCAAAATTTAAGAAGTGAATATCTCTCGAAATTGAAAGGGATCCCAATTTACGACTGAAGTGCCTCATCTTAAACGAATTTCGGTGCTGATTCCAAAACAGCTCTTGGATTTTGAGAGGCGAAGCTATATTAATTCATCTAGTGTATTTGGATTACTAACAAATGTGCACTGCATGATCTTTTTGTCTTCCAGCATCTGCTGAGTAAATGTTAGGTTTCATATCAGGCTTTTAATTCAATTTGATATCATGTAATAATTTCCGTTGGTTTGTATGTGATATAATTTACAAATGAGCCAAATGAGTTGGTCTCACATGCAACTCATTATCATACTAAGGTGTTAGTTGCAGTTGATACTCAGTTCAAGGTAACAAGATATGGGGTGATGAATTAAACTCGTTTCCACTCTTGACATATGAACGCTAACCACTATTTCATAATAAATTCGTATAAATTCAGAAAATCTCGTAATGACTTTACCTAACAACAAACATTTCTACTATGCCAGTGTTACTAAAATCAAAACACATGAAATGCTTGCGAACAGGTTAAGAAGTTTGTAATAGTCACTTTAGTGAATTAAATGTTCAATTCACCAGCAATTTGAAATTATTACTATTTTGCTCATTTTTACTTAGCCCTGGGTGTCCCAGTATGAGCACTGCAATGCACATTGAAGTTTAGTTAGTTAGCACTGTATCTAGTTTTACGAACTGACTGAATTTAACTTAAGTGTGTGGAGAAAATGAGTCAGTAGTGTAACCAAATTAAGCCCTAACATGCTGCATTCCTTAGTCCTGTCGCAAACTGAGCCATATGTGAAGAAAATGGTTCTCGGGGATCTACTTTTCATGACTTTGACAGTGAATTTCGATAATTTAAACTAACAAAAAATCGTTTTCGTTTCAAACTTAACGAAAGTAACCACGCCAAAGTTTGGTAACAAACACCTAAATAACGTAAAACACGAAAACTCCCACAAATAAATTCGTATTAAATAAGGAAATGCCTATAATTTTTTACAGTTATAACTACAGCAGCCATTTAAATCCGCACTTGCTTATGAGTAGGTTGTAAAATACGGTCTTCTTGAATGTAAACAGCTGTCAGCTGTCAGATTGGAATGTCCCACCACTACCGTACTTCGCAACAATGGCGGACTAGCCGCCTAACCGGGACTGTTTAGCCGGCCGTTGTGACCGAGCGGTTCTAGGCGCATCAGTCCGGAACTGCGCTGCTGCTACGGTCGCAGGTTCGAATCCTGCCTCGGGCATGGATGTGTGTGGTGTCCTTAGGTTAGTTAGGTTTAAGTAGTTCTAAGTCTAGGGGACTGATGACCTCAGATGTTAAGTCCCATAGTGCTCAGAACCATTTGAACCATTTTTTTGGGACTGGTAGGGGCTCAGAATTTAATGGTAATGTCCAGCACAACATAGGCGGACATACCACAACAAAACACGTAAATGCGCCAGATGTGCTCGATAAAATGGATACACACAAGCATGAGAACACACCCCACGAAAATAATACATGATACACCTTCAGTAACAACCACAATAAAATTTATAAGGAAGGTGTTGGTAGTAAGTGGCAACAGCTAATATTAATTGTGGATCAAGAATGTCAGTCATAGATAGTAAACACACTTCACTGAAATTTCTAAGGAAAACAATATTGCGAAAAGTTTATCGCAACAGAGAAAGACATTACATTTGAAACTAAACGAAATTCTTTTTGTCTTTACAGGGACAGAGAGCTTAGCGTTGCAGCTTATCTTTTTGTAGACGATGCACTGTGACGTCAGCAGCCACTCGGTGATGCTGGCAGCCTAATTATTGTAGCCTCATCAGCAAAGAAATTTCAATGGATACATCTTCAGTTTATGATTATATTATCTTGTGCTGCATCTGTTTTATCATAAACCAGTTAGACGTATTTGTTGCTGTATAAATTGACATTAATATGTGTACGATTACAACATTCTTTACACCCGCGTTTCTGTTTCTAACGTTCCGTATACAGATTCAAAACAGTGTAGAAAGCACATTTACTCGCCGATGGCGAAGTTACAGTCCGTCCGATTTTAGCAGTAACAATCGCAAATTCAAGGTCCTGGCGGAAACAGTATCATACGTTATAAACACTTGAGAAGTCCCCACGACAAACAGCCCTGCTTTAACGCACGAGGCAGCTCATTAAGTTCCACACAAGATAATAAGTTCAAAGTACATTAACTCGTGGAAATCAGTTACGTGCAAAACAGTACTGTTCTAAGAGCGATATTTACATTTCATTCGCTTGAGTATTATCACTGCTGTTTATACACTCCTGGAAATGGAAAAAAGAACACATTGACACCGGTGTGTCAGTCCCACCATACTTGCTCCGGACACTGCGAGAGGGCTGTACAAGCAATGATCACACGCACGGCACAGCGGACACACCAGGAACCGCGGTGTTGGCCGTCGAATGGCGCTAGCTGCGCAGCATTTGTGCACCGCCGCCGTCAGTGTCAGCCAGTTTGCCGTGGCATACGGAGCTCCATCGCAGTCTTTAACACTGGTAGCATGCCGCGACAGCGTGGACGTGAACCGTATGTGCAGTTGACGGACTTTGAGCGAGGGCGTATAGTGGGCATGCGGGAGGCCGGGTGGACGTACCGCCGAATTGCTCAACACGTGGGGCGTGAGGTCTCCACAGTACATCGATGTTGCCGCCAGTGGTCGGCGGAAGGTGCACGTGCCCGTCGACCTGGGACCGGACCGCAGCGACGCACGGATGCATGCCAAGACCGTAGGATCCTACGCAGTGCCGTAGGGGACCGCACCGCCACTTCCCAGCAAATTAGGGACACTGTTGCTCCTGGGGTATCGGCGAGGACCATTCGCAACCGTCTCCATGAAGCTGGGCTATGGTCCCGCACACCGTTAGGCCGTCTTCCGCTCACGCCCCAACATCGTGCAGCCCGCCTCCAGTGGTGTCGCGACAGGCGTGAATGGAGGGACGAATGGAGACGTGTCGTGTTCAGCGATGAGAGTCGCTTCTGCCTTGGTGCCAATGATGGTCGTATGCGTGTTTGGCGCCGTGCAGGTGAGCGCCACAATCAGGACTGCATACGACCGAGGCACACAGGGCCAACACCCGGCATCATGGTGTGGGGAGCGATCTCCTACACTGGCCGTACACCACTGGTGATCGTCGAGGGGACACTGAATAGTGCACGGTACATCCAACCGTCATCGAACCCATCGTTCTACCATTCCTAGACCGGCAAGGGAACTTGCTGTTCCAACAGGACAATGCACGTCCGCATGTATCCCGTGCCACCCAACGTGCTCTAGAAGGTGTAAGTCAACTACCCTGGCCAGCAAGATCTCCGGATCTGTCCCCCATTGAGCATGTTTGGGACTGGATGAAGCGTCGTCTCACGCGGTCTGCACGTCCAGCACGAACGCTGGTCCAACTGAGGCGCCAGGTGGAAATGGCATGGCAAGCCGTTCCACAGGACTACATCCAGCATCTCTACGATCGTCTCCATGGGAGAATAGCAGCCTGCATTGCTGCGAAAGGTGGATATACACTGTACTAGTGCCGACATTGTGCATGCTCTGTTGCCTGTGTCTATGTGCCTGTGGTTCTGTCAGTGTGATCATGTGATGTATCTGACCCCAGGAATGTGTCAATAAAGTTTCCCCTTCCTGGGACAATGAATTCACGGTGTTCTTATTTCAATTTCCAGGAGTGTAGTACTCAATGACGCTCACAGTATTCATTGTCCACCACTTCGTTTCGTAACGTCCACGGCGAAATTTAGTTTATACAGTGATCGAAAAAATAAGAACGGAGCCATAGATTTTCAACTGTTTCTTTCTAGAACGATTGCACAACCCAGGCGCGCACACAACGACGATGCACTTAATGTCACTCTTCGATTGCAATCTATCGATATTGCTCCAGAAACACAGCGCACATAGCTGTGCTGCATATTACGTACGTTTTCACGCACAGCGCATTTCACAAAAGCATTACAAAGAAGACCAGATATATGTTGACACTTTTGCATACTCAGGTAAAAGAGACTGATGTAGCAATATTAATTTAAAAAATCAATTTTTCGTTTCGTATTATCGAAAAAGCAACAAATATTCTAAATCATCAAAGACTAAACGAAGTAGAAGGAAGAAAGAAGAAAAAGATAAAAATATATCTCTCGTAATTATCAATGCAAAATAAAATTACGGTCTTTGGTGCAGAGATTTTTATTTTCTAACTTCAGTTACTCGTTTCGCGAATGGTAGACATCTACCACACCCGTGGCCTAGGGGTAGCGTCTTTGATAACTCCTCGCTGCCGGCTTCGAAACCCCCCCCCCCCCCCCCGATAAAGTTTGATTAATACGAAGCATTGGCGACCGAAAATTTCCAGCATAAGAAGTCACCCTCATGCTGCCGTCGTCCTTGTCAAAGAGGACGGAGGAACGGACAGAGGTTCAGTGCACTCTCTTTTCCTAGGTGTGGGAGATTCCCCTTAAAAAGGGAAGAATCGGCAGTGATTAATTCGAAGCGGGTGCAGGAGGCTATGGGAACCACTGCAATAAAGACGCATAGTGCGTATCTACAGGACATTTGTGATTCGAAAACTATCATGATGATCTCTCCATTGGCAAAAGACAACGGAATAGTAGCCCATTCAGATCTTCGGCAGGGGCTTGTCAGCGGTGAGGTGACCATGAGAAAAAGATTGAATAACCAACGAAAGGATAACTTTCTACGAGTCGGAACGTGGAATGTCAGAAACTTGAACGTGGTAGGGAACCGAGAAAATCTGAAAAGGGAAATGCAGATGCTCAATCTAGATATAGTAGGGGTCAGTGAAGTGAAATGTAAAGAAGACAAGGGTTTCGGCAGATGAGTATAGGCTAACAACAACAGTGGCAGAAAACAGTATAACGGGAATGGGATTTGTTAACAATATTAACATAGGGCAGAAAGTGTATTACTGTCAACAGGTCAGTGATAGCTTTGCTCTTATAAGAATCGAAAGCAAACCAACACCGACGACAGCAGTTAAGGTACACATGCCGACGTCGCCAGCTGAAGACGAAGATATAGAGACAGTAAGGAGGATCTATTAAAAGGGTAATACAGAACGTAAAAGGAGATGAAAATCTAATAGTCATGTGGGACTATTGTAGGGTAAGGAGTAGAAAAAAGTTTACTGAAAAATTTGGCTTTGGGCAAGGAATGAGAGGAGAGAAAGAGTAATTCAGTTCTGTAATAAAATTCAGCCAGTAATAGAGAATACTCGGTACAATAACATCAAGAGGGGGAAGTATACTTGGAAAGCACTGGGTGATGAATGAAGATTTGAGTTAGATTATATCATGGTCAGACAGAGATTCCGAAATCAGATGCTGGATTGTAAGACGTACGCAGGAGCAGATACAGTCTCATCACAATGTAGCAGTGATGAAGAGTAGGCTGAAGTGATCAGTCAGGAAAAATCAGTACGCAAAGAAGTACTAAGGAACAACAATATACGCTTGAGGTTCTCCAAGACTGTAGGTACAGCAATAAGGAACAGCTGAGAAAGCAGTACAGTCGAAGAAGAAGGGACATCTCTAAAAAGAGGAATCACAGAAGAAGAAAAGTAAAACCATAGATACAAAGAAGGTAACTGCGTAAAATGGCTCTAAGCACTACGGGTCTTAACATCTGAGGTCACCAGTCCCCTAAACTTAGAAGTTCTTAAACCTAACTAACCGAAGGGCATCACACACATCCATGCCCGAGGCAGGATTCGAACCTACAACCGTAGCAGCAGCGCGGTTCCGGACTGAAGCGCCTAAAGCCGCTCGGCCCCAGCGGCCAGCAAACAGTGGGTAAGAGAAGAAATATTTCAATTGGTCGACAAAGAAAGGAAGTACGAAAATGTTCAAGAAATTAAGGAATACAGAAATACAAGTCATTGAGGAATGAAATAAAAAGGAAGTGCAGAAAACTAAGACGAAGTGGCCACACGAAAAACGTGAAGAAATGAAAAGAAATGGTTGTCGGAATGAGTGATTCAGTCTGTAGGAAAGTCAAAACAACCTTCGGTAAAATTAAAAGCAAAAGAGGTACCATTAGGAGCGCAACGGGAATTCCACAGTTAAATGCAAAGGAGAGAGCGGATAGGTGGAAAAATTACGTTGAGGGAATCTATGAGGGTGAAAAATTGTCTGATGTCATAGAAGAAACGGAGACGATTTGGAAGAGATGACGGGGTCCAGTATTAGAATCAGAATTTAAAAGAGCGTTGAAGGACTTAAGATCAAATAAGGCACAAGGGATGATAACATTCCTCCAGAATTTCTGAAATTATTGTGGAAGTAGCAATAAAACGAATATTCACGTTGGCGTGTAGAATGTATGAGTCTCGGGACGTGCCATGCGACGTTCGGAAAAATATCCACATAATCCCAAATACTGCAAGAGATGACAAGTGCGAGAATTATCGCACAATCAGCTTCACAGCTCATGCATACAAGTTGCTAACAAGAATAATATACATAAGAGAGGAAAAGAAAACTCAAGATGTATTAGACAGTTCGGCTTTAGGAAAGGTAAAGGCACTAGAGAGAGAATTCTGACTTGGCGGTTGATAATGGAAGCAAGAATAAAGAAAAATCAAGACACTTTCATAGATATTGTCGACCTGGTAAAATCGTTCGACAGTGTGAAATGGTGGAAGATGTTCTGAATTCCGAGAACAATAGGGGTAATCTATAAGGAGAGACGGGTAATAATATACAAAAAAGCCAAGAGGGAAGGATAAGAGTGGACGACCAAAAACGAAGCGCTCGATTAAAAAGGGTGTAACACAGGGATGCAGTCATTCAACCCTCCTACTCAATCTGTATATCGAAGAAGCAATGGTGGAAATAAAAGAAAGCTCCGGAGTGGGATTAAAATTCAAAGTGAAAGGATATCAGTGTTACGATTCGCTGATGACATTGATATCCTGAGTGAAAGTGAAGAAGAAGTACATGATCTGCTTAATGGAATGAGCAGTCAAATGAGTACGGAATATGGATTGAAAGTAAATTGAAGAAAGACGAAAGTAATTAGAAGCATCAGAAATTAGAACAGCAAAAACTTAACATCAAATTGAAGGGCAGGAAGTAGATGAAGTTAAGGAATTCTGTTATTTAGGCAGCAAAATAACCAATTACCGACAGAGCAAGGAGGACATGAAAATCAGACTAGCATTGGCAAAAAGGGCGTTGTTGGCAAAGAGACGTCTATTAATATAAAACATAAGCTTTAATTTGAGGCAGAACTTCCTGAGAATGCACGTTTGGAGCACAGTATTGTATAGTAGTGATGCATGGACTGTGGGAAAACTGGAAGAGAAGAGAATCGAGTCATTTGAGATGTGGTGCTACAGACGAATGTTGAAAATTAGCAGTATTGATAAGGTAAGAAATGAGGATGTTCTGCGCAGAATCGGAGACGAAAGGAATATGTGAAAAACACTGTGAAGAAGAAGAGGTAGGGTGATAGGACATTTGTTAAGCCATCAAGGAATGTCTTCCATGGAACTAAAGGGAGCTGTAGAAACCAAAACAGTACAGGAAGACAGAGATTTGAGTAAATGCAGCAAATAAATGACGTAGGTTGCAAGTGATACTCTGAGATGAAGAAGTTGACACAGGAGAGGAGTTTGCGGAGGGCCGATCAAACCAGTCAGAAGACTGATGACTCAAAAACAAGAAAAACAGAGAAAGGCATCTTCACATTACAGAAACTGGTCACTGCACACGCAGTCCATAAGAACGATTATACGATGCGAATAATTCGGCAAAATGTGATTAATATACAAAAAGATGAAATATAATCCTCCGCAACAAAGACCGTATTTTTATCTCAGTTCTTACACTGTTTACTGTATCAGCGGCAACGATGTAAATGAACGGATTATCAATATCTTCACAAATTTCAAGTGCTATTAAATATCTTCCAGTTGCAATAATATTATCCCTTACGTGGGGGAGTGTTGTGATCATACAGGTTGCGTGCCGTGTTAGTCACTTCGTCGTATAAAAGGAATCGTTAGCGCCGAAATACAGTGTCGAAGCTACGGTCTACATTTGGTTTCTTTTCTTATAAAAGACATCTCATTTCAGTTTGATTCTACACAACCAAATACTTGCGAATGTGATGGTGATTTGCATATTTAATCTTTAGTTTCTCTTCCTCGGTCTTTTCTGATACATTATTAAGTCGTCATCCTAAATAAAGTGGTGAACACGAAATTAAGTACCACCGAAAATGGGAACGTAGGTGGAGCTGGTTGTAATTTCAGCGCGATCGGGGTGGGTCTTTTTCCAAATTCTGTGAAATGCATTTGAAAAATAATATCGAAGCTCTGCAAGAAACTAGGAAAGTGTTCATTTCTGTACCTTTGACTAAATTCCTAAAAGCTACTGAAGCAGGGGAAAACTGGAAAAGCACACCAAGTCAGAAATACCTAACAAACCCTTTGCATCTGAAAATTCTGAATTACAGGGATTAAACGCTCCAATTCGTGAGCATATAATTAAATCAAATGAAACTGAGAAAGTGTTACATCGCCAAACAGTGTCTTCTTTAGTCCGAAACGTGTATCTTGCCAGTAAGGAAGAAATTCTCCACAAAACAAAATATAAACCTCCAGTTCTCAAGATAATACCAAAAAGCGACATTAATCTTGAAAAGTGAATTAAATTTTAAAATGAAAGATCGACGTATATTAGCAAATATTCTGTTTCAGAATTGGTAAACTGGATTGGTAATGTTGTAGATAACCAATATGAAATAATTCTCCATGATAAATACTTTTACTTAATGAAAAACGAATCAACAAGTGTTTCTAATCGGAGTGACCAATGTTTGATAGTTTCTTATCTTGTGCTGTCTCCGTCTTTTGAAGTGGAGTAGAGGTTTTAATCTCTGGTTTAATTGAAGAGTATTACAGTTGAATCTATGTTTACAGTAATTGTCAGTGAACTGCATTGAGGAAAATTTTCTAACGGTACACTAGTAACATGCCCTTCCGATGGTGCTGCTAACTTTAATGGATCTGCCGCTGGGGGTCCGTGTTCGGTTATACTAGAGAAAAGGAGGCACGAGCGCCGCACATTCACTGCGGAGCACACTTTTTCTCAGCTGCTGCCACCA
This sequence comes from Schistocerca serialis cubense, assembly GCF_023864345.2. NCBI lineage: Eukaryota > Metazoa > Arthropoda > Insecta > Orthoptera > Acrididae > Schistocerca > Schistocerca serialis. The sequence continues at coordinate 1,162,057,202 of NC_064638.1, read as the reverse complement.
ACTGTAATAAGAAACCTCCTATAATAAAATGCTCATAACATATAGTAAGGTCATTTATTAAATTTTTTTTCATGTTTCTAAACGAGAAAATGTAACACATGAAATTCAGTGTGCTTGAGACCGAACTCTCTTCAAAGTACCGGAAGCTGTCGACATCCACTTGCTGACTACCAATCGGACATTTCATTCTATATTCCTATGCTACAAGTCAATTATCATCTCACGAGAATATATACACAAGGATGCGGATTTAGCAGGCATTGCGGGAGGAATCCTGTTAGAAATGATATGTTACAGTGTCACTGCAGCTTTAGTGAATTAGGGTAATACTTTAAATGCCGTTTCAAAGTAAAGTTTTGCAAAACAGTCACTCTCAAAACTCCGCAATTCCTTGTGCTTCTTTTCTACAACACTGGTACATTAAAGCCACATAAGCTCCCTTTGCTATTGCGATGAAGACAAAATGGGAAATGAGACACCAAACAAAATCAAAAATCTACATGTGGAGGCAACGGAAGTTGAAAGTGTGATATTCACGGAGAACAAGAATCAACCTATGAAAAATAAGGAAATCTGTGGAAAGTATGAGAAATAAAATTGAGCAACTGGTTAATGACAAGGATGTGAAAGTGACAGCACTAAGAACATGTTTTGAAATTTCAAGAATTCTGTGATAAAGATTGCAAAGAACGATGCTTGATGTTAGGACTTAAAAAATAAATATAAACGCTGTTAGTGCAGACTTGCGTTCTTTTAAGTATGTTGTTCATAACAAATCAGAGGAGTCGTCTTCTGATATTTCTTCTTTTATCTGAAAGTACGTCATCAGTTATGAAGTACCAAGCACAGTCTCTGAACGTGTTCTGTGTATTCCCATTTCCACTTCCAGTGCATCATTAATGATATCAACACATAAGCCGTAAGAATGCCTCAGCTCATTGTTGTTGTTGTGGTGCTCAGTCCAGAGACTGGTGTGATGCAGCTCTCCACGCTACTCTATCCTCTGCAAGCTTCTTCATCTCCCAGTACATACTGCAGCCTACATTCCTCTGAATCTGCTTAGTGTATTCATCTCTTGGTCTCCCTCTACGATTTTTACCCTCCACGCTGCCCTCCATTACTAAATTGGTGATCCCTTGATGCATCAGAACATGTCCTACCAACCGATCCCTTCTTCTAGTCAAGGTGTGCCATAAATTTCTCTTTTCCCTAACTCTGTTCAATACCTCCTCATTAGTTACAATGATCTACCCATCTAATCATCAGCATTCTTCTGTAGCACCACATTTCGAAAGCTTCTATTCTCTTCTTGTCCAAACTATTTATCGTCCACGTTTCACTTCCACACATGGCCACACACCGTACAAATACTTTCAGAAACGGCTTCCTGACAAATATATACTCGATGTTAACGAATTTCTCTTCTTCAGAAACGCTTCCCTTGCCATTGCCAGTCTATATTTTATATCCCCTGTACTTCGACCATCATCAGTTATTTTTCTCCCCAAATAGCAGAACTCATTTACTACTTTAAGCATCTCATTTCCTAATCTAATACCCTTTGCATGACCCGATTTAATTCGACTACATTCCATTATCCTCGTTTGGCTTTTGTTGATGTTTATCTTATATCCTCCTTTCAAGGCACTGTTCATTCCGTTCAGCTGCTCTTACAGGTCCTGAGCTGTCTCTGACAGATTTTCAATGTCATCAGCGAACTTCAGAGTTTTTATTTCTTCTCCATGGATTTTAATTCCTACTCCGAATTCTTTTGTTTCTTTTGCTGCTTGCTCAATATACAAATTGAATAACATCGGGGAGAGGCTACAACCCTGTCTCACTCCCTTCCCAACCACTACCTTCCTTTCATGCCCCTCGACTCTTATAACTGCCATCTGGTTTCTGTACAAATTGTAAATAGCCTTTCGCTCCCTGTATTTTACCCCTGCCACCTTCAGAATTAGGCTGTTGTAAATGCACATTACTGCAACAATAATCTTGTATTATTGATCTTTATGATTTTATTCTGTAAATAATTAACTGTTTAGTACTTATTCGTAATGGAATTAAATATCAGAGATTAAGGTACATTTTTACATATTAGTACCATTGCTGCTTTCTCTACCATCACAAAAGTTTGAATCTCTCTCTCCCCCCCGCTCCCCCCATCACACTACCGTCAGGATTAATAATGGTGGGAGGAGGAGATAAGTGTTTAGTGTCCCGACGACAACGAGGTCGTTGAAGTGGAACACGAGCTCGGATTAAAGGAGGATGGGCAAAGAAAGCGGCCGTGCTCTTTCGAAGGAAACATCCCGGGATTTGCCTTAAGCGATTTAGGAAAATCAGGCAACACCTGAACCAAGATAGCCGATCACCGGTTTTAACCGTCGTCCTCCCTAATTGCAGTCCAATAGTCCAATGTGCTAACCACTGTGCTACCCTGCTCGGTCGTCGAGCTTATTGTCTCTCCGCGCAGAAGAAAGCAGAAGCATTCATCGCTGCAAGCAGAACGCAGCACCTGGAAGTGGATTGTCCCACGTGCGGCTTCGTGGTGAAGCGTCGGGAAAGAATGATTGGTTCAGTAAAACGATGCCATCGTTAAGCACTTAGGCGAAGCAGTCTGGAGGAGGAGTGGTTCCAAATATTTCTTGTAAGTCCTGAAGTCGAACTTTGCTCGACACCCGCCTCCGAGATTGATGACGAAGGGCTCACGCCAGCGCACTTCCTACCATGGTAGATGGGAGAGTTAATATTTTCGCAAGAGGGATCGAGCTCTCAAACTCAATTGATTTGGTGAAAGAATTAAAGCTCCAGCAGAAACTAACAACAGACTTCTGGAATCTTTAGAGCAAATAGTAATTCATGAGCTACACAGGAACTCTCATTACGAGCAAGAGGATTAGAATAGTCGTCATCGACCAAGAAACGTTTCTCCAACATACGCAGCAAAAGACGAGGACAAAGGACTTACGAATTGCCCGGCAAGAAGTTTATCGGACTTTTATTCTCACTACTTCGGACCGAAGAGAGTTTTTGAGGCTAATCCAACAGATTATATCTTGCGAGTTGTCCAGTGTAACACGATAGCTTATTATAAAGGGGAGAGACACTTTATTCAGTAACAAACATGCGACCGTGGACCCACAGGCGGCGGCTAAGATCTGGTCATACTCGTGTTGACAGCTGAAATCAGCTTGGCGAGAAGCACGTGGAAGGCCAGTTTCACACTGTGGTCCACTGATAGGGTTATCTCTGGACGTCCACCGGCCGCTAAGGTGACCGCGTGACTGGGAAAACCCTTCTGTTGGGCAGCACAACGGCTGCTCGTTTCTCACGGCCGCTTTTCTAGTACAGCGAAAAAAATAAAATAAAAAAAAAAACACTTGCCCCAAAATTAATAAATATTGAACCATATACGTGTGAAGACGCGCCTTCGATATCTGCGCAGGTTTATAAGTTATTGCAAGTTAAATGCTATAAACAATTCCTGAACCGTGGAAGTGAATACCTCGGCAACGCATTATGCGACTGAAGCTAACGAGGTATCTACGGGTACATCTGATACAACTGTATCGGACTGTGATAGTAAATAGTGAAATTATTCACACATTTAGATGAGAGGCCGAAAAGTGGATTTCACACAGTTAAAAACAGCTTTTCTTACTGAATAAGCAGAGAAACATTAAAAGTAGCGGCAGTACTGTAAATTTTGGATACATGGGAAATTATTTAAAGAATAATTTAAATTGCTTGTTAATACTTACACTTATAAACTCGAAAACGGAGGAAAATCATAGAAATTGTTTATAAGCAAACTAAGGCAGACAAAAGATAACTGACAAGAGCATAATATTTATCGGAAAATTTCCGTGTGATCTGATGAGTTGTGTGTGTATAAAAGGTTAAAATTAAGAATTTCAGCAGTTTTTATGTTCAGTAGTTGAACCGACTACCTGGGTGACCAGCGGCATTTTGTAGGGCAGTCAAGCTTCGGACGCCGTTGGACGTTGTCAAGCTGTGTTACTCTGTGCTTCGAGAGAGTTTTATCTGATGAACTATAAAATAGTCACTAGTTCGCGTTTGTGAATTATTGAGAGTTCCTGCTTTCGAACATAGAAACTTTTCAGCATCTAATGGACTTGTCATTTTTCGGATTGCATGTGATACAAGCTACACTTAGAATGTTTCAGTGTGCAGCCATTGTGGAATTTATAGTTTGAGACACTGCGGAACTTCAACGGTTTTCTAAAGAAAACTCACGCAATTAGACGTGTTTTATTCAACCGCCTCCAAGATCTTAAGAAACGAAGTCAGGCTCTGAAATTAATTCACTGTGAACTGTGACTTCCGCTTTTCATGTGTCCTTATTGGAAATAATCTCGAAACTGTCATACTTTAAAAAATACGTGAACGTGTAAGTGAATTTTGCATAGCAAATTCCGCCTGCTTTCATATTAAATACTTTTGTCGAACATTGTGTACATTGCGACGAATGTGATTTGGTGCCCCATAGACAAAGCCTAGCCAAACTTCTGAAGTCCAACAACATCTATGGGGGCTCATTGAAGTGTTCGCGCTGTGTAGTTTGTGGGTAAATATTTTCGTGCAATAGCACGTGGGGGCTCAAAGCTCATAGATCACCTGTGAACAGTTTAGAAATTTTTCAACAACTTGGTGAGAGATATTGTGTTTTATTTCGTCACCCATACCACTTGCAGATTCCAATACAGCCCACCAGGGTGCGAAGGATGTCGCAGCCCATTGAGGTTAAATATTATTTTGCGTTACCCAGTATTGCACGGGTATGTACTTATTCAAATCTTCTAACCCATCTCCTTCTTCCCACTCTGTCCATATTCACTTCTCAGCTCTCTCTGTCCATTTCCTTCTGCCCTTCTCCCCGCTTATCTGCTCCCTCCTCCACTCTCTCCCCATCACCTCGATCCCACCTTTAAATTCATGTCGCCTTCAGCCCTCTTAAGTTCATCTCATTTACCCCTCACTAAGTTTCTCAACCTCAAATCCCTGCGTCACTCTTCTCCTCCCTCTTCTACCTATCAATCTCCTCCTCCCCCTCTTTCTGTCAGCCTCCTCATCCCCACCTCTCTCTGTCCATCTCTTTCTGCCCTCCCTCTGTTCATTTTCCACTCGCCCTCTCGCTGTGCGTCCCAACCTCTTCCCTATCACTGTCCACTTCCTCCTTCCCCTCTCTCTGTCCAACATCTCCTCATCCCTCACGAAGTTATCACACCCACCACAACCGCAGGCTTATGGTTATTACGCGGACAGTACATCTTTCCAGAAGTAAGTAATAGGTGTACCAACTTTGGTTCAAATCAATGGAGAACATTAGGAGGAGCTTCTTTCCCATACCTTGCCAAAGTGCACACATGCCACACATAGAGGATGACAATTACTCAATTAATCGTTTACGAAAAAAAACGTAAATTTGTAACAAACTACGGCGTGCACACATTTTATTCAGTATGTAAACGACATTACATATATTCGGATTTGGGTTATGACATGTTCGATATGGCTGCCAACATTGGCGAGTATGTGGCGCAGACGAATAGCGAAAATCTGCATGCCCTACGGAAGTATCAGAACATCGATGCTGTCGATGACCTCCTGAATAGCTGTTTGAAGCTCAGTAATACTTTTGGGGTTATTGCTATAAACCATGTCTTTAATGTAGTCCCACAAAAAAAAGTCACATACGTTCGGATCCGCAGAATATGGTGGCCAATCGAGGGCCATGCCAGTGGCCTCTGGGTACCACAAAGCCAGAATGCAGTCCCCAAAGTGCTCGTCCAGGACATCACTCTCCTGCTTCGATGGGGTCGAGCTCCATCTTGCGTGAACCACATCTTTGAGAAATCAGGGTCACTTTGAATAATGGGGATGAAATCATCTTCCAAAACTTCGCGTACCATTTGGTAGCAGCTGTGCCATCAAGGAATTTCCCACCGATTATTCCGTGACTGGACATCCCACACCACAGTCTCCCGTTGAAGGGAAGAGGCTTTTCGATCGCGAAATTCGAATTCTCAGTCACCCAAAAGCGCCAATTTTTTTTTACTGATAAACCCATCCGAATGAAAGTGGGCTTCGTCGCTGAACCCAACCATATTGACATCAAAATCTTGTTCGTCAATTCGGTGGACAACAGTGTTGGCTAAACACAACTGCTGTTCCATGGCCCTAGGGCTTAATGGCTGACGGATTTGAATTTTGTGTAGGAAGAGTTGCAGATCTTCAACAATAATTTGTCGCAGTGGCTCCCAGTTGATTCCAATCTGTTGTGCAATTCGTCTGATCAGTTTCCTAGGGCTAGTTTCAAACACAGCGTTTGTCTTCTCGATGTTTTCAGGCGTTTTCACCCTTTTTGGTTGACTGACCTTGCCAACACTGTCATCATGAACGCTACCCATTCTCTCAAACTTGATTGTTAGCACACTTGTACCGGTTGTCTTCAGCTTGAACTCGGTTGCAAATTTCCTTTGAGCCGCAATTAGTCTGAGGCGCGTTCTGCCGTGACACTTTCACGTTCAAATGGCCCAAACAACTAATTCCCATCGTGCCCTGCGGCCAATGGTATAGTTAGAACGTCCTAGTACACTGTTCAGAAGTTATAATGATTTTATTTCATATAGTTCAATAATTGTCACGCTATATACCTGATCCGTAGCGAATTTCACTGTGCTCTTTCGTCTTCGTTTGCTCAACATTTATGACGTCATATTTCCTGAACAATGCGTTGCACAATGATATACCATAAAGCCATGCATGATGTGCAGTTTTTCGTCCATTTCAATTTTTGCGACGTAAGATCTCCTGAACTAGGTGCCGTAAAATGACGTAATTTTGTTGGTACATCTAGTGGTATGTCTGGGTACCGTCTGAGCAGTGTGTTGGGAATAGAGTTAGTAGTAAACAAGTAATACATTAAAACGTTGTGCACGATGCCACACTTTGTCAAACATGTCTGTATTTGACGTCATATCTCCTCCACTACTCGTCGTACTATGATTACTTTCGTAGGTACATTCAGCGGTGGATGTGTATACTGTCTGCGAAAAACGTTGTGTATAGAGTAAGTACCAATGAAGTAAGAAATTTAAACGTCTTGCGTATTGCTGCAGTTTATCACGCGTCTCGGCGTTTATGAAGTCATATCTTCTGAGTTATATGCTGTTTAATGATATAACATTTCTGCTGCATTCAGTGGTATATGTGAACACGGCCTGCAAAACGTGTCACAAATATAGACAGTGGTAAAGAACTTATAAATTAAAACGTCAAGCATCATTCGGCAGTTTCGCTGCATGAACAGTGGAAATGTAGTGAGCGATAAACTTTTTCCTTTCATCATTTTGTGGAGGGTTTTCGGGGAGAAATAGTTTCCTAAACGTTTTAAATGTTGTACAAAGTTAGTTGCAAGTCACTAAGCGTTCTCATTCTCAAGTAATGCATGACCAAGTTAGGGATATATCCGCGTCGTGGGATACACTTGTTTTTCATCCTCATCCTAGACCCTCTGAAAGCTACATTGTTCTAACCCCCACAGCGGTTCTTTCCAGACAGTAAGTGATATCTGTACCAAGTTTGGTTGAAATCCGTTGAGTGGTTTAGGGGATGTGGAACATACAGACATACATACATATGTAGGATATTTCACAGCTAACTTTGTAGAGGGGACATAGCAGAGAAAGGTTGTCATACGAACCCACATCCAGAAACGTCATCCATCGATACTACAGAGCATCAAAGTTATTGGCCCAGTCGCCTGTAAATGTATGTATGTACAGGGTGATACTGTGATGATGTTATAAACTTTCTAGGATGATGGAGAGGGATAAATGCATCACTTTGAGGTAAGGGTCTCACTAATAGAAACGAACGAGGCGAGGGTTATAAGCGGAAACGTTGTCATACCTCTGACAGTGGAATACAGGGGATGGGCAAAATAATGTGAACACCTGTGCTTACTTGGGATGTTTTATTAACAGGCTGTTGGACCTCCATTTGCCCATAATACAGCTGCGATTGTTCTGGGAATACTGGCATATAGTGATTATATAATCTCTAGTGGAATGTTATGGTGCTCTTCAATCAGAACCTCCTGCGCTCCAATGTCATCCACAATGGTTCGATAATGTTCAAGTCCGGGAACAGTGCTGGCCAGAGAAGACGCTACAGTTCAGTTGCACGCCTTCATACCAAGATTGTACTGTCCTGCCTGTGTGAATGCGAGCATTATCGCCCTGAAATATGGCATCATTGTTGGGGAACAACATTTGAATCAAGGGGTGCACCTGGTCACCTAAAATGCTCACATAATTGCTGGCTGTAAAATGTCCTTGAGAGTAATGAGGAGACCAGCTAAATACTATGATATGGCCACACAATCACGCTTCCACCTCCATACTTCACCGTTGGAATCAAGGAATCAGGATGGATGGGATTTTTTGGCGTTCTCCAGACGTAAACCCGGCCAGATGTTGGAAATATCTAAAACGTTGACTCGTCGGACCGTATGAAGTGTTTCCACGAATCAGCTGTCCAGGATTTATGCCCCTGACACCATGTTTTACGCGTCTTTGCGTTGGTTGTCGTCGCTAATGGTTTCGGTATAGCAGCTCGTCCACGAATATTCGTTTTACGGAGTTCTCGGCAGACAGTGTCGTTAGGTACAGGGTCTCGAAAAAGGCTATTCAGTTATGCAGTCACTTTAGCCGCCGTAGTTTGGTGTCGTTTTCACACAATTCGTGTTAGCGTACGACGAACTATGTCATTTAGTTTTGATTTGCGCCAACTATTACGTTTACCTGATGATGTCTTTCCATGTTCTGAGTAGATTGTCGTAACTATTGAAACCGGTGCTCTTGAAACATCCAATAAGTTGGCTTTCTTGGTTACTGCTGCTCTAGCTAATTGGGGCCCCACAATCTGCCCTGTTTTTAAGTCTGTTAGATCTTTCATTGCACGTCGACCTCGGCCTCTGAATGCAAGTACGAAGTGTGCACTACTCGTAAACAACCTGCACTGATGCATAGCGTCTACTGAACTTACACAGTCCAGCGCGACACGTGCCTTACCCTCGTTGTTGACTGTCAATCACAACCATCTCATTGCTACCATTGTTTTTGCATTGTTTTGCATATCCCCTGTACATGTTACGGTACTGTTGTTGTTTATGTAAGGTATGCAACTTTCAGAGGTGATAGTATGGACCAAGCCAAGACAAAATATTTGGGAAACATGGGCTCTAAAAGACATACCTTAAAGAGCTATTTGCACTTCTTTAATAGAGATGTTTCACACTAGCGAAGATGATCAAGTGTTCCTCAGGTATACATTTTAGAGCGATGTTTACTGGACACCTTTTCTTCTTTTGGTCCATATTAGCACTTCTGAAAGTCTCATACCTTACATTCTTACTGACAACAGTAGCGGCGGTACATTGTCGATGACCTCCTAAATGGCTGTTTTCAGCTTATCAGTGGTTTTGGCGTTATTGCTGTACACCTTGTTTTTTAATACAGCCCCACAAAAAGGGGTCGTTATCTTCAAACCATCCTTCTCGACGAACATCCGCAACAGAACATTATTCTAGAGGTTGAAAATACCGCTTCAGTTGTAAATTACTTTTACGAGGGTGAGTCAAATGAAAACCTTGAATTTGTAATAACAAATTGAAATTTCATTCCGCTATCCTGTAAGTTGGTAAGCGTGCTACAAACAGCTTGCAGAATGGCCTGTAGGTGGCAGTATAGTGTAGATGCACACATACCGCCGCAGTGTCGGTATAAAGATGGCCGCCGCACTTGCGACTCTCACCAGTGAAGAACAGCGCTCTGTTATTAGGTTTTTGCGTAGTGAAGGTGTGAAACCTATTGAAATTCATCGACGAATGAAGGTACAGTACGGTGATGCATGCTTGTCACAGCAGCAAGCCTACACATGGAGTAGGGAGTTCGCAAACCCTGTGACTTCAGTGGAAGATGCTCCTCGTCCAGGTCAGGCACAACGAGTTGTGACTCCACAGAATATTGCAACAGTTGAAGTCATAGTGAAGGAAAATCGCCGAGTGACACTGAATGACATTGCAACATGTTTACAGATTAGTCGTAGGTCAGCACACCACATTGTGGATGATGTGCTCCAAAGTATCTGCAAGATGGGTGCCACGGCAGCTGACTCCTGAAATGAGAGAACGACGATGCTTGTGAAGAATTTCTTCGGCGCTTTGAACATGAAGGTGATGGCTGCCTTACTGGGGACGAAATCTGGGTTCACTTCCACCAGCCGGAAATGAGTGTCTTCCTCATCCACCATACTCACCAGACCTTGCCCCAAGTGATTTCCATATGCTTGGATCACTCAAAGACGCAATAGGAGGAAAGAAGTTCCGTTCTGATGAAGAGGTACGCCACGCGGTGCATGAGTAGTTGCGCGGACTACCAAAAGAATTTTTTTTCTAAAGGTACTGATGCACTTTGTAAGCGCTGGAGCACTTGCATTGAGAGTGGGGGAGATTGTGTTCAAAAGTGATACAGCTTTGTACCATTTGTGCGCAATAAATAATATTTAAAAAATATTTAAGTTTTTCATTTGAATCCACCTCGTAGTATCACGACCGGTTCCGGACTATCGTAAGCCCATCCTCAGGTGTCGCAACTGTACTATGGCCCCCGAGCCCCACGGTGGACGCGTAATAGGTGCGGCTTGCTACATATGAGCGCAGAACAGGCAGTCACTGTTCTGCAATCATAGGTAGCAAACCGCATACCATAGGATAGTCTTATGAGAGCCCGAAACCGGTAGTGATAATAAAGGAAATTTATTACTGAAGCGGTATTTTCAGCATCTAGCGCTTATGTTCAGTTCCGGAGAATACGGTGGCCAATCGAGGTCCATGCCAGTGGCGCCTGGGAACCCCAGAACAAAATTGCGGTCCCCAAAGTGATCCTCCAGGACATCCCTCTCCTCCATCGATGGAGTCGAGCTCCGTCCTGCATGAACCACATCTTATCAAAATCTGGGTCACTTTGGATAATGAGGATTATATTATCTTCCAAAACCTTCACGCACTTTTCGGTAGTCACCGTGCTATCAAGGAATATCGCGGCGATTATTCCGTGACTAGAAATTGCACACCACACAGTCACTCGTTGAGGGTGAAGAGACTTCTCGATGGCGAAATGCGGATTCTCAGTCCCCCAAATGCTCCAAATTGGCTTGTTTACGAACCCATCGAAATGAAAGTGGACTTCGTCGCTAAACCAAACCATAGAGCGCAGACTAATTCCCATCATGTGCTACTGCCAACCGTGCAGTTTTAATTCCCTAATGCAAACTGTTCAGAAGTTTTGACGATTTTTTTTTCATATTGTTCAATAACTGTCACCCTGTATATATCTGTGACGTTTCTGGACATGGGTTACTATGTACAACTTGATGTACTATGTCCTCTCTACAGCCTGGGTAAGTGTGTCGCATGAATTGTAAAACAGCCTGTTATAAATACATATGTACTTACTTTATTATTATTACGAGGGGCGTTCAGAAAGTAAGATCCGATCGGTCGCGAAATGGAAACGACTATGAAAATCCGATAAAGCTTTGCACAGATGTGTTGGGTAGTGTCTATAGTACAACCCCAGTTAGCATCACGTCGCTCTTCTCATTTCTGAGCTCGCAGTGAGTGCGTAAAGATGTCTAGAAAATAGTGTCTGCCGCCAAGTACGAGGGCCTGGTGAGAAATTTCGCCTGAAGCTATGCACCTAACATTACATAACTGTCGTGCTGTTTCTTCTTCAAGACAATTCTCAGCCGCATTCTGCAGGGGCAATGAAGATGGTCCTGCATCGTTTTCAAATGGAAATGTGAGATTACCCACAATACATTCCGCAATTGTCTCCCCCTGAGTTTCATCTCTGGTCACATGAACCGCTGTCTTTGAAGACAACATTTTGACACAGACAACGAGGTGTAGGCCAGCGTGGAGAATTGGCGGAAAGCACTGGCGGCTGCCTTCTATGATGAGGCTATTGAAAAGTTGGTACAACGCTATGACAAAAGTCTAAGTCAGAACGGTGACTACGTAGAGAAGTAGCTGAAAGGTGTAGCTAATTGTTACAAGTAAAACATTTCTGATGTTCACTGTGGTTTCAATTTGGCAATCAATCGGAGCTTACTTTCTGAACAGGCCGCGTATTATCGTATGCATCAATTACAGTAATACACATTTACCAAAACACACACACACACACACACACACACACACACACACATATATATATATATATATATATATATATATATATATATATATATATACAGGGTGAGTCACCTAACGTTACTGCTGGATATATTTCGTAAACCACATCAAATACTGACGAACCGATTCCACAGACCGAACGTGAGGAGAGGGGTTAGAGTAATTGTTTAATACAAACCATACAAATATGCACGGAAGTATGTTTTTTAACACAAACATACGTTTTTTTAAATGGAACCTCGTTAGTTTTGATAGCACATCTGAACATATAAACAAATACGTAATCAGTGCCGTTTGTTGCATTGTAAAAAGTTAATTACATCCGGAGATATTGTAACCTAAAGTTGACGCCTGAAACCTCCGACGTTCAGTTGCGTGTTGTTACAAACATGGACATCGTCAGCGCTTTCACCCGTTTCATGTGTCGCTACATCAGCAATTACATGGTGATGACTTTAATCATCGAGTGCAATTCTGCCAATGGGCATTAACAGAGAATGCGTTGCAGTTCTACCTGTTTACCGATGAAGCGGGTTTCACAAACCACGGGGCAGTGAATCTACGGAACATGCATTACTGGTCCGTGGACAATCCTCGCTGGCTCAGACAGGTAGAGCGACAGCGACCGTGGACTGTAAATGTATGGTGTGGAATCATTGGCGACCACCTTATTGGTCCTCACTTCATTGCAGGGGCCCAAACAGCCGCAACATACATCGAGTTTCTACAGAATGATCTGCCAACGTTGCTCGAAAATGTCGCACTGCAAACGCGTCGGCGTATGTGGTATCAGCATGATGGTGCACCTGCACATTCCGCAATTAACACTAGGCTGACCCTTGACAGGATGTTCGTCGGGCGTTTCATAGGACGTGGAGGACGCATAAATTGGCCAGCCCGTTCTCCTGATCTTACACCTCTGGACTTCTTTCTGTGGGGTACGTTAAAAGAGATATGCCTACAACCCCAGAGGATATGAAACAACGTATTGTGGCAGCCTGCGGCGACATTACACCAGATGTACTGCAGCGTGTACGACATTCATTACGCCAGAGATTACAATTGTGTGCAGCAAATGATGGCCACCACATTGAACATCTATTGGCCTGACATGTCGGGACACACTCTATTCCACTCGGTAATGGAAAACGGAAACCACGCGTTTACTTGTACCTCACCCCTCATGGTAATGTACATGTGCATTAGTGAAAAAGACCAATAAAAAGGTGTTAGCATGTGGACGTAATGTGCTGTTCCAGTCTCTTCTGTACCTAAGGTCCATCACCGTTCCCTTTGGATCCCTACGTAATTCTGTGTTCTCCGATACACCGAGTGGAATAGAGTGTGTCCCGATATGTCAGGCCAATAGATGTTCAATGTGGTGGCCATCATTTGCTGCACACAATTGCAATCTCTGGCGTAATGAATGTCGTACACGCCGCAGTACATCTGGTGTAATGTCGCCGCAGGCTGCCACAATACGTTGTTTCATATCCTCTGGGGTTGTAGGCACATCACGGTACACATTCTCCTTTAACGTACCCCACAAAAAGAAGTCCAGAGGCGTAAGATCAGGAGAACGGGCTGGCCAATTTATGCATCCTCCACGTCCTATGAAACGCCCGACGAACATTCTGTCAAGGGTCAACTTAGCGTTAATTGCGGAATGTGCAGGTGCACCATCATGCTGATACCACATACGTCGACGCGTTTCCAGTGGGACATTTTCGAGCAACGTTGGCAGATCATTCTGTAGAAACGCTATGTATGCTATTTGGGACCCTGCAATGAAGTGAGGACCAATGTGGTGGTCGCCAATGATTCCGCACCATACATTTACATTCCACGGTCGCTGTCGCTCTACCTGTCTGAGCCCGCGAGGATTGTCCACGAACCAGTAATGCTTGTTCAGCAGATTCACTGCCCCGTGGTTTGAGAAACCCGCTTCATCGGTAAGCAGGTAGAACTGCAACGCATTCTCTGTTAATGCCCATTGACAGAATTGCACTCGATGATTAAAGTCATCACCATGTAATTGCTGATGTAGCGACACATGAAACGGGTGAAAGCGGTGACGATGCAGTATGCGCATGACACTACTTTGACTCAGTCCACCGGCTCGCGCAAAGTCCCGTGTACTCATGTGTGGGTGCATGGCAACAGCAGCTAACACACCAACTGCACCCGCTTCTCCTGTGACGGGCCTCTTACGGACCCGTTTGCGTGCTACGACCATACATGTTGCATACAGTTGGCGGTAGATGTTTGCAATGTGCGGCACTTGGATGCTCTCTGTCCGGGTACCGTTCTGCATACACCCTGCGGGCTTCAGCTGCATTTCGTCGACACTCGCCATAGATGAGTATCATCTCCGCCTTTTCAGCGTTAGAATACACCATGGTCACAGTTCCTACAACACTACACTATCACAGACGTCTGGTAACACGGTGTACTACACTTGGTCCGCGTGCGGAGACGAATGCAGAATAACAATAGCAGCAAGCGCTACATGCGGACACTGCGAGATCTAGACCAAACCACAACAGTGCACTACAGCCACGGTCGTCATCGTAACCATGTCCCTGCAGATGTTGCTCGCCGACCGTGGCCCGTGTTTGTTACAACACACAACTGAACGTCGGAGGTTTCAAGCGTCAACTTTAGGTTACAATATCTCCGGATGTAATTAACATGTTACAATGCAACAAACGGCACTGATTACGTATTTGTTTATATGTTCAGATGTGCTAACAAAACTAACGTGGTTACATTTTAAAAAAACGTAGGTTTGTGTTAAAAAACATACTTCCGTGCATTTTTGTATAGTTTGTATTAAACAATTACACTAGCCCCTCTCCTCACGTTCTGTCTGTGCAACCGGTTCGTCAGTATTTGATGTGGTTTACGAAATATATCCAGAGGTAACGTTAGGTGACTCACCCTGTATATATATATATATATATATATATATATATATATACAGGGTGAGTCACCTAACGTTACCTCTGGATATATTTCGTAAACCACATCAAATACTGACGAACCGTACATAATTTTGCAGGTTCATATATATATATATATATGGACCTGCGAAATTATGTACGGTACACAAGTTTTAAAATGGCTCAGACAACACTCGGAGTTTGATGGACTCGATCCAGCGGAGTGCCTCGTGGGATGCTTGACGGAGCTTCTCAATGCCACCAGGGAAGCGTTTGATTGGACAGTCATTCACAATGTGGCTCATTGTTTGGGTGTCACTACAGTCACTCACACTGTCACTTGAAAAGCCCCACTTGTGCATGTTGTATCTGCACCTACCGTCTACAGTTTGATATCTGTTTAACTGCACCCACACCGTCCTTGGTTGGTGGAAGCCTGGAACTTGAACTGTTGGATTGTCTACAAGTTCGTTGTTTCAGGTTCTTGTAGCTTGCCACTCGCGTTTCCACTCTGCGTCCTGATCGAATTCTGTGGATAGCATTTGGACTCCCATTTCATATGCTGGTCTTCTACGTTTAAGGCGTTTCCTGGGCACTGATAGCAAATCGTCATGAAGAGGGAACGAGTTGTTTTCAGAAACTTGCTGACAGAGGTTGTAAAGAGCAGCCTTTCGACGGAGGTCTGGTGGACAGATGTTTTAAAGCAATGGTATCCGGCAAGTAGGTGTAGATCGGACTGTACCACTAATTACTCTCATAACTGAGTTCAGTTGGATGTCTACTTTCACTACGTGGGCGCTTCAGAGCCAAACTGGTGCACAGTATTCAGTTGCAGAATATACCAGTGCAAGGGATGCTCCTCAGAGGACTGATGTGGTTGCCCGCCATGTACTGCTTGCCAGCTTTCTCACATGGTTTACTCGTGTTTGCCAGGTTGGAATGGTGTTTTATGTACGTTAAAGTTCTGTCCAGAGTGCCTCCCAGGTATTCTGGGCTTTCGTTATATCTGACTGTGCCAAGAGGGCCGAACTGTGATCTTTGCTGATGAAAGGCGATTATAGAGGTGGAACAGGCTTACCTCGGTTTTAGAAACATTTGGTCTCAGTCGCCATGTCTGAGAATACCCATAAAGCTTAGTAAAGCTGTTCGTCAGGTGTTCTTCACATTCAGAAAGGTCTTCACTCTGATATGAAATTGCGAGGTCACCTTCATATTGAAATCTTCGGCGGGTCAAATTCGGCAGGTCAGCTGTGTAAAGGTTGAATAACACTGGCTCAAGAACACACCCCTGAGGTAGACCGTCACTGAGTACATGCCATCTGCTTTTCTCTTCTCCTTGATGTACTTTAAACCGCCTATTGCTTAACATGTTACTTAAGAGGTTGCCTAGAGTTCTGCAAGGTATTGATAATTCCAACAGTGATTACGAAATTAACAACAATATTAAAGTTATACAAATGGCACTGTTCAGGGCCAACTGGAAACGTACTTACTATATAACTGTTATAGTACGTATGGGTAATATGGTCTCAGTAAGCGAGCATGTTGTAAATGTAAGTGGCGTGTGTTACTTAACAGGGAGCTATATCAAACAGAGGCCATTTCAAAAGCCCAATACCGTATTATACAGATGTGTGGTCTCCTGCAGTTGAATTTTGTTTTTCAGGATTGGTTACACTGCTGTCAGACTGGCAGCTAGTTTTCGGTCTGGTTGGTTACAGGTGGCGCGCATCGTCGAGAGCCGTTCGCCAGAGTACCCGGTTGGACGTCACGTGGTCGCATCATTAGGATGGCGTGACCAAACAGTGATCAGCGTGGCGCCGACGGATGACGACACCCTGCCGCCGGTTCTGGTGCCTGACCTTGGAGACCTGCCACGGTCGCTGGCGCTGGGAGTATTGGGCGTGACGGGAGCCACCGCCTACTTCGGACTGCTCGACATCTGCGACCCCAAGCCTGGGGAGGTGGTGGTCGTCAGTGGCGCGGCGGGTGCCGTGGGCTCCATAGTCGGGCAGATAGCGCGCATCAAGGGCTGCAAGGTCATCGGCATTGCGGGCTCCGACGTAAAGGTAATCATTTAGTGTGAGTTTTCCCATTTACTTCTTTTCCCTTTTTATTTGGCAATTTCCTAAGAGTGAAGACTACTTCGTTAAGGGCCGAACAAATGACAGTACCATCCATGGAAGAGATATTTCCGGTGTGAAATTTTCACTCTGCAGCGAAGTGCGCTCTAATATCAAACCTCCTGGCAGATTCGAGCTGTGTTAGGGACTGAGACTCGAACTCGGGACCTTTGCCTTTCGCTGGCAAATACACACCCAGAAGGGCGTCTGTGAAGATCGGAAGGTAGGAGTCGAGGTACTGGCAGAATTGAAGCTGTGAGGGCGGGTCGTCGATCGTGCTTTGGTAGCTCAGTATGTAGAGCACTTGCCTGCGAAAGGAAAAGGCCCCGGGTTCGAGTTTCGGTCTCTCACACATTTTAATCGGCCAGGAAGATTCATTTCAGCGCACATCCGCTGCAGAGTAAAAATTTCATATTGGAAATGTCCCCCAGGCTGCGGATAAGCCATGTCTCCGAAATATTCTTTCTTCCAGGAACGCTAGCTGTGCAAACTTCGCAGAAGAGCTTCTGTGAAGTATGGAAGATATGAGACGCGGTACTGGCAGAATTGGAGCTGTGAGGGTGGATCGTGAGTCGTGATGGTGAGCTCAGTCGGTAGAGCACTTGTCCGCGAAAGGGAAAGGTCCCGAGTTCGAGTCTTGGTCCCTCACACAGTTTTAATCCGCTTTAACTATCATGGAAGAAGTACTTTAAAACAGGGTGGGGCATATCAGCAGTAGGGAGTTCGCATTCTGGTAATTACAGACTGGAAATGGAAACTTGATTCCATTGTATCGCTATGACGTGTGGCACACTGCGTATACCAGGAGGAATCAATAATATTCCGGGGTACAAAGGGACGACCATTTGAATCGAAAAACTTCACCTGGACATATGCCCAGTTCCGAATGGTTTCCAAGATTGAACACATTTATCGTCCATGTTTCGCTTCTATATATGCCTACACTCCTTACAAATACTTTCAGAAAAGACTTCCTGACACTCATGTCTATACTTGATGTTAACAAATTTCTTTTCTACAGAAACGATTTTCTTGTCATTGACAGTCTGCATTTTATCATTTTATATTCTCCCTACTCAACCTTCATCAGTTATTTTCCTTCCCAAATAGAAAAACTCGTCTTCTACTCTATGTACTTCATTTCCTAATCTAATTCCCTCAGCATCATTTGATTTTAATTCCACTACATTCCACTATTCTCGTTTTGCTTTTGTTCATGTTCATCTTATATCTTCCTTTCAAGACACTGTCCATTCCGTTCAAATGGTCTTCCCTGTCATTTGCTGTCACTGACAGAATTATGATGTCATCGTCAAACCGCAATTTTTTTTCTTCTTCCTGGACAATAATTCCTACTCCAAATGTTTGCTGCTTGCTCAGTATACAGATTGAATAACATTGGGGATAGACTACAACACTGTCACACTCCCTTGTCAACTACTGCTTTCCCTTCGTGCCCCTGAACTCTTACAACTGTCGCCTGGCTTCTATACAAATTGTAAATAGCCTTTCTCTAAGTCTACAAATGCTATAAACGGAGGTTTGCCTTTCCTTAACCTATCTTCGAAGATAAGTCATAGGGTCAGTATTGGCTCAAATGTTCTTACATTTCTACGGAATCCAAGCTGGCCTTCTTCGAGGTCGGCTACTGCCAGTTTCTCCATGCGTCTGTAAACAATTGGTGTTAGTATTTCGCAACGGTGACTTATTAAACTAATAGTTCGGCAGTTTCCACACCTGTCAGCACCTGCTTTTATTTGGAATTGAAATTCCAGTTATAATTTAAAAATATTTTGAGGCAGTACCTACTCCCAGGTAACATAAATTTCCATTTTCAGTACACGGAAAAATGGTTAGACATCGGAGAAACATAGTTCATTTCTAAGTATCATATGTTCCATGGTAAAAAGCCTACTGGCATTTCAACATAGAAGATGCTGCACGTCTGAGGAAGTATGGATTAACCACCCAAAATATGGCTGCCCAAATCATAACCGATCCCCACCATGCTCCACACCTGGGACGTAAACTTGGCCAGAAGCTGGAAACGATGTGCAACCAGACTCATCAGTCCGAATATCATTTTTATCTTGCTCTATTGACAGTGTTTTGAGGTTTCGGCTGCATATTTTCTGTTACGGTAATTTTATTGTGACTGATACCTGGTTTTGGAACTACGGCTCGCCCTACGAGTCCCTGAATATGTTGTTTTGGTACTGACAGGTTTCGCGAGTGGGACATGCAGTTCTGCAATCCATTTTCCGTCACAGTTTTCTTCAATATCACAAGCTGCGACATTGTCGCGAGTAAAACAATGATTCGAATATATAATAAATTTCCTTCACTTTAGAACTTTTAACATCGCAGCGCGTCAGCAATCGTGAATAATTTAATGATTATAAAGAATGCGCCTCGACTGCAAATTGAAACCGGATGTTAACCTAGGTTTCGGCGCGGATAACCACGGTTTCATCGGAACACGCTAAAACTACAAACTGCCTATAGAGGCATGGTCCAACATGAACACAGAACGCCCAAAAGGCAAAAGACTCGCATAAGATGTAAAATAAACGGTACGTGTGTACCATGTCAATAGCTGTACTTACAAGGGAACCTCTCCATCGCACCCCCCTCAGATTTAATTATAAGTTGACACAGTGGATAGGCCTTGAAAAACTGAACACAGATCACTCGAGAAAACAGGAAGAAGTTGTGTGGAACTATGAAAATAATAAGCAAAATATACAAATTGAGTAGTCCATGCGTAACATATGTAACATCAAGAAGGGTCTGAGCTCAGGAGCGCCGTGGTCCCGTGGTTAGCGTGAGCAGCGGCGGAAGGAGAGATCCTTGGTTCAAGTCTAACCTCGAATTAAAAGTTTCTTTTTCAGACAATTATTTTGTGAAGCTGCACAGGTAAACAAAGCAGTTTTGTTTACGTGATCGTGTGTCAATTATCAAACTTCAGGCACTCACACATAATCAACTTCGCTCTCCAAAATTCCAGGCCATGTTCAGATTTGCTTGGACATATGCAGCATTTGACGGTCTACACACGGAAAAATTTGAAAACGATAAAGACATATGTTTTGACAGAGCACAGGGAAAACTGTGCGACTGTGAAACTGTTGCTTTCATTTGTTGCAGTTTATGTGACAAACTCTTATGTTTTCATCACTTTTTTGGGAGTGATTATCACATCCACAAGAAAACCTAAATCGGGCAAGGTAGAAGAATCTTTTACCCATTCGCCAAGTGTACAAGTTACGTGAGTCGACAACATATTCCTGTCATGTGACGCACATGCCGTCACCATTTTCGTATAGAATATATCAGACGTGTTTTCCTGTGGAGGAGTCGGTTGACCTAGGATCTTGCAATCAAATGTTTCCGGTTCCCATTGGAGAGGCACGTCCTTTCGTCTACTAATCGCACGGTTTTGCGGTGCGGTCGCAAAACACAGACACTAAACTTATTACAGTGAAAAGAGACGTCAATGAACGAACGGACAGATCATAACTTTGCGAAAATGAAGAACGTAAATTTTTCACTCAAGGGTAGACTTGAACCAAGGACCTCTCGTTCCGCAGATGCTCACGCTAACCACGGGACCACGGCGCTCCTTAGCTCAAGGTATCCTTGTTTTTGCCTATCTTGCGCATGGACTACTCAGTTAGTATATTTTGCTTATTTTTTTCATAGTTCCACACAACTTCTTCCTGTTTTCTCGATTGATCTGTGTTCCGTTTTTTAAGGCCTATCCACTGTGCCAACTTACAACTAAATCTGAGGGGGGTGCGATGGGGAGGTTCCCTTGTTAGCTCAAACGTCAGAAGCGTGCTTCCTCACCGGAGCAAACGTTCGGTGGGCCGCGGGCTCTCAGGTAAACTCTACCTGAGAGCTAGTACAGCTATTGACATGGTACACACGTACCGTTTATATTACATTTTAAGCGAGTCCTTTACCCTTTTGGGCGTCCTGTATTATTGTTGGACCATGCCTCTTTAGGCAGTTTGTAGTTTTAGTGTGTTCCGAAGAAGGAGTGGTTATCCGCGCCGAAACCTAGGTCGACATCCGGTTTCAATTTGCAATCGAGGGGGATTCTTTATAATCCGTTACTTTACGTATATGATCACAAACTTTTTTTCAACAGATTACCGGTTTCGGTGTATAATAACCATCTTCTGATCTGTTTTATAAAAACAATGTCCTATGGCAGCAGTACATTAGGACACTGTTTTTATAAAACAGATCTGAAGATGGTCATTATCGACCGAAACTGATAATCTGTTGACAAAAAGGTTGTTACCAAAGACGTGAAGTAAGGAAATGTTTTCTTCAACGACCATTTGTCACGATCAGTCACCACATACATTAGTCCGCGTTGTCACTTAGCAGACGATGTTTCTCCACTTTCCTTGTATGCGGTATAAATCCAGAATACGGTACCTCTTGAAACTCCAGCAACTTTAAGTATGGAAGCACCCATCATACAACCACAAACAGTTTGCCCACTTTCAATTTTACTCATCTCCAGCACAATCCACTCGCAACTACACAGACCAGTGGTTGTGGTCACGACTGTCATTTGTAACGTTTTGAGGAGATTCACAGGTGCCGTTCGTGGCCAAATACAACAGCGCAACAAGCGGGTTTCGCTAGTACTTACACTTAAGTTCAAGTATATATATTTACATGTAAATAATTTTCTTTCTCTGTTGCATCCTATCTGCAGGTCAAGTGGCTGAAGGAGGAGCTAGGTTTCGACCACGCCTTCAACTATAAGACGGTGAACGTTGAGAAGGCGCTGAAGGAGGCTGCCCCAAATGGCGTTGACGTCTACTTCGACAACGTGGGAGGCGAACAGAGCAGTGCGGTGATTGCTAACATGCGGCACCGCGGCCGCATATCCGTGTGCGGCTGCATCTCTACCTACAACGCCACCAAGGTGGCCATGGCGCCCGTCGTCCAGATGCACATGGTCGGAAAGGAACTCAAGATGGAGGGCTTCATTGTGACCCGGTGGCTGGGCCAGTGGGACAAGGCGTTTAAGGAGATGGCACAGTGGATCAAGGAGGGAAAACTCAAATACAGGGAGACGGTCACAGAGGGCTTTGAGAACACGCCAGAGGCTTTCATCGGTATGCTCAGGGGCGAGAACCTGGGTAAAGCTGTCGTTAAAGTGTGACATCACTTGTCCGTGTATCTGGAATTCAAGAGTTGGAGCTCTACATTAAGGAAAGTCAGAGCAAACACTTCGCCAAAAGTGGCACATATTATAAATTGAAAAACAGTCGCCAGCTTATATTACAGTGGGTTTCCAGCCATATCACGACTTTTGTAAATAAGTGGGATTGTCGATTTCGTCAGACGTTTGTATCAGAATTAATTTGTTATTTCTGTGTGGATATAAATAGAAACTTTGTAATAACACAGGAGTCGTTACTAATTTACCCCTCACACCACTTAAACCTACATTCTACATATACTATAATTTATTTACATTTTCTTCACCATTTAAAAAATGGTTCAAATGGCTCTGAGCACTATGGGACTTAACATCTGTGGTCATCAGTCCCCTGAAACTTAGAACTACTTAAACCAAACTAACCTAAGGACATCACACATATCCATGCCCAAGGCAGGATTCGAACCTGTCCCCACAGCAGTCACGCGGTTCCGGACTGAGATTACTTTTTAAGTGCTTTATTGCCTGGCACAGCCACACGAGTTGTAAAACGAATTACGGAACAGTACAAAGCTTTATATTTGAGCTTTGTGTTAATTCTTCACAAATGCCATTATCAATGTGATTTATTAAGATACTTGCTGGTACGAATGAGTTTGGGCTTTTGCTCTGACTCCTTCCATTTTAAGTGGATAAGTTGCTAAACTGAATTTATTTTCGCTCACGTGGTTATTTTCATGATTTGAATCAGTTCCTTGTACTGGTATTTGGTGAATTAGGGTCTCTTGCCAGCTGCTTTTGTATGATGTTGATTGTGTGGGATTAATGTGTACATGTTGGGCATCAAAAGATATCAGTTTTCACATTTTAGATCTATACGTCTTATATATTGTGGCTTAATTCGGCAGAGTTTTAGATACTTCCGTTCTTCTCTATTTTTAATGTGCAGCTAAATTAAACAGTGGACTTTGCAATGTGGTGTGTTGGAGGATTACTGGATCTGATAAGTAGGCTCATGGGGCTATTGCTATCACGCAGTTTGGGCAGGTTTCTAAGTATTTGTGGTGTTGACCTTTATTTGTGACTGAGACACTTCCATTTGCTGTGTTTTTTGAGTTTCGTTTGGGCTCTAGTAATAGGATCAGAATTTATTTCTCAAACATTGTATTCTGAAACAATCTTTGTTTTAGTCATGTATTCATGTGTATTTATGAACAATTCTGTGTCATTTTGTCATATTCTGTGGCTGTTTACTCTCTTCCCTGTAGCTTACTTTTTCCTTATTAACTTTATTGTTAATGCTTCTTTGTTTATCTTCCTGAATTTTTATTTCAGTTTTCTTCCTTTTGATGAAGCCATTTGTGTTGACTATTTCAATGTACAGGTGTGAGGGTTATAAGTGCCGATATTTTTATTCATTACTGAGGACTGTGTAATGAACAGCATAACATCGGTATTTACTACATTCACAGACTAATAATTATAACTCTCAGGAGTAGTATGTTTTTAGGTTGGTTAGTACCTCTGAGTATATGTGGCAATATCAAGCCACCAGTTCTTATTTTCCCCTGGACAGCAGGTAAGTTCTTGAAGTGTGGTCACGTGCAAGCAAATATTGTGAGTCTATACTGCCAGGTGTCGTCCACTTAGTGGCGAAGTTATGTCCATGCAGAAAACATCAGGAAGTAGTGGCGAAGTTATGTCCACGCAGAAAATATCAGGAAGTAAATTATTTAACATGTTGGCAATAGAACTTTTAGACACAGAGAAGAAAGAGCTAACAAACTGAAGTGGGTACATATTAGCATCCCAATGATCGCAATATCTCGGCCTGTGCCCCAAACGCAAGCGCGCGCACGCGTGCGCGCACACACACACACACACACACACACACACATACACATACACACACATACATACATGTCTCTTCGAAAAAAAGTGTGGCCCGATGGCAAAATTTTGCCGTACACCTGCACCACAAAATGACCTTTTCAGGATGAAGTGGTACTGGTTGATTTGCGTTTGCATTTTCCGTTGCCCATATTCGAAAGTTCTGTTTGTTGACATATCCTGTCAGATGGTAGTGGGCTTCGCCTGTCCACAAAATCTTCAACGTCCCGTCATTATCCACTTCCACGCGAGCAAGAAATTCTGAAGCAAAGGTCTCTTGCTGGCAGGTCAACAGGAAGCAACTCGTGCACATGGGTAATTTTGAATGGATAGCGACGAAGGAGGTTTCGTAGGATTTCACGAACCGTGCTTACGGATGTGTCTAATGTTCGGGCAATTCTCCGTGCACTACACGTTTACACGTCACCATTCGTCTCCTCCTGCATTGCTGTAACCACTACTTACACTGACGTCGAATAAATTCGATTCCTCCCTCTATCAGGTTGCACACAAAATGAACACGTCATTTCTAATTTCCGAATCATTTCCTCCAGACCCACGGCAGTCATCGGGCAAACACCTTTTTTCATACCCTTTGCTGTCCGGAACTTCAGCAGAGCACGTGTACTCAGTCATCATTCTTGTAATACAACTTTACGAGCACAGCGCTATACCGCATTGAGAGAGTCATGGCGAACGTCACAGACGCGAAAGAAGGAAAAGCCTTGTACCTGGCGTGTTTATACCAACTTCAATGTTTCGTGCGCATGACAGGTGTTTTCGTTTACGTATTCTGACACATACAGCGCCATCTGTTGATCAATTTTCACGTTTTTTTTTCCTATGCCATATGTTTTCCACCTTCTCTTATAATATCCGTTGAAATTTGCCTTCATTGAGACCAGTGGTATTATCTCTACAGCGTTTCGAAAGTTTAACATTAATTATAATCACAAAGTTGATCTATAGATCTCTCTGCTCCTAACTTAGCTTTGTGATGCAGGGAAACGCTAATTACTTTTACGTAAGTACAAGTTGGATCTGAATGATTTTGATTGCACATTTCGTTGTTTTTTGCCCTGTGGAGTCTGATGATGATCTTCTTGTAGGTATTGTAGGGCGGCAACGGAAATGCTTGACAGGCAGTATTAACATTGTCAATTTCTGCATCTTCTGTTTCTTAGTTGCTACTTTAATTATGTATGTTTCTCATGTCGATAAGAATAAGACGTTAACCATCCTGGTGTTCCGTAACTTCAGGTCGGACTAAAATCGATAGTAACGAAGTAATATTAATGTGACCACCTGTCAAAAGCCTAAAAGCCACGTTTGTAGCGCCGATCACGGAAGGATGTTCAGGAAGAGAGTCAGTTAGGTTTTACAAGATACCAACTGGAATGTGAAGTCATGCCGATTCTAGTGCCGTGGTCAACTGCGCTCGATATCTCGGGTGAGGACCTATGTCGTGAACAACCCACCGAGGTGGTCTCAAATATGCTATTTATATCTGGGGAGTGTGGTGGCCAGGGTTGTACGGTACAACCACCCTAGTACTCTACGAACCACGCCAATACACTTCGAGAAGTATGACGTGTTGCACTGGGCCGCTTGCAGATGCCATCGTCCGGAAGAAAACAATCCGCATGTAGTGGTGGGTATGGTCGTGAAGGATAAGTGCATGCTTGTGTTGATCAACCGTATCTTCAGAATGACGACATCACCGACTGAACGCCACGAAAACATTCCCCAGGCCATAATTCTACCTCTTCCGCCATGGACCCCTCCGAAGGTTGTGGCGAGTTGTTTTCTTTTTCCGACGGAGCATAAAAAGTGAGTCAACTGAGAGAACCACCTGTCGCCACTCTGCGCTACTGGCGCGCAAATTCCAACCTTCGTCGGCGATGAACGCCAGTCAGCATGGGTGCATGATCCGTGTGCTTCCCGTAAAGGCCCGTGCGCAACAACATTCACTGATTTGTCGTTGAGGAGACATTGTTGGTAGCTTCTTGGTTCATATGGGCGTCACTTGCTCAACATTTGCTGGCCTCTTTTCGTGTACACATCTCCGCAGCCGTCATTCACTCTTGCCATCTTTGGTCCTCAGTGTTCCACAGTTGACTCGGTATCACTTCTGGACAGCGCCATTTCACCATGGACGGTATACTTTAACCATGGCTGTACGTGAACAGTTTATAAACTTAACCGTTTTGAACGTGCTTCCAGCCTTTGCCCGAAAGCCAATGATCAAGCCTTTTTGGGCTTCACATATATCGCTCATTTTCCACAATATCACAACGATTGCACTGTTTTACGTGTCGTCCAGGCACGCTTTATATTCTCCATTGCTAGTCCAGCCACCTGCCTTCTGTCAGTGGTTACTACACGCTGACGTCAAACATAGGCGGACTTCATATTAATGTTCCTCGAACTTGTATGTTAGCCAGTCAACAACGTCAGTTATATTTTTCTAATGTGGAACATGATGTATCAGCTTTTCTCCCATAAAATGATGTTTGGTGAAGTTAAACTCTCTTGGAAGACTTCTAAGAAATTCAGGCATTTATGGTTCCTTGAATATTACGGGGGCTATTCGGAAAGTAAAGTCCGATCGGTCGGGAAAAGGAAACCACTTTAAAAACGAAATTTGTTTTATTTGCAACAGTTAGCTACACCTTCAAATTACTTATCTACGTAGACATTTGTCGTAGCATTGTACCCACTTTGAAAGACCCTCGTCATAGAAGGCAGCCACCAGTGCTTTCTGCCAATTCTATATGCACGTCTACAGGTCTGTGCCAGAATGTTGTCCTCATAGCCAGCGGTACAATTACAGGCTGTATTGTGGGTGATCACACTTTCCCATCGAAAACGCTGCAATAACTTCTTCTACACGCCTAGAGCGTGGCCGAGAATTGGCAACATTTCACAGTTATGTTATGTGGGTTACAGAACATCAGGCGAAATCTCTCACCATGCCCTCATACAAGGTGGGAGACACTATTTTCTAGGCATGTTTACGTGCTCACTATGCGTTCAGAACTGAAAAGAGCGATGTGACGCTATCGACACATATACTGGAGACACTGCCCACCACATATGTGAAAAGTATCGTAGGATTCTCACAGTGGTTTCCATTTCGCGCCTGATTGGACCTTACTTTCCGAATAGCCCTCGTACGTGAAAGAACAGACTCTGCAAGCACATAGCAGACGACATTTTCATCAAATTTTATCGTATTTTACTTGGAATACAGTAACTTAACAGTGCTAATATGTGTTGGAAGTGCTCAATATTTGTGTGTGTGTGTGTGTGTGTGTGTGTGTGTGTGTGTGTTCTCCTGCATTTGTTCTGTCATGAGCCCATTTAAAATGTCTTTATGATTTCTACTGTTCTTTTGATATTTTCTTAACAATCTGTTCTGGTTCGTTTACCATGTATCATAGGATTATAGCACTGTTGCATGAACCATGGAACTTACTGAGGAGGGGACGCACACACATCTCTTTGACTCAGGCAACCATATCACAGGTGCATCTACATTAGTGGATTATCAGCAGATAACCCAGACACACCTGTGGTTCCTGAAGCAGGAGCCTTTTCAGGGGCTGCAGCGGCAACAGTCTGAATAGCTGATTGATCTTCTCTTGTAACATCAGCCAACATAGCCTTGCTGTGTTTGTACTGTGAAAGGAAGAAAGTAAGGGAAAACTGAACTCATTATTATTTTTCCCGAGAGCATGAAACTCTATCATATGGGTTAACGATTATGGCATCCTCTTTGGTAAAACTTTCTGGTGATTAAATAGCCTCAAATTAGGCTCTCCGGATAGGGACTACTATGGAATATGTCGTGACGAGGAAAAAATTGCCTTGTAAGGATCATGGCATGGAATTTTAGAACCCTTTATCGAGTAGGTAGGTTAAAGAATGGATTGGTTGAAGTTAGATATATTGAGAATCAGCGGAGTGTGGTTGGGGGGAGAATAAGTCTTTATGTCAAATGAGAAAAGGGCTATATACACAAAACCATACAGGGACAGTGCAGGAGTAGGCCTAAGACTGAATAAGAAAATGGGTAATCTACTAAGAACGGCATAGTGAATGCATTATCGTAGCCAAAATAGACAGGTAGCCAACACCCACCCCTACAGCACATGATTTTCCAGTATAAGTAGCTCTACAGAAGTTGAAGAAATTGACAATATGTATGATGAGATACAGAAAAATATTTATGTAGCTAAGAGAGACAATAATTTAATTGCGAGGGTGACTGAAATTCGATAGTAGGGAAAGGAGGAGAAGGAAAAATAATAGGAGAACGTCGCTTGAAGCAAAAAGAATAACAGAGGTAGCAACATCCTAGAATTTTGCTCAGAGCCTAAATTAATCATCCCTTATAAGAAACATAACGACACGGGAATGTTTCAGTTTGATTACATGACGTTTCGACAGAGATTTAGAAATCACATTTTGAACTCCAAGACTTTTCCAGTAGAAAATGTGGACTCTGACCATAAATTTTTGCTTATCAACTGTAGATTGGAACTGATGAAACTGCGGAAATAAAGGAACGTAAGGAGATGGGACCCATTATTAAGTTTTTGTCGCATTAGGTTGCTTCAGAGGGCCCATCAGGATAGGATAAGGTAAAACATGGGAAATGAATGCAAAATAAGTAGAAGAGGTAGATGTGAGAGACGAAATAGGAAACGCAGCAGAGGGATCACGGAAGTAAAGAAGCAGGGCATTTCAAAGCAGGAGATATTGAATTTAACTGATAAAAATCGGCAACATTAAAATGCAGCAAATGAGTCAGATGAAAGAGAATACAGCCGCCAAAAAAGTGAGATTGGCAAAAAGTGCAAAATGGCTAAGTGGGAATGTCCAGAGGAGATATGATAAACTGCAGGAGGATGCGTAAATAGGAGAAACATAGATTGTCCACGCACATTAGTGAGACCGCCGGCCAAAAGCTGAAAAACCACCCTCTGCAGCGCAAACAGCTGCGTGATGTGCAGGAAGAGAGTCATTGAGGTTGTGGAAGGTAACGACAGGGATTTGGAGCCATGCGGACTAGAGTACCGCGGCCAGATGAGATATTTTACTCGGTTGATAGTACGCGGCACGAGTGGCCCAATAAAGGATGTCCCACAGATCACGAATCTGGTGGATTTAGTGACCAGGGAAGCACTGTAAACCCACCCTGATGCTGCGAACTGTGACACGTTGCATAGTCCATCTTGCCAAGGAAAAATAAACTGCATGTCGGGGTGTCATAGTTCCAAAGGATAGACGTAGATTTGGGTTCATCCATTGTGCCATCCAAAATGGTATGATCTCTCAGGGAATGCCACGAAAACATTCTCCATACCATAGTGCCTCGTCCTTCGGCCTCGAACCTTACGACGATTGTTGTGGGATGTTTGCTTTCAGACGTTTCATGCTTTGCCCGCCAACGGCCCTCTGTGCCGTAGAGCATAAAACTTAATTTATCTGGAAATACCCCATGTCGCCACACAGTGGACTACCACTTGTGGTATTGGAGTGCCAATAACAGCTTTCATCACCGATGAATAGCATTCAGCATGAGTTCATCAGCCATGCACCTGCTTTGGAGGTCTGTATACAACATTCTTTCATCGGTCGTTGGGGAGATACTGTTAGTTGTTCCTTGGTTCATCTGGGTGGTCAGTTGTTCAACAGGTGCACGTCGCCTTTGTTCATCCTTGCCATCTATTGAGCGTGGTGCATCAGAATTGCCTAGCGCCGGTTTTGAGTAGCATTATTTGCCGTGTGCGGTGTATTTTAAGTACGGTGGCTGTGAACAGTTTAGAAACTTGGGCGATTCTGAACCTCTTGCACCCTCGGCCCAGAAACCAATCATCATGGCCCCTTATGCGTCAGATAAATAGCTCCGGTTCAGAATTACGACGACGGTTGTAGTGTTTTTCTGTTGCCTCAAACATGCATCATTAAATCTGGCAGAAAACCCAAAGAGATTCTCGTCATTCATAAAGCACAACAGTGGCAAGACGCAATCATTACCTTCACTGCGTTATAACAACGGTGAAGTCACTGATGTCACTAACACCAAAGCAGAGCTATTAAACACGGTTTTCCGAAACTCCTTCACCAAAGAAGACGAAGTAAATATTCCTGAGTTCCAATCCAGAACAACTGCCAAGATGAGAAACATGGAAGTAGATATCCTCGGTGTAACAAAGCATCTTAAATCACTTAACAAAAGGAAGGCCCCCGGTCCAGATTGTGTACCAGTCAGGTTCCTCTCAGAGTATGCTGATACAATAGCTCCATATTTAGCAATTACATGCAACCACACGCTCACAGAAAGATCCGTACCTAGAAACTGGAAAATTGCTCAAGTCACGCCAATACCCAAAAGGGAAGTAGGAGTAATTTGGAGTAGGGTTTTGCAACATACACTGCATTCGAACATTATGAAGTACCTCGAAGAAAACGATTTATTGACACATAGTCAGCACGGGTTCAGAAAATATCGTTCTTGTGAAACTCATGAATTAATAAGTGCTATCGACGGGGGATGTCAAATTCATTCAATATTTTTAGATTTCCAGAAGGCTTTCGACACCGTTCATCATAAGTGTCTTCTAACCAAACTGCATGCCTACGGAGTATCGCATCAGTTGTGCGACTGGATTTGTGAATTCCTGTCAGAAAGATCACTGTTCGTAGTAATAGACGGAAAGACACCGAGTTGAACAGAATTAATATCCGGCGTTCCCAAAGGAAGTTCCTGATTTATATTAACGACATAGGAGACAATCTGAGTAGCCTTCTAAGATTGTTTGCAAATGATGCTGCCGTTTACCGTCTTGTTAAGTCATCAGATGATCAAAACGACTTGCAAAATGATTTAGATTAGATATCTGTACGGTGCGAAAAGTGGTGATTGACCCTGAATAAAGAAAAGTGTGAAGTTATTCACATGAGTACTAAAAGAAATCAGCTAAATTTCGATTACGTGATAAGTCATACAGATCTGAAGACTGTAAATTCAACTAAATACTTGGGGTTTAAATTACAAATAACCTAAATTGGAACGATCAAATAGATAATATTGTGGGTAGCGCAAACCAAACACTGCGATTCATTGGCAGAACACTTAGAACGGTCAACAGGTCTACTAGAGAGACTGGTTACACCACGCTTGTCCGCAATATTCTGTAGTATTGCTGTGCGATGTGTGACCCGCATCAGGTGTGACTGATGGATGACATCGAAAAAGTACAAAGAAGGGCAGCTCGTTTTCTATTATCGCGAAGTAGTGGAGACAGTGTCACAGATATGATACGTGAATTGGAATAACAATCATTAAAACAAAGGCGTTTTTAGTTGCGACGGGACCTTCTCATGAAAGTTCAATCACCAGTTCTCTCCTCCGATTGCGAAAACATTCTGTTGCCACACACCTACATAGGGAGAAATGATCATCACGATAAAATAAGAGAAATCATGGCTCTCACAGACAAATTTAAGTGCTCGTTCTTCCCGAGTGTTGGTCGGGAGTGGAACGGTAGAGAGACAGCTTGAAGGTGGTTCATTGAACCCTCTGCCAGGCACTTTGTTGTGAATAGCAGAATAATCACGTAGATGTTTAGATGCATTATCTACGTTAATGACTGGACCATGTAGATGTCAGGTCTCGAAAAATTAATGAGACCTATGGAGAAAAGAAAAGCATCTGTACGAACATTTAGGGCTCAATCGACAAGCCAGTACCAAGCAAAGGAGGGAAAGCTGTAGAGAGAAAGGAATATATAGAGTCCATATAAGGGAAACAAATTTGAAGACAGTGTTGTACAAGAGGAAGCAGGTGACGATGAGAGGAGACACGATCGTACAAGGAGACTTTGAAAAAAGACCGAAAGATCTAAGTTGAAACAGGGCCCATGGGACAGATAACATTCCCTCAGAATTGTTGGGAGCGACGGCCGTAATAAAATTAATCCACATGGAGTGCAAGATGTGTGAGACAAACAATACACCCTCCGTCTTCAGGAAAAGCCTAATAATAGTAATTCCACAGAAGACTGCCGGTGAGAGGTGTTAATACAAGCAAACCATCAGTTTAGTAAGCTGTGGTAGCAAAATATTGACACGAATTACGTACAGAAGAATGGAAAAATTACGTCGAAGCAGAATTTGGGGTGTATCAGTATGGGGTCTGGATAAACATAGGAACACGAATGACGATACTGACCCTATGACTTATCCTAGAAGACACGTTGAAGAAAAGCAGACATTAGTCCACAGCATTTTGGAGATTTAGAGAAAGCTGTTGACACTGTTGACTGGAGTAAACTCTTTGCAGTTGTGAAGAGAGCAACAATAGAATGCAGGTAGCTAAGGATTATTTACAAATTGTACAGAAACCAGACTGAAATTATAATTGTCAAAGATGTTGCTAGTGAAGCGATAGTTCGAACGGAGTGGGACAGGCTTCTAGTCTACCAGGCTGCATGATCATAACTAACAGAACTGTAGGAGAGAAAAGCGTATTGTGACAGCAGCCACTGAAGAGGCTTTTTAATAAATAGAAAGGCGTCTGGTCTTGATAAGACTCTTACTACAGTTGCAAAAGACTGACATTAAGCTGTACAGACTGTCAATAGCACGAAATCATTCTAAGAAATATTACTTTAAATTTTTTTGTTAAAAAAAAATCATTACAGCCATATTTATGAATGTACAAATCTAAAATTTTGCTTATATAAAGCCAAAAATTTGTATCATAACGGAAAAATGTAATAAAATATGTAAGATTAATATTTTTCCCGCAATTCCAATTACTAATTTTTTTATTGTCTATTTCATAAACCCCCCCCCCCCCCCATGAACCATGGACCTTGCCGTTCGTGGGGAGGCTTGCGTGCCTCAGCGATACAGATAGCCGTACCGTAGGTGCAACCACAATGGAGGGGTATCTGTTGAGAGGCCAGACAAACGTGTGGTTCCTGAAGAGGGGCAGTAGCCTCTTCAGTAGTTGCAAGGGCAACAGTCTGGATGATTGACTGATCTGGCCTTGTAACAATAACCAAAACGGCCTTGCTGTGCTGGTACTGCGAACGGCTGAAAGCAAGGGGAAACTACAGCCGTAATTTTTCCCGAGGGCATGCAGCTTTACTGTATGATTACATGATGATGGCGTCCTCTTGGGTAAAATATTCCGGAGGTAAAATAGTCCCTCATTCGGATCTCCGGGCAGGGACTACTCAAGAGGATGTCGTTATCAGGAGAAAGAAAACTGGTGTTCTACGGATCGGAGCGTGGAATGTCAGATCCCTTAATCGGGCAGGTAGGTTAGAAAATTTAAAAAGGGAAATGGATAGGTTGAAGTTAGATATAGTGGGAATTAGTGAAGTTCGGTGGCAGGAGGAACAAGACTTCTGGTCAGGTGACTACAGGGTTATAAACACAAAATCAAATAGGGGTAATGCAGGAGTAGGTTTAATAATGAATAGGAAAATAGGAATGCGGGTAAGCTACTACAAACAGCATAGTGAACGCATTATTGTGGCCAAGATAGATACGAAGCCCACACCTACTACAGTAGTACAAGTTTATATGCCAACTAGCTCTGCAGATGACGAAGAAATTGAAGAAATGTATGATGAAATAAAAGAAATTATTCAGATTGTGAAGGGAGACGAAAATTTAATAGTCATGGGTGACTGGAATTCGAGTGTAGGAAAAGGGAGAGAAGGAAACATAGTAGGTGAATATGGATTGGGGGACAGAAATGAAAGAGGAAGCCGCCTGGTAGAATTTTGCACAGAGCACAACATAATCATAACTAACACTTGGTTTAAGAATCATGAAAGAAGGTTGTATACATGGAAGAACCCTGGAGATATTAGAAGGTATCAGATAGATTATATAATGGTAAGAGAGAGATTTAGGAACCAGGTTTTAAATTGTAAGACATTTCCAGGGGCAGATGTGGACTCTGACCACAATCTATTGGTTATGACCTGTAGATTAAAACTGAAGAAACTGCAAAAAGGTGGGAATTTAAGGAGATGGGACCTGGATAAACTAAAAGAACCAGAGGTTGTACAGAGATTCAGGGAGAGCATAAGGGAGCAATTGACAGGAATGGGGGAAATAAATACAGTAGAAGAAGAATGGGTAGCTTTGAGGGATGAAGTAGTGAAGGCAGCAGAGGATCAAGTAGGTAAAAAGACGAGGGCTAGTAGAAATCCTTGGGTAACAGAAGAAATATTGTATTTAATTGATGAAAGGAGAAAATATAAAAATGCAGTAAGTGAAACAGGCAAAAAGGAATACAAACGTCTCAAAAATGAGATGGACAGGAAGTGCAAAATGGCTAAGCAGGGATGGCTAGAGGACAAATGTAAGGATGTAGAGGCCTATCTCACTAGGGGTAAGATAGATACCGTCTACAGGAAAATTAAAGAGACCTTTGGAGATAAGAGAACGACTTGTATGAATATCAAGAGCTCAGATGGAAACCCAGTTCTAAGCAAAGAAGGGAAAGCAGAAAGGTGGAAGGAGTATATAGAGGGTCTATACAAGGGCGATGTACTTGAGGACAATATTATGGAAATGGAAGAGGATGTAGATGAAGATGAAATGGGAGATACGATACTGCGTGAAGAATTTGACAGAGTACTGAAAGACCTGAGTCGAAACAAGGCCCCCGGAGTAGACAATATTCCATTGGAACTACTGACGGCTGTGGGAGAGCCAGTCCTGACAAAACTCTACCATCTGGTGAGCAAGATGTATGAAACAGGCGAAATACCCTCAGACTTCAAGAAGAATATAATAATTCCAATCCCAAAGAAAGCAGGTGTTGACAGATGTGAAAATTACCGAACTATCAGCTTAATAAGTCACAGCTGCAAAATACTAACACGAATTCTTTACAGACGAATGGAAAAACTAGTAGAAGCCAACCTCGGGGAAGATCAGTTTGGATTCCGTAGAAACACTGGAACACGTGAGGCAATACTGACCTTACGACTTATCTTAGAAGAAAGATTAAGGAAAGGCAAACCTACGTTTCTAGCATTTGTAGACTTAGAGAAAGCTTTTGACAATGTTGACTGGAATACTCTCTTTCAAATTCTAAAGGTGGCAGGGGTAAAATACAGGGAGCGAAAGGCTATTTACAATTTGTACAGAAACCAGATGGCAGTTATAAGAGTCGAGGGACATGAAAGGGAAGCAGTGGTTGGGAAGGGAGTAAGACAGGGTTGTAGCCTCTCCCCGATGTTGTTCAATCTGTATATTGAGCAAGCAGTAAAGGAAACAAAAGAAAAATTCTGAGTAGGTATTAAAATTCATGGAGAAGAAATAAAAACTTTGAGGTTCGCCGATGACATTGTAATTCTGTCAGAGACAGCAAAGGACTTGGAAGAGCAGTTGAATGGAATGGACAGTGTCTTGAAAGGAGGATATAAGATGAACATCAACAAAAGCAAAACAAGGATAATGGAGTGTAGTCTAATTAAGTCGGGTGATGCTGACGGAATTAGATTAGGAAATGAGGCACTTAAAGTAGTAAAGGAGTTTTGCTATTTGGGGAGCAAAATAACTGATGATGGTCGAAGTAGAGAGGATATAAAATGTAGGCTGGCAATGGCGAGGAAAGCGTTTCTGAAGAAGAGAAATTTGTTAACATCCAGTATTGATTTAAGTGTCAGGAAGTCATTTCTGAAAGTATTCGTATGGAGTGTGGCCATGTATGGAAGTGAAACATGGACGATAAATAGTTTGGACAAGAAGAGAATAGAAGCTTTCGAAATGTGGTGCTAGAGAAGAATGCTGAAGATTAGATGGGTAGATCACATAACTAATGAGGAAGTATTGAATAGGATTGGGGAGAAGAGAAGTTTGTGGCACAACTTGACCAGAAGAAGGGATCGGTTGGTAGGACATGTTCTGAGGCATCAAGGGATCACCAATTTAGTATTGGAGGGCAGCGTGGAGGGTAAAAATCGTAGGGGGAGACCAAGAGATGAATACACTAAGCAGATTCAGAAGGATGTAGGTTGCAGTAGGTACTGGGAGATGAAAAAGCTTGCACAGGATAGAGTAGCATGGAGAGCTGCATCAAACCAGTCTCAGGACTGAAGACCACAACAACAACAACATTTCATAAAAAGTCGTAACTCAAATTGTAATCATGCAATTTCTCTGGAAATTATATTGAAGTTTCCTGAGAAGATTATAAGACTACAGTTATTAATTTACGGTACAAATTTTATCATTATCGGAGTTTTTAATTTTGCACATCCGAAATTGTCTGTTTTTTCTACAAACAATAATCTAAAAATCAGAATGTAATTGGAGAATCTCTTTTTTTAGTTCCAGGAAGACAGAAACACGTTGCGAATACGTCCTGAAAATTTCACATAATTACCGAATATACTTTTTGAGAAAAGGCTTCTAATGACGCAAAAACTGTAAAGCGGAGAAAATGAGGTTCAAAGATTTCCTTCTCATACTTCTATATGTAATGAGCTTACCTCAATTTCAAAAACCTGCATACTGATACTGATCGTCCAGGTTTCTCTTCGAATCTGCCTGGCCTGTATTTGGAAAAGACACTGATCTGTTAGCTTTTTTGACCCTTCTCTCGTCGATGGTGTTCAATGCTTCTGTCGTAAACACACCAGGATCTATACCAATTCTCATCAGCACTTCAATTCAGCCACTATTTCCGTTATTGTAACATATAACTGCATCATAGACACCTATTTTGAGTACTTCAAGTCCACGGAATATCCTTTTTGAATACCTAATCTAAATTAAATTATTGAGGCTTTCATTTGCATTATGTGTCTTTCTGTGAAGACACTTCGTCAATAAATCAGAGTTAGCAAGAAACCTGAATGTGGGCTTAATTGGATTCGTAATAGGTTCTGGTAATGACTGTTTATGTGATTATGTCTCATTTCTGTTGATGAACTTACGCCAATCGTCTTCCGGACACAGATTGTGCACTGTTGCCTTGTCAATGGATATTTTGTGGGAAAAAAATGCCCACACAACCCGCCTCATTACCTCTAAATTATGCTTTTACTGATAGATTCCCCATAAAATAATGAAGGGAATTAATTTCTTTCAGAGTAAGCCTGCCTTTTCCTCCTAGTGGTTTTCCATCCTCAAGTACTTCACCTCTCTTCTCTTTCAGCAAGTGACGAAGCGTGCAACCAAGCCTCTTTTTTATGTGACCAACACATTCCAACTTTTCTATTGTTGTACTGTACGCATTTTTCTCTGTTACAACTTTTAACGAAGAGGAGTCCCGGTCACTAAGGCATTTAGTATATCTAACACGATACTGATCTTCTGATCTGGAGAACATCCACAGAACTGTAGCTGCCTCCTTGCCCACACTTGAGCCACTATAGTTTGTAGAGCATGCTACTGCATGCTTTTGCTGCCACAGTTTCTCACTGTTTTCATTGTTCGACATTTTACTTGTTGCGCACTGATGGTAGTATTTAGACATAATTTCTACATCTAAAACTCAGCCCAATAACAGATGCAACTCCATACAGAGATGTGTGACCCATTTTCATCCAGGTCCAGTCTACAGACACACTCATGTCAGTAACATTTGTAGGAGCTTCACTCTCGCGAATATCTACCCCAGGATTTATTTCTTTTCTGTTTATTTCCACCAATTCTTCCACTGCTTTCTTCATAGAATCTTTGGTGGTATCGCATTCAGCATCAGACATTTCTTTATTTATTTTGTCAAATCTTGCACAAGGTAAAGAATGTTCAGGAAACCACACAATTAACTACCTCATTCCCCTTACTGTCGAAGGCATATCAGAGCTTATACTAACGTAAAATTCCTTTTATATGTACCAGTGACTGTCTATTTATTTATTTATTTATTTATTTATTTATTTTTTTTTTTGGAGTAGGAAAATGAAAATTCATAGGCACACGAATTACAAATTAATTTAAAATTACAAGCTATTCCCACTCTTCTTTCTTCAGCAATAATTATGCATGCTATATTTTTACAGCTAACAAATGAACATGAAAACTTCATAGCCTGTCAGAGAAGCTGTAAATCAATAAATCTGAATCCAATCGAATCCACATCAACATCATTCACACAACTGTACAGTTACCCTGTCCCAAGTTTCAATGAAGAAGCTGGGAGCTTATGTTCTTCACTTTGAGCTGCTTCCTCCTTTTTGTTGGCAAACCGATTTCCAAGAAACCTCAGTTTCCTAAACACAGTTTTTCCATCATCCATTATGCATAAATCTTGACTTCCAAGTAGAGATTTGAGAATTTAACCTTCCACCTAGTAATATGTACCAGTGTTATCACAACTTAAATAAACCACATGCAAGAAAGTTTTTCGACAAAGATATGGGTGCCAGCCAGAGATACAGATGTCAGCCAAAGATATCGAAATAAAATAGCCTACACACTGACCAAAATTCCTCTGAAGCAAGCAGTTTCCCAAATCAGGTTGTCCTCCATGGGGCAAATATCGGAAGAGGTGGAAGTGGCCGCCAGTGCACAGTTAATCAGTTTAACAATTCAAAGGCGTTTCTAAAGCTGCTATCACGATTAAATTCACACACAACATATGTTAAACTGTGTAGATCAAGAAAATAAATTTTTTGGAAAATCGTTTTTGGACCATAATCCATTACTATATATGAAGATAGTAACTGCTCTCGAAAGAACAGATACCATTGATGACCGTGCAGGTTCTTTAGAATAAATGATAATTAATTGAAACCGTCAGTTGCCGACAGGTGTTGTTGATATACCTCGATGGGAACAGCTGAAAATGCGTGCCCCGACAGGGACTCGAAACCGGGATCTCCTGCTTACATGGAAGACGCTCTGTCCATCTCAGCCACCGAGTACACATATGAATAGAGCGATTGCAGGGACTTATCACTTGCACGCTTCCCGTGAGACCGACATTCCCAACTGTCCACAATCTACATAAGTAATGTACCTAATACGCATTTTCAGCTGTACCCATCGAGGTATATCAACAACACCTCTTGGCATCTGAGGGTTTCAATTAATTATCATTAAAGATTCATTACATCCCCCCTTAAAGATATGAAAAATAAATTCTAAGAAATGTTGATGCCAGGCTCAGATTCACAGAATGTTAAGACATGTAACTGATCAACCAAAGCAAGTGACTTGCGAAACATTTGTTCGGCCGATTCTTAAATATTTTTCATCAGTGTGGGTCGCTAACAAAGTAGGATTAACGGAAGATACAGAGAAAATCGAAAGAAAAATGACACGTTTCGTCACGGAATGGTTTACTAAGGGCGAAATCGTGTTGGATATCCTCAACGAACTCCAATGCTAGTCGCTAGAATAAAGGCATTTGTTATAGCGGGGAGCGCTACTGATTAATTCCGAGATGAGTATGAGTCAATAAATACTGGGATAGCGACGTCAGAACCGCGCGTACCAGTCTGAAGATTGTTTTCCTTTACAGCATACTCCCATTGTAAAGTTAAACACTTATTCACCATTCGATAATGCGTTAAAAGCCAGCAGCTTAGAATTCCTGTGTCTGCGTTCGCATCTAACGAGTGACCTCTCGAAAAGGGTCAAATGCACTTGGTGCCTCACTTTGCTGCATCCTACAAGACCGATGTGTCCTGGAGGTAAAGAAATATCCCTAGACGGGAAAGCGATGTGCCATCACGTTCCAGGTCGTCCCTTGTTTTTCGACTTTTCTTATCCTTTGCTGAATTCTTTTATCCAGTTGAACACAAATTTCCATGAAATACAGCTCTAATCAGACACGGGAGAAATTTCACTATATGCTTGCTCTGCGGACATTCCCTCGTCTCACAAAAATCGCGTTGTTCTAGACGGGTGCACACACATTGAACACCTGCTCTGTTGGTCTGGCTGCAGGACATCAACCATTGGCCGCGGTATTCTGTGTATCAGCTACATTCCGTGTGACATTTGCTGCCACCTTTCATAAATGTATAAACACGAAATTTAACACGTTATGTAGTACTGTGGAATTCGCGGCTTATTTATTGACTCACTCTCGTCCTTTGGAAGAATAGTTGGCCAACGTAGTAATTCCTCCAACATACCTTTCGCGAAATGACCACGACGAAAAAAAAAAAAAAAAAAAACAGTGAAGTTAAGACTCATATGGAAATTTGTGCACAGCGTTCTACATCTACATCTACATGATTACTCTGCAATTCACATTTAAGTGCTTGGCAGAGGGTTCATCGAACCACAATCATACTATCTCTCTACCATTCCACTCCCGAGCTGCGCGCGGGAAAAACGAACACCTAAACCTTTCTGTTCGAGCTCTGATTTCTCTTATTTTCCTTTTCAAACACCATTATCGAAGGGTGCAGATAGTCGGGGAAATGACAATGGTGCAGAATCAGCCTCATCCAACTATCGCCATGTATCTTGCGGAATATCGATGTAGATCCACAGAAATAATCTATGTTACCAACTACCACAACACTTTCTGTTAGTCAGCAGGGACAGAGCTACTTTGAAAGCTGAACCATTGTCGGAGTCTTCCTCATGCAGTGACTCCACTGATTCTGAGCTATATGTATCTCATCAGTGTCGCCCGGCAGGATATGTCAGATGCTCGATAAACCCTAATAGCGATAACAAGAAAGGCCATTCGGACACGTCGCTCTGGAAACTCCACATTGTAACACAAACTCATTGCGCTATATCAGAACACGACTGAAGAGGAGTTTTGGAACTTGACCTCGGAATATCTCACTCCGCTGTGAGCGTGTGTAATCCTTACTGAGCAGTTTTTGTGCGGTAGTGGAACATCCGCTTGCGCCACTATACGTAATCCGTGTCCAGATTCGATGCTTACTGTTTGTTTGTACTGCGACGATACGACGAATTGCTAACTTATTGGTTACGTAGTCGAACTAAATTTCAGATTGAAACCAATACGCGATTTCAATGTACTGAGGTGTTGTCGCACCAACAATAGGTGCAATAATGCCTTCTTCGAAGGCATCAAATCTAGATGCGTTCGAACATATCTTAACCTGGATTAAGAGAAATTCTTAACTCTTTATCTAACCAGAAATAGTTACACTGTTATACTGTTATACCCGATACCTGGCTGATTAGATGTTCCACTTGTAGAGCAGGGTTTATTGCAGCATTTCTAGAGTTAACAAGTCTCCAGTGAAATCTTCAAGTTGATTTCTATTTTGTTTTCAATATACAGACAATACGCTGCTAATACTCACCTCATATTTGAATTCTATCGCTTGCGCCTTGTCCTGCGGTCACGCAGGGTCGGCCATGGTTAACCGGATTTGGCATCTTAATTGTAAGGGGTGGCCGGATGCCCTTCCTGCGTCCACCCCGCACCCATAACCTCCCTCCCACCCCCCTCCAGGACGGAATTAGTGTACCCCAGCTGTCTGCGTCTAGTGGAAATCGTGAAATAGTGTGAATGTGTTTCAAATATCTGTGAGTCGTATAACTGAGGCGTGACGTGGGACCAGCCCAGTATTCACTTAGTAGGATGTCGAAAACCGCCTAAAAACTACATCCAGGCTGGCTGGCACACCGGCCGTCGTCGTTAATCCGCAGGGCGGATTCTATCCGGGGCCGGTGCGCCTACCCGAGTCCAGGAAGCAGCGCTTAGCGCTCTCGGCTATCCTGGCGGGTCACTTACCTCATATTTGAATACACATCTACATCTACATCTACATCTATACTCCGCGAGCCACCTTACGGTGTGTGGCGGAGGGTACTTATTGTACCACTATCTGATCCCCCCTTCCCTGTTCCATTCACGAATTGTGCGTGGGAAGAACGACTGCTTGTAAGTCTCCGTATTTGCTCTAATTTCTCGGATCTTTTCGTTGTGATCATTACGCGAGATATATGTGGGCGGTAGTAATATGTTGCCCATCTCTTCCCGGAATGTGCTCTCTCGTAATTTCGATAATAAACCTCTCCGTATTGCGTAACGCCTTTCTTGAAGTGTCCGCCACTGGAACTTGTTCAGCATCTCCGTAACGCTCTCGCGCTGACTAAATGTCCCCATGACGAATCGCGCTGCTTTTCGCTGGATCATGTCTATCTCTTCTATTAATCCAACCTGGTAAGGGTCCCATACTGATGAGCAATACTCAAGAATCGGACGAACAAGCGTTTTGTAAGCTACTTCTTTCGTCGATGAGTCACATTTTCTTAGAATTCTTCCTATGAATCTCAACCTGGCGCCTGCTTTTCCCACTATTTGTTTTATGTGATCATTCCACTTCAGATCGCTCCGGATAGTAACTCCTAAGTATTTTACGGTCGTTACCGCTTCCAATGATTTACCACCTATGGCATAATCGTACTGGAATGGATTTCTGCCCCTATGTATGCGCATTATATTACATTTATCTACGTTTAGGGAAAGCTGCCAGCTGTCGCACCATGCATTAATCCTCTGCAGGTCCTCCTGGAGTACGTACGAGTCTTCTGATGTTCCTACTTTCTTGTAGACAACCGTGTCATCTGCAAATAGCCTCACGGAGCTACCGATGTTGTCAACTAAGTCATTTATGTATATTGTAAACAATAAAGGTCCTATCACGCTTCCCTGCGGTACTCCCGAAATTACCTCTACATCTGCAGATTTTGAACCGTTAAGAATGACATGTTGTGTTCTTTCTTCTAGGAAATCCTGAATCCAATCACAAACCTGGTCCGATATTCCGTAAGCTCGTATTTTTTTCACTAAACGTAAGTGCGGAACCGTATCAAATGCCTTCCTGAAGTCCAGGAATACGGCATCAATCTGCTCGCCAGTGTCTACGGCACTGTGAATTTCTTGGGCAAATAGGGCGAGCTGAGTTTCACATAATCTCTCTTTGCGGAATCCATGTTGGTTATGATGAAGGAGATTTGTATTATCTAAGAACGTCATAATACGAGAACACAAAACATGTTCCATTATTCTACAACAGATTGACGTAAGCGAAATAGGCCTATAATTATTCGCATCTGATTTATGACCCTTCTTGAAAATGGGAACGACCTGCGCTTTCTTCCAGTCGCTAGGTACTTTACGTTCTTCCAGCGATCTACGATCTACATACGTAAACAAAAGTTTTGCATCAACCCCAATTTCGAAATTCATGCTACAGGAAACGAAACTTGGCTCTGAGACAATCTTAACAATGTGGCCAGATTACCAGGTCGTAACAAAGCAAACATTTGCGTGAAGACAAAAACATCAGTTTCCCATCGTAGGCTTTTCAGAACACTTCTGAGTAACTCGAATACGTAAAGGAACGTCCTCTTGCTCGGATGGGACTTTGAATCCGTCGTGACATACCATTAATGAAATGAGTAGTTGTCCAGTTTTTCAAT
The DNA here is from genome assembly GCF_023864345.2 of Schistocerca serialis cubense. Classification (NCBI taxonomy): domain Eukaryota; kingdom Metazoa; phylum Arthropoda; class Insecta; order Orthoptera; family Acrididae; genus Schistocerca; species Schistocerca serialis. Next base: position 1,162,013,348 of record NC_064638.1, on the reverse strand, counting down.
GGCAGCTCTACACAAGTTGCCCAGAGTGCGTCGTCGTTGTCGACATCCAAACACAGCTTGTTTCAATCGATTACGCAGATGTTCCATTGGGCTTATAACTGAGGACTTGGCAGATCAGTCCAATCTGGTGATCCTAGCATGCTGAAGGAACGTGCTCGCGAAAACAGTACGATGAGAACTCGAGTTGTCATCTGTCAAGATGAAATTTTCACCATAATATCGGTGATATGGTCCCAATATTTGTTTAGAATCTCGTCCCTGCACCGTAGAGCAGTCAGGCTTCCCTCAAAAATTAGACGTCTACAATCGCCTCGTAATAGCACACAAGAATATCGTTCGACTATACCCCCACCACCACTTTGTTCGACATATATTCGTTAGAGGCTTACGATAGTACGACGTTGTCTCCAAACAGGTTATTTGCCCTTATCGCCGTACAGTCAGATCCGAGTGTCGTCCGCAAAGAATACCTGGCGCCAATCCTGGTGTGTCTATTCTGCATAATTTCCTGCCCATGGGTCAGTGGTGTTGTGGTGTACAAAGTAACGACGTGGGGCTCGTCTTGGTCGTCGGAAACAGAGATTCGCGGCATTCGGTTCTCTCCTAACGGTTTGATCCGATGACGTCTTGTAGCCTCTTCGAAAGTCCCATTCAGTTCTGGAGCTTTCAGCTCACTGTTCCTGTGGCTAAAAAGTGCTAGATTTCGATTATCCTGTGCACTTGTCGAACGTGGATGACCATAGCTATTTAAATTCTACATTACCAGACAAATGGAACCGATTCCATGATCGTAACACGTCATTTTCACTCCAGACCAAACATAGACTAAATTCCATGGTTGAAAAGCCATCTGTGCCGAACCTGTTAATATGGGCAATGACCACATGTCGCCGTTGTCCTTTGTGGCGTGATGGGTGTTCATTCTATTGTTCTACAGTGTCTGTACTGCGTCACTACTGGTGCTTTACTTTCAGCTGAAATGCTGCAGTCCTTCCGAGAGTGGCGTTTTTCGCGTAGGTTGCGCCCATGCATGCATGTTTGCAAACAATCACAATAGCAACATCCCTTCACGACAAATCGCAGTGGCGCAAAACTTCTGTGTAGCGTCAGTCGCATTTTGGATTACACAGCTATCATTAAGAATTTTGTCTTTTATTTATTGTGTAAATAACTAAAAGTGGCTAATTCATGGATGCACTCACGTGTTCCGGGGAGAACCAGGGGAAGACATCACTAAAGAGGTATAACTGCACGTGTTGGTAAAGTATGCGTAATGTACGTAACTAGCCCTTAACTCGCTTGGTGACTTTTCTGTAAGATTTACTACGAGGTGGGGTCTCTGCGACCCCATATTTAAACAAAGATTTAAGGCCAATATCATACGAAATTTTTAATTTATGCTATAAAAGATTTATTTTTACAATTATTTACGTGTTGTCTAAATGCTCCTAGTTTATTTTATTGCAATAAACAAAGCTTGCAGCATTTTACTAGTTATAACACAAAAGCACATAATTTTGTGTGGTTCTGTTAAATAGTACACGTAAATGGACTACTAGAGTACTAAATTTTACATTCTGAAAAATTATATAATCTCTGTAGGAAATAAATGTAAATTGCAAGGCTTAATTTCAGCATAAAAATTCCATCCGATGGGTGCAAAAAGAAAGTGTATCAAATTGACATTCATTGCTGGGAACTACATTTTTCTTATCATCACTCAGAACACATTCGATTTTAACAGACACTCAAAGTATTTCATTGAAGAAACAGACAGATCTCCACCACAACTTTCCTGGAGTTCTTCCTCTGAACTCTGGTTAATGTAAAATCTTCGTCTTTTTCGTTTATTTCTTCATCTATATCACTGACACTTTCCTCCATAGATCGACTAACAATTTGATCGAAGTCGGAAAAGTTAAAACTGACACATTCGTGCCAACACATTTTGAGCTAGACAGTCCGTACTGAAGAAAACAGCTACATGGATCACGCGGCGCGGTTTGCGGGACTCCAACACGTATCAGTAACACGTGTCAACAAGAAACACAGAAGGCGATAACGCAACCGACAGCAAAATATCGTAGGATTCGCAATTTAAGGATGGTAGGGGGAGTACAGAAGCATTCCACCACAACAGGCCTTGGGGAGCGAGTTCGAAAATTTTCGCCCGGTCTGAAACACCACACTTTATGAATTAAGGGGTATAAACCCTGTGACAGTTTTTCATCCTGTATAGGACACAGGCAACCATAAACACAAGAAAGGTGTTTATTCCAGGTATTGCTTATCATCTGAGACTTTATGGTCATCATTCTTCCGATTGGTTTCACGCAGCCAGCCACTGTTCATTTTTTGTAGCTTGGTCACCTCCCTACTTGCTGAAGACAGACCGTTATGACATTTTTCTTCAATTATTAGGCACACCTATCTTTTGTGGATATACATTACGTGACTTTAATTTAATACTTTACATTATTTTCTAAACCATCATGCTGCTGATCATAGATCCGAGCTAGGAGAATTATATCTACCCTACAACACTATCCGTCCTGTGCGCTCTTTGAACAGTCCGTTTACAGAAGGATGGTGGTTCGTAATATTGGAAGGCTTCGGTCACAATTTATACCTACTTAGTAATCTAATCTAATGTGAATTTGATAAGCGTCAACGAACCATTCAGTAAGCTTTTCATTGCGAACAAAGCTAATATATCTCAGATTTGCTTTGTTTTGTCTTATAACGCCATAAATGAAAATGAGAAAATTCACGCAGAGTTCCGTTTTACACCCTTCAGTGTCGAAACTAGCGAACATTCGCGTTATGGATCTGCTCCACTTACTCCAATACACCACAAAATACTTATATTCTAGTTCAATAAGAAAAATATTGTATTCCACATGACATGTGCCGCAAAGTCAGCCAAAATATCGCGATAGAGGCAAAAAAGAAGGAAAAAAACACAATGTTCTTCTTAGATGTCGTCGATAGCGCGTAGTGTTGGAGGATCGGAAGGCCGGGCAGCCACGGCGGCAGGTTCCGTTCCCTAACTTCAGGCGTGTGGTTATCTAGCGGGAACAGGAGTGAATCAACGCACATCCGAGTTGGAACTAGTTGATTTATTTCTTACGTTCGGCATACATGAGAGAATGAATGTCCACGGCGGTAATGCAGTGTCGTATCCTCGACAGGGGCCGCCACATCTCAGGCACAGCTATGGATTGGAGCACTTTTGCACTGCAATCATTCCTGGCTAACAGCATCAGTTGCTGGGATGACGGTTCTTTCCAGACAGTAAGTGATATCTGTATCTAGTTTGGTTGAAATCCGTTGAGTGGTTTAGGGGATGTGGAACATACAGACATACATACATATGTAGGATATTTCACAGCTAACTTTGTAGAGGGGACATAGCAGAGAAAGGTTGCCATACGAACCCACATCCAGAAACGTCATCCATCGATACTACAGAGCATCAAAGTTATTGGCCCAGTCGCCTGTAAATGTATGTATGTACAGGGTGATACTGTGATGATGTTATAAACTTTCTAGGATGATGGAGAGGGATAAATGCATCACTTTGAGGTAAGGGTCTCACTAATAGAAACGAACGAGGCGAGGGTTATAAGCGGAAACGTTGTCATACCTCTGACAGTGGAATACAGGGGATGGGCAAAATAATGTGAACACCTGTGCTTACTTGGGATGTTTTATTAACAGGCTGTTGGACCTCCATTTGCCCATAATACAGCTGCGATTGTTCTGGGAATACTGGCATATAGTGATTATATAATCTCTAGTGGAATGTTATGGTGCTCTTCGATCAGAACCTCCTGCGCTCCAATGTCATCCACAATGGTTCGATAATGTTCAAGTCCGGGAACAGTGCTGGCCGGAGAAGACGCTACAGTTCAGTTGCACGCCTTCATACCAAGATTGTACTGTCCTGCCTGTGTGAATGCGAGCATTATCGCCCTGAAATATGGCATCATTGTTGGGGAACAACATTTGAATCAAGGGGTGCACCTGGTCACCTAAAATGCTCACATAATTGCTGGCTGTAAAATGTCCTTGAGAGTAATGAGGAGACCAGCTAAATACTATGACATGGCCACACTATCACGCTTCCACCTCCATACTTCACCGTTGGAATCAAGGAATCAGGATGGATGGGATTTTTTGGCGTTCTCCAGACGTAAACCCGGCCAGATGTTGGAAATATCGAAAACGTTGACTCGTCGGACTGTATGAAGTGTTTCCACGAATCAGCTGTCCAGGATTTATGCCCCTGACACCATGTTTTACGCGTATTTGCGTTGGTTGTCGTCGCTAATGGTTTCGGTATAGCAGCTCGTCCACGAATATTCGTTTTACGGAGTTCTCGGCAGACAGTGTCGTTAGGTACAGGGTCTCGAAAATGGCTATTCAGCTATGCAGTCACTTTATCCGCCGTAGTTTGATGTTGTTTTCACACAATTCGTGTTAGCGTACGACGAACTATGTCATTTAGTTTTGATTTGCGCCCACTATTACGTTTACCTGATGATGTCTTTCCATATTCTGAGTAGATTGTCGTAACTATTGAAACCGGTGCTCTTGAAACATCCAATAAGTTGTCTTTCTTGGTTACTGCTGCTCTAGCTAATCGGGGCCCCACAATCTGCTTTGTTTTTAAGTCTGTTAGATCTTTCATTGCACGTCGACCTCGCCCTCTGAATGCAAGTACGAAGTGTGCACTACTCGTAAACAACCTGCACTGATGCATAGCGTCTACTGAACTTACACAGTCCAGCGCGACACGTGCCTTACCCTCGTTGTTGACTGTCAGTCACAACCATCTCATTGCTACCACTGTTTTTGCATTGTTTTGCATATCCCCTGTACATGTTACGGTACTGTTGTTGTTAATGTAAGGTATGCAACTTTCAGAGGTGATAGTATGGACCAAGCCAAGACAAAATATTTGGGAAACATGGGCTCTATGATCAAGTGTTCCTCAGGTATACATTTTAGAGCGATGTTTACTGGACACCTTTTCTTCTTTTGGTCCATATTAGCACTTCTGAAAGTTTCATACCTTACATTCTTACTGACAACAGTACCGGCGGTACATTGTCGATGACCTCCTAAATGGCTGTTTTCAGCTTATCAGTGGTTTTGGCGTTATTGCTGTACACCTTATTTTTTAATACAGCCCTACAAAAAGGAGTCGTTATGTTCAAACCATCCTTTTCGACGAACATCCGCAACAGAACATTATTCTAGAGGTTGAAAATACCGCTTCAGTTGTAAATTACTTTTACGAGGGTGAATCAAATGAAAACCTTGAATTTGTAATAACAAATTGAAATTTCATTCCGCTATCCTGTAAGTTGGTAAGTGTGCTACAAACAGCTTGCAGAATGGCCTGTTGGTGGCAGTATAGTGTAGATGCACTCATACCGCCGCAGTGTCGGTATAAAGATGGCCGCCCCACTTGCGACTCTCACCAGTGAAGAACAGCGCTCTGTTATTAGATTTTTGCGTAGTGAAGGTGTGAAACCTATTGAAATTCATCGACGAATGAAGGTACAGTACGGTGATGCATGCTTGTCACAGCAGCAAGCCTACAAATGGAGTAGGGAGTTCGCAAACCCTGTGACTTCAGTGGAAGATGCTCCTCGTCCAGGTCAGGCACAACGAGTTGTGACTCCACAGAATATTGCAGCAGTTGAAGTCATAGTGAAGGAAAATCGCCGAGTGACACTGAATGACATTGCAACATGTTTACAGATTAGTCGTGGGTCAGCACACCACATCGTGCATGATGTGCTCCAAAGTATCTGCAAGATGGGTGCCACGGCAACTGACTCCTGAAATGAGAGAACGACGATGCTTGTGAAGAATTTCTTCAGCGCTTTGAACATGAAGGTGATGGCTGCCTTACTGGGGACGAAATCTGGGTTCACTTCCACCAGCCGGAAATGAGTGTCTTCCTCATCCACCATACTCACCAGACCTTGCCCCAAGTGATTTTCATATGCTTGGACCACTCAAAGACGCAATAGGAGGAAAGAAGTTCCGTTCTGATGAAGAGGTACGCCACGCGGTGCATGAGTAGTTGCGCGGACTACCAAAAGAATTTTTTTTCTAAAGGTACTGATGCACTTTGTAAGCGCTGGAGGACTTGCATTGAGAGTGGGGGAGTTTGTGTTCAAAAGTGATACAGCTTTGTACCACTTCTGCGCAATAAATAATATTTAGAAAATATTTAAGTTTTTCATTTGACTCCACCTCGTAGTATAACGACCGGTTCCGGACTATCGTAAGCCCATCCTCAGGTGTCGCAACTGTACTATGGCCCCCGAGCCCCACGGTGGACGCGTAATAGGTGCGGCTTGCTACCTATGAGCGCAGAACAGGCAGTCACTGTTCTGCACTCATAGGTAGCAAACCGCATACCATAGGATAGTCTTATGAGAGCCCGAAACCGGTAGCGATAATAAAGGAAATTTATTACTGAAGCGGTATTTTCAGCATCTAGCGCTTATGTTCAGTTCCGGAGAATACGGTGGCCAATCGAGGTCCATGCCAGTGGCGCCTGGGAACCCCAGAACAAAATTGCGGTCCCCAAAGTGATCCTCCAGGACATCCCTCTCCTCTATCGATGGAGTCGAGCTCCGTCCTGCATGAACCACATCTTATCAAAATCTGGGTCACTTTGGATAATGAGGATTATATTATCTTCCAAAACCTTCACGCACTTTTCGGTAGTCACCGTGCTATCAAGGAATATCGCGGCGATTATTCCGTGACTAGAAATTGCACACCACACAGTCACTCGTTGAGGGTGAAGAGACTTCTCGATGGCGAAATGCGGATTCTCAGTCCCCCAAATGCTCCAGATTGGCTTGTTTACGAACCCATCGAAATGAAAGTGGACTTCGTCGCTAAACCAAACCATAGAGCGCAGACTAATTCCCATCATGTGCTACTGCCAACTGTGCAGTTTTAATTCCCTAATGCAAACTGTTCAGAAGTTTTGACGATTTTTTTTTCATATAGTTCAATAACTGTCACCCTGTATATATCTGTGACGTTTCTGGACATGGGTTACTATGTACAACTTGATGTACTATGTCCTCTCTACAGCCTGGGTAAGTGTGTCGCATGAATTGTAAAACAGCCTGTTATAAATACATATGTACTTACTTTATTATTATTACGAGGGGCGTTCAGAAAGTAAGCTCCGATCGGTCGCGAAATGGAAACGACTATGTAAATCCGATAAAGCTTTGCACAGATGTGTTGGGTAGTGTCTCTAGTACAACCCCAGTTAGCATCACGTCGCTCTTCTCATTTCTGAGCTCGCAGTGAGTGCGTAAAGATGTCTAGAAAATAGTGTCTGCCGCCAAGTACGAGGGCCTGGTGAGAAATTTCGCCTGAAGCTATGCAGCTAACATTACATAACTGTCGTGCTGTTTCTTCTTCAAGACAATTCTCAGCCGCATTCTGCAGGGGCAATGAAGATGCTCCTGCATCGTTTTCAAATGGAAATGTGAGATTACCCACAATACAGTCCGCAATTGTCTCCCCCTGAGTTTCATCTCTGGCCACATGAACCGCTGTCTTTGAAGACAACATTTTGACACAGACAACGAGGTGTAGGCGAGCGTGGAGAATTGGCGGAAAGCACTGGCGGCTGCCTTCTATGATGAGGCTGTTGAAAAGTTGGTACAACGGTATGACAAAAGTCTAAGTCAGAACGTCGACTACGTAGAGAAGTAGCTGAAAGGTGTAGCTAATTGTTACAAGTAAAACATTTCTGATGTTCACTGTGGTTTCAATTTGGCAATTAATCGGAGCTTACTTTCTGAACAGGCCTCGTATTATCATATGCATCAATTACAGTAATACACATTTACCAAAACACACACACACACACACACACACACACACACACACACACACACACATATATATATATATATATATATATATATATATATATATATATATATATATATATATAGGGTGAGTCACCTAACGTTACTGCTCTGCTGGATATATTTCGTAAACCACATCAAATACTGACTAACCGATTCCACAGACCGAACGTGAGGAGAGGGGTTAGAGTAACTGTTTAATACAAACCATACAAAAATGCACGGAAGTATGTTTTTTAACACAAACATACGTTTATTTAAATGGAACCTCGTTAGTTTTGATAGCACATCTGAACATATGAACAAATACGTAATCAGTGCCGTTTGTTGGATTGTAAAAAGTTAATTACATCCGGAGATATTGCAACCTAAAGTTGACGCTTGAAACCTCCGACGTTCAGTTGCGTGTTGTTACAAACATGGGCATCGTCAGCGCTTTCACCCGTTTCATGTGTCGCTACATCAGCAATTACATGGTGATGACTTTAATCATCTGGTGCAATTCTGCCAATGGGCATTAACAGAGAATGCGTTGCAGTTCTACCTGTTTACCGATGAAGCGGGTTTCACAAACCACGGGGCAGTGAATCTACGGAACATGCATTACTGGTCCGTGGACAATCTTCGCTGGCTCAGACAGGTAGAGCGACAGCGACCGTGGACTGTAAATGTATGGTGCGGAATCATTGGCGACCACCTTATTGGTCCTCACTTCATTGCAGGGGCCCAAACAGCCGCAACATACATCGAGTTTCTACAGAATGATCTGCCAACGTTGCTCGAAAATGTCCCACTGCAAACGCGTCGGCGTATGTGGTATCAGCATGATGGTGCACCTGCACATTCCGCAATTAACACTAGGCTGACCCTTGACAGGATGTTCGTCGGGCGTTTCATAGGACGTGGAGGACGCATAAATTGGCCAGCCCGTTCTCCTGATCTTACACCTCTGGACTTCTTTCTGTGGGGTACGTTAAAAGAGACATGCCTACAACCCCAGAGGATATGAAACAACGTATTGTGGCAGCCTGCGGCGACATTACACCAGATGTACTGCAGCGTGTACGACATTCATTACGCCAGAGATTACAATTGTGTGCAGCAAATGATGGCCACCACATTGAACATCTATTGGCCTGACATGTCGGGACACACTCTATTCCACTCGGTAATGGAAAACGGAAACCACGCGTTTACTTGTACCCCACCCCTCATGGTAATGTACATGTGCATTAGTGAAAAAGACCAATAAAAAGGTGTTAGCATGTGGACGTAATGTGCTGTTCCAGTCTCTTCTGTACCTAAGGTCCATCACCGTTCCCTTTGGATCCCTACGTAATTCTGTGTTCTCCGATACACACGATCGAACAGCGGAGGAGTGGTACTCAAGCGTCAACTTTAGGTTACAATATCTCCGGATGTAATTAACATTTTACAAAGCAACAAACGGTACTGTGCTAACAAAACTAAGGGGTTTCCATTTTTAAAAAACGTAGGTTTGTGTTAAAAAACATACTTCCGTGCATTTTTTATAGTTTGTATTAACCATTTACACTAGTCCCTCTCCTTACGTTCGGTCTGTGGAATCGATTCGTCAGTATTTGACGTGGTTTATGAAATATATCCGGCGGTAATGTTAGGTGACGACCTTAGGTACAGAAGAGACTGGAACAGCACATTACGTCCACATGCTAACACCTTTTTATTGGTCTTTTTCACTGACGCACATGTACATTACCATGAGGGGTGAGGTACACGTACACACGTGGTTTCCGTTTTCAATTACCGAGTGGAATAGAGTGTGTCCCGACATGTCAGGCCAATAGATGTTCAATGTGGTGGCCATCATTTTCTGCACACAATTGCAATCTCTGGCGTAATGAATGTCATACACGCCGCAGTACATCTGGTGTAATGTCGCCGCAGGCTGCCACAATACGTTGTTTCATATCCTCTGGGGTTGTAGGCACATCACGGTACACATTCTCCTTTAACGTACCCCACAGAAAGAAGTCCAGATGCGTAAGACCAGGAGAATGGGCTGGCCAATTTATGCATCCTCCACGTCCTATGAAACGCCTGACGAACATTCTGTCAAGGGTCAACTTAGCGTTAATTGCGGAATGTGCAGGTGCACCATCATGCTGATACCACATACGTCGACGCGTTTCCAGTGGGACATTTTCGAGCAACGTTGGCAGATCATTCTGTAGAAACGCTATGGATGCTGTTTGGGCCCCTGCAATGAAGTGAGGACCAATGAGGTGGTCGCCAATGATTCCGCACCATACATTTACAGTCCACGGTCGCTGTCGCTCTACCTGTCTGAGCCAGCGAGGATTGTCCACGAACCAGTAATGCTTGTTCAGCAGATTCACTGCCCCGTGGTTTGAGAAACCCGCTTCATCGGTAAGCAGGTAGAACTGCAACGCATTCTCTGTTAATGCCCATTGACAGAATTGCACTCGATGATTAAAGTCATCACCATGTAATTGCTGATGTAGCGACACCTGAAACGGGTGAAAGCGGTGACGATGCAGTATGCGCATGACACTACTTTGACTCAGTCCACCGGCTCGCCTAATGTCCCGTGTACTCATGTGTGGGTGCATGGCAACAGCAGCTAACACACCAACTGCACCCGCTTCTCCTGTGACGGGCCTCTTATGGACCCGTTTGCGTGCTACGACCATACATGTTGCATACAGTTGGCGGAAGATGTTTGCAATGTGTGGCACTTGGATGCTCTCTGTCCGGGTACCGTTCTGCATACACCCTGCGGGCTTCAGCTGCATTTCGTCGACACTCGCCATAGATGAGTATCATCTCAGCCTTTTCAGCGTTAGAATACACCATGGTCACAGTTCCTACAACACTACACTATCACAGACGTCTGGTAACATGGTGTACAGTTGGTCCGCGTGCGGAGACGAATGCAGAATAACAATAGCAGCAAGAGCTACATGCGGACACTGCGAGATCTAGACCAAACCACAACAGTGCACTACAGCCACGGTCGTCATCGTAACCATGTCCCTGCAGATGTTGCTCGCCGACCGTGGCCCGTGTTTGTTACAACACGCAACTGAAAGTCGGAGGTTTCAAGCGTCAACTTTAGGTTACAATATCTCCGGATGTAATTAACATTTTACAATGCAACAAACGGCACTGATAACGTATTTGTTTATATGTTCAGATGTGCTAACAAAACTAACGAGGTTCCATTTAAAAAAAACGTAGGTTTGTGTTAAAGAAACATACTTCCGTGCATTTTTGTATGGTTTGTATTAAACAATTACACTAGCCCCTCCCCTCACGTTCTGTCTGTGCAATCGGTTCGTCAGTATTTGATGTGGTTTACGAAATATATCCAGAGGTAACGTTAGGTGACTCACCCTGTATATATATATATATATATATATATATATATATATATATATATATGAACCTGCGAAATTATGTACGGTACACAAGTTTTAAAATGGCTCAGACAACACTCGGATGTTGATGGACTCGATCCAGCGGGGTGCCTCGTGGGATGCTTGACGGAGCTTCTCAATGCCACCAGGGAAGCGTTTGATTGGACAGTCATTCACAATGTGGCTCATTGTTTGGGTGTCACCACAGTCACACACACTGTCACTTGAAAAGCCCCACTTGTGCATGTTGTATCTGCACCTACCCTCTACAGTTCGATATCTGTTTAACTGCCCCCACACCGTCCTTGGTTGGTGGAAGCCTGGAACTTGCACTGTTGGATTGTCTACAAGTTCGTTGTTTCAGGTTCTTGTAGTTTGCCACTCGCGTTTCCACTCTGCGTCCTGATCGAATTCTGTGTATAGCATTTGAACTCCCATTTCATATGCTGGTCTTCTACGTTTAAGGCGTTTCCTGGGCAGTGATAGCAAATCGTCATGAAGAGGGAACGAGTTGTTTTCAGAAACTTGCTGACAAAGGTTGTAAAGAGCAGCCTTTCGACGGAGGTCTGGTGGACAGATGTTTTAAAGCACTGGTATCCGGCAAGTAGGTGTATATCGGACTGTACCACTAATTATTCTCATAACTGAGTTCAGTTGGATGTCTACTTTCACTACGTGGGCGCTTCAGAGCCAAACTGGTGCACAGTATTCAGTTGCAGAATATACCAGTGCAAGTGATGCTCCTCAGAGGACTGATGTGGTTGCTCGCCATGTACTGCTTGCCAGCTTTCGCACATGATTCACTCGTGTTTGTATCTTCTTTGCCAGGTTGGAAAGGTGTTTTATGTACGTTAAAGTTCTGTCCAGAGTGCCTCCCAGGTATTCTGGGCTTTCGTTATATCTGACTGTGCCAAGAGGGCCGAACTGTGAACTTTGCTGATGAAAGGCGATTATAGAGGTGGAACAGGCTTACCTCGGTTTTAGAAACATTTGGTCTCAGTCGCCATGTCTGAGAATACCCATAAAGCTTAGTAAAGCTGTTCCTCAGGTGTTCTTCACATTCAGAAAGGTCTTCACTCTGATATGAAATCGCGAGGTCACCTACATATTGAAGTTTTCGGCGGGTCAAATTCGGCAGGTCAGCTGTGTAAAGGTTGAATAACACTGGATCAAGAACACAGCCCTGAGGTAGTCCGTCACTGAGTACATGCCATCTGCTTTCCTCTTCTCCTTGATGTACTTTAAACCACCTATTGCTTAACATGTTACTTAAGAGGTTGCCTAGTGTTCTGCAAGGTATTGATAATTCCAACAGTGATTACGAAATTAACAACAATATTAAAGTTATACAAATGGCACTTTTCAGGGCCAATCTGGAAACGTACTTACTATATAACTGTTATAGTACGTATGGGTAATATGGTCTCAGTAAGCGAGCATGTTGTAAATGTAAGTGGCGTGTGTTACTTAACAGGGCGCTGTATCAAACTGAGGCCATTTCAAAAGCCCAATACCGCATTATACAGATGTGTGGTCTCCTGCAGTTGAATTTTGTTTTTCAGGATTGGTTACACTGCTGTCAGACTGGCAGCTAGTTTTCGGTCTGGTTGGTTACAGGTGGCGCGCATCGTCGAGAGCCGTTCGCCAGAGTACCCGGTTGGACGTCACATGGTCGCATAATTAGGATGGCGTGACCAAACAGTGATCAGCGTGGCGCCGACGGATGACGACACCCTGCCGCCGGTTCTGGTGCCTGACCTTGGAGACCTGCCACGGTCGCTGGCGCTGGGAGTATTGGGCATGCCGGGAGCCACCGCCTACTTCGGACTGCTCGACATCTGCGACCCCAAGCCTGAGGAGGTGGTGGTCGTCAGTGGCGCGGCGGGTGCTGTGGGCTCCATATCTACATCTACATCTACATCTATACTCCGCGAGCCACCTTACGGTGTGTGGCGGAGGGTACTTATTGTACCACTATCTGATCCCCCCTTCCCTGTTCCATTCACGAATTGTGCGTGGAAAGAACGACTGCTTGTAAGTCTCCGTATTTGCTCTAATTTCTCGGATCTTTTCGTTGTGATCATTACGCGAGATATATGTGGGCGGTAGTAATATGTTGCCCATCTCTTCCCGGAATGTGCTCTCTCGTAATTTCGATAATAAACCTCTCCGTATTGCGTAACGCCTTTCTTGAAGTGTCCGCCACTGGAGCTTGTTCAGCATCTCCGTAACGCTCTCGCGCTGACTAAATGTCCCCATGACGAATCGCGCTGCTTTTCGCTGGATCATGTCTATCTCTTCTATTAATCCAACCTGGTAAGGGTCCCATACTGATGAGCAATACTCAAGAATCGGACGAACAAGCGTTTTGTAAGCTACTTCTTTCGTCGATGAGTCACATTTTCTTAGAATTCTTCCTATGAATCTCAACCTGGCGCCTGCTTTTCCCACTATTTGTTTTATGTGATCATTCCACTTCAGATCGCTCCGGATAGTAACTCCTAAGTATTTTACGGTCGTTACCGCTTCCAATGATTTACCACCTATGGCATAATCGTACTGGAATGGATTTCTGCCCCTATGTATGCGCATTATATTACATTTATCTACGTTTAGGGAAAGCTGCCAGCTGTCGCACCATGCATTAATCCTCTGCAGGTCCTCCTGGAGTACGTACGAGTCTTCTGATGTTGCTACTTTCTTGTAGACAACCGTGTCATCTGCAAATAGCCTCACGGAGCTACCGATGTTGTCAACTAAGTCATTTATGTATATTGTAAACAATAAAGGTCCTATCACGCTTCCCTGCGGTACTCCCGAAATTACCTCTACATCTGCAGATTTTGAACCGTTAAGAATGACATGTTGTGTTCTTTCTTCTAGGAAATCCTGAATCCAATCACAAACCTGGTCCGATATTCCGTAAGCTCGTATTTTTTTCACTAAACGTAAGTGCGGAACCGTATCAAATGCCTTCCTGAAGTCCAGGAATACGGCATCAATCTGCTCTCCAGTGTCTACGGCACTGTGAATTTCTTGGGCAAATAGGGCGAGCTGAGTTTCACATGATCTCTGTTTGCGGAATCCATGTTGGTTATGATGAAGGAGATTTGTATTATCTAAGAACGTCATAATACGAGAACACAAAACATGTTCCATTATTCTACAACAGATTGACGTAAGCGAAATAGGCCTATAATTATTCGCGTCTGATTTATGACCCTTCTTGAAAATGGGAACGACCTGCGCTTTCTTCCAGTCGCTAGGTACTTTACGTTCTTCCAGCGATCTACGATAAATTGCTGATAGAAAGGGGGCAAGTTCTTTAGCATAATCACTGTAGAATCTTAAGGGTATCTCGTCTGGTCCGGATGCTTTTCCGCTACTAAGTGATAGCAGTTGTTTTTCAATTCCGATATCGTTTATTTCAATATTTTCCATTTTGGCGTCCGTGCGACGGCTGAAGTCAGGGACCGTGTTACGATTTTCCGCAGTGAAACAGTTTCGGAACACTGAATTCAGTATTTCTGCCTTTCTTCGGTCGTCCTCTGTTTCGGTGCCATCGTGGTCAACGAGTGACTGAATAGGGGATTTAGATCCGCTTACCGATTTTACATATGACCAAAACTTTTTAGGGTTCTTGTTTAGATTGTTTGCCAATGTTTTATGTTCGAATTCGTTGAATGCTTCTCTCATTGCTCTCTTTACGCTCTTTTTCGCTTCGTTCAGCATTTCCTTATCAGCTATGATTCGACTACTCTTAAACCTATGATGAAGCTTTCTTTGTTTCCGTAGTACCTTTCGTACATGATTGTTATACCACGGTGGATCTTTCCCCTCGCTTTGGACCTTAGTCGGTACGAACTTATCTAAGGCGTACTGGCAGGCGTAGTCGGGCAGATAGCGCGCATCAAGGGCTGCAAGGTCATCGGCATTGCGGGCTCCGATATAAAGGTAATCTTTTAGTGTTAGTTTTCCCATTTACTTCTTTTCCCTTTTTATTTGGCAATTTCCTAAGAGTGAAGACTACTTCGTTAAGGGCCGAACAAATGACAGTACCATCCATGGAAGAGATATTTCCGGTATGAAATTTTCACTCTGCAGCGAAGTGCGCTCTAATATCAAACCTCCTGGCAGATTCGAGCTGTGTTAGGGACTGAGACTCGAACTCGGGACCTTTGCCTTTCGCTGGCAAATACACAACCAGAAGGGCGTCTGTGAAGACTGGAAGGTAGAAGACGAGGTACTGGCAGAATTGAAGCTGTGAGGGCGGGTCGTCGATCGTGCTTTGGTAGCTCAGTAGGTAGAGCACTTGCCTGCGAAAGGAAAAGGCCCCGGGTTCGAGTTTCGGTCTCTCACACAGTTTTAATCGGCCAGGAAGATTCATTTCAGCGCACATCCGCTGCAGAGTAAAACTTTCATATTGGAAACGTCCCCCAGGCTGCGGATAAGCCATGTCTCCGGAATATTCTTTCTTCCAGGAGCGCTAGCTGTGCAAACTTCGCAGAAGAGCTTCTGTGAAGTATGGAAGATATGAGACGCGTTACTGGCAGAATTGGAGCTGTGAGGGTGGATCGTGAGTCGTGATGGTGAGCTCAGTCGGTAGAGCACTTGTCCGCGAAAGGGAAAGGTCCCGAGTTCGAGTCTAGGTCCCTCACACAGTTTTAATCCGCTATTAACTTTCATGGAAGAAGTACTTTAAAACAGGGTGGGGCATATCAGCAGTAGGGAGTTCGCATTCTGATAATTACAGACTGGAAATGGAAACTTGATTCCGTTGTATCGCTATGACATGTGGCACACTGCGTATACCAGGAGGAATCAATAATATTCCGGGGTACAAAGGGACGACCATTTGAATCGAAAAACTTCACCTGGACGTATGCCCAGTTCCGCATGGTTTCCAAGACTGAACACATTTATCGTCCATGTTTCGCTTCCATATATGCCTACACTCCTTACAAATACTTTCAGAAAAGACTTCCTGACACTCATGTCTATACTTGATGTTAACAAATTTCTCTTCTACAGAAACGATTTTCTTGTCATTGACAATCTGCATTTTATCATTTTATATTCTCCCTACTCAACCTTCATCAGTTATTTTCCTTCCCAAATAGAAAAACTCGTCTTCTACTCTATGTACTTCATTTCCTAATCTAATTCCCTCAGCATCATTTGATTTTAATTCCACTACATTCCACTACTCTCGTTTTGCTATTGTTCATGTTCATCTTATTACCGAGCGAGGTGGCGCAGTGGCTAGCACACTGGACTCGCATTCGGGAGGACGACGGTTCAATCCCGCGTCCGGCCATCCTGATTTAGGTTTTCCGTGATTTCCCTAAATCACTCCAGGCAAATGCCGGGATGGTTCCTTTGAAAGGGCACGGCCGACTTCCTTCTCCGTCCTTCCCTAATCCGATGAGATCGATGACCTCGCTGTTTGGTCTCTTCCCCCAAACCAACCAACCAACCATGTTCATCTTATATCCTCCTTTCAAGACACTGTCCATTCCGTTCAAATGGTCTTCCCTGTCCTTTGCTGTCACTGATAGAATTATAATGTTATCGTCAAACCGCAATTTTTTTTCTTCTTACTGGACAATAATTCCTACTCCAAATGTTTGCTGCTTGCTCAGTATACAGATTGAATAACATTGGGGATAGACTACAACACTGTCACACTCCCTTGTCAACTACTGCTTTCCCTTCGTGCCCCTGAACTCTTACAACTGTCGCCTGGCTTCTATACAAATTGTAAATAGCCTTTCGCTCCCTGTATTTTTGCCCTGCACCGTCAGAATTTAAAACAGACTATTCCAGTCAGCATCGCCAAAAGCTTTTAAGTCTACAAATGCTATAAACGGAGGTTTGCCTTTCCTTAACCTATCTTCGAAGATAAGTCATAGGGTCAGTATTGGCTCAAATGTTCTTACATTTCTACGGAATCCAAGCTGGTCTTCTCCGAGGTCGGCTACTGCCAGTTTCTCCATGCGTCTGTAAACAATTGGTGTTAGTATTTCGCAACGGTGACTTATTAAACTAATAGTTCGGCAGTTTCCACACCTGTCAGCACCTGCTTTTATTTGGAATTGAAATTCCAGTTACAATTTAAAAATATTTTGAGGCAGTACCTACTCCCAGGTAACATAAATTTCCATTTTCAGTACACGGAAAACTGGTTAGACATCGGAGAAACATAGTTCATTTCTAAGTATCATATGTTCCATGGTAAAAAGCCTACTGGCATTTCAACATAGAAGATGCTGCACGTCTGAGGAAGTATGGATTAACCACCCAAAATATGGCTACCCAAATTATAACCGATCCCCACCATGCTCCACACCTGGGACGTAAACTTGGCCAGAAGCTGGAAACAATGTGCAACCAGACTCATCAGTCCGAATATCATTTTTATCTTGCTCTATTGACAGTGTTTTGAGGTTTCGGCTGCATATTTTCTGTTACGGTAATTTTATTGTGACTGATACCTGGTTTTGGAACTACGGCTCGCCCTACGAGTCCCTGAATATGTTGTTTTGGTGCTGAAAGGTTTCGCGAGTGGGACATGCAGTACTGCAATCCATTTTCCGTCACAGTTTTCTTCAATATCACAAGCTGCGACATTGTCGCGAGTAAAACAATGATTCGAATATATAATAAATTTCCTTCACTTTAGAACTTTTAACATCGCAGCGCGTCAGCAATCGTGAATAATTTAATGATTATAAAGAATGCGCCTCGACTGCAAATTGAAACCGGATGTTAACCTAGGTTTCGGCGCGGATAACCACGGTTTCATCGGAACACGCTAAAACTACAAACTGCCTATAGAGGCATGGTCCAACATGAACACAGAACGCCCAAAAGGCAAAAGACTCGCATAAGATGTAAAATAAACGGTACGTGTGTACCATGTCAATAGCTGTACTTACAAGGGAACCTCCCCATTGCACCCCCCTCAGATTTAGTTATAATTTGACACAGTGGATAGGCCTTGAAAAACTGAACACAGATCACTCGAGAAAACAGGAAGAAGTTGTGTGGAACTATGAAAATAATAAGCAAAATATACAAATTGAGTAGTCCATGCGTAACATATATAACATCAAGAAGGGTCTGAGCTCAGGAGCGCCGTGGTCCCGTGGTTAGCGTGAGCAGCGGCGGAAGGAGAGATCCTTGGTTCAAGTCTAACCTCGAGTTAAAAGTTTCTTTTTCAGACAATTATTTTGCGAAGCTGCACAGGTAAACAAAGCAGTATTTTTTACGTGATCGTGTGTCAATTATCAAACTTCAGGCACTCACACATAATCAACTTCGCTCTCCAAAATTCCAGGCCATGTTCAGATTTGCTCTGACATATGCAGCATTTGACGGTCTACACACGGAAAAATTTGAAAACGATAAAGACATATGTTTTGACAGAGCACAGGGAAAACTGTGCGACTGTGAAACTGTTGCTTTCATTTGTTGCAGTTTATGTGACAAACTCTTATGTTTTCATCACTCTTTTGGGAGTGATTATCACATCCACAAGAAAACCTAAATCGGGCAAGGTAGAAGAATCTTTTACCCATTCGCCAAGTGTACAAGTTACGTGAGTCGACAACATATTCCTGTCATGTGACGCACATGCCGTCACCATTTTCGTATAGAATATATCAGACGTGTTTTCCTGTGGAGGAGTCGGTTGACCTAGGATCTTGCAATCAAATGTTTCCGGTTCCCATTGGAGAGGCACGTCCTTTCGTCTACTAATCGCACGGTTTTGCGGTGCGGTCGCAAAACACAGACACTAAACTTATTACAGTGAAAAGAGACGTCAATGAACGAACGGACAGATCATAACTTTGCGAAAATGAAGAACGTAAATTTTTCAGTCAAGGGTAGACGTGAACCAAGGACCTCTCGTTCCGCAGATGCTCACGCTAACCACGGGACCACGGCGCTCCTTAGCTCACGGTATCCTTGTTTTTGCCTATCTTGCGCATGGACTACTCAGTTAGTATATTTTGCTTATTTTTTTCATAGTTCCACACAACTTCTTCCTGTTTTCTCGATTGATCTGTGTTCCGTTTTTTAAGGCCTATTCACTGTGCCAACTTATAACTAAATCTGAGGGGGGTGCGATGGGGAGGTTCTCTTGTTAGCTCAAACGTCAGAAGCGTGCTTCCTCACCGGAGCAAACGTTCGGTGGGCCGCGGGCTCTCAGGTAAACTCTACCTGAGAGCTAGTACAGCTATTGACATGGTACACACGTACCGTTTATATTACATTTTAAGCGAGTCCTTTACCCTTTTGGGCGTCCTGTATTATTGTTGGACCATGCCTCTTTAGGCAGTTTGTAGTTTTAGTGTGTTCCGAAGAAGGAGTGGTTATCCGCGCCGAAACCTAGGTCGACATCCGGTTTCAATTTGCAATCGAGGGGGATTCTTTATAATCCGTTACTTTACGTATATGATCACAAACTTTTTTTCAACAGATTACCGGTTTCGGTGTATAATAACCATCTTCTGATCTGTTTTATAAAAACAATGTCCTATGGCAGCAGTACATTAGGACATTGTTTTTATAAAACAGATCTGAAGATGGTCATTATCGACCGAAACTGATAATCTGTTGACAAAAAGGTTGTTACCAAAGACGTGAAGTAAGGAAATGTTTTCTTCAACGACCATTTGTCACGATCAGTCACCACATACATTAGTCCGCGTTGTCACTTAGCAGACGATGTTTCTCCACTTTCCTTGTATGCGGTATAAATCCAGAATACGGTACCTCTTGAAACTCCAGCAACTTTAAGTATGGAAGCACCCATCATACAACCACAAACAGTTTGCCCACTTTCAATTTTACTCATCTCCAGCACAATCCACTCGCAACTACACAGACCAGTGGTTGTGGTCACGACTGTCATTTGTAACGTTTTGAGGAGATTCACAGGTGCCGTTCGTGGCCAAATACAACAGCGCAACAAGCGGGTTTCGCTAGTACTTACACTTAAGTTCAAGTATATATATTTACATGTAAATAATTTTCTTTCTCTGTTGCATCCTATCTGCAGGTCAAGTGGCTGAAGGAGGAGCTAGGTTTCGACCACGCCTTCAACTATAAGACGGTGAACGTTGAGAAGGCGCTGAAGGAGGCTGCCCCAAATGGCGTTGACGTCTACTTCGACAACGTGGGAGGCGAACAGAGCAGTGCGGTGATTGCTAACATGCGGCACCGCGGCCGCATATCCGTGTGCGGCTGCATCTCTACCTACAACGCCACCAAGGTGGCCATGGCGCCCGTCGTCCAGATGCACATGGTCGGAAAGGAACTCAAGATGGAGGGCTTCATTGTGACCCGGTGGCTGGGCCAGTGGGACAAGGCGTTTAAGGAGATGGCACAGTGGATCAAGGAGGGAAAACTCAAATACAGGGAGACGGTCACAGAGGGCTTTGAGAACACGCCAGAGGCTTTCATCGGTATGCTCAGGGGCGAGAACCTGGGTAAAGCTGTCGTTAAAGTGTGACATCACTTGTCCGTGTATCTGGAATTCAAGAGTTGGAACTCTACATTAAGGAAAGTCAGAGCAAACACTTCGCCAAAAGTGGCACATATTATAAATTGAAAAACAGTCGCCAGCTTATATTACAGTGGGTTTCCAGCCATATCACGACTTTTGTAAATAAGTGGGATTGTCGACTTCGTCAGACGTTTGTATCAGAATTAATTTGTTATTTCTGTGTGGATATAAATAGAAACTTTGTAATAACACAGGAGTCGTTACTAATTTACCCCTCACACCACTTAAACCTACATTCTACATATACTATAATTTATTTACATTTTCTTCACCATTTAAAAAATGGTTCAAATGGCTCTGAGCACTATGGGACTTAACATCTGTGGTCATCAGTCCCCTAGAACTTAGAACTACTTAAACCTAACTAACCTAAGGACATCACACACATCCATGCCCAAGGCAGGATTCGAACCTGTCCCCGTAGCAGTCACGCGGTTCCGGACTGAGATTACTTTTCAAGTGCTTTATTGCCTGGCACAGCCACACGAGTTGTAAAACGAATTACGGAACAGTACAAAGCTTTATATTTGAGCTTTGTGTTAATTCTTCACAAATGCCATTATCAATGTGATTTATTAAGATACTTGCTGGTACGAATGAGTTTGGGCTTTTGCTCTGACTCCTTCCATTTTAAGTGGATAAGTTGCTAAACTGAATTTATTTTCGCTCACGTGGTTATTTTCATGATTTGAATCAGTTCCTTGTACTGGTATTTGGTGAATTAGGGTCTCTTGCCAGCTGCTTTTGTATGATGTTGATTGTGTGGGATTAATGTGTACATGTTGGGCATCAAAAGATATCAGTTTTCACATTTTAGATCTATACGTCTTATATATTGTGGCTTAATTCGGCAGAGTTTTAGATACTTCCGTTCTTCTCTATTTTTAATGTGCAGCTAAATTAAACAGTGGACTTTGCAATGTGGTGTGTTGGAGGATTACTGGATCTGATAAGTAGGCTCATGGGGCTATTGCTATCACGCAATTTGGGCAGGTTTCTGAGTATTTGTGGTGTTGACCTTTTTTTGTGACTGAGACATTTACATTTGCTGTGTTTTTTGAGTTTCGTTTGGGCTCTAGTAATAGGATCAGAATTTATTTCTCAAACATTGTATTCTGAAACAATCTTTGTTTTAGTCATGTATTCATGTGTATTTATGAACATTTCTGTGTCATTTTGTCATATTCTGTGGCTGTTTACTCTCTTCCCTGTAGCTTACTTTTTCCTTATTAACTTTATTGTTAATGCTTCTTTGTTTATCTTCCTGAATTTTTATTTCAGTTTTCTTCCTTTTGATGAAGCCATTTGTGTTGACTATTTCAATGTACAGGTGTGAGGGTTATAAGTGCCGATATTTTTATTCATTACTGAGGACTGTGTAATGAACAGCATAACATCGGTATTTACTACATTCACAGACTAATAATTATAACTCTCAGGAGTAGTATGTTTTTAGGTTGGTTAGTACCTCTGAGTATATGTGGCAATATCAAGCCACCAGTTCTTATTTTCCCCTGGACAGCAGGTAAGTTCTTGAAGTGTGGTCACGTGCAAGCAAATATTGTGAGTCTATACTGCTAGGTGTCGTCCACTTAGTGGCGAAGTTATGTCCATGCAGAAAACATCAGGAAGTAGTGGCGAAGTTATGTCCACGCAGAAAACATCAGGAAGTAAATTATTTAACATGTTGGCAATAGAACTTTTAGACACAGAGAGGAAAGAGCTAACAAACTGAAGTGGGTACATATTAGCATCCCAATGATCGCAATATCTCGGCCTGTACCCCAAACGCAAGCGCGCGCACGCGTGCACGTGCACACACACACACACACACACACACACACACACACACACACATACACACACATACATACATACATACACAAAAGCGTGTGTGCACTTGTTCTCTCCTGAAAACATTCATATTTTTTGTTTTTTCTGCTGTTGTGCTGATATATTCATAGTTACCTCACCTTCTTTCCCGTTCTTATGGAATAAGAAAGTAATGTTCTTATGGTAAGATGCTACATGTAGATTCGAACTATATAGTTTTTATAGTTAAAATTTTTTTTCATACTATTGGCTAATTTGTACATTTAATATACAGGGTGACTATCATTAAAGTTTAACTTTCAAAACGCTGTAGAAATAACACCACTGGTCAGAATGACGTCAAATTACAACAGAATATTATCGGAGGAGGGGGAAAAAATTATGACATAAGAAAAGTAAATAGTTCCAAAATTCAGCAATAGATGACACTGTAAGCATCATAATTTGATAGTGGTCGACCCCAGACGGCAAATGAATTATACAACAATGTCGAAGGTGTACGTTTGACGTTAAACAAAACTCAGTGTGCATGGGTGTGCAGGTGAGAAACTGGTAGTTACGTATGCCAATCCAACACGGCAAGGTCATATCACATCGGATGGGAAAAATCCATTTTTGATTGTCCTGAGGCCAGGAACATCATCAAAGGCATCATTCACATCGGTTTTTAATTGTAATGAGACCGAAAACCGCATAAAAAACATCTGTCAAAATTAAATCGGATTATTAATTTCCGTGTGACCGACGCAAAACATGTTCAATATTCTGTCCACTGTTCTTTGTAACAACTTGAAATCGAGAAACAGTATGTTCCACAACTGAGCGAAGTGTTTCCGGGTTCACGTTCAGAATGTGTTGCGCAATACGTGCCTTGAATGTAGCTGTTTTTAATCGGACACTGAAAACAACATCTTTCAGTTCGCTAAAAAGTCAGAAGTCACACGGATGATGATCAGGTGATCGGGACGGCCAGGCTGTAGGGAAACTGCGGCTGGTAATTCTAGCATTTCCGAAATGGCCGTGGTTGCACAAAGGTCACTCGTTGCGTTGCTAGTGTCGGTACAGGTAACAGGACCGGAAGCACATGTCTCTTCGAAAAAAAGTGTGGCCCGATGGCAAAATATGCCGTACACCTGCACCACAAAATTACCTTTTCAGGATGAAGTGGTACTGGTTGATTTGCGTTTGCATTTTCCGTTGCCCATATTCGAAAGTTCTGTTTGTTGACATATCCTGTCAGATGGAAGTGGGCTTCGCCTGTCCACAAAATCTTCAACGTCCCATCATTATCCACTTCCACGCGAGCAAGAAATTCTGAAGCAAAGGTCTCTTGCTGGCAGGTCAACAGGAAGCAACTCGTGCACATGGGTAATTTTGAATGGATAGGACGAAGGAGTTTTCGTAGGATTTCACGAACCGTGCTCACGGATGTGTCTAATGTTCGGGCAATTCTCCGTACACTACACGTTTACACATCACCATTCGTCTCCTCCTGCATTGCTGTAACCACTACTTACACTGACGTCGAATAAATTCGATTCCTCCCTCTATCAGGTTGCACACAAAAAGAACACGTCATTTCGAATTTCCGAATCATTTCCTCCAGACCCACGGCAGTCATCGGGCAAACACCTTTTTTCATACCCTTCGCTGTCCGGAATTTCAGCAGAGCACGTGTACTCAGTCATCATTCTTGTAATACAACTTTACGAGCACAGCGCTATACCGCATTGAGAGAGTCATGGCGAACGTCACAGACGCGAAAGAAGGAAAAGCCTTGTACCTGGAGTGTTTATACCAACTTCAATGTTTCGTGCGCATGACAGGAGTTTTCGTTTACGTATTCTGACACATACAGCGCCATCTGTTGATCAATTTTCACACTTTTTTTCCTATGCCATATGTTTTCCACCTTCCCTTATAATATTCGTTGAAATTTGCCTTCATTGAGACCAGTGGTATTATCTCTTCAGCGTTTTGAAAGTTTAACACTAATTATAATCACAAAGTTGATCTATAGATCTCTCTGCTCCTACTTTAGCTTTGTGATGCAGGGAAACGCTAATTACTTTTACGTAAGTACAAGTTGGATCTGAATGATTTTGATTGCACATTTCGTTGTTTTTTGCCCTGTGGCGTCTGATGATGATCATCCTGTAGGTGTTGTAGGGCGCCAACGGAAATGCTTGACAGGCAGTATTAACATTGTCAATTTCTGCAGCTTCTCTTTCTTAGTTGCTACTTTAATTATGTATGTTTCTCATGTCGATAAGAATAAGACGTTATCCATCCTGGTGTTCCGTAACTTCAGGTCGGACTAAAATCGATAGTAACGAAGTAATATTAATGTGGCACCTGTCAAAAGCCTAAAAGCCACGTTTGTAGCGCCGATCACGGAAGGATGTTCAGGAAGAGAGTCAGTTAGGTTTTACAAGATACCAACTGGAATGTGAAGTCATGCCGATTCTAGTGCCGTGGTCAACTGCGCTCGATATCTCGGGTGAGGACCCATGGCGTGAACAACCCACCGAGGTGGTCTCAAATATGCTATTTATATCTGGGGAGTGTGGTGGCCAGGGTTGTACGGTACAACCACCCTAGTACTCTACGAACCACGCCAATACACTTCGAGAAGTGTGACGTGTTGCACTGGGCCGCTGGCAGATGCCATCTCCCGGAAGAAAACAATCCGCATGTAGTGGTGGGTATGGTCGTGAAGGATAAGTGCATGCTTGTGTTGATCAACCGTATCTTCAGAATGACGACATCACCGACTGAACGCCACGAAAACATTCCCCAGGCCATAATTCTACCTCTTCCGCCATGGACCCCTCCGAAGGTTGTGGCGAGTTGTTTTCTTTTTCCGACGGAGCATAAAAAGTGAGTCAACTGAGAGAACCACCTGTCGCCACTCTGCGCTACTGGCGCGCAAATTCCAACCTTCGTCGGCGATGAACGCCAGTCAGCATGGGTGCATGATCCGCGCGCTTCCCGTGAAGGCCCGTGGGCAACAACGTTCACTGATTTGTCGTTGAGGAGACATTGTTGGTAGCTTCTTGGTTCATATGGGCGTCACTTGCTCAACATTTGCTGGCCTCTTTCCGTGTACACATCTCCGCAGCCGTCATTCACTCTTGCCATCTTTGGTCCTCAGTGTTCCACAGTTGACTCGGTATCACTTCTGGACAGCGCCATTTCACCATGAACGGTATACTTTAACCATGGCTGTACGCGAACCGTTTATAAACTTAACCGTTTTGAACGTGCTTCCACCCTTTGCCCGAAAGCCAATGATCAAGCCTTTTTGGGCTTCACATATATCGCTCATTTTCCACAATATCACAACGATTGCACTGTTTTACGTGTCGTCCAGGCACGCTTTATATTCTCCATTGCTAGTCCAGCCACCTGCCTTCTGTCAGTGGTTACTACACGCTGACGTCAAACATAGGCGGACTTCATATTAATGTTCCTCGAACTTGTATGTTAGCCAGTCAACAACGTCGGTTATATTTTTCTAATGTGGAACATGATGTATCAGCTTTTCTCCCATAAAATGATGTTTGGTGAAGTTAAACTCTCTTGGAAAACTTCTAAGAAAATCAGGCATTTATGGTTCCTTGAATATTATGGGGGCTATTCGGAAAGTAAAGTCCGATCGGTCGGGAAAAGGAAACCACTTTAAAAACGAAATTTTTTTATTTGCAACAGTTAGCTACACCTTCAAATTACTTATCTACGTAGACATTTGTCGTAGCATTGTACCCACTTTGAAAGACCCTCGTCATAGAAGGCAGCCACCAGTGCTTTCTGCCAATTCTATATGCACATCTACAGGTCTGTGCCAGCGGTACAATTACAGGCTGTATTGTGGGTGATCACACTTTCCCATCGAAAACGCTGCAATAACTTCTTCTACACCCCTAGAGCGTGGCCGAGAATTGGCAACATTTCACAGTTATGTTATGTGGGTTACAGAACATCAGGCGAAATCTCTCACCATGCCCTCATACAAGGTGGGAGACACTATTTTCTAGGCATGTTTACGTGCTCAATATGCGTTCAGAACTGAAAAGAGCGATGTGACGCTATCGACACATATACTGGAGACACTGCCCACCACAAATGTGAAAAGTATCGTAGGATTCTCACAGTGGTTTCCATTTCGCGCCTGATTGGACCTTACTTTCCGAATAGCCCTCGTACGTGAAAGAACAGACTCTGCAAGCACATAGCAGACGACATTTTCATCAAATTTTATCGTATTTTACTTGGAATACAGTAACTTAACAGTGCTAATATGTGTTGGAAGTGCTCAATATTTGTGTGTGTGTGTGTGTGTGTGTGTGTGTTCTCCTGCATTTGTTCTGTCATGAGCCCATTTAAAATGTCTTTATGATTTCTACTGTTCTTTTGATATTTTCTTAGCAATCTGTTCTGGTTCGTTTACCATGTATCATAGGAATATAGCACTGTTCATGAACCATGGTTCTTACTGAGGAGAGGACGCACACACATCTCATTGACTCAGGCAGCGATATCACAGGTGCATCTACATTAGTGGATTATCAGCAGATAACCCAGACGCACCTGTGGTTCCTGAAGCAGGAGCCTTTTCAGGGGCTGCAGCGGCAACAGTCTGAATAGCTGATTGATCTTCTCTTGTAACATCAGCCAACATAGCCTTGCTGTGTTTGTACTGTGAAAGGAAGAAAGTAAGGGAAAACTGAACTCATTATTATTTTTCCCGAGAGCATGAAACTCTATCACATGGGTTAACGATTATGGCATCCTCTTCGGTAAAACTTTCTGGTGATTAAATAGCCTCAAATTAGGCTCTCCGGATAGGGACTACTATGGAATATGTCGTGACGAGGAAAATAATGGCCTTGTAAGGATCATGGCATGGAATTTTAGATCCCTTTATCGAGTAGGTACGTTAAAGAATGGATTGGTTGAAGTTAGATATATTGAGAATCAGCGAAGTGTGGTTGGGGGGAGAATAAGTCTTTATGTCAAATCAGAAAAGGGCTATATACACAAAACCATACAGGGACAGTGCAGGGGTAGGCCTAAGACTGAATAAGAAAATGGGTAATCTACTAAGAACGGCATAGTGAATGCATTATCGTAGCCAAAATAGACAGGTAGCCAACACCCACCCCTACAGCACATGATTTTCCAGTATAAGTAGCTCTACAGAAGTTGAAGAAATTGACAATATGTATGATGAGATACAGAAAAATATTTATGTAGCTAAGAGAGACGATAATTTAATTGCGAGGGTGACTGAAATTCGATAGTAGGGAAAGGAGGAGAAGGAAAAATAATAGGAGAACGTCGCTTGAAGCAAAAAGAATAACAGAGGTAGCAACATCGTAGAATTTTGCTCAGAGCCTAAATTAATCATCCCTTATAAGAAACATAGCGACACGGGAATGTTTCAGTTTGATTACATGACGTTTCGACAGAGATTTAGAAATCACATTTTGAACTCCAAGACTTTTCCAGTAGAAAATGTGGACTCTGACCATAAATTTTTGCTTATCAACTGTAGATTGGAACTGATGAAACTGCGGAAATAAAGGAACGTAAGGAGATGGGACCCATTATTAAGTTTTTGTCGCATTAGGTTGCTTCAGAGGGCCCATCAGGATAGGATAAGGTGAAACATGGGAAATGAATGCAAAATAAGTAGAAGAGGTAGATTTGAGAGACGAAATAGGAAACGCAGCAGAGGAATCACGGAAGTAAACAAGCAGGGCATTTCAAAGCAGGAGATATTGAATTTAACTGATAAAAATCGGCAACATTAAAATGCAGCAAATGAGTCAGATGAAAGAGAATACAGCCGCCAAAAAAGTGAGATTGGCAAAAAGTGCAAAATGGCTAAGTGGGAATGTCCAGAGGAGAAATGATAAACTGTAGGAGGATGCGTAAATAGGAGAAACATAGATTGTCCACTCACATTAGTGTGACCGCCGGCCAAAAGCTGAAAAACCACCCTCTGCAGCGCAAACAGCTGCGTGATGTGCAGGAAGAGAGTCATTGAGGTTCTGGAAGGTAACGACAGGGATTTGGATCCATGCGGACTACAGTACCGCGGCCAGATGAGATATTTTACTCGGTTGATGGTACGCGGCACGAGTGGCCCAATAAAGGATGTCCCACAGATCTGGTGGATTTAGTGACCAGGGAAGCACCGTAAACCCACCCTGATGCTGCGAACTGTGACACGTTGCATAGTCCATCTTGCCGAGGAAAAATAGACTGCATGTCGGGGTGTCATAGTTCCAAAGGATAGATGTAGATTTGGGTTCATCCATTGTGCCATCCAAAATGGTATGATCTCTCAGGGAATGCCACGAAAACATTCTCCATACCATAGTGCCTCGTCCCTCGGCCTGGAACCTTACGACGATTGTTGTGGGATGTTTGCTTTCAGACGTTTCACGCTTTGCCCGCCAACGGCCCTCTGTGCCGTAGAGCATAAAACTTAATTTATCTGGAAATACCCCATGTCGCCACACAGTGGACTACCACTTGTGGTATTGTAGTGCCAATAACAGCTTTCATCACCGATGAATAGCATTCAGCATGAGTTCATCAACCATGCACCTGCTTTGGAGGCCTGTATACAACATTCTTTCATCGATCGTTGGGGGGAAACACTGTTAGTTGTTCCTTGGTTCATCTGGGTGGTCAGTTGTTCAACAGGTGCAGGTCGCCTTTGTTCATCCTTGCCATCTATTGAGCGTGGTGCATCAGAATTGCCTTGCGCCGGTTTTGAGTAGCATTATTTGCCATGTGCGGTGTATTTTAAGTACGGTGGCTGCGAACAGT
The DNA here is from genome assembly GCF_023864345.2 of Schistocerca serialis cubense. Lineage (NCBI taxonomy): Eukaryota > Metazoa > Arthropoda > Insecta > Orthoptera > Acrididae > Schistocerca > Schistocerca serialis. The sequence goes on along the minus strand of NC_064638.1, from coordinate 1,161,983,754 downwards.
TTAGAAACTTGGCCGATTCTGAACCTCTTGCACCCTCGGCCCAGAAACCAATCATCATGGCCCCTTATGCGTCAGATAAATAGCTCCGGTTCAGAATTACGAGGACAGTTGTAGTGTTTTTCTGTTGCCTCAAACATGCCTCATTAAATCTGGCAGAAAACCCAAAGAGATTCTCGTCATACATAAAGCACAACAGTGCAAGACGCAATCATTACCTTCACTGCGTTATAACAACGGTGAAGTCACTGATGTCACTAACACCAAAGCAGAGCTATTAAACACGGTTTTCCGAAACTCCTTCACCAAAGAAGACGTAATAAATCTTCCTGAATTCCAATCCAGAACAACTGCCAAGATGAGAAACATAGAAGTAGATATCCTCGGTGTAACAAAGCATCTTAAATCACTTAATAAAAGGAAGGCCCCCGGTCCAGATTGTGTACCAGTCAGGTTCCTCTCAGTGTATGCTGATAAAATAGCTCCATATTTAGCAATTACATACAACCACACGCTCACAGAAAGATCCGTACCTAGAAACTGGAAAATTGCTCAAGTCACGCCAATACCCAAAAGGGAAGTAGGAGTAATTTGGAGTAGGGTTTTGGAACATATACTGCATTCGAACATTATGAAGTACCTCGAAGAAAACGATTTATTGACACATAGTCAGCACGGGTTCAGAAAATATCGTTCTTGTGAAACTCATGAATTAATAAGTGCTATCGACGGGGGATGTCAAATTCATTCAATATTTTTAGATTTCCAGAAGGCTTTCGACACCGTTCATCATAAGCGTCTTCTAACCAAACTGCATGCCTACGGAGTATCGCATCAGTTGTGCGACTGGATTTGTGAATTCCTGTCAGAAAGGTCACTGTTCGTAGTAATAGACGGAAAGACACCGAGTTAAACAGAATTAATATCCGGCGTTCCCAAAGGAAGTTCCTGATTTATATTAACGACATAGGAGACAATCTGAGTAGCCTTCTAAGATTGTTTGCAAATGATGCTGCCGTTTACCGTCTTTTTAAGTCATCAGATGATCAAAACGACTTGCAAAATGATTTAGATTAGATATCTGTACGTTGCGAAAAGTGGTGATTGACCCTGAATAAAGAAAAGTGTGAAGTTATTCACATGAGTACTAAAAGAAATCAGCTAAATTTCGATTACGTGATAAGTCATACAGATCTGAAGACTGTAAATTCAACTAAATACTTGGGGTTTAAATTACAAATAACCTAAATTGGAACGATCAAATAGATAATATTGTGGGTAGCGCAAACCAAAGACTGCGATTCATTGGCAGAACACTTAGAACGGTCAACAGATCTACTAGAGAGACTGGTTACACCACGCTTGTCCGCAATATTCTGTAGTATTGCTGTGCGATGTGTGACCCGCATCAGGTGTGACTGATGGATGACATCGAAAAAGTACAAAGAAGGGCAGCTCGTTTTCTATTATCGCGAAATAGGGGAGACAGTGTCACAGATATGATACGTGAATTGGAATAACAATCATTAAAACAAAGGCGTTTTTAGTTGCGACGGGACCTTCTCATGAAATTTCAATCACCAGTTTCCTCCTCCGATTGCGAAAACATTCTGTTGCCACACACCTACATAGGGAGAAATGATCATCACGATAAAATAAGAGAAATCATGGCTCTCACAGACAAATTTAAGTGCTCGTTCTTCCCGAGTGTCGGTCGGGAGTGGAACGGTAGAGAGACAGCTTGAAGGTGGTTCATTGAACCCTCTGCCAGGCACTTTGTTCTGAATAGCAGAATAATCACGTAGAGGTGTAGATGCATTATCTACGTTAATGACTGGACCATGTAGATGTCAGTTCTCGAAAACTTAATGAGACCTATGGAGAAAAGAAAAGCAGCTGTACGAACATTTAGGGCTCAATCGACAAGCCAGTACCAAGCAAAGGAGGGAAAGCTGTAGGGAGAAAGGAATATATAGAGTCCATATAAGGGAAACAAATTTGAAGACAGTGTTGTACAAGAGGAAGCAGGTGACGATGAGAGGAGACACGATCGTACAAGGAGACTTTGAAAAAAGACCGAAAGATCTAAGTTGAAACAGGGCCCATGGGACAGATAACATTCCCTCAGAATCGTTGGGAGCGACGGCCGTAATAAAATTAATCCACAGGGAGTGCAAGATGTGTGAGACAAACAATACACCCTCCGTCTTCAGGAAAAGCCTAATAATAGTAATTCCACAGAAGACTGCCGGTGAGAGGTGTTAATACAAGCAAACCATCAGTTTAGTAAGCCGTGGTAGCAAAATATTGACACGAATTACGTACAGAAGAATGGAAAAATTACGTCGAAGCAGAATTTGGGGTGTATCAGTATAGGGTCTGGATAAACATAGGAACACGAATGACGATACTGACCCTATGACTTATCTCAGAAGACACGTTGAAGAAAAGCAGACATTAGTCTACAGCATTTTGGAGATTTAGAGAAAGCTGTTGACACTGTTGACTGGAGTAAACTCTTTGCAGTTGTGAAGAGAGCAACAATAGAATGCAGGTAGCTAAGGATTATTTACAAATTGTACAGAAACCAGACTGAAATTATAATAGTCAAAGATCTTGCTAGTGAAGCGATAGTTCGAACGGAGTGGGACAGGCTTCTAGTCTACCAGGTTGCATGATCATAACTAACAGAACTGTATGAGAGAAAAGCGTATTGTGACAGCAGCCACTGAAGAGGCTTTTTAATAAATAGAAAGGCGTCTGGTCTTGATAAGACTCTTACTACAGTTGCAAAAGACTGACATTAAGCTGTACAGACTGTCAATAGCACGAAATCATTCTAAGAAATATTACTTTAAATTTTTTTATTTAAAAAAAATCATTACAGCCATATTTTTGAATGTACAAATCTAAAATTTTGCTTGTGTAAAGCCCAAAATTTGTATCATAACGGAAAAATGTAATAAAATATGTAAGATTAATATTTTTCCCGCAATTCGAATTACTAATCTTTTTATTGTATATTTCATAAAAAGTCGTAACTCAAATTGTAATCATGCAATTGCTCTGAAAATTTTATTGAAGTTTCCTGCGAAGATTATAAGAATACAGGTATTAATTTACGATACAAATTTTATCATTATCTGAGTTTTTAATTTTGTACATCCAAAATTGTCTATTTTTTCTACAAACAATCATCTAAAAATCAGAATGTAGTTGGAGAATCTCTTTTTTTAGTTCCAGGAAGACAGAAACACGTTGCGAATACGTCCTGAAAATTTCACAGAATTACCGCATATACTTTTTGAGAAAAGGCTTCTAATGACGCAAAAAATGTAAAGCGGAGAAAATGAGGTTCAAAGATTTCCTTCTCATACTTCTATATGTAATGAGCTTACCTCAATTTCAAAAACCTCCATACTGATACTGATCGTCCAGGTTTCTCTTCGAATCTGCCTGGCCTGTATTTGGAAAAGACACTGATCTGTTAGCTTTTTTGACCCTGCTCTCGTCGATGGTGTTCAATGCTTCTGTTGTAAAACACCAGGATCTATACCAATTCTCTTCAGCACTTCAATTCAGCCACTATTTCCGTTATTGTAACATATAACTGCATCATAGACACCTATTTTGAGTACTTCAAGTCCACGGAATATACTTTGTGAATACCTAATCTAAATTAAATTATTGAGACTTTCATTTGCATTTTGTGTCTTTCTGTGAAGACACTTCGTCAATAAATCAGAGTTTGCAAGAAACCTGAATGTGGGCTTAATTGCCGGCCGCCGTGGTCTAGCGGTTCTGGCGCTGCAGTCCGGAACCGCGGGACTGCTACGGTCGCAGGTTCGAATCCTGCCTCGGGCATGGGTGTGTGTGATGTCCTTAGGTTAGTTAGGTTTAAGTAGTTCTAGTTCTAGGGGACTTATGACCTAAGATGTTGAGTCCCATAGTGCTCAGAGCCATTTGAACCATTTGAACCATTTTTTTTGGGCTTAATTGGATTCGTAATAGCTTCTGGTAATGACTGTTTATGTGATTATGTCTCATTTCTGTTGTTGAACTTACGCCAATCGTCTTCCGGACACAGATTGTGCACTGGTGCCTTGTCAATGGATATTTTGTGGGGAAAAAATGCCCACACAACCCGCCTCATTACCTCTAAATTATGCTTTTCCTGATAGATTCCCCATAAAATAATGAAGGGAATTAATTTCTTTCAGAGTAAGCCTGCCTTTTCCTCCTAGTAGTTTTCCATCCTCAAGTACTTCACCTCTCTTCTCTTTCAGCAAGTGACGAAGCGTGCAACCAAGCCTCTTTTGTATGTGACCAACACATTCCAACTTTTCTATTGTTGTACTGTACGAATTTTTATCTGTAACAACTTTTAACGAAGAGGAGTCCCGATCACTAAGGCATTTAGTATATCTAACACGATACTGGTCTTCTGATCTGGAGAACATCCTGAGAACTGTAGCTGCCTCCTTGCCCACAATTGAGCCACTATAGTTTGTAAAGCATGCTACTGCATGCTTTTGCTGCCACAGTTTCTCACTGTTTTCATTGTTCGACATTTTTCTTGTTGCGCACTGGTGGTAGTATTTAGACATAATTTCTACATCTAAAACTCAGCCCAATAACAGACGCAACTCCATACAGAGATGTGTGACCCATTTTCATCCAGGTCCAGTCTACAGACACACTCATGTCAGTAACATTTGTAGGAGATTCACTCTCGCGAATATCTACCCCAGGATTTATTTCTTTTCTGTTTATTTCCACCAATTCTTCCACTGCTTTCTTCATAGAATCTTTGGCGGTATCGCATTCAGCATCAGACATTTCTTTATTTATTTTGTCAAATCTTGCACAAGGTAAAGAACGTTCAGGAAACCACACAATTAACTACCTCATTCCCCTTACTGTCGAAGGCATATCAGAGCTTATACCAACGTAAAATTCCTTTTATACGTACCAGTGACTGTGTTTTTTTTTTTTTTTTTTTTTTTTTTGGAGTAGGAAAATGAAAATTCATAGGCACACGAATTACAAATTAATTTAAAATTACAAGCTATTCCCACTCTTCTTTCTTCAGCAATAATTATGCATGCTATATTTTTACAGCTAACAAATGAACATGAAAACTTCATAGCCTGTCGGAGAAGCTGTAAATCAATAAATCTGAATCCAATCGAATCCACATCAACAACATTCACACAACTGTACAGTTACCCTGTCCCAAGTTTCAATGAAGAAGCTGGGAGCTTATGTTCTTCACTTCGAGCTGCTTCCTCCTTTTTGTTGGCAAACCGATTTCCAAGAAACCTCAGTTTCCTAAACACAGTTTTTCCATCATCCATTATGCATAAATCTTGACTTCCAAGTAGAGGTTTGAGAATTTAACCTTCCACCTAGTAATATGTATCAGTGTTATCACAACTTAAATAAACCACATGCAAGAAAGTTTTTCGACAAAGATGTGGGTGCCAGCCAGAGGTACAGATGTCAGCCAAAGATATCGAAATAAAATAGCCTACACACTGACCAAAATTCCTCTGAAGCAAGCAGTTTCCCACATCTGGTTGTCCTCCATGGGGCAAATATCGGAAGAGGTGGGAGTGGCCGCCAGTGCACAGTTAATCAGTTTAACAATTCAAAGGCATTTCTAAAGCTGCTATCACGATTAAATTCACACACAACATATGTTAAACTGTGTAGATCAAGAAAATAAATTTTTTGGAAAATCGTTTTTGGACCATAATCCATTACTATATATGAAGATAGTAACTGCTCTCGAAAGAACAGATACCATTGATGACCGTACAGGTTCTTTAGAATAAATGATAATTAATTGAAACCCTCAGTTGCCGACAGGTGTTGTTGATATACCTCGATGGGAACAGCTGAAAATGCGTGCCCCGACAGGGACTCGAAACCGGGATCTCCTGCTTAGATGGAAGACGCTCTGTCCATCTCAGCCACCGAGTACACATATGAATAGAGCGACTGCAGGGACTTATCACTTGCACGCTTCCCGTGAGACCGACATTCCCAACTGTCCACGATCTACATAAGTAATGTACCTAATGCGCATTTTCAGCTGTACCCATGGAGGTATATCAACAACACCTCTTGGCAACTGAGGGTTTCAATTAATTATCATTAAAGATCCATTACATCCCCCCTTAAAGATATGAAAAATAAATTCTAAGAAATGTTGATGCCAGGCTCAGATTCACAGAATGTTAAGACATGTAACTGATCAACCAAAGCAAGTGACTTGCGAAACATTTGTTCGGCCGATTCTTAAATATTTTTCACCAGTGTGGGTCGATAACAAAGTAGGATTAACGGAAGATACAGAGAAAATCGAAAGAAAAATGACACGTTTCGTCACGGAATGGTTTACTAAGTGCGAAATCGTGTTGGATATCCTCAACGAACTCCAATGCTAGTCGCTAGAATAAAGGCATTTGTTATGGCGGGGAGCGCTACTGATTAATTCCGAGATGAGAATGAGTCAATAAATACTGGGATAGCGATGTCAGAACCGCGCGTACCAGTCGGAAGTTTGTTTTCCTTTACAGCATACTCCCATTGTAAAGTTAAACACTTATTCACCATCCGATAATGCGTTAAAAGCCTGCAGCTTAGAATTCCTGTGTCTGCGTTCGCATCTAACGAGTGACCTCTCGAAAAGGGTCAAATGCATTTGGTGCCTCAGTTTGCTGCATCCTACAAGACCGATGTGTCCTGGAGGTAAAGAGATATCCCTAGACGGGAAAGCGATGTGCCATCACGTTCCAGGTCCCCCCTTGTTTTATGACTTTTCTTATCCTTTGCTGAATTCTTTTATCCAGTTGAACACAAATTTCCGTGAAATACAGCTCAAACCAGACACGGGAGAAATTTCACTATGGGCTTGCTCTGCGGACATTCCCTCGTCTCACAAAAATCGCGTAGTTCTAGACGGGTGCACACACATTGAACACCTGCTCTGTTGGTCTGGCTGCAGGACATCAACCATTGGCCGCGGTATTCTGTGTATCAGCTACATTCCGTGTGACATTTGCTGCCACCTTTCATAAATGTATAAACACGAAATTTAACACGTTATGTAGTACTGTGGCATTCGCGGCTTATTTATTGACTCACTCTCGTCCTTTGGAAGAATAGTTGGCCAACGTAGTAATTCCTCCAACATACCTTTCGCGAAATGACCACGACGAAAAAAAAAAAAAAAAAAAAAAAAAAAATCAGTGAAGTTAGGACTCATATGGAAATTTGTGCACAGCGTTCTACATCTACATCTATATGATTACTCTGCAATTCACATTTAAGTGCTTGGCAGAGGGTTCATCGAACCACAATCATACTATCTCTCTACCATTCCACTCCCGAGCTGCGCGCGGGAAAAACGAACACCTAAACCTTTCTGTTCGAGCTCTGATTTCTCTTATTTTCCTTTTCAAACACCATTCTCGAAGGGTGCAGATAGTCGGGGAAATGACAATGGCCCAGAATCAGCCTCATCCGACTATCGCCATGTATCTTGCGGAATATCGATGTAGATTCACAGAAATAATCTATGTTACCAACTACCACAACACTTTCTGTTAGTCAGCAGGGACAGAGCTACTTTGAAAGCTGAACCATTGTCGGAGTCTTCTTCATGCAGTGACTCCACTGATTCTGAGCTATATGTATCTTATCAGTGTCATCCGGCAGGATATGTCAGATGCTCGATAAACCCTAATAGCGATAACAAGAAAGGCCATTCAGACACGTCGCTCTGGAAACTCCACATTGTAACACAAACTCATTGCGCTATATCAGAACACGACCGAAGAGGAGTTTTGGAACTTGACCTCGGAATATCTCACTCCGCTGTGAGCGTGTGTAATCCTTACTGAGCAGTTTTTGTGCTGTAGTGGAAAATCCGCTTGCGCCACTATACGTAATCCGTGTCCAAATTCGATGCTTACTGTTTTTTTGTACTGCAACGATACGACGAATTGCTAACTTATTGGTTACGTAGTCGAACTAAATTTCTGATTGAAACCAATACGCGATTTCAATGTACTGAGGTGTTGTCGCACCAACAATAGGTGCAATAATGCCTTCTTCGAAGGCATCAAATCTAGATGCGTTCGAACATATCTTAACCTGGATTAAGAGATATTCTTAACTCTTTATCTACCCAGAAATAGTTACACTGTAATACTGTTATACCTGATACCTGGCTGATTAGCTGTTCCACTTGTAGAGCAGGGTTTATTGCAGCATTCCTAGAGTTAACAAGTCTCCAGTCAAATCTTCAAGTTGATTTCTATTTTGTTTTCAATATACAAACAATACGCTGCTAATACTCACCTCATATTTGAATTCTATCGCTTGCGCCTTGTCCTGTGGTCACGCAGGGTCGGCCATGGTTAACCGGATTTGGCATCTTAATTGTAAGGGGTGGCCGGATGCCCTTCCTGCGTCCACCCCGCACCCATAACCTCCCTCCCACCCCCCTCCAGGACGGAATTAGTGTACCCCAGCTGTCTGCGTCTAGTGGAAATCGTGAAATAGTGTGAATGTGTTTCAAATATCTGTGAGTCGTATAACTGAGGCGTGACGTGGGACCAGCCCAGTATTCACTTAGTAGGATGTCGAAAACCGCCTAAAAACTACATTCAGGCTGGCTGGCACACCGGCCGTCTTCGTTAATCCGCAGGGCGGATTCTATCCGGGGCCGGCGCGCCTACCCGAGTCCAGGAAGCAGCGCTTAGCGCTCTCGGCTATCCTGGCGGGTCACTTACCTCATATTTGAATACACATACGTAAACAAAAGTCTTGCATCAACCCCAATTTCGAAATTCATGCTACAGGAAACGAAACTTGGCTCTGAGACAATCTTAACAATGTGGCCAGATCACCAGGTCGTAACAAAGCAAACATTTGTGTGAAGACAAAAACATCAGTTTCCCATCGTATGCTTTTCAGAACACTCCTGAGCAACTCGAATACGTAAAGGAACGTCCTCTTGCTCGGATGGGACTTTGAATCCGTCGTGACATACCATTAATGAAATGAGTAGTTGTCCAGTTTTTCAATGGCAGCTCTACACAAGTTGCCCAGAGTGCGTCGTCGTTGTCGACATCCAAACACAGCTTGATTCAATCGATTACGCAGATGTTCCATTGGGCTTATAACTGAGGACTTGGCAGATCAGTCCAATCTGGTGATCCTAGCATGCTGAAGGAACGTGCTCGCGAAAACAGTACGATGAGAACTCGAGTTGTCATCTGTCAAGATGAAATTTTCACCATAATATCGGTGATATGGTCCCAATATTTGTTCAGAATCTCGTCCCTGCACCATAGAGCAGTCAGGCTTCCCTCAAAAATTAGACGTCTACAATCGCCTCGTAATAGCACACAAGAATATCGTTCGACTATACCCCCACCACCACTTGTTCGACATATATTCGTTAGAGGCTTACGATAGTACGACGTTGTCTCCAAACAGGTTATTTGCCCTTATCGCCGTACAGTCAGATCCGAGTGTCGTCCGCAAAGAATACCCGGCGCCAATCCTGGTGTGTCTATTCTGCATAATTTCCTGCCCATGGATCAGTGGTGTTGTGGTGTACAAAGTAACGACGTGGGGCTCGTCTCGGTCGTCGGAAACAGAGGTTCGCGGCATTCACTTCTCTCCTAACGGTTTGATCCGATGACGTCTTGTAGCCTCTTCGAAAGTCCCATTCAGTTCTGGAGCTTTCAGCTCACTGTTCCTGTGGCTAAAAAGTGCTGGATTTCGATTATCCTGTGCACTTGTCGAACGTGGATGACCATAGCTATTTAAATTCTACATTACCAGCCAAATGGAACCGATTCCATGATCGTAACACGTCACTTTTACTCCAGACCAAACATAGACTAAATTCCATGGTTGAAAAGCCTTCTGTGCCGAACCTGTTAATATGGGCAATGACCACATGTCGCCGTTGTCCTTTGTGGCGTGATGGGTGTTCATTCTATGGTTCTACAGTGTCTGTACTGCGTCACTACTGGTGCTTTACTTTCAGCCGAAATGCTGCAGTCCTTCCGAGAGTGGCGTTTTTCGCGTATGTTGCGCCCATGTTAGCTGCATGCATGTTTGCAAACAATCACAATAGCAACATCCCTTCACGACAAATCGCAGTGGCGCAAAACTTTTGTGTAGCGTCAGTCGCATTTTGGATTACACAGCTATCATTAAGAATTTTGTCTTTTATTTATTGTGTAAATAACTAAAAGTGGCTAATTCATGGATGCACTCACGTGTTCCGGGGAGAACCAGGGGAAGACATCACTAAAGAGGTATAACTGCACGTGTTGGTTAAGTATGCGTAATGTACGTAACTAGCCCTTAACTCGCTAGGTGACTTTTCTGTAAGATTTACTACGAGGTGGGGTCTCTGCGACCCCATATTTAAACAAAGATTTAAGGCCAATATCATACGAAATTTTTAATTTATGCTATAAAAGATTTATTTTTACATTTATTTACGTGTTGTCTAAATGCTCCTAGTTTATTTTATTGCAATAAACAAAGCTTGCAGCATTTTACTACTTATAACACAAAAGCACATAATTTTGTGTGGTTCTGTTAAATAGTACACGTAAATGGACTACTAGAGTACTAAATTTTACATTCTGAAAAATTATATAATCTCTGTAGGAAATAAATGTAAATTCCAAGGCTTAATTTCCGCATAAAAATTCCATCCGATGGGTGCAAAAAGAAAGTGTATCAAATTGACATTCATTGCTGGGAACTACATTTTTCTTATCATCACTCAGAACACATTCGATTTTAACAGACACTCAAAGTATTTCATTGAAGAAACAGACAGATCTCCACCACAACTTTCCTGGAGTTCTTCCTCTGAACTCTGGTTAATGTAAAATCTTCGTCTTTTTCGTTTATTTCTTCATCTATATCACTGACACTTTCCTCCATAGATCGACTAACAATTTGATCGAAGTCGGAAAAGTTAAAACTGACACATTCGTGCCAACACATTTTGAGGTAGACAGTCCGTACTGAAGAAAACAGCTACGTAGTTCACGAGGCGCTGTCTGCGGGACTCCAACACGTATCAGTAACACGTGTCAACAAGAAACACAGAAGGCGATAACGCAACCAACAGCAAAACATCGTAGGATTCGCAATTTTTTAAGATGGTAGGGGGAGTACAGAAGCGTTCCACCACAACAGGCCTTGGGGAGCGAGTTCGAAAATTTTCGCGCGGTCTGAAACACCACACCTTGTGAATTAAGGGGTATAAACCCTGTGACAGTTTTTCATCCTGTGTAGGACACAGGCTACCATAAACACAAGAAAGGTGTTTATTCCAGGTATTGCTTATCATCTGAGACTTTATGGTCATCATTCTTCCGATTGGTTTCACGCAGCCAGCCACTGTTCATTTTTTGTAGCTTGGTCACCTTCCCACTTACTGAAGACAGACCGTTATGACATTTTTCTTCAATTATTAGGCACACCTATCTTTTGTGGATATACATTACGTGACTTTAATTTAATACTTTACATTATTTTCTAAACCATCATGCTGCTGATCATAGATCCGAGCTAGGAGAATTATATCTACCCTACAACACTATCCGTCCTGTGCTCTCTTTGAACAGTCCGTTTACAGAAGGATGGTGGCTCGTAATATTGGAAGGCTTCGGTCACCATTTGTACCTACTTAGTAATCTAATCTAATGTGAATGTGATAAGCGTCAACGAACCATTCAGTAAACTTTTCATTGCGAACAAAGCTAATATACCTTAGATTTGCTGTGTTTTGTCTTATAACGCGATAAATGAAAATGAGAAAATTCACACAGAGTTCCGTTTTACACCCTTCAGTGTCGAAACTAGCGAACATTCGCGTTATGGATCGGCTCCACTTACTCCAATACACCACAAAATACACAAAATACTTATATTCTAGTTCAATAAGAAAAATATTGTATGCCACATGACGTGTGCCGCAAAGTCAGCCAAAATATCGCGATAGAGGCAAAAAAGAAGGAAAAAAAAGACAATGTTCTTCTTAGATGTCGTCGATAGCGCGTAGTGTTGGAGGATCGGAAGGCCGGGCAGCCACGGCGGCAGGTTCCGTTCCCTAACTTCAGGCGTGTGGTTATCTAGCGGGAACAGGAGTGAATCAACGCACATCCAAGTTGGAACTAGTTGATTTTATTTCTTACGTTCGGCATACATGAGAGAATGAATGTCCACGGCGGTAATGCAGTGTCGTATCCTCGACAGGGGCCGCCACATCTCAGGCACAGCTATGGATTGGAGCACTTTTGCACTGCAATCATTCCTGGCTAACAGCATCAGTTGCTGGGATGGCAGACTGGTGAAAATATGCCGCGAAAGAGAGTGTGCAGGCGGCTTGCAGAAGCAGCAGCTGGTGACAGAAGCGATGGCTTCCTCGCACCGAATCCTGGTCAACAATAACCGGCTGGTGGTGCCAGTAAACGATTAGGGATTGGTGACCAGAAGGGCTCTAGTTGCACCTTCTGCCCATAGGAGCCGATGCTAGTGCGTATACAGCAGGTGGTCCCGTATGATGACGGACGATGATGGCTGCTCCAATGGACGGTGGTGGAGCGACAGTGGATCTCCAGGCCACGTACCTGTAACATGCTCCGCAGCGGTAGGCGATTTGGTGCCTCTTGCCGGCCAAGTGGACAGTCTTCTTCAGTAATAATCGCTTGCCTACTCTCGTAAATAATTTATTTGACGACCGGATTCGTAGCCTGGGAGCCGCAACATCATATTAAATCCGTCGAATTACAATAATCATTGTGCACAGTTGCCATAGAATTACAGTTACAATCAACAGTGAGAGATAAAATTACTTACACGTTGAATAATGACATTGATGTTGGAACATGGACAGGACTGAATATTTCTTGCTATGAATAAATGACGCAGTTAGCTGATCGTCACCCTTTAAAAACCGTCAAGAAATACCCTTCCAACCTATCGCAATAAAAAACAATAAATAGCTAGAACACCAAGCCAAAAATTAAAAATTAATAGCTACCAAGAATCCTAACAGACGACAAATGGCCGATCATAACAGGTTAACTATTGGATATACAAGCACAACCCATCCAGAGTGCCTAAGAATTAACAAAATGTGAAAGTACGAACAAGAGCCCACACAGTAACAGTGACAGTATGAAATTAGAATTATATTAATACCTTCAGCTGCTGACGGTCATTGATATATTATCAACGGGGACAGGTGAAAATGTGTGCCCCGACCGTGACTCTAACGCGGGATCTCTTACTTACATCGCAGACGCTCTATCCGGCTGAGCCACCGAGGCCACAGAGGATAGTGCGACTGCAGGGACTATCTCGCGCACGCCTCCCGCGGGACTCACATTCTCACCTTGTATGTTCACACACCACATTCGTAGTGTCCTACCCCAATACACTCATTACCCGTGGAAGACATTCTTACCAAGTCCCATAAGAGTTCGGGAAATTTGTGTGCATCCGCACAGAAGAAGAAATTCATGACCGGTGTTGCCAGAACTATATACTTATATGGATATAGTATCTGTTCTTTCGGACATGTCCGAAAGAACAGACACCATATCCATAAAAGTATATAACAGTATGAATATGAATCTATTGGGGAAATTTGTGTGATAATGACGTACCATAAATATAGCAGACTGCAGTGCATTGACAAGCAGAAGGGAAAGTGGCCAGTTATGGAGTGAGGGATAAGCCATGTCGGTGGCGGAAAACGGTTCTACGCATGCGAAGTGGGGCAATATACCAATAAAAAATTCGCGTGCCGTTGTCACATTCACCGACAAAAACTGTTAGGATTCTGCCCCGAATAATGTTACTCAATTACGGGCAACAAAGAAACATGAGCAGAAAATACACTGATACAAAAACATTGCAGCACCAAGAAGGAGTTTCGTGACAAAAACGAAAGTTGGTAGCCGGTCTGTACACCTGAAACACGATGTCATTTCCGATTTTGCTTCAGTCGCGTAAGAGGGACTCTAGTAACGCCTCTACGAGGATGCAAATCATGTATGCTTGAAATACACTTTTTAACGGTTGCGCGAGTCACTTACCTTCGACACTGAACGTGGTGAGTCGATTTTAGTCAAGAAAGTCTTTAAGCCGCTATTATCAACACCCCACTGAGTTTGAACGAGGCCTACGCGGAGCTGGAAGTTCCTTCTGCGATTTTGCAAAAAGATATGGCAGTAATGTAACCACTGAACATCATTGCCGATAGCGGTTGTCACTAGAATGTACGGTAGCAAGAAGACCGAGCTCTGGATGGCCAAGTGGCACTATCCAGAAGGAAGCCGTAGTATTCGGCCTATGGCTCTGCCGCATCGTACTGCATCTGCAGCAGGAATTTGAGCAGTTGTTGGCATCAAAGCGACACAACGAACTGTTTCAAATCGTCTGAGCCAAAAGCTTTGTAGCGTGCATTGTACTGACCCCAGACCATCGCCACTCACGAATACAGTGGTGTCAAGTGAGAGCTCATTGGAGAGCAGGATGGGCATCTGTCGTGTTTTCTGATGAAAACTGATTCCGCCTCGGCGCTAGTGATGGCTGTGTGTTGTCTAGAAGGAGGGCCTGGAACCAACCTGTCTGCTTTCTAGACACACTGGATCTACAGCAGGAATTGTGGTCTGGTCTGCGATTTCTTATTACATCAGGACCACTGTCGTGGCTATCCCACTCACCCTGAATTTGTAGGCCACTCTGCTGATTCGACCTCTTGTACTGCCATTCGTGATCAATATTCCAGAGAGTTTTTTTCCAACAGGATAGCGGTCGTCCACACACCGCCGTTCAAGCCAAACATGCTCTGCAGAATTTATGGACGTCCATTTTATTGCAAGGACGAGGGATTTCAGCTGACGATATACGAGGCCTGTTCAGAAAGTAAGCTCCGATTGATTGCCAAATTGAAACCACAATGAATATCAGAAATGTTTTACTTGTAACAATTAGCAACACCTTTCAGCTACTTCTCTACATAGTCGCCGTTCTGCCTTTGACTTTTGTCATAGCGTTGTACCAACTTTTCAATATCCTCATCATAGAAGGCAGCCGCCAGTGCTTTCCGCCAATTCTCCACACTGGCCTACACCTCGTTGCCTGTGTCAAAATGTTGTCTTCAAAGACAGCGGTTCATGTGACCAGAGATGAAACTCAGGGGGAGACAATTGCGGAGTGTATTGTCGGTAATCTAACATTTCTATTTGAAAACGATGCAGGAGCATCTTCATTGCCCCTGCAGAATGCGGCTGAGAATTGTCGTGAAGACGAAACAGCACGACAGTTATGTAATGTTAGCTGCATAGCTTCAGGCGAAATTTCTCACCAGGCCCTGGGGTACTTGGCGGCAGACACTATTTTCTAGACATCTTTACGCACTCACTGCGAGCTCAGAAATGAGAAGAGCGACGTAATGCTAACTGGGGTTATACTAGAGACACTACCCAACACCTCTGTGCAAAGCTTTATCGGATTTTCATAGTCGTTTCCATTTCGCGACCGATCGGAGCTTACTTTCTGAACGCCCCTCGTATATCAGAAGACGTTCTACCACAGCTATATCTTGAGAATGTCTTTATTATACCACACGACTGGTTTCTGCGGCACATTACCGCCATCCCCAGGTCCCACCACTAAAAAAAGAGTGATTTACTTGTAGCATGTACTGTGGGACCCTCGTTACTAGCACACGTGCACTAGCTTTTATCAGCAGTCTAAACCCAATACAGTGTCACGTATAGAGTCCTAATAGGACTTAGCGAACGTGTGCTAGTAACGAGCATCCCACAGTAAATGCGTCAAGGGTATCACTCTTTTGGTAGTGGTGGGAACTGGAGATGGCGGTAATGTGTCGCCGAAACTATTCGTGTGGTACAATAAAGACAGTCTCGAGATACAGCTGTTGGTACTTTTCCTCATACGCTCTGCAGAGTTTAAATGTAACGCCTTGACCTGCTCGATCACCAGATCTACCTGCAATAAAGCACATATGGATCATTGTAGTACGGCAACTCCAGTGTCATCCACAACCAGCATTAACCGTCTCTGTACTGATTGACCAAGTGCAGCAGGCGTTGAATTCCACCCCACAGACTGACATCCCGTACCTGTACAAAACAATGCATGCACGTTTGCATGCCTGCATTTAACATTCTGGCGGTTACAACGGTTATTAATGTACCATCATTTCGCTTTTGCAGTGGCTTATCTCACGCTTACACTAACTTCTGATCTTGCAGTGTTAATCATTTAAATTATTATCTGGGCAGACGTATTTCATAAACTTCGTTACTCTACATTAACTACTTTTTGGTACGAACTTACAGCATGCTTTGGTGCTCCGTTTCTTCCGTCAGTGTAATTCGATTTATCATATGTCCATTAAGCACCTACTGAGAATAATACTGAAAAAAATTGTTATCACAATGTTAACGTTAAAATTATTTGAAGCGTCCTTACTTGACCATAATGTACGAAATAAGCGAGAGGTAAACAAGGCTATTACAGAACATTTTAGTGGGCAACGGTAATATGTTGCTTAAATAGTGTAAACCTGTCTGAAAGTACTTTATGTTATAAAATCTGTGTCTACAGAAAACCAAACATTAAACAAACAATCCTGTTGTAAAAACACCCGCAACTGAGCGCTATAGCAGAGGTTGAAAATATCGCTTCAGTTGTAAATTACTTTATTTTTACACGACCGGTTTCGTTATAAGCCCATCCTCAGGACTCACTGTTCTGCGCTCGTCGGCAGCACACCGCACCTAGTACACGTGGCGTTCGGGGTCCACAGCACAGCTACGACACCTGAGGATGGGCTTATATCAGTCCGAAACCGGTCGTGTGATATTAAAGCAATTTACAACTGAAGCGGTATTTTCAACATCTGCAAACAATAAACGAAAATGCAAGTATGGTGAAGCCATAGTACCGGAACAGTGATTCCGTCCTTTTTATTTATTAACAGATTTAAACTGATGAAGTGGTTCCTAAGCAAAGAAAGCGGCCGTTAAATAAATTATTTGCAAAGAGCTGCCAAGCGATCATTATTCAATACGACTACCTCTGGCTGCGGTTGTCCCGCATTACAAGATAGGTTCGAGCACTTACATACGTCAGGGCCAGGTTAGCCGACATGCAAATGCCCCAGGTGTCACGCACCTTACCCCTTGCAGTGCTGCAGAAGTGCCCTGGATTTTGATAACACCGCTGGTTGCCGATCGATTGGTCGTACAAACTTACCGAGTCTGACAATGATGGCCTAATGTTGCGACAGCTGGCCACCGTCTCTACACAGAGTAACCAACGCATGGAGGTAACTCACTTGCTGACAGACCGTCACTGCGGCCTTTACTAGTTAATAATAAATAGACAAATGAATAGATGTTTATTTGCAAACTAACGATTAATTCGTGAATTTGATGGCCAGAACATAATGGTGAAGCGTAAGTACGTTGGGCTAAACAATTATCTAAAGGAAAGCTGTGACATTCATTCACTTGGTGGAATCTTACAACAGAAACATTCTCGACTATACGTTTCCAGAAGTTATACAGGCCGCCGTGCTGCTGATGCGCGTACAGAGATAAGCGGACTCACCTAGGCAGGCGTGACTACCGACTTATCTGCACCCAGGTGCGGGACGTTATCGTCTTATCGCAGCAGACCCGGGCATAAATAACTGGGCAGCAGCTGGCGAGCGAGTACTTCACGCAACACGACACCGCACTGTTAGTCGGTTGAGAGCTGCTTGACATTGTCGTTATTCCTACTGCAGACGCCAGAGGCCGTCAATCATGGTGAATGGTCGGAAAATCGTCATCACGAGCCCCTTCAAGGGAGAGCCCAAAATTACTGATTTCAAAATTGAGACCGAAGAACTCCCGGCGTTGCAGGATGGCCAAATACTGTGCGAGGCAGAATACATCAGCGTGGACCCATACCAGCGGGCGTACTCCCAGAGGCATAAGGTCGGCGCCACCATGTTAGGATCACAGGTATGAGTCATCAAGAAGATGATACGAAGCGATGGCCGGCCGGAGTGGCCGAGCGGTTAAAGGCGCTACAGTCTGGAACCGCAAGACCGCTACGGTCGCAGGTTCGAATCCTGCCTCGGGCATGGATGTGTGTGATGTCATTAGGTTAGTTAGGTTTAAGTAGTTCTAAGTTCTAGGGGACTTATGACCACAGCAGTTGAGTCCCATAGTGCTCAGAGCCATTTGAACCATTTTGAACGAAGCGATGCACATTCGTATTTCATCCTCACCACTGGATCTGACTTGTACGTCTTTTGGATATACTTCCTGTTGCGTCATTCACGCTGTATACTTTCAGCAAATAAAAGAAAAATCACCATCAGTATACGTGCAGTAAGTATTCTTCTATTTCTGCCACATGAAAGCTGAGCGGATATCTCTAACCCTTCAGGAAGATATTTGAAAGGGATCATAGAATGAGTATCGGGAAGCCGTCTCTGGCCTAAGACCCTAATTTCTTTCTCAGACTTGTCTCGACCCACTTAACTGGTACAGTTCATGAGTGCCTTCCAGTCTGATGACATTCCACTGAGTCGTCGTTTACGTGTATCTGCAAGTGTTTCAGAGGACAAGGTTTGCAATACTGTTTCTTTGCTGTATTACAGGTGTCGCGGATAGTGGAGAGCCGGTCACCGGACTACCCAGTAGGACGCCATGTCGTCGGCTACTGGGACTGGTGCGACCGCACCGTGGTGAACCCAACAGCGAAGGCTGGAGAAATTCTGCCACCGATGCTGGTGCAGAACTACGGAGACCTGCCGCTGTCTCTGTCGCTGGGAGTGTTGGGCATGCCTGGAGCTACAGCCTACTTCGGACTGCTGGACATCTGCGACCCTAAGCCTGGAGAGACGGTGGTCGTCAGTGGCGCGGCCGGCGCTGTAGGCTCCATAGTCGGGCAGATAGCGCGCATCAAGGGCTGCAAGGTCATCGGCATAACAGGCTCTGACGTAAAGGTAATCACCAGACACTCCCACTGCCTGTCGTCCCCTTTCCTTGAATTAACCTTTTGGTCTTACCACAGTCACCTCCCATACTTCATTAACCTTTGATGCATTCCATCCATCAGTTGAGGTTGCCCTTCTTCCTCTCTGTCACTCTCTTTCTGCACATCCCCGTTCTCCGCCCACTGTTTCGCTCCATCGCGCTCTCCCCCCCCCCCCCCCCCCACAAACTCCTTTATGGAATATTTCCAACCACATCTTAATGACTGTGAGAAAATGAAACACCTACAGCTATCCTTATGATCTTATTTATTCTGTAGCTATCAGTTCCGAAGCTCAGTGAGCCATCATCAGGTCTTAACTTGTTTCTGAAGGGGTTATCACTATCCATATGTACTACGCGTCAGTGGCCAACATAGGTTTACGCAGAATATCAGTAACTGTGATGTCGTCTCTCCAACCATCAACTGTCAAGTGTTGAACAGATAGTCTGCGTAGACCAGTTATATCAGTCTGTGATGCGTCGTACACTATGTGATCAAAAGTATCCGGACACCTGGCTGAAAATGACTTACAAGTTAGTGGCGCCCTCCATTGATAATGCTGGATTTCAATATGGTGTTGACCCACCATTACCCTTGATGACAGCTTCCACTCTCACAGGCATAATTTCATTCACGAGGTGGTATGTTTCTTGGGGAATGGCAGATCATTCTTCACGGAATGCTGCACTGAGGAGAGGTATCGATGTCGGCAGGTCAGTCCATTACAGGACGTTATTGCCGTGTAACCACTCCGCCATAGGCCGTGCATTATGAACAGGTGCTCGCTCGCGTTGAAAGATAAAATTGCCACCCCCAAATTATTCTTCGACAGTTGGAAGCTAGAAGCTGCTTAAAACATCAGTGTAGACCTGTGCTGTGATAGTGTCACGCAAAACAACATGGGGTGCAAGTCCCCTCCATGAAAAACACGACCACATCATAACACCAACACCTCCGAATTTTACTGTTGGCACTACACGTACTGGCAGAAGACGTTTGCTGGGCATTCGCAAATACCCACACCCTGTCATAGGATCACCACATTGTGTACCGTGATTCGTCACTCCCCACAACGTTTCCCCACTGTCCTACCGGCCAATGTTTACGCTCGTTACAACGAGCGAGGCGGCGTTTGGCTTTCACCGGCGTGATGTGTGGCTTATGAGTAGCCACTCGACCACGAAATCCAAGTTTCCTCACCTCCCTCCTGACTGTCACAGTTCTTGCAGTGGATCCTGTTGCAGTCTGGAATCCCTGGGTGATAGTCTGGATAGATGTCTGCCTATTAAACATTACGACCTTCTTCAACAGTCGGCGGTCTCTATCAGTCAACAGACGAGGTCAGCCTGTACTCTTTTGTGCTGTACGTGCCCCTTCATGTTGCCACTTCACTATCACATCGGAAACAGTGAATCTGGGGATGTTTAGGAATGCGGAAATCTCGCGTGGAGACGTATGATTCAAATGACACCCAATCACCTGACCACTTTCGAAGTCCGTGAGTCCTGTGGAGCGCCCCATTCTGCTCTCTCACGATGCCTAATGACTACTGAGGTCGCTGATACGGAGTACCTGGCATAAGGTGACAGCACAATGCACCTAACCTATGTTTTGGGGGGGTGTCCAGATGCTTTTGATCATATAGTGTATATATGGATTGTGATAATCCCTTTAGCATCAAATAGGACCTGCAAATGGTGCACTGAAGCGCCGAAACTATAGCTACACAATAAATAAGATCACAAGGACGCCTGTGGGCGTTTCAATTTCTTACAATAGTGAACGGTCGTGGTCCCCAAGATCTCCAGGGAAACGGATGGGTGGCCGAGCGGTTCTAGGCTCTACAGTCTGGAACCGCATGACCGCTACGGTCACAGGTTCGAATCCTGCCACGGGCATGGATGTGTCTGATGTCCTTAGCTTAGTTAGGTTTAAGTAGTTCTAAGTTCTAGGAGACTGATGACCTCAGAAGGTAAGTCCCATAGTGCTCAGAGCCATTTGAACCATTTCTTTGAAACTGATGGCCATACAAAAACAACTCCATGATATTCTCAGATTCCTGCTTCTTTCAGTTTTCTGCCTCTGAACTTAAGGTTAGAGTGACGTTAATTTTGCTGCTGAAAAGGAAATTCTGTATCTGTGAATGTCATCATACAAGCGCACGATTCCCTCTGCACTCCTTGGATCATTAATTACTTAGGACAGTGATAACCATTTAGAATGATGTTGCCAATATAAGTTGTTTTTCTGCGTTTCTTTATGGATTTCAGACTGTTGCCAGAATCTTACTGGTGATTATCGTAAACCACACTAACCAGTCATCAGATTGAGATAAATGACATGATATCAAGAAAAAATATGTGACGGTTTGTAGCCAGTACCATGAACACTCCGGGGACCTTTGATGTCTATGTGGATCGAGATACAGAATGCTTACAACTAACAATCTAATAGAAACAGTCTAGACCGCATAAAATATTCCATTTAAGAAAATGTTGACCGGTTTCGATGAATAGCTGATAATCACGAGACCGGTACATACGTACTCTTTGCTGACTGCTGAAGCTAGTGGCATGGAGTTGGTGTGAATCTAGCTTTCGCTACTTGAAGCAGTGTAGATGGAATAATGTTGAGACTGTGCGGTGCAGGATTTGCGTCGTTAGCAATTTTAGTGCCATAATCTGCCGTTAGGTGCCGGTACTAGTATGGCCACGCGGGGTTGGAACACAGGCACCAGGGTGCGTTACAGTTCCAGACAGTCAACGCGGATCTGGACCGGTGAGCATGGCTTTACTCGTAAAAATCAAATAAGAAACAGTCTCGATAGCGTTTTCAAGTTTTTTATTTATTAGAAACCGGCTTCGGTCCTTTCCTCTGACAATTTTCAGGCTTTTGACCGTCATTATGGTTGCTGGGGTAGGCAGACAAAGCGAGATCCTTAGAAGTAAAGTTGTCACCGCTTTACTCTTAAAGCTGTTTTATCAAAACAACAGCAAGAGAGCTGCCGATCTTTCGCAGCACCGACGCATTAAAGGAATACGGAGAGGTCCTCTTTCTGCACCGGAGCTGAAGAACATGATTCGTAAGTTCTAATTAACTGGCATTCAGGTCACAGCTTCTGTGAGATGCCGATGGCCAATTGTTCCTCAAGTTGTTAAAGAATACACTGTTACCATTCATGAGAAAGCTGAACATTCCGTGACCTACGGTTCGAGAAACTGTTGCGAGAAATTGTGAAATGGTATCTGTACGAACTTCACAATACTCCCCAACTTATACCACGTAACGCAGACATTCGAGTAGACTTTGCTCTTACGTTTATTACGTAGATTGAAGTTATCGACACATCGCCTTGAAATGTTTTGTGACCTGATGAAGCACACTTTACGCTCGCTGTGACAATGAACGCTCACAGTTGTTGCATCTGGGGTTGAAACCCACCAACGAACGTTCAGGAAGTTGTTAAAAACCTTTAAAAAGCCAAAATCGCACTGAATATTTTTTTTATTCAAGACAACAGTTTTCGACCGTCTTAGCTGTAATCTTCAGGTCTTAAACATTCTTTTTGTAGTAAAATATGCTCATTTTACGCTCACCTCATGCACAAGACGTCAAGTGGATAAAACTCAGCACATTATAAACGTCTGTCATCGCTAAAATATTTGAAAACACACAGCAACTTGTCCAAAACACCATGTCCACATACATATTGTTCACAGATGCTTGTTACAGAGCAAAATGTATGTGGACATGGCCATTTCAACAATACGTTGTGTGGTTTTAAATATTTTAGCTATGATAAACTTCTATAATGTGCTAACTTTTATCTATTTGACATCTTGCGCAAGAGGTCAGCGCAAAATGAACATGTTTTATTACAAAAAGAAGTTTAAGACCTGAAGATGACAGCTAAGACTGTTGAAACCGATTGTCTTTAATAAAAAAATATTTTGTGCGATCTTGGCGATTCAATGATTTTAACAAACAAAGCAGATCGCCCTTCAGTACTCTTATAATGCGAAGCTACAGTGCATAATTTTCTCCTGCACAGCGAAAGTGTCGTTGTTTGCTGTGGCTTCATGCATCGGTTCGTGATTGCTCCACTCTTCTTTGAGGAACTCAGATCCCAAGGACATGCAGCGTGAACGGCGCACATTCCTTTCATCTGTCTCGCCAACATGTGATTCCTGCGCTACAGGACACCGGTGCTTTGGTCTCAACTGTTTTGATGTACGGAGTTCCATCTCATATTGCTCGTGAAGACACTCGGTTACTTCGTACAGCATTTTGAGAAAACCAAATTTTAAGCCTACCGTTTCAAACTGCGTGGCCAGCAAGATTCTACGTTATTCTCTGTCGTCTACATCAATTATAGATATAATAGAACCATTGTCATTATATGATACATTGAACTTTTACTTAGTAGTTCTGTGTATTTTATTAACTAACAATTCTAGCCAATGTACATACTATTTGACTGTAGGATCATAGTTACAGATTACGAACCTTTCTTCTAAACAGAGCGCTGCGTAGACCAAGTACCTAACGTAAGAGCAAAGACAGGTAAACAAGCAACTGGTTTGGTCGTATGGACGCTGTTTAGAAGACCAACCTCAGTAGCAGTAACCCCTAGGTGTCGTCACAAGTAGCAAAATTTTATTATAACCACTTTCAATAATACAGAACCAACTGAAAATGGTTCAAATATCTATAAGCATTATGGGACTTAACATCTGAGGTCATCAGTCCCCTCGACGTAGAAATACTTAAACCTAACCTAAGGACATCACACACATCCATGCCCGAGGCAGGATTCGATCATGCGACCGTAGCAGCATCGCAGTTCCGGACTGAAGCACCTGGAACTGCTCGGTCACAGCGGCCGGCGAGCTAACTGAATTTTCACTTTGCAGGAGTATGAGCGCTATTGTTTCGAAACTTCGTGGCGTATTAAAATAATGTGCCTGACCCCGACTTGAGCATAAAATTTTTCTGCAGCAAAACTTGTTACAGACTGAACTATCTAGACTTAACTAATGACTTGTAATCACAGCTTCAATTCTCGCAGCATCACCATCTCTCTTTCGAAGCTTCACCGTAGGTCCGCTGCAAAAATGGAAGTTTTCTACTGCTCAAAGAAATGGTATCATGGAAAAATGGCATGAGACAGCCATTTTTTTTTTTTTTTTCCTTTTGAGAATGGATCATTCATTCTCAACGGATAAAATTTTCTCTTTTCTATTTCCCTTCTGTTTTTTATGCTTCATGACATTTATCCCCACTCCTTTCAATCAGAAGAATTAGGCATTGAGGTGTACAGCCAATCTTCCAAGTACCTTGGAATGTAGGACAGATGTACTGGTGTAATTTAAGCTGTACTCGGATAGTCTCTTCAGTACAAACATTGTTTCTGAAGGGCAATGTTGTTGGTTAGAAAAGTGACTGCTACACATTAGTTTGGTTTAAGACTAAATGATCGTATATGAAATGATGAGGACGAAAACCTAATACCCAGTCCGCGAGTGGAGAAAATCTTCGGCACGGTCGGGAATCGAACTCGAGCCCACTGCAGGGCTGTCAGGTGCGCTGACCACTCAGCTAAATAGGCGCACGTTTGTTTGATGTAGGATTTATACAAGAAACGAGTGGAACCTACTGGTCCTTCATGAAGGTAATGAACCAATGGCGATGAGCTCTGCTGGTATTCGACTTCAGAGCACTGCGTGTTCTATTGTTAGTAGTTCGGGTCTTGTAAGATAAAGCCATCTAGACATCATACATGTTGGTAGCATTCGCTTCCTCGGTCCTTGACACGTTCAGTAAAACTTTATATCACCGCCTAGTGATGTTAGTACGTACATAAAATTTTTTTCTACTGTTTTCAGTGTCCTCCTTAAGAGGAGGAGATAAATTGTTTCTATGAAAATAACAGAGGAAAAGGTGCACTTCTACATCTACCTCCATATCTACGTAGATATTCCGCACGCCACCGCAAAATGCGTGTCGTCGGATGCCCTGTACCACTGCTAGTCCTTCCATTTCCTGTTCCACTCGCAAGTAGGACGAGAGAGAAACGACTGTCTATATGCCTCTTATCTGACGTTCATGGTTCTTACACACAATATATGATGACGGGAGTAGAACAGTTTGGCAGTCAGCTTCAAATGCCGGTACTCTAAATTTTCTCAACAGTGTTTCTCGAAAGGAACGTCGCCTTCGCGCCAGGGATTTCCATTTGAGTTCCCAAAGCATCTTCTAACACTTACGTGTTGCTCTAACCTATTGGTAACAAATCTAGCAGCCCGCCTCTGAATTGCATCAACGTCTTTCTTCAATTAGATCTGTTACAGATCCCAAAGCGTCGAGCAGTATACGAGAATAGGTCGCACTAGCGTCCTATATTCGGTCTCCTTTACAGGTGAGCCACTCATTCCTAAAATTCTCCCAATAAACCTAAGTCGACGATCCGCCTTCTCTGTCACATTTCTGATACGCTCGTTCCATTTCATATCGTCTTGCGACTTTACACCTGGATATCTACACGACTTGACTGTGTCAAGCATGACACTAGCGATACTGTATCCCAACATTACAGGTTTGTTATTCCTACTCATCCAAATTAACTTGCATTTTTCTACACCTAGAGCTAGCTGTCATTCATCACACCAACTGAGAATTTTGTCTGAGTCATCTTGCAACTTCTTCCTGCCTCTCAACTTCGACACCTACCTTACACCACAGCATGATCAGCAAACACGGGTAGATTTCTGCCCACAAAGTCCGCCAAATCATTTGTGTACATAGTGAACAACAGCAGTCCTAACACACTTCCTTCACGTATACTGAGCTATCAGTAATAACACATGATATTATTTCACCTTTTTCTATTTCATCTTGTAACCTCCCCCTCACTTATCGACCTTAATGACAGTGAAGAATTAAACCGCATGTACCTAATGGAAATTTGGGAAAGCGATCGTCACCGAAGTTAATCTGTCGGTAAAGAGGGAGGAAAGGGTTACATCTAAATGAAAGGAAAAATGCAAATGAAACTGGTGGAAATTAATTTTGAAAAGGGGTAAAGTTAATGAAGAAAGTAAATGTGCGGCCGTTACGTTAACAATTAACTAGCGGTAATTAGATATTTGAGATTTGGGGGAAATTACGGTCGCCAGTCCTAAGGACAATTACTATAGTAACTGAAAAAGAAAGGTAATTACACATATAATTAGCACTAGAAGTGTGGCAACTGAAGGTTGACACGTGTAGTGTGAAAACTGAAAGTTTGTCAGAAGTAATAACTTTCGCTGCACTCTGACTTAATTTAGCAAAAGAATTAATAAAACCGGAAAACTGAAAGTTAATTTAGTGACTGAAATTAATAAGAAGCTTTCTTTCTTAAGCACATCGAAATTCAGTAAAATACGGTTAGTCTTGGAGTACCTCAACAATCATTTCAAAAGCTACTTGAATCTACGCAATTTAGAAATAAGAGATTTAGCTTTGAACTTGAATTATATGATTCTGAACAATTAACAATAGTAAAATTTAGTACGTACCAAGCTGAGCTGCAGTCACAGGTAAGCTAAAATACGGTAACAAAACTCGCACTCTTAATTTGTGCTTGCGTAATCTAAATATTGTAGCCAGCTATGAATACTTAAACTGAACTTTGAGATTAAAGCAGTGAAATTGAATTATATTATTTTAATGCTGGCGTTTGAATTTCAACGACACTCGGGTTCATTTCGGAAAAGGAAGGGACCCTGCTTGGTAATGCACTTGGGACAATGAGCAACAAAGGTTCATGCTAAGTAGCTGTAATTTTGTGATGCAACAATTTTAAAAGTTTGAAAAGCTGAGGTCTGCCATACAGTTCTAAATCTTTACGTGCTTCCAGTCTTCCTTGTTGGTTGATTGAAGGTTTGAAGCCGTCGATCGAGGATGTGGCGACAGTCACTCATTGTCGGGCGTCGCTGTTGCAGAAGCTGGATGTTGGCGCGCCTTCTTCTCGACACGGTCACCAGACGAAACGGGCTCTTGATGTGCGCCAGCTAATGCTTCCCGTCCGCGACACCATGTCAGAAACTATCATCGCAAGTCGAGCGCCATTACATGCTGCCAAACCCCGAAAGCGCGGCAACTCGCGGGAGCTACACACAACACACCTGCTCCACTCGCTACTCCAGCCAGACCTCCTCTGCCCGCGCACCACGCGACCGAGTTAACACTACCAAAGATCCTACACACTTTGATTCTTCACACGACCCATCGATGTAATCGTTCGATAGCAGTTTTCCCTAGGCAAGACCCAGCGTAAAAATACAAATAATATTTACGAAACAAACCAATTATACATCGACATAAGCGCATAAATATATATATACAAACAGTAAAACAATTACAATATATGAAGAGACAGAAATGTCATATCTTGAGGTAACAAAACAAGGAAAAAAATAATAGTACAATAGATGGAAATAGGAGGATATGCATTTCCGGCGTTACAATCTTCGTTCTTTCTATTCTGTCACTGTCATTACCTATAAAAGGTTGTGTTTTTAATGTCAAATATTTTGTTCTTTCCAGGTGGCGTCAGTGTGCCACATGAGCGTGGGACGTGAATACGTAATTTTTCTCTGTACATTCACAGGTTAAGTGGCTGAAGGAGGAGTTAGGTTTCGACCACGCCATCAACTACAAGACGGTGAACGTTGAGAAGGCTTTGAAGGAGGCTGTCCCAGATGGCGCGGACGTCTACTTCGACAACGTGGGAGGGGAGCAGAGCAGTGCGGTGATCGCCAACATGAAGCACCGCGGCCGCATCTCCGTGTGCGGCTGCATCTCGTCCTACAACGAGTCGAAGGTGCCGCTGGCGCCCGTCATACAGATGTACATGGTGGGAAAGGAGCTCAAGATGGAGGGGTTCTTCGTGGGGCGCTGGTTGGACAGCTGGGACCAGGCGTTCAAGGAGATGGCGCAGTGGATCAAAGAGGGCAAACTCAAGTACAAGGAGACCGTCACGGAAGGCTTCCAGAACACGCCGAAAGCTTTCATTGGCATGCTCAGGGGTGAGAACTTGGGCAAAGCGATTGTCAAAGTGTGAGTTGATTTTCACGCGTGATAAATGCTCCTCGCTCCACTGAAGATATGAAGGATTCTGGTGATTCAACGAGGTAAAATAGTACATGTTAAATCATCAGTACAAAGAATAGCATTTGCCGAACATGTTTCGTTGTCTTAGCAATAAAATGTTGTTTCTGTATAATGATTGTGTAGGCCTTCACTCCATAAACAATAATTTTTACGTATATTATCCTCCTATGAGCTAGCCAACTACAATGGTGACACTGGTGCTTATTATTTCATCAAATTCGTCAAGTAGCCATCACATTCAGCGACCATCTATTTCTGATACATTACTATTGCACCATATCAACGAATAGTGTGAGGTCAATCACATGAGTGCTAGAAGGAACTCGATAAACTTCGGTTACACGATAAATCAGTCTAATCTAAAACCCGTAAATTCAACTAAATACATAGGTATTACAATTATGAACAAATTAAATTGGAAAGAACACCTAGAAAATGTTGTGGGGAAGGCTAACCAAAGGCTGCGTTTTATTGGCTGGACACTTAGAAAATACAACAGACCTTCTAAGAAGACTGCCTACACTACGCTTGTCCGTCTTCTTTTAGAATACTGCTGCACGATGTGGGACCCCCACCAGACAGGACTGACAGAGTTCATCGAAAAAGTTCAAAGAAAGGCAGCGCGTTTTGTTTTATCGCTAAATATGGGAGAGAGTGTCACAGATATGACACAGGATTTGGGCTGGGCATCACTAAAAGAAAGGCGTTTTTCGTTGCGACGGAATCTTCTCACGAAATTCCAATCACCAAATTTCTCCCCCGAATGCGAAAATATTTTTTTGACAACGACCATATAATGGAGGAACGATCACCACCATAAAATAAGGAAAATGAGAGCTCGTACTGAAAGATATAGGTGTTCATTCTTTCCTCGCGCTATACGAGATTGGAATAATAGAGAATTGTTAAGGTGGTTCGATGAACACTCTGCCACGCAGTTACATGTGATTTGCAGAGTATCCATGCCGATGTAGATGTAGATGTATTACATCACCAATGTCTGAAGAACACATTATGATCAAGAGATGGTTTCACTTTGCTCACATTTCCACGCTGGAAGTCGAAACCACCTGTACATCCAGAGGGATCCACAGTATGCTAAGAAAGCACAAGTAAGTCAGTAGGGAAGACACTGAGCCCGAAGCAGAATCACCAGTTCTGCTTGAACCTGAAACTATACTACGATTGAACCACATCTAAACAAATAAAAATATCATGACACTGTTGTTACTGCTTTAATATAAAGTGGGAACATATCCTGTATTGAAATATACTTTCTAGGTGTACTGTGTATTGTGTATTGAACCACGGACCTAGAAACGACGGAGAGGCTTCGTCTCCACCGTAGCCCTCAGTGGTACACAACCCCACGACAGGCTACAGCGGTCCACTCATACCAACGCCGCCCCACAACGAACCCACGATCAGTGTGCGGTTCGGCCCCCACTGGATCCTCCCAGATAGACTCATACCAGACGAGTGTAGCCCCAAATTTTTGCGTGGTAGAGTACTTATGGTGTACGAGTACGTGGAGACAGTGTTTGTGCAGCAATCGCCGACATATTGTATATAAGGGGAATCAACCCGCATTCGCCGAGGTATATGGAAAACCGCCTTAAAAACCATCCACAGACTGTCCGGCACACCGGACCTCGACACTCGACACTAATTCGCCGGGCGGATTCGTGCCAGGGGCCGGCACGCCTTCCCGCCAGGGAAGCAGCGCGTTAGACCGGGCGCAAAGCCGGTGGGGGTGGGCGGGCTTATTTTCTAGTTACTTCAAACAACAACAATTCGTTCTTGAAGTTACAACAAATTTGTGAAATGGTATTTACATTCTTGTGCTCCAGATTTTCCCGCTGAAGATTTCCTATTTCACATGATAGCAACAAGCTTGGGAATATAGTAACCTTCAGATCCTGTGTTCCTTGTATGCCGAGTTAAGAACAAGCAGAACAAGAGACGAGGTTAGAAGTATATAAACAACTCCTCCTTCTACTAAATTATCAGTAACCCTGGGATGTTATTAATATTTTATATATTACGTTTAAAGTATATTAATGAATGATACGAAGAAACAGTAGATGACGTTAGTATGGAATTTCAGATTGTGTCTAAGGCGACAGCCAATATTGCTTTCAGAAATCTGACTGTTTCTTGGTGGGAATCATAGACTGGAGCGACCCAACAAAGTATTAACTTCGCACAAAACAAAAATTAATGTCGAGGGAACTTGTGCGCAACATTAGGAAACGAGGGAACAGATAATTGTTTGTATCAAATAATATTAATTTTTTAGTTTATTCTAGGTCCCATTAAGACTTTTACAGTCTGCTATCGATTTGATTGAACACAGTAGCAGTTAACCATCGATCTATGCTCGAAAAATACGACATAGTCCATTCTAAAAATACCTCATTACTGCTTTGAAGACTGGAGACGTAAAACATTTAGAAGACAACACTGAAATAAAAATATGTTATTTCACTGGAACACTTATTTCTGTCGAAAAATGATTGATGAACACATGTCCTTTTGCGCTTCTCAGTTTGCTTACAACTGTGGGACATTTTGCACTTCAAACAATCAGAATTACTGTGTTCGCCATGTTATCTTCAGCTACACTGAACGTAATTCTAATCAGACTAAAGACACAGTAATCTTCCATTTCTCCATTAAGTCTTTTTCCACAGTAAAGCAAAATTTTGGAACACAAAGAGAAGGGAGATAAACCCTTTAAGTCAGAAAAGTGTAAATCCCAAGGCATAGGAAAGAACAACCAATAATGAAGCAACATTTTTACAATATCATTGCAACATTCATTCGTCACTCAAATATGTAATAGAACAACATAATACGTGCATGTCAAGGTCCCTTCAGCAAGAAATAGTATCAGCTATTAAGAACTATGCAAAACCAGCAAGAAATGTATATAATGTTGATAATTAGTGCTTTGCACGAATTGTTTGTTTATTGTACTGAAGGTTCTAAGCTGTATCTTCAGAAGTGTTCCTTACTGAATTTAACCTATCATTAAATTCTCATTCTCGTATGCTATCTAAAATCACTGTTACTTTAACAGTTTACTGAAATATAAAATAAACGAAAATTGGAAAATACCTTTTTTCACCAGAATGAGGCTCTGACTCTGCAGCGGAGTGTACGCTGATATGAAACTTCCTGGTGGATTAAAAGTGTGTGCCGGACCGAGCCTCGAACTCGGGACCTTTGCCTTTCGCTGGCAAGTGCTCTACCATTTGAGCTACCCAAGCACGACTCACGTCCTATCCTCACAGCTTTATTTCTGCCATTACCTCGTCTCCTACCTTTCAAACTTCACTTCACAACAACCCATACTCATTCCCACTACATTAAACTCTACAATTCCACTCTTAACCTCTACAATGTGATTGTTGTGCGTCTTGCGTAAATCCTCAGGAACTCGTTTCAAGACACCATCTACAAATACCTCAGTCTTCCCACTGAAAAGACCATCCATCCAGGATCGATTTAACTACACTAACAGAAGTCGGACGTTATGCAGGAACAAGCAAACAATACATAAGCCTACTCTTCCCCTTCTCAGCTTCCGCTTTCTCGGTACACTCTACTTCTTGTCATTCCCTCCTTTCCATCCTCTGCGTAATCCACATATCCTTGACCTCCCAATCGTTATCGATAATCCATTAACTGTGCTCTCTCGACAACTTCTGTCTATATGCCTAAATTTTCGATAAACTATTTCCTTCCCCTCAGCCTGAATCGCATCCCATCTCTTTGACATCTTTGGATGGTCCCGTTGCATCTTATCTACTTCGTCTCTCAAAATTCTCAATCCCCCTTCTGCGGTAACCTATTCTGGTATCGAGAACGGCGCTCCCTGTGGTACTGGTCAGGACATGACTACCTCTTATTAATTACGCAAACAGAACAGGAAAGAAACAAACATGCCACTATTCCAACAGTTCCTACTACCTTACATGCTTGAACACCTACACATACTCTTTGCTCTGCACAAAACAAAATCAAGTTAAGAAAAGACTTCACCACAAAGGTAACATAGTATTTCTTACTCGAATAGATTTCGCTGTTGCACCTGGTCGTCGTAAACTTCACTCCACGATATTTCGACTGGACGCCTGGCGGTCATCTTAAGATGATCCATCGAAGCTGACGAAGTTTGAAGGGAACTCTCTCTCAGTCTCCAAATCTCTTCGAACATCGCCGGGAAAATTTTAAATTTCACATGGTATTTCTCACTGTAAGTTAACTACAACCCCTGAATGGCTGCTCATAATTAGGTCCACAGATCGAAACAACGAATAAACTTAGCTTCACCTCCTGAATCACTACTAATGGTTAACAACTTGTATGCTACCAGACAGCGAGCTACACCTCTTGGTCATGACACCAATAGTGCCCATATCAAATGAGTGAAAATTAACACTCATATTTACGCTATCTCAAAAATACTGTCTGCGTTCACCTGACACATACTGAATCTACAAGCACAACATCAGCGCCAGGCAAAAACTACTGATTTGCCATGATCTTGCACTCAAACGGAAACAAAACAAATGGATTGCACCCGCCCTAGCACGAGTCGATGAAACTGCACAGCTGCAGTAGTTCAGTCATCTTTCTAGTTCATTGATGGAGATTGTAAGCGTTGTCTGTCTCCAAATGGCTTGGTGACAGACTTGAAGATCCCTCTGGAGACACCACTGAAGAGCGACAAATGTTAATGCACAGAGGGATGCGTTGGGGGGATCCTGACATATGTTGTTGACAGAGATATGTTTTATTGAACCACAGATGTACATTACAACATTAATACTGCTAGGTCAACAAGCCCCTGACCGAGTCGGTGGTTCACGGATGGGTGCTTGTGGGCAGCCAGGGACGTGTACGCATTGGTGTTATGTGCTACTGGCCTCAGGACAGGAAGCGGTCGTTGGTCTGACAACAGGCCATGGCGACACGTTCCCTCTCCTTCTGCGAATCTGTTCTGCTGCGGAACGGCAGCAGACGGTAAGTCAGGTCCCGCACACGTCGACTGCACATACCGGTGCAGACTGTCATGCGTGGGAGATGAACTGTTGCTCTGTAGCAGGATCAGATGGAAGGTCAGCGGCACTTTGGCACCAAGACCTGCAAGGAGACATAAAGTGCACGAGGAGGCTGGCCCGACCCAGTCTCGAACCCATAGCTGCAGCTGGCGGAACCTAGTCGTCCCGTTGTCCGGCAGGGGCTTGCATCGTGATCTGATGCTATACTTAGAATGAACCTGGCTCAAAATTTAGACACTGCAGCATGTAAAGACGCAGAAAATGTCAGTTTGACTGCTACACAACGAAAATAATAACTACAATGAATACTGCAAGCTCTGGACAGGTTTGCCTCATAAGAGAAAGCTGTTTGCCTTACAGATAATGATTTAGAAGCTGACGTAACATCCACAGAGAATTGTGTAAATAAGGTGAAATGCGTGCGGATCCTCAAGTCAAATAAAAAAAGGACTTGATGTACAGCATCCAAAACGACTTTTTTTCTTTTAAACTACTGTAGTTACCCAGGATGAAATTTTCACTCTGCAGCGGAGTGTGCGCTGACATGAAACTTCCTGGTAGACTAAATCTTTGTGCGGGACCGAGACTCGAACGCAGGACGTTGTCTTTTGCACGCAAGTGCTCTTCCATCTAAGCTACCAAAGCACGACTCACGACTGGTCCTCAGAGCTTCAATTCCGCCTGTGCCTCGTCTCCTACCTTCCAAACTTCACAGAAGCCCTCCTGCGAACCTTGCGAAACTAGCACTCCTGGAAGAAAGCATATTGCGGAGACATGGCTTAGCCACAACTTTGGGGATCTTTACACAATGATATTTTCTGCAGTTGAGTGTGCGCTAATATGAAACTTTCTGGCAGATTAACTGTGTGCCGGATTCGGGACCTTTGCCTTCGGGTAGCTCAGTAGGTAGAGTACTTGCACCCAATTTTGGTAACTGAGTCGGCGAAGCCTAGGAAAGGCAAAGCCCCCGAGTCCGAGTCTTGACCGGCACACAGTTTTAATCTGCTGGAAGTTCCAAACTGCTATTATATTTCGCTTCACTGAACTGCTTGTAAGTGAGATTCATTACTCGGGGAAAATGTGTGTTGGAAGCCTGAATTGGGCGACTTTCTGTAAGTGCAAGTGTGTGTGTGTGTGTATGTGTGTGTGTGTGTGTGTTTTTGTGTGTGTGTGTGTGCGAGAGAGAGAGAGAGACAGAGAGAGAGAGAGACAGAGAGAGAGAGAGAGAGAGCGTGAGAGATAGAGAGAGAGAGATAGAGAGAGAGACTATTTCTGTGTTTTTCCCTAATAAACAGCTTTAATTTAGCTTGTATTTTCTGCTATTTTCTTAGCTCTGTGTCCTCTCAGTATAACATGTTCCATAGGACTGTAGGATTGTTCAGACCCATTTGGAAGTGTGAATTGTATAGGTGATTGTTTAGTTAGAGTTGTTTTAAATACTGTTGCGTAATTTCATTATTCAACCAAGATCTCTGTGCTCGATCACATTTTGCGCTGTTTGAGAATTCCTACTAAACTGTTCATAAATGAAATTTGGAGTCAAATGCTATTCATTACACTTTTTGGCGTTTCTTACCCTCTTGAGCTGAATGTTCTTCTTTTATGTATTTTAGGTCTGTGGTGGAAATGCTTGGCAAGCAGGTATGGTGTTACAAACATTCTCAGCCTTTATTTCTCATTTTCCTACTGTAATGCCGTAGAAAGAACAAACACTGTATTTCCCAGCGTAACAGAATCTAAAGTAGTCTAAATTGAAAGTTGTGAAAAGCTATTTTAGCCTGTCAATAACGTTAATTATATTTCTCTAAAATAGAGCATGGCGCACTATCCTCTTCATCTCTAAAATATTGTTTGGGGAAGTGATCTATTTCTGAAAAAATTCTAAGAACGCCAAGTATTGGTAATTCGTTTATTGTACCCACTCTCACTTTAACTGTATTTGCAATAACCGACTCTAGCACCCTTTCTTCTATCCCTGACTTAAGGTTATCCATCCCATATTTATGTAGTTGTTCCGCGAATCCCACCTCTTCAACACCATTAAAATCTTCTGTATTACGACACTGGACCAGAACACACTGCCAACATAATACCAGTACACTCTGCTACCACTGAAATGGTTGGGAGCAAGTGAGAAAACAATTTTGAGCTGAACTCAGTAAAAAATAACTATCTTTTGGAAACAATAATTTCTAACCATGTCCGCTGGCCAAGTTAGTACGTAAACACACATGAAATCAAGTATACCATACTGATACGTTTAAAGACGCAGTCTTATATTCTAAGACAGTTTCATTGACACACAAAACAACATACATGATCAACTGACCAAGGTGAGATTTTAAGCAGTTCTGAAAATGCTTAGTAAACGAAACTGAAATTTATGACCTGACAAGAAATCTTTCTTATGTAAATTAGTGTCTAACCACACATGACATTAAATATAGCTGATTAAAACTATTAAAGATGAAGTATTGAATTCTCAGGTAGCTTCACTTTCACACAAAACAATGTACATGATCAACTGACAAGGTGAGGCTTTCAACATTTCTGAAAATACTTGATAAATGGAACTCGAAATTTATGATTTGAGAAGAAATTTTCATTGTGTAAATTGAACGTGGAGGGCAGAGTAAGGGAAGAAAAGTGAAGAAATGATGATATCAGCTACATTGGGATTTTACGTGAGATCAGCAGCGATGACTGAAAATGTATAGCGGACTGGGACTAGAAGCCGGGAACACATTTTTACTCATCACTGCTGATTCCGCATAAAATCCCGATACAGATGATATCATCAATTCCTTCCCTGTCCTGTTCTTCCCCTCCCCACACACACATACATACACACACACACACACTCACGCCACCATCAATTTACACAAGATACATCACAGCTGTGGATTCTGCGATGTGTCTGTACTTTCGCATACGTCGAAAAGAGCAGAGACCACGCAGTTTTCAATTCGAGAAACAGTTTAAATGGCATGATAGTTTAACTAGTGAGTCACAAGTATTCTTTCTTTTCTTTTACACTAAAGCAAGCATACTGAATTTGCTTAAATTTGACATGTGACAGCAATACCGAGACCCACAATCAATCATGCAACAACTTTAGCATAACTTTATTACGAGCTAATGCAAGCCACATTTGTTGAGGTTAATATATTAGCCTAATTCGCCAGCAACGACTCAGTACGTTCCATTAAGAAGAGTACAACCCACTTACAAAACCAGCTGGGCCTGAAATACATAGTCTTATAGTAACTTTCATAGGACACGAGTAATAATTTAAAAAATCATTGCTTCAACGAATAACACAGGCGAACCAAAATATCAATATGCAAATTGCTCTCTCAGAGCTGCGGCTGAATATAAGTCAGACTTACTATGCTTGCAGGCATTCTGCCAGTAATAATACTGTCGCTTATTCGGTTATCGCCAGTACAGAATGTAAGTGGAGAGACACAGAATTGCGGTGGTGGGGGGTGGGGGTGGGAGGGGGGCAGTTATCACCATTTAATGGACAATGTCCACAAAACTTCAAGCCCACACAAGCAGTATGGCACAATATTACAGTCCAGTATTCTGCGTGTAGTCGTTCCAGTATCGGCTTTCTTATGAATCTCTGCCCAGCACCATATTACAGAACAGAGACCACAGGGCAGGTCTGGCAGGGGACAACACGCATCGCCCCTTCCAGCACAACCATGGACTCACTGCCGATATCAACAATGCACGGACAGCCTGAGTGCACACACTCCGCATTCGCACTTCCTCGTCCAGGAGACCATCCACTGTATTGCGTATGCTATTTCTTGAATATCCATTCCTTCACGGACACCGCAACCTACAAAACCGGAAGTTCGTTCTGACAGAAGCAACCAGAGAACACAAGCTAAGAAGGATCTATGCTAGACAAGTAGTTGCAAGCATTCCTGCTGCACGACACAGAAAGAATCAAATCATTTTTCAAGCGACAACGCTGTCTGTAAAAAGATTGCTTTCACATCAACTGACGGCTCGTGTGATTTCAGAACAATGTGCATCTACATCTACATCTACATAGACACTCTGCAAGCTACCGTATGGTGCGTGGCTAAAGGTTCCCTGTACAACTACTAGTCCTTTCCTTCCCTGTTCCACTCGCAGACAGAGTGAGGGAAAAACGACTGTCTGTAGGCCTCAGTATGAGCCCAATTTGTCGTTTCTGATCGTCCTGGTCCTTACGTGAAATGTATGTCGGCGCCAGTAGAATTGTTTGGCAGTCAGCTTCAAATCCTGATTCTCTACATTTTCTCAATGATGTTTCTCGAAAAAAAATGTCCCCTTCCCTCGAGGGATTCCCGTTTGACCATCTGCGTATACCTTACGTGTTGCTCGAACCTGCCTGTAATAAATCTAGCAGCTCGCATCTTTCCGCGCGGAGAGGCCGCACGGTCTAACGCGTCATGTCACGGACTGCGCGGCCCCTCCCTCCGCAGTGTCGAGTCCTCCCTCGGGCATGGGTGTGTGTGTTGTTCTTAGCATAAGTTAGTTTAAGTAGTGTGTATGTCTAGGGACCGATGACCTTAAGCAGTTTGGTCCCTTAGGACTTCGCACACATTTGATTTTTTTTTTGCTCGCATCTGAATTGCTTCGATGTCTTCCTTCAGACCGACCTGGTAAGGACCACAAACACTAGAGCAGCAGTCAAGAATACGTCGCACCAGCGTCCCATATGACGTCACCTTTACAAGTAAACCACTTTTTCTAAAATTCTTCCAATAAACTGAAGTCGACCATTCGCATTTCCCACCACAAGCCTCGCATACTTGTTCCATTTCATATAGCTTTGCAACGTTGCGCTCAGATATTTAAACGACTTGAATGTTCCAACTGGACACTAGTAATACTGTATCTGAACATTACAGGTTTGTTCTTCCTACTCATCCTCATCTTACATATAGCCATTCATCACACCAACTGGAAACTTTGTCTACGTCGTCTTGTATATTCCTGCAGTCGCCCAACTTCGACACCTTACCGTACACCACAGCATCGTTTAGCAAACACTCGCAGAATGCTGCTCACTCTGTCCGCCAAATCATTTTTGTATATAGAAAAGAACATCGGTCCTATCACACTTCCCTGTGGCACTGCTAATGGTACCCCTGTCTCTGATTTACACTCGCCGTCGAGGACAGCATACTGGGTTCTATTAATCAAGGAATCTTCGAACGACTCACATATTTGCGAACTTATTCCGTATTCTCCTACCTTCGTTATAGCCTGTAATGTGGCACCGTGTCAAATGCTTTCCGGAAATACAGAGATATGGACTCTGCCTGTTGCCCTTCATCCATAGTTCTCAGTATATTATGTGGGAAAAGGGGAAACTGAGTTTCACAAGAGTTATGGTTTCTGAAACCATGCTGAATCGAGGACATCAGCTTGTCAGTGTCAAGAATATTTATTGTACATCTACATCTACGTAATTACTCTGCTATTCACAATTAAGTGACTGGCAAAAGGTTTAATGAACCTCCTTCGAGCTGTCTCTCTAGCGTTCCACTCCCGAACGGCGGCCGGGAAAAACGAGCACTTACATTTTTCTGTGCGAACCCTGATTCCTCTTATTTTATCGTGATGATCATTTCTCCCTATGTAGGTGGGTGCCAATTGAATGTTTTCGCAATCGGAGAAGTAAACTGGTGATCTGCAGTTTCATGAGGAGGTCCCATCGCAACGAAAAACGCCTTTGTTTTAATGATTGCCACTGCAATTCACATATCATGTCTGTTGCACTATCTCCCCTATTTCAAGATAATACAAAACGAGCAGCTCTTCTTTGAACTTTTTCGATGTCATCCATCAGTTCCACTTCATGCGTAACTCACACCGCACAGCAACACTCCAGAATAGGGTGGAAAAGGTATATTAGAACTGCGAATACATTCAAGGATTCTGCAGCAAACCCAAGTTAAGGATATTGGTATCTAATTTTGCGGCTCCATCCTTTTACCCTTCGTATATAATGGAGTCGCCTCTATTTTTTTTTCCTTTTTTTCCTGCGGCTTGGGAGTTTCTCCTGGGCAAGAGATCCACGATAACTGCAGACTAGGTAAAAGTTAAGGGGCCAATGCCGTACAGTAACGTTCTGCCCCCCTTTGAACTGTTGAGTGTCACTGTGACGGCAGCGGAATTTGGAACGCAGTGGTTCAGTTAACTTTCTGAAGACATAGAGCTGAAGACTTGCAGAATGCTGTACACATGCTATGTTTATGTGTGGCGAGGTTCTCAAAATGACCCATCAAGCAGCATTATGTCAATCAGTGCTCCATCCTTTGTCACCAATCAGCCAAACTGTCACTGGGTCGTCACTTATATCCATCTTTCGAGCACCTTCTGGGGATTCAAATCATCTACCGTAATTAGCAGACACTCCACCATCCGTTGGACAGCCTTGTTGTCCTCAACTCTCTTAACTTGCGTGCTGAGGTTCTGAGTTTGGGGAGATATAAGGCACTGGTTCTAGCCCCCCAGTGCTGCATGCTTCACTAACCAGTACCAGGTGGGACTCGAGGGCCTAGACAGCAGGCTGCCATCTCACATTGTCGTGCCGCCACGCTGTCGCCTGGAGAAAGCCGCCCAGACCAGCGGACGTCATGTGTGCCAGAGAGAGATGCCTGACCACAACTGTGGTACGTGGACACCGTGAGCCAACACCAGACCACGTAACCAGATAAAGGGAGCCGCTGGTACTGATGTAGCTTGTTAGAACAATGAAAATTTCTCATGCACGCCATCTGTCTTGGTGCAGCCACCATCGACTCTGACAGGCTCCCGTAGCCCTCGCCAACCTACCGAACTCACAAGTCCCAGGATCGAGAGCTGAATGCATTCTGAAAACTGCAAGAACGGATTACTCACCCCTGTGTAGTGCTCACTGCACTAGCGGTCTGGTAGACTGTGTGTGCTGGACTACCTGCCTACCTGTTTCCGCACCTTAAATGGATGCTGTGTCGATCAAATGGCTTTTTAAGGACGTTGGAAGAAGCCGTCTATATCTTGTTCAGGCTGCAGTCCTCTTCTGAAATCTGAAGAAGTGCCTGCACCTTACAGAAGAATTAAAAATCTTACTTTCTTCTTATTTTGCCTTTCTGTTAAATCAGGTAAGCTTGATTTGCGTAACTTAACTTCCTTGCAGATCAAGGACAGGCTGTACTATAATCCCTGCTCTTTTATCGCTACCTTCGTCGATTCTGCGACGGGAAATATAAAATAATTGGATAGCGCGAAAAAATTAATTATTTATCAGATAAAATTTATATTAGTACAACTCATAACGGAAAGGAGGAATCTAGCGTTTTAAACCACAGGTTTCCATGTTATGGCAAAATTTTTATTACATATTCCGTAAACATGAAATTGAACACGTACTACATACATGCTGAATGGAATGAACAGTCTAATGACTACAGAATATGGATGAAGAAAAGTAAAGCAATGAGAAGTAGTAGATATGACAACAGCGAGAAACTTAACCTCAGGATTGATGCTCACGAAGTAGATGAAGTTAAGGAACTCTACTACATAGGCAGCAAAATAAATAATGACGGACCGAGTAAGGCTGACATCAAATGCAAGCTAGCACTACGAAAAGGGGAATTCCGGTTAAGATAAATCTACTATTTTCAAACATAGGCCTTAATTTGAGGAAGAAATTTCTGAGAATATATGGTAGTGAAGCATTTGAGATGCCGTGTTACAGACGAATGTTTAAAATTAAGTTGATTGATACAGGAAGGAACGAGGAGGTTGTGCGCAGAATCGGAAAGGAAAGGAATAAGTGGGAAACACTGACAAGGAGAAGGAACGCGATGATAGGATATTTGTTAAGACATCAGGGAATGACTTCCATGCTACTAGAGGGAACTGTATAGGGTAAAGAGTGTAGAGGAAGACAGAGGTTGAAATACGTCCAGCAAATAGTTGAGGTCGTAGGTCACAAGTGCTACTCTGAGATGAAAGGAATTCGTGTCGGGCAGCATCAAACCAGTGAAGTAAGGAAATGTAAGCGTCAACAATATCCATGATGCGCTAATGGCGCGAACGTCCTAATCTTATGGTCTCTTAAATACGATATTCACTTGGATATCGGTGGTATCCTTGTTGCTACACTGGGATTGCGGTGTGAAATTCAAGCACGAATATCTAATCCCCCGTCAGCCCACGAGAATGGCCATGTCATGATATTGAGAATGAAATTTATTGTTGTGGGGAAACAATCTTCTGTTCCCGTAAACGCAAAGTTAACGTTAACAGTAGCACAGACACGTTACACGGTGATACATCCTATTGACTGCTTCACACGCGCACACGTTCATTCCTAGTCTGAATTTCAACAAGACCGTGTAACGTCTTGCACTTTCGTGCGGCCATCGCCACTTTAATAAATGGCAATAATTTTAATCAATATCACGTACCTTTTTATTTTATTTTATTTTTTTGTTTTATTTATATGTCAAGTTCCGTAGGACCAAAATAAGGAGAAAATCTCCAAAGTCATCGAACGTGTCAGTACATGAAATTACAACATAAAAGTATTAACAGATAAAAATAAAATGTTTATGAACCTCAAAAGAGTCAGGTCATAATTTTAAGTAAACGAAATCAACAATACAACAAGAATCAGCTTAATTTTCAAAGGAACTCCCCGACAGAATACAAGGAGTGACCCATGAGGAAACGCTTCATTGTCCATTCGAACGCGCGTGGATTACTGTTAACAATTTTGAAATGTAGTGGTAACGTATTGAAAATGGATGCAGCAGTACACTGCATATCTTTCCGCACAAGAGTTTAGTAAGTCCTATCCAAATGCAGGTTTTATTTCTGCCGTGTATTAACTGAGTGAAAGCTCCTTATTCTTGGGAATGAGCTAATATTGTTAACAAGAAATGACGGTAAGGAATATATGCAATGAGAGGCCAGTGTTAAAATACCCAGGCTCGTGAACAAGGGTTGACAAGAGGTTCGTGAACTTACATCACTTATTGTCCGAACCACGCGTTTTTGAGCCAAAAATATTCTTTTAGAATGGGAAGAGTTACCCCAAAATGTAATCCCATATGATTTAAGCGAATGAAAATAAGCAAAGTAGACTAATTTTCGTATCGAACCATCACTCACTTCAGATACCGTCAGAATAATAACAATGGCAGCATTAAGACTTTGAACAAGATCCTGAACGTGGGCTTTCCACGATAATTTACTGTCTATCTGAACACTTAGAAATCCGAACTGGTCAGTTTCACTAATCATATGCCCATTCTGTGAAACTTAAACGAGAGGTTTTGTTGAATTGTGTTAGATATTACAAAAACTGAGACTTACTGTGATTTAGCGTTAGTTTATTTTCTACAAGCTATGAACTTAAGTCACTAACCGCACTATTGGAAACCGAGCCAACTTTACACACAAAATCCTTTAGTACCAAGCTAATGTCATCAGCAAAGAGAAATATTTTAGAGTTACCCGTAATACTAGAGGGCATATCATTTATATAAATAAGGAACAGGAGTGGTCCCAACACTGATCCCTGGGCCACCCCTCTCTGTACCTTAACCTCAGACCGACATCATAGCCATTCTAAATACTGTGAATAATGCTCTTTCGTTGTGTATTGCTAAAGTAAGAGGTGAACCAATTGTGAGCTACTCCCTGTATTCTGCAGTGGTCCAACTACTGGAGCAATATTTTGTGATCAACACAATCAAATGCCTCAGGTAAATCAAAAAACATGCGTAGTGTTCGAAACCTTTTGTTCAACCCACCTATTATGCCACAGAGAACAGGGAATGTAGAATTTTCAGTTGTAAAAACGACTTTTCGAACCAAACTGTGCATCTTATAGCAAATTGTGTGATATAAAGGGATCAATTATCCTTATATAAACAGCCTTTTCAATAACTTTAGCTAAAACTGATAGCACAGAAATATCTCTAAAATTGTCTACATTGTTCCTTTTTCCCTTTTTATGAAGCGGTTATACTACTGAGTACTTTAATCGTTCACGAAACTGACCATTCCTAAAGGAAAAATTACAAATATGGCTAAATACAGGGCTAACATGTGCAGCACAGTACTTTAACATCCTGCTAGGCACTCCATCATATGCATAAGACACCTTAGTCTTCAGTGATTTAATTATTGACTCAATCTCCCCGTTGTCGGTATCACAGAGGAGTATTTCAGGCATCACTCTCGAAAAGGCATTTGCCAAGAGAATTATAGGATTGTCTTTAGAAACTAAATTTTTATTTAATACACCAGCAATGCTCAGAAAACGATTGTTAAATACTGTACATATATCTGATTTATCAGTAATAGAAATATTTTTACTACGAACTGACTTTACATCGTCGAACTTGTGCTACTGA
Organism: Schistocerca serialis cubense; assembly: GCF_023864345.2. Lineage (NCBI taxonomy): Eukaryota > Metazoa > Arthropoda > Insecta > Orthoptera > Acrididae > Schistocerca > Schistocerca serialis. The sequence continues at coordinate 1,161,939,980 of NC_064638.1, read as the reverse complement.
CGAGACACTTCCTTCGCAACTGACCATATGGTTTTAATCTTATCCCGTGAATTAGCTATTCTATTTGCATACCACATACTCATTGTATCATCCGTAACAACATTTTTAAGCACGTTACAGTACTGTTTGTAACGGGCTACTGTAGCTTGAATGTGACTACTTCTAACATTTTGATATAATTCCTGCTTTGTTCTGCACGATATCCTTATCCCACTATTCAACCAACCAGGCTGCATTTTACTGCTAGTACCACGCTCAGAACGCCATAATGGAAAGCAACTCTCAAAATCTATGTTATCGGCACAGTAAACTACATACCACTCTTGTTCCTTGGCGAGGTTTAAAAACTCTCTGTTGCCATTGGATTAACTTTCCTACAAAGTTTGTAATTATGTATATAGGTGCCTCTTTGACTGAAGTCACATCACTACTCATCTTTGATACTCTATCACCCAGCAGACGACACAAGACAACTCAACATTTAATAATACATAGCAACATAGAGGGAAAAGTGTAGGATGTGTACATTGTGATTTATGATAAGGATATACAGCGATGTGCATTCCTTCACCAGAGGTTCACAGAATAATATGAAATAAAAGAGAGTAACTATTCACGCCTTTGAGGCCACAAAATTGTTAATCCCTCGTCATGTAATGAGACGGAATAACTGGTCCCGTTTCAACCTAGTTCATGGCGTTGGATTCCGTCCCCAAATAGAAAAGATAAAAGTGGTTACAAAGTTTCCCACTACTGGCGATTCATAAAATCCTTCTGTACCAAGTAAGATTTTTGCAGAAATTCTGCAGGAAGATGCCATATTTTCCTCGAACGAGTTGTGTGAATGAAATATCTTTTCCTGTCCTTAAGGAGGAGCTAACATTTATACAACGAGAATGCCAAGACTGAATTGCACAATAACAGAAGCAGTTATGGGATAAGTGCAGCTCTAGTGAATATCCAGAGAGATAGTGGAAAGGTGATAACTTACTTTTTCCAAGTACTTCCTAAGGCCGTGATGGATAACTTAACACCAGTTCCATGCAGTTGTTTGGCCCATTAACAATTTGCTGCTGCGTTTATTTAGTAAATCATTCAGAGTTATGACGGATCACCATTTTCTAGGTTGGCTAACTAGCCTGATGGATCCTTGTGTTCGACTGGCGAGATGAACACTGAGGCTTCATGAGTACTACGTCACAGTGGAATACGAAGTTGACGCAAGCATAAGGACATCGACCTCATATCAGAGAAATATGTTGCGGAACTCAGCAGTGTGGGTGAAATTTCAAACAACTGCTGCATTGAATGATATTTCTGCTGAATAGGTGGTAGATCCAGCGCTGCTGAAAACCATAGAAGCCTCGAAGAAGGGAGAATGGGCCAATGGAGAGTTCTACACTTCTCTCTCTCTCTCTCTCTCTCTCTCTCTCTCTCTCTCTCTTTCTTTTCAGTCACTAGCCTTCTGACTGGTTTAATGCGGTGCGCCACGAATTTCCTTCCTGTGCCAACCTTTTCATTGCTCTTGCCACATACGTCCTCAATTATTTGCTGGACATATTCCAATCTCTTCCTCTACACTCTTTACCCTTTCCAACTCCCTCTAGTACCGTGGAAGACGTTCCCTGTGGTCTTAAGAGATGTCCTATCATCCTGTCCCTTCTCCTTGTCAGTGTTTTACGGTTTTACCGCTGGCCACCGTGGCCGAACGGTTCTAGGCGCTTCAGTCCGGAAACACGCCACTGCTACGGTCGCAGGTTCGAATTGTGCCTCGGACATGGATGTGTGTGATCTCCTTAGGTTAGTTAGGTTTAAGTAGTTCTAAGTTCTAGGGGACTGATGACCTCAGATGTTAACTCCCATAGCGCTCGGAGCCTTTTTTGAACCGGTTTTACCATAGTTTCTGTGCTCCAAACGTACATTCTCAGAAATTTCTTTCTCAACTTAAGGCCTTTGTTTGATACTAGTAGACCTTTATTGGCCAGGAACGCCCTTTTTGCGATTGCTACTCTGCTTTTGATGTCCTTCTTGCTCCTTACGTCATTGGTTATTTTACTGCCTAGGTAGGAGAATTCCCTAACTTCATCTACTTCGTGATCATCAATTCAGATTTTATGTTTGTCGCTGTTCTCATTTCTGCTATTTCTAATTACTTTCGTCTTTCCTCGATTTACTCTCAATCCGTATTCTATATTCATCAAACTGTTCATTCCATTTAGCGGATCGTGTGATTCTTCTACACTTTCACTCAGAATAGCAAATTCATCAGCGACTCGTATCACATTTCCTTCCACCTCGAATATTAATTCCACTTCTGAAGCTTTCTATAATTTCCATCATTGCTTCTTCGAAGTACATACTGAACAGTAGCGGTGAAAGACTATATCCCTGTCTTACACCATTTTAATCCGAGCACTTCGTTCTTGGTAATCCACTTAATAAACCGAGTATTGTATAAGAAGGACTATGAGCCAATGGAGAGGAAGCAGTTGCTCGTTATCCCAGTTCATCTACCGACAGCTGTCCTGCAGTATCTCCGCGGTGCTTCAACGATTAGTCACCTGGAAATTTTGCAGATTCCAAACAGAATGAGACGTAGATATCACTGGCCAGGTTCTACCATTCCCTTAAACACTATGTGAGGGCATTTTACGTGCCACTGTCATTACCTCCCTTTCCTGTTCCAGTCGCGTATGGTTCGCCGGAAGAACGACTGTCTGAAAGCCTCCGCGTGCGCTCTAATCTCTCTAATATTACATTCGTGATCTCCTCGGGAGGTATAAGTAGGGGGAAGCAATATATTCGATACCTCATCCAGAAACGCACCCTCTCGAAACCTGGCGAGCAATCTACACCGCGATGCAGAGCGCCTCTCTTGCAGAGTCTGCCACTTGAGTTTGCTAAACATCTCCGTAACGCTATCACGCTTACCAAATAACCCTGTCACGAAACGCGCCGCTCTTCTTTGGATCTTCTCTATCTCCTCCGTCAAACCGATCTGGTACGGATCCCACACTGATGAGCAATACTCAAGTATAGGTCGAACGAGAGTTTTGTAAGCCACCTCTTTTGTTGATGGACTACATTTTCTAAGCACTCTCCCAATGAATCTCAACCTGGTACCCGCCTTACCAACAATTAATTTTATATGATCATTCCACTTCAAATCGTTCCGCACGCATACTCCCACATATTTTACAGAAGTAACTGCTTCCAGTGTTTGTTCCGCTATCATATAATCATACAATAAAGGATCCTTCTTTCTATGTATTCGCAATACATTACATTTGTCTATGTTAAGGGACAGTTGCCACTCCCTGCACCAAGTGCCTATCCGCTGCAGATCTTCCTGCATTTCGCTACAATTTTCTAATGCTGCAACTTCTCTGTATACTACAGCATCATCCGCGAAAAGCCGCATGGAACTTCCGACACTATCTACTATCACTTCCTTTATGATCATGAAGCAGAGAAAAGAGCAGAGACGTCGTCCATGTCCTCTGTAAAAAAGTCCCAGTAAAGTCTTAGATGATCGCTAGACTTCGACGTCAAGGCTAGCTTAGAAACTCATCATACTGAAGAGGATTTTAAAACATGACCAGAAAGTGATGATCCCCCATTCCTGCGGTACAGAGGACCAATGACGGGATCTTGATCTACGACCTTCTGGTCGCCTTCACTGATAACCGTTGAATCAACAGCATGCGGTTTTTCCAGGAGAGGGAGCAACACTGTACGGTGAGTGTGTAGTAGCGGATAGCGTTGTTGTATTTGCCATTTATAGAAACTTTTCGAATTTTTTTGTGCTTGTAAAGTTAGCTCATTCTGAATAGTCGAAGTCTGTACAAACAATAGCACCTTCCGCTCAGGAAGCAAATTTTCTGTTCTGTCTTAATGTTGGTGTTAGCACAGTATCTGACGTTTTCTGGTGGAAGAACCATGTTCAGAAATTTTGAGATTAGTACTGCCACGCCAATACCGTAACACCCAGACCACCATACCATCTTTGACAATGTTTCTGGGTGAATTACTCCTTTCCGTATGAGGGTTCGTTCAGCTTTGCTGAACATGATTGTGGTGACCCTGGCGTTACGGTGTGGGGAAGTGTAACGTTCCATGGGAATAAGGATTTCCAAGTCTTTGAACACAGCACACTCACCGATCAACGTTATTGTGACGCTGAATTCCTTCCCCATGTGCGTCTCTTCATGGTGGCATTCGGCTCTGACTTCACTTTTATGGATGACAATGCGCGACCACATCGTACTGGACAAGCGCAGGAATTTACTGGCCTGCCCGTACCTTCTACTTAAATCATATCGACCACGTGAGAGATGCGATGGGGAGACGTATTGTGACTCGTCCATACACACCAACGACCGTCCATCACTTGTCAACCGCGCTGATAGGGGAATAGAACGCCATACGAGAAGACCCCTCACCCCTATCATCCATAGACTTTGCCGTTGGTGGGGAGGCTTGCGTGCCTCAGCCATACCGTAGCTGCAGTCACAACGTAGGGGTACGATTCCTGAAGCAGTCTCTTCAGTAGTTGCAGGGCCAACAGTCTGTATGATTCACTGATCTGGCCTCCTAACATTAACCGAAACAGCCTTGCTGTGATGGTACTGCGAACGGCTGAAAGCAAGGGGAAGTTACAGCCGTAATTTTTCCCGATGGCATGCAGCTTTACTGTATGTTTAAATGATGATGGCGTCCACTTGGGTAAAATATTCCGGAGGTAAAATAGTCCCCCATTCGGATCTCCAGGCGCGGACTACTAACAAGGATGACGTTATCAAGAGAAAGAAAACTGTCGTTCTACGAAACGGAGCGTGGAATACCAGCTCCCTTAATTGAGCAGGGAGGTTAGAAAATTTTAAAAGGGAAATAGATAGGTTAAAGTTAGATATAGTGGGAATTAGTGACGTTCGGTGGCAAGAGGAACAAGACTTCTGGTCAGATGAATACAGGGTTATAAAGACAAAATCAGATAGGGGTAGTGCAGGTGTGGATCCAATATTGAATACAAAAAATGGGAGTGCGGGTAAGCTACGATACTATGAACAGCATAGTGACCGCATTATTGTAGCCAAGACAGACACGAAGCCCATGCCTATCACAGTTGTACAAGTTTATATGCCAGCTAGCTCCGCAGATGACGAAGAAATTGAAGAAATGTATGATGGGACAGAAGAAATTATTCAAATAGTGAAGGGAGACGAAAAGTTAATAGTCTGGGGGACTGGAATTCGATAGTACGGGAAGGATGAGAAGGAAAAGTAGTAAGTGAATATGAAATGGGTGTAATGAATAAAAGAAGAAGCCGCCTGGCAGAATTCTGCACAGAGCATAACTTAATCATAGCTAACACTTGGTTTAAGAATCATGAAAGAAGGTCGTATGCATGAAGAGGCCTGGGCATACTGCAAGGTTTCAGATAGATTATATAATGGTGCGACAGAGATTTGGGAACCGGGTTTTAAATTGTAAGACGTCGCCAGGGGCAGATGTGGGCTCTAACCACAATCTATTGGTTATAAACTGTAGATTAAAACTGAAGAAACAGCAAAAAGGTGGGAATTTAAGGAGATCGGACCTGGACAAACTGAAAGAACCAGAGGCTGTAGACAGTTTCACAGAGAGCATTACGGAACGATTGAGAAGAACGGAGGAAAGAAATACAGTAGAAGAAGGGCGATATACTTGAGGGCATTATTAAACAAATGGAAGAGGAAGTAGATGAAGATGAAATGGGAGATATAATACTGCGTGAAGTGTTTGACAGAGCACTGAAAGACCCTTAGTCGAAACCAGACCCCGGGGGTAGACAACATTCCATTAGGGCTACTGACAGCCTTGGTAGTGTCAGCCACAACAAAACTCTACCGTCTGGTGAGTAAGATGTATGAGACCGGCGAAATACCCTCAGACTTCAGGAAGAATATAATAATTCCGATTCCAAAAGAAGCAGGTGTTGACAGGTGTGAAATTTACCGAACTATCAGTTTAATATGTCACAGCTGCAAAATACTAAAACAAATTCTTTACAGACGAATGGAAAAATTGGTAGAAGCCGTCCTCTGGAAATACCAGTTTGGATTCCGTAGAAATGTTGGAACACGTGGGGCAATACTGACCCTACGACTTCTCTTAGAAGAAAGATTAAGGAAAGGCAAACCTACGTTTCTAGCATTTATAAACTTAGAGAAAGCTTTTGATAATGTTGACTGTAATACTCTCCGTCAAATTCTGAAGGTGGCTGAGGTAAAATACAGGGAGCGAAATCCTATTTACAATTTGTACGGAAACGAGATGGCAGTTATAAGAGTTGAGGGGCACGAAAGGGCGGCAGTGGTTGGGAAGGGGTAAGACAGGGTTGTAGCCTCTCCCCAATGTTGTTAAATCTGTATATTGAGCAAGCAGTAAAGCAAAGAAAAGAAAAATTCGGAGTAGATATTAAAATCCATGGAGACGAAATAAGAACTTTGAGGATCGCCGATGACATTGTAATTCTGTCGGAGACAGCAAAGGACTAGGAAGAGCGGTTGAACGGAATAGACAGTGTTTTGAAAGAAGGATGTAAGATGAACGTCAACAAAAGTAAAACGAGGATAATGGAATGTAGTCGAATCAAGTCAGGTGATGCTGATGGAATTAGATTAGTAAATGAGACACTTAAAGTAGTAAAGGAGTTTTGCTATTTGGGGAGCAAAATGACTGATGATGGTCGTTGCAGAGAGGATATAAAATGTAGACTGGCAATACAAGGAAAGCGTTTCTTAAAAAGAGAAATTTTTCTCGTCTGCTGCAACATTGCGACTGTGAGTGAGAAACCGGCGTCTTCTCTCTGTAGTGGCTCCACAGATTCCTATTTATATACGAGTAGGTCTCACGAATGTCGTGCGACAGAAATGTCAACAGCGCGGTATGGCCTTCTAGCGATAAGGAGAGAGCCCATTCAGACACGTCGCTCAGAAAGCCCTGCGTTGATACAAGTGTAACAGAAATATCAGAACGTGACTGAAGAGGAGTTTTTGGAATTTGATCCTCGGAATATCCCAGTTCGTCTTGAGAGCTTTTCACGCCTGAATGGGCGAACCTCTTGCACCACTATGCGTAACCTGTCCCCCATTTCTCTTTTGCTGCAGTTATTAGTGATTACGCTGGTAGCCAGATTTCAGATTGAAACGACTATACGGTTTCAGTAGCCAATAGTAGCTGTTATAATTTCTAGAAGACATCAAACCTTCAAGCGCATGAACGTATCGAATTCTACATTCAGTCGCATTCAAACTCTTAATGTAATTAGAAACTGAAGTTTAGCTGAACATTTATTCAGTACAATCCTCCCATCTTGCTGGCTACCTATTTCACTCATCGAGTGGAGGTTGTAATAACATTCCTGGAAGGTTAACGCGTTTTCGGCCTAATCCTTAAGTTGATTTATCTTTTGCCTTATGATTAAAACATTAACCTGCCAATATTTAACTCGACTTTTCTCATTATAAGAGTATTTAAGTGCGATTTTTCTAGTTGTTTAAAATCACTCAAAAGCCACGATCGCATAAAATATGTTTATTCAAGACAACTGGTTGCAGCAGTCTTAGCTGTCATGCTCATATTTTAAGCATTTTTTTGTAGTAAAACACTTTTATTTTACTCTGAACTTCATGCACATGATGTCAAGTGGATAAATTTCAGCACATTATAAACTTTTAATAATGGCAAACGCTTATGAAGTGCTGAGTTTTATCCACTTGACATATTGTGCATGACGTTCAGCGTAAAATGAACATGTCTTACTACAAAAATATTTTTATGACTTGAGGATGACAGCTAAGACCTTAGAAACCTGTTGTCTTGAATAAAACTTTTTGTGGAATCTTAGCTTTTGAATAGTTTTCAATATTTAACTTGTTTTTGAGCATAGAGCGAGGGAGATTTCAGATTGCGAAACAATGATTAATATTTTCATTTTTTGCTCGTAAGACCAACGTTAATTTGCTGTTTAAATATGTGCATGTACAATGTTCATGAAAAACTACTCGTCTAACGAGATACTACAATTAAATGTGAATAACCTGAAATGATTTCTGATACATAGTTGTCCCCAAATAGAATACAACATTCGTAACCAACCAGAAAGCTATGCATTACTTACCATGTAACACGTTTCATGATTTGGTTTGATGCAGCCTGCTATTACTTAAGTTCAAAGTCGTGGTCACCTCTCCTTGACCAGTCCCCTTAAATTTTTTGCCGATGGAGACAATATTATCGGATCTGTTTCAATAAAAATCCACGTTCGCCGCGAATGCGTATTACATGTGTTAAATGGCGTGATTTCCATTGACATCTCTATCCTCATGTTGTGGATCAATGATAATGCTTCCACCATTAGGGGCAGTTTTCCAACCTACGAGAAAGATGGTGCCCGGAAATTCTGTCGGTTCCTCTGATCTCTTTGGAAAGCCACTGGTAAAATGAGGCAGGCTTGTAATACATGAAGGACTCGTCATTGCTGTGATAACTATGTTTCAATTCAACGTGAATCAGATAAAACGAAACTTTCGGTTCAGTCCCCATTGCAAACAAGGTTAATTTACCACGAATTTGCTGTGTTACTGCGTATAACTTCATGAATTAAAATTGTAATAGTTCAGTTTCACTTACCTCAATGTTAAAACCAGCGAGTATTCACGTGGTGGAGTGGATGTACTTTCCTTCATTGCATCACAAGCTGATTATACATTGAAGCACCAAAGAAACTCGCATAGGCGTACGTATTCGGATACAGAGATATTTACACAGGTAAAATACGGCGCTTTAGTCGGCAATGCCTACGTAAGACAACAAATGTCTGGCGTGGTTGTTAGTTCGGTTCGTGCTGCTACACTGGCAGGTTATCAAGATTTAAGTGAGTCTGAACGTGGTGTTACAGTCGGCGCACGAGCGATGGCACACAGCATCTCCGAGGTAGCAATGAAGTGGGGATTCTCCCGTACGACCATTCCACGTGTTTACCATGAATATCAGTAAATTCCGTAAAACATCAAATCTCAGACATTGCTGCGGCCGGAAAAAGACCCTGCAATAACGGGGCCAACGACTGAAGAGAATCGTTCAACGTGACAGAAGTGCAACGCTTGAGTCAGTTGCTGCAGATTTCAATTCTGGGCCATCAACAATTGTCAGCATGCGAACCATTCAACGAAACATCATCGAAATGGGCTTTCGGAACTGAAGGCCCACTCGAGTTCCATTGGTGAATGCACGACACAAAGGTTTACTCGTCTCCTCAGTCCGTCAACACCGACATTGGACTGTTGATGACTCGAAACATGTTGCCTTGTCGGACGAGTCGTGTTTCAAATTGTATAGAGCGGATGGACGTGTTCGGGTATGGAGACAATTTCACGGATTGATGGAGGCTGCATGTCAGCAAGGGACTGTTCAAGCTGGTGGAGGCTCTGTAATGGTGTGGTGTGTGTTCAGTTGGAGTAATATGAGACCCCCCATACTGTTAGATACGACTCTGATAGGTGACACGTACGTGAGCATTCTGTCTAATCACCTGCATCCATTCATGCGCATTGTGCATTCCGGCGGACTTGGGAAGTTCCAGCAGGACAGTGCGACACCCTACACGTCCAGAACTGCTACAGAGTGACTCCAGGAACACGCTTCTGAATTTAAACACTTCCACTGGGTACCAAACCACCAATCATAAATATTATTGAGCATATCTGAGATACCTTACAACGAGCTGTTCAGACGAGACCTCTACCCCATTGTACTGTTACGGATTTATAGACAGCCCTGCTGGATTCATGGTGTCAGTTCTCTCCAGCACTACTTCAGACAATAGTCGAGTCAAGGATACGTCGTGTTGCGGTACTTCTGCGTGCTCGCTGTGGCCCTTCTATAATAGAAGGTAACCTACCTTATAAATCATGTGGTGCCAAACCGTTGTTCAAAATTTTACATGTTACTAGTAAATTTTGAAATGTATGATATTTTAGTTAGAAATTTGCCATTTTTTTGTCAATTTTAATTTATTCGAGGGGCAAGTAGGCGGATCTCAAGAATTACGTAAATGAAAGCCGCGACATTCATTCGCTCGACAGGATCATCAAGCAATCTGGAGCATACATTTACGGATGTCGCGCACGCTTCTGCCTGTCGTGCTATTGTTACAGAGAAGTGGACTGATATGGGCAGCCGGTGAATGCGTGACTGTCGACTTATCTAATATGGGGCGCTCTACGTTATCTCCTTATCTCACTAAACGCCGGCATAAAACCTCACGCAAAGTAACTCGGCCGCTGGTAGCGAACCAGTGCGTCATCTTAACACGACACCGTACCGATAGTCGGTTGACAACTGCTTAGCTTCGTCGTCTTTCCTACCGCGCAGGTCAGAAGCCACCAGTGATGCCGAAGGGACGAAAAATCGTCATCGCGAGTCTCTTCAAGGGAGAGCCCAAAGTCACCGACTTCAAAATCGAGACCGAAGAACTGCCGGCGCTACAGGATGGCCAAATACTGTGCGAGGCAGAATACATCAGCGTGGACCCGTACCAGAGGGCGTACTCACAGAGGCACAAGGTCGGCGCCACCATGATCGGATCACAGGTATGCTTCATCAAGAAGATGAAACTAAATGATGTCCATTCTTATTGTCCTGACTAGAAGCATTAGGCTTCCAATTCTTATCGTACTTGTGTACTTCCCCTTTCTTTCTCTGTAATCTTCAAATATTGTTACAGCAGGCAAGAGGCACAGAACAGTTGCTGGTTATTTGAAAGACTAATGTTTCCGTCAGATTTATTTAGAGGAGTAAAATATTTTTACTTATGAAAAAGTCATTTCTTCTGAAGGTCTTAAATGCACCGGTCATAGCAGAAATACACATGAGACTTTATCAGACCTGTCGAAATGTAGGAATCTGAGTTTCATTCGAACCATGACAAGTTAACGAGAGAGTTAAGAAGACAAAACACGTAGTTTAAGTTCAGACTTTTAGGGAGCAACACAGAACGAATACTACCAATACATATGAACGTGGAACACAGTGAATTCGCTGTCACCAGTCCGGTGTGAGCAATGTAAATGTCGTGTCACTGCTTCGCGTTTTATGATTTTCAAGACATTCAACATAAGCACTTGTGGAGTATCTAGCAACATAGTTTGTTATTGTCTGTTATATGTGACTAAGCAAGCAGTATGCGTTTCACGGACACTATGTACGCTGGGTTTATTCTTGTCATCCTTAAATGAAGAAACATGCACTTTTTAACATAGACGAGTGGGTAAGTTGTATAGGAAAAGATGCCTCCTTCAGAAACTGAGCACTGCTTATTTTAGTGAAGTTATAGTTAATGAAGCCGTTACTTCGTTCAAAGAATATTTAATTATAATGACTTTGCTGCTGTAAAAACCACACGTCGTGTTCTTGTAACGGAAATCTACATCTGCATCTACACTATGTGATCAGAAGTGTCCGGACACCTGGCTGAAAACGACTTACAAGTTCATGGCACCCTCCATCGGAAATGCTGGAATACAATATTGTTTCGGCCCACCATTAGCCATGATGACAGCTTCCACTGTCGCAGGGATGCGTTTAGTCAGGTGCTTGAAGGTTTCTCGGCCAGTGGCAGCCCATTCATCACGGAGTGCTTCACTAAGTAGAGGCATCGATGTCGGTCGGTGAGGCCTGGCACCAGTCGGCGTTCCAAAACATCCCAAAGGTGTTCTATAGGACTCAGGTCAGGATTCTGTGCAGGCCAGTCCATTACAGGGACGTTATTGTCGTGTAACCACTCCCCCACAGGAGGTCCATTATGAACAGGTGCTCGATCATGTTGAAAGATGCAATCCCCATCCCCGAATTACTTTTCATCAGTGGAAAGCAAGAAGGCGCTTAATACATCAGTGTAGGCCTGTGCTGTAATAGTGCCACGCAAAACAACATATGGTGCAAAGTCCCATCCATGAAAAACAGGACCACACCATAACACCACCGCCTCCGAATTTTAGTGTTGGCAATACACACCCTGGCAGATGACGTTTACCGGGCATTTGCAATTGACACACCGTGCCATCGGATCGCCACATTGTGTACTGTGATTCGTCACTCCACACAACGTTTTTTCACTGTTCAATGGTCCAATGTTTACGCTCTTTACCCCAAGCGATGCGTCGTTTGGCATTTACCGGCTCGATGTTTGGTTTATGAGCAGCCACTCGACCTTGATATCCAAGTTTTCTCTCCACCCACCTAACTGTTCAAATGGTTCAAATTGCTCAGAGCACTATGGGACTAAACATCTGAGGTCATCAGTCCCCTAGAACTTAGAACTACTTAAACCTAACTAACCTAAGGACATCACACACATCCATGCCCAAGGCAGGATTCGAACCTGCGACCGTAGTGGTCCCGCGGTTGCAGACTGAAGCGCCTAGAACCACTCGGCCACACTGGCCGGCACCTAACTGTCATAGTACTTGCAGTATATTCTGATGTCGTTTGGAATTCCTATGTAATGGTCTGAATAGATGTCTGCCTATTACACGTTACGACCTTCTACAACTGCCGACGGTCTCTGTCATTCAACAGACGAAATCGGCCTGTTCTATTTTCTGCTGTATGTGTCCCTTAACATTTCCACTTCACTATCGCCTCTGAAACAGTGGACCTAGGGACGTTTAGGAGTGTGGAAATCTCACGTACAGACGTATGACAAGCGATATCTAATCACCTGACCACGTTCCAAGTCCGTGGGTTCCACGGAGCGCCCCATTCCGCTCTCTTACTATGTGTAATGGCTGACAGGGTCGTTGATATAGAGTACCTGGCACTAGGTGGCAGCACAATACACCTAATATGAAAAACGTATGTTTTTGGGCGTGTCCGGATGCTTTTGATGACATATTGTACATCTATACTCTACAAGCCCTCTTATGGTGCGTGGCGGAGGGTATTTTGAGTACAAGCGTCTGTTCCAGTGGCGAGTGGATCGCGGGAAGAATGATTGCTGGTTACTTTCTCTGCGGGCTTCAGTCTCTCCCGTTTTATCGTCATGCGCTTTTCGCGAGATCTATATAGGAGGAAGCAATGCATAGATTGACTCGTCTAGGAACGTACGCTCTAGGAACTTAAACGGCAGACCACACCTGTGATGCGTTCGCCTCTTTTACAGCGTCTTCCTTGGCATTTGGCTGAGTACCTCCGAGGGAACTAAATGAACCTATGATGAAACGTGGGGATCTTTTTTGGATCTCCTCTGTTTGATATGCCAAGCATATCCGACAGAGATACAAGGCCGCCAAACAATAGTCAACCATTTGTCAAAAGATGATTCTGTAAGCTACCTCCTTTGTCGACGGACTAAATTTCCTGACACTTCTTCCCTTGAATCTCAGTCTGGCATCAGCGTTACCCGCGAATAATTTTGTGTGGACACCGCCCTTTAAATCGTTCCGTATTCGCACTCCTAGATATTTTATGGAATTAACTTCATCAAGTGATTATTCTGCAGTCGTGTAACTACACAGTTTCGCGTAGTATTAAGGTCTTATTTGATTCAATAGGTGGCAGTGCGCAAATGTATCGAAAGCCTACAGGTAGTCAAGAAACACCCTAGCTACCTGGGCGAATGCATCTTCTGTTTTTTGCGACTCGTGCAGGAACAGAGCAATCTGGGTGTAAAACAAGCATTGTTTTCTGGGCTATGTTGATTCCTACAGATGATATTTCTGGCGTCCACAAATTTCATAATACAGGAGCACAAAACACGTTTCAGAATCCTACAACAAATCAACATCAGACACACTTGTCCTTAGTTTTGTGTGTCCATTCGACGGTGTCGGCCGCTGGTCGCCGAGCGGTTCTAGGCGCTTCAGTCTGGAACCGCGTGACCGCTACGGTCGCAGGTTCGAATCCTGCCTCGGGCATGGATGTGTGTGATGTCCTTAGGTTAGTTAGGTTTAAGTAGTTCTAAGTTCTTGGGGACTGATGACCTGAGATGTTAAGTCCCATAGTGCTCAGAGCCATTTTGAACCAATCGACGTTCCTCCTTGAAAACGAAAATGATCTGTTCTTTTTTCCAATCATTATGAACGCTTCCCTCCTCCAGAGACCTACCGTACACTCTCGTTACAAGAAGTGCGACTTATTTCGTATATTGTCTGTGGAATCGTATTGTTATCTCGTCGGGTCCAGAGGCCTTCCCTCTGATGCACTATTTGACTTACTCTTCTGTCTCCTGACCACTAACTGCCATATTGTCGTTCGCGCGAATATTTTAAGGAGGAACTATAGTTTGAGTTTTCTTTGTGAAACTATTTTCGGAAAAGACGTTCAGTATTTCGGAGTTTCTGGTTCATCCTCCGTTTCAGTGTCTGAACAGATGGCCTCAACCCGTCCGCTGTTTTAACAGAAGACGGAAACTTCTTAGGATTTCCTGAGAGGTTAGTAGAATTTTACTATCGAACTGCTAGAACGCATTTTACACGCTGAAACTGAAAATAAAATACTGCTAATCAGGCTGCAGCACGTATGTGCCAACTTGTAGACACGTCCGGTGAACATCAAGTAGGCCATAATAAAGAACCAGAACCTTCGGAAAATGCTGTTTCTATAAAGCCGAAACGTTGCCATATTATTTTCGATTTTAAACCATTGACTAGAGGAAGGCCATGCATGAGTAAAAAGAAAAATGCATACTGGGAAGCGCAATTATTTTAACAGAAGCACTCCGTCTTCAGGCACAAGTGGCCCATCGGGACCATCCGACCGCAGTGTCATCCTCAGTTGGGGGTGCGAATAGGAGGAGCGTGTGGTCAGCGCACCGATCTCCCGGTCGTTAAGATGGTTTTCTTTGACCGGAGGCGCTACTATGCGGTCGAGTAGCTCCTAAGTTAGCATCAGGCGGCTGAGTGCCCCCCGGGAAATGGCAACATTGCATGGGGGATGGCGGCCCGGATGGTCACCCATCCAAGTGCCGGCCACGTCCGAAAGAGCATAACTTCGGTGATCTGACGGGAACCGGTGTATCCACTGCGGCAAGGCCGTTGCCATTTGTTTCAATAAGATTACCTATAAAATAGTGTTGATTGTTAAGGAAGCAAACAATGAGGAGTAAAACAGGTTAAAACAATAAAGATAATATTCTGATGAAAGTATAGTGCAATGTGTTGTATGTGAAATGCATTCTATGCTGATCCCCCATCTGAAGCCTCGACACTGTGTTGCAAACGCTGCACCTGCTGAGATGATGACATATTTTAAATCCGATAATTTGTGGTTGATTGTTGTTGATGAAAAACTCTTTTAGTGATATATTAAATTTCAACACTATAATACTTTCACTGAAAATTGGTCAGTAAGAAACTATCAACAATGCAAAAGTAATATTGCCTCATACGTTCTAGGAATAAAAACATATTCATTCGATTTTTAACAGTACTTTTGTAAGTCTTTTGATCTTGGTTTAATTCTGCGTTAAGATGACGATTTCTCATTAATGTGTAAAATCGGTTAAGAAATTGATAGTTGATTAAAATAAAAATTAATCCAAACTAGATACAACGCATTTTAATAGGTGCAAAGCAAAGTAAGTTATCTTTAAAATGAATTTATTAATAGGAGCTAACCGCTAAGTTCGTCAACTTTCGCCAGTCTCCCCTGCCGGTGTTTTCATATCTACATGTTCATGACGTACAAGGTGTACTAAAAAGTTGTATCAACTCGAAGAAAATCAAGATACGACACTGATAAATAATGATGGTTTTAGTCCTTTACATATTACCCATTTCAAGTGACATACATTTCTGAATGATTTGGTTGTATAAATCTGCCTTAGAACTATTTCACCTTGTAAATTACCCCCATGTCTTCTTGTAAATGTACCCCACGCCAGGGTTTCTCCATCCTAGATGACAGAGGAATCATTAACTGCTTGCCAGGCAAGTAAAATACATATCGAGAGTCAAAATTTGACAGCCAAAAGATGTGGCATGTGTGGCTGGGTCCTGACTGTATTGAATGATCTGGGACGTTGTCATGGAACATATATGCTCTCTTGGACAGCTTCCTTCGACTTCGTTCAAATGGCTCTGTGCACTATGGGACATAACATTTGAGATCATGTCCCCTAGAATTAAGGACGTCACACACATCCATGCCCGAGGCAGGATTCGAACCTGCGACCGTAGCGGTCTCGCGGTTCCAGACTGAAGCGCCTAGAACCGCTCGGCCACATCAGCCGGCTCCTTCGCCTTGTTTTGACAGTCTTCCATATAACCTCGTCGAGAGATTTCGGTGGTATGTTCCTTCGATGGTTTATTCCTTACAAGACTAACCTGTCACCGTAACACCATGGAGGTTCCAAGAAACACACGCATCATTACCTTCCCCGATGACGATTGTGTCTTCGTTATTCTCGGCGGTGCTGTATCCACATCTTACCACTGCTTCGTTTCTCTCTTGCCTCGGCGTCATAGTAACAGACTCAGTCCCGTCTAAGGGTGTTAGGTGCCAAAAGTGGTCTCATGGATTGGCCTGACATACCTCCAACGTTTCTACTGCTTGATCGGTTAGCTTTTTGAATGGGATTCAACAGTCGTGGTTCAGTAAGTTGTACAGAGGGTTGACAATTAACTCATAATTGATTTTCATTTTCTCCATCATAGATTTAATCGTGTATTGTTGCCATATACTCCACCAGTTTAGGCTGGATTTTGTAACTTCGTTCTTCTTTTAATGTAGAAATTCAGTTACTACATGAGACTCCTGTTTATCGTTTTGCTACGCCATTTTTATAGCTATATACAGCACTTTCTCGTCGGTGTTTCAGTGATTACTAGAATTCCAGAAATAAACTTGTAAACGTAAAACCAATTACGCAACTTTTTTTTTGTTAGTGCTAGTTAAAGCTTTATTACGGTACTTGTAAACACACAAAAAACGACGTCCTAGGATTGACGTTTATAGTCGGTATTTCATTTGTCTTGACATTACCAGTAGTACATACGCAATAAAATACACCTAGTAATGAAACATTGTGTTACGTTGTTGAACTTATTAGACGTGAGGTAACGGCACTGACTTGCTGCCTAGTATGAAATTTTTAACACGATATTTTGGTACCTTAACCTCTTTATGAAATATTGCCGGAGATTACGTTACTTGGGACACCATTTATTGAAGGAAAATTGTCAAAAGATGGTCACAAACGTGTAGTGTGGTTACTGGCGTATTAAAATGTCCGCTAAACACGTATTCCCATATCTGTCTGTCTCCAGTTGTATTCGTTACATATGATTTATAAAATAAACGCCCTAAAATACTGGGTGGGTCTGGGCAGCCAAACAAGTCAACTCAACAGTTTCAGTAAAATTCAAATAGTCCCATAGCTTCGACTACGGATTTTATAGCGTTGTCTTGTATCTCTGGAAACGTATTCTAATACCTTTAGGATAGTAGTATTGTTTACAGTGGCAACCACCGCTTCGTCTATTGTGATTGCCTTATCTCTGTAGAAATTTGTCTTCTTCCATTCTTACAGACACGATAAACCAGCTTTATCAGTATGTTGACATCAACTTAAGTCCCAGTGTCAATTTTCACTGCCTGGTAATGATGAGAGGGATACAGGATACTCTGACGAAGTCTTCACCGTGCTTTCTTATGTATAAAATGGATGTGAGTTTCAGCACTTTCAGTATTTGCTGAAGAGGTACATCCTACCGACTCAATAATAGCTCCTCCTTTCCTTAACTGGATGTTCAGAAAAAGTTCGTTAATGGGAAATGACACAGCTTGGTCTCAGGCGCCTTGTCACGGTCCGCGCGGCTCCCCATGTCGAAGGTTCGAGTCCTCCCTCGGGCATAGGTGTGTGCGTTGTCCATAGCGTAAGATGGTTTAAGTTAGATTAAGTAGTGTGTAATCTTAGGGACCGATGACCTCAGCAGTTTGGTTCCATAAGATCTTACCACAAATATCCAAAATAACAACACTGTCCGATCAGCGACGAAGTCATTAAGGACAGTGTACAAGAACAGATTCGTAAGAATGAGTATGATATCTGACTGTGACGTTGTTCGAATAAACCTTCTTGACGTGCGTCTGAGGTTACTCATGGATACCGCGAGATCCGTATGAATGTATTCCCTAATGCTGTTCCACGGTTCAGAGATTTTAACAGATCGCTCGCTACATGCCTTGTCAACTGTACCTCACAGTCGATATTTGTTGAATGCACGAACACTAATCACTGCGGTGCTGGTATAAGACCATCTGCGAATTTCGAAATGTGCTCTGGTATTCAACAGGGTGGCGTCCAACAAAAGGTATTTCGATATTTGCGTTTTTCAGTCTTCAGGCCGTCATCACAATGGCGAAACGCCAGCTTCCCGCAATAATTCACCATTTTTACGTCACCAGCATTAATACCACGGACCATTTCGAAAACAATGGTGCTCCAGGAATGTACGCATCTACGTATTCTTCAGGAGCTGCGAAAGTCCTTTCCGTTACAAAACGCCTAAGGAAGTTCATATCAACTCCTGAAAACACATACTGCATTATTTTAAATGCGCACAACTACTAGCCATCCGTTTCAGATATACATATAAGTAGGAAACGAATGTGTAACACTCAGAGATTTATTGCTAAACAACACACAATAGCCTTCATCCAGGAAATAAAAATATTTCAGTAGTAAACCTAACTGCACACGATTACCAAGCCACACCTCTAGCTGATGAGGAAACGACCGAAAAAAAAAAAAAAAAACTAACGAATGATCATAGTACCCTCTGACGAAGAATGTGAAGCAGTAAAACAGATAGTTTGACAGAATCAATTGTTAAAGTATATACGAAAGGAATAACCGATAAGAACGCTATTGGACTGTCGAAGAAATCTGTGCCCACCACTAGGCGGGCTCTGATGGGTATAGACTCTCCACCTTGTCGCTCGGTCATTAAGACGGGTGATATATTGGTTTCTGCCGAGAAAAACTGGCTCACGTAAGACCGCCCTAGAACGAAATTTGAAAAAATCGTTTCGCCATTTTGTACATTGAGATGATGATCCTGAAATGCTGTTTATAATGAAGAATGATTTTCCTTATCGCCGTGGGTGAACTCGCTGAAGAAGAGACTTCCGAGTTCTAAACCACGTGGTAACACCGACGAGACGCATTACCAATGACTGATCTTCCAATGACCGGCACGAAGTAACAGTATTGTTCACACATCAATCAGAAGTTATGGTTTGGTGAGAAATATCGCTTCCGTAAATTGGTGTTACACTAAATGCACACCATCCTCCAGTTTATAATGACTGGTTAATTCGGTATTCCAACGTAACTGTCTAAAGCGAGAGAGCTATGGCTGTGGTACCGAAGGATGGAAACGAAGTGTGCTAAATTTACTTGTCCGAAAATACCAGAAAATGGACGTGATAGAAATTTGTGGCCCAAAAATTAATTAACATAGAAAGGAACTTTTATGAAATTATACCCATTGCGAGAGGATAGGAACAGGCTCTTCTCAATAAACGAAATCCCCTGCCGTGAACGTAACTAATTTAAATCTACGTTTAAATTTACATCTATACCCTGAAAAACAATGAGAAGTCCTTAGCAGAAGGTAAGTCCCATTTTGCAAGTTATTAGGGTTTCTTGCTGTTTCATTCACGTGTGTACCGCGAGAATGATGAGCGTTTCAACACCTCCGCGCGTAATGCCATTACCTCAATCTTGTTATCGTTATCCTTACGGGAGCGATAGGATGGGGTTTGTCCTACATTCCAAGATCCATCAATTAAAACAACTTACTGAAACTTTCCAAATAGGCTTTCACTTCTAACATGAACCGTTTCCCATTTCAATTTCTTCAGCATCTCCATGACATTCTCTGTATTCGAAACAACTAACACATTCGGGCTGTCCTCCTCCGTAGATGATGTTACTGTTGGTCCTACTTGGTACACGTCACCTATACTTGAACAATATTCTACGATGGGTCGCAATAATATTTTTGCAGCCATCTCCTTCGTAGACTAAATGCATTTGCTTAGTATTCTACAGACAAACCGAAGACCAGCATTTGTTATACTTCCGACTGAGCCTATGTGATCGCTCCATTTCACATCCCTACAAACTGTCATACCCAGGTAACTCCACGAGTTGACCGATTCCAACAGTGGCTTATTGATGTTATAATCAAAGAACACTAAGTTTCTTTATCGTTTTATGATGTACACAGCATTACATTTCCTTTCACCACTTTGAAATGTTAACAAGATCCGAGTAAATACGAGAGTCGTTCACTAAAAAATACAAAACCTTTTTGTCTGAAAGCAGGTTTGTTTTATTCAGGATTCCAATGCACCATATCATTCTCCACCATTTTGGCTACAAAATCCTGTTTTCGACATGATCTCCGTACAATACGACTGCCTTACTCCACCTTACTGGAAGGGCCAGTATGCCTGCATTGTACCACTCCACTACTGGTTGACGTTGCAACCCAGTAATCCATTTACTGACCCCGTAGATTGCATCCTTCATTGCGCATTTGTGTAGCGACGAACACGGTGAAGTCGTTTCCTCATTTCTCTGAGGACAGCACAATAGACTTCATAGTTAATCGTTGCTCCATGTGAGAGGGCATCAAACAGAAAAACCCCTTCAGAATCGCAGAAAAACTTCGCCATGGCTTTACCGGTAGAGGGGGGCTTTGAAATTTCCTTCGCAAGAGAAGTTGGGTGACGTCACTCCATGGATTGTAGATATGTTTCTGGTTCGAAGTTCCTAATCCATGTTTCATCACCTGTGACGATTTTCGATAAAAAATAGTCATTATCAGCCAACTAAAGCGCAAGTAATTCCGCACAGATGGTCCTTCGTTGTTCTTTGTGGTCTTCTGTCAGGTGGTAAGTAATCCAGAGAGGTAACTCAACTGATGGACGAGTGTGTCAGTACTGCTATGAGAGAAGTACAATTGTGCTGCAAGGTGTTTGATTTTGATACGTCAGTCAGGTCCCATGAGAGTGTCCGCACGTTCAAACATTGCAAGTTGTGTTCACCCGGCCGGTACGCGGGAGGTCGGACCAGTTTACACGACTCTTGTTGCGATGATGACAGACTTCTCGCCGAACGACTCACCGTGTTTTTGTTCAATGCCAGGTCTCCGTAAACATTCTGCAAGCGCCTATGAATTTTCGCGATGCTCCGGTATTCCGCCAAATTCCGCTCTGTGACAGCTGTTCTCTTGGAAAGCACCTCTGTTACAGACGCCATTATAAAGACTACGTATAGCGCCACCAACTATCAGAACATCATGTAACTACAGAGAATGAAGCGGGAACATTCCATAACGTCCCAAAACAAATTCTGCCTTTCTTCAGCCGACGTTGGCCGAGAAAAAAAAAGGTGTAGGATTACGTATTGAACTCCCATCGTGTATGCGGACCTGTTTTCAGAGAATACTACCCTTTGATAACTCTAACATCTGCGAAAGGTCTTGTAACGTCCGCCTTCCCTTCTATCGACAATGTTAGAAATATATGACCGTGTAAGCATGTGCCTAAACAATTGGAATAAATTTTTGAAAAGCCTATCGTTCCGAAGATTCAATATAAAGTCGATAAATAAGGGGTAGGTTAACAACAAGATGCCTTCTAGGACAACTTAATCCGCCTACTTAATCACTCTAAAATTTAGTATGGTTGTTCGAAAGGTTTGTGCTATCATTCACGTACTGTGCCAACGAGAAGGGTACCACGTAGATCGGAACAGAATAATAAGAGTTACTGAAATAATTATGGCTAAAAGAAATACAGTCGCCAGCCCCATTGGGCAAAATTTCTGTTCTGTAGGTGAATTAATGAGCCGAACAGGCAATGTCAAGAATTACTCGAACACGCGCGGCAGCAGAGAGCTGCACGCACGTTAGCAAAAACAATTGACACATTTACGTAATAAAGCGAGAAAGAAAATAGTTAGCACTCGAAATATCATTAACTAATAGAGCTGAAATTTTGAAAACATACAAGATAACACTTAGATTAATGGTTACTTACTGTTGTAAGTGACAATGGCGCTACCTCACAGTAACGTCTACTATTTTCATACGAATTTTGGAAAATGGCAGAAAATAATTAAAAGAAACTCTACTGACTTCTGAACACGGAAGTAGAAATTGTTAACTACCGTATCAAAAGGTAATCATTATACTTTAGCACGAATGCAACTCAAAATGTGAACCAGAACTTTACTAACAACAAATTACAATAATCACTGATATTTGCACTCACTAATTAATTATAGTTAGTGCTTTTGTTTATATTGCCAGGAATCATTTTAATTTGATTAGTTGATTTATTATTTGCAATAATTAGATCGCCTCAATTTAAGTTCAAATTTAAAGTTAGTGAGACTGAAATCACTGAATGCTTTCAGTTCAAATCTTTAATCTAACTGAATCATTTAGTTCATAAGCAAAACTAACTGGTACTGCAATTTTCATTTTTCATTAACGGTACCCGGATTATTGTAACAATAGGACAGGACACGAACCTACTTCGTGAATGATTTTAGGATAATTACGGGTAAACAGTTTTGATTAAACTGTGGTAATTATTCACTCGCAAAACACCACAAAGCTGAGTAACGCCGTTACAAAACTAGTTGACAATAAGCTGTGACGCAGCAATCTTACTTCAGTCCATTCTCGCCGTGACGAAGTTGCTGACGACGATTCTGCTGCTGGCTCCTTTCCATGATAATTATCGAACACGGGAGTTATCGGCAATGACATTGGCGTGGCGGGTTCTTGATGTTGCTGCAGCCAATATTTCCACCGCCCACGCTCATCACTTGCCACGTGCCGCTAAACGATCACTCCTCCAGTACAGTGCACGCCATCCATGCGTCCGCACTTCACCTAGTCACACACCAGAGTTCTCTCTCTGTGTAGCGCGCGCTCTGACGTAACACCCTCCCGCGTCCAGGACGCCGCTACTCCAACGATACTTATTCGTGGACAAAAACCTAAAGTTTCCCTAACATTCCCTCAGCGATTACTCAGCGATATTTACATAATATACATAATTGATTATACAGCAAAATAAACAAATTAATTCATACATCTTGTACATATAAATTTAAATAAGGATTTACATAAAGAATCAAGTACATATACAATAATAAATGGTCAAAGAGCACATAGGCATGAAAGTATTAGTCTGACATTACTGTCAATATTGTCAGCAAGTATCATTCACCTACAATATTAACAACAAGGGCCCAACTCAGTTGGATTCGCAGAGCAGAGCACTGTACTCCAAAGCGGAGCGGAAAATCTGATACAGAAAGCTAGAGGGATTTGGAACGTGACACAGCAGAAATATCTGACCAGTTAAGTGAACAGATAAAGAACTCGAAAAATCAACCGTCGATAACAGGATTCGAGAAAAAAACTTCTAGAGGCGGCCTCTGTTTCATAAGCCGGATGAAGATACTCATAAACTGACACATATAACGTCTCTCATGTAATATCCAATAAGACGGTCTCATGATAAAGTGCAACTCGACAGGAGGGCTTTGAGCTACTATGAGGACGATTTTACTCACAAGAATACTTCGTGTACACACATTTCATTCAAAGCTACAGTAACTCCGAGTAAATAATATCAGAATTTCCACCTATTAGTATATAGTGTTGTTTAGTTTAGTTGTTTCCACGTCCCATTGGCAGATTACGAAACAAGCTATTTTCTGCAGCCTGTCAGAAACTTCACAAATATACACTTACTCGTTTAAAATATATCTATATGCTGACCAGTAACCGAATCAAATTCGTATACTCATTTTATTTTTCAATGAAATTTAATATATCCAGATTTTCAGCTTCAGAGTAGCAGCTCTCAAAAAGAAATGATTTCATTTTTAAAGGTTTCTTTCTTCACTTCACATCAGTGTAATTCACAACTGAGGCGGTCAGATATTTCCATGGTTGAATACTTTTCTCATTTCTGTGACAGTGTAAGATTCAATTTAGGAAGCAGAAGACAATTTCTCTAGACTAGTGTTATATTTATAAATACAATTATTGCTCGTATTTTCAAGCTGTGATTGGCTCTTCGCAATAAACTTCGGTAAAGTGGAAACGTATTGTGAGCCAGTTTTTAGAATCCACTGTTCTTCATTCAGGTATTTACAAGAATTTCGAGGGTGGACACGAGATATAAAACACTTGCAGCGCGTTTCTATCTACTGGTATCTAAATTCTTGGTCGCTGGCACAAGTAATTCCATTATGATGGGCTGTACTTTGGTGTACATTTGCAAATAGCTTCACAGCAGAAAATGTACGGTAACATAAAAAAGTAATGGGCAATTTTCCGTCAGCAAGTATAATCACGCTGATAAGAGTTATCGTTTAGAGAAGTCGTGCTATATTTTAGTTTCGAACTTACTTCAGGAATGAGATACTGCAAGATACAGACAGTAGCATCAAAATAAAAATTTGGGTAAACAACAACCTAAATGAATTAACAAAATTTTTTTAAACGTGGCTACTTATTGCCATATAAAATGCAGCATTTGATTCCGTCAACGTACATACAAATGTGTTAACGAGTAGACAGAGAGCAATGAAGCGATTTCAATGTTTGTGTCTGAATGTGCTGGCAGGTTTAAAGAACGCATCCTTCCATGTCATGAGTGGAACTACATGTTCTGCAAATGTTTGAAATTTTTTAAAAGTATAGGTGGCGCAGCAGCGGACGGGTATTTTCAGTAAGACGTTCTCCAATGATACAGTCACCAAGAATTTCACACCACTAAAACATGTTTCACTATCATGGAAATTCCATTTCTCAGTATCAGCGAAGACGTTACAATCCAATACAAAGCAGAGCGTAATTGTTTCCGGAATACAATATCTTGAAGGAATATCTATCGACTATGTTATCTATCAACGGTTGGTGCTAACTTATATGTAAAGCATGATATTTACATTGGTAAAGAATGAAACATATGTTGGAGAAACACTCGAAGAATGCTCGATTCGTTGACATCAGCCCCAATACCTGACGAACATATTGAGGCTATTTGAAGACTTATATTGTTTAATGATACACAATGTTTAAAAACGTGTACTAGTAGAAATTATATCGTCGTTCCCCACATATGTATTAGTTTCATTCCAGGCTTGTTTTGGTAATTACCTCTTTGAAACAGGGTCCTTTTCAACGATTATTTTCCTGTCATTACAAATGTCGGTCATCTACAAATGTCTAAATGATTGTCTGTTGCTTTTATTTTCAGTTTTGGCTCTGAGACCTATTACAAGTGATTCATTATTATCAACTGAAAGTCGCTACAAGGCTCACAAGTTCTAGCTATTGTCTGTTGTGATATGAGCTGCCGGTTAGGTTGCTTCCAGCGTACACTTTGCCAGCCTATTTGGGTTTCTTACCACCTTCGTTGAATATTTCTGGGAAATTAGACCTCGCACTCGTGAATTTGGTACCCCATTCGTCCATTAGAAGCTTTTCTTTGGCTATGCACATTCTGACAAACATTTTTCCTCAAGTCACTGTTTCTTAACTGTCCTCTCCACTTGCAACTCAGAAACTTTTTCTTCCTCAAAACTGTGCATCACGATGCTCAGTTCGATATTTAATTTCTCCATCTGCCACTCTTCGTGCGGCTACGAAAACTCGGACAAGAACTAGTTTGCAGTTTATAGGGAGTCTTCATTTTAGTTCCGCTCAAACATTTTACCGTAAGGGAGGACACAATGTCTAATGCGAACTGTTTCGGAAATTTGGTGTAACTGTGGTCAGCCGCGTTTGAGAGTTGAGGTGAGGTGCCCCGCCTCCAGTTTGGTATTTTGGTTTACATTATTACCTACGAACTTTTGGAACGAATGAGCGATAAGAATGGAGGAGAAAGAATGAAGTGCTCGTATTAATAAAGGTGTAATGGAGGGAAGCAGTCATTCTCCTCTCCTGTTTAGTATACACATCGAAGAAGCAATAATGTAATTGGAGGAGAGGTTCAGAGGCGGAATTGATTACATTTGAGGACGCAAGGCTACCAATAGTAAGATTTGTTGATGAATTTGCTGCCGTCAGTGAACACGAAGAGTTCACAGGAAGAGTTACAGGACACATTGCATGTATTGAACAGTGTGTTGAACATAGTATATGGACTGAGAGTAAACGGAAGAAAAATAAACGTAATGAGGAGTAACGGAAAAGAGATTAGTAAGAAGTTCATCATAAAATCTGAAGACCAAGAAACAAAAAACTGAAGGATTTCTGCTACGTGGAAATAAAATAACGCATGAAGGATGAAACAAGGAGGACATAGAGATCGGACTGGCACAATCGAAGAGGGTTCAAATGGTTCAAATGGCTCTGAGCACTATGCGACTTAACTTCTGAGGTCATCAGTCGCCTAGAACTTAGAACTAATTAAACCTAACTAACCTAAGGACATCACACATCCATGCCCGAGGCAGGATTCGAACCTGCGGCCGTAGCGGTCGCTCGGCTCCGGACTGTAGCGCCTAGAACCGCACGGCCACTCCGGCCGGCAATCGAGAGGGTATTCCTTGCCGAAAGAAGTCTACTGGAATCGAATATCCGCCTCTATTTAGGAATAAACTTCCCAGAATATATGGTTAGAGCACAGCACTGCCTGGTAGTGAATCATGGATTATGGGAAAACCGAAAGAGAAGAGAATCTAAGCGCTTCAGTTGTGGTGCTAAACAAGAATGTTGAAACCCAGGTGGACTGATAAGGTAAGGAATGAGGAGGTCCTACGCAGGATCAGTGGGAAAGGGAAAATACGGGAAACACGGGCAAGAAGACGGAACAGGATGATAGGACATTTGTTAGCACATCAACAAATTACTTCGATTGTAACAGAGGTAGCTCTAGAGTCTAGACTGTAAAAGCGGTATTGGAAGATACGAAAACATCCAGCAAGTAAGTGAGGACATATAATTGACACAAGAGAGGAATTCTCGATGGGCCTCATTAAACCAGTTAGAGTACAGATGATTGACAAAAGAATATTAATTGCAAAATTTTCACCACAAACACAAGGAGTAGGGATTAATCCCACTGAAAAAATCATGCTTGTTTTAGCATCTCTGTAGGTAACAAATAGGCAAGTTTCACCACCATAGAAAGTTATATACTGGCTTGCACACCACTGGAAATTCGTTTCAGTACCTAGAATCATTTGCAAAATTATGTGTTGGCAAATAAATATTAGGGACCTATTGGTACTACGTACACAGAATGTTGGTTTCTTGTACTGACTGTATTGAAAAATGTTCTATTACTCTTTTCTAAATGATACTTCCGTCGTCACACAGCTCATGTGGTTTCATCAAAACCACCTAACCAATCGAAGCCAACTCCATACCATGCGTTTTGATGAAATCGTGCAGCTATCTAATAGTCAGTGTATACATACGAAAGATACTTTTCACATGAAGTAAATCGAATGAAATTGTGGCTAGTTGCTCCAGCACTCTTTCAAAATTCTGTTTACAAAATATTATGGCTTCTAAATTATTCAGCATGCGAAGATTTTGGCAGGAGAAAAAAAAATATCACTTTCAAGTGCGCATCCTGTACGTGGCTCCAGCTCAAGAAAGGGTGATACGACTCTCGTTTTTTTTTGGGGGGGGGGGGCTGTGCGGGTGGGGGTTGGAGGCTGGGGGCTCGGGGCTCATCAGTCCTCAGAATGCTTTGATGCGGCAGCCACGAATTCCCCTCCTGTGACAACCTCTTCATCTCAGAGTAGCACTTGCAGCTTATGTCCTCAATTATTTGCTGGATGTATTCCAATCTCTGTATTCCTCTACAGTTTTTACTTTGTACAGTTCCCTTTAGTACCATGGAAGTCATTCCCTGATGTCTCTCAACAGATGTCCTACGATCCTGTCCCTTCTCCTTGTCAGTGTTTCTCACATATCCCTTTCCTCTCCGATTCTGTGCACAACATCCTCATTCGTTACTTTATCAGTCCACCTAATTTTCAACATACGTCTGTAGCACAACACTAGAAATGCTTCGCTTCGATTCTCTTCCGATCCGGTTTTTCCATAATCCATGTTTCACTATCATACAACGCTGTACTCTAGAAGTAAATTCTCCGAAATTTCTTCCTCAGATTAACGCCAATATTTGATACTAGTTAGTTCTCATGGCCAGGAATCCCCTTTTCGCCATTACTCGTCTGCTTTTTATGCCCTCCGTGCTCCGTCTGTCATTTGTTCTTTTACTGTCTAGGTAACAGAATTACTTAACTTCATCTACTTCGTGGTCATCAATCCTGAGGTTTTCTCACTGTTCTCATTTCTGCTACTTCTCATTACCTTCGTCTTTCCACGATTTATTGTCAGTCCATATTCTGACTCTTTAGAAGTTCATTCCATTCAGTAGATCACGTAATTATTCTTCACTTTCACTCAGTATAGCAATGTCATCAGCGAATCGTATCATTGATATCCTTTCACCTTGAATTTTAGTTCCACTCCTGAACTCTTATTTCATATGCGATAATTTCTCGTGTATATGGAACCATTTCGTGATTACATTATTGAGAGTACTGGTTTGCATGCTTTCGGGGAAGGATTCGAAATTTTCTCATTGGAAAGGTAAACTCCCGATGTGGTCTCAAGTTACTGTTTGTCGGCAGAGGGTGCTCAGTGAGTCTTATTACGAGCCGGCCGGGGTGGCCGAGCGGTTCTAGGCGCTACAGTCTGGAACCGTGCGACTGCTACAGTCGCAGGTTCGAATCCTGCCTGGGGCATGGATGTGTGTGATGTCCTTAGGTTAGTTAGGTTTAAGTAGTTCTAAGTTCTAAGGGACTGATGACCTCAGAAGTTAAGTCCCATAGTGCTCAGAACCATTTTCTTATTACGAAGGGCGAGGATCCTTGGAGAGTTGAGCAGTGTTGCGGCAGTGTTGTCATTGCCTGCTCCCTGCTTTTGTCGGTAGAGCACGTGCCTTATCTCGCTGAGGGCACAGACCACCATGCCACCACGGCCGTCCCCAGGGCATAATTGAACATGACTTTTTTGCCTTTCCTACAGGGACATCGGAAGGTAGAATGCTCCAGCGCTGTGTAAGCATCGTGACAAATGCAGTTGCTTTCACTCGAAACTTTTGATGTCACTCTCACAACCATGTTTGGCGTGAAGGTGACCGTTGGGTATGACCCTGCTCCAGGCCATTACCAACCGTATGTTAATTAACATAGGTTTTAAATTTTCTCATTTTCAGAGTACTGAATGAGCGATCTGTTTTACTTGCTAAAAAACATTCAACAGTTTATAATATATAAAATATTGCATTATGTAGGACAACTAGTTTAAAATACATTTCTGTCATCTTCTGGTCTTAAAAATCTTTTTGTTGTGAAATGTATTTATTTTACTTTGAATCTCAGTCCAAATTGTCTTGTGGGTAAAATTCAGCACATTATAAAAGGTCTGTTATAATCAAAATGTTTAAAACAAAGAGCACCTTTTTCGGAAGCCCATCTCCATACATATAACGCTCACAGACGCTTGTTACTTCACAAAACGCAGTACGCAGTTGCACATCTGTTTACATAAGCTAGACATACTTTTAACAGTCAGTTTGGGATCTATCTAGATTATTTAAACAGATATGCTAGTGTGTACTGTATTTTATGATGTAACGAACATATATGTATGTGAGTGTGTATGTGTGTTGTAAGGGGTCCGTAGGCCCTTACTATAAGTTTTGCGACAGCACAGGTCGACAGGACAAACAATCGATAGTGTGCGTCGGGTGGCGAGAGCGAGAGCGAGTGTTGAGTGAGTTGTGTGTGGTACGCGCTGCGGGCCGAGCCGGGTGGAGGTCTGTTGCTGGAATGCAAGACCGTACCGACAAAGGGAGTGGCCATCGCCGTGGTTTAACCCCTTTGTGTTAGAAATATTCGGGAAAGTGAAAAAGTATAATTACTAGTGTGATTCAGTGATATTTTTGTGCCGATTTTTGCAATTACGCGTCTACCGCGCCGGCATCATTTGGGTTGCAGTGTTGGATTGCAGTGTTGGATTGTAGTGTTGGATTATAATGATTGAAAATGCGTGTGACGATAATGAATAACGAAAGGACCTGTGCTGATATTAGCCGTTATTAATTCTGTACGACGAAGGCAGTGGCTGTCTCCTTACTTTGTGTTTTTGTGATGAAAATAGGTCGTTGATTAATGAAGCTGTGTTGTTGTTGTTCTTGCCACCAGACATATTATTATTACAGCATTCGAGAAGGACAAAACGGAATGTAACATCTCCGTAGCAGTCCAATCCGATTGCCAGCCCCATTAGGTACACGGTCACATTAATTATTATCTATTTGGGCTGCTATCACATCCCGATCGAGCGGGATAAGTCAGTAGAATAAACCGGAGTGTTACAGTGTGTGTGTGTGTGTGTGTGTGTGTGTGTGTGTGTGTGTGTGTTCGAGGTGTTTGCACAAAGTGCACTTTGTTTTTAAATATTTTAGTTACAATAACCTACATGATTTATTTATATTTACAATCTTATCATGTGCTGAATTTTACCTACACGGGTATTTGTCGTGTGGTTCACAGTAAAATGAAAATCCAGAATGAGATTTTCACTCTTCAGGGCAGTGTGCGCTGATATGAAACTCCCTGGCAGATTAAAACTGTGTGCTGGGCTGAGACTCGAGTTTAAGTCTCGGTCCGGCACACAGTTTTAATCTGCCAGGATGTTTAGAATGAACATGTTTCACAAGAAAATGATTTTTAAGACCTGACGATGACAGTGAAATCTGTCAAAACCGGTTGTCTTACATAATGAAATATTTTATGCGAACTAGGCTATTGTGTGTTTTCCAGCAAATATGCGTTTTGTATTCCAACAGCGGGAGGCTTCTGCTGTGTTCCACTTTTTTTTTCGTGAAGTGAGTGATATTCTGGTTCGTCATAGGGTCGTCCTCTCTATGTGGAGCTTTGTGGAAGGTTGAGAATTGAGGGCAGAGAAGGAAGTTCTTGCAGTGTTCATCCTACAGCATTGGTCTGGTGCTGACTGACCCTTTCTATCTGAGTTTCAGGGAAATGTACATGTTGCACATGAGGAAGTGCTATCCGCAATCCTAGCAGCTAGCAATTTAGTTGTTATGGTACTTGAGTTGCCTGTATCACAGTAGTATAATTTTAGGACCCTTTTATATAGTTACCTTCGAATTCACAAGAAGCACAGACTAGGAAATATTACTGCATATTCTCCATGAGGTCTTAGATATAATACGCCACTTCCCGCCGTGTTAGCGTGTTATTGTAAAATTCTGTTGAGATTTTAGGGAAGTTAGCTCCCTTTCAACTTACGTGAATTATGTTCATAATAAAAAGGAAATAAAAATCTCATTACTCAGACATAGCTTAGGTTACATAATCCATTGATTGTGCTGCCGTTTTTCTATTGTTAGACAACACACAAAAGCAAACATAACCTGTTGGATGTGTACACTGTTGTTTTTATTGTGAAAGTGTTTAATTTTAACAGTGACCAAACACAACCAATTGCTGTTAGGAGTTAAAGAGAGACCCTCCTCGACTTCACTGTCTTTTATTACCTAAGACTTGGATCAACTCCTTTAGAATCCAACCCAACCTGTATCATCTGTGTATATGGCGCAGTTTATGACTGATTTCGTATTTTAAAATTCTTTTATAAAATAAACGTTTAAATCCTTCTTGAGATGTATCAGTGAAAAGGTCTTGCAGTACTATAGTTGTACGACATTCCAGGTGGCGCGTATTGTGGAAAGTCGATCGCCAGACTACCCAGTAGGGCGCCACGTGGTCGGCTACTGGGGTTGGAGCGACCGCACAGTGGTCAACCCTGCACCTAAAGGTGAGGAAGTACTGCCACCGATGCTGGTGCCTGATCTTGGAGACCTGCCGCTGTCGCTGTCGCTGGGGGTGCTGGGAATGCCGGGGGCCACCGCCTACTTCGGACTGCTCGACATCTGCGACCCCAAGCCTGGGGAGGTGGTGGTCGTCAGTGGCGCAGCAGGTGCTGTGGGCTCCATAGTGGGGCAGATAGCCCGCATCAAGGGCTGCAAGGTCATCGGAATAGCTGGCTCCGACCTAAAGGTAATTACCACACAGTTGCTATCAGTCCAGCACTCCCCCTAATAACTCTTGGTGCTGTCAATAACCTCTTGTCTGTAATTATACTTGCATGAGTGACTTAGTTGTTCCAAATGGACACATACGATTATTGAAATAAATTGTAATAATTATTTATTTGTCATGAGATATTAAAAGTATGGAAGTTGAAGAAATGAATTAAAATCTGCACCACAGATGGGATTCGAACCACGATCTCCTTGCCAACTAGGCAAAAATACTGTCGATTACACCGCCACAGTGCCATAGTCAAAAATGCTGCATGGACTACCCAAGTTCATTGCCATTATAACCCTACAAGTAGTATTGTAATTTAGTATCCTTTTTACCTAAATAACAGAAAACTCTGTCTCCATGTTGCCATGTATAACCTCCTTACTAAATTTAGTTTTGAAATAAAGCACACTGTGGGAGGGTAGTCCCGTTAATAGGAAAAGTTAATCGATAGAGTTACACTTTTTACAGGATTTGACCTTTTGTTGTGACTAATGGATAAGTAAATCAGACTATTAAATTCTTTTCCTAAGATCTTAACAAGCGATTAGAAAGAAACACAGTATGTATAGTATTACACTGAATCTAGGGTAACTCAGTTCCAATGTCATTTACTGGTTTAAAATTAGAAAAACCATCCAGGAAATGAAACAGTGAAGTATTGGAAAAGCAGAAGTATGAATTTGGCCTACTTTCTTGCTACTGTTTGAGTTGCTTCTTCAAATAAATATTGCTCTACATAAACAATGTTGGACTACACCCATATATAATACGTTTTTAAAACAGAAAAAGCCCAGTAGATAACATCAAGGAAGCTAAAAAGCTTTGGCCATCTGGAACTTTTAGAAAGGCACTTTCCATAGTCAACAAACTTAACCACTAAAATACTTATATATTAAAACATATATTTTTATACCGAACATTTCCCGTGAAGAAAACCTTTGTAACTGGAATTTACTTTCAAAAGCTACTGTTCTTTGCACTAATTTTGTATAGTCATTTAACAGATTCTAGTAGCTTTGCTTCACTCTGCATTTTATGTAAGCAAACATTTACTGTAACACTTTGCAATAGCTAAGAAAACTTTCACATTATTTACACAAAAACAATTTGAATGGTACCTCTATTTTAAATTGGCACTTCATAAGTCCGTAAAACTAGATACTCAGATTAATCAAACACCAGGAAAGAACCCTATATAGGTGTATGATTAGGATGAAATGATAGAGTGAAACAGTTTCTTTGAAGTTTGATTATTCACTGAAAAAACAGTTTATATTAATGGTTCACGCAGTGCAAAAGTAAAACAAAAAAAAGACTTATCTGATGGCTGTAGGCTTGGGTGTGGCGAACAGTTGTGATGGCTACACTGCCCACAATATGGCCTGCAAGTATCTTGCTATATTGGCTCAAGTTCTCTTCTTGGCAACGTTCAGTTTTACGTACAGTAGCCCAACAACTTACAGTTATGCCATAACCCGTTTTCAATCTTCATCTGAGGCCATTTTGTGCAAATTTGCAGGCAAAGCTTTTCGTGCTCCACAAAGGTTTTCCCTCAATCACTGCTGCGTAAAGACTGTGTGACTTACTCACTTCCTGCGCTTGCTCCAGGTAGTGCGCCAATTCGCCCTTGCCACCTTCTCGACTCCCGAAAGCCACTTTCGTTTCAAAAAAAGCACACTGACTCTTACGTAACACCTATTTCTTACATTGTTCCTAAGCGTTACCATTTCTTACAGTTGTCAAATTTACATCAACATCAACAGTTCATACGTACAAATATTTTTAAATACAAAATGTCGTCAGAAAATTATTTACTGTAATAAACAATTTACATAGCATTTTACGTACATTATTCACATTCAATGCAAAGAACTCCAACCTCCATTATAGCACACTTTAGGTATACAGAAAATATGGTACCCATATGAGAAAATTTTAAAGGAAAAAATTATACAAATGTAGATTAACCATAAACAAATAGTGTTACACCCTCCTCAACACAAACTTTATTCATATCTTCAGTTAATTTCTCCTCAATGTTGTCACTACTGCTGGGGCTCTCTGGCGTTGGAATAGCACCCCAGCATTGGACGTAATTGCGAAGTACTGTATCTCAAGTGATCTTACAGACCTGAGACATGTAAGTGTCATCTTTATCTACAATAAGGATGAAAGCTGAAGAAATGAATTAAAATTTGCGCCATTTCGTGGACTTGTACCCGGGTCTCCTTGCTTAGTCAGGAATGCTAAACATCAAACCACCGCAGCACCATTGTAACACTGCTGCATGGACTACTCAACTGCAGTTCATATCTTCAGCGTACTTTTCCCTAAATTGTCACTATAGGGAAAATAAACTGAAGATATGAATTAAATTTTGTGTTGGGGAGGGCAGTGGACTTGTGTAGTCAGTGCAGCAGTGGTGTAATGGTCAGCATTTCTGTCTTGCAAACAAGGGGACCTGGTTTCCAGTCCTGTCTGTGACACAAACTTTAATTCAATTGTTCGTCTTTCATCCTCACCGTAAATAAAGATGAAACTTAAATGTCTCGTGGAAAACTGAATTATATATTAGAAGTACTTCAACAACTTACCAATCTGAAAAATAACAGCAGAACTGGGAGACGCTAATTACTTACTTATATATCCTGTAGAAAATCTAACGATTCTTCTATTGAAATGATGTAGAATGAACGAGCCTACAGCGTCTGTATACATTTTTAGTTTTATTATTAGTGAATACATGTTTTTTACCCATGCTCTTGGAACAGACCTCAAATCAGCTTTTGTTTTTAAGAAAAAATGTAGATAAAAATTCCACTGTGGAATGGGATAGAAGCAGTTGTCCAGGGGAAATGATATTTAGTTAGATTTAAAAATTGCTTTGCTACTATTTAGGATACGAAGCCCACACCTACTACAGTAGTACAAGTTTATATGCCAACTAGCTCTGCAGATGACGAAGAAATTGAAGAAATGTATGATGAAATAAAAGAAATTATTCAGATTGTGAAGGGAGACGAAAATTTAATAGTCATGGGTGACTGGAATTCGAGTGTAGGAAAAGGGAGATAAGGAAACATAGTAGGTGAATATGGATGGGGGGACAGAAATGAAAGAGGAAGCTGCCTGGTAGAATTTTGCACAGAGCACAACATAATCATAACTAACACTTGGTTTAAGAATCATGAAAGAAGGTTGTATACATGGAAGAACCCTGGAGATACTAAAAGGTATCAGATAGATTATATAATGATAAGACAGAGATTTAGGAACCAGGTTTTAAATTGTAAGACATTTCCAGGGGCAGATGTGGACTCTGACCACAATCTATTGGTTATGACCTGTAGATTAAAACTGAAGAAACTGCAAAAAGGTGGGAATTTAAGGAGATGGGACCTGGATAAACTAAAAGAACCAGAGGTTGTACAGAGATTCAGGGAGAGCATAAGGGAGCAATTGACAGGAATGGGGGAAATAAATACAGTAGAAGAAGAATGGGTAGCTTTGAGGGATGAAGTAGTGAAGGCAGCAGTGGATCAAATAGGTAAAAAGACGAGGGCTAGTAGAAATCCTTGGGTAACAGAAGAAATATTGAATTTAATTGATGAAAGGAGAAAATATAAAAATGCAGTAAGTGAAACAGGCAAAAAGGAATACAAACGTCTCAAAAATGAGATCGACAGGAAGTGCAAAATGGCTAAGCAGGGATGGCTAGAGGACAAATGTAAGGATGTAGAGGCCTATCTCACTAGGGGTAAGATAGATACCGCCTACAGGAAAATTAAAGACACCTTTGGAGATAAGAGAACGACTTGTATGAATATCAAGAGCTCAGATGGAAATCCAGTTCTAAGCAAAGAAGGGAAAGCAGAAAGGTGGAAGGAGTATATAGAGGGTCTATACAGGGGCGATGTACTTGAGGACAATATTATGGAAATGGAAGAGGATGTAGATGAAGATGAAATGGGAGATATGACACTGCGTGAAGAGTTTGACAGAGCACTGAAAGACCTGAGTCGAAACAAGGCCCCCGGAGTAGACAATATTCCATTGGAACTACTGACGGCCGTGGGAGAGCCAGTCCTGACAAAACTCTACCATCTGGTGAGCAAGATGTATGAAACAGGCGAAATACCCACAGACTTCAAGAAGAATATAATAATTCCAATCCCAAAGAAAGCAAGTGTTGACAGATGTGAAAATTACCGAACTATCAGCTTAATAAGTCACAGCTGCAAAATACTAACACGAATTCTTTACAGACGAATGGAAAAAGTAGTAGAAGGCAACCTCGGGGAAGATCAGTTTGGATTCCGTAGAAACACTGGAACACGTGAGGCAATACTGACCTTACGACTTATCTTAGAAGAAAGATTAAGGAAAGGCAAACCTACATTTCTAGCATTTGTAGACTTAGAGAAAGCTTTTGACAATGTTGACTGGAATACTCTCTTTCAAATTCTAAAGGTGGCAGGGGTAAAATACAGGGAGCGAAAGGCTATTTACAATTTGTACAGAAACCAGATGGCAGTTATAAGAGTCAAGGGACATGAAAGGGAAGCAGTGGTTGGGAAGGGAGTAAGACAGGGTTGTAGCCTCTCCCCGATGTTGTTCAATCTGTATATTGAGCAAGCAGTAAAGGAAACAAAAGAAAAATTCGGAGTAGGTATTAAAATTCATGGAGTAGAAATAAAAACTTTGAGGTTCGCCGATGACATTGTAATTCTGTCAGAGACAGCAAAGGACTTGGAAGAGCAGTTGAATGGAATGGACAGTGTTTTGAAAGAAGGATGTAAGATGAACATCAACAAAAGTAAAACAAGGATAATGGAATGTAGTCTAATTAAGTCGGGTGATGCTGAGGGAATTAGATTAGGAAATGAGGCACTTAAAGTAGTAAAGGAGTTTTGCTATTTGGGGAGCAAAATAACTGATGATGGTCGAAGTAGAGAGGATATAAAATGTAGGCTGGCAATGGCAAGGAAAGCGTTTCTGAAGAAGAGAAGTTTGTTAACATCCAGTATTGATTTAAGTGTCAGGAAGTCATTTCTGAAAGTATTCGTATGGATTGTAGCCATGTATGGAAGTGAAACATGGACGATAAATAGTTTGGACAAGAAGAGAATAGAAGCTTTCGAAATGTGGTGCTACAGAAGAATGCTAAAGATTAGATGGGTAGATCACATAACTAATGAGGAAGTATTGAATAGGATTGGGGAGAAGAGAAGTTTGTGGCACAACTTGACCAGAAGAAGGGATCGATTGGTAGGACATGTTCTGAGGCATCAAAGGATCACCAATTTAGTTTTGGAGGGGAGCGTGGAGGGTAAAAATCGTAGAGGGAGACCAAGAGATGAATACACTAAGCAGATTCAGAAGGATGTAGGTTGCAGTAGGTACTGGGAGATGAAAAAGCTTGCACAAGATAGAGTAGCATGGAGAGCTGCATCAAACCAGTCTCAGGACGGAAGACCACAACAACAACTATTTAGGTGTTTTAAATTTTGGGTAAATGATAAAAATTGTTATTGCTGCGTACCGAAATGCTTTCTGACCCACTGACAGCTTCAGTAAAAGGTAATCTTTTCCTTGGTGTTGTGGATACATACATTACTGTTCTTCTCTAATTTCATTAGCGATTAGATGTACTAAGGTAGTCTGAAATCTTCCCTGCCTGATAGTGAAACCAACAATTTATGCTTTCAAAGAACATTTATTTTTGAACATAATGTACTCTAACGTCAGTACATTTAATCCAGCGCTGTTCCATTGCCATTATCCCCACTTTGCAGTGTTCCTCCGGCGATGCTGCAAAGTACCCATCCACATCCGCAATGGCTACATGCTTGAATGAAAAGTGCTGACCAGTGAGGAATTTCTTCAGTACTGAGAACAAATGGAAGTCCATTGGAGTGAAATCAGCGGATTAGGGTGGATGTTCCAGCACTTCGTAGTGAAAAATCCTCAATCTCCACATTGCGAAGACTTTTTTGTGGGAAGATACTTTGTCCTTGTGAAAAATGATATTTTTTTTTCTTCTCTAAGCCGGGTCTGTATTCACTAATGCTTTCGTCCATTTTTATTAGAGTAATAACCTCCACTTATTGTTATACACTGACACACCAAAGAAACTTGTATAGGCACGCGTTTTCAAATACAGAGATATTTAAAAAGGTAGAATACGGCGCTGCGGTCGGCAACGCCTACATGAGACAACAAGTGTCTGGCGCAGTTGTTACATCGGTTACTGCGGCAACAATGGCAGGTTATCAAGATTTAAGTGAGTTAGAATATGGTGTTATAGCCGGCGCAGGAGCGATGGGTCACACCATCTCCGAGGTAGCTATGAAGTGGAGATTTTCCCATGCGACCATTTCACGAGTCTAATGTGAATATCAAAAACCCGGTAAAACATCAACTCTCCGACATCACAGCGGCCGGAAAAAAATCCGGCAAGAACGGGACCGAAGACGACTGAAGAGAATCGTTCAACGTGACGTAAGTGCAACTTTTCCGCAAACTGCTGAAAATTTCAATGCTCGGCCATCAAGCGTCAGCGCGCAAACCAGTCAATGAAACATCATCGATATGGGTTTCCGGACCCGAAGGCCTACTCGTGCATCCTTGATGATTGCACAACAGGATGCTTTACGCCTCGCGTGGTCCCGACAATGCCGACATTTTATTGATGATGATTGGAAACATGTTGCCTGGTCAGACGAGTCTCGTTTCAGATTATATCGAGCGGATGGATATCTACGGGTATGGAGGCAACCTCATGATTCCATGGACCATGCATGTCAGCAGCGGACTGTTCAAGCTGGTGGAGGCTCTGTAATTGATGTGTTATGATACGACTCTGACGGGTGATACATATGTAAGCATACTGTCTGATCCCCTGCATACGTTCATCTCCATTGTGCATTCCGCCGAATTTCAGCAAATTCACCAGGAGGATCCGACACCCAACACGTTCAGAACTGCTACAAAGTGGCTCCAGAAACACTCTTCTGAGTTGAAACACTTCTGCTGGCCACCAAAGTTCCCAGACATGACCATTACTAACCATGTCTGGGACGCCTTGCTACGTGCTGTTTAGAAGAGATCTCCATCCCCTCGTACGGATTTATGGACAGCACGATTCATGGTGTCAATTCCCTCCAGTCCAACTTCAGAAGTTAGTCGAGGCTATGCCACGTGGTGTTCCATGGCACGTCGTGTTGCGGCATTTCTGTGTGCTCACTGGGGCCCTACACGATATTAGGCAGGTGTACCAGTTTCTTTGATTCTTCAAAGTATGTTTTTCAAGATAGTCGATCAACAAAATTCCATTCACACCCACGAAACACCGACGACATGCTCTTTCCTGCCAATGACACAGTCTTTGCATTGTTTGGAGATGAGGAACCCGCCTCTGTGTAGACTGTTCTTTAGATTCGAGTGTGGTGTTGGGAATCCACGTTTCATCAACTGTCACATATCGACGCAAGAAGTCACTTCTTTTTTTTTTTTCTTAAAACGCATCAAGCACTTTTCGGAAAGTATCGTGCGAAAGCGTTTGAGGTTCGCAGTGAGCATGTGTGGCACCCACCTTGCACAAAGCTTTCTCATGTTGACTTCCTGGTGCAAGATGTGAAAAACGCGTTCCTTTGATAGCCTTAGAGTTTTAGCAATTTCCCGCACCTGTTTACACCGATCTTTCAAAATCATATCATGCAATTTATCGATGATTTCCGGTGTGATTGTACTTCCTACACCTCCTTCGCATGGGTCGTCTTGGGCACTACCACGGCTACGTTTAAACTCGGCCGCCCATTTCGTATTGCGATTGTACCGTTAAAATTGCTAAGTAGTATTTAATGACTGACTCCTGTTCCTGTACTACATTAGTTTTTCCTACGACTTTTATCTCTTTTTTTGTTTACACTGTACTGTGATTTATTATAACATTAGTACCATTTCCAAATTAAACCTGTGGACTGCTATTGCGATTTCATCCCAGTGACTCAAATTTTCTACTGTCCCAACGAAATAGCTGTCCCTTGTCATATAACTGTCCTCACAATGCAGCGAACGGAAGAGAAGGTAGACGGAGATTGTAAAATTTCGCCCACATAACGTCTCTAGATTCTAAATCGACCATGAGAAAAGTACCCTAACACCGCAGATCATGGCCCCTACGCACACCGTGCACTCTTTCATTCAGTACATTCATCCTTTGGGCATTCACATTTTTCTTAGTCTGAGTCTCTGTGCTTCCGTTTCTGTGTCTGGCTTCTCCGCTCAGAAAGGTTTCTGTTTTTCAGATCAAAGTTCCGATGTCATCGACGTTGGGGCGTTAACAGAGATCATGTGAAATGCAATTCCTTAGTGTACAATCTCATGATTCCCTCTCAAGTTCACGTTAATAAGAATTTGCATTAAACAATATTTTCAATTTCGAACTGTATGGGCAAAGTATGGTTAGGGCTGTAAGTTGTTGCCAGCATGGTTCAGTCCATTATCATTGACTACATTATTCTGTCATAAGATTATATTGAGTCTTTTAAATTCTTGTGTGCAAGTGTAAGAAAATGTGCCTTTTATTTCACCAAACGTATTTTGTTATTTGAATAAAAGAAACACAATTCGTTTTGGTATATTAGACACTATTTTAACAACTGTAAGGAGTACCGTCTGCTTACACCTTTTTGAAGTGTTCCCTCGTTTGGAACTGTTATTTTGCGCCTAATCCCACATTGGTTTCTGAACCACATGTTTGTCTATGTGAACCACAATACACTGCAGACCACCAGTGGACAGTTCAGCTCATAAGCAGGTTCTCCCCTCTTGTCACTGATCTCAGCGTTCAACATAGATTAATTGATGGTTAATTAGTTAGTTGGTTCAAAACTGCATACATCATTTGAACGATACTTGTATCAAAATCATGTGGTACGAAAGTGTTTTTTAATCCTACTTCCACTACAAATGAAACCTCCATTTTTCTCTTTTTAACAAACAATCAATATTGGTAATATTGGTGGAGGGCAAAATCGTAGAGGGGAGACCAAGAGATGAATACAATAAGCAGATTCAGAAGGTACTGGGAGATGAAGAAGCTTGCACAGGATAGAGCAGCATGGAGAGCTGCATCAAACCAGTCTCTGGACTGAGGACCACAACAACAACATAAATATTTAAATAGAAACTCGTTCAAGGAATAGCTTTAGATTTCCAGGACGAATGGTTTTAGTTTAGATTTAAAAATATCTTTGCAACTTGGCTTATATATCATGTCATTGGCCAGATGATGTAAAATTTTTTGTTGTTGCACTTTGAATATCTTTTTGAGTTACTGACAGATTTAATACTGGGTAACAAAGGTCCTTTTTCTTCTAGCGTTGCCAGTACAGACATTACAGTTCATCAAAATCGTGATGGTTTATTTATGACGAAGCTCACTAGCGAAAACATAAGATGATGCAGCTAAAATGCCTAATTTCACGAAGAGGAACCCATTTGACGATCGTGGTTCATCACCACTTATTATTATGTCTGCTTGCTTTTTTGCAATGGATAGTTTATTTCTAAGTAATGGGTAACGACAGAAAATCACTCCATAAGACATTACTGAGTGGAAATTAGCTAAATACGAGGGGCGTTCAGAAAGTAAGCTCCGATCGGTCGTGAAATGGAAACGACTATGAAAATCCGATAAAGCTTTGCACAGATGTGTTGGGTAGTGTCTCTAGTATAACCCCAGTTAGCATCACGTCGCTCTTCTCATTTCTGAGCTCGCAGTGAGTGCGTAAAGATGTCTAGAAAATAGTGTCTGCCGCCAAGTACGAGGGCCTGGTGAGAAATTTCGCCTGAAGCTATGCAGCTAACATTACATAACTGTCGTGCTGTTTCTTCTTCAAGACAATTCTCAGCCACATTCTGCAGGGGCAATGAAGATGCTCCTGCATCGTTTTCAAATGGAAATGTGAGATTACCCACAATACAGTCCGCAATTGTCTCCCCCTGAGTTTCATCTCTGGTCACATGAACCGCTGTCTTTGAAGACAACATTTTGACACAGACAACGAGGTGTAGGCCAGCGTGGAGAATTGGCAGAAAGCACTGGCGGCTGCCTTCTATGATGAGGCTATTGAAAAGTTGGTACAACGCTATGACAAAAGTCTAAATCAGAACGGCGACTACGTAGAGAAGTAGCTGAAAGGTGTAGCTAATTGTTACAAGTAAAACATTTCTGATGTTCACTGTGGTTTCAATTTGGCAATCAATCGGAGCTTACTTTCTGAACAGGCCTCGTATTTCAGCATGCTTATTAATTTGTTTCCAAGACTAACAGTTACACGAAGATCAAAAGCAGCTGAACTTAATGGCCTGAGAAACTGAGTAGCATGATTTTACGAGTGCAAATTTTCATCAATATATACACTTAAAAATTTGCAGCATTCTATCCTATTTACTGAGTCCTCCCCACATACTACATCAGTTGTTTTTGTGGCACTATTTGTTGAAGAGAATTCAAAAGAATTTGTTTGATCTTAATGTAGACATAGCCCTTATCGGAGTACCACTTAATAATTCTTTGTAAAACGTCGTTAACACTCTCCTGTAATGGGATATACTATAGTATCGTCTGCAGCAAAGAGCAATGGTTCTTTTTGAATGTTTAGTGGAAGGTCATTCTCAGGTATAAGGAACAGAGTGGAATCAAAACGGAACCCTACAGAACACTCCTCGTGATCTGTCCTTAGTCATTAACTTGTCTTAAATTTGTCTACTTCTTCCAAATTTTGTCTGATTTATTCAGAAAAAAAATTGCGTTCTCTTTGTCAGGTATGACTCTAACCACTTGCGTACAAAGCCTTCAATTAGATAAAACTTTATTCTATCCCAAGCGCGTAACATGATCTACACAATCAAATGCCTTGGAAAGATCAGCAAAGAGACCAACTGGCGATCTTCTATTATTTCAGGCTCCTAATATTTGGTGGGTGAACGTGTCAGAGAATGTTGTTGTTGTGGTCTTCAGTCCAAAGACTGGTCTGATGCAGCTCTCCATGCTACTCTATCTTGTGCAAGACTCTTCATCTCTGAGTGACTACTGCACCTGCATCCTTCTGAATCCGCATACTGTACTCATCTCTTAGTTTCACTCTACGATTTTTAACCACCACGCTTTCCTCCAGAACTAATCTGGTGAGCCCTTGATCCCTCAGAATGTGTCCTACCAACCGATCCCCTCTTCTAGCGAGGCTCAACGACAAATTTCTCTTCTCCCCAGTTCTATTCAG
Organism: Schistocerca serialis cubense; assembly: GCF_023864345.2. Classification (NCBI taxonomy): domain Eukaryota; kingdom Metazoa; phylum Arthropoda; class Insecta; order Orthoptera; family Acrididae; genus Schistocerca; species Schistocerca serialis. Next base: position 1,161,896,450 of record NC_064638.1, on the reverse strand, counting down.
GACCTCCGCATTAGTTATGTGATCTACCCGTCTAATCTTCAGCATTCTTCTGTAGCAGCACATCTCAAAAGCTTCTACTCTCTTCCTGTCTAAGGTTTTTATCGTCCATACAAATACTTTCAGAAAGGACTGTCTGACACTTAAATCTATACTCAATGTTAACACATTTCTCTTCTTCAGACCTGCTTTTCTTGCCCTTTCCAGTCTACATTTTATATCCTCCTTACTTCTACATCTACATCTACATATATACTCCGCAATCCACCATATGGTGCGTTGCGGAGGGTACCTCGTACCACAACTAGCATCTTCTCTCCCTGTTCCATTCCTAAATAGAACGAGGGAAAAATGACTGCCTATATGCCTCTGTGCGAGCCCTAATCTCTCTTATATTATCTTTGTGGTCTTTCCGCGAAATATAAGTTGGCGGCAGTAAAATTGCACTGCAGTCAGCCTCAAATGCTTGTTCTCTAAATTTCCTCATTAGCGATTCACTGAAAGAGCGCCTCCTTTCCTCTAGAGACTCCCACCCGAGTTCCTGAAGCATTTTCGTAACACTCGCCTGATGATCAAACCTACCAGTAACAAATCTAGCAGCCCGCCTCTGAATTGCTTCTATGTCCTCCCTCAATCCGACCTGATAGGGATCCCAAACGCTCGAGCAGTACTCAAGAATAGGTCGTATTAGTGTTTTATAAGCGGTCTCCTTTACAGATGAACCACATCTTCCCAAAATTGTACCAATGAACCGAAGACGACTATCCGCCTTCCCCACAACTGCCATTACATGCTTGTCCCACTTCATGTCGTTCTGCAATGTTACGCCCAAATATTTAATCGACGTGACTGTGTCAAGCGCTACACTACTAAAGGAGTATTCAAACATTAAGGGATTCATTTTCGTATTCATATGCATTAATTTACATTTATCTATATTTAGAGTTAGCTGCCATTCTTTCCACCAATCAAATATCCTGTCCAAGTCATCTTGTATCCTCTTACAGCCTCTCAACGACGACACCTTCCCGTACACCACAGAATCATCAGCAAACAGCCGCACATTGCTATCCACCCTATCCAAAAGATTATTTATGTAGATAGAAAACAACAGAGGACCTACCACACTTCCCTGGGGCACTCCAGATGATACCCTCACCTCCGATAAACACTCACCATCGAGGACAACGTACTGGGTTCTATTACTTAAGAAGTCTTTGAGCCACTCACATATTTGGGAACCAATCGCATATACTCGTACCTTAGTTAGGAGTCTGCAGTGGGGCACCGAGTCAAACGCTTTCCGGAATTCAAGGAATATAGCATCCGTGTGATACCCTTCATCCATGGCCCGCAAGATATCATGTGAAAAAAGGGCGAGTTGCGTTTTGCAGGAGCGATGCTTTCTAAAGACGTGGTGATGCATTGCCAGCAACTTCGACCATCATCAGTTATATGTGTAGTCAAATCATCTCTGTGTGTTCACAGGTTAAGTGGCTGAAGGAAGAGCTAGGGTTCGACTACGCCTTCAACTACAAGACGGTGAACGTGGACAAGGCGCTGAAGGAGGCAGCTCCTCAGGGTGTCGACTGCTACTTTGACAACGTGGGAGGGGAGCAGAGCGGCGAAGTGATAGCCAACATGAGGCACCGCGGCCGCATCTCCGTCTGCGGATGCATCTCCACCTACAACGCCACCAAAGTGCCGATGGCGCCCGTCTTGCAGATGCACATGGTCGGCAAGGAACTCAAGATGGAGGGCTTCATGGTTGGGCGCTGGTGGGGTCGCTGGGACAAAGCTTTCACGGAGATGGCGCAGTGGATCAGGGAGGGCAAACTCAAGTACAAGGAAACCGTCACTGACGGCTTCCAGAACACACCGCAAGCTTTCATTGGAATGCTCAGGGGGGAGAACCTAGGCAAGGCGGTTGTCAAGGTCTGAGTTGATTTCCACCCACGATAAATGCTCTTATCTCCAGGAAGATGAGAAGGACGCTGGTGGTTCATCAAAGTGAGCTAATATCTGCCAATTCATCAGTACAAGAGAATAGAGTTACTCATAAAATTATTGTATACTTTCAATAAAGTAATATTGCTTCAACATGTTACTTACCATTCCAACAATAACACTACACTACTGGCCATTAAAATTGCTACACCAAGATGAAATGCAGATGATAATCGGGTAGTCATTGGACAAATATATTATACTAGAACTGACATGTGATTACATATTCACACAATTTGGGTACCTAGATCCTGAGAAATCAGTACCCAGAACAAACACCTCTGACCGTAATAACAGCCTTGATTCGCCTGGACATTGAGTCAAACAGAGCTTGGATGGCGTGTACAGGTACAGCTGCCCATGCAGCTTCAACACGATACCACAGTTCATCAAGAGTAGTGACTGGCGTATAGTGATGAGGCAATTGCTCCGCCACCACTGACCAGATGTTTACAATTGGTGAGAGATCTGGAGAATGTGCGGGCTAGGGCAGCAGTCGAACATTTTCTGTACAGGACCTGCAACATGCGGTCGTGTATTATCCTGTTGAAATGTAGGGTTTCGCGAGGATCGAATGAAGGGTAGAGCCACAGGTCGTAACATATCTGAAATGTAACGTCCACTGTTCAAAGTGCCGTCAATGCGAACAAGAGGTAACCGAGACGTGTAACCAGTGGCACCCCATACCATCACGCCGGGTAATACGCCAGTACGGCGGTGACGAATACACGCTTCTAATGTGCGTTCACCGCGATGTCGCCAAACACGGATGCGACCATCATGATGCTGTTAACAGAACATGAATTCATCCGAAAAAATGACGTTTTGCCATTCGTGCACCCAGGTTCGTCGTTGAGTGCACCACCGCAGGCGCTCGTGTATGTGATGCAGCGTCAAGGGTACCACATCCATGATCTCCGAGACGAGAGTCCATGCTGCTGCAAACGTCGTCTTCGTCCAGATGGTTGTTGTCTTGCAAACGTACCAATCTGTTGACTCAGGGATGAAGACGTGGCTGCACGATCCGTTACAGCCATGTGGATAAGATGCCTGTCATCTCGGCTGCTAGTGATACGAAGCCATTGGGATCCAGCACGACGTTCCGTATTACCCTCCTGAACCCACCGATTCCATATTCTGCTAACTGTCATTGGATCTCGACCAGCGCGAGCAGCAATGTCGCGATACCATAAACCGCAATCGCGGTAGGCTACAATCCGACATTTATCAAAGTCGGAAAGGTGATGGTACGCATTTCTCCTCCTCACACGAGGCATCAAAACAACGTTTCTCCAGGCAACGTCGGTCAACTGCTGTTTGTGTATGAGAAATCGGTTGGAAACTTTCCTCATGTCAGCACGTTGTAGGTGTCGCCACCGGCGACAACTTTGTTTGAATGCTCTGAAAAGCTAATCATTTGCATATCACAGCATCTTCTTCCTGTCGGTTAAATTTCGCGTCTGTAGCACGTCATCTTCGTGGTGTAGAAATTTTAATGGCCACTAGTGTACTAATTTTCCTGTATATTTTCAAATTGTGTCCCAGCCAATCGCTCAGAAACTCTTTCTTCACAGTATCATCTAATGCAGGGGCACACGAAAAAGCGGCTCAATTACAGGCTGCTCGCCAACTAAGCGCGAATTGTTGCCGCCAAGGGCAGATATAAGAACGAGGCATGCGAAATCAAACATAGACACAAGTAAACAGTCAGAATACGGCGCTGGTGTCGGCAACGCCTATGTAGAACAACAAGTGTCTGGCGCGGTTGTTACATTGGTTACTGCTGCTACAATGGCAGGTTATAAAGATTTAAGTGAGTTTGAACGTAGTGTTACAGTAGGCGTACGAGTGATGGGACACAGGATCTACGAAGTAACGATGAAGTGGGAATTTTCCTGTACAGCCATTTCATGAGTGTACCGTGAATATCAGGAATGCGGTAAGACATCAAATTTCCGACATCACCGCGGCCGGGAAAAGATCCTACGAGAAAAAAAGATCCTACGACAACCCGGTGCAACGACGACTGAAGACAAGCGTTCAACGTGACCGAAATGAAGGGTTCCGCAAATTGCTGCAGATTTCAATGCTGGGCCATCAACAAGTGTCAGCGCGAAAACCATTCAATGGAACATCATTGCTAGGGCTTTCGGAGCCATAGGCCCACTCGTGTACCTTTGATGACTGCACGACACAAAGCGTTACGCCTCGCCTGTTCCAGTCAACACCAAAATTGAACTGTTGATGACTGGAAACATGTTGCCTTTACGGACGAGTCTCGTTCCAAATCGTATCGAGCGGCTACACGTGTACGCGTATGGAATCCGTGGACCCTGCGTGTCAGAAGGGGACTGCGAAAGCTGGTGGGAGAGTCGGTAATGGTGATGGGGGTGTGTGCAGTTGGAATGCTATAGAACCCGCGATACATCTAGATACGACTCTGACAGGTGACACGTACCTAAGCGTCGTGTCTCACCTGCATCCATTCACGTCCATTGTGCATTCCGAGGGACTTGGGGCAATTTCAGCAGGATAATGTGACACCCCACATGTCTAGAATTACTACAGAGTGGCGCTAGAAACATTCTTCTGAGTTTAAACACCAAATTCCCCACACATGAACATATCTGGGATGTCTTGCAAAGTGCTGTTCAGTAGAGATCTCCACCCCTCGTACTTTTACAGATTTATGGACAACCCTGAAGGATTCAGGCTGTCAGTTCCCTTCAGCAGTACTTCAGACATTAGTTGAGTCCACGCCACGTCGCTTTGCTTCACTTCTGCTTGCTCGCGGGGACCCTACACGATATTACACTGGTGAACCAGTTTCTTTGGCTCTTCAGTGCATGTCCTAGCCAACTTCTCAGGAAACTAATACTTCAATACAGGGGGTGTACGAAACCCGACTCGAGTATTGGTTAGTAACCATTTAAGTACGAATTGTGGCCAGCCACAAGCAGATACCACAACAAATAGATAAACATGTAATATTTAGGTAATAAAGAAATAACACGTAAGTCAATGCAAAATTCCATATTTACTGAATATATCTCGCCCTTTATTTTACACCTGTTGCTAAAAAAGATACCTTTGTGCTTCAATGCACTTTTGTACGCTCCCAAACATGTCAATATATACTTTGCGCAACTCTGCCAAAATTTTGTAGCGAATATTGCCCCTCGAGTCTTCTAATATTATTGAGTTACCTGTGTACACTTTTCCTTTTAGAGTGCCACTCTCCGCCCCATCCGCACTCCCCCATAAAGCTCGTAAGTGATAGGTCCCGCGAACGTGGCGGCCACAGTCTTTTCCTGACAGTCCTTTCTTCTGTGATTTTTTCATGAATTCGTGAGACTGTCCCGCAGCTGAAGGACAACATACGTACGTTATTGAGGGGGCAGGGGGGGGGGGATAGGGTAAAGTTCATCAAAGATTCATATATACGTAGCAATATTTACGGTTGTGTTAAAAGATAATTGGACCCAAAATGCGACTTGCTGACACGCTACAACACACTGTGATTTTTTCACCGTGAAGGAAAGAAGAAAGGAAGATCGGGTTTAACGTCCCGTTGGCAGCTAAGTTGTTCGAGACGCAGTAGTAGCTCCGTGCCAAGGACGGGGAAGAAAATCGTCCTCCAGAACGCGAGTCCATTGCACTAACCAGTGCGCCACCTCGCTCGGTCAACCGCGAAGAGGTTCCCCATTAATCCTAAAGGAATTTTGTGTTGACCTGCTTCGGGTGTTCCGGGTTAATCACTCATCAAAAACGGGAGCGGATCCAACATTCCACTCTCAACTGTTTGACACAGCCACACACAGTAATTCACACTTTTAGAACTATCTTCCCCTTTTGAGTTCTTGAACACATGTCATGTTTTATTTTACACGTCTAGATCTGTAGGACCAAATTGAGGAGCAAATCTCCATGGTCATGGAACGTGTCAGTACACGAAATTACAGCATAAATCGAACAACAGACATAATTAAATGTTAATGAACCCAAAAAGAGACAAGCTATAAGTTTAAGTAAACGCAGTCAACAATATAACACAGGAATCAACTTAATTTTTCAACGAAATCCTTCCACAGAATACAGGGAGTGATCCATGAGGAAACTCTTCAGCTTCGTTTTGAAAGCACATGGATTACTGTTAAGATTTTTGAATTCTTATGGTAGCTTACTGAAAATGGATACAGCAGTATACTGCACACCTTCTACACAAGAGTCAAAGAAGTGCGATCCAAATGCGGGTTGGAGTTCTGCCAAGTTTTAACTCAGTGAAAGCTGCTAATTCTTGGGAATGAGCTCATATTTCTAACAAGAAACGACAGTAAAGAATATATATATTGAGGGGCTATTGTCAGAATACCCAGACTAGTAAACAGCAGTTGACAAGAGGTTCGCGAAATTACACCACTTATTGCCCAACACCCCATTTCTGAGCCAAAAATATTCTTTGCGAATGGGAAGGGTTACCCCAAATTATAATACCATAGGACATAAGTGAATGAAAATACGCGAAATAGATACCGTTCGAACAGCAAAAATGGCAGCATTAAGTCCTTGCACAAGATCCTGAACGTGGGATTTCCACGACAGTTTACTGTCTGTCTGAACACCCATAAATTTCAACTGCTCAGTTTCATTAATCGTGTGTCTATTATGTGGACTTGTTGAATTGTGTATCAGAAAGTGTAAAAACCGAGTCTTACTGTGATTTTGCGTTAGTTTATTTTCTACAAGCCATGAGCTTATGTCATGGACACCATTATTTGAAACAGAGCCAGTGTTGTACACAAAATCCTTTACTACCAAGCTAGTGTCACCAGGAAAGAGAAATATTTTAGAATTACCTTTAATGCTAGAGGACATATCATTTATATATATAAGTAACAGATGTGGCCCCAGCACTGAACCCTGGGGTACCACCCATTTGATTGTGCCCCACTCAGCCCCACGTTCACAGCCATTGTTAACGCTGTGAATAATGACCTTTTGCTGTCTGTTGTTAAAGTAAGAGGAGAAGCAATTGTGAAGTACTCCCCGTATTACATAATGATCCAACTTCTGGATATTTTGTGTTTAACACACTCAAACGCCATAGTTAAATCAAAAACGATGCCTAGCGCTCGAAACCTTTTGTTTAATCTATCCATACCTCACTGAGAAAATAGAATATAGCATTTTCAGTACTTAAACCACTTCCATGGCCGAACTGTACACTTGATAGCAAATTATGTGATATAAAATGATCAATTGCTCTTACATACAGAGCCTTTTCAATAACTTTATCTAACTGATGGCATAGAAACAGGTCTAAAATTGTCTGCATTATCACTTTCTCCCTTTTCATAAAGCGGTTTCATCCATGTATGGTGTAACACAGGTTGACAAGACCTGCACGAAACGTTCACTTGTTGTGACAATCTACGTCTCTGAATCATTCGAGCTCGAATATCCTCGACTCCAGCAAGTATACGAATGGACGGGTTTCGTTTCGTTTTCGAGCCGTTTCCAACTGACCCTGTAGTTCTCAAACACCACTTTGTCACCAAAACGTGTATATTGTATTGTTTTCTTTTGGTATGGAAACACCAGGAAATTTCTTTGCAAAAATGTCCCAAGTTTCCTTAAACGAAACAGAAGACACATAAGCCTCCACTATTGAAACTCATTGTTGAAGAGATTAAATTTTTCTTCAAACGCCTTAACCCAGTCGCAACTGCTTTCGCGTTGACAATACAAATTTAGTCGCAACACCTTTGAAACAGTAGATGACAATAGGTGGGCAACAACGAGCAGTGAAGTACTCGGGGCCCGTTTTCCGTGCACCACTCTGTACCAATGGTTCAATGACTCTGAGCACTATGCGGCTTAACTTCTGAGGTCATCAGTCACCTAGAACTTAGAACTAATTAAACCTAACTAACCTAAGGACATCACACACATCCATGCCCGAGGCAGGATTCGAACCTGCGACCGTAACGGTCACGCGGTTCCAGACTGAAGCGTCTAGAACCGCACGGCCACACCAGCCAGCCCTGTATCTTTTTATATTGTGCTACAATACACAGTCAGCCTCCATGGCCTCTCGAAAACAGCTTTATGCGACGAATGCTAAATCATTGACTCCGAATCCCACAGATCCGTACGCAAGGAACAACTCTAATCATGAAAATGGATCAGAGAAAAGGTATCCAGCATCATCGGAACGAATCTTTCTATAATTACAACAGATAATATCACCAAACCGGACTCATACCAGCGCTCAATGGCCAGTGGCGTGGTTGCTAGGACACTTCGTGCCTTAGATACTAGAAAATAAACCTACCTCTTACTTGAACTAGAAGCAATTTTTAATCACCAAATGTTGGAAGCTACATCAAATTCTAGACGCAGAGAGTGCATATGGGATTGCCTCAGCAAAAACCTCCGTCATTAAAGTTTCGTGAAGCGCGCAATCTGATGTGTCCTGACGAAACTACCACAGTCAGGCCACAACTGTGAGTTCTTCGACTGCTTGGAGTGGTGGCACATGAAACTAGAATAAGTGAAATATTAGTTCATTTTATTACATAACGGAATAAAAAATTTACTTACCTTGACACAGATCTTTTCCAGTGCATTGCATGGTAAGCTACACATGTTACTGGTTATTAAAAAAAAAAAATCACTTGATTGACAGACTAACAAACTGTTCTCCTGCAGTACAATGTTCCACATTTAAATAAACAAGTCCTTCAAAACATTAACAACCACGTTAATCTTGTACTATGATGCTGACTCCTTTAGATGACGTCACAAACTGGGGCTGAGCTCTTACGTGCTCAACAATATATTTACCTCAGTGTGAGGGAGCTGTAGAGTTTACAGGGGTGGCGTGGTCTTGGAAGATCCCCTCCCACATGTCACCGTAGATTGCATTGAACTCTCGGTAATCTTTGTGGTATTGATTCGTGTTATTAACTTTAGTGTGGCAAGGTGGTTCTATGTCATACCACACAATCTACTTCGGAGTATAACATGCCAAATTAAGAGTGGAGGAGCTAAGGCTAAATATGTGCTGGATCTTACTCATTAAATCGTCTGAGGCCAGCATGGAATGGAAGAGGACTCAATTGCAGCGTTTCAACAAATCTCATTCTCAGGAGAATCTTTCTCATGCTGAGCAAAATAGGACGTTTTTATTTATTTACTTAAAAAGTGTGCTTTATTTTAATCACTTTGATGACAAGTCACTTTGTTCCCAGTGTGATTGGTTCCTTTTTTTGTCGTTTTTCTCTTTATTCCAGGAAGACAGTCTCCAACAAAACTGATTATTATAGTTTCCTGAATAACAGCGAGTTCCCAAGTTTTTCTTTTTTTTAAGTTGCAGGAAAATACTGTTTCTCTATAATTTAGATCTAAACATTAAGTTGGTCCTGAAGGAGACTTCATAAGAAGTTGAACGATTTTATTTGACATAAGATTTTTATGCAGAAATAAGGATTTGTTTCGCTGTCAACGCTTATAACAAGACTAGAATTGGGTGGTCGTAATTAAACTGCAGCTACTTGTAGAGGTCCAATGTGGGCTATAATTTTAGTGTGACTGTGAAACTTGGTAGATACGCTTATGCGTTAAAGTTTAACCGATTCATACTGAAAAAAAATAGTTCGAATTTTGGCCACCAGGAGGAAATCTCGCGCTATACACTCTTTATATAGCTGTGTGACTTTCGAGCTGTCATTTGACGCGCTGTAACGAGAGTGAACAGTACGGCTATCGAGAAGAGAGACCCTACGCTGTTTTATGTGGTTGGCAGCAATGGAGTATAGGTGACTGAAAGGCCGGAAAAGAGGTCCAAGGTTATTAAATGGTTTAAAGAAGATCATAATTAATTCTAAAACACAATTGAGCTTGGTATGGTACCTAGAATATGAAGGCGTCCCATCCGGTTCACGTTACTGACGAGGTTGATGGGAAGTGCTAGTTCTCATGCAGTGTGACGAGAATTTAACCTACGATCAACATTACGGAAAGTTTTGCGGTTCGTTTTACTCTGGTACCCTGGCACAGTGGCATGTTGGTCTAGATGGTGCAGCGACTCAAAGCACATGATCCGCAGCGACGTTCTGAGTTTCTTGTTTTTGCTAGCACTGATCGAAGATGATGAATTGTGGCCCTCCTTGCATCCTATGATTATTCACATTTTACACTACAGTGCATAATGAATACACAGAACTGCCAAATCTGGAGTGTTGCTACCGCGTTTGTGCACGAAGAGCCACTGTATTCGCCGTATGTGTGGTTTCACAAACACTTTTATTCTCAGTGTGTTATTCTTCGAAGAGAATACACACAGAGGCAGTGTCAGGTGTACCGTGATGCCTGCGCTTTAGCGATTCCTCCTTGTACAGAACGTGATTCCAGCTTTGGAAGAGAGCAACTGTGTGGGGAGCACTGTTTTCATGCAAAACTGGGCGACACTGCATAACCCGTGAAAGATCTGCATAATGTAAACTTACACGAACGTGTCACCTCTAGAGGTTTTCCAGATGTATAGCCTGCAAGATCTCTGGCTTTGGGGATATCTAACAGAAGGCATTTACTAGGATCAGTTTCGGTCTCTACGTGATCTGAAGGCCAATATACAGAAGCACGTTGCTCAGCTACCACCGGAACTTCTGCCAGCAACTGTTCGTCACGTCGCTTTACTCATACAGTATCTCGTCGATGTATCCGATGCTCATATTGAACAAACTTAGTAAACGGTGGTTAAGAATGAAATCAACATTACACCTCTCTCACTTGTCTGATCTTTCCTCCCCAGATATTCCTAACACATTGCATATGGACACATATTTCTATTCGTCTTTCTTGCATTAACATTGTCAGATCTGCACCTCGAGGCAAAAATTGGAACTAATTTTTCCAGCGTAAACCGCTTCCACATTATCGCATTAGAGTCTTTACCAAGTTGCGCTGTGATGCGATAAATATAGCCCTCACTGGACCTCTGTAAGTATCTGTGATTTAATTACAAGCACCCAGCATTTTCCATACCAATCACGGAGAAACCACAGCAAAGAAGCTGATCTTATTGAGTGAAAGGATGGTTCCAAGGGTAGGGGAGAGGATAAGAAAGCTGAGTGGCCAGTGTGGTTTACTGCCATGTGGAGGACCCGGGTTCGGTTCCTGGAGCTGTCCAGCGTATTTCGACGGTGGGAGGACTGGAACGGGGCACACTCAGCTCCGTTATGGAAACTGAGGAGCTACTCGACCGAGGAGAAAGCCGGAAGCGGCCAGGACAAGAGTGTGCTATCGCCACACTCCTCCGTACCGCATCCGATGACGCCATTGACAGAGGGCGAGACGCCGATCGGTCAGTAACGATGGTCCAGTCAAGGCCTGTAGACGTAGTACAAGTCGTTGAAGACGTTTGGGTGTTCTAATTGACCGGACTTGTGAATAGTTAACAGCTGGTCGCTCCTGGCCTATATATCAGCATCTTCGCTCATCAGACAACCCAAACTTTTATGATACTGTGCATCCTCATATTTTAGCAGAGCAATGATTGTTCCACAAAATTTCGGGCGTGTAGCAGCATACATTTCACTTATTCGTCTAATATCGGACAGACGACACCTATAGTCCATGACATGCATAGAGAACGACATGCCTACTCAGCTCTTACAACTTAATAAATCGTCGGTGGAACAGCACTATACTGACACTGGGCACCCTATGGTGTGTCATAACCTCGGAATTTTAACCTCGACTTCATATTTCTGGGACTCGGTAGTGAAAGAAGCAATTGAAATTGGGTTGGCGACGAATTTAATTAACAGAGGCAGCCGCTTTAGTTTGGAAATCATGGAATCCGGCACATTCTGTAACAAAGTCACAAAGACGTTGAGCCATGCACGGCTCGTGTTCATGCCGTTTACTGCTTGGCATCTTGTCATTGCGGTTACAGCATCTCGTTTCTTATTCGATTTACTGGCGTCACTAAGTTGGTGGCTTGCCTGCCTGTGAGTGGCAGCAGCAGCGCTTGTCGATACGTTACTGTTGTACTATCTTTTGAGCGACCGCTATTATTTCTGGGTCTCGTTGTGTGGAGCAGGGAGTTGTGAACGGACTTGGGGCCCAGCAGCGAGCAGGTCAGTGCAGCACGAGGGCAAAAAATCAAATGTGTGTGAAATCTTATGGGACTTAACTGTTAAGGTCATCAGTCCCTAAGCTTACACACTACTTAACCTAAATCCCTAAGGGCAAACACGCACACCCATGACCGAGGGAGGACTCGAATTTCCGCCGGGATCATCCGCACAGTCCATGACTGCAGCGCCTAAGACCTCTCGGCTAATCCCGTGCGGCAGCACGCGGGCAAGCCGGGGCCACTGGCGGAGTGCTTCCACTGCTGGATCGAAGAGAGCTATCTGCGAGGGCGACTTCATTGCACACAGAATCCTGGACGTTTAAGCTGGGTGAAGAGTTAACTGCTAATGCAACCTCGACTATTCTGAGATCTCGCCTTTGGTCGGCGGGTTGTTGCTGCCAGGGCCGCTGAGCCTGGCAGCAACGAGTGAAGTGTTTCGAGGCGGTGAAATATTGCAGCCGTTTCTCTATCTGTTATTCATCATTGAATTTAGTATTATTCTCATTAGTGAAGTGCAAACCAGCGGTATTTTCTGCCTTGTGACCACTAACGCCCAAGTTACCTGCCATGGAGGTTAGCGTACTCTTCCAACATGTACCTTTCCTTGTCGTGTTGATGCTGTCCGACACGGCATATAGTTCGACAGCTCAAATGGTTCAAATGGCTCTGAGCACTATGGGACTCAACTGCTGAGGTCATTAGTCCCCTAGAACTTAGAACTAGTTAAACCTAACTAACCTAAGGACGTCACAAATATCCATGCCCGAGGCAGGATTCGAACCTGCGACCGTAGCGGTCTTGCGGTTCCAGACTGCAGCGCCTTTAACCGCACGGCCACTTCGGCCGGCAGTTCGACAGCCTCTTGTATTGTACTGTGCATATATTTTGGGAGGTCTACCTTGGTTCTAGTGTTTCTTTCGGTCTTGGTGTTTTCTGAAGACGTAGTGCTATCTGTTTCTTCGCCCTTGCCTAAAAATATTCCATCGTTGTACCGGTGATCGGACGTTAGGCGCATTGGTTAGTAGGTCGGTCGGCGCTTAAGCGGCCCCTAGTTTTGAGTCGCCATCCTGTTACGTGAGTAGAACTCTTGGCTGCCTGTCTCACCTCACCTTATGCTTCAGTTACCTTCCCAGGCCGATCCTTAGAAGATTTGCTGAGATTCGCTTATCCGGATGTCTTAGATTGTGATGTATGTTTTAGGGATATTTGTAGTTTTCTAATTATTGTTGGTGTGGCCTTCAGCTGAGCAATAGTTTCACTTCTTTCATGATAAGGACTTCAGCCGTGTTACAGTAAGTTTTTTTAAGCAAACTTGTTTTAAAGCGAAGGTATTATTTTAAAAGGTGCAGTTGGAATTGTTTTCCTGACTACTAATTCAGGCCTTCAGCTGTTTGTTATTTGAAATTGTTTGTGGCCTTCAGCCGAATAATAATTTCACTTCTTTTATAATGATGCTTTCAGCAGTGTTCAAGTTTGCTGTACAGCGATTTATCTTAATATGTGCTATTTCCAATTGTTCATCTGACTTCTAATTCAGGCGTTTCAACTGTTTGTTGTTTAAGGTATTGTTCGTGGCCTTCGGCCCCAAAATTCTGGAATTTTTTTCTTCCCTGCGATAAGGCTTTCAGCCGTCATACAGTCGATTGTCATTCTTTTTTGAGATTGTTTTAAAATTTTAATTTCTTTAAATAACGTTTACGTATTTGTTGTGCAATCGGGAGTAACTGATTACAGCCCCGTCCACAATCGTAATCTTATCCTGCCCCATACTGAGAACCCAGCTCTCAGACGTCGCCATGTTTCAGCTCGTAGTGATACATCGATTTCACCGAGTGGATCGACCATGCAGCCATACATCTAATTTCATGCATATGTTGTACCTGTTCGCCGCCGATCAACGTCTCTGGCGCCTTGGGTATCTGTGGCTTCATGCGCAGTGGCGCGGTCCGCGGGTTTAAAGGAGTAAGTGCTCGAGCGTCAGTTACCTCGGCTCGGTAAACAGCTGAAATATTAAAAGAATTGAAATTTATGCTGCTGCACGCCCGAAATTCTATCGAACTTTTATAGCATTGTTTATTGCAATGGCCGTACCGGGTTCCGTCCGCACAAAAATGAATCAATTAAAACCTGAATTTAAAAGGAAGATCTACGCTAGTTGGGTATAGTGTTAGAATTATGATTACAAGATCTTTGCATTCAGTTGGTACCTTCCTGATTTCTACTACCTATTATAGCTACACCGGGGGGGAGGGGGAAGGGGTATGGGGGGAAAGGGAGGGGGGAGGGGAATTGCTAAATTTAAAGATGCATTGTAAACTACAACATTTACGAACGTACTTACTTCGTCTAATTGTCCGGTTCGCATTGACAACTGAATGAAAACTAAATGGGAGAAAGACCAGAGTGGGGCGTGCTCTGTGCACTGATAAAATGAATACTGTGTTGGAGGGGACGACAGTCATGCAAGCGTGAGACAGGATCCATTGAACGAACTGTGGTAATCGGAAGCGACCACTGGCACTTTAGCAAAGAATGCTAGAGCATGCACGACGCAAACTGAGGGAGGCAAGTTAGAAATCCACTAATTAAAGCAACGATAGTTTTTTGTAACAGGAACCAAGTCTTTCTGAAAGAATGTACCGGAAATTCACGCCAACTGAAACAATGGTTCTAAATTGTTTCAGTATTTAACATTTCATCGAAAGAGGCAAGATGTAATACTGATGAAGCTATCAATAACTCCGGGGTCAACAACTCATCGCTAACTTCGCTTACAATTCCATGTTTCTTACCATTTCAGCGTGCAGCCTGAAGCGGTTCTGTACGGGAGCAGCTACTGCATTCATCCATCACTTCCACCTGACGAGACTTTGACTTGGGCATCGATCGAAGTTTATCTGAGAACCTCAGCCTTAAATTTACTCCCAGTTGCTTCCATCTGTTATCTTACCATGCCTGGCATCGAGATTATTCTTCATACTCTCTATAACGTACCAACGCAATCTCATTTAACTTTATACAATGACACGAATAACTGACTGCATCTTCAGCAACCCCAAAGCCGTCCCAACTCTACCCTTCGCGCCCCAAAAGATATCACAACTGTTCATCTCGCGTCTCCAAAGCTACATGCCCTCACTCCATCGACCAAGACCACACCTTGCCTGCCTTTTTTCACCGTTCTCACCGACCAATTCACTGTCATGCTTTCCTACGCAATGGTACAGACCGATCAGACTTCTAGAAGAGTGCTTAGAAATACACCTTAATTGGCGCCTTTGTGTCGAGAACAAGCTACTAGATGCTTCTAGAGGCCTACCCGAGGCATCTAAATCGTCTCTCCTAAAAATTTGGCAGATACCTCCGTTTATGCATCGGTGCATGCCGACCGAGTCACGTAATTCGTACTGGAATGTGCCGTTCGGCACTCTAACAGCTTCATTTAGCGTGTCCGTCCCGCTATTGGGCCACGAAAGCTGAAGGAACATTTCTGGCCCCCTTCTCCAAGGCAGAGCAGAAACGCTAAACTTACTACAGTGAACTGGAACAGAGCTGGAATTTGTTGATTTGAGAGGTCACATAAAAATTAAAATTAAATGCATGTTACGTGAACACTTCCTCTTGGCACCGGTATTACACAACCAAATTGAAAACGGGCAAACATATGATACGAAGTTAAATTAATCGATCGAATTAGAGAGGTACAAAAATACAACGTATGTCTTACGTAGACCTCTTGCGCAGAGAAAATTTCTACAGGAAATTATGTTTTCCATGAAAGGACGAGGACGTAGGAAAGTATATCTCAAGAGACAAAGCAATATTAAATACAATGAAGGGGAGACTGGCTCCAAGCCAAACATTCTGTATAACCTAAGATATCCAAATTATACCCTACTAAGAATCTGGAGAAAAATAGTTATGAGCGTATATTTGTTGTATTTATCAAATTACTGCTATTAAGACTGAACAATATGAAGGAATTTTCCCATAACTAATATCACACAAGAGTTGCTAAAGGCAACGAATGACTCTTAAAAAGCACCAAAAGGCAGAAACTAGACACATGAGATCAATTATATATCAAAAGATAATGACTCTTAAAAAGCGCACGATCAATGATATATCAAAAGATCACGTGTCTCTGACAACAAAGATAAAGCTAAGATAAGTCATTTATTAAGAATAACAAGTGTAAACAGTGTGACATCCAGCAATTAAAAGAGTGCAGATTATTATTAAAGCTATATTATGCTCAATGTGAGGAGCTGTATTAATGAATGTGTAGGTAAATTGTATCAAAACAGTTGTAGACAATCATCATGACAACAGTGAAACGTTCAAAACAATTACCAGATACAAGTTACCTTGAATAAAACATGGACTTACAATACCAAACAGCGTCAACTACATGTGAAGTCGAATACCAAACGATTACAACTAAAGACTAAACTCAATTGTAAGAGCGCTAGTGAAAAAACACGGTACATACACGTTTACGGAATCGACTTCAGAGGCATAAGGGAGAAAACAAAGGTGACACATAAAGAGACAGATACACATACAAAGGAATGGGCAACATAAACTAAGAGAGAGTACAACTAAGAATAGATCGTTAAAAGAATGTGGTGGGGAAAATATACCACTACATACATGACGATAACAAAGTGACTGGATACTCTTAATCATAAATGTCTCATAGGCAATGGAAGTATGTATACGCGAAACAAGGAAAACCCATTTTCTGTAAGATCAACCAGAGACCCTAGCTATTCCGCTGGCCGGGATGGCCGAGCGGTTCAAGGCGCTACAGTCTGGACCCGCGCGACCGCTACGGTCGCAGGTTCGAATCCTGCCTCGGGCACGGATGTGTGTGATGTCCTTAGGTTAGTTAGGTTTAAGTGGTTCTAAGTTCTAGGGGACTGATGACCTCAGCAGTTACGTCCCATAGTTCTCAGAGCCATTTGAACCTAGCTATTCCAGGTCCCTTATTGTTCGAATCATAATCCAATACACCCATTTCACATGAGAATAGACACAAATTACACTCGCAACGACTTTACTGTCCTGAGAAGTGCGTGTCCTGGCTGGTGGTCTTGGAGTAAACAGTTATTCCTATGGCGGCTCTTTGATAGCACTATCTTCTAACTCCAACACTATATCAATTCTTCAGGGAGAAAAAGTACCTTGATCACAGGGTCTGCAACATACTTACATGTGACTGCAAGCAAATCTGCGGGCGCGTAACTTCAATAACTGACCATAGCCGTCCTAGATTTTAAGAGCTCACCCTTGTTCATACAAGAATTTTAGGAGTCCATCCACTACTCAGATGACTACGGCATAAAACAAGTCATATCGATTGCAAAAGGTGCACTGTATCCACATTAACCCAGCTGTCCTTGGAAGAGTCTGCTTTCGTGCACCAATTAATTGACATAGATAAGTGATTGAAATGTTCATCGGTAGATGAATGAAATGTTCATGGTGATAATCGAATCTCTCGCTCAGACTGGCAGTGTTTGAACTGTGTTATCGTTCAAAGTGGCAAAGCTCGTAGCTTGATATAAGTAAAATTCTGAAATTATGCCGCATGCTGACCGAGGAAATGGTGCAATGTTTGTCACTGCAAAATGTCCATGCGGTCGTACTGCATCAGAAGTGTCCCGCGATTAACCAGCTGTAGACTGAGGTAACAGAACCATGAAAATTTACTTTCAAAAATCTTTTCTTAAAGAATTTACTTTATTTACTAGAGATTCATCAAGAACATTAACACATTAAATCACAATAGTTGAGCGTGGAAGTAGTTGCCAGGAAGTAACTGATGGAAAACAAAATTACTTTTAACAAATGTGAATTTTATTCCTAAAAGCTTTTTCAAAAACAGATTTAAAATTATAAGCAGAAACGCACCCTCGAAATATCAAGTTACAATTTTATGTAGAGGCAGAAAGAACAATATTAACAGTAGAAGCGTTCGGACTGAGAAGCTTGCCTGCTCCCTTTCAACACGGCCGTAGTCATGACCGCTCAAAACAACCTCTGAAAGAGTACCTCTGAAAGAGTACACTGGTGCAAATCTGCAACACACCAGATTACTTTAAACTAAAAAATTTTTAACAACTCACACAAACACGTAAACTATGCATCCCGCAAGAGGGATGGAAATGGTACAACACTCAAATTATTTGCCACCGAAAGTTCAATTTTTGAAGGACTCTTACGGTGGAAGGGTGGCAGCGTTATAACCTAAAATTACTATTTAAATAAAACCCATAAAATGCAGACTTACATAAAGGGTACAACATGCTCTACATTACACATATATCACCCGGGAAGGTGATAGGCAAGATAAAAACCTATTTCAAGAATTCGGCCTTTAAGCAATAAATTCGTTAACACCAAATCCAACAAACATGACAGAGCCAGCTATTAACGTATGGCAGATTGACAGACGGGGGGGCGCTACTAAACAACCTGAACCGCAGACTACTCTAAACTTCCCCAGTTCCACAAGGGAAAAACGAACCACCAAATTCACCAATTACCACCTTCCCGCGAGTGGACAAACGGAGAAGAATGGTGACCTCACCAAGAAAACAAGTAGAATTTAACAAATAAATGAAAAAACATATCTCCAGTCACTCAACTTCTAATAAACTGCGATGTCTGGCGAAGACCTGGCGCAGCACCCCCAACGTTCTCCCGAACAGTCCGCTGCCAGTCGCTTCAACGGGCGCAGGAAGGCGCGCCGATCTCCCGTCTCACGGCGTCGCAGCTCACCCCGGCCAGCCCGATGTCGTGGTTTCGCTCCTGTTGCTCTCGTGTGAACCACGAAGCCACTACCCCTTTCTATAAGGCGCTGCCCACTGGACTCACGTGGCGACCTCACATGCGCCGACGCTCAAGGCGGACAAGTCACCTCGTGTCTCAGTGCGTGACCGACCAACCGACCGATCCAACCGCCAATGACCGCTGCCCTAGCAACTCGAGCAGACTGGCGGCCTAACGCGCAGACTCAGATGCAGGAACGCACCCCCCACCAGGCGACCACTTGCTGAGTTCTGTTACTGGTGGAGTAGCAAGACTCTCATTTTTTGGCTTTAAAGTTTGATCCAAACGACAAACATACTACCACTCCGACGACAGACAGACGCTAACTGCTGCAAAAATGCAAACGAGAGACAGACCAGCAACTGGTGACGCGAGACTTACCTAGCCACATTCCGAATAACCAACTGACAAGACTCGCCGAGACTTGACAGACTGAACTGCCGAGCTGATAGCGCCCCTTAAGTGCACGTGAACAGGCAACCTTTCCGCTTTCCTACCAGAGGGAGACACCAAAGCTGCGATTACCACAGCGGCGCCACCGCCAGAAACGGAGAGCGACTGCTTCACACAACGCGCTGCCGCGCGCTCTTAGAAACAGGAATGTTTTACCATGGCTCAGATATGCACTTATACAGATGATGGCAATATCGCGTACGCAATCAGTAAAACGGCAGTGCTTTGTCGCAGCTATCGTTCTCAACCAAGTGATATACCTGTAAAGGTTGCCGGCGTGATTATGGCCGCTGGACTGGAATTAATGGAATCTGAATGTGGATTGGTAGTTGTAGCTAGACTTATGGAACATTCAATATTCCGAGATCCACGGTGCCAAGAGCGTACCGAGAATACCAAATTTATGGCATTATCCCTCAGGACGGACAAAGCAATGGCCGACGGCCTTCACTTAATGGCTGAGAGCAGCAGCGGTGGCCTAGAGTTGTCAGTGCTAGCAAAGAGACAACATTGGCTAAAATAACGCCACAAATTAATGTGGGACGTATCTGTTAACGACAATGCGGCGAAACCTGGCGTTAATGGTCTATGACAGCCGACAACCAAGGCGAATTCCTTTGTCAACAGCACGACATCGCCTGTGGCATGGTCAAATGAGTCCCGGTTTCAGTTGGTAAGAGCTGATGGTAGGTTTCGAGTGTGCTGCAGACCCCACGAACCCAAGGGCCCAAGTTGTCAACAAGGAAATGTACAAGATGGTGGTGGCTCCATAATGGTGTGGCCTGTGATTACATGGAATGGACACGACCGCGGATCCATCATTAATTGGAGTAGTCGGCTACTTGTTCCCAAACAACGATGGAATTGATATGGGTGACATTGCATCTTGTCACCAGGAGCGGACAATTCGAGATAAGGATTTGGTCATGCAGATCAGCAGACTTGAATCCCATCGAACATTTATGGGGAGAGGTCAGGCCGTACACAAAGTCCAGCACCAGCAACACTGCAGGAATTATGGGTTAATACAGAGGCAGCATAGCTCAATGTTTCCACAGGAGACTTCCAGCGACTTGTTGAGACCCCGCCACGTCGAGATGCTGCGCTATGCTAAGGAAAACCACGCCGACACGAGATTAGGACGTATACCATGACTTCGTTTTTGTGTGTCAACGTGCTTCATCCTCATTAGACGGCCAAAACTTTTTTACATAATATTAATTGCCTGTGGAGAGGAAGCAGATAGGGTGGACATGCTTGAATTTGTCGACAGTAGTAGTGAGAGCCAGTAAACGTTTATTTGGGCACGTCTGTGTATCTTTAACGTAACTCAATCTTTTGTTCTGTAGAAAATTAGTATAATATGAGTTTTATAAAGTACACTACTGGACATTAATATTGCTACACCAAGAAGAAATGCAGATGATAAACGGGTATTCATTGGACAAATATATTATACTAGAACTGACACGGATGCGACCATCAAGATGCTGTAAACAGAACCTGGATTCATCACAAAAAATGACGTTTTGCCATTTGTGCACCCAGGTTCGTCGTTGATGAGGCTTCTGTCTGTGATGCAGCGTCAAGGGTAACCGCAGCCATGGTCTCCGAGCTGATAGTCCATGCAGCTGCAAACGTCTTCGAACTGTTCGTGCAGATGGTTGTTGTCTTGCAAACGTCCCCATCTGTTGACTCAGGAATCGAGACGTGGCTGCACGATCTGTTATAGCCATGCAGATAAGACGCCTCTAATCTCGACTGCTAGTGATACGAGGCCGTTGGGATCCAGTACGGCGTTTCGTATTAACCTCCTGAACCCACCGATTCCATATTTTGCTAACACTCATTGGATCTCGACCAACGCGAGCAGCAATGTTGCGATACGATAATCCGCAATCGCGATAGGATACAATCCGACCTTTATCAAAGTCGGAAACGTGATGATACGCATTTCTTCTCCTTACACGAGGCATCAGAACAACGTTTCACCAGACAACGCCGGTCAACTGCTATTTGTGTACGAGAAATCGGTTGGAGGCTTTCCTCATGTCAGCACTTGTAGATGTCGCCACCGGCCCCAACCTTGTGTGAACGCTCTGAAAAGCTAATCATTTGCATATCACAGCATCTTTTTCCTGTCGGTTAAATTTCGCGTCTGTAGCACGTCATCTTCGTGGTGTAGCAATTTTAATGGTCAGTAGTGTAAATCTCTATTATTCCAATCTCGAGCAGCACGCGGAAAAAACGAACACCTTTGTCTTTCCGTAGGAACTTTGATTCTCCTTATTTCATTACGATGATCGTTTCTTCCTAGGTAGATCACCGCCAACAAAATGTTTTCACATACGGAGGAAAAAACTAGTGACTGAAATTTTGAGAAGATCCCGCCGCAACGAAAACCGCAGTTGTTTAATGGTGCCCACTCCCTCCCCTATTTCGCGATAATACAAAATGTGCTGCTCTTCTTTGAATTTTCTCGATGGACTCCGTTAATCCCATGTGGCAAGGATCCCAGACCGCGCAGCAGAGGACGGACAAGCGGAGTGTAGGCAGTGTCTTTAGTATTTCTGTTCCGTTTGATAAGTCTTTGCCAAAAAGTGAAATCTTTGATTCCTCTTTCTCACAATACTTTCCACGTGTTCTTTCCAATTTAAGTCCTTAGTAATTGTTATGCCTAAGTTTTAATAGAATTTACGGCCTTTAGATTTGACTGATTTATGATGTAACCGAAGCTTAATGGATTCCTTTTAGCCCTTATGTGGATGCCCTCACATTTTTCATGATTTATGGTCAATTACCAATTTTCGCACAATGCAGATACCTTTTTCCAAATCGTTTTAATTTTGTTTTATCTGTGATGGCTTTACTACAAGATAAACAACAGCATCATACGCAAACAACCTAAGACGGCTGCTCAGATTGTCTCCCATATCATTTATATACATGAGGAACAGCACTACCCTGGGGATCGTCAAAAATGACATTTGTTTTACTCGATGACTTTCCATCAATTACTACGAACTGTGAACTCTCTGCGAGGAAATCACGAATCCAGTCACATAACTGAGACGATATTCCATAAGCACGCAATTTCACTACATACCGTATGTGTGGTTCATTGTCAAAAATCCTGAGGAAATCTAGAATAAATTTGACAAGAGTGACGTTTTCTAAAAGCGAGTTGACTGTATGCCAATACACCGATCACTTCGAAGTAGTTACTAATGTACGAACACACCATATGTTCCAGAATCCTGCTGCATGTCGACGTTAATGATGTTTCTTGAATATTGGTGTTAGCTATGCAACTTTCCTGTCTTTGGGTACGGGTTTTAGTCGAGTGAGCGGTTATATATGGTTGTTAACTATGAAGCTATAGCATCAGCATGCTCTGAAAGGAATCTTACTGGTATACAGTCTGGACTGGAAGACTTTTGAAGTGATTTAAGTTGCTTCACTACTCCGTGGAAATCTATTTCTAAGTTACTCATGTTGGCAGCTGTTCTTGATTCTTCTTTGTATCAGCGTGATCGGAATGCACTATGTCCTGCGGTTCCTGAGTTCCCCATCATGTAAGGCTACTTTATGCCATTCGTCAGGAGCTTCGCGTGTTCCTTAAAACGAAGCAGAGATTTTACTTCTTCCATTTCTTTTACACATACCCAACGAATCCTGTCAGAATCATTCTGCTCACGAGCAGATAACTGCTCAACTGCTGCCGCGAGGATTTCAGTTTGACTTGTTACCTTACATGCTACAACATCGCGTTGGCTTATGACCTTGAATGATTCGATACTTTCTGACAGACATTGTGTAACATTTCATTATATTCTTTTCTGACTTCTTCCAGAGCATTCTTCACAACGTCTGAACTTAATGCAACATTATGCTCACTGGCTCCCTCATTACTTTTGATCACTGAAACTCGGTTCTCAAGATTTTCGACTACCTTCACTTTGTGTTTCTTCATTTTGTCTCGGCACTGGTTTATCGCGTTTAATGCCAATTTAAAGCTTTGGACTTCCTGCCGAAGGTTTTCAATTATCCCCATACTGTCGGATATATACGCTTCTAACCTCTGTTTAATGCTGTCTGTCTGATCTTCTATATTCTTGGAATTTTCTTCTGTTTTTCAAAGTATATTCTAGTTTTGACATCTTCAACTTTTATAGTCCTGTCTTCCTCAGTTGCGTGTAATATTACGGTATATTAATAATTTTTACTTATGGACCGTCTGACAGTAACTGAATAAAACACAATTTTAGTGCCATACGCGTTTCACCTTTATTTTCTGCAAGGCATCATCAGTGGCAGGTTGCGTGGACAATATCCTACATATTACGCTCCTGTTGCATTTTTGGTGTTGTTCTTCTTCTTATGAACGCCAATTTGCGGTTTTTTCCCCATTCCACAGCACTATGCACTGAACGCTTGTTTTAAAACAAGCGTTCAGTGCATAGTGTTGTGGAATGGGGAAAAAAAACGCAAATTGGCTTTGTTTTAAAACAAGCGTTCAGTGCATAGTGTTGTGGAATGGGGAAAAAAACCGCAAATTGGCCTTCATAAGAAGAAGAACAACATCAAAAATGCAACAGGAGCGTAATATGTAGGAAATTGTCCACGCAACCTGCCACTGATGATGCCTTGCAGAAAATAAAGGCGAAACGCGTATGGCACTAAAATTGTGTTTTATTCAGTTGCTGTCAGTCGGTCCATAACTAAAAGTTATTAATATACCGTAATATGTTCTAGTTTTTTTTTCCAAATGTCATTTATTTGTCGAATTGTCTCCTCCTTTCTACGAAGCATCTTCTTCTTGGAAGGAAGGCTTGCAACTTATTCAGATCAAAAACAGTTGGTGGAAATCGTGCCATGTCTGACCTATTCTCTTCCATTGTTGGTTCTTGGAAATGGGTTACAACCTGTCGCCGTGCCACGGGCGGTAAGCAATACTCTGCACCCTTGTTTCTTGCGTCTGTCTTCTGTGCGTCAGTTCGATGACTTACGCTGCCACTCTCATCACCTGCTCGTTCCAAACCTATCGGACTGGTTTCTGCCAGGGTCACGACCACGGCGCTTTCAGCTGGCATTGTTTCTTGGGCTCATCGTCTTCTTCAGATACTGAGCCCACAAAACCTTTCACTCGCGATAGCGTGGCAGTATTTATAGTTAAACGTCATTGCTTGTCACCAAAACCCAATATGGCTCTCTTGAAATCAGCAAACGCTATCGACACCTAATTCAACCTCAGATTTACCTAAGCGACTTAAGAGCTGCTGTAATACAAAAAACATCTCAAACAAGGCAGTATACTCATCAACGGTGCGTCACAATGCTGAACAATTCAGAGACCTGGTAAAACAGTATTGCCTGATGCGTATTGTAAAGAGAAAAGCACATATTACATAAATAAAGTTAAATCTATGTTATACCACCTCTCTGTTATTACTGTGGAAAACCGAGATGCCATGAAGTCCCACCCTCAGTCAGGGTCGCCATAAATGTAATCTATTTGTTGATTTATTACGACTTATGGTAGTACAAATTATTGGAGTTGTCTGGGGGTAATAAATGACAAAACTTGTGAGAGTCAATCTCAATGAAATTCCCCAACAGCCATGTAACGTAAGCTGTTATTTTATTTTAGTTTGAAGACTGCCAGTTTCTGTATTTCACTATGCATCTCTCCAAATAAACGAAAATGTCATATAGCGCCATAAATCACTGGATGTCGTGAATTCGATCGTTTGGCTATTGCTCCATTCGAAGACTTGATAGCAACCGAGTCTTCGAGTCAAGCAATAGCGAAACGATTCAGTTCTTGACATCCAGGGACTCACGGCACTATGTGACAGTTTTCGTTTATTTGGAGAGATGCATATGGGACCTGAAAATGGCAAAGTGAAATGCTGAAACTGGTAGCTTCCAAACCAAAATAAAATAACATCTTAAGTTAGAGGGCTGTTGGAGAAATTCATTGACACTGACAATTACTTAACTAGCGGACGTCCCCCTGTCCATGATGGACCAACAGAGAAACTTGTGAATAGTTAAAAGCTGATCGTTTCTAGGCTATATTAGTACGTCAGCGTCTTCTCCAATCAAGCATCCCAAACTTTTCTGTAATAATTTCTAGTCGTTCTTCAGTCATAAGTGCAATAGCTGTACCAGGTCCTATTCACATAAAAACGAATCTTTGAAGTCTTGAATTTAAGAGAGAGATCTTAATCAAACCCTATACAAAGTAAGCCTAAATCAGGGCAGCCTTAGGATGACGACTACTAGATCATTACATTTAATTGATATCTTTTTAATTTGTACCGCCGATTACAGCTACACGAGACGGGGAAACAAGTAAATTTTAAAGAAACATTGCAAACTACAACATTTGTTAATATTCTTTTGACCAATCGACATGGAATTTGACTATCAAAGAATGGCAATTTACTTCATCTAATTGTCCCGTATACATTCACAATTGCGTGGAAACTAAGTGGGAGGAAGATCGGAGAGGGATACGCTGTGTATTGAGGAAATGAATACTGTATTGGAGGCGATGTCAATCGTACAAACACGAGTCATGCTCCATTAAAGGAACTCTGGTAAACAAAAGTAAACACTGAGAGTTTAGCAAAGACAGCAATAGAGCATGTAGGACAAAAACTGAGAGAGGCAAGTTAGACCTCCGCTAATTAAAGTTTCGGTAGGCAGTAATAGGATGGACCACTGCGGAACAAAGTCTTTCTGAAAGAACATATCGGAAACTCACTTGAACTAAAATAACTATTCTAATTTGCCTCATTATTAACTATTCTTGAAAACAGGAAAAAAATGAAATATAGATCAACTATTCCAGGACCCACAATACCTCGCTAGCCTTGCTTAAAATTACATGTTTCTTACTATTTCGGCGTGCATGCTGGAACAGTTCCGTACGGCAGCAACCTCTGCGGTCTTCCATCTCTTCCATCTGAGAAAACTCTGACTTCTGCAACGCCCAAAGTTGGTCTGAGGACCTCAGCACTGAATGTACTCCCAGTTGTTCGCAGCTTTTATCTGACGATGCCCAGCACCGAGATTATTCTTCGTAATCTGCATAACTTTCTAACACAATCTCACTGAACTTTATGCAATTACACGAATATCTGACTGCACTTGCAGCAACCTCAAAGCTGTCTCCACTGTACTCTTCGCTCGCCACAACCTAACACAGCTATCCTCCTCGCCTTCCCAAAGCTATCAGACTTCTCTCCAGCGACCAATACGCCCATTACCCTCGTTTATAAGCAGTCGTCACTGACGAATCCTCTGTCACGTTTTTCTGCTCGATGGTACAGATCAGACTCCGAGCGCAGCATACAGAAACAAATCATGTTTGGTGCCTTTCTATCGACAGAAAGCTACCACAACCTCGTAGAAGCCCCTCCCGGGACAATGAACACCCTGCTCGGAAAATATTAGAGGGACATCCGTTTCTACAACTACGCACGCCAACCGAGGCACGTAGCTCTCGCAGGAAAATGCCGACGGGCGCTCCTACCGATTTTCTCAGCTTGTCCATCACGCTATTGCGCCACCAAAACCAACGAAACCTCGCTGTGCTCCCTCACCAAGGCACAACATAAACCCCTCCTAAAACTCAGCTAAACGCACATCTTCATGCACTACAGTGAGCGGGAGTAGAATTGAAATTTGATGATTAGGAATGGGACACAAAAATTAAAACAAAACGCAGGTTACGCCGTCACTGGGCATCGGTTTTACTGCACCAAATTTGAAACAGGCATAAACGTAATGTGAAACCAAGTTAGATTAATCGAACGTCCAGTCAGTGAAAGAGGTACGGAAACAACTTACGTCTTGCACCTGCATTCCCCAAAAAGCTCTAAATTTGTATTCATATCTTCTCTAGCTACAGCGTGTATGGCTGTATCGAAATCTTAGCTTTACTTCAGTCTGACAACTGACACTTCGATCAGTTGTCAGTGCGGTGATACAGTCGACGGAATAACCACCCACGACTTTCGTCATCTGACCTCGCTTGTCATCCACACCTTCAGACAAGGTCTTGTCTGCTAAGTCCATGATCTTGTACTTTTACGCTATCTAGAGAATATTCTCAAATTTTAGCACAGAGATTTTTATCTGAGTAAACACTTGCAAATACCACTTCCTTATCATCAGAAGATGGAAACTTGAAACAAAAATTATCCGGCAGTCACCTCTAATAATAGAGCTTGACGCTACTTTGCGGTTGCTTGTGTCTGTGGTCATGATGAATTGTATGAAAATATTCTGGATGTCATTGCTTTAAAACATTAGTGGTTAAGCAAAAGTTAACACCTCTGCGTCCTCCAGTACTCAGTGTACTGTCGGACGACTTGAAGCTGTTAATGCTTTGTATTTAACCAGTCTGACAGTAATAATAATAATAATACTGTGTACAACCTTATATGCTCAGTGCTGTGTCGTGCTGTCAATTAATTCATTTATCTATTCCGAAGCGAATAATGAAGCAATTTCTGGACGACTACAGATACTATCTACAACTCGGAGAAGACATTTCCTTGAGATATTTAGCATTTGTTACGTACATTTCTCACATTTATCATGAGTAATGTACGGGAAAAAGCACAACATACACTCCTGGAAATTGAAATAAGAACACCGTGAATTCATTGTCCCAGGAAGGGGAAACTTTATTGACACATTCCTGGGGTCAGATACATCACATGATCACACTGACAGAACCACAGGCACAAAGACACAGGCAACAGAGCATGCACAATGTCGGCACTAGTACAGTGTATATCCACCTTTCGCTGCAATGGAGGCTGCTATTCTCCCATGGACACGATCGTAGAGATGCTGGATGTAGTCCTGTGGAACGGCTTGCCATGCCATTTCCACCTGGCGCCTCAGTTGGACCAGCGTTCGTGCTGGACGTGCAGACCGCGTGAGACGACGCTTCATCCAGTCCCAAACATGCTCAATGGGGGACAGATCCGGAGATCTTGCTGGCCAGGGTAGTTGACTTACACCTTCTAGAGCACGTTGGATGGCACGGGATACATGCGGACGTGCATTGTCCTGTTGGAACAGCAAGTTCCCTTGCCGGTCTAGGAATGGTAGAACGATGGGTTCAATGACGGTTTGGATGTACCGTGCACTATTCAGTGTCCCCTCGACGATCACCAGTGGTGTACGGCCAGTGTAGGAGATCGCTCCCCACACCATGATGCCGGGTGTTGGCCCTGTGTGCCTCGGTCGTATGCAGTCCTGATTGGGGCGCTCACCTGCAGGGCGCAAAACACGCATACGACCATCATTGGCACCAAGGCAGAAGCGACTCTCATCGCTGAAGACGACACGTCTCCATTCGTCCCTCCATTCACGCCTGTCGCGACACCACTGGAGGCGGGCTGCACGATGTTGGGGCGTGAGCGGAAGACGGCCTAACGGCGTGCGGGACCGTAGCCCAGCTTCATGGAGACGGTTGCGAATGGTCCTCGCCGATACCCCAGCAGCAGCAGTGTCCCTAATTTGCTGGGAAGTGGCGGTGCGGTCCCCTACGGCACTGCGTAGGATCCTACGGTTTTGGCGTGCATCCGTGCGTCGCTGCGGTCCGGTCCCAGGTCGACGGGTACGTGCACCTTCCGCCGACCACTGGCGACAACATCGATGTACTGTGGAGACCTCACGCCCCACGTGTTGAGCAATTCGGCGGTACGTCCACCCGGCCTCCCGCATGCCCACTATACGCCCTCGCTCAAAGTCCGTCAACTGCACATACGGTTCACGTCCACGCTTTCTTGGCATGCTACCAGTGTTAAAGACTGCGATGGAGCTCCGTATGCCACGGCAAACTGGCTGACACTGACGGCGGCGGTGCACAAATGCTGCGCAGCTAGCGCCATTCGACGCCCAACACCGCGGTTCCTGGTGTGTCCGCTGTGCCGTGCGTGTGATCATTGCTTGTACAGCCCTCTCGCAGTGTCCGGAGCAAGTATGGTGGGTCTGACACACCGGTGTCAATGTGTTCTGTTTTCCATTTCCAGGAGTGTACGTGTGTAGTGGGTGGACTATGTGAGGAACCTCTAGCCACCGACGGATTAATTCTACTAATTGAGAATAAGTAATTAATGATAACTAGTACAATCAATGCAAATGCGCGCACGATAGTGGAATAATCACAGTTCATGACATTTGCCAATTCTCAAGTACAATGACGTGGATCATGGTGTATCAATGCTCTTAAACGATCTTCTTCAAACCCAGAAGGTCTTCCAGGTCGTAGAGAGACTCTAATATTAAAACGACGCTCCTTAAAACGAAAAAAAAAACAACAACAAAAAAACATTTTCTTTCTTTGCTCTGTCCAGTGGCATTATCCCCATACACGATACAAATGTTTCTGGCTGCATCTACTTCTGTCATTCCTCTACTAAACTCAAACAAAACAATATGTCGGAAACGTTCCGATTTCTCCACTTGGTAGTCAATTTTCCAGTGGCCACAGCTCCACCAAGTGACTCCAAGTGACGGAATGGCAGTATGTAACTTCAAATAGCAACAGTGAACAACAAATAAAAAATGACAATCGATAAATTAACCCATATCATACGGAATACCAACATATAAAACAAAAACGCTACGAACTACTTGATAGTTCACGGACGGCTCCTGAGAAAATTCGAAAAGCGTTCTTCACTATTTTTTCACCAAAGAAGTAGATACTCCGTAATTCGCACCAAGAACAACTGCGAACATCAGTAACTTAGTAGACACACTCGGCGTAGCAAAGCAGCTTAAAACACATTATAAAGGCAAAACTTCCGGTCCAGAATGTTTACAGTTAGGTTCCTTTCCAAGTATGCTGATATAATAGCCTAATATGTAGCAATCATGTACAGCCAATAGCTCGTTGAAATATACATACCTAAAAGCTGGGAAGTCGCGCAAGTGACACCAATAGCCAAGAAAGCAAATAGGAGTAATCCGCAGAATTACAGACCCATATCGCTAACGTCTATCTGAAGAGGAATTTTGAAACATACACTGTTTTCGAACATTGTGGGTTATCTCGAAGAAAAAGATTTTTTGACAAACAGACAACACCGACTCAGAAAATAAAGTTCTTGTGAAACACAACTAACTTTTTATTCTCACGAAGTAATGAGTGCTATTGACAGGGGATGTAAAGTTGATTATATATCAACCATGAATCATATATATGAACTATGGACCTTGCCGTTGGTGGGGAGGCTTGCGTGCCTCAACGATACAGATAGCCGTACCGTAGGTGCAACCACAACGGAGGGGTATCTGTTGAGAGGTCAGACAAACGTGTGGTTCCTGAAGAGGGGCAGCAGCCTTTACAGTAGTTGCAGGGGCAACAGTCTGGATGATTGACTGATCTGGCCTTGTAACATTAACCAAAACGGCCTTGCTGTTGTGGTACTGCGAAAGGCTGAAGCAAGGGGAAACTACAGCCGTAATTTCTCCCGAGGGCATGCAGCTTTACTGTATGGTTAAATGATGATGGCGTCCTCTTGGGTAAAATATTCCGGAGGTAAAATAGTCCCCCATTCGGATCTCCGGGCGGGGACTACTCAAGAGGATGTCGTTATCAGAAGAAAGAAAACTGGCATTCTACGGATCGGAGCGTGGAATGTCAGATCCCTGAATCGGGCAGGTAGGTTAGAAAATTTAAAAAGGGTAATGGATAGGTTAAAGTTAGATATAGTGGGAATTAGTGAAGTTCGGTGGCAGGAGGAACAAGACTCCTGGTCAGGTGAATACAGGGCTATAAATACAAAATTAAATAGGGGTAATGCAGGAGTAGGTTTAATAATGAATCAAAAAATAGGAGTGCGGGTAAGCTACTACAAACAGCATAGTGAACGTATTATAGTGGCCAAGACAGACCGAAGCCCATGCCCACTACAGTAGTACAAGTTTATATGCCAACTAGCTCTGCAGATGACGAAGAAATTGATGAAATGTATGATGAAATAAAAGAAATTATTCAGGTAGTGAAGGGAGACGAAAATTTAATATTCATGGGTGACTGGAATTCGACAGTAGGAAAAGGGAGAGAAGGAAACGTAGTAGGCGAATATGGATTGGAGCTAAGATATGAAAGAGGAAGCCATCTGTTAGAATTTTGCACAGAGCATAACTTAATCATAGCTAACACTTGGTTCAAGAATCATAAAAGAAGGTTGTATACATGGAAGAATCCTGGAGATACTAAAAGGTATCAGATAGATTATATAATGGTAAGACGGAGATTTAAGAACCAGGTTTTAAATTGTAGGACATTTCCAGGGGCAGATGTGGACTCTGACCACAATCGATTGGTTATGAACTGTAGATTAAAACTGAAGAAATTGCAAAAAGGTGGGAATTTAAGGAGATGGGACCTGGATAAACTGACTAAACCAGAGGTTGTACAGAGTTTCAGGGAGAGCATAAGGGAACAATTGACAGGAATTGGGGAAAGAAATACAGTAGATGACGAATGGGTAGCTCTGAGGGATGAAGTAGTGAAGGCAGCAGAGGATCAAGTAGGTAAAAAGACGAGGGCTAGTAGAAATCCTTGGGTAACAGAAGAAATATTGAATTTAATTGATGAAAGGAGAAAATATAAAAATGCAGTAAATGAAGCAGGCAAAAAGGAATACAAACGTCTCAAAAATGAGATCGACAGGAAGTGCAAAATGGCTAAGCAGGCATGGCTAGAGGACAAATGTAAGGATGTAGAGGCCTATCTCACTAGGGGTAAGATAGATACAGCCTACAGGAAAATTAAAGAGACCATTGGAGAAAAGAGAGCCACTTGTATGAATATCAAGAGCTCAGATGGAAACCCAGTTCTAAGCAAAGAGGGGAAAGCAGAAAGGTGGAAGGTGTATATAGAGGGTCTATACAAGGGCGATGTACTTGAGGACAATATTATGGAAATGAAAGAGGATGTAGATGAAGATGAAATGGGAGATACGATACTGCATGAGGAGTTTGACAGAGCACTGAAAGACCTGAGTCGAAACAAGGCCCCGGGAGTAGACAAAATTCCATTAGAACTACTGACGGCCTTGGGAGGGCCAATCCTGACAAAACTCTACCATCTGGTGAGCAAGATGTCCGAG
This sequence comes from Schistocerca serialis cubense, assembly GCF_023864345.2. Taxonomy (NCBI): domain Eukaryota; kingdom Metazoa; phylum Arthropoda; class Insecta; order Orthoptera; family Acrididae; genus Schistocerca; species Schistocerca serialis. The sequence goes on along the minus strand of NC_064638.1, from coordinate 1,161,863,858 downwards.
ACAGACGAAATACCCTCAGACTTCAAGAAGAATATAATAATTCCAATCCCAAAGAAAGCGGGTGTTGACAGATGCGAAAATTACCGAACTATCAGTTTAATAAGTCACAGCTGCAAAATACTAACACCAATTATTTGCAGACGAATGGAAAAACTGGTAGAAGCCGACCTCGGGGAAGATCAGTTTGGATTCCGTAGAAATGTTGGAACACGTGAGGCAACACTGACCTTACGACTTATCTTAGAAGAAAGATTAAGGAAAGGCAAACCTATGTTTCTAGCATTTGTAGGCTTAGAGAAAGTTTTTGACAATGTTGACTGGAATACTCTCTTTCAAATTCTGAAGGTGGCAGGGGTAAAATACAGAAATAAGATGGCAGTTATAAGAGTCGAGGGGCATGAAAGGGAAGCAGTGGTTGGGAAGGGAGTGAGACAGGGTTGTAGCCTATCCCCGATGTTATTCAATCTGTATATTGAGCAAGCAGTAAAGGAAACAAAAGAAAAATTTGGAGTAGGTATTAAAATCCAGGGAGAAGAAATAAGAACTTTGGGGTTCGCCGATGACATTATAATTCTGTCAGAGACAGCAAAGGACTTGGAAGAGCAGTTGAATGGAATGGACAGTGTATGGAAAGGAGGATATAAGATGAACATCAACAAAAGCAAAACAAGGATAATGGAATGTAGTCGAATTAAGTCGGGTGATGCTGAGGGAATTAGATTAGGAAATGAGACACTTAAAGTAGTAAAGGAGTTTTGCTATTTGGGGAGCAAAATAACTGATGATGGTCGAAGTAGAGAGGATATAACAGGAGACTGGCAATGGCAAGGAAATCGTTTCTGAAGAAGAGAAATTTGTTAACATCAAGTATAGATTTAAGTGTGAGGAAGTCCTTTCTGAAAGTAGTTGTGTGGAATGTAGCCATGTATGGAAGTGAAACATGGCCAATAAATAGTTTGGACAAGAAGAGAATAGAAGCTTTCGAAATGTGGTGCTACAGAGGAATGTTGAAGATTAGGTGGGTAGATCACGGAACTAATGAGGTTGTATTGAATAGAATTGGGGAGAAGAGAAGTTTGTGGCACAACTTGACCAGAAGAAGGGATCGGTTGGTAGGACATGTCCTGAGGCATCGAGGGATCACAAATTTAGCATTGGAGGGCAGCGTGGAGGGTAAAAATCGTAGAGGGAGACCAAGATATGAATACACTAAGCAGATTCAGAAAGATGTAGATTGCAGTAGGTACTGGGAGATGAAGGAGCTTTCTCAGGATAGATTAGCATGGACAGCTGCATCAAACCAGTCTCAGGACTGAAGTCCACAACAACAACAACATTTTTGATTTCCAGGAGGCTTTTGACACTGTACTTCACAAGCGACTTATAATCAAATTACGTGCCTGTGGACTATCGCGTCAGTTGTGCGACTGGATTCGTAATTTACTGTCAAAGATCACAGATCGTACTAAATGACGGAAACTCATCGAGTAAAACAATAATAATATCCGGTGTTCCTCAAGGTAGTGCTGTAGGTCCACTGCTTTTCCTGTTCTATAAAAGGTTTGCAGATGATGCTGTCATTTGCCGTGTTATATTTAAAGTCATCAGATTATCAAAAGAAATTGTAGAGCTATTTAGACAAGATATTTTTGCCAAAAGCGGCAATTGCTAAATAATGAAAAGCTGAAGTTATCCACATGAGTACCAAAAAGAATCCACTAAATTTCGGTTACACGATAAATCAGGTTAATCTAGAGGCTATAAATTTAACTAAATACTCTGGCATTGCGTTTTTGAACAGCTTAAGTTGGAATGATGACCTACATAATGTCGTGGGTAAAGCAAGCAAAATAGTACGATTTATTGGCAGAACACTGAGAAAATGTAATAGGTCTACTAAAGACATTGTATACACTATGCTTGTGCGTCCTCTTCTAGAATATTGCTGTCTGTTGTGGAATCTGCGTCAGATAGGATCGCAGGACGACGTCCAAAAGGTCAAGGAAGGCAACTCGTTTGGCATTATCGTGAAGTAGAGGCGGATATGATGCTTGAATTGGGGTTCCAATCTTTAAGACAATGGCGTTTTTCGTTGCAGCAGACCCTTTTCACTAAACTTCAATCATCAAGTTTCTCCTCAGAGTGTGAAAATATTTTGTTGGCGCCCATCTACTTAGGGATGAATGATCACCATCATAAAATAAGAGAAATCACAGTTCACACAGAAAAGTTTAAGCATTCGTTGTGTAGATGTAGGTGTACTTAATATTTCAGTTCAATTATTCTTTAGTTTATTAGTGGGAAAATAACAATTATTTTTTGACTGACAATTTAACAGGACTCTTTCACCAAATAGGAACATACTTTTTTTGTAAAAATGACCTTAATTTAGAAATAGAAATCACATCTCTGTTCCATAAAACTTACCTGAAATTCTGATACATCAGAATATAACTTAGAAATGGCCCTTTGCTCAGACAGTCTGTCTTTCTGGCCAGAGAATTTCGATTTTGTCCACTGTTTATAAAAGTTTCACCTTGATAGTTCTGTGTATATCATTAACTACCTACACGTGTGCTATCAAATACCAAATTTACTACGCACTATGCCCCTACAGAACACGTAGTCCTGTCAAGGGAAAAGCCACGATAACACAATACGCTGCTCCGTTTGTGTACTGATACTATATTTGTAACCAATTATGGTATTTAGATGCAGTATAATGTTACCCTGTGTGAGGATTTTTTCAGAATTGACCGTGAAATGCGTAAAGGGTTTTAGTTTATCGGGCATAAAACTGAAGTTACGTAAACACACTAAAACTAACTGATCCTATTTAGAAATTGTTTTAATTAATCAAACTCGCTCAAATAAAATAGAATACGGGTGCCATCCTAATTAGGCATAGAAATGTGTAACATTTCTTTTATAGAAAAAGTAAACAGTTTTAGTGGTAAAACACAGCCTATACTTCTTTCGTACGAAAGTGCAATGAACCAAATCACAAGGGAAAAAAAGCAAATTGTAAAGTGGATACTAGGAGTTATTGTACAATATGCCTGTCCTCAGAAAGACAAGAGATTGTTACACTCATCAATTTTAAATAACTACAAAATTCAGGCCGACGCTAAACTGGAAATTGGGCATGGGTGTAGTCTTATTTTGTCAGATATTTTCTACGCAGCACAAATTCAATTAAATTTCACTTGCATAACTATTCACACTTTTCTTTAAAAGCAAAGAAGTAAATGTATTCATGGATAATGTTATTCGTAGTAACTTTACCTTCAGTGAGAATAAAACAGTGAGTGGGTGCTTATAAACTGATATTACACTTTTTAGCACACAATGTTTCCGACTGGCTCTCATGTCCACCTTTTTTCTCGCATCAACCGCAATTTGCGCGCGCTAAATAACTTCCGTTTTAGAGGGGAACCACTCTATCTTTTACCATAACGTGAACAAAGGGCCCTAAGTGTGGATCAGCAGTTACAAAGAAGCAAGTAAACATTTTTAAGCAAACATTGCATTTACCCGTATTAACTAGTACTGTTCAGAATTAAGGAGTCCTGCAATCAAGTGATTCACAAACAGTAAATGTAATGCACATACCTGAAATTGTTTGATTTTAAGTGGGGTTGCAACGTGCAGGTCAAGCAAGTGCCGCAATGGAGAGGAGTAATGCAGGGAAAGCATGTTTTGTAACAAATTTCTACCCTCACTGTAGACAGTTAGCTTTCTTATCTGAGGTTGTGTTGTGATCAGAACTTTCGATGTACCGCAGATCATTAATCTAAAACACACACGCGCACACAAACCCGCACACAGACACAACACACACACACACACACACACACACACACACACACACACACACACACTAAATGTCATTGACCTTGCACCATTTTGAAAATAAAAGTGTTCCAAGAGAAGTCTTTCATTCTGCAGTTTAGTTAGGTGTTAAATTTCGTTATAATGTGGAGGATAGGGACAACAGACTTCACGGAGAGGGTGTTGGGAAGGGGGGGTACTAGCTAATTGGACTCAGGGGTAGTGGTCTAAGAAAATTTGGGAACCACTGCTCTAAGCCAGAATCACAAAAATCAGCAGATGGCCATATGAGCATCTCTGCTTACTCGTCATCAATTTGTCCGTCTGCAACATCGGCCACACTTATCCAGCATCTCTACTGGTAACGAGAAATAGTGTCTTTATGCTAACACAGGGTAAACAAAAGAATGGTTGAAAACGAACAAAGCAGCAGCTCTCCGCACAAAGATACGTGCGCTTCTGCATAAGGTAATTTTATGCGTCTAGTGGTGTGTTTGAGGCGTGGCGCCTTGTATCGCTCCTGTCTTGAACCTGTGTATCGGGGGAATGACTCACATGTGCACAGTGACAGGTGAAGTGGGTTCAGTAGAGTACGCAGTTCTAATTTTCGTCTGGACAGGACTAAACAGAAAGAACTATAATGCAGTTAAGAATTTTGACCACCAGAGTCCAGTAGTGCACAGAGATATTTAAGAAATAGGCAAAGAGAATGTTTTTGTGAATTGTTCTGTTTATTTCTTGAATATTTTTTGTTTATTTATGTTTGTACTGTTTTGTATATGCTTTTAACAGTGTGAATGATGCGTGAATGTGGTCTAAAGTAAATATATAGATCATTATTCTAGTGATGAACGCTGTACGAAAAAGTGTGAGAAAGTTTTAAGACGGTGTGAATGCAGACGATGGGGAATTTTGTATCATAGTATGTTATGGAAGTTTATGGTAAAAGGAAAGCGAATTCGAGTCCAAATGAAAATGGTTAATAACGTAAAGTATAAACGTAATATCAGAATGTTAAATATTTATTTCGGGAAAAAGTACTGTTCGAAAGCGTGCTATTTGTTGATTGGTTTGTCATGAAAAGCGCGGACTAACGCGGGAGAATAATGTTTTTCTATTGACCTTAAAGAAAACTGACCAATCAGAACAAAGTATTCTTCGCACGTCTTTTCTCTTGGACATATAGAATGTTTACCGCAGTCTTAAGGGGTTCGGAGCACAGTCTTTCAATGGTACGGCCGAGTGTCGTATGATATCCGAAGTAAATTGTAATTTGCCTGTTTTAATTGGGACACATGTTTCAAAAGTGTTTTAAAGTGAAGGCATATTTATTGCTGTTTGTTTTTAGAAACTACGGGAATTAAGTAATTTTGTGTATGAGAAAAGGACAGTAATTCCGCGTGGCGTATTGAGCAGATCGGCGACTAAAAACTTGAGCCCATTAGACACTGATAGACCTAATAATACGGCGATTATTTTCGTTTAAGAACGATCTGTGTTTAGTAGCTGTTGCGATTTCAGGAAATACGTAACCTTAAACTTGCTAAAGTGAATGAACGGGTTTGTGCATGACTGGGTTAAGATTAACACTGGCTTGGCAGTGAACGTGTACATCTCAAGGTTCAGAATACACCGAAGTTTTGCCATTATTTCCACGTCTCATTCAAAATTAAGACCTTTTCCCGATTCTTAGAATAGTTACGTTGTATGCTGCATGCTGCGACTTACAGTACGGTAGGTTGCTGCTCGGCTTTCATAAATGGTTCAAATGGCTCTGAGCACTATGGGACTCAACTGCTGAGGTCATTAGTCCCCTAGAACTTAGGTTTAACTAGTTCTAACTAACCTAAGGACATCACAAACATCCATGCCCGAGGCAGGATTCGAACCTGCGACCGTAGCGGTCCTGCGGTTCCAGACTGCAGCGCCTTTAACCGCACGGCCACTTTGGCCGGCGCTGCTCGGCTTTCCCACCGGCGATCTTCTGGAACAAGTTCACAGGTAGGTGCAGGTAAAAGCACGAAAAGAAAACGAACCACCGCACAGTGGCGGTGTTATGTACTATGAATTGTTTCCCGAGGTGTAAACATCACTGATGACATTTATTCTCAACAACAGGCGTCTTGCAGATGCAGTCCAAGAACAACGATCAGGAGGACAGCGTCATGTGAAGCTACTCGACGGTAACGCCCGCCCGATTTCCGCTAGAATGACAAGAAACACTACACACGATTTCGATTGGGAAGTCATTTCACACCCATCTTACCCAGCTCATCTTGTGCCATCATATTTTCATCTTTTCTACTCTCTATCGAACAACCTTCAAGCAACTTCCTTTCCTGATGTAAATGCTCTCCGAACATTGCTTGACGGGTTCTCTGCCCCAAAACCACGTGATTTGTGCGGTCGCGGAATCGAAAATTTACACCAGCGTTGGCAGACTGTTGTAAATAGTGAAAGAGGATACATTACTGATGAGGAAAGGCTCTATTATGTGTATCTGTTGCGTTTATTAAATTTGTGGAGGAACCCTACGAACTTTTCAACTAACCCAACATGTGCTGCCTTTATGCGACCCCTAAGGAGAACCATACACTACATTTCATGCAAAAAGAACAATCCGATTTGCTCCAATTGCCTAACCTGAAGGAAGTGTGTAGCGTTCAAACTGTGATGCTATAGTGTAGCATGCTTACAGTAAGACAATCCTTCTGTTGGATGTATAAAATGGTCTCTAGCCCAAAGCTATACAAAACACTTGGCTCCCGCTTATCGCAGGTTCGAATCCTGCCTCGGGCATGGATGTGTGTGATGTCCTTACGTTAGTTAGGCTTAAGTAGTTCTAAGTTCTAGGGGACTGATGACCACAGCAGCTAAGTCCCATAGTCTCAGAGCCATTTGACTCCTGCTTACTGTCATCAATTGAATCGGAGGTATCAGCCCCGGGTGAATCCTGTTCCTACGCGTGACGTTTTGAGCATATTGGTAGTGCTTGCTGTAGCGTGCATATCTATACGATCCTATGAAATGGAAATAAACTTTTTGAAACATTCTGTGTTTCAGGACGTGTTAGGGCTTTAGGCTGCAAAGCATAGCATTCAGCTAAAACTGATGCACTCGCCATGTTCGGAGTTTACGAATGCATCAAATTATGTTACCCTAAGCAATAGACACTCTTTTCTCCTTGAATACAGGCTTCATGTGTCGCAGGGTGTGGGTTCCGAACGAGATGGAGGAGATTTTCCGCAGTCTCTGCTAATAGCCAATAGGTGATGCATGTGTTGTAAAACATCAGTGTGACAAAACAACACTGTAGTAAGTACAAGCCTTGTGGCAGCTCTCTATCGTGTTCGTAGTGCACTGGACACATTTCGAGTGTCTTGGCAAGGTGCTGTTTACAGTACACCCTTATCTGTTAGTTTCACAAAGAGCTTAATGATACCTCTGACATTTGGAGATACCAGTAAACCCCTGATTCTTCAAAGATTCGAACTCCCAAGCATAAAAGGGCTTCAACCACCTGATTACTTCACAAATAAGTTAATGTATTAATTATTTGACATCCAACACAAGTAATTGAGAAAATGTTTAGGAAAGAGTATGCTTCAAACTTGTTGGAGATCGCTAGGTGCTGTCATCATGAAACGCTGCATGAATATAACGAGCGTAATTTACGCTCCATTTTAAGAAAAAGCCAATTCTTCACGCATCTCAATATTTATGACGTCATATCTCCCGAACTTTTTGACTTGCGCAGGTATACCAAGTGAGGTACGTAGGTACAATAAGCGAAATGTATTGCGAGCTGAGTTAGAGGTAAAGAACTAATAAAATCCCATGCCTGATGCCAAACTTCGACTGCATTTGACTGCGGGAACAGCAAAAGTATAATAACCGATAATTTTTTCTTCCGTCGTTTTGTGTGGGGTTGAGAGGTGTCAACGATAAAAGTTTCTCAAAGGCTTGAAATTACGTTTAAACTTTGCTGGAAGTAGCTAAACTCTCTCATAGTCAAATACTGGGTGCGTGAATTCCTTGTATTTGCGTGACGTCAGTGAACTTGCCTCAAGCCAAATACATGCTTTATATCTGAGATATTTGTCGTTTAGCTTTTAACAAAAGATTACACCTGTTAAGGAGTATATTGCGAAAGCATTTTAATTTCTTTTAATTCTGCCAATAATTACAGGATATACTGGATATCGGTGTTTTGTTGAGCCTGTACTGCAACTGGTACCAGCTTCCGGGTTCCAGGTTCTGGTAACTGGGATAGCGTGATAGTGTTACAGAAGATCTGAAACTAATTCTTCAACAGTGGTAACTTTACTGCTTCTTTATACTTCGGTCGAGAGAAATAAACTTATAATGAAACGATCGCAAGGGATAAAGTCAACATCTTGGAGGATTCTTTACCGATCGTTTGCTCGGTGTAACGTGCTAAAGTGCATTTGGACAGCTGCAGTGACATCTGGGGAACAGTCATGGTAGGGGCATGCTGCTGCATGGATTGTTACCTGCTTTCGTGTATACATATCGAAGTGGTGAGTGAAAATTTGTACCAAGGAATCGAACGAGCGTCTCCTGCATACTAGGCAGGTGCGTTAGCCACTAAGCCACCTTGTCACAGCAATTCACACAACTGTTAGGACTACCTTGGCACCTCTCCTCCTCGATCCAAATTATATATCTGTATCAGACATGTAAAGTCTGTGAATTGTGTAATTTAATTTGTGTAAGTACCTGCGGCTGGGTTTGAGTCTGCATCCCCCATCTACGTTCCTTGCTGAGGTGCCAATTCCCGAATTCCAGAACATGGAGAGCCACGGCAATTCCGTTCGTGTATTAGGGATGGGGCATTTAACATATACTGGGCCGGTAGTGAGAATTTGAACCGCTGTGCCAAGGTAGCTTAGCTGATAAAGCACCTGCCTCGTCAGCAGGGGACCCGACTTCGATTCCCGGCCATGGCACAAATTTTCACGAGCCACTTCTGTCTGTATACATGAAATCATATCTGTATGAGACCAGTGAAGACTCTGATATTGCGGCATTTCAGTTGTATTGTCTCCTTGTTACTATGTAAGTAATCGTGATACTGTTAAAATACCTAAAGCAGAACTTGAACACACATACTAATGGCCCAGCAACCACAATCGCCTTTTTATGCCACGTAAACCATGTAGATAACACGCTTGCTCGTTTTTCACACGATGATCTGCCCGCTTATTCCTGTGTAACCACGTAAATAAAGGCGTCACATCAAACTAAATTGCTTCGTATTTTATAGCTTTTGCGGTTAATCTGTGTGGAGGCGAAACATGTACTGATAACGCTGTGCGACGGTCAGCATTACGCGGCAGTTCCTGTGCAGTAGTGTGTTGTTACGGAGAGAGCCAGACTCAGCTCGCCGTTTGCTGAGTTTCTGCACGTCATCGTGTTATCGCACCAACCGCTGGGGATAAAGTCACGCGGAGCTCTTCACAAAAGCTAGTGATTCGCGAATACTCCAGCCTGGCACAACAGAGAGCAGCATACTCTCCTGCAAACAGCGGGCTCCCTGTGTTGTCTTCTGACGCTACCATCACACAAGACCAAAACAGGCAGTCATGACGGAGGCGCGGAAGATCGTCATCGCCAAGAGGTTCGAGGGAGAGCCGAAAGTAACCGACTTCAGGGTCGAGACGGAACGACTGCCAGCTCTGCAGGATGGACAGATGTTGTGTGAGACGAGGTACATCAGCGTGGACCCCTACCAGCGGGTAGCCGCGATACGGCTACCCGTTGGAAGCACCATGGTCGGTTCGCAGGTACCAAGCAGAACTCACTCTAAACAATTTACCTCGAGTAACGGATCTGTCTCTCTCACAAAATGCTTTACTTATTTACAACAAAAAATATATGTACACCCTTATAGGCTAAATACGTAAGGCATTTTTGATATATATGCATATATAGGTTAAACAACAGTCTATTTATATATACATATATATACGCAATTATATATATATATTATATAGACTAAGTAAGGATATATATATATATATATATATACATCGTAATGCGGATGAATGATGATGATAAAGACGACACAACAACACCCAGTCATCTCGGGGCACGTGAAAATCCCTGACTCCACCGGGAAACGAAACGGGACCCCATGCTCGTGACGCGAGAATGCTACCGCGAGACCACGAGCTGCGGACATTATGTATATAATACACATAAGCTAATTATCTAAAGCAATATACATCCCTATTAACATATACAGTAATGCATTATATATATATATAGCTAAATAAGTAAGGCAATATATATCTATATGAATATATACTGTAAGGGTGTTACAAAAAGGTATGGCCAAACTTTCAGGAAACATTCCTCACACACAAATAAAGAAAATATGTTATGTGGACATGTGTCCAGAAACGCTTAATTTCCATGTTAGAGCTCATTTTAGTTGCGTCAGTATGTACTGTACTTCCTCGATTCACCGCCAGTTGGCCCAATTGAAGGAAGGTAATGTTGACTTCGGTGCTTGTGTTGACATGCGACTCATTGCTCTACAGTACTAGCATCAAGCACATCAGTACGTAGCATCAACAGGTTAGTGTTCATCACGAACGTGGTTTTGCAGACAGTGCCATGTTTACAAATGCGGAGTTGGCAGATGCCCATTTGATATATGGATTAGCACGGGGCAATAGCCGTGGCGCGGTACGTTTGTATCGAGAACGAAGGTGTCCCGACAGGAAGACGTTCGAAGCAATTGATCGGCGTCTTAGGGAGCACGGAACATTCTAGCCTATGACTCGCGACTGGGGAAGACCTAGAACGACGAGGACACCTGCAATGGACGAGGCAATTCTTGGTGCAGTTGACGTTAACCCTAATGTCAGCGTCAGAGAAGTTGCTGCTGTACAAGGTAACGTTGACCACGTCACTGTATGGAAAGTGCTATGGGAGAACCAGTTGTTTCCGTACCATGTACAGCGTGTGCAGGCACTATCAGCAGCTGATTGGCCTCCACAGGTACACTTCTGCGAATGGTTCATCCAACAATCACTTGGTGACGTGGCCTCTCTGAGTCAGATATTCTTCCACCTCTGCCAATCTTGAGCTTACCGTTGCCAGTTTACTTCAGTAGTATTCTTTTAAGTCTTTGTTCCATCTGACTGGTGGTCTCCCCTTGGCCTGTTTTTGGTAAATTGTGCTCCAGTCTAGTACTTCTTTTGACCACTTGCAACCTTCCCCTCAAGCGACATGACCAGCTCACTGCATTTTCAAGTTATTCATTCTTTCCATTACGTCACTGACCTTTATCAACTGCTTTCTTTTCTGTCTCTCTCTTTGTTTTGCCCAACATCGATTTTTCCATTAGTTTTCTGACAATGGACTCATTTAATGCCCACATGTCACATCCAAAGTTATTACTGCAATAAAAATTGGTCAAAAACTGTTTTCTTCGGTCCAGTCGACGTCTTGGACTTCATAAATGAGAACTATCTTCCATAACCTTGCCAACCTAATTTAATACCTCGAAATATTTCTGGTTACGCTGTCCCAGGAGAGGAATTTGTGGCGGGTCGCATTAAAGCAGTTAGAAAACTGATGATCAACAAAGAAAAAAAGAGTCCTCTGCAACATTATGCTCCGCACACTATAACAACTCGACCACCAAAACGATCATGATCGACAATGTCCCAGGGTGCAATACTTGTTTCCATCTCTCGCTGAATGAGGGTTCGTGCGGAATCACTACTCGCAGGGACTTTGGTCTCATCCGACGAGATCACACGACTCCGTTCCCCGCTAGTACAGTTCCTATGCTGTTGGTACTATTGTAAACCGTGCTGGCAATGTGTCACTGGAACCCAACGTACTAAACATCGATCAAAGAAACCATTCGTCATGCAGTCGCCGAGCCAGTGTGGAGCGTTGAGATTGCGTGCCATGCAATCCTATTAAATATGGTTGCAACTGCACTCGCAGTATGACGTTCGTCCATTGTTGCCCGTGGCACAATGAAGTAGTCACCTGCTGTTGTAGTTGATCCTGATCGACCACATCCTCTCTTTCGGCCAGCAGTGCCTGTGATCCTGAACGCTCCCGATGCACACAAAACAACGCTGTGGGCAGTACCGAGCTCCTGGACCAAACTGGTCACATTTCATTCTTCTTTCAATTTTCCGGTGATTCTTCCTCGTGGGACGTCGTCCATACGTTATCTGCAGGCCATATTGCAATAAATAAGACCATCTCAGCTTACCGAAACTGTTCGGTGATCCACATACACTGCCCATGAGCGTCAGTCCTGATGTTAAGTTTGTCGCTGCCATCATTTCTTTTCCCGTTCTTTCTACTGCCTCGTGACGTCACGTTGACCTCACGCCAACTTTCTGCGCTCTGTTTGGGGATCGCTTTCAAATTCCCGGTCCCGCAATTTCATTGTTACTTTATCTAGTTCATCACTAAGTTTTTCACAGCAGTGTATACCTTCTGTAAATGCAGACAGGTTACCGATTCTTAACATTTTATTCGCGCCGCACCTTCGTAGTAAACTCTGCGCACAATAAAATGTTGAAACGATGAATACCATTAACACATATGAGAACAAGTCTTCTGACTGGTTTGATGCGGCCCGCCACGAATTCCTCTCCTGTGTCAACCTCTTCATCTGAGAGTAGCGCTTGCTCAATTATTTGCTTGATGTATTCCAGTCTCTGTCTCCCTACACAATTTTTGTCCCTTACATCTCCCTCTAATACCATGGAAGTGATCCCCTGATGACTTAACAGATGTCCTATCATTCTGTCCCTTCTCCTTGTCACTGTTTTCCGCATATTCCTTTCCTCTTCGATTCTGCACAGAAAGTTCTCATTCGTTACCTGATCAGTCAATCTAATTTTCAACATTCGTCTGTAGCATCACATCTCTAATGCTTCGATGTCTTCTATTCCAGTTTTCCCACAGCCTACGTTTCACTATCAAACAATGCTTTGCTCCAAACGTACATTCTCAGAAATTTCTTCCCCAAATTAATGTCTATGTTTGATACTAGGAGACTTCTCTTGGCCAGGAATGCCCTTTTTCCAATGCTAGTCTGCTTTTCGTTTCCTCCTTGCTCCGTCCGTCATTGGTTATTTTGCTGCCTAGGAAGCACAATTCCTTAACTTTATCCACACGATGAGCGTCAGTCCTGATGTTCAGTTTGTCGCTGTTATCATTTCTGCTACTTCGCATTACTTTCATCTTTCTTCGATTTACTCTGAATCCGTATTCTGTACTCGTTAGACTGTTCAGTCCACTCAGGATGGCAATGTGATCAGCGAATCGTGTCATTGATATTCTTTTAATTTTAATTCCACTTCTGAATTTTTCTTTTATTCACATCATTACTTCTCCGATGTACACATTGAACAGTATGGGCGACAGACTACATCCCTGTCTTACACCCTGTTTAATTCGAGCACTTCGTTCTTGGTCGTCCACTCTTATAATTTCCTCTTGGCTCTTGTACATAGTGTATATTTCCCATCTCTCCCCATAGCTTTCCCCTATTCTTCTCAGAATTTCGCACATCATGAACCATTTTACATTGTCGAACGCTTTTTCTAGGTTGACAAATCCTATGAACGTGTTTTGATTTTTATTTGGCCTTGCTTCCATTATCAACTGCAACGTCAGAATTGTCTTTCTGGTGCCCTTACCTTTTCTAAACGCAAACCGAACGTCATCTACCACTTCTTCAATTTTCTTTTCCATTCTTCTGTATATTATCCTCGTCAGCAACTTGAATGCATGAGCTTTTAAGCTGATTGTGCGACAATTCTCACACTTGTCAGCTCTAGCAGCCTTCACAATCGTGTATTTTTCCGAAAATCAGAAGGTATGTCGCCAGACTCATACATTCTACACACCAACGTACATAGTCGTTTTGTCGCCACTTTCTCCATGATTTTAGAAATTCTGATGGAATTTCTCTATCCCCTCCTCCTCCAAAGCTCTCCTACATTCTGATTCTAATAATGGAGCCCCTATCCTTACTACTCTAATTACGATCAAGTAGTTACTCAACTTAAAATACACTCTAAGTCAAACAAAGGAAAATGATGCAACACGAAGGAATTATCCGAATGGGAAGGAAACCGGTAGATAAGACGTAGACGTGCAGACTAATAAATCATCACAGCTTCAGAACAACAGGATGATTTATTGAAGAGGAAGAGCTTCACAAATTGAGCAAGTCAGTACTGCGTTGGTCCACCTCTGACCCTTATGCAAGTAGTTATTGGGCTTGGTTTTGTTTGGCATGGTTATTGTTTGTTCTCCTGAGGTATATCGTGCCAAATTCGGCCCAAATGGCGTGTTACATCATCGACATCCCAAGATGCCTGCGGGGGTTTACTCAGAATGCTCCAAACATTAACAATTGGGGAGAGATTGGACAGTCTCTCTGGCTATGGTAGGCCTTGGAAAGCACGTGGTATTGGGGCGATATTTATAATGTTTTTGTTTGGGATTCTTTTCTTTTTTCTAAAAAAAATATTCGTTTCTTGAAGTGAATTGCTTTTTCTTGTGCTGTATCGTTTTTATATATTTATAAAAACATCCCTTTGTTTGACGTATCAGATCAACAATTATCGAGTAGAACCTGCATTAAACATTGACAATTTCAATTTTACTATAAATACTGTTTACTTTTATGTCACAGACGGGGAAGACTATGGAGAAAAAATAATGTCCCACTGGTTTCATGGTCTAACACTACTGGCTATTAAAATTGCTACACCACGAAGATGACGTGCTACAGACGCGAAATTTAACCGACAGGAAGAAGGTGCTGTGATATCCAAGTGATTAGCTTTTCAGAGCATTCACACAAGGTTGGCGACAGTGGCGACACCTACAACGTGCTGACATGAGGAAAGTTTCCAACCCATTTCTCATACACAAACAGCAGTTGACCGGTGTTGCCTGGTGGAACGTTGTTGTGATGCCTCGTGTAAGGAGGAGAAATGCGCACCATCACGTTTCCGACTTTGATAAAGGTCGGATTGTAGCCTATCACGATTGCGGTTTATCGTATCGCGACATTGCTGTTCGCGTTGGTTGAGATCCAATGACTATTAGCAGAATATGGAATCGGTGGGTTCAGGAGGGTAATACGGAACGCCGTGCTGGATGCCAACTGCCTCGTATCACTAGCAGTTGAGATGACAGGCATCTTATCCGCATGGCTGTAACTGATAGTGCAGCCACGTCTCGATCCCTAAGTCAACAGATGGGAACGTTTGCAAGACAACAACCATCTGCATGAACAGTTCAACGACGTTTGCAGCAGCATGGACTGTCAGCTCGGAGACAATGGCTGCGGTTACCCTTGACGCTGCATCACAGACAGGAGCGCCTGCGATGGTGTATTCAACGACGAACCTGGGTGCACGAATGACATAACGTCATTTTTTCGGATGAATCCAGGTTCATTTTACAGCATCATGATGGTCGCATCCACGTTTGGTGACATCGCGGGAACGCACATTGGAAACGTGTATTCGTCATCGCCATACTGGCGTATCACCCGGCGTGATGGGATGGTGTGCCATTGGTTACACGTCTCGGTCACCTCTTGTTCGCATTGTCGGCACTTTGAACAGTGGACGTTACATTTCAGTCTATGTTACGACCCGTGGCTCTACCCTTCATTATATTCCTGCGAAACCCTACATTTCAGCAGGATAATGCACGATTGCATGTTGCAGGTCGTGTACGGCCCTTTCCGGATACAGAAAAAGTTCTACTGCTCCCCTGGCCAGCACATTCTCCAGATCTCTCACCGATTGAAAACGTCTGGTCAATGGTGGTCGAGCAACTGGCTCGTCACAATACGTTAGTCACTACTCTTGATGAACTGTGGTATCGTGTTGAAGTTGCATGGGCAGCTGTACTTGTACACGCTATCCAAGCTCTGTTTGACTCAATGCGCAGGCGTATCAAGACCGTTATTACTGCCAGAGGTGGTTGTTCTGGGTATTGATTTGTCAGGATCTATGCACCCAAATTGCGTGAAAATGTAATCACATGTCAGTTCTAGTATAATATATTTGTTCAATGAATACCCGTGCATTACTTCTTGGTGTAGCTATTTTAATGGCCAGTAGTGTATATATATCCTCACTCACTTTCTAGAGTGTTCACCATTTCCAGTTTCTAGGACGACCTTGTGAGACACTTAACTGCATACGCAAAAAAGAAAAAAAGGCTCGAAATGACTTAACGCGCGGTAGGTATGCAACACACCTAACGTACAGGTAACGTGGTTCAGATCTTAAGTGCCGAAGGTTACTAGGAAAACTGCCATAGCCTACACTTACTTACGATGTTCTACGGTAGCCTACTGTACTTGTACGACTCTAACTACCTGTATAGGACCGGACTGCAGTTATAAGAATCAAAGAATATGAAAGGAAGGTAATGCTTTAAAACGGTAAGTGACAAAGTTGAAGCCGTATTCATTCTGTAATTCGCGCAAGCAGTAAAGGAATCCAATGAGCGGTTAATTACATCAATGGAAGAGGAAAATAAAGCTTTGAGGTGTATCGACGGCACTGTAATTCTCTCAGAGATGGCAATGTCTTGGAAGAGCAAGAGGAAGGAATGGATATCATCGTGAAATGAGGCTTTAAGATGAAGCTTTGCAAAAGTAAAACAAGGATGACAGAATGTAGTAAATCAAATCGTTGTAGTTGGAGCGGTGAGGAGGTGATTAGGTACTGAGCCTAAATTACTTTGGGTATTTTAGAAAAAATAATTAAAACATAATATTAATAATAATGTTCCTCACACGAAAGACAGAAAAAGAAGGTTTCAAATCTGACACCAGTTTCATAGAGCTTAGATAACGACTAAACAGGTTAAAGCCTGAGTCAGAAAACGTAGTCGCACTTTGGCGAATTGTGACATAATTCGCTTCCAGAAGAATGAACTTGCAATTACCATATACATTATTAAATGTTGTAAAGTTGCCTGCAGTGAACAGATTTTAAAAAGAGCAATAGTAATGGCATAGCTTCAACTAGCGAACACTTTCAAATATAAAAATTAAATACCGAAATACCAAATAACGTAATTCGAGGCACAGAGCCTTATCAAACAGTATTTGCCTATAGTAGTTGGTACATCTCTTTAGAAACAGTGGTAGTTCCAGGGAAACAGTAGTGACAGCTTAGAATTAAATTGCCGTTTTCTATAACTAACGACAAGTAATAATTACCATTGACCACCTTAGAGCACGACGAATTAAAACATTGACTAGTTTATAACGCGACAAATTAAAACCTATTTTAGTTAACCAAAGAGCCTGACTCCAAAGAATAACACACAGGTACAAGCCTCACTGTCAAGTGGTTTTTAACGAAACAACAGCCTTCAAGGCGGCCTTCACAATGGGTTAACACAAAAGAATATTTGTGTTGAAATATAGATTTGTTACCACAAGCAACCACCATAACTAAAACATGAGGAATGGCACTTACGCATTGTTTACGTGCAATAGCTACTGGTTTGAATGTTAAAAAAACACGACCGACTTGAGGTCACAGCGCTGTTCAAACGCTGACATGAGCATAAACGTAACTCGGCTATCTGATGTAATCAGAGTCCGGGAACAGTGCAGGTAGTACAAAAATTCTCGCCGCTTTCTGGAGGACTCGGCAAAAGAAAACCGTCAACACGTAACTTAGCTCTCTAGCCTAGCTAGAAATAATATGGTGGCGATAGGATACCAAAGTAAGAGTACTTGACAGTGTCAGCAATTCACTGCAGGCTACACTAGAGTTCGCTCCACAGAATTCCAAAATAGCACACAGCTTCCTGATCTGTTGTTCATTATGCTAGTAGAGCACTTAGAGATACTTTCGTCTATCAGTGGCAAGCCGGGCCACGCCACTACACAGGCAACAGCCACCTTCTAGACACGCTACAGCCACTACCCCAGCGCCTGGCGTCGACGTCCGAGTCATTCGCGGCACCTCGCTGTGATCCACCATATACCCCAAAGCGCTGCTCCCAAAGCAATGCTCACGAGCCCAAAGAATCTCACACTTGCTTCTCAAGAAACCCCATGACAGAGAAAGTTTCGACAGAACTATTGAATCATCCAATAACCTAGAAAGCGCAGAAATACCATTGCAAATGAATTTCATGAAAGCAAGCCGGACGGATCACAAGTCAAGCGATGCTGAGGAAGTTAGATGAGGAAATCAAACACTAAAAGTAATGGATAAGTTCTTCTCCGTACGCAGCAAAATATCTGACGATGGCTGAAGAACAGAGTACCTTAAACATAGATTGACAATACTAAGAATTCTGTTTTCGAAAAATGAATAAATAAATAGTATTTGTTAAAAACAGTCTTGGTTGCAGTTTTAGTTTTTTAGTTTTCAACTACGCGTTTCGTCTTATTTAGGCATCTTTAGGTTATCTACATAGAAAACAGAACAAATACATTTATTTAAGAATCTCGATCGCATTGCGCAGACCTGGATAACCTAAAAGTATGTATAAACAGATCAAATTAATTTGGTATGCCACATATAAATGCCACATATAAATTGGAAGAATAAATAAATGTTTTTTTAATACTGGATATAAATTTAAATGTTCAAAAGTCCTTTCTAAAATTAATTCATGTGTAATTTTGTATGAAAGAAAAATGTGGACGATACACTCATCAGAGTGAGTACAACTTTTGAAATACGCTGATGCAGAAAAATGGATGTATATTAGATGGGCATATCGGATAAGAAATCAAGTCGGAGTCAGTAAAACAAGGAAAAAATAAATTTATGACACTACTTAACTAAAAGAAGATATCGATTGCTTGGACACTATCTGAAGTATGAAAGAATTACCTGCTTCATAATGGTTAGAAGTTGTGAGAAAGGGTTAAAAATTGTGAAGGGAGACCTAGATGGTTCTAATAATATACAGAAGTGGTGAGCAAGAGTTAAAAATTATCGGATACCACGATGGTTCAAATGGTTGTAGATTGCAGCAAATATGCATCGATTGCACTGGATAGACTAACGCGGAGAGAAGCATGAAAACATATGAAGACTTGAACAAACACAGCATTATTTCTCTGTAAATTATTTATATGATCTCTCACGGTCCCCATCCCCTCTCCCCCCCTGCCACCAACCTGCGCATAAAACATTAGGTGGTCTAACAATACCACCACTTGCAATCAGATTAATAATGTTGCTCACGCAGCATATGTTCGCTTTATTGGGCAACAACAAAGTTATTGGCTGTGAATGGTATCGTCAGAATGGAAATAATGAAGTCACTGTAAAAAAGTCATTAATTTTGGTACTTATCTTGAATGTATTCCCACGTAGATTTCGTCGACGTTGTTATGGCTCATCTTGTTGATTCTAGGGTGATTCAACTTTGACTGCTACAAGTCCAGATCTGTATTTTAGCAAAATTTGAAGACCTAACAAATGCGTTTTTCAGGAAATTCTTAATGATCAAACAATCCCAGATCAGAACAATGGTATGGCAGAAATAATTTTTGATTTGGTGTTCACGATCCTCATTTATATTAAACTTCTTGTAAATTCACATATACTTCTTCTTAATTGGCACATCATCAAGAAATTGGTTTTGTATCAATCATCATATATTTAATTTCCACTTTAACCAAACACAAGACCTGACTGTTCTTTTACAAAGCGAAATAACAACTTCACTTCTGCAAAGTGAGACAAAGACTGCTCTGTGCGCATTCGCGCCAAAACGGTTACAAGTTAGTCAAAGATTATGACAGTCTCACAGAAATGAATACACACAAGAACAATATCACTGTAATATGTCGATACATCGGAGTACCTATACATTAATAAAACCAAATGTGAATATTGTCACAAAAATATGTCTGTTACTTCGCAGAAAAGTAGTACGATATTACTGGTATCGAGAACTGGGGTTGGAGTGCCGTAATGGTCACGTAATTAAAGAATCATTGCAGTGGGAACCCCATTGTCACATTTCCATCTCCCTTGCATTGTACTGACAAACACACTCTCGATTAAGCGACTCTACAACGATCATACGCGTTATAAAGAAAAGTTCTACTGTCGCAAGTACAGATTATTTGTTGATTGTATGCTCAAGAACGCAGCATCCAAATTAACAATGAAGGTTCGTACCTTATCTTGAATCACACTATCACAAAATTTCTTGCTATACAGTAGGGAAGAAGGAAATATAGGCCGCTGTTGTCAGAAATAGCTGCCTAAAACATTTTCCGGTAGAAATAGGCATGCACCGTATTAAATAATTATTTTTGACTCTTTATTTCGACACAATTAACTAGCGATATTCATGCTCACGCTCAGGAAACAGAGAGAAAAAAATGAATACAAGTAGGAACAACGGAAAAATGTCAATGATGACTCAATAAATGCTTTTTATGACCAATGCTTGAATGACGTAAATTTTGCAAGTAAAGCCCCTGGATGAAAATGGCATTTGTGGAAAATGGCATCTGTTGATAGCAAGAAAATATGATATACCTGAGTGTGTGTTACTTAGGAAGAAAATATCTTCGGACTTCCAAAACGTAACAATTGGAAAGTAACGTCTGAGTGTCAAACACAACATTTACGTTGGTAGTATGATGGCGGAAGTACCACTCGTATAGAGGTCAGTCGGCTCCCAGCCGTGTTTTGAAGCGGACGTGCGCGGGGCTCTGTACGGCTCTCATCCAGCGGGTCGTTGTTTATGCGCGCAGGTAGTGGTATTGCAGTGTAAATATATCACCTCGAACGACGATGGCGCTTTCTTATGGAAAGGTCACGATTAAATAACGCTCAATTCTCAGGACGTACGGCATAAGGCATACGAAGTAGAGAGTTTCCTGCATGAAGTAATGTACGTCGATCCACAGAAACTTATCGATACACATCTTTCGATCGTCTCCAGCACACTTTACCTGAAACTTGTCGGCGAAAGTGCGTGTGAACGACTTCTTCGCCGTTCCACCGATGGATATCGTTTCCACCACTCGGATGGAAACGTGGATGGAGTAACTGTCTACCATGCAGGACTCGGCGTTCGGAACATACGAATCTTCAAGCTGCCGATTGAAGTTCCGGCCACGCTTGTGGTAAACGCGCTACGGTCTTACAGGGAAGTACTAAGAGAAAGAGCGACCACGTCTGCATCCCAGCCGTGTAAGGAAGGAGAGCATCAGCAAATCGGTTAGAGTTCGGACACGGAGATGCGGGAGGTGCCTACTGTTTGCAGTGATCCACAGGACGCGGTCATGTGTTCCCGCAAGCAGAAGTCGCCCAAGCGACGAAAGAAGAGATGGATGTCTGCAGAAAATGATTCGTGAAATGATGACAAGTTGCAGGAGGCTGAGGAAAATCCATCTGCTGCCAGGGCTGTGGACCTCACACCGACGGTTCCTAGTTGGCTGCTGGAAACGTCCGCACAATGACAAAGCCAAGTTGACGACGCTCAGCTCACCGACGCGCCCTCTGGTGATTTTGCCGCCAAGACATCGGATGAAGTCATGCGTCGCCTAACGTGCCACACCTCCAGCTTGGTGATTGGGCGTCCGAGGTGGAGATGGGAAGAATGAAATCAGACTCGAGCGACAACCAGATGACGCGGCCGGCCGTATGAGTCTGGCGACATACCATCTGACTTTCGGAAAACCATCATCCACACAATTCCGAAGACGGCAAGAGCTGACAAGTGCGAGAATTGTCGTACAATCAACTTAACAGCTCGTGCATCCAAGTTGCTGAGAAGAATAATACACAGAAGAACGGAAAAGAAATCTGAAGATGCACTAGGTAACGATCAGTTTGGCTTTAGGAAAAGTAAAGGCACGAAAGAGGTTATTCTGACGATGCGGCTGATAATGGAAGCAAGACTAAATAAAAATCAACACACGTTCACAGGATTTGTCGACCTGGAAAAAGCGTTCCACAATGTAATATGGTGCAGGATGTTCGAAATTCTGAGAAACGTAAGGGTAAGCTATAGGGAGAGGCGGGTCATATACAATACGTACAACAGTCAAGAGGGAATAATAAGAACGGATTACCAAGCAAGAGGTGCTCGTATTAACAAGGGTGTAACACAAGGATGTAGCCTTTCTCCCCTATTGTTCAATCTGTACATCTATATCAATGATACGATTCGATGATGACATTGCTATAATGTGTGACAGTGAAGAAGAATTACATGATCGGCTGGACGGAATGAACAGTCTAATGATTACAAAGTATGGATTGAGAGTAAATCGAAGAAAGATGAAGATAATGAGAAGCAGTAGAAATGAGAACAGCGACAAACTTAAAATCAGGATGAAGTTAAGGAATTCTGCTACCTAGGCAGTAAAATAACCAAATGACGGACGGAGCAAGAAGGATATCAAAAGCAGACTAGCTACGGCAGATAAGGCGTTCCTGGCCAAGAGAAGTTTACTAATATCAAATATCGGCCTTAATTTGAGGAAGACATTTCTGAGAATGTACATCTGGAGTACAGCATTGTATGGTAGTGAAACCGCAACAGAGGAGAATCGAAGCATTTCAGATGTGGTACTACAGACGAATGTTGAAAATTAGGTGGACTGATCAGGTAAGGAGTGAGGAAGTTCTACGCAGAATCGGAGAGGAAAGGAAATAGTGGAACACACGGATAAGGAGAATGGACAGGATGATAGTACATCTGTTAATTCATGAGCGAATGACTTCCATGGTACTAGTGGGAGCTGTAGAGGGCAAAAACTGTAGAGGAAGACAGAGACTGGAACACATGCAGCAAATAATTGAGGGCGTAGGTTGCGAGTAGTACTCGGAGATGAAAAGGTTAGCACAGGAAAGGAATTCGTAGCGGGCCGCATCAAACCAGCCAGAAGACTGATGACAAAAAAAAGTATGATGGTTGAATAATCCCTTGATGTTTTTGTATCTCTGTTGTAACACTATCATATCAGGAAAAACTGGAGATACAGATATAGTTATCTCGATTTATATTTACAGATACTCATTCCGCAACGAATGCTTACAAAGCATTTGATAACAGTATTCTCACTGCTCGTTTCAATATGTGTCGTCATCGTAAGGAAGTTATTCAAAAGTGTCGTCATTTGCTAGTCTGCCAGGATAGCTTTCAGAAACTATCAGACGCTGCTATGAATTACTGAATTACTTTAGAATATTCGTGTCACAATGGTGACACAATTGGCGTTATGTATAAGCTCTTATACGTTTTCAATTTTATCGCCCATACTTTCTTACATTATTTAACTTGCGGATACTTGATGCTTCAGTATGCACCCAGTTAACCGATGTCTCGTTTTATCTAGTTGGACCATAAATGTACTTTCTCAGGGTTAGGTACAGTATCTTCTTATTACCTATAGGTTTCTTCTATTAACTGAACTGTTCATCGTCGTTTTCATTTGTTTACAAGATTATACTCCAGATGAACACTTCCAGAAAAGACATCATAACACAGATTCACATTCCATGCCACTTCCATTCAGAAACTCTTTAAGTGTTATTGGCAGTCTACTTTGTATATTCTCTCCACTTCGGCCACCGTCAGTAATTTTGGTGAGCAAACAAAACACCCCATATTTTAATTTTAGTACCTCACTTCTCAGTCTGATTCACCCACAGGTCCTGCTTTAATTACGCTAGTTTCTGCTAGTCTTAAGCCGGATTATCCTAGAAACAGGAATTTTTCTCTGCGTTTTGCGTCGTTTTACATTGCACACTTGTGGTTTCTTAGAAGATGAAATCAGAAGCGCATTGCCTATTTAATTCACACGTGGTGTCTAGGAAGAGATTTCAAACGAAGTGTTATGGTTCAAATCAAATGGCTCTGAGCACTATGGGATTCAACTTCTGAGGTCATCAGTCCCCTAGAGCTTAGAACTACTTAAACCTAACTAACCTAATTACATCACACACATCCATGCCCGAAGCAGGATTCGAACCTGCGACCGTAGCGAAAGTGTTATGGCTTTAACCAAAGTGTTAACGTACTGTACAGTATTGATGGATGGTCTGGAAATAAAAGAAAGTCCTGGGTTTTCTGATGAGTAAGCATACAATGAATGATGGAAAAGTGGATTCCTCCAGAATTAGGCAAGGCAAAGAGAAAGATCAATAATATGTTGCTGACAACGCGTAACTTTACAGTTCATGTTCCTAGGCACCGAGACGTCCTTATAGCTTTCTCGTGTCCTTTGTAACCATCCTGCCCACGAACTGAACTTGACTTGTAGCGAATGCTTTATTAGAAAGCATGAGATTTGTCCAGAACCAGTCGGCCTGTCACTCCTGAAGCGTATTGCGCTCTGTGACGAAACAGTTTCACTATTTTCAGCAGTGAAGGGGGAAGACGCACTCTGCTGGGCGCATTGCGTGCTGAGCTGAGGAAAATTCTTGCATCTAGGAAAACTCGGCTTTAGCTGCTCGTGCAGCACAACGCGCAGCGCGCTAGCTTGCAATACAGGGAGGTGGTCCAGACCACAACAGAATTCGCGAGGGGGTTAGCGACTATGGCTGGCCACTCCGTGTGTGGTGTTTGGGTTGTTTCTCACGCTCATTTAGGCATCTTCTGGACTGATACCCAACTTCCGCCTCAGAAAATGCGATGCACAAACAGTTGAAATACGGCCGCACGCAGAACAAAGTTTGAACAATTCAGAGACAGGGGGCACAACCGACTTTCCTCCTTCCTGACGGCTGCGTCGACAGGAAGAGTGTTAGTCCGCTAAGTTAAATACACTATTAGACAAAAGAAAGACACTCCACCAACCAATTATCCGAATGGGACGGAAATCGGTAGGTGTGATGTACATGTGGGACCACGGCCTTGCCGCAGTGGATACACCGGTTCCCGTGAGATCACCGAAGTTAAGCGCTGTCGAGCATGGTCGGCACTTGGATGGGTGACCATCCGGGCCGCCATGCGCTGTTGCCATTTTTCTGGGTGCACTCAGCCTCGTGATGCCAATTGAGGAGCTACTCGACTGAATAGTAGCGGCTTCGGTCAAGAATACCATCATAACAACCAGGAGAGCACTGTGCTGACCCCACGCCCCTCCTATCTGCATCCTCCACTGAGGATGACGCGGCGGTCGGATGGTCCCGGTAGGCCACTCGTGGCCTGAAGACGGAGGGAGTGTGATGTACATGTACTGGCAAACAAATTAAAATCTCACAAAAATTGTATTAGCTGTTCAAGACAAAAAACTTCACAAACTGAACTGTGGCCCTATTCCAATCAGTTATTCGGCTTATCACTCACTGATAGAGTTGCTGGATGTCCTCCAGAGACACATCGTGCCAGATTCTATCCAACTGGCGCGTTAGATCGTCAAAATCCCGAGTAGTTTGGAGAGTCGTGCCCATAATGATCCCAACGTTTTCAGCTGGGGGAGAGATACGGTGAACTTACTAGCCAAGGCAGTGTTCGGCAAGCAGAAAGACAAGCAACAGAGACGTGTGCGGTCTGGTACTATCTCGTTGATATGTAAGCCCCGGATAGCTTCCCATGAAGCTCAGATAGACGGGGTGTAGAATATCATCGACCCAACGCTGCGCTGTAAGTTTGCTATGCATGAGTGAAACGGAATGGCACCCCAGGCCATGACTCCTGTTTGTCGCGTCTTATGACGGGTGAGAGTCAGGTTCATATAACACTGCTGTCTGGGGCGTCTCCAGATACTTCTTCGCTGGTCGTCGGGACATTTGGAAACGGGACTCATTACTGGAGACAGTCCCATACCAGTCAACGAAATTCCAGGCAGAACATGCCCGACACCACTGCAAATGGGCTAGCTAGTGGACAGATATCATTGGTGAGCTTAGCCACTTTTCTGTGAACCTCCACTTAATGGTCCTTGTGGTCAGTGAAGCATCAGTTGCATGGCAGATCGATGATAGTGATAAATCCAGCGCTATGAGAGCCTCTCTGACGATTGCTCGGTCCCCACGATCTGTTATGTCTCTAGGACGACAGTTCCCCTTTTGACATTTTGTGCACACGTGGTTCACCCATTCCAGTCAACATCGTCGAATAGTGGCATCGCTCCCATTCAAATGTCGAGCTTTAATCCAAGCGACTATTCTGAGTGCAGCTACACGTCCCCTCTCGAATGCTGACATTTTTTGTTTTTATTTTTATTTTACAGGTCTGGTTCCATAGGACCAAGTTGAGGAGCAAGTCTCCAAGGTCATCTACATACATTGTTCACGCACCTGTCTGCGATACATTGTTACTGTCTAACTACGTACACGGAACAAACTCGCTAATACGTTATGCTCTGGTAGAATGTTACCGTCTTCAGACCATTTACACCAAGATAGTAGGTGGCTGTGGTGAATGGAACAGGTGTTGTGACTCTACGAACGTCAGCAGTTCCGTTCACCGCCACCACCTACTATGACCAAAAGCGCTAGCCATGGCAAATGCTGCTGTGCATTTTTGAAGTAGTTTATCCAAACTACTGATTTTCTTCACGAGAAATGTCTTTAAAAAGTGCTGAAGAAGTATCCATCAGTACAACTAGATAATTGGTATCCGTGGACCATGGGACCCAGACGTCAGCAACGGTGATGTTATGGTGGAGGTTTTGGCGACATTGAAGGGAATCAGTGTGCTCGGGTTAATGTGACAGCGAGTCTGTTAACTTATTTTTTCTTTTCAAGGCACTCCCCACACCATTCGACTGCTCTTCCTAGTTATTTTCCACCTCTAAGAAAATCACAATGTCATCGGCGAACTTCAAAGTGTTAAATTCTTCTACATGAATTTTAATTCGTTTGCCTTATTTTAATGATGTGACAGTTACTTCATGCCGCGGATAGAGGCAACATGTCACGCATCGCGCGGCCCCTCCCGCCGGAGGTTCGAGTCCTCCCGCGGGCATGGGTGTGTGTTTTGTTGTCCTTAGCGTAAGTTAATTCAAATTAGTTTATGTAGTGTGTAAGTCGAAGGACCGATCACCTCAGCAGTTTGGTCCCTTAGGAATTCACACACTCACACACACACACACACACACACACACACACACACACACACACACACACACATACAGTTATTTCACCATTGTAGGAGAATGCGATAGCAAAATCAGAGAAAATGAAACACATATCACAGATAAGGGTGCCCGAACAGTCGCATCAGTGCACAGTGCCTCCAGCCTGTGGCAACGCATTCGTCTTTTCTCGAATGAAAACTATCGTAAATGTACCGAATGACATACTGCGATAAGCTACCATGAGGATCTTGCACCTTATTTGCAGTTCGGCAATTGTTCGTGCCGGCTTTGGAAAATGAGTAAGTTCCTCTTTCACCATATCCCATATACGTTTTCAATTGGCAAGAGATGTTGTGATTTTGCTGCACACCTGAGAACCTGTATTGTAATGCTGTAAAAGCACATCAGCTTCCTTTCCAAGGAATTGTAATCCTTTCCAAGGAATTGTAATGGCACAGAGATAACAGCCTGTGATGTAATTTTTTTTTTAAAATTTTTTTTTTTTACTGCACGTTGAAGGTGTGGCAGTGGAACTTGTAGTCCCACCACCCTCTGACGGTGGAAGTTCAAGGTTGCTGAGAAGATGGGACACAACTGCAGAGCTACTCGCAACAGGGACATCATGAAATGAGTGGACGTGTTGAAACACCCATAATTAGTGACTGTACCAGGCCTACCATTAAACATGGTCCGTAACTGAGTCCTTGAGGATGGTAAGAGCGACAGGGTGGCTGTGCCAGTGCTGGGCAATCATTCTACCAATGTGTTGCAATCCATTGACTGTATCGTGCAGGGTATCCACTTCGTTGTAGAGAAGCCTCACTTCCTCTCGAACGAACGTCTGGACTCCTCATGTAGGGTAACAATCTTCATGAGTGGAGCGGCATGTAGGCTCCACCAAAGCACCTTACTCTGCAGGCGCTGGAGAGGCCTGCAGAGGAGCCATAGGTGAGGAAAGGGTGGACAACCTGGACAACCATCTGGTACAGTCGGAGATTGGCTCCTAGAGTCAGCTCCCTGCTGCTGAAGAGCGGGTACAATGCTTTTATCAGCTTCTGCCAAATTTGGGTGACGTATTCTGCATGTCGATGGGAGAGCAGTTTTTTATCCTTCAGGACACCTAGATAATTGGTATCCGTGGACCATGGGACCCAGACGTCAGCAAAAGTGATGTTATGGTGGAGGTTTTGGCGACACTGAAGGGAACCTGTGTGCTCAGGTTAATTTAACCAAATGTGACTGCGAGTCTTATATGATATCGTCCCACTCCATGAAACCTGGGGGAGGAACTTGTGTGTCGTGGGGGAATGCACTCAAGAGCAAGGCATGCACCAGGTAAACGCCGTACAGGTGTACATCTGATTCACGTATAGACAGAAACTCAGAAACTCGTCACTGACAATGGAACACCATTCCACTCCCCCCCCCCCCCCCCCCCCCAGCCGGATGCCGGATCTTTGAGGAGGCCAGGGTACCCATGCTTGGCGTGTCATGAAGTCAGTAGTAGGGTCACCAGAGTGCAGGTGATTGTTAGTGCTGCTGCCAGTAGGTACTTCCCCGGGCAACATGTCACCAGAATGTTTCCCTGCTTGGTTCTTGGTCAGCCTGTGCTACCGTCGCAATACGATGATCTTGTAGTGCGCCTGTACTAAACAGACATCCAGAAGATGATCGACATATTTGGGAACATCCTACAGACAACTGCTGGAAGCTGCGACAGACATTCGATACACTGTGCCCAACATGTACAGCAACCCTTTGATAAGCCTGTCCATCAACCTGCGTGGCCACAGTGCGACCCCATTCAGATGGCTCATTTTGTCCAACAGGACTATATGTACTCATCAGGAGTACACAGTAGTATCCTAGAATGGATTTTGAAAATACTGGCCTGCCGGGGTGGCCGAGCGGTTCTGGGCGCTACAGTCTAGAATCCTGCCTCAGGCATGGATGTGTGCGATGTCCTTAGGTTAGTTAGGTTTAATTAGTTCTAAGTTCTACGGGACTGATGACCTCAGCAGTTAAGTCCCATAGGGCACAGAGCCATTTGAACCATTTTGAAAACACTGTTCACCTCTAAACACAGCATAGTTACTACTTGCTCTGTCGAAGCAGATCTCCTGGCGCCATCTGATGGCCAATGACCATGACAAACGAATCAGTAACACTACAAGCCCTCATTATGCATCTATGATACCATCATCTCTCTAAAGACAGTTGTTGATGGTGATGAATCTTTTTTTTTTCTGGCAGACTGTCATCTACTATTTTAAAAGCCTACAGTCTTCTTAATCCACACATATTATAGAATATTGATCTATCTCTGTGTGTTTTTTTTCTCCTCAACCACTTGACCGACTACAGCCAAACTTGATACACATATCCCTTACTGTCAATAGCTGCGAGAGTAATAGGCACCTACCCATCATAGATCAGGAGATATGACGTCAGTAACAACGAAATGTAAATAACTACTGCATCATGTATGACGTCTAAATTTATTACTTTTGTATTCGCAGTACTTTTAACAGACTGTATCCACAGCTGCCGCTAAATTCACATACATAATTATGTCATCGTACCACACAAAGCTGAGGAAATACGACATCATAAACACTGTTGTGCATGATAAACTGCACATTGTATATGATGTATAAATTTATTACTTCTTTGCTACTGATTCTATTCGCAACACATTTTGCAGACCTAAGCACTTATGCTGCCGAATGTAACTACGAATGTGTATCATTACATGACACATATATCATGATATACGACGTCATGAACACTGAGAGGGGTGAAAATGTCGTACCGCACATGAAGTTTTAACACAGTTATTCTTCACTACTAAGAATGTCCTAGAGTCAAGTCACCTTAAGAAAATCCCAGACACCAGGCAGCCTCTGTCAGAATCCAACTGCGATGCACGAACGGCTGTCTGTAGAGTTATGTAGAGGCCTTGACATAGAGACGTTTACAGAATCATATGATAAACAAACAAAGCAATTCCGGCAGTCATACAGAAAGCCTGTTGTTTCCTAACTTAGTTACTGCACTTATACAGGGTGAAAAGTATTTAAACCGACAAACTCTGGGAGGTTGTAGGGGACATCAAAAGAAATATTTTTCCCGATTGTCATTTTCTCCTATGAGGAGTATTTAAGCCAGCAGAGGAAGATTTCTCTGGCGGCAAATTAATTAAACCAACAAATACTTTTCCATTTTCTTATGACCAAGAGACAACACATTACCACAACCCAATTTCAGTTACAGCAGATTTTCAAAAATGCCTCCATTGTCACGTAAACAAAGGTTACACCGTCGGATCATGTTCTGTCTAACAAGGGCAAAAACCCCAGGAGTATCCTGAATTGCTCCTGCTGCTGCTACTATCTGGGCAACTAGATACTCTTCTGATGCAACAGGAGTTGCGTAAACAAGGTTGCACATCTCTCCCCAAAAAAAGGTCCAGAGGGGACATATCTGGGGATCGAGCAAGCCATGGTAGAGGACCACCTCTCCAAATCCATGTTTCTAGGAACCGTCGGTCCAGGAATCGACGCACACGACGACTGAAATGTGCAGGCGCCCCGTCATGTTGGAACCACATGCGTTGTCTTGTAGGGAGCGGGACGTCTTCCAGCAATTCTGGCAATGCTCTGGCGAGAAAATTGTAATGGTACCTGCCACGTAATGGCCTAGGTAGCAGATACGGCCCAAGTAAACAGTACCCATCAACTTCGACCCACACACTAACGAAGAACCGCACTTGATGAGCGCTAGTAACTGTGGCATGTGGGTTATCCTCACTCCAAACAGGCGAATTGTGCATGTTGAAGACTCCATCACACCCGAACATTGCTTCATCGGTAAACAACACAGAGGATGGAAATGTAGGATGCATTTCACACTGTTCCAGGTACCACTGCGAAAACTCTGCTCTGGGTGGATAATCAACTGGTTCCAGGTTGTGGACACGCTGTAAGTGAAATGGACGTAACAATTGCTCCCAAAGGACTGTTCTCACATTCGCCTGATTCGTCCCCATGTTACGTGCAATTGCACGAGTGCTGATTGTAGGATCCCGCTCCACATGCTACAAGACAGCTTCCTCACATTGCAGCGGTCTTACCGTGCGACGGCTTCCCTGTCCAGGTAATCTGCTAAATTACCCGGTCTCATGCAGACGTTGGTACACAGCAGCAAAGGTCATATGATGCGGGATACGGCGATTAGGATATTGCTGTTGATAAACCAGCTGTGCAACTCGTCCGTTGTGATGCGCTACGTAGTACGCACCAACCATATCAGTGTAATCACGCCAGGTGTATAGTTCCATTAGTAAACAGAGATAATGCACTACTACACTGGTGGACAGCAGTTGCCTACAACTGAAGAGCGTAATACTCCCTCTAACAACTGAAGAGCGTAATACGGCCTCCACCTGTTTAAATAATCCTCATAGGAAAAAATTACATTAGGGAAAAATATTTGTTTTGATGTCCCATACAACCTCCCAGAGATTGTCGGTTTAAATACTTTTCACCCTGTATATTTGTACACTGTGCATATTTTTGAACTATTGTCTCATAGTTTCAAAGGCGGTTTCACGAATTCACGGTAAAGATGTATTTTTTTTACTGCACTAAAAATTAAGTTAACCTCTTGTTTCATTTCTAATAGAAAATTGGGGAATTGGCCACCTGCGCGATGTTATTAAAGTGATAGCAGCTAGATGATTTAGTTGTCAATATTAGTTGTTACTGCAACTATATCATCTAGTTGTTATTACATTATATTGCTATCGAAGCCATTACAATTTATAACAGACATTACAAACTGCTGTGTCGTCCTCAAATGACGGTTTTGAGTCTCACGAGTGACAAAATTTGAGCTCTCACGCATCGTGGAGAGCCGCGCACCAGGGTACGCGGCAGGACAATATGTGGTCGGCTTCTGGGGCTGGCGCGACCGCACGGTGGTTACCTTGGCAGACACCGGCAGCGACATCCTGCCGCCGATGCTGGTGCCGGACTACGGGGACCTACCCATGTCGCTATCGTTGGGGGTGTTTGGCATGACAGGAGCCACCGCCTACTTCGGACTGCTCGACATCTGCGACCCTAAGCCTGGAGAGACCCTGGTCGTCAGTGGCGCAGCAGGCGCTGTAGGGTCGATAGTCGGGCAGATAGCTCGCATCAAGGGCTGCAAGGTCATCGGCATCGCTGGCTCCGACGCAAAGGTAATCCCGCAACTACCCACGCTCACTCGTCCACTGTCTCTTCCTGCCTGAAGGGCGTTTCACGATGAGGGGATTAGAAATTAGATTAGATTAGATTAGTACTTGTTCCATAGATCATGGATGCAACACTTCGTAATGATGTGGCACGTGTCAGGTTAATAAAAGGTGTCCATACAAGATATTACATTACACAAAATATTACATGACACTCAATATTTTTTTTTTTTTTGGTTGTGGTTGGGAAATTACCCACTTACTATATCCAAAAACTCATCTAATAAGTAGAAGGAGTTGCCATTAAGAAATTCTTTTAATTTCCTTTTAAATGCTATATGGCTATCTGTTAGACTTTTGATGCTATTAGGTAAGTGACCAAAGACTTTTACAGCATCATAATTTACCCCCTTCTGAGCCAAAGTTACATTTAACCTTGAGTAGCGAAGATCATCCTTTCACCTAGTGTTGTAGCCATGTACACTGCTATTACTTTTGAATTCGTTCGGATTGTTAATTAAAAATTCCATAAGCTTACAAAACGCTTGTTCGTCCGATTCTTGAGTATTGCTCATCAGTATGGGACCCTTACCAGGTTGGATTCATAGAAGAGATAGACATGATCCAGCGAAAAGCAGCGCGATTCGTTATGGGGACATTTAGTCAGCGCGAGAGCGTTACGGAGATGCTGAACAAGCTCCAGTGGCGGACACTTCAAGAAAGGCGTTACACAATACGGAGAGGTTTATTATCGAAATTACGAGAGAGCACATTCCGGGAAGAGATGGGCAACATATTACTACCGCCCACATATATCTCGCATAATGATCACAACGAAAAGATCCGAGAAATTAGAGCAAATACGGAGACTTACAAGCAGTCGTTCTTCCCACGCACAATTCGTGAATGGAACAGGGAAGGGGGGATCAGATAGTGGTACAATAACTACCCTCCGCCACACACCGTAAGGTGGCTGGCGGGGTATAGATGTAGATATATATTGTGACGTTACAGTGAAGATCTTTAGCTCTTTAAATAAGTGTCTGCAGGATGATCTTGGATGAGCTCCAGCAATTATTCTGATTACATGCTTTTGTGCAATGAACACTCTTTTACTCAATGATGAGCTACCCCAGAAAATAATGCCATACGAAAGCAGAGAAGGAAAATAGGCATGGTAAGCTAATTTACCCAGATGTATATCGCCAAAATTTGCAATGACCCTAATAACATAAGTAGCTGAACTGAATCTGGCCACGGTGGCCGTGCGGTTCTGGTGCTGCAGTCCGGAACCGCGGGACTGCTACGGTCGCAGGTTCGAATCCTGCCTCGGGCTTGGGTGTGTGTGATGTCCTTAGGTTAGTTAGATTTAAGTAGTTCTAAGTTCTAGGGGACTTATGACCTAAGATGTTGAGTCCCATAGTGCTCAGAGCCATTTGAACCATTTTTTGAGCTGAACTCAAACGTTTCAGCAGATCCTCAGTGTGTTTTTTCCAGTTCAACCCCTCATCAATGCATATACCTAGAAATTTTGAATATTCTACCTTAGCTACCGATTTCTGGTCGAAGTCTATATTTATTAATGGTGTCATTCCATTTACAGTGTGGAACTGTATATACTGTGTTTTGTCAAAGTTTAATGAGAGCCCATTTGCAGAGAACCAATTAATGATTTTCTGAAAAACATCGTTTACAATTTCACCAGTTAATTTTTGTCTGTTGGGTGTGATAGCTGTACTTGTATCATTGGCAAAAAGTACCAGCTTTGCATCTTTGTGGATATAGAATGGCAAGTCATTAATATATATTAAGAACAGCAGAGGACCCAAGACCGAACCTTGTGCACCACATTCTTGATTGTTCCCCAGTTTGAGAAATCACCAGTTTTTTGCATATCATATGAACTGATTATTTGAAAATTCTGCACTCTTCCAGCTAGGTATGATTTCAACCATTTGAGCACTGTCCCATTCATACCACACTACTTGACCTTATCTAGAAGTATTCCATGATTTACACTATCAAAAGATTGATAGATCACAAAAAATTCCAACAGGTGACTTCCGGTTACTCAGAGCATTTAATATTTCATTAGTAAAAGTATATATAGCATTTTCCGTTGAAAACCCCTTCTGGAAACCAAACTGACATTTTGTTAAACTTTATTTTTGCAGAGGTGTGAAGCTACTCTACAATACATTACTTTTTCAAGAATTTGGTTTATATTTTTTACTGTTTTGATTGTTGTTTGCTGCCGTTCACAAGTGACATGCCATCTAATTACTAAGCCATGTTGCGTTTTCACAACATGAAATTGTACATACTTAGAACATTATGCTTATTTGATTCATCTTTATTTTAATAAAATTTAGCCATCTTGCAGCTCTAAAAACTTGTAAACTTAAAACCAATTGGTGTTGTTTTGGTCTCCAGTCCACAGGCTGGTTTGATGCAGGTCTCCATTCTACTCTATCCTCTGCAAGCTTCTTCATCTCCCAGTACCTACTACAACCTACATCTTTCTGAAACTGCTTAGTGTATTCATCTCTTGGTCTTCCTCTACGATTTTTTACCCTCCACGCTGCCTTCCAATGCTAAATTGGTGATCCCTTGATGCCTCAGAACATCTCCTACCAACGGATCCCTTCTTCTAGTCAAGTTGTGCCACAAATTTCTCTTCTCTCCAATTCGATTCAATACCTCCTCGTTAGTTATGTGATTTACCCATCTAATCTTCAGCACTCATCTGTAGCACCACATTTCGAAAGCTTCTATTCTCTTCTTGTCTAAACTAATTATCGTCCATGTTTCACTTCCATACATGGCTACACTCCATACAAATACTTTCAGAAACCACTTCCTGACATTTAAATCTATACTCGATGTTAACAAATGTCTCTTCTTCATAAATACTTTCCTTGCCATGGCCAGTCTACATTTTATATCCTCTCTACTTCGACCATCATCAGTTATTTTGCTCCCCAAATAGCAAAACTCCTTTACTACTTTAAGTGTTTCATTTCCTAATCTAATTCCGTCAGCATCACCAGATTTAATTCAACTACATTCCATTATTCTCGTTTTGCTTTTGTTGATGTCCATCTTATATCCTCCTTTCGAGACACTGTCCATTCCGTTCAGATGCTCTTCCAGGTCCTTTGCTGTCTCTGACAGAATTACAATGTCAGCGGCGAACCTCAAAGTTTTTATTTCTTCTCCACGGATTTTAATTCCAACTCCGAATTTTTCTTTTGTTTCCTTTACTGCTCACTCAATATACAGATGGAATAACATTGGGGATAGACTACAAACATGTCTCACTCCCTTCTCAACCACTGATTCCTTTCGCTCCCTGTATTTGAACCCTCCCACCTTCAGAATTTGAAAGAGAGTATTCCAGTCAACATTGTCAATAGCTTTCGATAAGGCTACAAATGCTATAAACGTAAGTTTGCCTTTTCTTAATCTATGACAAGTCGTAGGGTCAGTATTGCCTCACGTGTTCCAACATCTCTACGGAATCCAAACTGATCTTCTCCGAGGTCGGCTTCTACCAGTTTTTCCGTTCCGCCAATTAAGGTATGGAATACTTAAAATTAAAAAGATGGAAAATAGAACATTAGAAATATGAAAATGTGTTTAGAACGCACTACTGGTGGTGTCCTGCTGGGAGTGTTTCAGAAAGTCATTGAGTCCCTCATTCTTGGACGGCCACCAACTTATCTACAACAGCACCCCATCTTAACTTGAACATCTGAGCAATACTTTGAGCCACACGGTGTGAGTCAGCATCTACTTTAGGATACGTTACAAGACAGCCTATGCTGTCATCTATTTCTACGTTTTTCTCACAATCAAGTAGTAACGTCTTATAACACCTTATATGGACCGATAAGCTAA
Organism: Schistocerca serialis cubense; assembly: GCF_023864345.2. Classification (NCBI taxonomy): domain Eukaryota; kingdom Metazoa; phylum Arthropoda; class Insecta; order Orthoptera; family Acrididae; genus Schistocerca; species Schistocerca serialis. The sequence continues at coordinate 1,161,827,811 of NC_064638.1, read as the reverse complement.
GGAATGAGGAGCACCTCCAGAGAATAGGCAAGGAATTGAATATGTGGAAAACACTGGTGACACGAAGGGGCACTTAAGACACCTAAGGATAACTTACATAGTAGACGGCGCTGTAGAGGGTAAGAACTATAGAGGAAAACAGAAATTGGAATACACCTAGCAAATAAAGTAGGACATAGGTTGCAAGGCTGCTAGTCCTACTCTCTTAAGGGATGCTCTGGATACTTTCCTCGATCATGTTACTTATCTGCATCCCAGTATTAAGTTTATGAAGGAAATTGAAAAGGACGGAAAACTTTTTCTAGATGTATTGGTCTAGAGGGGGGGTTATGGGACATTAGGACACAGTGTTTATCGTAATCCCAATCGTATGGACCGATATCTTCGTGCATCAAGTTGTCAACCACCAAGCCAACACAAAGGGGTTCTACGTATATTGATAAGAAGAGCTTATGCCATCTCAGTTGTAGTTTGGCTCAAGAACTGGATTATTTAAAAACAGTGCTCGAGCAGAATGGCTATAAAGAGAGATATATCCGTCATGCTCGACGGATTGGACCTCCGTGGGAACCAACATAAGATACAAGCAAATCGGTGGCGTTCCTACCTTTCACGGATAGCATATATTGAAAAATAGAAACAATTTTAAAAAGGTTCGATGTTACAAGTGTATTCCGTCCTCCAGTTAAGACTAGAGCTCTGGTGGGTTCAGTAAAGGACGATCCGGGTTTGAGGAATCTCGGTGTCTACAAAATTCCCTGCCATTGCGAGAAAGTGTGTATAGGACAAAAGACTGACGCGTGAAGCACCATCACCATATGCGTTTATTTCAGCCAGAAAAATATGCGGTTGTGGAAAATTGGCTTATTGGAGAACATAAAATGTTGTGTGATGAGACACAAGTGGTTGCCCTGAGTCGCGTTACCGAAGCTATTGTAATCTGGCTATCTGACAATGTTATACACAAAGATAAGAAGTATCCTTTAAGATATATTTGGCACCCTCTTTTGTTTGATATTTAAAAAGAACGGTCTTTGTTTTCATCATCAGAGGATGTCAGCAGAGTTCGATATCGATTTATTGTTTCCGCGAGTTTTCACCACCGGTGCCCTGCTTGCGCTAAAGGGCAGTTACGTTCGCGCACGTGCGGTGGACCTACCAGTGGTGTATAAAACAGCCGCCGCTGCTGTTTCGTTTCAATTTCAGCGAGTTAGCGCGAAGGCTTCCTCAACTCAAAAAATATTGTGTTGAGATGTCGTCGTCTTCCGTCTGGAGACCAGATATGAATATCATCAATGCAGCCTTGCAGAATGTTAATAATTAAAAAACAAACATGTCCCTTGATGGATGACGTATCTGCTAGAATTAAATATATATATAAGATACACTACTGGCCATTAAAATTGCTACACCACGAAGATGACGTGCTACAGACGCGAAATTTAAACGACAGGAAGAAGATGCTATGATAAACAAATGATTAGCTTCTCAGAGCATTCACACAACGTTGGCGCCAGTGACGACACCTACAATGTGCTGACATGAGCTAAGTTTCCAAATGATTTCTCATATACAAAGAGCCGTTGCCCGGTGTTGCCTGGTGAAACTTTGTTGTGATGCCTCGTGTAAGGAGGAGAAATGCGTACCATCACGTTTCCGACTTTGATAAAGGTCGGATTGTAGCGTATCGCGATTGAGGTTTATCGTATCGCGACATTGCTGCTCGCGTTCGTCGAGATCCAATGACTGTTAGCAGAATATGGAATCGGTGGGTTCAGGAGGGTAATACGGAACGCCGTGTTGGATTCCAACGGCCTCGTATCACTAGCAGTCGATATGACAGCCATCTTATCCGCATAGCTATAACGGATCGTGCAGCCACGTCTCGATCCCTGAGTCAACAGATGGGGACATTTGCAAGACAACAACCATCTGCACGAACAGTTCGACGACGTTTGCAGCAGCGTGGACTATAATGCTGCATCACAGACAGGAGCGCCTGCGATGGTGTACTCAACGTAGAACCGGGGTGCACGAATGGCGATACGTCATTTTTTCGGATGAATCCAGTTTCTGTTTACAGCATCATGATGGTCGCATCCGTGTTTGGCGACATCGTGGTGAACGCACATTGGAAGCGTGTATTCGTCATCCCCATACTGGCGTATCACCAAGCGTGATGGTAAGGGGTGCAACTGGTTACACGTCTCGGTCACCTCTTGTTCGCATTGACGGCACTTTGAACAGTGGACGTTACATTTCAGATGTGTTACGACCCGTGGCTCTACCCTTCATTCGACCCCTTCGAAACCCTACATTTCAGCAGGATAATGCACGCCCGCATGTTGCAGGTCCTGCACAGGCCTTTCTGGATATTGAAAATGTTCGACTGCCGCCCTGGCTAGCACATGCTCCAGATCTCTCACGAACTGAAAACGTCTGGTCAATGGTGGCCGAGCAACTGGCTCGTCACAACACGCCAGTCACTACTCTTGATGAACTGTGGTATCATATTGAAGCTGCATGGGCAGCTGTACTTGCACACGCCATACAAACTGTTTTTGAATCTATGCCTAGGCGTATCAAGGCCGTTAGTACGGCCTGAGATGGTTGTTCTGAGTATTGATTTCTCAGGATCTACGCACCCAAATTGTGTGAAAATGTATTCACATGTCAGTTCTACTATATTTGTCCAATGAATACCCGTTTATCATCTGCATTTCTTCTTTGTGGCAATGTTAATGGCCAGTAGGGTAAATAAGATCATAAGGACGGCTGTAGCCGTTTCATTCTGTTATAGGAGTGAACGGCCTTGGGGACCCAAGAGCTCCAGTCAGAAGAGTGGACATACAGAATGTTTTTGAATTGAGTTGTACCTTATACTGCGTTTCTGGTCACAGGTGAATTGGCTGAAGGAGGAGCTGGGTTTCGACGAGGCGATCAACTACAAGACGTCGGACGTGGAGAAGGCGGTAGCGGCGGCAGCGCCCTCGGGCGTCGACGCCTACTTCGACAACGTGGGCGGCGCCCTGAGTCAAGCCGTGCTGAGCAACATGCGGCCCCGAGGCCGCGTCTGCCTCTGCGGCAGCATCTCGACGTACAACCAGGAGAGCGTCCCCACGGCGCCCGTAGCCGGGACACAGGTGCAGGACCGCCAGCTCAGGATGGAAGGGATCAAGATGGGCTCCCGGTGGGGACGCCGGGACGGCGCCTTCGCTGAGATGGCACAGTGGATCAGGGAGGGCAAGCTCAAGTACAGGGAGACGGTGACCGACGGGTTCGAGAAGACGCCACAGGCCTTCGTCGGCCTTATGAAGGGGGAGAACTTTGGCAAGGCGGTCGTTAAAGTGTGACACGGCGCCGCTTCCCCGAATGTGAGCTGCCTCAGCTCGCTCTATGCCAACAGCTTAGTGACCGTGAACATTACGAGACACGAAATTTCCTGGAAGATTAAAACTGTGTGCCGGACCGAGACTCGAACTCGGGACCTTTGCCTTTAGCGGGCAAGTGCTCTACCAACTGAGCTACCCAAGCACGACTCACGCCCCGTCCCCACAGGGAGGTAGGAGACGAGGTACTGGCAGAAGTAAAGCTGTGAGAACGGTTCGTGAGTCGTGCTTGGGTAGCTCAGTTCGTAGAGCACTTGCCCGCGAAAGGCAAATGTCCCGAGTTCGAGTCTCGGTCCGGCACACAGTTTTAATCTGCCAGGAAGTTTCATATAAGCGCACTCTCCGGTGCAAAGTGAAAATCTCATTCTGATTACGAGACACGTTTGGTGCATCGAAAGTGCACTGATCGGAAACACTATGTCTGACAAATGAAAGCTGGGACTTTTCTGTGACGTACCACAAGGCATGATGATTATACAGTACCACTGTCGCTGATATGCGGTAGGGAGCTGATGTTGAGCGGAAAGATACCGAGCCATAATAAATTTATTAACGGTTCTAAAAACTCTAATGAATTCACTTTCAAAGCAAGACTCCAAGAATAGAATTGACCGAGAAGACTAAATTCCAATAACCGACTGATGGAAAACACCTCACAAGGGGAGGCAGTATAAAATCACTGAAACCTGGTAATCAAGGGAAGGTAGGATTCGGTTACGATTGTGTACGGGGCAGTAATCAGTTACTATTAGTTGCCTTTTACAGTTGCACACATTACACAGATTTCTCTTTAAAACAGTAACTCCAGACTCAACAATAAATAAAAAATACCACATGTTATTGATAAAGGAATAAACAACTGTGTATATAATAGTGTTTTCAGTGCATTACAATGTAGCAAATCACCAGAAAATACAGATACAAATAATGTTTAAAATTTTACTGCCAAGAATGGCAATAAAATTAAGGCTTCTTAAGAACTCGCTGCAAGTACAACTTACAGGTGTTGAAATATTAAAAGGTAAGTGGCCACAAACACAGCAGAAGTTATCAGACGCCAGGAATGGCAGTAAATAAGGTTTTAAGGCTTTCTGCTAAAATACAAACATTGATTTTTTTTAAAGCAAATTAGCACAATCACGACCAAAGGTCCTACACACCAGGAACTGCAATTATATAAAAAATTTAGAATCCCGCCGTAAAACAGCAAATACAAGCAAAGTTTAATTAAAAGGAACAGGCAACTGACCACCAAACAGGTAAAATAAGATGATCGTAACCTTGTAACACAACCCTTACACTGCTTTATTTATTCCATAAGGCGACCGGAACTATTAACTAGACGTGTATACCTTTTATGTAGGCATTACAACGTACGGTAATAAATAATACAATAACAAAACTCAAGGACCAGTCACAGACGTTGCTCCATTAATCAACCTCTGAGACGTCTGGCAACAAACACTTTCGCGAGCGATGAGATAGGCAGCAAAGAGTTACATTGACTTCGCAAGATGCCTAGTGGCAGTCTAACGAATGATAATCTGGCCGCAGTTATCTGACGTCCAATAAACCAAATGCAAGGATGGAACAACCCACCAAAGCTGGAACTGGCGGACTGCACTTCGCCCTCCAGAATGCTGTGCTTAGAGCGCCTGGAACGAGAAAGGAATCACTACCTCCGGAGTAGAAGAGTCATAAACGTCCTACAATCAAAAAAGCCTTACCGGACAGCAGTGGCAAGGCGAGGAAATGTACACTGCCGTTACATACACGGCAGGTAACTGGGGCATTACCGGCCACCGGGCAGGAAAAATACCTCTGGTTGAACTTAACAATTTGTAACAAGCTGAACGCAGTAAATAGCAATAAGAAGTCGAGGAAACCTAATCAGATCCGCCTTCCCCAAGCACTGCTGTCGTAGCTCTTCGCCTTGGCAAAACTACAAGCAGCAACACGAAACCAAGTCACTGGAGAATCGCAAGGTGTCACAATGGTGGAGGTTTCTCTACTTGAACTGAAATGCACTCATCTTAAAGCCTGCAGGATCTGGTTTACGACGATGTCGTACACCCTCGTGACCACAGCCCTTCCATCCAGCAGTCCATGCGTGCCGCCAGCGGCAACAGAACTGGTCCACTCACACGACCCGGGAAAACAACGACGCCTCCCAAAAAACAGGGCAACAGTTACTACATATCGGTAACCCCTGCTGCTGCCACCAGCGGACAGGCAACGCTTGCGAAACGACTGGCGCCAGTCAACACGAGGAGAAGTCAAACAACTGCAACCAGGTGAACTACACGATACGGTCTGGCCTGTAACAGAGGGCAGAAACCTACAAACAGCAACAACGCGAGCTGCAGCACGGTTAAATCAATTCCTTTTTTTAAAGATTATTAAAAAAATACTTTTACATTACAAACAGCAAAACATATGATCAAATGGTTATGTCACAAATATCAAACATCGACTATTGCCAGTAATTATCAAAAGGAGTATCGAAAGTCGTTGAAATTTATTGTGACAGAGCCTGGCAGAGGCGATGCCATTAGCAATAATTCCTCCTTCTCTACCAAACTAGGACGGCGGTTGTCGCTACCACAGTACTAGAGACTTACATTACCAATTTCAATCATAGTACTCAGGCATATTTAACAAGAGATACGATCACTTATCTTGTAATCTATAGACAACGTGTTAATTATTTAGTAATGATTAACACACTACAAATTCCTCTTTAGTCATTTTTTTCTGTATGGACGCAATTTAGTAAACAGCTCGAGCTCGTGATACCAACCAACAGGTAACTGTAGACATGCTTCAGAAGTAAGATAGCTAGATTCAACAATTTTCTCTGTCTACAAAGTACAATTCTTAAATCAGAAAAATTACATCTGCATTATATACTCTTAGATTCTAAAATGATTTTGGGGTAGTAACAGCCACAAAATGGTTCAAATGGCTCTGAGCACTATGGGACTTAACTACTGAGGTCATCAGTCCCCTGGAACTTAGAACTACTTAAACGTAACTAACCTAAAGACATCACACACATCCATGCCCGAGGCAGGATTCGAATCTGCGACCGTAGTGGTCACGCGGTTCCAAACTGAAGCGCTTAGAACCGCACGGCCACACCGGCCGGCCAGTAACAGCCACAACCCCAAACACATTGACAGAGCTGGACTTTTGTAGTACCAGGCAAAATCCTCATATATAACACATTGATCAACATAAAAACGGGCAACCACGATACAGAGTTAAGATAGCCACGACACGACAGCAAGAGACGTGCACACTAACCCGATGCTCACCGTGATTTCTCGTAAAATCCAGCGCCCCTTGGCAAACGCTTGTTCAGAGAGCGCTGAGAGAAGGACGTAACGAAGGTTACTCGTAGTACCAAGATTATCATCCAGCAGTCGCCACCAAAGGTCACATCGGTCTCCAACCCAGCACCACAATGGACACAAACTACTTGCAACTTCAATTGCAGAGGACACGTCAAATACTGGTTGTCCTGCCGAAGTAGCTTTTAACGAGCCATGTTCCCTGTTGCAGCCAACACTCGGCCCCGCCAAACCCGCAGTCAGCAAAGGCACAACTTTCGCCGGCGAACCACTGCAGACGCTTGGCCGCACCAATACTGCGCCTCACTTGCGCTCCTCATCGCCCATATCATACTCCTTTTTTCTAGGGCGTCGCAGCCCTTAACTACCTTCTCCTCCGACCTGCCCTCTACTGGCGACAGTAACGCTCCGTGCTCTCTTGCGGCCAGAGGCATTCCAGATTCACGGGAATTACGCCAAACTAAACGCGGGCGCACGGCACAGTAGCCCTGTCCAACTTCCTGACAAAGACAGAGTTATAAAATAAAAGATAGTCCCATAAAGTTTCTGGCGTACAGCCGCATACATTTCAATTCTTCTTGCAATAATTTGTATATTATCCGGCCATCATCAGAGTGAGAAGAGGTGACTGACGCTCTAGCACTTGCTACGTCCTTTTAAACGTGCGGACCGCGCTACTGTGGATTCGGCCAAGCATACACAAGCCGCCAGAGACTTTGATCAGTAGCTAACAGGTACCACAAATGCATGAAATTAGATCTATGGCTGCACGGTCGATTCACACGGTGATATAGATGTATCACTGCGGGCTGCACTGTCACAACGTCTTTGAGAGCTTGTCACAAGAAGTCCCGGTTTACATGATTTGTCCAAGCTGAAGCCGCTACATCAGTATTAAATTCATCGCCAACCGAACTTCAGTTGCTTCTTTCACTTCTGAGTCCCAGAAAGATGAAGTAGAAGCTAAAATTTCGACGTTATCGTAAACCGTAGAGTGCCCAGTGGCAATAACGTGATCTGCCACCGCCGACTTATTACACTACTAGCCATTAAAATTGCCACAAAGAAGAAATGCAGATGATAAACGGGTATTCATTGGACAAATATATTATACTAGAACAGACATGTGATTTCAATTTCAGGCAATTTGGGTGCGTAGATCCTGAAAAATCAGTACCCAGAACAACCACCTCTGGCCGTAATAATGGTCTTGATACGCCTGGGCATTGAGTCAAACACAGCTTGGATGGCGTGTGCAGGCACAGCTGCCCATGCAGCTTCAATACAATACCACAGTTCAACGACAGTAGTGACTGGCGTATTGTAACGAGCCAGCTGCTCGGCCACCATTAACCAGACGTTTTCAGTTGGTGAGAGATCTGGAGAATGCGCTGGCCAGGGCAGCAGTCGAACATTTTCTGTATCCAAAAAGGCCCGTACAGGACCTGCAACATGCGGTCGTGCATTATACTGCTGAAATGTAGGGTTTCGCAGGGATCGAATGAAGGGTAGAGCCAAGGGTTGTAACACATCTGAAATGTAACGTCCACTGTTCAAAGTGCCGTCAATGCGAATAAGAGGTGACCGAGACGTGTAACCAATGGTACCCCATACCATCAAGCCGGCTGATACGCCAGAATGGCGATCACGAATAGATGCTTCCAATGTGCGTTCAACGCGGTGTCGCCAAACACGGATGCGACCGTCATGAGGCTGTAAATAGAGCCTGGATTCATCCGAAAAAATGACGTTTTGCCATTCGTGCACACAGGTTCGTCGTTCAGAACACCATCGCAGGCGCTCCTGTCTGTGATACAGCGTCAAGGGTAACCGCAGCCATTGTCTCCGAGCTGATAGCCCATGCTCCTGCAAACGTCGTCGAACTGTTCATGCAGATGGTTATTTTCTTGCAAATGTCCCCATCTGTTGACTCAGGGATCGAGACGTGGCTGCAGGATTCGTTACAGCCATGCGAATAAGATGCCTGTCATCTCGACTGCTAGTGGTACGAGGCCGTTGGGATCCAGCACGGCGTTCTGTGTTACCCCCCCTGAACCCACCGATTCCATATTCCGCTAACAGTCATTGGATATCGAGCAACGCGAACAGCAATGTCGCGATACGATAAACCGCAATCGCGATAGGCTACAATCCGACCTTTATCGAAGTCCGAAATGTGATGGTACGCATTTCTCCTTCTCACACGAGGCATCAAAACAACGTTTAGCAGGCAACGCCGGTCAACTGCTTTTTGTGTATGAGAAATCAGTTGGAAGCTTTCCTCATGTCAGAACGTTGTATGTGTCGCCACCAGTGCGACCCATGTGTGAATGTTCTGAAAAGCTAATCATTTGCATATCACAGCATCTTCTTCCTGTCGCTTAAATTTCGCGTCTGTAGCACGTCATCTTCGTGGTGTAGCAATTTTAAAGGCCAGTAATGCAATGTATCACTGCGGACTGCACCGTCGCCACGTCTTTGTGAAGTTATCACAGAAAGTTCTGGATTCCATGATTTGTCCAAGCTGAAGCCGCTACCTGAGCTAATTAAATTCGTCGCCAACGGAATTTCAGCTGCTTCTTTCATTACCGAGTCTCAGAAAGATGAAGTCGAGGCTAAAATTTCGACGATGTCGTACACCGTAAAGTGCCCAGTGGCAATACAGTGCTGTGCCACCACCGACTTACTAGGTTGTAAGAGCCGGATGTAACTGCGGTATTCTGTGCATCACTCAAGAGCTGTACGTGTCGTCCATCCGATGTATGAACTGCCATACCCGCAGAGGATTTTGTAAATCCCAGGCTTCCGATGCACCAAATCATCTTTAACGGAACCCAGGAGTGCTGCTGTTGTTGGTGGAGGGCGGAAAATTACTTAGTGTTTGCTGAGGATCCGTCCTATTTTGTACTATAGGCTTCCAACGCATGGCAGAAAAGCCTTGGATTTAAAACTTTCCGCGTCTTCTTCTGCGTTCCTTAGCCAACTGTTGGTTTCATTTGTAGCGCCCTACGTATCTACAGTAGAGAGTACCTGTCGGCTTCCAAATCTCAAGTGTGCATACGCAAATGCACAAAATGAGGGATAATTTACATTTCTGATCGCCGGTTCGTATTGAGTATAGAGTTACGAATCGGTTGGGAGAGGTCACCGGTTGAACAGATTTAATGTCAGACATCAGTAGAAATGAATGTTAAATAAATGGTATCAATACAGTTTTCCCCGCCAGTTACAGACCTCTGCAAGCTTGCATAAACAAAGGATAATCGTCTCGATTGGCCGGAGTAATTTTCTGAACCCCGGATTAATTATTATGTGTCTACGTCTACATCAAACTCCGTACGCCCCCTAATGGTGTGTTGCGGAGGGTACTTCTGAGGTCACTAACTGGTGCCTGCTTACCTGTTAGTCTCGCGAGTGGCGGGCGGGAGAAATGATTGCCGGTAAGCCTCTGTATTGGATACAATTTCTAGCATTTTCCACCGCGTTCTTTACGCGAGATGTCTGTGGGATGAAGTAATATGTAATTGTCCATGCAACCCAGTTGCTGTCAAGTTTTCGGACGAAGCACTAGTCAAACGATCGAAATCATGATATCCAGAGACTTATGGCTCTATATGACATTTTCGTTTATTTGGAAAGATGCATATTGGGCCTGAAGGTGGCGTAGTAAAATTCTGAAACTGATAGCCTTCAAAACAAAATAAAATAACATCTTAAGTTACACGGCTATTGGAGAATTTCATTGACATGGACGGTTACTTAACCAGCCGATGTTTCCTGTCCACCAGAGATTGAAGTAATATTTCTCCGACTCTTCCCGGAAAGCACTCACTCGAAATACCAGCAGTAAACTTCTCCGTGATGCACAAAACCTCGCTTGTTACGTCTGCCACTGCCGTTCGTTGAACACCTCCGCAACGCTATCTCGCCGACTAAACGAAGCCGTCAGGAAACGCGTCTTCCTTCGTCGGAAATTCTCCAACTCTTCAATCACTCCTACCTTGTAAAGATACCAGACTGATGAAAAATATCGAAGAATCTATCGAACAAGCGCCTTCTAAGCCACTTCCTTCGTGGATGAGTTGCAGTTGCCGGCCGGTGTGGCCGAGCGGTTCTAGGCGCTACAGTCTGGAACCGCCTCGGGCATGGATGTATGTGATCTCCTTAGGTTAGTTAGGTTTAAGTAGTTGTAAGTTCTACGGGACTGATGACCTCAGAAGTCAAGTCACATAGTGCTCAGAGCCATTTGAACCATTTTATTTGAGTTGCAGTTGCTTAAGATTCTTCCCGTAAATTTCAGTCTGGCGTTTATTTTTCCTACTATTTGGATTTATGTGGTCTTTTTATTTAGGGTTACTCTGGATAGTTACTTCTAGAAGTTTTACGATGCACAGTGTTTCGAGCAGGTTCTCAGCTATAATTCAGTTGTAAAGTACTCGAATTCTTTTTCTATGTACGCGTAGAACATTATATTTATTTAAGTTCTGGGTCAACTGCCAGAGTCAGCACCTTTCGTCAATCCGCTCCAGGTCGTTTCTGCAAATCAATATTGTCTTCAGGCGACGCTACTTCGTTATAGGCAACGACATCATCTGCGAACAGTCTTAAACAGCATCCGACGATTTCTGTTAGATCATTTATACACGTTCTAACCATAACGGTCCTTTCACATTTCCCTGTGGTACTCCGAGTATTACCTATATATCTGTCGACTTTGTTCCGTTAAGAATGACGTGTACAGTTCCTGAAATTTTGAAAGACGCTGGATATCCAAAAAGTCTGGCCGAACCGTTACGTTGAAATTCATGTCACAGATACTTCGAGGCGGGCACACAATGGACTCCCGCGCTCTTCTCAGAATTTTCGCCACTCCAGTACGACCAGTCTATGAGCTACGAGGTTTAACTTCGCTGGCGGGAACAAATCGTCGCGGCCACTCTGTATAGGTTGGCCACAGGGTCATCTTTATGTTTGCGGGCGCATTCCGTACTGCGGTGCTGCGGTGAACGCTTTCACAAAAGTGTCACTCGCCTTGTCTGTCGCTCGCAGTTCTTGGTGGGAGCAAGTGTTTATCTCCACTAGAGCGGATGCCGCCGCCATTTTCACGTCTGTGTGCACGCTTCCTGCATATCGTAGGAGCCATGGCCCGCCCAGGTCGGGTTAGTGCATCTTTGACTGTGACACAAACGTGAATATTTCCATTGCTATTCCGTCATGTTGCAACCGTTGGCATCCCGACCCGTAGGCGCGGTAAAGCTCAGCACGCTTTCGCTACGGGTAATTTCTACTGCCCTTCTCCTGGGCTTTAATCAGCTCATTTCTCTTTGCTACTACTCATTTTAAAGTAACTCTCAGTGCACTCTCTCTCTCTCTCTCTCTCTAACCAGGGCCTGAACGTGTTATTCAGACGCTCGTTTACGTTTCAGTTACTTGTTTCATTTCCCTTTAACCGAAGGAAGACATTTTCATGCTACGTTTGATTTAATTATGGTGAAATAACGGTTGTTATTTTTTAACATGCTACCTCGCATTTAAATTTGTACTTCGGAAAAAATATCAAAATTTTTACCAACCCTATCTGTTTTATAATTTGTAGAATACCGTCTGGCCTCCTATAAATGACTTTTTTTTTCTAGCTGTCAGAAAGCACTGCTGGTTGAAAGAGAATTCTTTGACTGCCACAGTCGCAACAATATTATCGGGTGAGACCAGTTGTTCCACCTAAATGGTAACGAGTGTAGGATTCGTTATGAATAGGAAGGTAGGGTAGAGAATTAGTCACTGCGAACAGTTCAGTGACAGAGTTGTTCTCATCAGAATCGACGGCAAATCAACAACGACAACGATAGTTCAGCTATACACGCTGACGTCGCAAGTAGAAGAGACACAAGTGCGCAAAGTATACGAAGATAGTGATCGGGTAATTCTGACGTAAAGAGAGATGAAAATGTAGTAGTCGTGGGGACTGGAATGAAGTTGTAGGGGAAGAGGTAGGAAAGAGGATTATGGAAGAATTTGGACTTGGTACCAGGAATGAGAGAGGAGAAAGACTAATTGAGTTCTGAGACAAATTTCAGTTGGTGATAGCCAATACTCTGTTCAAGAACCACAACAGGAGGAGATATACTTAAAAAAGGCCGCGTGATACGGGAAGATTCAAATGGTTCAAATGGATCTGAGCACTATCGGACTTAAGAACTTAGAACTATTTAAACCTAACTAACCTAAGGACATTACACACATCCATGTCCGAGACCGTAACAGTCTCTAGGTTCCGGACTGAAGCGCCTAGACCCGCTCGGGCACCGCTGCCGGCGATACGGGAAGATTTCAGTTAGATTACATCATGGCCAGGCAGAGATTCCCAAATCAGTTTTTAGATTCCAAAGTGTACCCAGGAGCAAGCATACACTCAGGGGACAGTTGACGAAGAGTAGCCCGAGGTTTAAGGGTTCAGCCAAAAAGAATAATTGCCAAAAAATGTGGGATGCAAAAGTACTACAGAATGAAGTTCTCTGAGGCAATAAGAACTGCAATAAGAAATAGATCAGTAGGCTGTTTAGTTGCAGATGAATAGATGTCTCTAAAAAGGAGAATCACATAAGTTGGAAAGAAAACCGTAGGTACAAAGAAGATAATCGCAGAAAATCATGTTAAAATAAGATATCCTTCATTTTATCGATGAAAGAAGGAGGTGCAAAAACGTTTAGGGAAATTCACGAATACAGAAATACAAGTTAGAGGATTGAAATAAACAGAAAGTGCAGGGAAACTAAGGAGAAATGACTTCAGGAAAAATGTGAAGAAATCCAAAAGAAACTATGGTCTTAGCGACTGACGCACCACGTAGAAAAGAAAAGAGATATTAAAAGCAAGGAGAATTTCACTGTTAAATCAGAAGAGAGAGCAGTTAGGTGCAAAGAGTACAAATGGACGCCTCTATGAGAGGGAACACTTATTTGATGACTTAAGAGAAGAAGAAACAGTGGTCGATACGGAAGACATAGGGGATCCAGCATTAGAATCAGAATTTAAAACAATTTGGAGGACTTAAGATCAAAGAAGAGAGGAGGGCTAGATAACATTACATCAGAATTCGTACTATCATTGGAGGAAATGGCAATAAAACGACTATTCGCGTTGGCGTGTAGAATATATTGGGCTGACGATATACCATGAGACTTTCGGAAAAACATCATCCACACAATTCCGAAGATATCAACAGCCGACAAGTGCATGAATTATACCACAATCAACTGAACAGCTGACGTATCCAAGTTACTGACAAGAATAATATAGAGAAGAATGGAAGCGAAAATTGTGGATCCGTTGGATGACGATCAGTTCCGCTTTAGGAAAGGTTTAAGAATCAGAGCGAAAATTCTGTCGTCGCGGCTGATAATGGAAGCAAGACTGAAGAAAAATCAAGAGGCGTTCGTAAGATTTGTCGAGCTGGAAAAAACAATTCGACAATATAAAATGGTGCAAGATGTTTGAATTTATAAGACAAGTGGGTCTAAGAAGTAGGGAAAAACGAGTAATAAGTATTATGTGCAAAAACCAAGAGGGAACAACAGAAGTGGGAGACCAAGAACCAAATACGCAGAGTGTAAGGCAGGGATGCAGTCTTTCTCACCTAGTGTTCAATTTATCCATCGAAGCAGCACTGAAGGAAATAAAAGAAAGTCTCAAGAGCGAGACCTGTCTCGGTGGATAAAACGGCTCCCGTCAGGTCACCGAAGTTATGCACCGTTAAGCGTGACTAGCAGTTGCATGTGTGACCATCCAGATATACCGTGGGCTATTGGCAAACTGGGTGTGACGCCCATGTGAGGTCAGTTTAGGAGCTACTTTTTTGGAAGTAGTGGTTCCAGCACACAAAACCTGACGTCTGTGCTGAACACACGAGACTTCATATCCGCATCGAACGATGCGTTTGGGAGCGAAAAACTTCGCGGTAGGTCGGTATCGCTTGGCCTCAGGGGCTTGTTAGCAAGAAGTTCTTAGTTCATGGAATGTTGTAATTGGATACACTCTAACGGTACTGAATAAGACAGAAGACCAAGCAGGACACACAACTGGCGAGTACCAAGCGGGACTTAGAAAAAAATAGATTGTGCATACAGCAAATTTTTAACTCGAAAACAACCCTCAGGAGCGGAATAAAGCGGAAACTTAACACTGTCGTTACACTGATTGATTAGATAGACTAACATTATTCCTAACACTGGAAGAAGTAGGTATCAAAGTAACAGGAGACAATAAGTGGAGGAGAGACTTACAGACAACTTCGGAAATTAAATCTATAGGGGAATTTTCTGAACATTTCAGAATTAACAGGGCGATTGGCTCTCAGAGATTCTCTTCAGTACGTTCTAAGAAAAGGTCAGGAGACAATGGGATAAGGAACTGCAAGAGAGAAAAATGGAAGGGATCCATCTAGGACAAGGAAGAGCAAGATTTGAGGTGAAATGTCTCACTTTTGCTGACTACATTGCAGTTGTTTCTAGGGAAAGGCAGATGCAGAGGTAATGATGGAAACACGCCACGAAATTGCGGATAAGACCGAATTAAAACTGTCGTATGAGGAAACTAAATACATTGGATATAAACACAACAGACAAGAAACACACAAACACAACACGGAAACGTCAAAAGAGTTGATAGATTTAAGTATTTTGAAGAATGGATACAATCAAATGGGTTAGATAAATAAAGATCGAAGAAACTGGAGCTAGCATACGAACTCACCCAAAACCGATATAAGAGATCAGTACCATTCCAGACAAAATATTAAACACCACGAAACAGCAATTAAGCCGGAAGCTCTATACGGACCTGAATGCCTAAAACTGAATAAAAGAGATGAACAAAAGCTAGTAAGGATAGAAAGGAAAATACTCAGAAATATTCTAGGAACACAAATGAACAAAGATAACAACTAGACGAAGAGATGATTTGAAGATCTACTCAGAAACGTAGAAACACTCACAGGCACAATTCTGATGCGGGGATTAAAGTTCTAAGGTCATCTTTACAGAATGTATAACACTAACACTGCTACTGTTATACCATAACTTCAAAGACTGGAGGCAGTACGTACTACCAAATGCGGTATCATTATCATTTACTTCTACTGCTCTTTACAACTTACATGTAGTACTGTTCCAGAAAGCATAACTACGTATGAAACCCACGCTGCCTCTTATTTACGTAATTAAATTATTTTATTAACCAAATATGGTGTAGAAAACGGTTCAATGTTACCCTCTGAAAGGAATTTTGTTGATTCGACCGTGATGTGCCTATCGGACGTGAAAGTCAGGATTACGTAATTATTCAACAGGTAGTAGATAATGTTTTACCTATTTAAACTAACTAATAAAGAAAAAAACGGTCGCCTTTGTAATTAGGCATAGAAATATTTAACATTCCTGTTCAAGAAATAGATATAAGTACTTCAGTGGAAAGGCACTGCCTAAACTTTCTCGTTTGAGAATGCAATTAATCCAGTCACACGCATATGATAATGTTAATCAAAGTACTGACAGTCATAGCAGAACAAACCTAAGTGCATGGTCACAACAGATACTGACACACTTAAGTACTCAAGGCTTAGTCATACTAACTAGTTTTAATAATATTACTGTTGACATTCACTGCTGAATTGAAGGTTTAGTCTTAATTTAACAGGTGCTTTTCTATTTGACATGAAAATTAAATAGAGTTCACTAACGAACACATTCTCACTGTCATCTGAATAATAGAATTTTTTTCCTAGAAAATGATCTGTCTGTTAACAATTTTCTATCAGTGAGCACAATAGACAAACCATGGATTCTGTTGCACTGGTAATATGCACTTTCAACAAATATAAGAATCAAGAATTTAGCAAGTTGAAGTAAATAGCTTTCAACAATGATAGTTTTTAACTTTTACTTCAGTGAGACACAAATTGACGTGATTATAGGACAATGACTCGCCTTTTTGCAATTTTCAACAGGCTGCATTATGATTATTTACCATGCAAAACTCTATAAGCAAATGTTTTGAAGTTGACGACAAATTGTTTTAATGCCTGTGTGTACTACTTTATTACTTTAAATTCAATTAATCACTTTAGGTTTTTGAAAGCCCACAAATTTTTAATAATCAGTTTCAATTGCAAAATTATTTTCAGCAAGCATCATTTACTATATCACACACTTTTGCCACATTAACTTAAACTTTGATTAGTTTCTTCTTACTATATTCAAGTGGCATTATTAAATTAATAATTGGGCTTTCCTATTTTCACAACATGGACACTCGGTAATCATATTTAGCATAGGAAGGGCCTTCAGTAGTTATGTGACTGGGGATAATCAAGGTAGGTTTTCAAAATTAGCTTTTAATTTACCTTATTATTGGAAACAAATAACACATCCACATAAGCTGATCCTTCACTATACATTTCTACGATTCCTTCATTCCGTTGCAGTTATTGCGCAATGTGGTGGCGAGTACGTCTTGACAGGTGGATTTGCAGTCGGTAATGCTGAGCTCTGACATTTCTTGGTAGCGACGATCTTCAGATTAATACGTATCATTTCCAGAATAGAGCCAGCTATTTTTCCATCCATCCGAGGCTTTGGCACGGTGGAAACCAGCACAAAAGCCTCTCTTAGCACCATCACAACTCACTGTCAGAACATAAAGCTGTTGGTGGTTCGGTAGCTCGTCTCCGACGAACTCTTTGTCCACCTCTTCCTTCATGCCAACCACATTTTGAGCGCGGCATGATTCCGTTCCCGGGGGGAACCACAACTACTTTTCATCCCACAAAAACCCTAAGTGAGGATCAGCAAACACAAAGTAGCGAACAAACATCTTAAAGAAAACATAACATTTGCTCATATTGACAGTTTTATTTAAACAAATTTTCAGTTATGTATAATTATTTTTGTTTCCGTCCAAGTGAGGCAAAGTATTTAACTAATAAAGACAATACATTATATATGTCGTTACCAGGACATCAAAGTTTTTACAAAGAAAAAAGTAAACACTCTTATGGAATCGATACAGTCAAATAATATGTACAACAGTTTAACTACAGAATGTTAAATAAAACAAAAACCCAAATAAATTAATCGAGCCTTAAATCTCTGATGTTTCAAATGACTAACAATAATCAGACGAAGAAAATTTTTAACTTCATTTCCAAATTCAAAAACACTACACGACAGCTGGAAGCGAGAAGAAGGGAGTTGAGAGTACTTAACAGAAGACACCGTACGAGACATAGAAAGTCTTAGGCTACTGATGAATACAGCAAAATTTCCTGTCCAACAAGAGAAACTTCAACCTTGCGGGGAGAGGGGGGAGGGGGGAGGAGGGGTGATTTCCAGTGAGTAGAGGCAGGACATCAGCCAACATATGAAGGTCATACATGAAATTTATTTGCAGTTGCGAATATGGAAAACCATAAGCTGTAGAATAGAATGACGACAAAGAAAATTTGTGTCGGACGGGAACTCGAAACCGGATTTCCCATCTATCGCAAGCGGTCTCCCGCCTTACAATTTGGCTATCCGAGCACGGCTCAGAGCCACAGCCAAACTTCCATACGTCGTCGACCACCTTTCTACAACCTGCACTCGCATATACATTATGTATATTCTCCCACGGGTGAGACATTTTACTTGAAGCTCACTCGATCGATGTCGCCGGATAAATATGATATTGCAGTGCCCGTATTATTCCGAATTACGATGTAACGTTCCTTCGGATGTGCATGCATGTGTCTACAACCTGTATACGTACATCCATTATGTATAATCCCATACAGGGGAGACACTTTACTTGAAACAAGCTCGCTCGTTGTCGGCGGATTAATACGATATTGCTGCGCCTGTGTTATTCCGAAATACGACGAAATGTTCCATCGTGGTTCGGAATAACACAAGTACCGCAATACCGTATGTAATCCATGAAGAAATTCTGGGAAGATAAAGAGACTCTAGCTTTGTCTTAGGTTTTAAGTGGTCTATAATTGGCCAAATTCTGTAATTATAGAGAAAAACGGGCTACCGTCAAACACATGTATACGTCGATTCCAACCGGTTACAAAAAGGATAACGATGTCTCAGTGCAAACTACCAAATACGCGTGACGAGAATCTTAAGCATTGCTTGGAAATATACTTGAAACACAAGACCAACGAAAGTAATTGGACTTATTTGCATGGCTAGCGCCTGCAACAGGCATCAGTCTTACCCAGTTTTACCGTACAGCATGATGAAGCACCAAAAGACCATCATCCTCCACCAGAACATCTGACCCACATCGAAGCAGTACCCTGAAACCAATGCGTAATTTCGACGTTCAGAGCGTGTAGGTGTACCAGTGAATTTTGTTAGCCTGTGCTGTCATTGGCTCTCGCAGACTGAACGGACCAAGATATGACGTGCGACGCAACATAGACACCTCCTCCGCCGGTCTATCGATTCGCAAGGCACGCAGTACTTTGCAGCAAAGTTACTTGTTGTAGGAGCAGTCACCCGGGATGTGTGAAAATGTGTCACATGTCGGGGTGAATACCGTCGATATGTTTGACAATTTACTAGCATAGTCATCCTCAAGGAGATAGATTTACACAGCTGGGTGTAAACTATGAAACGGCATGCATTGGTTGATAGCAAGGGGCAAGGGAAGGGAGGAGGCAAATTCAAGCCCCTTGATGCACCGTTCATAATGCAGGACTTCAAAGTGACTTCTGAGTAACTTAAATACGCAAAAGACCCTCAAGAAGAAACAAATATATTTTATCAGCGTCATGCTCAGTATTAACTCTGTTAAAATGCTAAAATGTTAACAATTCCAAAAATTATTCCACCTATCACATTACAGAAGCTGATCAGGACCTTTCCCGCCTAAATATGACTACCATTAAATTCTGAGTGAACGAGAATAGTCAACCAAAGAGAAACGTAGTAAATAACTTATGTCTCTCGTGCGCTGCAAGCTTTGGACAGCCATTCGCCTGAATGACGGCGTACCTGGACAGGACTTTCAGCGTTGCTTAACAAGAAATGTGATTCATCTGACCAAGCGACACATTTCCGTTCAATCACAGTACAATGTCGGTGATTCCGTATGCACAATAAGATTTGCCCACACATTACACAACAAAAGCACTTCAATGGGCCCCGTAAATGTGGTTGGACTAACAAGTTTAATTATGTTTCGTCTACGGGGCGCCAACTCACGGTTTTTTTTTTATTCATTTTGTTCGATATAGTTCGTTGCGTTTGGTCTGGACGGACGTCACAAGACATCCGTTCAAGTTGATCGTTGATTCTTGGACTCAGTTTTTTTATTACAGAGAGCACGCAGCCGTCTGACCGAACACGCTGAGTTACTGTGCCGGCATGTTCGGCGCAATGTATCCATTTAGTCAGTCTACCGCGAAGGTATTTAATATAAATGCAGGCAGAAGCTCACACAGAAAAATCACATGGGCACTCGCGTATTTTTTTGAGATCCACAAATTTGGCCTTATTTCCAGTAAGAACATAGAAAAACCGGAAGTCACATTTCACAATAAATTAATGTCAGACCCTGACCAAGTTTTTATGATCTTGGATGCGGTTGAATAAACCATGATTAATTGCGTTAGTTATCTGTACAAAACGATTGAAGTTCCACAGTGTCTCAAAGTATAAATTCCGCAATGGCCGCACACTGAAACCTTGTAAGTACGTCTTGCATCACATGCAGCCAGAAAAATAAGTATGTTAGATGCAGAAAAACTTCCATGTCCGTAAGTAGGAATTCTGAATAAATCATAAATGTGAACTAACGGCTGTTTCACCGTCTAACAATACCACCACTTGCAAAGTCGGTTAGAAATCAGATTAATAATGTTGCTCACGCAGCATATGTTCGCTTTATTGGGCAACAACAAAGTTATTGAATGTGGATGGTATCGTCAGAATGGAAATAATGAAGTCAGTGTAGAAAAAAAGTCATTAATTTTGGCGCTTATCTTGAATGATTTCCCACATAGATTTCGTCGAAGTAGTTATGGCTCATCTTGTTGATTCTAGGGTGATTCCACTTTGACTGCTAGAAGGTCTATATTTGTATTTTAGCAATATTTGAAGACCCAACAAATGCATTTTTCAGGAAATTCTTAATGATCAAACAGTCCCAGGTCAGAACAATGGTATGGTAGAAATAATTTTGACTTAGTGTTCACGATCCACATTTTTATTAAACTTCTTGTAAATTCACATATACTTCTTCTTAATTGTCACATCGTCAAGAAAACAGTTTTGTGTCAATCTTCATATATTTAATTTCCACTTTAACCAAACACAAGACTTGACTATTCTTTTACAAAGCGAAATAACAACTTAACTTCTGCAAAGTGAAACAAAGACTGCTCTGTGCGCATTCGCGCCAAAACGGTTACAAGTAAGTCAAAGATTATGACAGTCTCACAGAAATGAATACACACAAGAACCATATCACTGTAATAAATCGATACATCGGAGTACCTATACATTAATAAAACCAAACGTGAATATTGTCACAAAGATATGTCTGCTACTTCACAGAAAAGTAGTACGATATTACTGGTATCGAGAACTGAGGTTGGAGTGCCGTAATGGTCACGTAAATAAAGAACCATTACAACCACTCATCAGATAAAACTTTCTGGACACACTAACACAGTCTCCAATGGCATCCGAACCTAGACTCCCATCCAAAACGCCGCTGTTCACCCAGGAAACCTCGGTCACGCACCACTAAAGTCAGTTAAACTACTGAACATGAAAATGGCTGAAAACCTTAATTAACCTTTTATACACATACGCTACATCAAATCACACAGAAATTTCCGGCAAATATTATTCTGTTTCCTTTCACCAGACATAGTTCATTTATAAACAATAATTTCTAAGGTATTCCTCCATTTTCGGATTTATAAATGTAAATACTAACAAACAATCTAAATTATACCGTAAATAGTTTCCTAGATATCTGAAGTTTACAGTACTGCTGCTGCTATTAATATTTCTGTATTTATTTAGTAAGAAAAGCTGCTTTTAATTACGCAAAATCAACTTTTAGGCTTCTCATTGAAATACGTGAAAATTTTTAATAAATCTACTTTCACAGAACCATACAGTTCTACCAGATGTATCCATAGAATTCTCGGTTGCTGAAATCGCATGATGTGTTGCCGAGATATTCACTTCAATAGTTCATGAATTATTTATAACATTTAACTTACACTAACTTATAAAGTAATGCGGATATCGAAGGTGCGTCTTGACATGCAAAATCTTCCATCTTTCCTACTTCAAATGATCCTGCTAGCTCGTCAGTGAAGCATATGGTTCAATATTTACTAATTTTGGGGTAAACTTTAATTTCGCACTGGACGCAAAAATCGCCCATGAAAAACGAGCAGCTGTTGTGCTGCTAAGGCAGGAGTTTTTCCCTATCTCGCGGTCACAGCGGATGGTGAACGTCCAGAGACAACCCCATCTGTGGAGCACAGTGTGAAACCCGCTCTCAACGTGCTCCTGTCAAGCTGATTTCAGCTGTCAACACCAATGTGACCCGATCTTAGCCGCAGCCTGTGCGTCCGCGGTCGCGTGTGTGTCCCTGAATGAAGTCTCTCTTCCCCTTGCAATAGGCCCTCGTGTTACAACATTGACGGCGTCGTTGCGTCTACATGAGATCATTTGCCGTCGTCTGCTGTGGAGCCCCGAGTTGTGCTCCGACTGTGTCTCAGACTTGCCACAGATTAACGGCTATCGTGCTTTACACGTAACACCGCCAACGTTCCACTCGCTAGGACAGCGTCCTCCAGCAATGCGTAGCAGCAAGTAAAACGTTGGTAGTTTTTTAACCTGGGACACGGTCACATGCCAAGTACGCTTTTGTTGAAATGGGCACCAACCTAGAAAGTGTGCTCTCTTATGATATCACTGTAGCTTATCCTGCAGGAATCGAGACCACATTGACACATATCTGAGTACTGTTTCTACAAATTAAATATTCCCTACATAATCATCGCTTAACATAATGGACTGTTAAACACCAAACTCCATAAGCATAACGTCAAATCAGTCGTGATTCACAACACTTCTACCCTACACTGACGCTGCGTCAATGGCCAAGCGTAGTAATTACTTCAAATTTGGTTCACAAATTCTGCCGTTAAAATTACTTGACTGCGTGATGTGCAAAACACTGGTTTTTCACATAGATCAAATCACGTTCCAGTACCTTCAAGTCATCGTTTGTGGGTTTTATTTAGTGTCATCTGTGAAACGTGAACATGTTTTAAGCGATAACTTATCTATAAAAGTAGCCATAAAACCAGTATTTGTCCATTGTTGTCATTAACTTTATTTTACGATATAGGGTTATTGAGAACGCTCTGTACAATATTAGGTAATAGTAAGAGTGTCACTCGCAACTAAATGATGTTAATATGAATTTGGTTGGTGAGCTGACACATCACTTTGTATATAAACGTAATTCTGTCGTGTGAAGATGTTTCGCGCCGATATTGGCGATGACTCGGATTTTGCTTTGGCAAATCCTCTTTCATCAGCAATCCCATGGGTTGGCCGACTTTCGTTCCTAAATAAACTTTTCACTTCGACAAAACACAGTGTAAAGGTTGTTATCGCGAACCTTGTCCCAGTTAGCTTTCACATGTTTTAAAGAGAGTTTGGCGTCAAATTCCTCTGTTTCTCTCCGTGTGTGTGTGTGTGTGTGTTTTTGAGTGGGTGTGTGTGTGCTCGTGTTCACCTGTGGTGTTTCATTTTCTGTAGAGTTCCTTTAATGTGTTAAACAGTATTTCTTTGCTTAGTGTGGTGAAGTCGTTCATAATCTGCTTTCCTCCTCCTAATGCTTTCGGTACGTGGAAATTTTTTTCTGTTGCAATTTATAGACATCGGTGTTTTTTAATGTGTTTGTATTTTACTTGGGTGATGACCGTGTGCTATTACATGGTCAGCAAATCTGCTAAGGGAGCTGTTCCTTTTTAGAGCTTTAAAGAGCTGTGAATATCTTGTTTCAAAGATCAGGCATATTTGTCTTATGTATATTTACAAGGGTTGCACGTAAGTTCATGTATGCCTGATCCGTTGACTTTATCTGCAGGTAATGTCTGTATTCTGAGCTTTTCCTGTGCTGTGTTGCCTTTCCTGTATCCTATGTGAAGTCCTTGTTTCTTTAAATGGTTGCCTATCTGTAAACTATTATATTATTGTAAGTGAATATACGGATTTTTGGGTGTGGGTGAGTGTGGGTTGTTGTAATGTTGTGTCTGGTACATGGTCATTGTTGAGTGTTGGGTTTTGTGTTTGTAAGCTATCATATGACCTGTTCACTCATTTTACTTCAATATATACGTATATTTTTTGGCTCAGTTTGTCTATCATATGATTACCATAACCATTTTCCTCGCTATGTGTTTTATTGTGTTTAGTACCTATGTGCTGTACAGTTTACTTGTGGGATTAATCAGTGGAGCATCAATGTGGAATTTCCTTGTCTGTATGCCAGTGGGTGGTTTGATTGACCATGAATGATGCTGCTCATACTTGTTCGTTTCCTGAACATTGTGAAGTCTTGAGAGTTGTTTGTATGTTGTATGGTGATAACCAAAAACTGTAGTGTGTTGTCTGTTTTTGTTACTGATACATGTGAATTTTTTTATGTAGTTAATTTCATTGTGTTGACCTTTCATGTGTGTATGTGGTTCATAGATCAGGCATATTATGTCAATGACATAATGGTACCAGTACATAACTTTTTATTTTTTAGGATCTTTAAATGTGTGAACGTCTTGTTCCTTAAGTTGTTCATGAATGCATTGGTTAAGAGGCTTGAAACAGTGATTCAATTAGCAGTCCTCCTTGTCTGTAGTAAAATTCTTTGTTGAACAGAGAGTAATTTTGTCATGAATATGGTTGCTATTACATCACTGTGTCTGTCTGGTGTGCTACTCTGTTGTTTTAGTCCTTGTATGAAGATGTTGATAGTCCTGTCTATGGGAATCGAAGTGTGCATTTATGTGAGGTCAACTAATATAAGATATGCTGTGTCTGGTAGGCCTATGTTCTTGATTCTGTTTATGAATTCCTTTACCTCTTCCAGGTTCCTATTGTTTTCAAAAGTATACATTTTCTTTAATAATGGGCGTGTATATTGTGCTATGTGATACAAGTTAATGATTTGTCTTATCGAAATATTTTGTTTGCGCTATTCCGGTAGCGAATTTTGAACGGGTGCTTTTGGATTTTCTGTGTCATTCGTTTTATCTGGCCATTTGTAAATGTATTTTTAATGTTGATCAAAGTTTCTTCCGCTGGGTTCACATGACCTGTCATTTCCTCCTGCACTGCCTCCTGGAACTGTGGTAAACTGTAAGCTTTAGAAGCTTAATTTGCCTTGCCTTACGTTGTGGAATTTTACATGTAACGTTCTGCGCAGCATCACAGGTCTTAGTGGTGTGAATTTGTGACGTAGCTAATATTTTTTTGCAAGTTATGTATTTCAGATTTCTGTAAATGTTTTCTGTTGCCTAGTCAGCAGAATAATTGCGCTTTATCGTGCTTGTGAGCTTGTTCACCTTACTGAGGTTTCCAGGTAGTAACGTCCAGGCATTTATGGCGATTGTTCAAATTTGTGTCACATGCAAGCGCAGTGTAGTTCAAATCTGACGTACCCCACCGTGCAGTTAACACGATTTTCCCTCTTGTATCTAGACCAACAAGGCAAGTTTGATTTCATCAGGAATCGTTGTTCACAGCGACCGTAGACTGTAACAAAGGAAAGGCACACAGTCGAAATCCCATTGGTTTTTGTTACTCTAGCAATCCAGATTGCAGCAATAAACAGCGATCTTCAGCTCATTTTAATTACAACTTAACAGACTCGCGGTATTTTGTTCTTGCAGACATATAGGCAGAAGGTGTCTGTAACGAAATTGCACTGAAGATGGTTATCTATAGCCGAAATATAGATTTGCAAATATAATAAAAACTAATGGGATTGTGACAGACTGCTGTATACCTCCCCTGAATTAGACCAATAAGTTTTTGTGTATCCTAGGTCTGCCTCCAATCCTAGTTGTTAATATATTTTCTTGCCTTGGGCTTCCTTGCTTGTGTTAGTTACCCTTGCTTGGGTCGCTGAGAGGTTCGCGCTGTCAGGTCTACACATCTGCCATCCGGAAAGGACACCCAGACATCGGGCGACACAGATCGTCGCGTGCAACCATTCCAGAGGGACTCCGCCTGCATAACGTGCCTGTTGCAAATAGTCCACGCACCTAATCTGTAAAGGTAAGTTGTCGTTCATTGTGGTTGGAAACTGGCCTTGAGCCTTTAATGCTTCGTGTAATAACTTATTCGTTTCTCATTCTCCAAGAAGCTGCTTGCCTTATTGTTTATTGCATCTGGTCTGTTACAGTCTTGATTAAGTTCTGCAGGCCTAGTCTCCCCTTCGTCACATACTGATTTGACTGTTATTTCTCTAAGACAATTTTATCGATAAAATGCTAATTGTTCTTGTTATTTTGATCCAGTCGATTTTCTTAAAGGGTGCATTTCTTTTTACTAGTTGTGCTTATGGGGCTAGTTCCCTATGGCGAATAAATTTGATTTGTTTCTTTATAAAAGAAAAAAATTAACGTACACTTTCATTCTGGGCATTAGCCATCCTGTGAACCTTGATTTTGACGATATTAATGAGGACCACGTTACACAGTCTTGTGACTGGTAAAGCAAATTCTGAATTCAAATGATTCAAATGGCTCTGCGCACTATGGAACTTAACATCTGAGGTTATCAGTCCCCTAGAACTTAGTACTATTTAAACCTAACTAACCTAAGGACATCACACACATCCATGCCCGAGGCAGGATTTGAACCTGCGATCGTAGCGGTCGCGCGGTTCCAGGCTGAAGCGCCTAGAACCGCTCGGCCACACCGGCCGGAGAAATTCTGAATTGTTTACTTAAATTGTTGCTTTCTGAATGACTACGATTAATACATATTTGTCTTTGGAATTAAGCGGTGAATACTGGTGAACAACTTGTGGTCAATCCCATCCACGTAATGTTCTCCTAGAAGTTGCTTTGAACGTAATTTACTCATTTCTACTATCCACCCTAAATTTATCTTTAGTTTCCTTTACTGCTTGCTCAATGTACATATTGAATAACATCGGCCGTTACAGTATAACCTCAAAAATACGGCATAGTACAAGATAGCCCGGAAAACTCATTTGGAAACACACACGTAACATTCAGGCAAATAATTGTACTTGGTAAAGAGAGTAAATTTTCGTAACTCGTTGTGCTAAGCATGAAGGAAAAAGGTAACTGCTGCAGTGACTCATTATTTAAATCATGAATGACACAGCTGTAGGCTTTCCAAAGTCGTAGATTATGATGAATGTAATTAAGGTGATCTTTGGGTACTGAAAGAGGTATGATAATAGTGATTTGTTATCATGGCTCCTTTTCCACCTACTGTACACAATAAAATTTACTAACAACATCCAGATACTTAACTTGCACATGTACAATGTACGCGGTACGAGATCGACATACTGTTGTGTGCTACAACCATTGACAATGTTTTAAGTAGACTTGTCGGAGATGAATATATTACTCTCATCTACCATCCAAACGCAGCTCTGCATATCTCATTCTTGTGTGCAGACAGAACGATATCAAGGGAAGGGATGGAGTGGGTCTTAGGGGTCACGAACCTGAAGAGGGTATGTATTTTCTCATACATAAGTTTCCAGTTTTGTCAGCTAACTTTCGCAAAGTAACGTAGCATAAAATTGCTTTCGTGATGGCGTGCACAAGCGGATGGGCTTGTTGGCTTACCAAATGCCCAGAATACTCCATGTTGGAAAAGCCCCGCCCCCCCTCCCCCGTGGCTCAAGGTGGAACGTATCTACAATCAACAAGTCCAACACCATTCGTGATTTCACTGGTAGACCCTGTAAAAGACTGGAACGTGGAGAAAAACAGCGAGGTAAAGGAACATATCAAGAATAAATAACACAAAGACTCTCTTCCCCGAACGTAGGCGGGAATGACCGCAATAAAATCCTAGTTTACAGACTGTGTTCACATTGTTGGTGTTAAGCAAAATGCTGATAATAGTGAGTCTACACTTAGACTATATTCGTCCTCTTTAGTATGTCTGCCTCATAAGAGGCTTCAACCAGAGACTCTACATCGTGTCCTGTCCTCAGCGTCTTCCTTCACCTGACTGTATGTTCGTCCCTTTCTAATGTCATCCATTATTCCACTGCTCTTATTACCTTTTGCTCTCATTCCTCCCCGTTTGCGCTCTCTAATTCTTTGTTGGAGACAATTCCTACGTAGTACATGTCCCATCCAAGACTTTGTCTGGTCAGATAATTTTCAGTGATCTTCTTCTTCACCTATTTTCTTCATTATTTCCTCTGTCTAAAGTCTGCCAGTCCATTTCACCTTAGGCATTCTTCTGCATAGCCACATTTCAAAACTTTCTAAGTACCTTTCTTCCTTATTTTTATATCCTATATAGTGTAAATTAAATGTCGTCGGTGTTACGAAAGACTGTTCATGTTACAGTTGCTAAACATCTACATCTATATCTACATCTACATGACTACTCTGCAATTCACACTTAAGTGCTTGGCAGAGGGTTCATCGAACCACAATCATACTATCTCTCTACCATTCCACTCCCGAACAGCGCGCGGGAAAAACGAACACCTAAACCTTTCTGTTCGAGCTCTGATTTCTCGTATTATATTTTGATAGTCATTCCTACCTATGTAAGTTGGGCTCAACAAAATATTTTCGCATTCGTAAGAGAAAGTTGGTGATTGAAATTTTGTAAATACACTCCTGGAAATGGAAAAAAGAACACATTGACACCGGTGTGTCAGACCCACCATACTTGCTCCGGACACTGCGAGAGGGCTGTACAAGCAATGATCACACGCACGGCACAGCGGACACACCAGGAACCGCGGTGTTGGCCGTCGAATAGCGCTAGCTGCGCAGCATTTGTGCACCGCCGCCGTCAGTGTCAGCCAGTTTGCCGTGGCATACGGAGCTCCATCGCAGTCTTTAACACTGGTAGCATGCCGCGACAGCGTGGACGTGAACCGTATGTGCAGTTGACGGACTTTCAGCGAGGGCGTATAGTGGGCACGCAGGAGGCCGGGTGGACGTACCGCCGAATTGCTCAACACGTGGGGCGTGAGGTCTCCACAGTACATCGATGTTGTCGCCAGTGGTCGGCGGAAGGTGCACGTGCCCGTCGACCTGGGACCGGACCGCAGCGACGCACGGATGCACGCCAAGACCGTAGGATCCTACGCAGTGCCGTAGGGGACCGCACCGCCACTTCCCAGCAAATTAGGGACACTGTTGCTCCTGGGGTATCGGCGAGGACCATTCGCAACCGTCTCCATGAAGCTGGGCTACGGTCCCGCACACCGTTAGGCCGTCTTCCGCTCACGCCCCAACATCGTGCAGCCCGCCTCCAGTGGTGTCGCGACAGGCGTGAATGGAGGGACGAATGGAGACGTGTCGTGTTCAGCGATGAGAGTCGCTTCTGCCTTGGTGCCAATGATGGTCGTATGCGTGTTTGGCGCCGTGCAGGTGAGCGCCACAATCAGGACTGCATACGACCGAGGCACACAGGGCCAACACCCGGCATCATGGTGTGGGGAGCGATCTCCTACACTGGCCGTACACCACTGGTGATCGTCGAGGGGACACTGAATAGTGCACGGTACATCCAAACCGTCATCGAACCCATCGTTCTACCATTCCTAGACCGGCAAGGGAACTTGCTGTTCCAACAGGACAATGCACGTCCGCATGTATCCCGTGCCACCCAACGTGGCCAGCAAGATCACCGGATCTGTCCCCCATTGAGCATGTTTGGGACTGGATGAAGCGTCGTCTCACGCGGTCTGCACATCCAGCACGAACGCTGGTCCAACTGAGGCGCCAGGTGGAAATGGCATGGCAAGCCGTTCCACAGGACTACATCCAGCATCTCTACGATCGTCTCCATGGGAGAAAAGCAGCCTGCATTGCTGCGAAAGGTGGATATACACTGTACTAGTGCCGACATTGTGCATGCTCTGTGGCCTGTGTCTATGTGCCTGTGGCTCTGTCAGTGTGATCATGTGATGTATCTGACCCCAGGAATGTGTCAACAAAGTTTCCCCTTCCTGGGACAATGAATTCACGGTGTTCTTATTTCAATTTCCAGGAGTGTAGATCTCGCCGCGACGAACAACGTCTTTGCTTTAATGACTTCCATCCCAACTCGCGTATCATATCTGCCACACTCACCCCCCTATTACGTTATAACACAAAACGCTCTGCTCTTTTTTGCACCCTTTCGATGACCTCTGTTAATCACACCTGGTAAGGATCCCACACCGCACAGCAATATTGTAACAGAGGACGAACGAGTGTAGTGTAAGTTGTCTCTTTAGTGGACTTGTTGCATCTTCTAAGTGTCCCGCCAATGAAACGCAACCTTTGGCTCGCCTTCCCCACAATATTATCTATGTGGTCTTTCCAACTGAAGTTGTTCGTGATTTTAACACCCAGATACTTAGTTGAATTGACAGCCTTGAGAATTGTACTATTTATCGAGTAATCGAATTACAACGGATTTCTTTTGGAACGCATGTGGATCACCTCACACTTTTCGTTATTTAGCGTCAACTGCCACCTGCCACACCATATAGCAATCTTTCCTAAATCGCTTTGCAACTCATGCTGGTCTTCGGATGACCTTACTAGACGGTAAATTACAGCATCATCTGCGAACAACCAAAGAGAACTGCTCAGATTGTCACCCAGGTCATTTATATAGATCAGGAACAGCAGAGGTCCCACGACGCTTCCCTGGGGAACACCTGATATCACTTCAGTTTTACTCGATGATTTGCCGTCTATTACTACGAACTGCGACCTTCCTGACAGGAAATCACGAATCCAGTCGCACAACTGAGACGATACCCCATAGGCCCGCAGCCTGATTAGGAGTCGCTTGTGAGGAACGGTGTCAAAAGCTTTCCGGAAATCCAGAAATACGGAATCAACCTGATATCCCCTGTCGATAGCGGCCATTACTTCGTGCGAATAAAGAACTAGCTGCGTTGCACAAGAACGATGTTTTCTGAAACCATGCTGATTACGTATCAATAGATCGTTACCTTCGAGGTGATTCATACTGTTTGAATACAGTATATGCTCCAAAACTCTGCTCTGCAGCGAAGGTATTGACTGCGTCTTGCCGCTTCTGTACTTTACATACGACCAGAATTTCTTCGGATTTTCTACCAAATTTCGAGACAATGTTTCGTTGTGGAACCTATTAAAGGCATCTCGCATTGAAGTCCGTGCCAAATTTCGCGCGTCTGTAAATTTTAGCCAATCTTCGGGATTTCGCGTTCTTCTGAACTTCGCATGCTTTTTCCGTTGCCTCTGCAACAGCGTTCGGACCAATTTTGTGTACCATGGGGGATCAGTTCCATCTATTACCAATTTATGAGGTATAAATCTCTCAATTGCTGTTGCTACTATATCTTTGAATTTGAGCCACATCTCGTTTACATTTGCATAGTTAGTTCGGAAGGAATGGAGATTGTCTCTTAGGAAGGCTTCTAGTGACACTTTATCCGCTTTTTTAAATAAAATTATTTTGCGTTTGTTTCTGGTGGATTTGGAAGAAACGGCATTGAGTCTAGCTACAACGACTTTGTGATCACTAACCCCTGTATCAGTCATGATGCTCTCTATTAGCTCTGGATTGTTTGTGGCTAAGAGGTCAAGTGTGTTTTCGCAACCATTTACAATTCGCGTTGGTTCGTGGACTAACTGCTCGAAACAATTTTCGGATAAAGCATTTAGGACAATCTCGGAAGAGGTTTTCTGCCTACCACCGGTTTTGAACAAGTATTTTTGCCAACATATTGAGGGAAGGTTGAAGTCCCCACCAACTATAACCGTATGATTGGGGTATTTATTTGTTACGAGACTCAAATTTTCTCTGAACTGTTCAGCAACTACAGTATATCATCGGAATCTGGGGGTCGATAGAAGGAGCCAATTATTAACTTAGTTCGGCTGTTAAGTATAACCTCCACCCATACCAATTCGCACTTAGTATCTACTTCGACTTCAGTACAAGATAAACCACTGCTGACAGACACAAACACTCCACCACAAAGTATGTAACACTTGTACCCTCAAACTTTTGAACAAGTGCAGTGTTCCTCTGAATTATAATTTCTTTGAAGTTATATAGTGAGCACTGATGTAAACTTATATTTTTTTTCTCAGATGGGCCATCCAGGAATGCGTTTCTATTCTTTTTTCGTTCTTCTGTTCTTTCCTTTCACTATTCTTCCTTCTGTTTGCTATGTTCTCTTCTACTTGTCTTGAAAACACTTCAGGCCCAGTTCTTTTCACTCTCCTACCTTGTAATCATTCCGTGTTCAGTACTTTTCCCCTAAACACATCCCTGCCATCTATTTATTCACCCTTTACTTTTAAATCTTCTTTTACTTCATAAATCCAATTCGTTGTTAACTTCTCATCCCACAGATATTTGAAAAACTTTCTGCTTAATCTACTGGCTTGCATTCGATAAAAATGTCAAAAAATTTGTCTTGTTTCTCTCATTACTTCTCATTACTACTTTTTCTCATTACTTCAGAAAAGTTTTCTTTATTTCGATAAATTTCATTGTTACTACGTAATTTACAACGTTCCGTAGTTTTCGTGTACCTAAAATTTTTCTAATGATTATCCTTTCTAATACTTTTGATTTATCTAAATTATAGCTTAATGTCAATTGCTTGCGTAAAGGCATTCTGGCTTCACTACTGTACTGTAATGCCTTATTCTTTCACTTTTAGGCAGGTTTTTTGTTGTTAAAGTCTTTAGTTATATCTTATGCTCTCCCCAATTTATGTGTTCTCCACCATACATACGATTTTTCCAAATCATTTTCTTCTATTACCTCTCTATGATATTTAAATGTTTTAAACTTTTCAATTTGCTCAACATTTGGTTTCAGAAATTTCGGTGTATGTTTAATGTTCGTAAACAGTTCGTTTTTTTTCGCTTAAATAATTCAACCTCTGCTATTGGCTACTTCTCCTAAAAAATTAATTTGTTACGGCAGATGTCACATATTCTGGAGGTGTAGCAAAGTCATCTACGAATGCGAGACGGTTTATTGCAATATTTTTCTTTCCTCTTCCCAACCTTATTAATTAAATCTTATATTCATTCAGTTTATTTTTTCCAAAATCTCACTGTTATTTCTGGAACACAAAAATATTTGAGGACATTGACGTAAACCCGTATTTCGGAGGGCTGAATCATTTCTCCCATAAATTTCACTTTACATACCCAGTGTGTGTGTAATGGAGGAGGGGTGGGGGAATTGGGGGGGGGGGGTGGATGGGTGATGTTTCACCAATCAGATTTGCCAATTTAGAGATTATACGAAATTTTCGGATTATTTTCTCTTTTGTTTGTCCGCCAATGAAATCAAAGGCCTTTTTGAAATTGCCAAACATTTCTACAGTGCGGTATATTTCGAATTCAGTAATCTATGAGGAATTATTGATTTCAGATTATACATATATAATGAAATCATTTGTAATGTTCACAATATCAATGCAATCTACGAATTTGTTCCTCCTATTCTTCAAAGCGTTGGCATTTGTGACCCATTAAAACTGGGGGTTCTCTTAAGTTACAGTTGGAATGAATTGCGGTGAGTGCGTGGGGGGGGGGGGGGGGAGGGGGGAGGGAAGGTCATTAAATCAGGAACAAACCGTAACGTCCGTGACCCGTCCTCCAACCCCCACACTCCAGAAATGAAGACTTAACGCCTGTATACTCGGAAAACGTGATTTTGTTACGAAAAGATTTTCAACATCCAAGATAAGTGACAAAAATCTCAAGCAGAAGTACTGCAGAGTAGTTAAGTTCAGTACAATGATCGATGCCATCTTAATGTCCTAAACACACCAAAAAGGGAAGGATAAATTACACAGACGGAAAGAGTACATTAGAACACAGAACTTTATTGTTGTTTTATCCCATGTTTACTTCATTGTGTAGTACTATACGTTTGTTTAGCACAGTAAAGAGCACCTGCAAAGTCTCGAACTACATACACCGCAAGCTTAACCTATCACTACCGTCACTTACAAGTGACGGTATTCCAAGCCAGCCAACTGTGGTCCCTTTCAACGACAACCCATTCTATACAGATGGGAAGACAACACACAGTTCCAGTTTCAGTTCTGAAGTGTATTAAATATTCACGAAAAATTACCACAATGGCTTGATGTAGCGCAGCAGTATCACCAGTCTTCGGAAAAGCCCCTGAGACAGCGCTACCTCGTCTTACTGCTTCTGCCCACGCCTAGCGATGCACTCTCTTTCCGTCCGCAAAGCCCGCTAAAGCGTGACAAAGTGGCACCACTGGAACTTAAATTTGCGAGTAGGCACACATTCGTCTCCTCGCACCCAGCTATCAACTTCAGTGCTTTACCGAGGTTGCCAGGCTAGCTTTTACGCCAGAGACAGCTTTAACAGTTTCTCAGTGTCAGTCTCTCTCAGCCTGTGAACATTCAGGAAATCCCAGGGTGTATACAACAGATCAGACACTTTTACCAGCATTCAGATTTCCCTTCCTTTTCCCCCTGTTCGTTCATTCGAAAGTAAAATAAGTGAATTACGGATAACTAAGAAAAAAAACAAAAATCATACCGTTTAACACAATATCCATTTAAAAACTCAGCGACGTTTTATTAAGCTTTCAAAGTAATTTAGTGACGCTTTTACTACAATTTGTGTCTCGACATTACTTTTTACCGCTAAAAGCAGGCATTCTCTAGATGTCATCCGTAAATTTCGATATTTTTGATAGGAGAACGTGCAGCAGACGACGGCCCACAAGAATTATTAAGATGCTTTGAAAAACCTACAACCGAAAAACTATGCCACTCGGTATGCAAGACGTACGAAACAGGCAAAAATCACCTCAGACTTAAAACACAATGCAGGAGTCTCATTTGCAAAGAATATAGTTAAACAAGCCATGGTGGGAAAAAACCAACACGAATTATCTACAGACGAATGGAAAGACTGGCAGTAACTGTCCCTGGCATCAGTTTGTGTTCTAGAGGCAATATTCACCGTCTGACTTTTCTTAGAAGATAGACCAAACTACATTTAGAGCATTTGTAGATTTACAGTAAGCTTAGAAGCCTGAATTTATCTGGAATACAATATTAGCAAGAAAAAGTTATCCGTAAGTACTACGGAAGACAGACTGCAGTTATATACACAGATCAGCCAGAACAAAATGACCACTTACATAATAGCCGGTATTTCCACCTTCGGCGCGTCGTGGCGTGGAAGCAGTGTAGATCATTGGAGAGACTTGGAACCACATCTCTACGCACAACTCCCGTAAATTCAGGGATGAGGGGCCGTCGGCTCTGACACCACATCCAGTTTATCTCAGATGTGTTCGATCGGGTTCACAGCTGGCGAGTTGTGGGCCAGCATATTAACTGAAACTGACCAGTGTGTTCCTTGGACCACTCCATCAGACTCCTAAGCTTGTGATATGACCCATTGTTATTGTTGTGGTCTTCAATCCAGAGACTGGTTTGATGCAGCTCGCCATGCTGCTCTATCCCGTGCAAGCTTCTTCATCTCCCAGTACCTACTGCAACCTACATCCTTCGAAATCGTTTTGCTTTATTCATCTCTTGGTCTCCCTCTACGATTTTTGCGTTCCACTCTACCCTCCATTACTAAATTGGTGATCCCTTGATGCCTCAGAATGTGTCCTATCAACCGATCCCTTCTTCTGGTCAAGTTGTGCCACAAATATCTCTTCTCCCCAATTCTATTCAGTACCTCGTCATTAGTTATGTATCTACCCATCTAATCTTAAGCATTTTTCTGTAGCACCCCATTTCGAAAGCTTCCATCCTTTTCTTGTCTAAACAATTTATCGTCCACGTTTCACTTCCATACATGGCTACACTACATACAAATACTTTCAGAAACGACTTCCTGACACTTAAATCTCTACTCGATGTTAACAAATTTCTCTTCTTCAGAAACGCTTTCCTTGCCATTCCCCGTCTACATTTTCTATCGTCTCTACTTCTACCTTCATTAGTTATTCTGCACCCCAAATAGCAAAACTCATTTACTACTTTAAGTGTCTCATTTTCTAATCTAATTCCCTCAGCATCGCCTGGTTTCATTGGACTACATTCCATTACCCTCGTTTTGCTTTTGTTGAAGCTGATCTTATATCCTCCTTTCAAGACACTGTCCATTCCGTTCAGCTGCTCTTTGCTGTTTCTCACAGAATTACAATGTCATCGGCGAACCTCAAAGTTGCCGGCCGGTGTGGCCAAGTGGTTCTAGGCGCTTCAGTCTGGAACCGCGAGACCGCTACGGTCACAGGTTCGAATCCTCCTTGGGCATGAATGTGTGTGATGTCCTTAGGTTAGTTAGGTTTAAGTAGTTCTAAGTTCTAGGGGACTGAAGACCTCAGATGTTAAATCCCATAGTGCTCAGAGCCATTTGAACCTCAAAGTTTTTGTCTCTTCTCCATGGATTTTAGTACCTACTCCGAATTTTTCTTTTGATTCCTTTACTTCTTTCTCAATATACAGATTGAATAACATCGGGGATAGGCTACAACCCTGTCTCACTTCCTTTCCAACCACTGCTTCCCTTTCATACCCCTCGACTCTTATAACTGCCATCTGGTTTCTGTACTAATTGTAAGTAGCCTTTCTCTCCCTGTATTTTATCCGTGCCACCTTCAGAATGTGATAGAGAGTATTCCAGTCAACATTGTCAAAAGCTTTCTCTAAGTCTACAAAATCTAGAAAAGTAGGTTTGCCTTTCCTTAATCTATTTTC
Organism: Schistocerca serialis cubense; assembly: GCF_023864345.2. NCBI lineage: Eukaryota > Metazoa > Arthropoda > Insecta > Orthoptera > Acrididae > Schistocerca > Schistocerca serialis. The sequence goes on along the minus strand of NC_064638.1, from coordinate 1,161,791,030 downwards.
TAAGGTAAGTCGTAGGGTCAGTATTGGCTTCCGTGTTCCAACATTTCTACGGCATCCAAACTGGTCTTCCCCGAGATTGGCTTCTACCAGTATGGTCCATTATCTTTTTGAAAAACGCCACTGCCTTAAGGAAACATGACCGTCATGATGGGGTGAACGTGGTCAGCAACCAATGTATGACACTCCTTGGCCGTCTTGGTGCCTCGCAAGAACTCCTCTGGAACCATGGATCCCCACGTGAATGCCCACGCGAATGTTCTCCAGAGCATAATGGAGCCGCCGTCAGCTTGTCTCCGCCCCGCAGTACAGACGTCAAGGAGCTGTTCACTGGAAGACGACGGATTCTCGGCCTCCCATCAGCATGATGAAGACGGTTTCGGAAATCATCAGACCATTCAACGCTCTGCCGTTGCACCAACATCCAGTTCTGATCATCATGTGCCCATATCAGTCGTAGTTGTCAAGGTCGTGGCGTCAACATTCGCACATGCATGGGATTCATCATACCGTTAAACAATCTGCCATTGCGCCAACAACCAGTTACGATGGTCATTTGCCTATTTCATTCGTAGCTGCCGAGATCGTGGTTTTAACATTGAGATATGCATGTGTCGTCGGCTCCGGTAGCCATTTTTAGGAATGTTTTGTGCACTGTGTGTTCAGTCGTACAGTATTGAAGTGTGATATTAGCTTCACCACAGTTCACCACCTGCCTGTTTTACCAGTCTACACAGCCTGAGACACCCGACGTCTGGATGTGGCTTCGCCTTGTTTCCGCCACATGATAAAAACACCACCACAGCACTCCCCCGAACACCCGACAAGTTGAGCAGTTTCCGAAATGCTCAAGCCAATTCTATGGGCCATGACAATCCGCCAGACAGATCACGCGTCTTCCCATTCTGCACATGGACAGCACACTCGCTGTTACTACGTGCATAGTGTACGTGTCTGACAACAGTCATTACTCGCCAGGTGACGCTGCTATCGCCTGAACGCGCTTATATCGATAGTAGGTCGGTGATCACAATGTTCTGGCTGATCAGTCTAAAAAAGCATGGAAAGAACGTAGTTGAGCAGATAGAGAGATGAAGTAGTAGTCTACCCCATACTGCTGAATCTGTATAGCGGGCAACTGAGCTTTTACAGAAAAATAACCAAAAATCGTCGTGGTACAGAGGATATAAAATGCAGACCACAAAATTTCAAAGTGTTTCTGTAAAATAGAAATTGGTTTACAATTAATAGAAATTTAAGTGCTAAAAAGTAGTGTCTGAAAGTATTTCTGTGGAGCGCAGCAGTGTGTAAAAGTGAAGAAAATACATTTTTTTTAAAAAAAGTAAAGAAATGATGAAGATTCCGTGGGCAGAACATGTTGGTAATGAAGAGGTACTGAACCAAATGGGGAATAAAATAAATTATTGGTACATTTGTAAAGCCGCAGTTATAGTAGTGGATTCTCATTGTTAGTGCGACGATGTGATGGTCTCTTTACGATATACGTCTTTCCAAGAAAACTTGAAGTTGTCACCCCGTGTTCAGGCCACAAATGGCCCATCGGGACCATCCGACCGCCGTGTCGTCCTCAGATGAGGATGCGGATAGGAGGGGCTTGCGGTCAGCACACCGCTCTCCCGGTCGTTATGATGGTTTTCTGTGACCGGAGCCGCTACTATTCGGTCGAGTAGCTCCTCAGTTGGCATCACGAGGCTGAGTGCACCCCGAAAAATAGCAACAGGGTATGGCGGCCCGGATGGTCGCCCATCCAAGTGCCGGTCACGCCCGACAGCGCTTAACTTCGGTGATCTGACGGGAACCGGAGTATCCACTGCGGCAAGGCCGTTGCCTCAAGAAAACTTGAAGGACCGAGGGTAATTTCGCTTTCTGCGGCGAGAAGTTCTAGGGTATGTGCTACATGCATTACGTGCAGCGGCACAGTTTTCTGTCTGTTTTAGGTATCTAACACACGGGTATGGTCGAAGTGGCCAGGCTTGGAGTGGCCTATACCTCTGCCTCCAAGTTCATCTTGCCCTGTTCCACGGAATATTCTCTCTGTGATAACGGAGAAGTTACGCACGCAGTAAGGCCGTTGTTACAGTTGAAAAACAGGAGCTGTGAATTGTACAGACTTACAACCGTAACGAGGTTATCGAGCGGAGTTTATAGCGATCCGTAACCCACTGCAGAGGCGAGTGCAGTAATTGTATCAAAATGCAAGAAATGGAACATGAAACTCCAGCGCAGTTTCACGGGAAGGTAATCGGAATGTATAAATTTGAGATAAATTTGTATTAAGGCAATATATCACTCTAAGTTCAGTGGCTGCTCGAAACCATACATTTATAGCTACATCGCAATTTCCTTGTTTGTGGATTCATGATTAATGAAGCGATTTTGCTTCTCTAGTCGTATAAGTTTGCTGACGTCAGATTTTGCTGTTAATTGTGATACAAACTGTTTACTCAGGCATCAAGATTTTTTACCCTCCTAACGACTTTCTATATTGATGCGTGCCATTTGATTTCATAACGTTGTTATTTTTATTATTGTATACCGCTGTGTCTTGTTAATTTATTGAGCTTATGAGACAAATATCAACAAAAGTAAATCTAGATTAGTGGAATATAGTCAAACTAAATCAGATTATGATGAGGTGATTACATTAAGTAACGAGACACTACAAGTTGTAAATGAGTTTGAGTATTTGAGCAGCATTAGTAAAAAAGCATTAGTAAAATAGAAAAAAAATTGCATAGAATATAAATTTTAGTGTTAATAAGTCTTTTCTGAAGGAATTAGTCTGGTATTGGCTTCGTGAATCATCGACGGTGAACAGTTTTGGTTTTACGGAATAATTCTGAAGAATACAGGGTGAGTCACCTAACGTTACCGCTGGATATATTTCGTAAATCACATCAAATACTGACGAATCGATTCCACAGACCGAACGTGAGGAGAAGGGCTAGTGTAACTGGTTAATACAAACCATAAAAAAATGCACGGAAGTATGTTTTTTAACACAAACCTACGTTTTTTTAGATGGAACCCCGTTAGTTTTGTTAGCACATCTGAACATATAAAAAAATACGTAATCAGTGCAGTTTGTTGCATTGTAAAATGTTAATTACATCCGGAGATACTGTAACCTAAAGTTGACGCTTGATTACCACTCCTCCGCTGTTCGATCGTGTGTATCGGAGAGCACCGAATTACGTAGGGATTCAAAGGGAACGGCGATGGACCTTAGGTACAGAAGAGACTGGAACAGCACATTACGTCCACATGCTAACACCTTTTTATTGGTCTTTTTCACTGACGCACGTGTACATTGCCATGAGGGGTGAGGTACACGTACAGACGTGGTTTCCGTTTTCAATTACGGAGTGGAATAGAGTGTGTCCCGACATGTCAGGCCAATAGATGTTCAATGTGGTGGCCATCATTTGCTGCACACAATTGCAATCTCTGGCGTAATAAATGTCGTACACGCCGCAGTACATCTGGTGCAACGTCACCGCAGGCTGCCACAATACGTTGTTTCATATCCTCTGGGGTTGTAGGCACATCACGGTACACATTCTCCTTTAACGTACCCCACAGAAAGAAGTCCAGAGGTGTAAGATCAGGAGAACGGGCTGGCCAATTTATGCGTCTTCCACGTCCTATCAAACGACCGTCGAATATCCTGTCAAGGGTCAGCCTAGTGTTAATTGCGGAATGTGCAGGTGCACCATCATGCTGATACCACATACGTCGACGCGTTTCCAGTGGGACACACTCTATTCCACTTCGTAATTGAAAACGGAAACCACGTGTGTACCTTTACCTCACTCCTCATGGTAATGTTAATGTGCGTCAGTGAAAAAGACCAATAAAAAGGTGTTAGCATGTGGACGTAATGTGCTGTTCCAGTCTCTTCTGTACCTAAGGTCCATCACCGTTCCCTTTGGATCCCTACGTAATTCGGTGCTCTCCGATACACACGATCGAACAGCGGAGGAGTGGTACTCAAGCGTCAACTTTAGGTTACAATATCTCCGGATGTAATTAACATTTTACAATGCAGCAAACAGCACTGATTACGTATTTGTTTATATGTTCAGATGTGCTAACAAAACTAAGGGGTTCCATTTAAAAAAACGTAGGTTTGTGTTAAAAAACATACTTCCGTGCATTTTTTTATGGTTTGTATTAACCAGTTACACTAGCCCCTCTCCTGACGTTCGGTCCGTGGAATCGATTCGTCAGTATTTGATGTGGTTTACGAAATATATCCAGCGGTAACGTTAGGTGACTCACGCTGTATATGGGTAGATCAGATTGTATGTTGTTGTGTATATGTTGTTTGTGAACCAGGGACCTAGAAACGACGGAGAGGCTCCGTCCCCGCCGCACCCGCAGTGGTTCACAACCCCACGACGACTACCGCAGTCCACTTCACCTCTCCGCCGCCCTACACCGTACCCAGGGTTATTGTGCGGTTCGGCCCCCGGTGGACCCCCCCCCCCCCCCCCCCCGGGAACGTCACACCCCTATGTTTGCGTGGTATATTAATGGTGGTGTACGCTTACGGAGAGAGTGCAGCAATCGCCGACATAGTGTAGCTGAGGCGGAATAAGGGGAACCAGCCCGCAGTCGCCAAGGCAGATGGAAAACCGCCTAAACACCATCCACAGACTGGCTGGTTCACCGGACCTAGACAAAAATTTCTGGCGGATTCGTGCCGGGGACCAGGCGCTCCTTCCCGCTCCGGAAAACCGTGCGTTAGACCATTTGGGTAGATCTGATTACTAGCTTAAAGAGAAGGTGTAGAAACGAATTGGGAGAAGAGAAATTTACGCCACAACATGACTAAAAGATGAGATCAATTGACAGGATACGTGCTGGGGCATCAAGGAATATTTTTTTAATGGGGAGAAATGTGGCGTCGGGCATGGGGTAATGACTGGGAGGAGGCGAAATTTGTACGTGGGAATTGTCAACTTGACTACAGTAATCAATTTGAAATGGATGAAGCTTGCAGAAGATTTTCAGAGATGAAGAGGCTTGCACAGGAAACATAGCACGGGAGAAGAACCAGAACACAACAGTAACAACAACAATAAATATTTTTATAAGACTTGCCATGGTCAAGGATGTGAGAGAACGATGTTGTTATTAAATATAACCTGTATTACTATGGTCCACATGCTACAAAATAATTATGTGACCTTATATATTGTGCTAGCAATCGATAATGCATGCGACTGTATGCGTTCCTAATATGTTCCAAAAAGCTGCGCCAAGATTGCCAAGCACAGATCTCGAACAATCATTAAAATTTTCCTTATATCTTTATCCGCTTCCGAGACACAGAGGTCCAAACTTACCCTTCTTGTACACTTATAATACACACGTAAAATCCGGTGTGAGGTGAAAACGTACTTTGCAAAGTAACGTATCAGGGAGAAATATATTGTAAAACGTCTCCGTTATGATCTGAAAACTCAACATTGTAGTACCGATGCACATGTATCTACATCTACATCCACATCTACAGCCATACTCCGCAAGCCACCTGACGGTGTGTGGCGGAGGGTACCCTGAGTACCTCTATCGGTTCTCCCTTCTATTCCAGTCTCTTATTGTTCGTGGAAAGAAGGATTGTCGGTATGCTTCTGTGTGGGCTCTAATCTCTCTGATTTTATCCTCATGGTCTCTTCGCGAGATATACGTAGGAGGGAGCAATATACAGCTTGACTCTTCGGTGAAGGTATGTTCTCGAAACTTTAACAAAAGCCCGTACCGAGCTACTGGGCGTCTCTCCTGCAGAGTCTTCCACTGGAGTTTATCTATCATCTCCGTAACGCTTTCGCGATTACTAAATGATCCTGTAACGAAGCGCGCTGCTCTCCGTTGGATATTCTCTATCTCTTCTATCAACCCTATCTGGTACGGATCCCACACTGCTGAGCAGTATTCAAGTAGTGGGCGAACAAGCGTACTGTAACCTACATCCTTTGTTTTCGGATTGCATTTCCTTAGGATTCTTCCAATGAATCTCAGTCTGACATCTGCTTTACCGACGATCAACTTTATAAGAATCATTCCATTTTAAATCACTCCTAATGCGTACTCCCAGATAATTTATGGAATTAACTGCTTCAGTTGCTGACCTGCTATTTTGTAGCTAAATGATAAGGGATCTATCTTTCTATGTATTCGCACATTACCCTTGTCTACATTGAGATTCAATGGCCCTTCCCTGCACCATGCGTCAATTCGCTGCAGATCCTCCTGCATTTCAGTATAATTTTCCACTGTTACAACCTCTCGATACACCACAGCATCATCTGCAAAAAGCCTCAGTGAACTTCCGTATTGGCGGCCAAAGACTTCTGGCATAAGAAATCAGCCTCATTCAGCCAACGCCCTTGTCAAAGAGGGCGGAGGAGCGGATAGAGGTTCAGGGCACTCTCTTGAACTAGGGGTGGGAAATTGCCCCTAAAGGCGGAAGAATCAGCAATGATCAACGACATGAGGATGCAGAAGGCAATGGAAACCACTGCATTAAAGACACGTAACGCGTATCCACAGGACATGTGGCCTGTAATTGAAAAAGTGTCACGATGATCTCTCCATTGGCAAAAGATTCCGGAATAGTCTCCCATTCGGATCTCCGGGAGGGGACTGCCAAGGGGGAGGTTACCATGAGAAAAAGACTGAATAATCAACGAAAGGATAACGTTCTACGAGTCGGGGCGTGGAATGTCAGAAGCTTGAACGTGATAGGGAAACTAGAAAATCTGAAAAGGGAAATGCAATGGCTCAATCTAGATATAGTAGGGGTCAGTGAAGTGAAGTGGAAGGAAGACAAGGATTTCTGGTCAGATGAGTATCGGGTGATATCAACAGCAGCAGAAAATGGTATAACAGGTGTAGGATTCGTTATGAACAGGAAGGTAGGGCAGAGGGTGTGTTACTGTGAACAGTTCAGTGACCGGGTTGTTAGAATCGACAGCAGACCAACACCGACAACAATAGTTCAGGTATACATGCCGACGTCGCAAGCTGAAGATGAGCAGATAGAGAAAGTGTATGAGGATATTGAAAGGGTAATGTAGTATGTAAAGGGGGACGAAAATCTAATAGTCATTGGCGACTGGAATGCAGTTGTAGGGGAAGGAGTTGAAGAAAAGGTTACAGGAGAATATGGGCTTGGGACAAGGAATGAAAGAGGAGAAAGACTAATTGAGTTCTGTAACAAGTTTCAGCTAGTAATAGTGAATACCCTGTTCAAGAATCACAAGAGGAGGAGGTATTCTTGGAAAAGGCCGGGAGATACGGGAAGGTTTCAATTAGATTACATCATGGTCAGACAGAGATTCCGAAATCAGATACTGGATTGTAAGGCGTACCCAGGAGCAGATATAGACTCAGATTACAATATAGTAGTGATGAAGAATAGGTTGAAGTTCAAGACATTAGTCAGGAAGAATCAATACGCAAAGAAGTGGGTTACGGAAGTACTAAGGAATGACGAGATACGTTTCAAGTTCTCTAACGCTATAGATACAGCAATAAGTAATAGCGCAATAGGCGGTACAGTTGAGGAGGAATGGACATCTCTAAAAAGGGCCATCACAGAAGTTGGGAAGGAAAACATAGGTACAAAGAAGGTAGCTGCGAAGAAACCATGGGTAACAGAAGAAATACTTCACTTGATTGATGAAAGGAGGAAGTACAAACATGTTCCGGGAAAATCAGGAATACAGAAATACAAGTCACTGAGGAATGAAATAAGTAGGAAGTGCAGGGAAGCTAAGACGAAATGGCTGCAGGAAAAATGTGAAGACATCGAAAAAGATATGATTGTCGGAAGGACAGACACAGCATACAGGAAAGTCAAAACAACCTTTGGTGACATTAAAAGCAACGGTGGTGACATTAAGAGTGCAACGGGAATACCACTGTTAAATGCAGAGTAGAGAGCAGATAGGTGGAAAGAATACATTGAAAGCCTCTATGAGGGTGAAGATTTGTCTGATGTGATAGAAGAAGGAACAGGAGTCGATTTAGAAGAGATAGGGGATCCAGTATTAGAATCGGAATTTAAAAGAGCTTTGGAGGACTTACGGTCAAATAAGGCAGCAGGGATAGATAACATTCCACCAGAATTTCTAAAATCATTGGGGGAAGTGGCAACAAAACGACTATTCACGTTAGTGTGTAGAATATATGGGTCTGGTGACATACCATCTGACTTTCGGAAAAGCATCATCCACACAGTTCCGAAGACGGCAAGAGCTGACAAGTGCGAGAATTATCGCACAATCAGCTTAACAGCTCATGCATCGAAGCTGCTTACAAGAATAATATACAGAAGAATGGAAAAGAAAATTGAGAATGCGCTAGGTGACGATCAGTTTGGCTTTAGGAAAAGTAAAGGGACGAGAGTGGCAATTCTGACGTTACGGCTATAATGGAAGCAAGGCTAAAGAAAAATCAAGACACTTTCATAGGATTTGTCGGCCTGGAAAAAGCGTTCGACAATATAAAATGGTGCAAGCTGTTCGAGATTCTGAAAAAAGTAGGGGTAAGCTATAGGGAGAGACGGGTCATATACAATATGTACAACAAACAACAGGGAATAATAAGAGTGAACGATCAAGAAAGAAGTGCTCGTATTAAGAAGGGTGTAAGACAAGGCTGTAGCCTTTCGCCCCTACTCTTCAATCTGTACATCGAGGAAGCAATGATGGAAACAAAAGAAAGGTTCAGGAGTGGAATTAAAATACAAGGTGAAAGGATATCAATGATACGATTCGCTGGTGACATTGCTATCCTGAGTGAAAGTGAAGAAGAATTAAATGATCTGCTGAACGGAATGAATAATGAGTACACATTATGGTTTGAGAGTAAATCGGGGAAAGACGAAGGTAATGAGAAGTAGTAGAAATGAGAGCAGCGAGAAACTTAACATCAGGATTGATGGTCACGAAGTCAATGAAGTTAAGGAATACTGCTACCTAGGCAGTAAAATAAACAATGGCGGACGAAGCAAGGAGGACATCAAAAGCAGACTCGCTATGGCAAAAAAGGCATTTCTGGCCAAGAGAAGTCTACTAATATCAAATACCGGCCTTAATTTGAGGAAGAAATTTCTGAGGATGTACGTCTGGAGTACAGCATTGTATGGTAGTGAAACATGGACTGTGGGAAAACCGGAACAGAAGAGAATCGAAGCATTTGAGATGTGGTGCTTTAGACGAATGTTGAAAATTAGGTGGACTGATAAGGTAAGGAATGAGGAGGTTCTATGCAGAATCAGAGAGGAAAGGAATATGTGGAAAACACTGATAAGGAGAAGGGACAGGATGATAGGACATCTGCTAAGACATGAGGGAATGACTTCCATGGTACTAGAGGGAGCTGTAGAGGGCAAAAACTGTAGAGGAAGACAGAGATTGGAATACGTCAAGCAAATAATTGAGGACGTAGGTTGCAAGTGCTACTCTGAGATGAAGAGGTTAGCACAGGAAAGAAATTCGTGGTGGGCCGCATCAAACCAGCCATTAGACTGATGACCAAAAAAAAAAGAACTTCCGATGTCATCCACCAGGTCATTTATGTACACTCCTGGAAATGGAAAAAAGAACACATTGACACCGGTGTGTCAGACCCACCATACTTGCTCCGGACACTGCGAGAGGGCTGTACAAGCAATGATCACACGCACGGTGCAGCGGACACACCAGGAACCGCGGTGTTGGCCGTCGAATGGCGCTAGCTGCGCAGCATTTGTGCACCGCCGCCGTCAGTGTCAGCCAGTTTGCCGTGGCATACGGAGCTCCATCGCAGTCTTTAACACTGGTAGCATGCCGCGACAGCGTAGACGTGAACCGTATGTGCAGTTGACGGACTTTGAGCGAGGGCGTATATTGGGCATGAGGGAGGCCGGGTGGACGTATCGCCGAATTGCTCAACACGTGGGGCGTGAGGTCTCCACAGTACATCGATGTTGTCGCCAGTGGTCGGCGGAAGGTGCACGTGCCCGTCGACCTGGGACCGGACCGCAGCGACGCACGGATGCACGCCAAGACCGTAGGATCCTACGCAGTGCCGTAGGGAACCGCACCGCCACTTCCCAGCAAATTAGGGACACTGTTGCTCCTGGGGTATCGGCGAGGACCATTCGCAACCGTCTCCATGAAGCTGGGCTACGGTCCCGCACACCGTTAGGCCGTCTTCCGCTCACGCCCCAACATCGTGCAGCCCGCCTCCAGTGGTGTCGCGACAGGCGTGAATGGAGGGACGAATGGAGACGTGTCGTCTTCAGCGATGAGAGTCGCTTCTGCCTTGGTGCCAATGATGGTCGTATGCGTGTTTGGAGCCGTGCAGGTGAGCGCCACAATCAGGACTGCATACGACCGAGGCACACAGAGCCAACACCCGGCATCATGGTGTGGGGAGCGATCTCCTACACTGGCCGTACACCACTGGCGATCGTCGAGGGGACACTGAATAGTGCACGGTACATCCAAACCATCATCGAACCCATCGTTCTACCATTCCTAGACCGGCAAGTGAACTTGCTGTTCCAACAGGACAATGCACGTCCGCATGTATCCCGTGCCATCCAACGTGCTCTAGAAGGTGTACGTCAACTACCCTGGCCAGCAAGATCTCCGGATCTGTCCCCCATTGAGCATGTTTGGGACTGGATGAAGCGTCGTCTCACGCGGTCTGCACGTCCAGCACGAACGCTGGTCCAACTGAGGCGCCAGGTGGAAATGGCATGGCAAGCCGTTCCACAGGACTACATCCAGCATCTCTACGATCGTCTCCATGGGAGAATAGCAGCCTGCATTGCTGCGAAAGGTGGATATACACTGTACTAGTGCCGACATTGTGCATGCTCTGTTGCCTGTGTCTATGTGCCTGTGGTTCTGTCAGTGTGATCATGTGATGTATCTGACCCCAGGAATGTGTCAATAAAGTTTCCCCTTCCTGGGACAATGAATTCACGGTGTTCTTATTTCAATTTCCAGGAGTGTATATTGTGAATAAGCAACGGTCCTATGAGACTGCCTTGCGGCACACCTGAAATCACTCTTGCTTCGGAAGACTCCTCTCCATTGAGAATGACATGCTGCGTTCTGGTATCTAGGAACTCCTCAATCCAATCACACAATTGGTCTGATAGTCCATATTCGCTTAGTTTGTTTATTAAACGACTGTGGGGAACTGTATCGAACGCCTTGTGGAAGTCAAGAAACACGGTATCTACCTGGGAACCCGTGTCTATGGCCCTCTGAGTCTAATGGACGAATAGCGCGAACTGGGTTTCACATGACCGTCTTTTTCGAAACCCATGCTGATTCCTACAGAGTAGATTTCTAGTCTCCAGAAAAGTCATTATACTCGAAGTCATTATACTCGAACATAATACGTGTTCCAAAATTCTACAATGATCGACGTTAGAGATATAGGTCTATAGTTCTGCACATCTGTTCGACGTCCCTTCTTGAAAACGGGGATGACCTGTGCCCTTTTCCAATCCATTGGAACGCTACGCTCTTCTAGAGACTTACGGTACACCGTTGCAAGAAGGGGGGCAAGTTCCTTTGCGTACTCTGTGTAAAATCGAACTGGCATCCCATCAGGTCCAGCGGCCTTTCCTCTTTTGAGCGATTTTAATTGTTTTTCCATCTCTCTGTCGTCTATTTCGATATCTACCATTTTGTCATCTGTGCGACAATCTAGAGAACGAACTACAGTGCAGTCTTCCTCTGTGAAACAACTTTGGAAAAAGACATTTAGTATTTCGGCCTCTAGTCTGTCATCCTCTGTTTCAGTACCATTTTGGTCACGGAGTGTCTGGACATTTTGTTTTGATCCACCTACCGCTTCGACGTAAGACCAAAATTTCTTAGGATTTTCTGCCAAGCCAGTACGTAGAAATTTAGTTTCGAATTCATTGAACGCCTCTCGCATAGCCCTCCTCACACTACATTTCGCTTCGCGTAATTTTTGTTTGTCTGCAAGGCTTTGGCTATGTTTATGTTTGCTGTGAAGTTCCCTTTACTTCCGCAGCAGTTTTCTAACTCGGTTGTTGTACCACGGTGGCTCTTTTCCATATCTTACGATCTTGCTTGGCACATACTCATCTAACTCATATTGTACGATGGTTTTGAACTTTGTCCACTGATCCTCAACACTATCTGTACTTGAGACAAAACTTTCGTGTTGAGCCGTCAGGTACTCTGAAATCATCGATGCCCTAACCGCTTTATGATCGCTGGTTCCCTGTTCTGCGTTAACTGTTTCAAATCGTTCGGGTCTGTTTGTCACCAGAAGGTCTAATATGCTATCGCCACGAGTCGGTTCTCTGTTTAACTGCTCAAGGTAGTTTTCAGATAAAGCACTTAAAAAAATTTCACTGGATTCTTTGTCCCTGCCACCCGTTATGAAAGTTTGAGTCTCCCAGTCTATATCCGGCAAATTAAAATCTCCACCCAGAACTGTAACATGGTGGGGAAATCTACTCGAAATATTTTCCAAATTATCCTTCAGGTGCTCAGCCACAACAGCTGCTGAGCCAGGGGGCCTATAGAGACATCCAATTACCATGTCTGAGCCTGCTTTAACCGTGAACTTCACCCAAATCATTTCACATTTCGGATTTCCGTCAATTTCTTTCGATATTAAATGTGTAAAATTTTTTGCACGTAAAATCCGGTCTGAGGAGCAAAATGAGTTTTTCTTACTTCATTTTCACGTAAGAAAACTAGCTAAATATTACTGACTAATACATTTTTTCTGGAGCAGAAAAAAGAAGGGAACCTTCGGAGCAAAAAAAAAAAAACTAATATTTTCCTGATTATTGAAAAGATTCTGACTGAAAAGTAGGGTGTCAGCTGCCTCATTCTTTCTGAGCATCTTTCAAAATTTTCCCAAAAATTTGACATGTGAACATATTCGCGATTTTTTATTCCTGGAGAGAAGAAGGGAGTGGCAAGACAAAGAGATGAAAAAGTTATAAATACTAGAAGATAGTAGACAGTGGCTGTAGTATAGAAAGTGTGAAGGAGAGAACGGCAGTATGAGAGAAAGAGATGGACACAGTGATAGTGAGACATAACTGACAGGGACAGAATAGTGCTAGGAAAAGAGGGGAGGAGATACTGCCAGTGGAAGAGGAATAAAGGGAAGGAGAAAGGGGAAGTGGGTGAGAGACAGTGAGACAGAGTATACAACAATTCCGACGAGGAAGAAGAGAAATAGTGACAGTGAGAAGAGACAGCAGCAATAGGTATGAATGAGACAGCAGAAGTAAGAGAGGGCATGAGGGAGATAGTGACAGTGAGAGCACGCTGTAGGAGTAGATCAGAAGGGAGGGGGCTGTGGCTATGCCATAGCAGACAATGACAGAGAGACAGAAAGCGATAAAGGCTATGAGTTGAGCTGAATGAGTGAGTGAGAAAGGGCAACTGAGAGTGCATGCGTGTGAGCGACTTAGAGGAAGTCTGAGATGAGCTGCATGTTAATACGAGAGAGAGAGAGAAAGCGCGAGTGTGTCTGCAAACGAAATTTTTGTGACAATTCTTAAAGGTGCTGAGGATGATAGAATGAGGCAGCTGATACCTCTCTTTTCAGCCAGAGGCTTTTAAACAAACATTAACGTATTCACATTTTTTGTGCTCCTGCAGGAGCATTTTCCCGCTGGTGATCTTCAGATCCAAAATGGACGATGACGACCTGTCTAATCGATGAAGTATTGCGCTCGTTGGACAGTATAAACCGGTAGTGCACCAGTGGACTCCAGCAACAAAAACTCTGGCAGAAACTGAAGAACCACAGAAGAAATATTGTTCATAGAAAGTCCAATCTCCTTCCACTATATATCATAAAAAAATTTAAAAAAGTGACAAAGAACATACCATAAATATCTTTAAAGAGATTAACACGTCAATGTTGTACAATGAAGTATTGGGTTATCAAAACTATTGCGTATTTCGTGAGCCTGCTATTTTAGATAAAAGGAAGACTGCATTTGCTAGAGTGCATCACTGTCTGTGGAGTTACATAATAAAATGATATTAAAAAGAAGTTAAACAACATACAAAAGATTGCTTGCAGATTAACGTCTGCTGGTAAAAGTCAACGACTGAAAAAAATAAACTGTAGGATGAGTATACGAGAAGAAGAAACAATAGTTCAAGCGAGTAGGTTGGTAACTGACAATGGTAGGTAATCCTCAGTAAGATACAAGATATTTTAACAAATAAAATGCAAGGTACAAAGAATGTTTTATTGCACAAATAGTTAATTTTACATCAGTGTATCACGAAATAATATAGCAAATCAAATGCAAAATGTTGAAGGATAGAGAGAAAAAACTGCGCCTGCTATTAGCCCATTGGAGCCATCAGAGGTCGCTTGCTTCCGGCGCTGTATCTTGTTGTTGTCCACAGTCACCGATATCATCATGGAAGAAAGCAGAAAGGCCCATGCGGAAACAGAATCGGCGACATCCCACCTTCACGCGAGGCAATAATCACTAGTTTGTGCATTCCATTGTATCACATTATAACACACGACATCCAAGCGTCAGAACACCAGAGAAGCTCCTCAAAAATGTTTAAACACTCGTTATGATTAAACTCGATCTCTTCACTTGTATTGTGTTCCTGAGAGCACTTTTTGCTATTTCAATTTCCTCTTGGACATCGAGCATTCTTCCTTTAGTTGCCGTATGTAGTAGCACTTTCATGCGATGTTCTATGTTTGTTGTAGTGCGTTGATTGTCGTAAACGTACGTAGTAAATGATTTTCTATATTCTGCTCTGTGGTAAACGATTGTTCCATCTAAGCTATGTTTAATAGAGATCACAGTAGATGTATTTCACTCCGTACACAAGTGAATTCAGGAAGGTAGCAAATGCTTTTCTATAGTGTGCTCTTTAGTTTGTGTGGTAAACGACTGTTCCATCTAAGCTATGTTTAATAGTGATCACAGCAGATGTACTTCATTCCACACACAAGTGAATTCAGCAGTTTGTCACGCTCAAGTCGAATTTTATGCCGGAAACTTAACCTATGAGTATTGTTCGCTTGAAGACCTATTGTCATGTTTCATTTGTTAAAACATCGCTGTATTCTTTGTGATATTGCGCCGTTATGTGTCTTAGTAATATACTTGGCTTGTGTTTCTAGGGCCTTATTCGTGACTGATTAACCTCGATGTGATTCATTACGTTTCTCGTTTTTTCTATCAGTTGTGGTAACAATGGTGATTGTATCAGCGTTTACTACAACAGTTTAATTCATTACACATAGTTCCCGATTTATTTCACTTTGCTGCATCGGTAGCCGTAATAGACGTTGGCCGCATAGTTGAAGAGAGCTCAAGATTGAAGTTTCTTTTTCGGTGCATGGGAATATTCTGTGTAAATATACGTATGTCATCCTTACTGTCGTTAAATAGTAGGATGGTATAAGCCGTTTTTAAATGAGAGTTTCTGTTTCAGATATTTCACTAAAACCTTATTCTCCGGATCATTGACGAATATCAATGTGCGGCTAAATTTAAGTTGTCGTCTATTACCACACCCTCCCCTTTCTGGCGATACGTTTTACCGCTGAATGAAATACTTAAAACATAAAACCAGTGCCAAAAGCTCAGTTGCTTTAGTTACCTGTGCAGTACTCATCGTTTTGTGCGTTACGTTTCTGTGTATTATCTGAATGACTTCTGTCACAGGTACGTTAGTGTATACAATTGCTATGTCTAAATACGTCTGGACTTTTCATAGATTGCTTTAGTGTATTCATAGCCTTTTTCTATGGTGAAAGACTGCGTATGTGTGTATACATATTTTAGCTCGTTATTCAACGGATTGTTAAGATTATAACTTGCACTTAAGATGGTACACCCTACAGGAGGAATAGATTTCTCTTGCTTCAAACTTGTGATGAATTAATGTGTGAGACATGCAAACCATTTATGGTTGAAGACGCAAAACCTTAATTATGTTAGTTTTAGTAGTTTCGGATTATTCACGAACATGCTAACGAAAAAGTCTTCTATTCTTCACATGCTGTAAACCTGTGTATTTACACTCGTGGAGTAGCCTTAGCAGCTGAACAATCCAGTCTAGTTTTTAATTATATAATCATGTTTCCAATCACAGACAACTACTAATTCCGGTTTCAAGGATATTAATCACGAGTTAGCTACGTAATTAACTGGCAAGTCGATAACTTAATTGGCAAATTAATATGTTAATATAAGTCTTCGTGAGATGTATAGACGCCCCGATATGTTCTCTAGGTAAAGGATTGGGGGGGGGGGGGGGGGGGGCTGAACACTTGAATTCAAAAGGACTCCAGATGGCGTTAATGTAGACGGGTTTCTTCAACTGTCACTGTGGTGTCGCCACGACTGGTTTGACAACCTAAACGCCGCAATGTCTCACCCAAGCCGCAGGGATCGTCTACGCTGTCACTCCCGGTAGAATTTGCGATAGAAACCACGTTCAGTCGGACTGGGCAGCTGCTTCTGTGTGTGGCTCTGGCGCATCGTATTGCATCTGCAGCAGCAATTTGGGCAGCAGTTGGCGCCACAGTGATGTAACGAACTGTTAGACATCGGTCGTCCACAAACAGCATTAACCGTCTCTGACCCGACCAACCAAGTGCAACAGGCATCATCTCAGAAACTGACAACCATCACCTGTACAATGTGACATCTCCTGGAAGTCCCTATAAAAATTAAACTAAACCTTTACCGGACGTGTAAATATGAAGTGTAAAGAAAGTACAAAGCTGAGTGTGTTTCTGTCAATAAAAACCTAGCTAATACGACTTACGATTATAAAATTTACAACTAGTTAATACGATATTTTTTTGTTAAAGATGTTAACAAAATACTTGTTTTAACATCAAAGAATAACCATACAATGTAAATACATTCTTAGTAACCATGGGGATCTTGTTTCATTAATGTTATAAAGGCTCTGTTCAAAGATCTTATGCTACTTTTGTCTTTGTCTTGAAGAATTAAGTCGCTTAGCTGTTCTGACGCACTAAGTATTTCATGTACGTATTTTCTGTTACAATACATGGTAAAAAGTGAATTTATCCTGTTCTTATTCACAACCTCTCCTACCCTGTGGAAATATTCAAGTGAAAATAATTATTTAGCGTAAGGTTTGTAGAAGATTGCCCATCTGGCTTTCTTTTGTCGTAATGGTGCACAGACAGCCCTTATGTAGAATTTATTAAAAATATTAAATATTGAGCTATACCCTCAAGTTAACATAATAAATGCTTTGAATACTGACAATAGTTTTCAAGCATTAATATTTTCAAAGTTCATTTTATCAGGATTTTTACGGAATTGCATGGATGAACTTAAATGGAGTAGACAACAAGTTTTAGGTTTGCTTCAAGATATCTTCGAGTTTGCAGTAAATGCTTAACGAAACTGATGCAAATGTGATCCAAATGAAATTATTTATCGTGAGTACTAATCATTTTGCTACGTATGTGGGTATACTGCCTCTCTCTTCGTAACAATTAATTTACCGGGCAAAAAGGTAATAGTTTCATGCTAATTGTAATTATCTTTGAGCTAGCGGCGATTTTGGATAAAGTAGTTAAATCATTTAAAGCAAAACTGTACCCATTTTTACTAATGTTTTTGCCTGCGTAGCAACTCTGATTATCGTCGCGGTATATGTAAGCCACATGCATGAGCGTGCGGAATATAGCAACGCCAACAGTATGTTCAATATCTTTCACCTTTTCTCCAAAGAATACCTACCCCATCTTACATTAATATGAAAACACTTTAACACCAAATAAGAGAGAGAGAGAGAGAGACGATGTAACAATACAATGAGTGCTCGTTTGCATGTTTGCATTCAATTATCTTGCGGTTACACCTGGTATTAATTTAGGTGCGTCGCATATTTGCAATGGATTGTCTCGTATTTACATAACCAATGATCTTGCAATGTTAATCACTTACACCGAAGAGCCAAAGAAACTGGTACACCTGCTTAATATCGTGTAGGGCCCACGGCGAGCACACAGAAGTGCCGCAACACAACATGGCGTGGACTCGACTAATGTCTGAAGTAGTGCTGGAGGGAATTGAAACCATGAATCCTGGAGGGCTGTCCATAAATACGTAAAAGTACGTGGGGTGGAGATCTCTTCTGAACAGCACGTTACAAGGCATCCCAGTTATACTCAATAATGTTCATGTCTGGGGAGTTGGGTGGCAAGCGGAAGTGTTTAAACTGGGAAGTGTGTTCCTGGAGCAACTCTTTAGCAATTCTGGGCGTGTGAGGTATCGCAATGTCGTGCCGGAAATGCTGAAGTCCGTCGGAAAGCATAATCGGCATGAATGGATGCAGGTGATCAGGCAGGATGCTTACGTACGTGTCACCTTTCAGAGTCGTATGTAGACGTATGAACAGTCCCATATCACTCCAACTGCATATGCCCCACACCATTACAGACACCCTACAAACTTGAACAATCTCCTGCTGACACGCAGTGTCCATGGACTAATGAGGTTGTTGTCTCCATACTCGTACACGTCCATCCCCTCGATAAAATTTGAAATGAGACTCCACTGACCAGACAACATGTTTCCATTCATCAACAATCCAATTTCGGTGCTGACGGGCATAGGCGAGGCGTAAAGCTTTGTAGCGTGCAGTCGTCAAGGTTATACTATTGAGCTATCGGCTTCGAAAGCCTACATCGATCATGTTTCGTTGAATTATTCGCAAGCTGACACTTGTTGATGGCCCAGCATTGAAATCTGTAGGAATTTGCTGGTGGGCTGAACTATCGTCACGTTGAATGATTCTCTTCAGTCGTCGTTGGTCCCGTTCTTGCAGATCTTTTCCCCGGCCGCAGCGATGACAAAGATTTGGTGTTTTACTGGATTCCTGATATTCACGGTGCACTCGTAAAATGGTCTTACTGGAAAATCGCCACTTTTTCGCTACTTCAGAGATTCTGTGTCCCTTCGCTCATGCGCCTACTATAACACCACGTTCAAACTCACTTAAATCTTGACAACCTGCCGTTGTAGCAGCAGTAACCGATCTAAAACCAATCTAAAACCGCGCCAGACACTTGTTGTCCTATATAGGCATTTCCGATCGCAGCGCCGTATTCTGCCTCTTTACATATCACGGTATTTGAATATGCATGCGTATACCAGTTTCTTTGGCGCTTCATTGTATATATATTATCTAGAAATTTCATATTATCCAGAATTTTCATTTCGCTACTTGTCCCTGGCAGCTGTTACATAGGCAACACGCAACGGGTTCCAGGTGTGACTTTTAGCCATTTAGCGATATAGATTTGTGGCGAAACAGGCAGCACATCGAACGTGAGTGCTACTCCATGCGAATCAGATGTGTGGTGGTTTATCCTGTGTGTGGGATAACTGTATCGCCGACCTCGGCGTGTTTCTGTCGCACGCCAGAGCGCCAAGGCATTGGCTCTGTAAGACAAGTCTCCACAAGTGTAGAGCACCCCTCTCGCGGATTATCCTCTCGTCGCGGTGAAGACGCCCCGCACCCTAAAGGAGCACCTGGCGCTGTGAGGGGTGGCCACCCCCGCGGACAGCGGCGCCTGGGGTAATTTAGTGGGCGGCCATTGTGAAGTTGGCGTGCGCAATATGCGGCTGCTCCCGGCTAGCCAGATTAGAAAACTTTCACCGGGGGTAATTTCTATGGAGCCCCGCGAAACTTGTCCCTAGTGCGTGGGAACCCGTAATCCGCGGAGAGCACGTAATAACTTCGCTTTCTTCGAGTGAAGAAGAAAGGCGAAGGGGTTGAAAGGATTGGCGCAGACGGGGGAGGTGGAAACCGAATGACGACACCAGTTCGTGGTACATTAAGGGTGCGGTAGTAACGCGATTGGAGGATCTGTTCAAGGAAACTCCATTATGTCTCGAAAGACGCCGTTTCCTGTAATCCCGCCGGTTCACAGAGAGTGAAGGAACGAAAACTGTCGGTGAACTCTCTCGGAATTTCAGTAATGTTGTTGCGCAAAGTTTCTGGCAAGCTGTAAACTCAGTGTACTGAAGGCTATGAGAAATCGCTCAACTGCTTCCTGTTATTCCTGGAGCTATTGCAACTTCACGTTTTACCCAGCTGTCTTCGACAAGTGTAGGATGCTGGCAACCATATCAACAGCGACCACACTAAACTACAATTGTCATACAGTGTTCAGGAAATTTTCATGGATTCTAACTTGTTTCTTTTTCTGACTACTACAGTTGTCTAATTTTTGATTCTTCGACATTCGTTATTTACCTTTTGTTAGAATCGTTGTGTATTCGTACTCTGGAGTATCTGTGACAGATATACGATTGTGCTTCGCAGTGGAAGTTAATCATGGGTCAGTTAAAGACGGGTCTTTGCACACACTCCCTTTTTTGAGGTTCAGTACCTCTTTCATAGAGAACGGAATGCTTGTAAGGATCACTTTGTCAATAATTCCTATTTTGCCTATCGAACGAATCATATATGAATGAAATCGATCCCATGAAACAAAGTAATTTCGTAAAGTTTTAAATTCACAAAGTCGAATCAATAAATCCGTATATCTTAGCCAAGCAGATTCTATGTTACTTTGTATCCGTAAAGACAATATTGCTCCATTTAGTTCTGTCTCTGATGCAAACTTCCAAAGATGTTTCTGCTACTGAGGAAAGAGTTAAATAACACTGCCATCTATTGATATTTTGGTGAACTACGAAACTAACGGTGCCGTGCGATTGTACAGCATTGATTGCCAATTACTGAAGATAAGGACAATACAACACCCAGTCCCTGAGCGGAGGAAATGTCCTGCCTCAGCTGGGAATCGAACCCAGGCTGACCACTGAGCTTACGGGGACGGACTGAAAACGGCAGTTTATGGACGACGTGATCCATCAACCACTCTGAGGGATCTGCGCCGAATCGCCTTTGAGGAGTGGGACAATCTGGACCAACAGTGCCTTGATGAACTAGTGGGTGCTACGCCTCGACGAACACAGGCATGCATCAATGCAAGAGAACGTGCTACTGGGTATTAGAGGTACCGGTGTGTACAGCAATCTGCACAACCACCTCTGAAGGTGGTACAACATGCAATGTGTAGTTTTCGTGAGCAATAAAAAGGGCGGAAATAATTATGTTGATATCTGTTTCAATTTTCTGTACATGTTCCCGAACTCTCGGAACCGAGGAGATGCAAACTTTTTTTTTTTTTATTTGTGTAAATTCGTAAACTCAGAAGTCTCTCTCGTGTGCTTTTGCCTTTCTAAAAACAGAAGTGATTGCTTCTAACAGATCCTAAACTTTGTCTATCGTTCTTCTGCATATTATTCCTGTAAGCCACTTGTAATAATGAGCTGTTAATCTGACTGTACGGTTGCACTCTTATTTATATCGTTTGCTATCTTCGACTTTTCGAACTGATTTTCTTGTCAATGTCGGGGCGGTGTGTCTTCAGTCTAGCAGATTCTGAACTGCCATTTGGTTGCTACCTCTCCCAACGATCTTAGAATTTCCGAAGGAATGTTGTCTCTCCTTACTGCAATGTTCGATCGCAAGTGTAATTCTAACTACAATACTGCTTCCTTTTTATTAGTATTGGATAGATTAAAAGACAGGGTCACTTTTACGGTCTCTGAGATGAACTTTAAAACTTCGGAAATCACTGTTGCGGAGAGATAGAAGAAGATTCTGAAGCTACGGTAAAAGCAATTATTTGGAGCACGTGCGCTTTCTGCTCCATCATAGAAAAATTAGCGACTCCCATCGAATTCACGCGAAACGGAGTTTAACAGAAAAGAAGTTCTGTGTTACACTACTTCATAGAGTCGTATAACCTCTACACAATTCCGTATTGCTGAATATTAAAATACACTTCTAGGAACCTCCCACCTCACTAATACGGTACTGGATCATAATTTCCAAAGTACACTCCTGGAAATGGAAAAAAGAACACATTGACACCGGTGTGTCAGACCCACCATACTTGCTCCGGACACTGCGAGAGGGCTGTACAAGCAATGATCACACGCACGGCACAGCGGACACACCAGGAACCGCGGTGTTGGCCGTCGAATGGCGCTAGCTGCGCAGCATTTGTGCACCGCCGCCGTCAGTGTCAGCCAGTTTGCCGTGGCATACGGAGCTCCATCGCAGTCTTTAACACTGGTAGCATGCCGCGACAGCGTGGACGTGAACCGTATGTGCAGTTGACGGAGTTTGAGCGAGGGCGTATAGTGGGCATGCGGGAGGCCGGGTGGACGTACCGCCGAATTGCTCAACACGTGGGGCGTGAGGTCTCCACAGTACATCGATGTTGTCGCCAGTGGTCGGCGGAAGGTGCACGTGCCCGTCGACCTGGGACCGGACCGCAGCGACGCACGGATGCACGCCAAGACCGTAGGATCCTACGCAGTGCCGTAGGGGACCGCACCGCCACTTCCCAGCAAATTAGGGACACTGTTGCTCCTGGGGTATCGGCGAGGACCATTCGCAACCGTCTCCATGAAGCTGGGCTACGGTCCCGCACACCGTTAGGCCGTCTTCCGCTCACGCCCCAACATCGTGCAGCCCGCCTCCAGTGGTGTCGCGACAGGCGTGAATGGAGGGACGAATGGAGACGTGTCGTCTTCAGCGATGAGAGTCGCTTCTGCCTTGGTGCCAATGATGGTCGTATGCGTGTTTGGCGCCGTGCAGGTGAGCGCCACAATCAGGACTGCATACGACCGAGGCACACAGGGCCAACACCCGGCATCATGGTGTGGGGAGCGATCTCCTACACTGGCCGTCCACCACTGGTGATCGTCGAGGGGACACTGAATAGTGCACGGTACATCCAAACCGTCATCGAACCCATCGTTCTACCATTCCTAGACCGTCAAGGGAACTTGCTGTTCCAACAGGACAATGAACGTCCGCATGTATCCCGTGCCACCCAACGTGCTTAGAAGGTGTAAGTCAACTACCCTGGCCAGCAAGATCTCCGGATCTGTCCCCCATTGAGCATGTTTGGGACTGGATGAAGCGTCGTCTCACGCGGTCTGCACGTCCAGCACGAACGCTGGTCCAACTGAGGCGCCAGGTGGAAGTGGCATGGCAAGCCGTTCCACAGGACTACATCCAGCATCTCTACGATCGTCTCCATGGGAGAATAGCAGCCTGCATTGCTGCGAAAGGTGGATATACACTGTACTAGTGCCGACATTGTGCATGCTCTGTTGCCTGTGTCTATGTGCCTGTGGTTCTGTCAGTGTGATCATGTGATGTATCTGACCCCAGGAATGTGTCAATAAAGTTTCCCCTTCCTGGGACAATGAATTCACGGTGTTCTTATTTCAATTTCCAGGAGTGTATTTCGTGACTTGCATTTTCCCTGTTATTTTATTCGGAGGCTGTATCGTGTTACACTCTATGTTCACGTTGTCCTACAAACTGATGGGAGAAATAGGCGCTTGGGACAGGGCTCTGACTCACAGGCGGTTTCTATCCCCCGGCATTCCGCTGCTGCAAGCAGCGCCTGAGCCAAGTCGGCCGTTGTAGCCTGACCTCAGAGCCGGCCCGCAGTTAACACCGTCATCAATTATTCCAGCTTTCTGAATAAGTCCGGCGGCCTGAAGTTGCTGCTCAACATTTCATGCATGCCTGCTGCCGCTGGCGTAGCGTCCGCGTTACTGTGCCTAATCTTACGCCCTGCCCTCTCTCTCACTGCCACACACATTTTCTTTACTGTCGCGTCCTCCGTTACACCCTCCTTAACGCCTGTTAACACGAGCAATCTAGTTGCATAAGTCGACTACTCGTTACAAGTGAGTCTGCTGCAGAGTCCGTATCGTTTTAATCCTGTACTGTGTGTCTCCAGTCACGAATGGCTGTTTTCGTTTACACATCAGCGCATAAATTGCGTCTATAGCGAGAGGTGTCCGCTGTGCAGTCTAGAATTTGATCGTTGAAAGAGAACTTATGAGGGACTTTTCTTTTTACTAAATTATCTAAACGTTGTAAGAGAATTAACAACAGGCAATGCTAATAGAGTTTATTTCTTAATGGCCGGCTGGCGTGGCCGAGCGGTTCTAGGCGCTTCAGTCTGGAACCGTGCGACCGCTACGGTCGCAGGTTCGAATCCTGCCTCGGGCATGGATGTGTGTGATGTCCGCAGGTTAGTTAGGTTTAAGTAATTCTAAGTTCTATGGGACTGATGACCTCCGATCTTAAGTCCAATAGTGCTCAGAGCCATTTGAACCATTAGTTAATTGTACTACTTTCGGGTGTTCTGTCGCACCGCTGTTCCTATTTCATGCACCAAAATTTCGATGACCCATCGAGCTGCCTTCTTCAAGTGCTGCGTGTTTTGCTGTTACGTCTTCTCTCTGACCAGGTTGGTCTATACTTTGTACCTGCTTTTCTTTCTGGGTGCGAAAGAACATCGATAATTAAGTTCTCTCGTTAAACAGCTCTGCTTTTCTCACTGTTCAAACGATTTCGATGAGTAATATTTTGAAATACACGAATGCATGCATGTCCAAGGAACACTGCATCGCTATTCTTAACAGCACAAGCACTGCAATATCGTATTTATCCGCTAATAGCAGGCAGCGATTCTCAGTTGAAAGTGTCCTCCCCCGTACAGGAATTAGGTTAGTCACTTTCTGTACTTAAAAAAAAAAAAAAAATACTGAGTGCATGGCTGAACATGCGACAAACAATAACGGAAAAAATGAATTAAAAAAACAAAAGAATTGGTTAAGGCGAGAGATAGCATAAATCGGGAAATCCGGGTTCGAATCCCGGTTCACAAGAAATTTCCTCTGTCGTCATCCGCTTGCACAGCCGATGGTTGTTCGTATCCGCAACTGCGAATACTTTCGTGTATTTATCTATTTATTTTCTTATTCATGAGTGGCGTATAATATTTTTGTCCTGGTACTGTAAGACATAAATTCCTTGCTTTCCGATATTTCGTGTTTCTTATAGGATAACGCTAGTAGGAAAAATAGCAGGACGTTGCGCAACCTTAATAACTTGTCACGAAAACAAAACAAAGCTAATGCAATTAAAAAGATAAAAGCACAAAATCCTTTACTATAACAGGAGTGAGATAGACTGCAGGTTAACTTGTGATCTTAGCTGACCACGCCACAACGCTTTGTTTAAGCGCATGCGCAGCCTGCAGCATGCTCAAATTTTCAGAACACCACACTGGGCAGTCAATTGATTATTGACGTCACTGTCTCACCCGCGACGTGGTTTGCTGCTGGTTTACACGCAAGCATGTGATACTTCTCGTAAAGTGACATACGTCCGGGAGAGCGGTGTGCCGACCACATGCCCCTCTATATCCGCATCCGATGACGCCTGTGGGCTGAGGATGACACGGCGGCAGGTCGGTATCGTTGGGCCTTCACAGCCTGTTGGAGAGGAGTTTTTTTGTGTGAAACGTCCGACGGATAGTCGATTTCGACCAGAAAGTCACTCGTGTAAAACAGGCTTCGAACTGTGAAAGGCTGCTTGACTTTCCATCTCTCCAATGAGATGTTTACTTAACAGCTACTAGACTTTACGTGTACTTTACTCTAGAAACAAAAAAAAACCACTGATGTTGATATACTAATATCGACGGAAGGATGATGAGGACCAGAAATTGATTGGAGTGAAAATTACATGGGGTACTGTTCTTCCGAAACTTCCTGGAGGATTGAATCGCGGCTACGTCTGCAGGTCGACACACAGTTTCATCTGCCAGGAAGTTTCGAAATAGAGGACATTGCACTGCATTGTGAAAGATTCATTCTCGAAGTATTCTTATTAGCGACTAATCGTGTTTCGACATATTAGTGTAAACATGTTTCGACACATTTGTGCCATTACTGGATACTTTTATTTAGGTCTTTCTCTCTAGAATTTTCGGTTCTGTAGGACCTCCTCTATACTACTGTATAGCTTGCCATAGTTACATTCGTGGTATTTGTCCACATATGCATGGTCATCTGTTGTTGAAAAGACACACTAAAATCTGTACATGTTAATACCGAGTCAGACTCTCATGCTGCAATCCCGCACTGCATAAAAAACCTTTAAGTTACTGCTGTGTTAAGGTGAGCACGAATAGGGACTAATCGGATAGCAGCAATATGTACATTGAAGTTCGAAGTTTCAGCATGAGAGTGTGGTACAGCAAAATCCTAATACGTATTTCTGTGTGTATGCCTAATGAGAACAGGTACTACTAAACAGCTATGGCAACCTGTTTAGTAATGCAAAAAATGTCCTCCAGAAACTAGCATTTTGCAGAATCCGACCATAATGATGGTACTCTTATGGCGGTTCAGATATGTTGAAACACTTTTGCGCAGTAAAAGAATACTTATTTGTACAATAGGTGGACCGGAAATCCCATAATTTAAATTCAAAATGTGGCTGCTTTCAGAGCTGTGCGTGAAAATAGGTCCAGCTATTCATTAGAAAATGCAAGGTAATATATGGACGAGGCAGTACCTACACAATTTGATAAAATTGAAATTCAACCCACTTCTCCTACTGAAATTAGAAAAATAATAAATTCTCTCAAAAGTAAAAGCTCACATGGAATTGACAGCATTTCCAACAGAGTACTAAAATTCTTGTTCCCAAGTATAATTCTCAGCGACATATGTAGTAACTCACTGAAACAGGGAATTTTTCCAGATAGAGTGAAATATGCTGTTGTTAAACCATTGCATAAAAAGGGGATAGATCTGATCCTGACAACTACTGCCCAATCTCACTTCTGACAGATTTATCCAAAATTCTTGAAAAATTAATGTATTCAAGAGTAGTATCACATATTTGTAAAAATGAAGTGCTAACAGAATGTCAATTTGGTTTTCAGAAAGGCTTTCCAACAGAAAATGCTATATTTTCTTTCACTGGTCTAACAATAAATTCAGTGAATAACTGAACACCACCCACTGGGATATTTTGTGATTTCTCAAAGGCTTTTGATTGTGTGAATCATGAAATTCTTATAGGTAAGCTTATGTACTGTGATATGAGTGGGACAGTGCACAAATGGTTTAATTCATACTTAACTGGAAGAATGCAGAAGGTTGAAATTAACAGTGCAGATATTCTACAAAAACCAGCAAAGTCCTCTAACGGGGGACGTATCAAGAATGGTGTCCCACAGGGTTCAGTCTTGGGTCCCTTATTGTTCTTAATGTATATTAACGACTTTCCTTTTGGTATTCATGAAAATGTAAAGTTAGTTCTTTTGATGATACAAGTATAGTAATAACACCCAGGAAGCAAGAATCAGCTGGGGAAATTGCAAATAATGTCTTTCAGAAAATTATTAAGTGGTTCTCTGCAAGTGGTCTCCCACTAAATTTTGAGAAAACACAGTTTACAAAATTCTGTACAGTATATGGCATAACACCATTGATAAGTATAGACTATGAACGGAAGTCTGTTGCTAAGGTAGAATACTTAGAATTTCTGGGTGTGTGCATCGATGAGAAATTAAATTGGAAGAAACACATCGATGATCTGCTGAAACGGTTAGGTTCAGCTATTTACGCTATTAGGGTTATTGCAAATTTTGGTGATAAATAATATCAGTAATTTAGCCTACTATGCCTATTTTCATTCACTGCTTCCCTATGGCATCATATTTTGGGGCAATTTGTCATTAAGGGAGAAAGTATTCATTACACAAAACCATGTAATCAGAATAACAGCTGGAGGCCACACAAGATCACCTTGCAGGCATTTATTTAAGGAAAGAGGGATATTCACAGTACCTTCGCAATATACATATTCACTTATGAAATTTGTCATTAACAACCCATCCCAATTCAAAAGTAACAGCAAAGTGCATAGCTACAACACTAGAAGAAAAAATTATTTATTTTTATTTATTTATTGTTCCATGGGACCAAATTAAGGAGAAATGTCCATGGTCATGTAACGAGTCAATACATGCAATTACAACACGATATTAGAAACAGATAAAATGAAATATATAAAAAAAAACACATTCAGGTGACAAGTCGTAAGTTTAAATAAAGAAACTCAACAATGTAACACTAGAATTTGATTAATTTTTTAGCTCTTCCAGGAGCTCCTCGACAGAATAGAAGGAGTGAGCCAAGAGGAAACTCTTCAGTTTAGACTTAAAAGAGTTTGGGCTACTGCTAAGATTTTTGAGTTCTTGTGGTAGCTTATTGAACCCTTTCTGCACAAGAGTCAAGAAAGTGCATTCCACATGCAGATTTGATTTCTGCCTAGTATTAACTGAGTGAAAGCTGCTAACTCTTGGGAACAGGCTAATGTTGCTAACAACAAACGACATTAAAGAAAATATATACTGTGAGGGCATGTCAGAATTCCCAGACTATTGAATAGGGGTCGACAAGAGGTTCCTGAAATTACACCACATATAGCTCGAACAGCCCGTTTTTGAGCCAAAAATACCCTTTCTGTATCAGAAGAATTACCCCAAAAAATAATACCATACGACATAAGCGTATGAAAATATGCGAAGTAGACTACTTTTCGTGTTGAAGTGTCATTTATTTCAGATACTGTTCTTATAGTAAATAAAGCAGCATTTAGTTTCTGAACAAGATCCTGTACATGGGCTTTCCACAACAGCTTACTACCTATCCGAACCCCTAGGAACTTGTACTGTTCTGTCTCGTTTATAATATGCCCATTCTGTCTGATCAAAATATCGATTGTTGTTGAATTGTGAATTTTTAAACTGTAAAAACTGAGTCTTACTGTGATTTAGCATCAAATTATTTTCCACAAGCCATGAACTTATTTCATGAACTACATTATTTGTTACTGTTTCAATATTACACAAAAGATCCTTCACTATCAAGCTGGTATCATCAGCAAACAGAAATATTTTTGAATCACCTGTAATACAACAAGGCATATCATTTACATAAATAAGAAACAGCAGTGGCCCCAGCAGCGACCCTTGGGGAACGCCCCACTTAACAGTGCCCATTGGGACTGAACATCACTACCACTCTCAATATTGCGGAGAATTACCTTCTGCTTTCTGTTCTTAAAGTAAGAGGCGAACCCATTGTAAGCTACTCCCCTTACTCCATAATGCTCCAATTTCTGCAGTAATATTTTGTGGTCAACACAGTCGAAAGCCTTCGTTAAATCAAAGAAAACACCTAGCGTTCGCAACCTTTTATTTAATCCGTCCAAAACCTCACAGAGAAAAGAGAATATGGCATTTTCAGTTGTTAAACCATTTCTAAAACCAAACTGAACATTTGACAGCAAATTATGTGAATTTAAATGCTCCAGTAACCTTGTATATACAACCTTCTCGATAACTTTAGCTAACACCGATGGCATAGAAATAGGTCTAAAATTGTCTACATTATCAATGTCCCCCTTTTTATAAAGTGGCTTCACTACCAAATACTTTAATCGGTCAGGAAACCGACCACTCCTAAAGGAAAAGTTACAGATATGGCTAAGTACTAGGCTAACATACATAGAACAATACTTCAGTATTCTGCTAGATAATCCGTCATATCCATGAGAGTTCTTGGTCTTTAGTGATTTAATTATTAACTCAATCTTCCTCTTGTCAGTATCATGGAGGAGCATTTCAGGTAACGGTCTCGGAACACTTTTTTCTAAGAGCGCTATATGATTCCCTGTTGGGACTAAGTTTCTATTTAGTTCACTTGCTATATTCAGAAAGTGATTATTAAATACTGTGCATATATGCGACTTATCAATACCACGGACATTCCCACTATGCACTGATTCTATATCCTCGACCTGTCTCTGCAGACCAGCCACTTCCTTTACGACTGACCATATGATTTTAATTTTATCCTGAGACTTAGCTAT
This sequence comes from Schistocerca serialis cubense, assembly GCF_023864345.2. Taxonomy (NCBI): domain Eukaryota; kingdom Metazoa; phylum Arthropoda; class Insecta; order Orthoptera; family Acrididae; genus Schistocerca; species Schistocerca serialis. The sequence goes on along the minus strand of NC_064638.1, from coordinate 1,161,761,106 downwards.
TCTATCTGCATACCACATACTTTTTGCCTTCCTAATAACATTTTTAAGCACCTTACAATACTCTTTGTAATGGGCTGCTGCATTTAGATTTTGATGTTTCTAACGTTTTGATATAATTCCCACTTTGTTCTACAAGACATTCTTATCCCTCTAGTCAGCCACCCAGGCTGCCTGTTTGTGCTAGTGCCCTGTTTTTAACGTTCAAACGGAAAGCAACTTTCAAAGAACATGAGAAAAGTCTTGAGAAAAGCATTATATTTATCATCCACTGTATCAGCGCTATAAACATCTTGCAACTCTTATTCCTTGATAAGGTTTACAAAGGTCTCTACAGCAACTGGATCAGCTTTCCTAAACAGCTGATGACTATATTTAACACGTGTTGCAGCACAAAAATCTTTTAGAGTTAAAATTTGTGCATCATGATCTGAAAGGTCATTCACCTTTTTGCTAACAGAATGCCCTTCTAGTAATGAGGAATGAACAAAAATGTGGTCTACTGTTGTTCTACTGTTCCCTTGCACTCTCGTTGGAAAGAATACGGTTTGCATAAGATTATATGAATTAAAGAGGTCTACCAGCATTCTTTTCCTTGCACAATCACTTATACAATTAATATTGAAGTCACCACATATAATGAACTTTTTGTATTTCCTATAAAGTGAACCAAGAACCTCCTCTAGCTTTAGCAAAAATGTTGTGAAATCTGAGTCTGGGGATCTATAAATAACAACAGTTAGAAGTTTAGCTCCGTTATATTTAACCACACCGGCACAACATTCAAACACCTTTTCAGTGCAGTTCTTTGAAACATCAATTGACCCAAATGGGATACCGTTTTTCACATACATGGCTACTCCCCCACACCGCAAAGAGCTCCTCGAAAAGCTGCCAGCCAACCTGTATTCTGGTAAAGGAAGCCTCTGAATTATCTCCTTATTTAAGAAGTGTCCAGATATACCAATAATTTCAGAGTCAACATCCATAAGCAGTTCACTAACTTTATCTCTAATACCTTGTATATTTTGATGAAGTATACTAATTCCCTCATTACTCGGATACCTAAGCTTTGTCAAAAGTGGTTCCTTTGTTAGAGAGACTTCCCTTAAGCAGGAATACCTATCAGCTGACTTCAATCTCTAACACCCACTACTGCAGGAATTTTCCCATGAGCGATCCCACCAACCCCACCTACGCTGTCACCTATAAGCTTTGCCAACCTCCCCTTCCCATACCTGTTGAGGTGCAGGCCATGTCTAGTGAAACCCGTCCTGCTGATAGACTCCACCGACACCACTGAAATGTGACCCATGCTTTCTGTCATCAGCGCACCCCCAAGTCTCATGTTATTACGCCTGACGGCTGTATTAAGATGAGGCCGATCGTGACGCTGAAACAGTTCCACGAAATGCACATTCGTGTTGCCAGTCTGAGTGGCTATCTTTCCCAGGTCACCATCTATGTTATACTCCCCATCCCTACCAATACTATTACCAGCCCCACCCACAATCACTACCTGATCCTCTTTAGTAAAATCCCTACATAACCCCCCTATGTTAACAGTCACCTGAGCCAATCCTGCATTAGGTTTCACAATGCTGGTGACCTGGTACTCACTCCCCAAAACTTCCTGCAACTGCTGGCCTACACCTCTACCATGAGAACTACCTAACAGCAGAACCTTCTTCTTTCTCTTAGACTTTGCAACTGTCCTAGCAACCGTAACTGCTGAGGTCTGCTGCATACTTCCTACATCTACAGCTACTAGAGATTCCTCTCCACTAGACTCTGACAGTTGGTCATATCTATTACAAACACCAATAGTAAAACTATCTGAAAATCTCCTTCTCCTAGCAGATCTCTTGCCAACAGCCAGCTCCCATTCACCAACCCCTTTCTCCCTCCTCATCCTATCTAGCTCCTCCTGTGCGTTTTTCAACTGCACCTGAAGGGCACAGATCTTACGCTCCTGCTCCTCTATCAACTTACTCTTGCTACATAACCTGCAGTTCCACGAGAGGATCTCACCAGATTGCCCACTGGTTTCCCCACTGCATTCCCCCCAGTGAAAATACTTCGAACAAGTCTCACACCGCAATCCACTACTCACGAACCTACGGCAAAGCCCACACTTCTCACTCATAGTAAAATTTTACTTTTTCTAAGTTCCGCTACTACAATAAGAAGATGTTAAAAACCTGACTACAATAATCACAAACTTACTCTACAAGGGAAGTAACTACTATTATTAACAGTATTAATAAACAACAAATGTGAATATAACAAAAGACTAATACAGAAAGAGAAGTAAACGTCTAATGACACAGTAACGAAGCTGAAAACAGTTCCCAAAAGGTTCTTCTGAAATTATTTCACCAGAAAACACAAAGAACTCCGGTTGAAGACTACTAAAGTTCCTAAATAAACCACTATACACAAACAATTAATTAGTACTTAGCTTTCGATGCGCCGCTACAGCTGCAACTGGTCAGCGCGGAATGTAAACACGGGTAAGAGGTTACGTTGCTCGATACGAAACACTCACAAATATCAGGTCACAACACAAGAAAGGCAGAGGTGAATGAAGAAACCACTAATACGTCACTTATATAGTAAATATTGTCACAAAAACCGTTAAAATATGTATCTGAAACCTAAAAATATATAAAAACTTGGAGAGCGATCTCTCACGCAGTCACTCGCTTATGACGTCACACCAAAGATATATTAACTATTCTGGAATAAAAGCTCACTTTGGCACAGAAAGGGGTGAATTATGCTGCCACAAAAATCTTTGGTCATTTACCAAGTAATAATAAAAGTCTGACAGATAGCCAACCAACATTTAAAAGCAAATTAAAAGAATTTCTGAATGACAACTCCTTCTACTCAATAAATGAATTCTTAGATATGAAGTAGTAACTGTAAAAAATAATTAATTAATTAATTAATTATTTTGTGTAAAGAAAGTTTATATTAAAGTGACACGTTCCACGTTATTACAAAATGTCATAGTCATCGTCTATGGAACAAGGATTAATGTATGTATGTAAGTATGCATGTATGTATTTGCATTGGCATGTAACAACAGATGTTCTCTAGGCCGTCCACTGCGGCACATACATAAATACAGCCCGAAAGGCAGGAAAGAGGTTCACTTCGCAGTCAGCAGCTGTAAGATCCACACCTGTTAAACGTCTGATCGCGTTCTGCCTCAGACGACGTCAGAGACGGACTGTGACAAATCTCGTATTTGCGATAAAAGCGGATAGTGAACTCGCGAGGACTGCACACCGTACTGGATCTCTTACAGTTCGCTAAAGGAACTGTTAGTGTGCCGTCCGTGATAATTACAAATCCGCTTGGCAAGTGGTGAATATTATTTCCACGTTTGCTGTGAGTATTTATTTCAAACATTTATCTGAGTATTATTAATCAGGCCGAAAGACAATCTGGTAGGAACGTACCATAAAAGTAGCTAGTTGTGCTATTTAGAATAGAAATATTTACTGTCAACTGAACATAGTGAGTTTCAAACTGTTGTATGTGAGAGACTTTACTCAATATGTGTGAACTGAAACGCTATACTTTCGTTTATACTCATAGTCTTGATCCCGCTAATTGGAAAGAGAATAGAAACATTTCTTTCAGTAGGCTGGACCAAATGTGGCCGTGCAGACTGGAAACTAAGATCAGTATGTTCTCCATCGCTATCTGGCTGAGCACAAAATTAGTTTATTGATTGGCGACTCCATGGGGGGTCCTGTGCACCACGACCGTATAATGGGTATACTTTGAAGGAGAGACAACATTGGTCGTATTTTTTTTTTGTTTTATTAAACGCAAAATCGATTTTCTTCAGTGCTGTAATATATAATTTAAATTGGTAGGCACTGGTGTCAACAAGCTTACAGCGATCACATAAACTCGCTGTAAGCTTGTTGACACCAGTGCCTACAAATTTAAATTATATACTACAGCACTGAAGATGGTCACTAAGTGACCGAAAATCGATTTTGCGTTTAATAAAACAAAAAAATACGACCAATAGTGTCTCTCCTTCCAAGTATACAAAATTAGTTGTCAGGCTCACGTGAGAAAGACGACGAACTGTACAAACAACCAACCCTTCTACATAATTAAAACCCGCCGACCCACATCATCACGTTGTTTGTTACGTTTCGTTACTGTGGGATGCGTTAGTGTTTTGTTTGTTTTGAAAGTGGCAGAGGCGTCTGCTTGCTGTTGATCTGTTAGTGTTTATATTTTCCAACTAGGAGGAGAGACAGATAGCATTTGTGTGTGTGTGCGTGTGTGTTTGCCGGCCGGAATGGCCGTGCGGTTCTGGGCGCTACAGTCGGGGCCGGGCGACCGCTACGGTCGCAGGTTCGAGTCGTGCCTCGCGCATGGATGTGTGTGATGTCCTTAGGTTAGTTGGGTTTAATTACTTCTAAGTTCTAGGCGACTTACGACCTCAGAAGTTAAGTCGCATAGTGCTCAGAGCCATTTGAACCATTTTTGTGTCTGTGTGTTTGTGTGTGAGTGTGTGTGTGTGTGTGTGTGTGTGTGTGTGAGAGAGAGAGAGAGAGAGAGAGAGAGAGACGGGGAGACGTTAATTTTTTTATTAATCTACTTCTTTTTTGGGCAATATTATCCTATTTTTTATTTATTCATTTTTATTTATATTTTTTTCTGAGGAGAGGTGTTTATCCTGTAATTATTTTTTATTAAAAAGATTAAAAAAGGATTAGAGAAAAAAGTACATTAATAACACATGTAATCTCTCCCTATCTCCCCCTCCCCGCCCCCCCCCCTCTCTCTCTCTCTCTCTCTCTCTCTCTCTCTCTCTCAGACACACACACACACACACACACACACACACACAGACCGGCTATCTTTGTATCCCATTCTCCCTTCCTAGTCGAAAAGAATAAACTCTAATAGATCGATAGCAGACGCCTCGCCCACTATCAAAACAAACAAAACGCGAACGTATCCCACGATAACAAAACATAATACGCAAACTGACTAAAAAGGTCAGCGGACAGAAGTGTCTATGCAGAGCACTGTTGCGCACATGCAAATACTTAACAAATACACGTAGAAGATGAAGAAGAATGGGATAAGCAACAAAAAGCGTAAATATAATAAAATTGTTTTTAGTAATAACAAAAGAGTGCGAACTGTTGATAATCACAACAAACGAAATTGCAAGAGGAAATAACATATTGTTACAGTGAACACTGAAGATGCTTTAAAATGAAGCGAAATGCATCTGATCTGAATAAGACTTTTATTACGGTTGCTAAACACAGCAATTAGCCTATACTACTTCTATGCGCCCAACTGCGGACAATGGGGCAGAAAAAGACATCAGGTATTTATTTTATTTGATGACTTAATTCAGCCAGTTACTGTCTTTGCAGACAAGTCCACAAGTCGCAAATAAGATGTGAATTTTATAAGGGATTGTACCGCTATTGAGAAATACTTTTTGAAACTGTGTATGTAGCGAATAACAGCCGAAGGCGAAACTTCTTCAGACGCTTATAACATAGCTACAAACACAACATGCTGACACAATATCCCCAGTACTGGTCAAGTAAAACGACTGTTCTGAAGTTTTACAAGGACTTTTATTTTGGGATCCTGCATATTTGGCTTTTATTTCCGCGCTAAGAAGTGAAGGGAAAGTAGAAAGGTGGAAGGAATGTATAGAATGGCTATAGAAAGAAAATGTACTTAAAGGCAGTTTTATAGAAGGGTAACATGAAGTACAAAAGGTGAGATGTTAGATACGATACTATTTGACACAGCCACAAAAGAACTGAATGCAAACAACGGTCCTAGCTTAGACGACATTCTCTTGAAATTACTGAAAAGTTTAGGAGAGTTAGCCATGACAAAACTATTCCATCTTCAGTGTAAAACATATGAGACTGGCGAAAAACCCTCAGAGTTCAAACAGAATGTAATGCTTCCACAGTAGGCAAGTGCTGACAGGTAGGAGTATCAGCGAAACATCAGTTCACTAATTCCTGACTGAAAAAAAATGAAGAATAATGAAAATCTGATAGAACCCGACCTCAGGAAATAACTGTTTCTGTTCCGGGGAAATGGAGGAACACCCAAAGCCATACTGACTCTATGAGGTAGGTTAGAAGACAGTCTGAAGATATAGAAACATAAGTTTATAGGATTTGTTGATTTAGAGAAAGCTGTTGACAGTGTTGTCTGAAATACACTCATGAAGTGCTGATGGTGGCAGGGGTAGAATATAGGGAGTGGCAAGTTAGCTAGGACTTACGCAGTAATCAAACAACAGTTATAAGACTCAAAGTCCGTTAAAAGTTAAGCGTTTATTTAGTTGAGAATGAAATGAGGCTAGTGCCCCGTCTCCGACGTTATGTGGTCTGTACACTCAGCAAGTTGTATAACTAGGAAGCACATTGGAAATGGATTTAAGGTTCAGGAAGCAGAAATAAAAACTTCGAGGTTTGTCAGTGACGTTGCACTACTGTCAGAGACGTCAAAGAACTTTTAAGACCAGTGGATGCAATAATAAAAAAAAAAGTCGTGTGACTAGGGCCTCCCGTCGGGTAGACCTTTCGCCGGGTGCAAGTCTTTCGATTTGACGCCACTTCGGTGACTTGCGCGTCGATGGTGATGAAATTATGATAATTAGGACAACACAACACCCAGACCCTGAGCGTAGAAATTCTCCGACCCAGCCGGGAATCGAACCCGGGCCCGTAGGATTGACATTCCGTCGTGCTGACCACTCAGCTACCGGGGGCGGACAGTGGATGCAATGAATGTCTTGTAAGGTGTTATAAGATCAATATCAGGAAACGTAACACAGCGTAGTTGGAATGTAGCTGTCTTAAATCATGCAGTGCTTAGGATTAAATCAGGAGATGAGACACCAAGAGTAGTGGATGGGTTTTGCGATTTGGGCAGAAAAGTAACTGACGGTAGTTTGCAGACTTGCAGAAGAGCTTCTCTCTAAAAGAGAAATTAGCATGCAACAACCTAAGAATGACACAGCATAAGGAAAAGACGCCTTGTAGTTACCTGGTTGGTGATGAAGTCTTCATTAAGAGTTTTGCTACAGTAAGTAAGGCTTGTGAAAGTGACACCAGGGCAATCTAGCAATCTAGCGGTCGTACGTGCTCACGTCGCCAGGCAAGTACAATAAAATAACTCAGTTCGCTGAGTACTACGTCACAGCTTCACTGAATAAACAACACACTGTACATAGAAACGCCCACAATTTTATAACAGGACCGATCACGCACGCAATAATCTTTAATCGCATAAGCACTGACTAGAACAGTATGTAAACAGAAATACACTGAGGAGCCAAAATATTATGACCACATGTTTAATAACTTGTTTGTCCATCTTTGAAACGAAATAAACGGCCACTTATTTTGGCGTACTCGGTGATAGAGCCGACATCGACCCAGGTGGTTTCCACAGGATTTACATCAGGCGTATTTGATTGGCGAGACATTAACGGGAGTTCACTATAATGCTTCGCAGACCACTTAGCACCGCTCTGGCTCCGAGACACGGACAATTTTACTGTTGAAAGATTACATCGGCGTCGGGCTCAAATAGCTCTAAGCACTATAGGATTTAACATCTGAGGTCATCAGTCGCCAAGACTTAGAACTACTTAAACCTAACCAACCCAAGGACATCACACGCATCCATACCTGAGGCAGGATTCGAACCTGCGACGGTAGCAGCTGCGTGGTTCCGGACTGAAGCGCCTAGAACCGCTCGGCCACGGAGGCCGGATCGGGGAAGAGATCTGGCATGAAGGGAGGCAGGTGATTCGGAGCTATCACCGTGTCTTCGATTAGTACCACAGATCCCATGCAAGCCCAGGGAAATGTCTTCCATAGCATAACACTGCTCCAACAAACCTGCGTCCGTGGCGAGTTGCACGTTTCGAGCCGGCATTCACCTCGATGACGGCGTTCGTGGAGGCGACCATCGACCAATCGTAACAAAAACTGATCTACACGAAGAGCCGACACGGTTCCACTGATCGGATGTCGAATCCCGAGCCGGCCGGTGTGGCCGAGCGGTTCTAGGCGCTTCAGTGTGGAACCGCGCGGTCCTGCCTCGGACATGGATGTGTGTGATGTCCTTAGGTTTAAGTAGTTCTAAGTTCTAGGGGACTGATGACCTCAGATGTTAAGTCCCATAGTGCTCAGAGCCATTTTTTCGAATCCCGATGGTTCCTTGCCCACTGCAACCGTAATTGATGATGTATTGGGTCAACATGGGAACACGTAGAGGTGGTATGCTGCGGAGCTCCACGTTCAACACGTACGACGAACGATGTGCTCCGAAGTACTTGTGCGTGCATCAGCATTGTGCACTTTCAGCAGAGATGCCACAAATCACCATTTACCCTACTTTACAGATCAGCCAAACCTCCTAACCCCACGTTCTGTGAAGAGTCGTGAACGTCCAACCATCTAGCGCCTAGTGGTAGTTCCACTGTCCCTCTACATCTTTCCGTAAATCGTAGATGCTTGCGATAGTGACACGTGAACATTCTACCAACTTCCCCGTATTAAGAAATATTCGTTCGCAGGCTCCGTGAAATAATTATCTGACATTTGTCAAAGTCGCTCATCTGATTGGATTTCCCCATTTGTAGCCCATATCTTCACTGGGGTGATACTCCGTCGGTATCTGTTGCGCTTACATACTTTTGTTACCGCGTCTCCTGCCCGCATGGGACGGCCGGGGTGGCCGAGCGGTTCTAGGCGCTACAGTCTGGAACCACGCGACCGATACGGTCACAGGTTCGAATCCTGCCTCATGCATGGATGTGCGTGATGTCCTTAGGTTGGTTAGGTTTAAGTAGTTCTGAGTTGTAGGGGACTGATGACCTGGTGAGAGCCATTTGAACCATTTGCCCGCATCGCCACCAGGCGGCATCAAGCGTCGCGATGGGCAGTGGTCATGATGTTTAGGGGCTCATCAGTGTAAATTTGCGCTTTCCTCTGTCCAAGCCATCGATCACAACAAAGATATATTTGGCAATTTGCACGATAAGATTACGGAAGCACTGTATAACAGCTCAATATCCCGCCTTAAGCTGTACCTTCCTGGAGTAGATATGATGGAGAGGAATACAGCAAACAGGGTCCGGGGTGATGTGATTCTACCGCTCGGCCAGCTAACTTTCCTTACCGGCTGTCTAGTATACAGCTGCTACCCAGGCAGTGGAAACCACTTCATTAAAGACACTTAATGTGTATACACAGGACAAGTGGCCTGTAATTCAAAAGTGTCATGATGCACTCTACATTGGCAAAAGGTTCCGGGATCGTCCCCCATTCGAATCTCCGGAAGGGGACTGTCGAGGGTGAGGTGACTACGAGAAAAAACTCGAATAACCAATGAAAGGATAATTATAGGAGTCGAGGCACGGAATGTCAAAAGTTTGAACGTGGTAGGGAAGATAGAAAATTTGAAAAGGGAAGTACAAAGTCTCAACCTAGATATACTAGGTATCAATAAAGTTAAATGGAAAAAAGACAAAGGTTCCTGGTAAGATGAGTGTAGAATAATATGAACAGCAGCAGAAAATGCTATAAAAGGGAGTAGTATTCGTTATGAACAGTAAGATAGCGCAGAGTGTGCTCTACTGCGAACAGTTCGGTGATGCGATTGTTCTCTTCAGAATCGACTGCAAACCATGACCGGCAATAATAGTTCAAGTATAAATGCCGACATCGCAAGCAGAAGATGAAGAGATAGAGAAACTGTATGAGAATACTCGATGCGTAAAACAGTAAGTATAGGGAGATGAAAACCTCATGGTCATAGAGGACTGGAACGCGGTTCTAGGGAAAGGAGTAGATGGAAGGGCTACGGGAGAATGTGGGGTTGGTAACAGAAATGAGAGAGGAGAAAGATTGAGTTCTGCAATAAATTTCAGCTAGTTAATAGCGAGTATTCTCTTCGCAGGTGGAGGAGGCATGCTTGGAAAACGTGGCAACAAAACTACTGTTCGCTTTGGTGTGTAAAATGTATGAGACTGGCAATACACCGTCAGACTTTCGGAAAAACATCGTCCACACAATTCCGAAGATAGCAAGAGCCGGAAACTATGAGAATTAACGTACAGACAGCTTTACGGCTCTTACATTCAAGCTGTTGACAAGGATAACATACAAAAGAATGGAAAAGAAAGCTGAGGGTCTGTTAAATGACGATCAGTTTTGCTTTAGGGAAGCTAACAGTTCGAGAGAGACAGTTCTCGCGCTAGGGTGGATAATGGAAGCAAGAGTGAACGAAAATCAACGCAAGCTCATAGGATATGTCGACCTAGAAAAAGCGTTCGACAATGCAAAATGGTGCAAGGTGTTAAAAATTATAAGAAAAGTGGGAGTAAGCAATGGGGAAAGTCGGGTAACATGGAGAGCGAATGACCTAAAACTTGCAACATACGTATTGTGCAAACAGAAAGTGCTATTGATGTGCGGTTTTCACAGACTTGTACTTCTAGCCCGTAAAGAGATTGTAGTGATCATTTGGGAGTGCATTTTTTGTGCAGGCATACTGTTTTTGAAATGAAGCAGTGCCTATTGACATTAATAGACTAAAAGTAGGGTACATTAGATTGTCAGTGGTATTTATTTGTTGCAGGATTCTAGTGCAAGCCGTTTACATCATATCTTGAAAATTTCTCACGTCGACACTTGTTTGTGCCATTCAGTTTGCGCTTTTGCTAAGTACGATGTTGTTATGCTTGCTTACAGTCTGCCTGCGTGTTCATTGAGTGCAACGGGACTTGCTAGTCAATTAGCGTGTTTACAGTCAAAGTAGTAGGTCGTGAGTGGACGATAGGATTTACCAGTGCAGAAAACGCCGACATGCTCATGGTGTATGGAGAGTGTGAGAAGAATACAGTTAGTTCATGTACAGTGTTTGCGGCAACATATCCCAGTACACGTCAACCGTCTCGGCAATTATTTAACCTCTTCAATCAATTATGTGACAGTGGCAGTGTAAAACCTAGACTAGGAAACAAGTAAGACAGAAGAGGAGTAAATTAATCTTCTTGCTGCTGTTGCAACCGCACGAGGAAATGGTACGAGTTAGGCAAGTGTGCCACGCAACATTCTCCGTCGACATAGCTTCCATCTGTCTCACATCTCTCTCCGTCAAGAGCTGCACGGAAACGATAATGAGTAGCGTGTTAACTTCTGTACGTCGGCACTGGAACAGGATACTCCAGATGTATCATGTACCTTGTTTAGTGATGAAACCACATCTACCTATCATGGTCAGGTAAACAGGGGAAACAAGCACTATTGGTCTGTTGACAATCCGTGTTGCCTTCGTCAGATGGAAATTCACGGAGTGTAAACGTGTGGTGTGGGATAGTAAATCGTCAGCTCACTGGCCCGTTTTCCCTAGACAGAACACTGAACATCCACAAATAACGCACCACCCTAACAGACCATCTTCAACGGATGTTAGAAGATGTTCCTTTGCCAGACTAGGAGGAACCTGATGTAGCAACATGATGCCTGTCCAGCCCATAGTGCACGAAGTACTACAGCAAGTCTCCCCGAATTGCTTCCAAATCGTTGGACTGGACGGAGAAGACTTGTAACCTGTCCAGCCCGTTCCACGGACTTGACTCTTGTAGAGCTTTTCTGCGAGCTGAGCTGAAAGATGCTGTATACAAGAATGTACCAACTAAACTCCATGATGTGCAGCGAGGTATTACTGCAGCCTGCTCGAAAATCTCCGCTGAATGGTAGCACGTGTGCAGCAGTCGTTTCATACCACACGGAAAGGGTGTACTGTCACTGCCGGTGAACATTTTGAACACAACCTGTGATGGCCGATTGTCTCGTTACTCCTCAGAATCCACATAAATAGTGCATGAAGTTGTGTTGTTCTGCTGCCACAGGTATTTTACAAGTGTCGAAGTAGGAACTTCTCAAAATACGACATCTTGTAAAAGACTCGTACTAAAATCCTGCATGAGACAATACTGAAATTCTAATTTATCCTACTTTTGGTTCGTAAATATCAATAGGCTTTGTTCCATTTAAATAACTATAGGTTTGTAAAAAAATACGCATTTAAAAAAAAGTATTATTAAAATCTTTGTATTGGTTTACAATACGAACCCCTGACTAGTAATCCGTGGAAACCGAATATCAATAGAACTTCCCGTTTCTGTAATATTTGCGGTGAAAGTTTTAGGCAAATCATACTGCATAATATGTACAAGTACTAAGAGGGAACAATAGGAGCGGGTGACCAAGAAAGAAGAGCTCGAATTAAAAACGGTGTAAGACAGATATGTAGTCTTTCGGCCCTACTGTTCAATCTACGCAGCGAAGAAGTAACGACAAAAGGGAGAAAGATTCAAGAGTGAAAGGAAGTCAATGATAAGATTAGCTGATGACAACGCAGTCTTCAGGGAAAGTGAAGAAGAATTATATGATCTGTTGAAGAGAGTGAAACAGTATAATGGGTACAAATATGGATTGAGAATGAAACGAAGATCGACGAAAGTCTTGAGAAACAGCAGAAATGAGAACAGCGAGAAACTTGATAACAGGACTGATGGTCACGAAGTAGATGAAAGTAAGAAATTCAGCTACCTAGGTAGTAAAAAAACCAATGACGGACGGAGCAAGGAGGACGAAAAAATGGACCCAGCAGTGCCAAAAACGGCATTCCTGCCCAAGAGAAGACTGCTAACATCGAATATAGACATTAATATGAGGAAGAAATTTCTGAGACTGTACTTTTGGAGCACAGCCTTGTATGGTAGTGAAACACTGACTGTGGAAAAACCGGAAAAGAAGAGACTCAAAGAACTGCGGTGCCACAGACGAACATTAGGTGGACTCATAAGGTGAGGTCGTTCTCCGCAGAAAAATTAAGGACAGGAATATAGGGAAAACACTGACAAGATGAAGGGACAGGGTGATAGAACATCAGAGAACAACTTGCATTTGACTAGAGAGAGCTGTATAGGGTAAAAACTGTAGAGGAAGATAGGGATTGGAATACATCCACCAATTAATTGGGGACATAGGTTGCAAGTGCTACTTTGATATGAAGAGATTGACACAGGAGAGGGATTTGTGGCGGGCAGCGTCAAACTAGTCAGAAAACTAATGACTCAAAAATACAGATAACTAAATAAAAAACTAAATAAAAAATAAAAAAATAAATAAAAAATACTGGCTTTCAGTGAAATCCACCCTACTCGAAGGTGCTTTCTGGTTCGCCCTGTTGTTAAACGGTGTCTGTTGTATAGTCAGAAATATACTGGGGATTGAAATGTATATTGGGAACTCTGGACACCCTGCTCGTTCACATTAATTAATTATTTAGCGTCGTCTCCAACTATCTTGGGGACATTCGTTATAAAACAACGAATTATTCACTGCTTTGAGCCACAGTGGTTCTATATTCTAAATTGCTTTCTTCAGTTGATTAGTTAAAGTCAAATCATGCATGAAGAACATTCCTTCCGGCTAAAGGTAACAAGAGGTGAAGTGTTGGGAAAGTATACCAAATTCTAACTGAGCACCGAGAGAAGAGCTGGCGTGCCAGAACTGTTGCGCATAGGAAAACACCATGTTGGGTATACTATGCTTATTCTAACAAGGAAAGGCTTGCTTGAGAAACAGTCGTCAGCTTTTAACGATTCACTTTCATACGAAGAAACGATTTGAGACACCATACAAGAAATTAAAGTTACCATTGCCCGCATTTAGGTAGTGATATCGTTCCAACGAGCAGTAGCTTGGACATTGAGGCATTTCATGTACATAATTACCACAAAATGGCGGAAGAACAGGATGAATTTACACGCACACTAAGATCACAGGAAAGGAAAACAGACTGTTGGAAGTCAGCCCTTCACCACATGGCAGGAGACCACGAAGCTCGTGCCTTTCAGTGAGTTCAGGTGGCAGCAGAAATGAAATGCTCTTCACACACAGAGCAACTCTTTGCGCAAAAGAACCATAACTGTGCAACGTGTAAAAAATCGAAATCTCGTAAATTTCCTCAATATTTGTGAGATAATTAAGTGCCACGATAATAGTAATCCAGATGGACTGTGACGAAAGCTAGGAAACGATAACTATGATGAGCCGAGGGCTCAACGGACACATCTCTGCACGTTAGCTGTATGAACAAAGCCGGTACTCGAGCATCAGAGTTTAACACAATAAAATCACACGAAAACATTCACCTACACCGAATACTTACTGTCAAGCGAGATCACTACACAAAATACGACTGGATGGCTCTGAGGGCACACAGAAACAATTTATGGCCGAGTGTTTTACCATGCAAAAGAAAGTTGTGAAGTCACTCATAAAACAGAAACGAAAATGGATTTACTACAATAAATGAAACTAGATTCATATGATAGTAGATTCACACGCACATTCTCCCTCAATAGAAATAATTCTCTCAAAACCTTCGGATATCGTTGCTGAAAGCATCTCCATACCAGATGTTCTGGTAAGACAACGTAAGTCTAAGAAAAAATTAAGAAAATCTTCCCTAAATAAGCTATTAAATATCGTTCTGAGGTTACATTGTGAAACAAACTGGATTAGAATACTTCTGATAGTATGAGGACTAACACAATCTAAGAAGAAGTCTCTAGTCTCACTCTTAAAGTTACGACGTATATTCCAAAACCGCCGAGCGCCAACTGCTTTAGCACGCTCCCAGAATAATGAACCACCATGTAAGTGCAGCGAAGTGCTGCGCTGTTAACTGCTATTGAAATACGAAAGAGATATACACAGTCACTCACTCTTTAACACAGAAGGTAAAGTAAGGAAGGGAAATGTGGAAAACCAAAATAGAAATTATACAAAGAGACTGAGGATTGCATGAACTGTAGATTACATTTACGAGGGTTTCCCAGAAAATAATGCACCGCATTTGTTTCTTCAACAATTCTTTATTGAACATAACGAGAATTAGACACTTGAAAGAATAGTGTTTTATTTACACACCCTATTTTTCCACGTAATCTCCATCCCGATCTAAGACCTGCCTCCAGCGCGAAACAAGGGCGTGTATGCCCTGTCGGTACCAATCCTTGTCCTTGTGGTCGAGCCAGTGCTTCACTGTGTGAATCACCTCCTCATCGTCCTCAAAATGTCTTCTAAGAATGGCAGCTATTAATGGACCAGACAAGTGGAAGTCCGGGCGGGCTAGGTCAGGGCTGTCAGGTGTGACAGCAGTGGATGGTCTCCCAAACTGCCGCAAATAGTGGAGCCCCGCCGAACCGCTTTCTGGTGACGTCACCCTTCGTGGCCAGCGACTCACCAGCGCACAAACTGTAAATACGGATGCTAACGGTCGTCTGGAAGCAGGTATGGGCTAATATCAACAACCCATTCCTGCCATCGGACATCAGTTCGCTGTGGTACAGAGCAGTCAATGACACCTTCCTGAGTAAGCAGCGACTCGCAGACAAACGAACGAATGCAGTCAGTGTGGAGATGCCGACACCAGAGACCTCCGTATAGAGTGACGCTACGTGTGGAAAGCATGGGAGTTATGCCGATTGATGGTGGGGCTTATCAACCAAACTGCACCTTCCAGTGTGACACCAACGTGGATTCTCTTTCATGACTTTAAACTGCATTCAAGAACGAAGAGCAACGCTGTGGCCCTGCTACTGGGACATACTGTCTACACTATTTTTGAATTACATCAGAGTGACGCCGTGCAGTACATGGCCTGCCTGTGGGAAGGTCATCAACGACTGCAACGTTCACCGAAGTACAGTGAACAATTTGCCAACAGTTTATCAGTTGCGTTATTGTGTGGTTATCAGAGGATGTTTCGCTAGAAGTATCCATTTTGTTTTCCATTTTTCATTAGAGTTTTCCATTTTCCAGTACTTTAATAAATGATACACTTGTTTCAATGTTTAAATTTCTTAACTCATTCACACTTCAAGGATTGTTACCAAAGCACTCTGTGAATAATTTGTCACATTTTTCAACCTTTTGTGTTTTTGTTTTTAAATTCTGTTTTCTTTAAAGGATTTCGATTCTGTTTAATATTGACGTGCGACTCACAATTACATTTCTGTTCATATATTGTTTAAAGATGTTATGTTGTAACGATGTAATGATAATAAACAAATAAATAAATAAACTACAAAAAAACGAATAATTTTTGGAAGTCGGGATGGCGTTCAAGCTAACCTGACGATTTTTTTTTTTTTTTAAAGAAGCCATACTTCTTTCGACAGTAGATTCTGCACAGACCTTGCACAAGCGTTTGTGAATATATCCCACACTTTCTTTCTCTGCAGTGAGAAATTCAATGACGGCACGTTGTTTGTACCGTAGAAAACCTGGAGAAGCCACTTTGAAACTGTCCTGCAGCTACGCTATCTGCCGGAAGTGACACAAACTTGGCGCGCTCACTCAGGGGACTTCAAATAATACATACGTAACGTTTCGAATTCGTAGAATTATTTTCAGCTGCGAGAAAGAAAATGCGGTGCATTATTTTGTGGGCTACCGTCGTATAAACACGTTAGAGAGAGGTGCAGAACACATTATGTTTGCATCGTTCTGTTAATTTATCACGAGAGAAGCCTGACTCACTGCTAAGTTTCCTCACGGTCTGTGCCAAGAAGCGGCATGATGCCAGTTTTATGCTGAAAGTTGTAAACAACAATAATACGAAGAAAATGGCTCTGAGCACTATGGGACTTAACTTCTGAGGTCATCAGTCCCCTAGAACTTAGAACTACTTAAACCTAACTAACCTAAGGACATCACACACAACCATGCCCGAGGCAGGATTCGAACCTGCGACCTTATCAGTATCGCGGTTACGGACTGAAGTGCCTAGAACCGCTCGGCCACGGCGGCCGGCAATAGTACGAGGAGAACACATTTCAATGATCAGTCTTCTGCGTGCTCGAAGTTCTCCTGCGCCTTTACAAGGCAGGAAAGACAGGCAGGCAGGCAGGTCTACAGCTAACTCTACCGGGCGCACCGTACTGCTACTCATCGGCCAACACGCTTTTCATATCGGCTGCCGACCCAACCATAGCAGCCCAGGCTTGCGCTCAAGTCCACCCAGTCCACTTGTTCTGCGGTGCCTCCAGCGTCCTTGTGTTGCGATGTCCAACGACCTCATCCTGTCCTCAGCGCCACAGAGCACAGGTGGCGCCTAGCGACACCTGCCAGGGCGCTCGTTTCGCAGCGCTGCCACCGCAGCCGGTCTAACTTGGCCGCCTTTGAACTTGGCGAGGACAATGACGGCTAGTGAAAGCACACTGGTGTGTTCTGCCATGCCGCCATCATTGCTACTGAGTGGTGTTTGTCTGTGAGTGAGTGTGTGTGTGTGTGTGTGTGTGTGTGTGGTCGGAGTTTATGGGCTCTTAAAGGCTACGTTCACAGCGCCTTTTTCTTCTATCGGTGTTTTCACTGATTTGATGCGGTCTGCCACGAATTCCCCTCCCGTACCAACCTCTTCATCTTAGAGTAGCACTTTCAACCTATGCCCTCAATTATTTGATGCCTATATTCCAATCTCTGTCTTCCCCTAAAGTTATTACCCTCTGTAGCTACAAAAACGGTTCAAATGGCTCTGAGCACTATGGGACATAACTGCTCAGGTCATCAGTCCCCTAGAACTTAGAACTACTTAAACCTAACTAACCTAAGGACATCACACACATCCATGCCCGAGACAGGATTCGAACCTGCGACCGTAACGGTCGCGCAGTTCCAGACTATAGCGCCTAGAACCGCTCTGCCACTCCGGCCGGCTCTGTAGCTCCCTCTAGTACCATGGAAGTTATTCACTGGTGCCTTAACAGATGTCCTACGACAACGCAATTGTATGTCGTGTATAATTCCGCGTTGAGTATAACACTTCACTGCAACTAGCGTTACCCTCTGCGAGAAGTTTTGCATAGTTTGACCGTGTTGACTTAGTGGACAGAGGGTATAGAACTATGATTTCGTACAAATTGCAGTTAGAAGAAAAACTGAAAGACTTTAATTTTGGATGTTAAGAAAGTAATTAAGTTCACGTAAAAGAATGAATATACGGCCGCCAACCTAATTAGGCATAATAATTTAGAATATTAAGTTCAAAGAATTGAACTATAACTTTACGAAAGGAAACTTTCGATACTTCTTTCTTTGTAGAGTGCAATGAACACACACAACTACCAGATGAACTGAACAGTGAATAGCGGTAGTTATCATTCGCCTAGTTAGCAATCACATATAGCCCCATACATCTATAAATAATAATAATTGTAATCTCAACCATTAACCGATTCATGTTTGATGTTATCAAAGGCATCACAAGACCAAATTTGTGTATGAACGGAGTCCTGATTTAACTAACACATAAACATCACAAATGCAATTAAATGACACTGTACATACACTTTTTATATTCATTCTACTCTGGTAATGTTTTATATTTCATTATCAAAACTACTATTTTGATTAACTTTCTCATACCAGAAAAGATTAAACAATCACCTCCATTATAAGCAAACTATGCACACATTTCATAAACAATTTGCATCACACTAATGCTGATTTCCAACCCCACTTCAGATTATTTATCTTTCAATGCTTTATAGCAATTTACACTAACAATATTCTTAATTAACTTCAGAAATAAGTTCAAGGTAAAGTTAAGTTTCAAGTGGGTTCAAAATTGTGTGCTTCTTTCTTTACTTTTGAAACAAGTGATTTTAACTAATAACATATGGGTCCTTTAGCACAAAAACTTAGGAAAATTATAAGTAGAAACAATTCAAAGCAAAATAAAGTTTTTTTGTAAGTTGCAAATTATGTGCCTCTCTCTTCACCTGTGAAATAAGTAATTTAATTAGCAACATTTATATGCTTTAACACTGTAATTTAGGGACATTCAAATAGAAACATGTTAGTGGTTCTTTATACACAGAAAACTCGTTCTTAAGCACGTTTAGGATAGGACCCTGCTTGGTTTCATGAACAGGACAGTTTCAATGTTCAAACACGAATTTTTAACGTTCAAACTGTTATTGAAAAACACTCACACACAAGCATATTGGTTCATACTGGTATACATATCTGATTTACAAAGTTGGTGAAGCAGTGGCGCAATAGTGATAGCCAGCACGTGGCGGCTATCTGGTCACACCTCTGGCGGTTTAATGCTCTATTCAAATCTTCTTGGCGACGTATTAATCATTTTAGAGCCATTCCAAAATGCGAGAGCACCATTTCACAGCAGAAACCACAGCCGAGGCCATTCCATCATAAATCGGTTCCTGAATGCCCCGCATGGCACCTGTTGTGTTGACTGTACAACTGCTGGCCACTGACTGCGTAATGTGCTCTCTCTTTTGCCACCCAGCTTTACCAACATTTCCACCTTTTCCCTCGAGCCACACCACTTCCGTAGCGGAGGGCGTTCCCAACACCTTTTCCCTCCTTGTAATACAAATTCCCTAAGTATGAACCAGTTTTCTACACATAATTTCTCATTTATGAACAGGCACATTTTATAAAGTTTCATTATTTAAATACACTTAAAGGTTTTTCAAAATATCCCTCACAACCTTCCACTTCCCTCTGGTAATTCAAAGACGTTAATCAGTAAAGAACAAACATTTCATAGTTACATACATAAAATTATATGTAATCGATCTTGGTGTTACACTACCATCTTGTCCCTTCTTCTTGTCAGTGTTTTCAATATATTGCCTTCCTCGCCAATTCTCCGGAGAAGCTCTCCGTTCCTTACCTTATTAGGTCACCTAATTTTCACTATTCTCCTATAGCACCACATCTCAAACGCTTCGATTCTCTTCTATTCCGGTTTTTCACTGCCATACGGTGCAGTGCTGCAAACGTACGTTATCAGAAGTTTCTTTCTCAAATTAAGGCCTACCTTTGATACTAATAGACTTCTCTTGATCAGAAATTTGAAATAAATACAGCGAACGACAGACAGAATACTAGCTTATTTTGAATGATACAACTGCCGAATGGCTTTTCTGTACGGAGGTGACGTGGCTGGCGTACTCTGCGCGAGTGTTTGTTTGTGACTATGGTCTTATCTGCAGCTAGGAACATTATCTCTTCGCCGTATCACAGAAGACATCAGAATAAAAAGTGATAAGGCTCAGAGAGCTACTAGGAGCAAAGTCGCTGCATCAACAGACGCAACACTCGTCTTTTCCAGCAAACAGTTGGCTTCCTTAGAAAACCAAGCTTACGGCCAGAAACCGAGAGCAATGCCAAAGGCGCGGAAGATCGTCATCGCGAGCCTGTTCGAGGGAGAGCCAAAAATCACCGACTTCAAGATCGAGACCGAAGAGCTTCCAGCGCTTCAGGATGGTCAAATATTGTGTGAAGCCGAATACATAAGCGTGGACCCGTTTCAGCGGTCCAGCACTCATAAGCACAAGGTTGGCAGCACCATGGTTGGGGCGCAGGTATGTGCATCACGTACAGTACAAAATATATATGAGAAAACACAGTGATAATGTTTTAACAGTGTAAAACGATTTCCGAAAAGAGAAACCTCCATAAAACATCATGAACTACATACTTAATTACATCGGGTACCACTAGTATTATCGTAGGGTGCACTGTTAAAACTTATTAAACTACGATTTGATTTTTATTCTCTTCTGTAAGAGGAAGACTTTATTCCCCACCGAAGAACTGCCTCAGAACACACGATAAGCTCAAAAAGTTTCACGACTGGATTAATAAAAAATGTTGGAAACTTAACAATGCGGTTTTAATGCCTTGGTTATTATGCGTACCCCTCCCCCCAACTCACTTTAGTGTAACGCACAGAACGTTAATACAACCAAGTGAAACTACGAGGGTAGTCCCTCTTTGGGATGATTAACTGACGGGTCACATTGGCTTGAGTGTCTGTTATGACGTCAAAGCGTTAACCCTGTTTGTGAATTTCTGCACTTAGTCGCTTTCTGGTAGGTTGATAACAGGAAGTTTCGTCCACATCATGATTTTTTCAGAAAAGAATTGTCCGCGTTTTGCATTTCAATCGCTTTGCGGTTGACGTCCACTCGTTGCTTTTGCTCGGGAGTCAAGGTGAGTGGGACATGAGTTGCTGACACTTTCCTCTCATCAAAACATTCTGGATAATGTCGTCAATACTTGATTTAGAACTCTTGTTCCGTTGCAGTTTTTGACACAACAACATTGGCACGCGATGGTCACACGTCAATTACTTAACAGTGCCTACTCATAAGGACTGATAGAATGCACAAATGTTGTTTACCGACGTTAGCTCCAGCTGCCACCATAGTTTCTGTGCTGACGTCGCTTATACGCCCGAAATAAAATGAGGACGTAAGGCAGAGAGTGACAATTCAAAAACTATGTCAAGTGTGTGGTATTTCCTCTACAAAGTCTGCTATTACCCACAACGTGTAATTCGGGAGGACGACGGTTCAATCCCGTCTCCGGCCATCCTGATTTAGGTTTTCCGTGATTTCCGTAAATCGTTTCAGGCAAATGCCGGGATGGTTCCTTTGAAAGGGCACGGCCGACTTCCTTCCCAATCCTTCCCTACCCCGAGCTTGCGCTCCGTCTCTAATGACCTCGTTGTCGACGGGACGTTAAACACTAACCACCACCACCACCACCACCACCCACAACGTGTCAACCGCAGAGCTTATACGTTTTAACTCTATAATATGGAATTTTAAATGCTTGGTACTGTCAACGTAAACATCACAGAGTTATAAAAATTTTGTTTGTTTGAACACATCTGACCTCGTGCAATGTATAATTGTATATATTGTGTCTTATTTAAGTTCGGTGACAGTGTAAAAAGAATGTGTTAACAATTTTTTAAGAACATTTTATTTTCATTTGAAAGTGTTGTGAAGTTTCTCGATTATGTATCACAGTAATGTTTGCATTTTCGGAAATAGAGTTATTTCTCCATTAATTATGTTTCAGTGCGTTGTGGTGGGCTCTTTTCTTTAAAGGAGGATTAATTTATGTAAAGGTAATTTATGTAAACTTCCGAGTACTTAAGTTCATCAAAAATGTAAGTCTGTTATTATAATTAGTCTCTGAATAACAACCACATTAAGTTGCGTATCTTGATTTCTCCTGGGAACAATTATGTTAACAGCATAAAAGTCTTAACTAGGACCCTAGATTAGCATCTGATTCCAACAACAACGTTCCGCACTGTAGCTCTATTAAGCAGTTGAACCAAAAAAAAAAAAGACACACACGCACACACGCGCAAATCCAACTCACACAAATGACTGTAGTCTTCAAGAATACTTCCCATCAGCACCAACTTCTCTGAATTGTGCAGCTGGAAACTTTCCCTGCAATACATCTACGTTCCCATAACCCTCCTGGCCTCAACCTTCATTAGTCACTGTTCTTACCCATCCAGCCCCTTCCTTGTTCCCATTCCAGCACTACACAGCTGTCATTCCACCGCCACACCCAATCTTTTTATTTCTCTGCTTTTCCGCTACTCCCCCCCCCCCCCCCCCGCCCCCAACCTCTTACCTGCCCTCAGTCTAACCTCCAGCACTTCAATGTCCTCCACCCACACCATACTATCTCTCCCCCTACCCGCTCCAGCGTCCTCCTCACCACCACCCAGTCGCCACTCCCATCATACGCTGGTGATGTTGCTCGCAATGTGGTTTCAGTTGCCTGAGACCACGGTCGTGTTTGTGTGAGTTGCATTTCCTTGAGTTTGTGTGTGTGTGTGTGTGTGTGTGTGTGTGTGTGTGTGTGTGTGTGTGTGTCTGTCTGTCTGTGTGTGCGTGTGCGCATATGTCTGTCTATTGCTGATGAAGGATTTAACGGCCGAAAGCTATAATTGTGAGAGTCTTTTTGTTGTGACTGTCTACGACTCAGCACCTCCTCTATATGGTGAGCAGCATCTTTCCTTCTGATATTAATATATTCTTTCATGTACATAAATTTTCAGTGTCCTATTTATTTTTACTGTTGTGGTTTTTATTTCTGTCATTTGACTTTAGATTTCCTATCAGTCCAACTCGAAAAGGCGTCTGGGTGAACGCTGTGAGAAGGGAAGTTTGGCAAACATAGCACAATATGATAATGTTCGTTGCATTTTCGGGAAGAGGATGCAGATCCAACATCAGTTTCGTCAGCCTGTATTAAGCATAATACTGCATTAGGAAAGCAGTCTTTTCACATAATATTCTTCTCATATTGGTTATTAGAAACTTACAAGAACAGAAAAGTTACTGTAATTAAGCTAAATGCGTCGTATTATTGCATCAAATTTGAATTTGAGACGAGAAAAACACCTGAAGATGTCCTCCTGAGATTGTGTTACTCACAAGACCACTATAATATTTTCTATTTACAACAAATACTGCCTGCACACGACAGAAATTAAGAACGAGAAGTAATCATAAACGTAAGTCTGCTAAGATTTTGGGACACCAAAGATTTCGGCGCCGGCTCAAAGTAATATACAGAGTTAGTCTTTAGTGCCAGGGGGTCTGATGATTTCAAATGGTAAGTCCCATAGTGCTTAGAGCCATTTGAACCATTTGTAGCGCCAACTCCCCTTACCTCATTATATGTTCGGGATGAGTACAAGCGCCCATCAGATCATTTTGTAAATGAAATTATTGACTACTGAGGAACAAAAGCAATATAACATTTCAATAATATTTCACGCATTGCAACTTGTACAACGAATTGTTCTGTTTTGATAAGCTATAACTTCAGTTTTTACAAAATGAAGACCAATGCAACAGCTACAGAACCAATAATACTTCATTGTTTACGACTAGTTTCCGAATAATATAATCCCATACTCTCGCATACAGTGTGTGATAGGACAAGTTTACTGAAAAATTAACTATCCATTTGTGTAACTATCAAACAATAATCATGTATAAACGTTACTTTTAAACTCACTGCAAACAATAAAAGGAAAATTATCAAAATATAATTATTTCACAAAACGTGACAATTAATGTTTTGCGTACATTTCTGGCCAGCTGGTGCACTGATAATTACATTCATTCTCAAGAGATTAGTTCCTATAAAGACGCAAATCAGATGCATTGTTATTAATTCTGTAATTATCAGTTATAGAGCTTTTTTGTCATCAGCGAACTATTATTTCGATAATTTGGTCAAAACTAGATTATTATGTAAAATTTGAATATCAAAGCTATGTCCACATCATGCACAGTATTCCAAAAATAATTTAGCATGAAAATTCCTACAGTAATTAATGGAAATTAATTATTTTCTGTCAAGTATTGGGAGTCATATTTCTCAAGCAGAATTTCCATGTTAATTTTAAAAGCAATTTTAGAAATCACATTTGTTTTAATGAGTCATCTATTACTTCAAAACTGCAACTGTAATTTCTTGTGAAACAACCGATTTTAATTCATTAGCCCAGATGCGTAAGCCGCTTACTGATTGATAAGCCAAATTGAGGTAATGGCGAAAAACCAGTCGCATCAAAAACATTAAAGTCAAAATCTCATTTCTTTTCTAAAAATAAGTAAAAACTAGTTAATTCCGTGGTATTAATGGCTGAAATCTGCAATTATGTGTTATATGTTAAAATCTTAGGTGAAATTCTGACTTAGCGGTTTCTGCAGACAATTTATTCAGTTAGCAGTCTTTGCAAATGTAACGAAACAAACATTAGGTTACGAAACGCGTTAGTTGGTGATGTAAACAGAATGCGTTTTATTACAAAGAACAGTCTGAAAATTATACAAATTATATAAAAGTACGAAGGTGACATTACTTTACCAGGAAAAACTGACTTATTTAACGTTAAAAAGAGAACAATAATTAATTTTCAACAATATGTTTTCTTTTAAAAAAATACATCATAGTGCTTTTGACATCACATGATATTGTAGAAAATAAAACAAGCTCCAAATTGCATCTTAGTAAGACTTCGACAAAATTTTACAAAAAAATAAAATTGGTGGAAAATTGCATCTTAATAAAAACAGTGACAAAAAATCTCAAAATGGAAATTGGATGAAAATTGCTTTTAAGTGGCTTCGACCTCAACACTGTCCATCAAATCAAAATCGCTTCCGGCTTCTTCCTCGTTCTGAAGGTTGGCAGTGGCAGGAGAGACCCTGTAAGGTCTTCCTGCTCATCTGACACCTCGGCGTAGGATTTGACTTTGTCGTTGGTCACCCAGTCTCCACCAAAGTGGAGCTCCAAAAGATTTTTGACGTCTCCGAGCTTGGCCTTTGAAAGTTCTGCACCAGCTGTGATGGATGTTGTGCTGTTTCCTCTGCTGAACTGCGTTTACCGGCGTATATTCCAGCAGTGCATCGGCAGCGGGAGCTTTATTGTCATGTATGCTTTCGCTACAGCGCAGGCAACCTAAATCTGAATAAGAAAAATATCCCTTCAAATGTAACAAACTGGAAGTTAGCTTTGAATGTCTAGATCGGTAAGTCTGATGTCAGTTGGCGTGCTTTGCACCCGGACGTGGCACGGCGACTGCCATGTCTGCTGAACATGACGGATTTTCCAAATGTTGGACATTTAGTCGGCTTTGCACCCGAAGACAACGTGCAGTTTGTGGCTTTTTCAACCGAACGGTATTTTCTACAGCCATTTTGAATGGTTTACAGGGAGTTTTTGACCCTGAAACCTGTTCCATCATGTAGGCGCAGAAAAAATTTCTGCAGCAATGTGCTCAACTTATAATCGACAAAAAATGCATTTAGCAGCTTTTGCATCTGGGCTGTTCACTTGTAACTCAGTTAATGTGACTTTGTTGAACAATAGTTTCAAAGAACTTATATTGTTAAGAAACTGTGAAAGCGGAGAGCCCAAGACCTCGGGGTAGTGGCATTAGAGTGGCAGTTGTTTCCAGTTAGTTCCAGTACCTGACCTGTAAAGTCAGTTTCTTTGAGCTTTCATTCTACGAAAGTTCTGGAACAATACAAACATTAACACGAAATGTAAACTATGTGGTGGTGTAAATTATTTAAAATCACCAGCTTTTCACGTTGTCTCCTGGGATTTCTGTAGTGAAGAAATTAATATTATGCACCCCAATCAACACTACAGTGCTGGAGCTGTGTCGTCGAAACCAGAAAGATAAGTATACACTCCAAGCATTTCATTGAACTTACGACAGACTCACAACCTGCAAGTATGTTAATCGAACATTTTTAGCTGGAACCTTGTAAAAAGAATGTGTTAGAGCTATAACGATGGAAACAATATATAACAGTTGTGGATAAAGAGCTATTCAAAAAATAAAAATGGAACAGCAAATTGGTGACCGGGAATTACATAAAGCTTAAAAGAATTGAGGTTGTCTTCCACCCTATGTTAACTGTGAAACAAAAGTTACAAACCTCAGTTTATACATAGGGAACCTATTTAATAAGTTACCAAAGGAAAAGCAAAAATGCGTTCAAATGGTTCAAATGGCTCTGAGCACTATGGGACTCAACTGCTGAGGTCATTAGTCCCCTAGAACTTAGAACTAGTTAAACCTAACTAACCTAAGGACATCACAAACATCCATGCCGGAGGCAGGATTCGAACCTGCGACCGTAGCGGTCTTGCGGTTCCAGACTGCAGCGCCTTTAACCGCACGGCCACTTCGGCCGGCCAAAAATGCGTTGCTGAACCACTATTAGAAGAACCGTGAAACACCTGAGAAATATTCAAAAGAGGAAATAGAGCACACAATATGAGAAAGACACTTGCATAGATTCCCGACACAACCGCCGTCTTGATCGTCTGGCCACACCAACAGGAAAAGCCGCGAATGGTTACGACGAGAGACCAGTTTGATCGCTAGCCACGTATGATTCAAACAAACTTGTTGTATGAAGCTATTGTTATTAAAACCTCGAGAGGGAGAACCAAACAAGAAATTGCGGACGCTCTAAAACCCAGAGAGGAAGAGAACTTGTATATCTAAAAATAAAATGGAAAGGCATGTGACTACAACATTAACCAGTTATATACAAAAAATCACAGCAGTTTACAAAGTTACCTTTAAAAGAGGAAACGCTACTACACTGAGGAAACATTAAAAAAACTTACTTAAGTGGCAACCTAAAGTATTTCGTAATTAGCTAGAATATTTTTGGGTACAAATCTGTACGTTCATCAATAGTTTCGCGGGAGCGAGAGTGGAGACTTTACTGTTTTACTGTTGGTACAGCCAGACAAACAAAAAGGTTGTTGTGTCGGGATCCTGTGCAAGTGTCTTTCGAATATTCTATGGGCCGTAATCTTATGCGTTCCGCGATTATGAGGATAGCGCTTTTGTAACAGATTTTTCTTCTATTTTTGTAAGTTCTTTGTTTCCCTGTTTAACACACATAAAAAAAAGTAATACATCACACCGGTTCCCAGAACTCCTGAAGATATACGCTGACTGTGGATGTTGTATCACAGATACAGTCCCTTTGATTGTTCAGAGATATCAGTAAACCTGCCCAAAGATGTTAACAACCATGCATGAGCAGCGCTTATTAGACGGAGGGGTCCGACAGCAGATCAGTTCCAGTCATTCCACCTGAAAAGAGGTACACGGCTCGTGTTGTCTGTATTCAATCATGCCTATATGGTCAACACCGCAGTTCGATCGCGTCCGCATTGTTACTTTGTGCCAGGAAGGGCTCTCAAGAGAAGTGTCCAGGCGTTTCGGAGTGAACCAAAGTGATGTTGTTCAGACATGGAAGAGATACAGAGAGACAGGAATTGTCGATGACATGACTCTCTCATTCCGACCAAGGGCTACTACTGCAGTGGATAACAGCTACCTACGGATTATGGCTCAGAAGAACCCTGACAGCAACGCCACCACGTTGAATAATGCTTTGCGTGCAGCCACAGGACGTCGTGTTACGACTCTAACTGTGCGCAATAGGCTGCATAATGCGCAACTCCACTCTGACGTCCATGGCGAAGTCCATCTTTGCAACCACATCATGCAGCGCGGTGCAGATGGGCACAACAGCATGCCAAATGGACTGCTCAAGATTGGCATCGCATTCTCTTCACCGATGAGTGTCGCGTATGCCTTCAACCAGACATTTGTCGGAGTCTTGTTTTGGGGCAACCTGGACAGGCTGAACGCCTTAGACACACTGTACAACGAGTAGAGCAAGGTGGAGTTTCCCTGCTGTTTTGGAGTGGCATTATATGGGACCGATGTACGCTGCTGGTGGTCATGGAAGGCGCCGTAACGGCTTTACGATACGTGAATGCCATCCTCCGACCGATAGTGCAACCATATCGGCAGCAAATTGGCAACGCATTCCTCTTCATGGACGATAGTTCGCGCTCCCAACGTGCACATCTTGTGAATGACTTCCATCAGGATAACGACATCGTTCGAATAGAGTGGCCAGCATGTTCTCCAGATTTGAAGCCCATCGAACATGCCAGGAATAGATTTAAATGGCTGTTTATGGACGACGGGACCCTCCAACCACTGTGAGGGATCTACGCCGAATTGCTGTTGAGAAGTGGGACAATCTGGACCAACAGTGCCTTGATGAACTTGTGAATAGTAAGACACGACAAATACAGGCATGCATCAATGCAAGAGAGCGTGCTACTCGGTATTAGAGGTACCTGTGTGTACAGCAAGCTGAACCACGACCTCTGAATCTCTCGCTGTATTGTGGTACAAAGTGCAATATGTAGTTTTCATGAGCAAATAAAAAGTGTGGAAATGATGTTTATGTTGATCTCTGTTCCATTTTCTGTAGAGGTTCCGGGACTCTCGGAACCGATGCGACGCAAATGTTTATTTGATATGTGTATAAAGTAGGACTCGGAACTCTTGTCCCACAAAAAGCATAGGGTGGAAGACAACCTCAGTTTTTTTACGCTTTATGTGAGTGATTCCCAGTCATCAGTTTTCTGTTACATTTTCATTTGTTGAATAACTGCTTATCCAGAACTGTAATGTATTGTTTCTATCGTTACTGTATATCCGGAAGATGGAGTTACATTATTCCAAAACCAGCCGTAAGCAATTAGATAAGACTTGTTCAATAACTGTAGCCGTTTCTTCGTGTTCTAAAAATGGACACATACTGTTGCGGTTGCCCACCGTAAAGACCTCTGTGTGGAATAACTGCAATACTCGTGGTTTGGCGCAAATTTTGGACACGTCAGTGGAAATGAATGGAAAACAAGGACTGAATATTTTGCAGTCAAATCTTATTTTATTTGTAGTTAGAAAACATCCCCTGGTGAAGTAATTATTGCATGTTATTCCGTTGTGGTTTTCTCGCTTTTCCCACGCATCCGCATTAATTTCCCGGGTTCTCCATTCCCCGTAACGAGATACCGCGTGGCAGCTCGAACGACATTTGCACTAGGGGTGACTCCATTTTTTCTTTTTAGAAATTTATTTGTAAGAGTATATTTTTCCTTTCTATTATAATTCGTTCGGCTGCTTTCTTCGAAGAATATAAGTAAAGATTGAAGTCTTTAGCATGGGATGCCACCCCGCAGCCATGCTAGACATGTGGTGGGACCGTCACCTTTTGGCCTCACAACTTGCAAATAATTTTTGATAAAGGTTTGCTAAACGAGGCCTTGAGTGAAACAAAAAGCCGGAAGACAACGAGACCTTACGGCATAAACGCAGAGGTACTTGAATATGGGGCGGGGGTGGACTGTTTTTGAACCTTACAGTTCTTCATTTATACAATAAGTGTTGGAGAAAATGATAAATCACGAAGCTGTGGACAGTTGCAGAATTTATATGAGTCTTTAAGAAATATAAACGAAATACATGTAGTAATTACCGAGCTACAATATTAGAAGACACAGCGTTCAAGATTTTGCCAATATTCTCTGAAGATCCAAATAAACTAGTACACTTGCCTAACATCGTGTAGGTCTCCCCGCGAGCGTGATGAAGTGCCGCAACACGACGTAGCATGGACTCGACTAACGCCTGAAGTAGTTCTGGAGGGAACTATCACAGTGAATCTGGCAGTGCTGTTCATAAATCCTCAAGAGCACGAGGTGATGGAGAACACCACATTCCAAGGCATCCAAGATATGCTGAATATTGTTCATGTCTGGTGTGTTAGTTGGTCAGCGGAAAAGTTTACTGGGAAGAGTGTTTCTGGAGCCACTCAGCAGCAATTCTGAAAGTGTGCGGTGATGTACTGTCCTGCTGGAAATTCCCAAGTCCGTCGGAGTCCTCAATAGACATGAATGGATGCAGGTGATCAGACAGGATGTTTCCGTATGTGTCACCTGTATCTAGACGTATCAGGGATCCCATCTCACTCCAATTGCAAACGCCCCACACCATTACAGAGCCTCCACCAGCTTGAACACTCCCCTGCTGACATGCAGGGTCCATGGATTCATGAGGTTGTCTTCATACACGTAAGTGTCCATCCACTCGATACAATTTGAAATGCGACTCGTCCAACGAGGTAATACGCTTCCTTTCATCAACACTCCAATGTCGGTGTTGACGGGCCGAGGAGGGGCGTAAAGTATTGTGTCGTGCAGTTATCAAGGATACACGAGTTGCCCTTCGCATTCGGAAGTCTTTATCGAGAATGTTTCGCTGAATGTTTCGCACGCTGAGACTTGTTGATGGCCCAGCACTGAAATCTACAGCAATTTGTGGAAGTGTCGCCCTTCTGTCACGTTGATCGATTCTCTTTAGTTATCGTTGGTCCCGTTGTTGCAGGATTTTTCTCCGGCAGCAGCGATGTCGGAGATTTGATGTTTTCCCGGATTCCTGATATTCACGATACACTCGTGAAATGGTTATACGGGAAAGTTCCTACCTCATCGCCACTTCGGAGATGCTGTGTCGAATCGCTCGTGAGCCGACTATAACACGACGTTCAAACTCACCTCAGTCTTGATAACCTGCTACTGTAGGAGCAGTAACCGATCTAACAACTGCGCCAGACACTCGTTGTCTTATATAGGCCTTGCCGACCACGTCGCCGTATTCTGCCTATTTACATATCTCTGTATTTGAATACTCATGCCATTATCAGTTTCGTTGGCGTGTCAGTGTACTTTCGCTTTGCAGCCAAGTACTGCAGCATTGCTTGTAGATGCAATCCATGCATTAAGTATTTTTGCATCTCGGCTGAGGCTCACAGGATACCGACAAAAATATGGCAACACGGTAAACGCAACACGTTACGACGACTAATACGATATAGGAAACCCGTTGACACTGAAAACAACTTTCATTCGTCGTGGAATGGATAAAAATAGTTTCTGTACGGTTCGCAGAGAAATCTATTACCTTTCTTTCTCCAAATTGCGACAAAATCTTGTGGCGATGATGGCGGTGGATAGCGACCCTTCTCTTCATAGGAGACCACAATGGTTCAATAATATTCAGATTTGATGAGTGTGGTACCCAGGGAAGATGTGGCAGCTCATTTTCGAGCTCACTAAACTATTCCTGGGCGGAATGGGCTGGGTCAAAATGGGCCACGTCGTCTTGGAACACAGCGTGATCATTTGGGAAGAAACAGTGTAGCATGAGATCGACATGATCAGCCTAAACATCGTACAACCCTAGTAAGTAATGCGACTTTGTTGAGTAGCCATAGGGATCATTGAATACCGTGGTTTGGCTGAAATGTTTCATTCCTGGGAAGCAAAAAATGACCTTCTTCCATTGATGCAAAGACCACGCTTTACGGCTTTAACACAACGCTGTACTTTTATGAGCATCTGTATCACCGTGAACGGTATTGGATTTTCAACTGGCTATACAGTTTTCTTCTTATAGAGCTCCCTTCTTTGTGTTTAGGTGCTGACAGGTTTTGCGAGTATAACATTGGGTTCTGTAGCTGTCGTCTTCTTATAATTTTCGTCACAATCCTCCTCTATTACCGTTTGTGACTATCACACAACACACACTTTCGTCCTTGTTTTGACTTACCTAGGCTTACATATCTTCTATACGATGTCTGACTAAATACCAAACATTTGGGCTACCTTTTTTATAGGAGTACCTACCATTCGAGCACCAACAATTTTTCTATGTTCGAATTCGCTCAGCTCTGACCTAATGCATTCGCAGTTGCGCGGAACACTAATCTTACCACTATTTACATTTGAAACGTATTGAGGACATTGTACAGGTTCCTTTTATGGTAAAATACAACAAACGGGCGAAGTGCCGCAGTGCTTAGCACACTGGATGCACATTTGGTAGGACGACGGTTTAAACCTGGGTTCGGCCGCCCTCATTTAGGTTTTCCGTCATTTCTCTAAAACGCTTCACGCACATCCCGGGATGGTTGCCTTGAAGTGGCGCAGCTGATTTCCTTCTCTAACCTTCCCTGATCCGAGTTTCTGCTCCGTCTTTAATGACCTCATGACGGGACATTAAACAGTAATCTCCGCCTCGTCGTCTTCAAACACAAGTTGCAGGCTTGGTTATCTTCTGCAGTGTTTCCACTTTTTGTCCAACACCTGTATACAATGACGTCAGTCTAGAACAAATATAATATAAAGACTGAGTGCTCCGCCATATGATACTACCAACGTACTCACAACATTGCACAGGTGGTGTCTGAGATCACATACAACAGCGAAACCTCCAGGTCAGGATGCAATCTGCATACACTACTGGCCATTAAAATTTCTACACCAAGAAGAAATGCAGATGATAAACGGGTATTCATTGGACAAATATATTATACTAGAACTGACATGTGATTATATTTTCACGCAATTTGGGTGCGTAGATCCTGAGAAATCAGTACCCAGAACAACCACCTCTGGCCCTAATAACGGCCTTGATTCGCCTGGACATTGAGTCAAACAGAGCTTGGATGGCGTGTACAGGTACAGCTGCCCATGCAGCTTCAACACGATACCACAGTTCATCAAGAGTAGTGACTGGCGTATTGTGACGAGCCAGTTGCTCGGCCAACGTTGACCAGACGCTTTCAATTGGTAAGAGGTCTGGAGAATGTGCTGGCCAGGGCAGCAGTCGAACATTTTCTGTATCCAGAAAGGCCCATACAGGACTTGCAACATGTGGTCGTGCATTATGGTGCTGAAATGTAGGGTTTCGCAGGGATCGAATGAAAGGAAGAGCCGCGGGCCGTAACACATCTGAAATGTAACGTCCACTGTTCAAAGTGCCATCAATGCAAACAAGAGGTGACCGAGACGTGTAACCAGTGGCACCCCATATCATCACGCCGGGTGATACTCCAGTATGGCGACGATGAATACACGATTCTAATGTGCGTTCACTGCGATGTCACCAAACATGAATGCGACCATCATGATGCTGTAAACAGAACCTGGATTCATCCGAAAAAATGACGTTTTGCCATTCGTGCACCCAGGTTCGTCGTTGAGTACACCATCGCAGGCGCTCCTGTCTGTGATCCAGCGCCAAGGGTAACCACAGCCATGGTCTCCGAGCTGATAGTCCATGCTGCTGCAAACGTCGTCAAACTGTTCGTGCAGATGGTTGTTGTCTTGTAAACGTCCCCATCTGCTGACTCAGGGATCGAGACCTGGCTGCTCGATCCGTTACAACCATGCGGATAAGACGCCTGTCATCTCGACTGCTAGCGATACGAGGCCGTTGGGATCCAGCACGGCGTTCCGTTTTACCCTCCTGAACCCACCGATTCCATATTCTGCTAACAGTCATTGGATCTCGACCAACGCGAGCAGCAGTGTCACGATACGATAAACCGCAATCGCGATAGGTTACAATCCGACCTTTATCAAAGTCGGAAACGTGATGGTACGCATTTCTCCTCCTTACACGAGGCATCACAACAACGTTTCACCAGGCAACGCCGGTCAACTGCTCTTTGTGTATAAGCAATCGGTTGAAAACTTTCCTCATGTCAGCACGTTATAGGTGTCGCCACCGGCGCCAACCCTGCCTGACCGAGCGAGGTAGCGCAGTGGTTAGCACACTGGACTCGCATTCGGGAGGACGACGGTTCAATCCCGTGTCCGGCCATCCTGATTTAGGTTTTCCGTGATGTCCCTAAATCGCTCCAGGAAAATTCCGGGATGGTTCCTTTGATAGGGCACGGCCGACTTCCTTCCCTGTTCTTTCCTAATCCGATGAGACCGATGACCTCGCTGTTTGGTCTCTTCCCCCAAACAATCCAATCCAACCCTGTGTGAATGCTCTGAAAAGCTAATAATTTGCATATGATGGCATCTTCTTCCTGTCGGTTAAATTTTGCATCTGTAGCACGTCATCTTTATGGTGTAGCAATTTGAATGGCCAGTAGTGTATATATTCAGGCATACATTTCTCACAGTGTTAACATAATTTCTTTTCCAACCCCTGTATAACTCGTGTAAAGGTAATTGATGTAGGAGACGTTTGTGATGGACGCCTTTCAGCTAGTAAATTCATTTCCCCATCTCTTTTCTCTTATTTTTATTTTGGGCTTGTAGCTAAGGTTGACCCAAGACAATCCATAACAACTGAAATGACGTGAAGTTTAATGTTCTGTATACAGTTTTTGAACTTTTTGAAAAGAGGATCGCCACATCGTAATGAATGTCTTGTAAAATGTCCAGAATACCTAGTTAAGTGTAAAAGATTGCCTGAAGGCCCTAATCTTGCCAAGGCCAATATAAAACAGACTGCTACATGGGTTAACGTTTGCACTATGTTGCAGGTAGCGCGCATCTTAGAGAGCCGATCATTGGACTACCCAGTGGGACGTCACGTGGTCGGTTACTGGGGCTGCCGCGACCGCACAGTGGTGGACCCAACGCCGGCGGCTGACGACATCCTGCCGCCAATGCTGGTGCCCGACATCGGTGACCTGCCACTGTCGCTCTCGCTGGGTGTGCTGGGAATGCCGGGAGCCACCGCCTACTTCGGACTGCTCGACATCTGCCATCCCAAGCCGGGGGAAACGGTGGTCGTGAATGGCGCAGCAGGTGCTGTGGGCTCCATAGTGGGGCAGATAGCCCGCATCAAGGGCTGCAAGGTCATCGGTATAGCGGGCTCTGACCTAAAGGTAATCACTTCGCTGCTTCTCAGTCCTTCTGTCCTAATTTTTGTTCCTCCACTCATTCTCCTGCATCACGATGGCTCACGTCCAACGAATATCAACTCCTTTTCATTGTCAGATATTTCATTCAGTCACTGCCTTCGTCTGTCCTTAGTGAAATCGTTTCTACGGAAATTAGGCCATCTTCCAAGGTGTCCCCTAAAGCACGACACATCGTCAGAGACTGCGAAGACAAAGTCAGTTATCAAACATAAACTCAATGAACTACCCAAAATTGCCACTGTTTATTGATAACAAAGACCGAGTTGTCATGTCATGCAATAACGCAAAGGAAAGCAAACTCGCACTGTCGGGTGGTGGAAAGTTGCAGCGATCTACACAAGTTAACGTTTGAAAATTAATTGGCTAGGTGTTCATGCTCTCAGGTTCGCACTGTCAGGTGATGGAAAGTTAACATCTGAAAATTAATCGGCTAGATGTTGATGGTCTCTGAGGATGAGATTCGCAGAAGGAGGCGAAACGATAGGTACAGAAAGATGTCTAGGACCACAACCTAATGCCAATGAAAGCTGTGTCAGCTTCGCCACGAATAACGAATGTCAATGGCTTCATTGTTTTTTCTCTCAACTCTGTCCCCTCCCCGTCCCATTCACACAAATATTCTCGTCTAAAGCTTCTCAAACTTAGTGGGTCCCACAGATTTTAATCGCATTGCGCAATCACGAGATGAGCTAAACTTCCTAATCCATAGAGTAACAGAAAAGGAGAAACGTTGAAATTCAGATATGGCTAACAGGTATGCATATAAGGCTCGTGAACTGCGTCACGAACACAGAGATTGCATGAAGTCAGCATTATCAGCACCAGACAAAAGTTTAACAAGAGCCTCATTGCGCGTTTCTGTTTGGACGGCTGGTCGAACTGTGGAACAGTCAGGGCCTGATGATGGACTGCAGGGGAATGTAAGGGCAGGTTTACTCAAGGTTCTGATGGCCCAGGTCTGACCACCACACTCATCACTAATAGAAGACTAGCAGCAGTTTCCTATGAAATAACGGTAACATGCACACGTTTTCAAAAATGGAACAAGACAGTTCGTTGGTCTAAATCTGGCCCTTACACCAGCACTTATTTGGCTTGGCACTGATTGATAGAGTTATTGGATGTCCTCCTGAGCGATATCATGCCAAATTATGTCCAATTGGAAAGTTCTATCGTCAAAATCTGGAGCTGGTTGGAGGGCCCTGCCCACAATGCTCCATACGGTTTTAATTGGGGATGGAGTCAGCGATCTTTCTGGTGAAGGTAGGATTTGGCAGGCTCAAAGACAAGCAGTAGAAACTCTCGCCTTGAGCTGGTAGGGCATTATATTGCTGAAATTTAAACCGACGATCGCTTTACAACAGTACAGGATGTACAAAACTGTAGGTGTACTTCTTTGGTGTAATGGTGTCGCAGATGACAACCAGAGGCCCTGATGCGAAAAGAAGTGGAGTCTCAGAACATCACTGCTCGTTTAGAGGTACACCTGGCGACAGTCATTCTGGTTTCCTATCACCCTCCAGGACCTCTACAAATATGTCTTAGGCTTCGAATTTCTGTGACTAGATTAGAATTGTATTCAGTAATGAGTCCCACTTCCATGTCAGCATCGACGACGAGGAAAGACGTGTGTGGAGACTCTCCAGACAACGGTAGGGTAGTAACATGACTGTCGCCCACCTTACAAGTCGGCAGCCAGGTGTGTTGGTCCGGACCACCATTTCGTTTTATAGCAGCAACCCTTTCGTGGTCATCCGCGGCACCCTTGCAGCACAGCAGTACGTCGACGACATTCTACGCTCTCTTTTGCTGTCGTAAATGACAAGCCAACCTGGGATTACCTTACAGCAAGATAATGACCGCCTGCGCACGGCTACAGTTTCTACTTGTCTTTCGAGCTTGGAAAACTCTACATTCGCCGAATCTCTGCCCAATTGAGAATATTCGGAGCGTTAAGGGCAGGGACTTACAACCATCTCGAGATTTTTACTATCTATTGCGCCAGTTGCACAGAATTTTAGAAGCAGAAGTAGACCAACGTGTTATTGACTTGCTCAATTTGTGAAGCTCCTTTTCTTGACTAAATCATTGAGCTCTACTGAAACCGTAATATTTGTTTGTATGTGCATGTACATCAGATCTACTGATTTCCATTCCATTCTGATAATTCCTCGATGGCGCGTCCTCCCCCCTCCTTCCCTACTCCACCCCTCCCCCCCCCCCCCTCCCCGCCAGGCCCCTTTGCTTTGAGCATATTATTTCTGATATACCACATATCGGTTGACTGATAGAAAGTAATGTGCTAATGTATTTCTACATCTACAGATTACTGTGCTATTCGCAATAAAGTGCCTGGCAGAGGGTTCAATGAACCACATTCATGCTGTCTCGCTACCGTTCCACTCTCGAACGGCACGCGGGAAAAACGAGCACTTAAATTTTTCTGTGCGAGCCGTGATTTCTCTTATTTTATCGTAATGATCATTTCACCCTATGCAGGTGGGTGCCAACAGAATGTTTCCGAAATCGGAGGCGAAAACTGGTGAGTGAAATTTCATGAGAAGATGCTGTCGCAACGAAAACCGCCTTTGTTTTAATGATTGCCACTCCAATTCACGTTTCATGTCCGAGACACCATCTCCCATATTTCGCGATAATACAAAACGAGCTGACCTTCTTTGTACTTTTTCGATGTCATCCGTCAGTCCCATTTCATGCCGATCCCACACCACATAGTAATACTCCAGAATAGGGAGGACAAGCATGGTGTAAGCAATCTCTTTAATAGATCTGTTGCATCTTCTAAGTGTTCTGCCAATGAATCGTAGTCTTCGATTTGCTCTACCCACAATATTATCTATGTAATCGTTCCAATTTAGGTTATTTGCAATTATAATCCCTAAGTATTTAGTTGATTTTACAGCCTTCAGATTTGTGTGACTTACCGCGTAATCGAAATTTAGCTGATTTCTTTTAGTAATCATGTGAATAACTTCACAATTGTCCTTATTCGGGTCAATTGCTACTTTTCGCACCATACAGATATCTTATCTAAATCATTTTTCAAGTCGTTTTGATCATCTGATGACTTTAGAAGACGGTAAATGACAGCATAATCTCTAAACAATCTTAGACGGCTACTCAGATTGTCTCCTATGTGGTTAATATAGATCAGGAACAACAGAGGGCCTATAATACTTCCTTGGGGAACGCCGGATATTACTTCTGTTTTACTCGATGACTTTCCGTCTATTACTACGAACTGTGATCTTTCTGACAGGAAATCACGAATCCAGTCGCACAACCGAGGCGATACTCCGAAGGCACGCAGTTTAGTTAGAAGATTCTTGTGAGAAATGGTGTCGAAAGCCTTCTGGAATCAATTTGACATCCCCTGTCGATAGCACTTATTACTTCATGAATGTAAAGAGCTGGTTATATTTTACAAGAACGATATTTTCTGAATCGGTGCTGACTGTGTGTCAATAAATCGTTTTCTTCGAGGTACATTATAATGTTCGAATACAGTATATTTACACATACATTAAAGCTGCTTTCTTTTCTGAAAGAAATAGGACATTCATGTATCTGATTTTCCTTATACGTAGTTGTTTATAAGTTCACTAGATAACTAGGTGAAAATTCTGAAGTATTCTGGAAAATGACATATCGGTTGATAGAGCTTCTCACCAAATCTTGACTCGTAATATGGGCTTTGAAGTAGTTGCATGGCTCTTCTCTAGTGGAAATGCGTGTAGGAAAAACTAGACAAATTTAAGAATTTTTAACATTGTGCAGCCCTGTCAGCAACTGTGATAACTGATCATTTAACACGTCAGCCTCAGTTGCAAATAGAAACCACACTTTACCCACGTTTCAGCTCAAATAATTTGGCCGTCTTCAGAAGCGAATGACATGCAGTAGTTTAGTGTCACTCGCTTCTGAAGAAGGCCAAATTATTTTAGCTGAAACCTGGGTAAAGTTTGGTTTCTACTTGCTACTGATGCTGATGTGTTACATGTTCAACTAGACAAATCGTCCTCCTTGTATTGTCACATCGAATTAATTCGCTCCCGCATATTGGCAACCCAGGTAACAGCGAACCGGTGTCGTTGGCCTGGAACAGCACCTCGAATAAACTGCACGCACGTTTTGATGTTCGCCGCGTCACAAAAGGATCCTTTATTGAGCGCATACGACGTGAGTTAAAAACTTGGCGAGGTGCTGTGCCCACCGATAAGTGAAATTTTACCGTGTTCCTTGTAAATTTCATACAGTCATCCTCTAAAACCCCAGAGTACTTCAGAATAGCTAAGTAGCTAGTAAGTAACACGTGCAATCTCTTTTCCTATGTTCACAGGTTAAGTGGCTGAAGGAAGAACTAGGTTTCGACCACGCCATCAACTACAAGACGGCAAACTTGGACAAGGCCTTGAAGGAGGCGGCTCCTGGCGGCGTCGACGTCTTCTTCGACAACGTGGGAGGGGAGCAGTTCGACGTAGTGATCAGCAACATGAGGAAGGGCGGTCGCATCTCCCTGTGTGGATTCATCTCCAGCTACAACGAGTCAAAGCTCCCCACGATGCCCGCCATCCACATGCACATGATTGGCAGGGAGCTTAGGATGGAGGGCTTCATGGTCAGTCGATGGTGGGGTCGCTGGGACCAGGCCTTCACGGAGATGGCGCAGTGGATCAGGGAGGGAAAGCTCAAGTACCGGGAGACCGTCAGGGACGGCTTCCAGAACACACCACGAGCGTTCATCGGCATGCTGAGGGGAGAAAACTTAGGAAAAGCCGTTGTAAAAGTGTGATTATTCTTTATTATAACTAAATGGATACGATTATTTGAAATACCATGTAAAGCACGCAAGTCTTTTGGAAACATGACACTCTACACTTGAATGAAGTGCAGCTATACCAGGTGCACAAGTATGAAACCGGAATTTGGTTCCAATAATCACACGTCTCATGTTTGAAACTGATAAGTAATATTTTATCTAAAAATTATCTCCACTACTGTTTATATTCTCAAACCTCTCCGACACTTCCACGACAAAAAAAAAAAAAAAAACAGTTCTGCTTTTGAAGCGAACCAGTCAGCAAGCCATTTTCATACATTTTCATACGAACTGAAGCATTGGTCCGCGAGAGCGTGTTCCTGTGTTGCAAATAGGTGATAATCAGACGGAGAATAACCGCATGCCCTAATATTTCCCAAATGAACGCCTCGATCCTTTCCCAGATCCGTTTTGATGTGTTTGACGGAACGTTATTATGGAAAAATATGACTTTGTTTTGCCTTTATCCGAATTCCGGTGTTTTTTCACGTAATGCTCGATTTAAGTCGATCATTTGCTGTTGGTAGCCATCGGTGTTAACGGATTCACCAGATTTCAGCAGCTCATAACGGATGACACTCTTCTGATCTCTCAAAACACAGAGAATTATCTTCTTTCCAAAGTGATTTTGTCTTGCAGCGAATGTCGATGGTTTGCCTGGATTCATCCATGATTTACGAAGTTTAGGATTCTCAAAATATATCCATTTTCATCACCTGTCACTATTCGATGGAGAAACCACTTTCTTTTGTATCTAGCTTGCAGCATTTCACGATTGGTCTTTCGATTTACTTACTGTCTTTCATTCAGTTCATGCAGAACCCTTTTTCCCACTTTCTGAAACTTGCCCATAGCTTTAAACTGAAGAGAAACTACTTCTTACATGAGTTCCTGTTGAGTTTGGGTATCATCTTGGACCAATAAGGCCTGCAATTCGTTGCTTCGAGGTTTTCGGTGGTTTCCCGCGCTCGTCGTTTCTCACCTCAAAATCATTTCTTTTTCTTTATTATATTTCAATTCCTCCCCCCCCCCCCCCCTCAGAGCGGGGGGGGGGGGGCTGGCAGCAGCGTAATATGCTGTTCTGCAGCCTAAAGAAAAGTTAAAAAACATAATGAGAGTAGAAACAAACAAGAAAAGCAGGCGATAAAACGTTGGCATTGTAATAAACTGTAAAATGGCGGTAAGTTGTGGAATTTAAAATATAAAAACACTGCCGGGACGATGCGGATGAAGAAGTAGACAGGAAAAATTAAAAAAACATGGCGACAGTCTGGTTTCTGTTCGCACGAGATAAAAAAACACAACTAGCGACAGTATGGCGGCTGTTTGCAGGGAACGCACAACACTGAACACTCACTTATGACAGCACTATACATTTGTCACGGTGGGAGATTGGGGGAGGGGGGATGGGAAAAGGGGGGAGGAGAGGAAAAGAAAAATGGGGGAGCGGATGGAGGAAGGGGACTTAAAAAAGGGGGGCTGGGCGGATGTGAGATGGAGTGAGAAAGGCGG
This sequence comes from Schistocerca serialis cubense, assembly GCF_023864345.2. Classification (NCBI taxonomy): domain Eukaryota; kingdom Metazoa; phylum Arthropoda; class Insecta; order Orthoptera; family Acrididae; genus Schistocerca; species Schistocerca serialis. The sequence goes on along the minus strand of NC_064638.1, from coordinate 1,161,719,635 downwards.
TGGAGGGGAGAGCAGAAAGGACTCAGGGGAGAGAAGGGAGGCAGAGAGGGGGGGGGTGAGGAAAAAACAGGTTTGGAAGGGGGGAAGAGGGAGTCTGGGTGAAAGGACAGAGGAAAGGAGGGGAGGTGAGGATTAGAGTTGATAGGAGGGATAAATGGAGGGAGAGAGGGCATCATCTGGGGGGGGGGGGGGGGGAGTTGTTGGAAGCCACCTTGGGAAAGGAGATGAAGGGTGTAGAGATGGAGGATAGGAGGGACACAACAGTGAAGGCACAGCAGAGGGCAGGGGTTGGAGAGGAGAGGAGCAACCAGAGGATGAGGGGGATCAAGGCAGCAGGAGGTGTAGAGTAAGAGGATAAGTTCGAGGAATAGGAGGAGATATGGGAAAGGAATCAGGTCATAGAGCTCAAAATCACCGCTGTTGAATTTTTTGAACCACTCGGAACACATTGTTTTCCCGAGAGCATGATCGCCGAAAACTTCGACAAGCATTCGATGCGATTCTGCAGTAATTTTCTTGAAATGATAACAAAAAACCAAAGCTATTCGCAAATCGTAATTCTTAGGCACAAAAGTCGACATGCTTACAGATTTGTAACAGATACCGAAGTATGGAAGTTAGGTTACAGTGTATTGACATTCGTCGTCAGCCGTTACAGGAAGCAGATGGCGCTGTAGACGCGCTCTCACGAGTCCTGCACTGACGGTTAGCACCATATGTAGGTAAATTCCGGTTTCATTCTTCTCCACGAACAGCATTGGTATTCTTAAGAAAACGGTTTTATACCTTCAAAATGTATGCGAATTCCTTGTTGACGGTTTATCCATGTAACAAATTAGCGCAGAATTTGGCAGTTCCTGTAAGGTTCGATGCTGTTTTCCTTCAGACATGCATGTACATCGAACTTTACACAATGAAATATAGACATCCCAGTAATATATTTCACGCCAAAGCCAAGGCAGCCTGACGAGAGAACCGAAATATGTCTACCCCTGGGCGGCAATCCCATCATTGTGCGAGCACTATGAGAAGCAGACACTGGCGCGTATGGAAATTTGGGTTTGTCTGTGAAGCGTTCTCGGGTAGCCGAACTTTTTGAGCCGACTGCTCACATAAAGTGGGAAATCTGAGTTTGAGTCCCGGTCCAGCACAAATTTTCATTTGTCTCCAGGACATTGTATACTTGTGGCTGTCCCGTTTTCGCAATTTACGAATACTTTTCGTGATTGTATATCTAAGTCTTCGGATAGACTTCGGGGGTTTACAAAGTGTGTGTCGAGAAAAAAACGGAGGATAAGAACTCGTGTTCGGATATATCATCCATTGCTATAGAGCGCGGCAGGTATAGGAATTAATGTTTGTTGCATCACTGAGTGACCTTTTCAGGATATGGGTTCGTATCTTCAATTACTTTTTCAAAGCATCACCTATAACACGTCGAAGTTTTCTGTGGAATTCGACTTACCACATGTACAATGTATCTTCAATTTCTTTTTCAAAACATCACCTATAGAATGTCGTAGTTTTCTGTGGAATTCGACTAACCGCATGTACAATCTAAACGAGAACTTCGCTGACCAACTTTCAGGGTGGTTCACGGACACCTTCTCATTAATTTGGTATATGGGACCAACGTTCTCCTTCGATTCATTACAGAGTAATAAAGTAATTATAATTTACATTAATTACAGTAAATGTGTTCGCAGTTGTGAATAAGGACAACCACCAGCTGTAAAATGGGCTGACGACGGGGGAAATTTGTGCCGAAACGGGACTCAAACCCGGATTTTCCCCTTACCGCGAGCGGTTGCCTTAGAGTTTGGCCAACCTTGCACGACTCACGGGCAGACCCAAACTTTCATATGTCGTCAACCATGCGTCCACGACCCGTACTCGTACGTCCATTATGCATATTCCCGCACAGGTCAGATGTTGTACATGAAAGTCGCTTGCCCGGTACTCTATTATTCTGCTTACGATGCAAAGTTTCTTTGGACATGCATGCATCGTAATCAGAACTTTGCTTCGTAATCAGAATAACACAGGCACTGCAACATCGTAATTATAAATCATTCGCTGTTTGACCGCAGTCACCTTTTTTCTGTGAAAATACCAGTAGAACAATGAAGAGGCCTATAACATGCAATAATCAAAACTTACAACCCAAAACATGGAGTAATTCAACAACACACAGACGAAACATGTACATTTTAATCACAGCGTGTTCAGTCTATTCTGTCATTGTTCAGTAACGCTAGTAGCAAATGCAGAACTTTTTCTTTACAGATGTTGTTCAAAATGTCGACCACCATGATCACGGCAGAGTGTACTGCGACGCTTCCTCGACTGTATTACAAGCTCAATAATCCTAGAAGCCTCGTTCGCTACTTCCGCGGCTGCGATAATCCATCCGTTTGAGTATCAGCCTCAGTCTCGTAAACCAGGAGGATCTTCACATACCCTGAGAAGAACACGTCCGTTGCTGTCATGTCTCTTGACTTAAATTGTCATGGAACACCGTGACCAATCCATTGTCATCCAAACTATACTTCACTGTTATATGTAACGTGGATTGAAAAGTGTGCCTGCGCCCAGTGATGCTGAAATCTGATGAATTCCCAGCGTCACATCGTCTACGAAATATCAGAGGATTTGTTGGAGGAACGCTTTGCACATGACTCCGTTCATTGTACCAGGAAGTAGGCGAGATCCAATCACAAAATCGTTGATAATAATAGACCAAAGATTCACAGCAAACATCTGCTGATAGGATCGACACAGCAGAGCGTGTGGATTTCCATCATATCGTGCATGAATATTCCTATGGCTGAACTTACCCTCTCTTCTAAACATGGACTCTCCTATAAACAACACGAAAGCAGGAAAACGGGGGTTTCCTTTACAGTGCTGTAGGGACCTTTTGTAGGTGCCACTAGAAATGGCAAGTCCGCTGGCTGCAATGATTACTCCTTCTGTGGATAATACAGGTACTGTTTCATTTCATGTAAGGCTCTCGAAACAGCTGACTGGGTTGGGTTCAGAGTTCGCACAACCCTCCTAATACGAGACACGGGATTGTCATCAATCAAAAAATGGGTCAAATGGCTCTGAGCACTATAGGACTTAACATCGGAGGTCATAAGTCCCCTAGAACTTAGAACTACTTAAACCTAACTAACCTAAGGACATCACACACATCCATGCCCGAGGCAGGATTCGAACTTGCGACCGTAGCAGTCACGTGGTTCCTGACTGAAGCGCCCAGAACCGCTCGGCCACCAGGGCCGGCTGTCATCAATCTCGTGTAACACATTCTCTTCCACATCAGGTTTTGGCGTATCTCACATAGGTAGTAACTTCCATTGTAGCAGTGAAGAACTCATTTCCTCGCAGACGCCCATGTACAGGTGTAGAAGAACTGTGATGTGGGTGCCGTCGGTCTGGGAACATCTCAGCGTAGCGCCGTTGTACCGCTATTCCGTTACATTTGGTAAACCCATCTTTTTTTCTTCAGTTCAATTTATTTACTTCTACGAATTTTAGACCTGTTACCTGGAAACTCTAAACAGGTCGTACATACGTGTTTATCATGGTGACATACAATGTTTTTCATTACGTATGTGGTAGTCAATCATGTTAACAGCAATCATTGGCAATATTAATCTGGAAATAAAACAGAACAGTTGAAAAATATGGATGGCACAGAAAAGAAGTTACGTCAATGTCGTGTGACTAGGGCCTCCCGTCAGGTAGACCGTACGCCGGGTGCAAGTCTTTCGATTTGACGCCTCTTAGGCGACTTGCGCGTCGATGAAGTTGAAGTAATGATGAATAGGACAACACAACACCTAGTCTCTGAGCAGAGAAAATCTCAGACCCAGCCGGAAATCGAACCCAGGCCCTTAGGACTGACATTCTGTCGCGCTGACCACTCAGCTACCGGGGGCGGACAAAGCAGTAATAACAATATAAAATGAAAGGAATTAACTCAAGTTCTAAGTGATTACATCCACATTAAATTACGAGATATGTCACTGGCAGCCTCAGAACAGCTCTTGGTTTACCGACTGACTACAACTGCATCTACATCTAAACATATTCTACATCATCCACATTGATACGTGTGTGCCTCGGCAATCCTCGAATCTACGCATACCCAAGTGGGTGCTCACAGCATCCTACCTTTCTTCTTATTTCGTTTTTCTTTTTGGTACATACATTTATACCATAACGAGCCACAGCAGACCATCTGTCTCTCATAAGAAAATACTCAGAACGTAAGACTGTCCCTAAACGACCTCTGGCAATTTGCCAATGAGTTCTGGTTCACCACATACATGTAGGGTGTAATGAGTGCAAGTGGATACATGTTTGTAGGTGGTATCTCCAGGTGTACACATATAAGTGTGATGGTTGTTTTTTCTCCACATTGAACAATATTCCCACAAACACGTCACAAACTTTACGACCTGTTGTTTCCTGCACAGTCGTAGCTCCACCAGTAAGTGGACTACGCTTTGCGTCAACCAGTCCACTCTCCACGCCCGACCGGCTGTCCAGAGGGAAAAAAGACATTAATATCTTGCACTCGCCACATATACTTGGAGGTATTAACCGACCTAAACAAAAACGAGTTTTACTAGCGATAATTATGTAGTGTTGTCCAATAAACCGTCCTCATTCAGCAACAGAAATGTGTGCATTTACACCTGTTACACCCTGTATATAAATAGCGCAGAATCAGAAAGTGGAAATTTCTTTTTAAAATGAAACAGAGCGCTCAGGGAAACGGAAGTCATCATCCTGAGATATGTAAATACAGTGCTACGGCTTGTTTAAGTCTGGAGAGGAACATTTCGCATAAATACTACAAACAGGTGTGGTTTGTCTGTGTGTGTGTGTGTGTGTGTGTGCATGATTTAAATGACACTCAACAGTCAATAAAGTAGAATAACACAAATATTTGGAACCTGTTTGCGTTTACAAGATAATACTAAACTGCTACAAATGTATACGAGCTTACACACTCAAGTGCATAACATAATTTTACAACACTTTCTTAAAGAGACCACTTTACTGCACTGAACATGTGGCAGCGTAAGATCAAAGTGTTACTCACTTTACATTTTTAAATTAATAACAATGAATTGATCAGTTCGTCAATGGACTAGAAGGAAATAGCCGCCAATAAATCTTTTACGCCCCATGCTATATTGAATTTTTTAGTAGCAAAGCTTTCCGCGACTGCTGGCTAGTTAATGAGCATCTGTGTTTCTGAATAAAGGCCACATTCTCAACCGAAGTAAGTGACTTTAAACCTTTAAGTAGTTTGTTCTTATTTCTATTGTCGCTTCCACTAGCTGAGATGTTGATTTGAAAAAGAGATATATTAGTTATCGAAAGTTTCACTAAGACGGTAAGAAATACACTTGGAAGAAGCAGTATTCCGTGTGTCGTGTAAGTATCTTTCAGTACGTTTCATAATTCACACCACAAACAATTCGCTTTACATGCTGTAAGAGTCGAAGAATTTTCGGTTGACTGGATGATTATCTCAAAATATGATGTCCTATGACGTTATGGAATGAAAGATAGCAGAGGCCAAGAGTCTATTTTTAATTTTTATGTGACTTATGTCTGACAGAATATGCACTACTAATCATAATTTCCTTAGGCATTTCAGAAGTTCTGTGACATGCTTACCCCAACTGAACTTCTGATCAAGTTGTAATTCCAAAAATTTAATACAGCGACTCGCTTCTATCTGGTTGTAATCATATTTCAGACATGTGATGAGTGGAAATGTAAAAGTTCTGAACTTGCGAGTAGTGTGTCCTTCCGATGTTTAGAGACAAAGAATTGGTTGGAAACAATTTATTAAAGACTATGTTATCATCAGGGTCAGACATTTCTAAAGCAATACTTGATTAGCTATTTATTGCACTACTTGTGTAGTAATGCATCATAACGTCAGGTAATGTTACTGACGAACCGTGGTTACCAAACACTAGAAGTAAGGGCTCACAGACACCACATATAATTATTTCCAAGTTAGTTGATGACTGATAGCTTAATACAGGATTAAATGAGTAATTGTAAGCCTAAAACTCCATATCTCTGACGCTTAATCCTCAGTAGTGGTTAGGAGTTTTTTCCTTGTATTCACCTTTCCTGTAATTCTTGTAATGTTCTGCGTATGTGAACAATGAGTAGTTGCACAGTTTGAAGTCTACATTACCTTATGTCAGTGGCCTGGACAGATTTGTCTCAAATTTTGTGAAGACAACTGCATGTAACACCTGTTCAGTATTAAACAGTTGGAACAGCGGTAGGTTTAAGTGCCTACAGAGATGAGACTTCCATCAAAATTCATTCACAATGACGATTGATGGTTCGATGAAGTCTGACTGGAGAAACCGTTGGCAGCTGAAGAGTATCCTGCCTCGGGCATGGGTGTGTGTGATGTCCTTAGGTTAGTTAGGTTTAAGTAGTTCTAAGTTCTAGGGGACTTATGACCTAAGATGTTGAGTCCCATAGTGCTCAGAGCCATTTGAACCTCAGAGCATGATAAGACATGGAAATTCTCATCCTCTTGAGCTACATAAGCTAATAATGTAAAAATGAAAGTCTCTGGAACGTAAAATAAAACAAAATAGCGTTAATTGCGTAAGTAATGTGGAACAATTACACCTGCAAGAAGATACTACGGAAATGCAGTTTTCATACCAGTCTTAGCAGCACCACAGTATTTCTTGATACACTCGGAACGCAGATCAAGAGCGTTAGAATTCTTCAAGCTTTCCCGGCGAGGCGTTATCATCTTGATTAGTCGAGTTTCTGCCGAGAAGAGTAACCAGTCTCGAGAGCTTCAAAAGGCGCTGCGCCCTGTTTCCCCACGAGAGGTGAAGAAGAAACGCAAAAGGTTGCACATTTGCCATATGTTGGACCGATATCTGCCAAAATCAGCATAGTTCTCCGCAAACATAATGTTAAAAGCCTGTTCCATGCAGCTACCAAGATTATGACTCTGCTAGGGAGCGTGAAGGGTGACCTGCGTCTACAGAAACCGGGCGTTTACCACGTACCATATGAATGTGGTACGGCATACATCGACTAGACGACCAGGACCGTTGACATCAGGTGCAAAGGGTACCAAAGGCACACAACACTGAGGCAGGCAGCCAAGTCAGCGATTGCCGAGCATTTCTTACAACTCAGTCATTCCATGAAGTATAATGACCCCAAGACTTTAACACAAACATCGAGATACTGGGACAGCGTCATCAAAGAATCTATTGAGATCAAGGCTACGGAGAATCTCATTAACCGGGACATCGGTTTCCAGCTGAGTTCAGCTTGGAACCTAGCACTCGATCTCCTGAAGATGCAACGTAGGCAACATCGAGTCTCCAAGGAACACAAGTATGAAGATGGAATGAGAGATAAAAGCCCAGTGCATGTAACTAAGGACGTACGTGAAATGGCACCCCAGACAACAGATAAAGTATCTGAGGACCCTCTTCCGAGTCTGGAGCGACAATGAACACAATCGGCCTGAAAATAACACTGCAGCCGCACCTGGCGGGTAAGAACTCCGGACGGGACGCCTAACACGACACAGCACGGTAACAGAACGTCCTAATTCACGGAAGGACTCAAATGACGATAATCGAAAGATAAAACGTCTAGCACAGCTTGGACGCCATTCACAACTTAATTCAGCTGTACTGACAACGGATAATAACCACAAAATTCGCACACAGCGTTAGGAACAACCGCGGCTAGAAGAAAACACTATAGCCGTTGCTATTGGTCGGCGCACACCACGGACAGAGCTCCAGACACGGCGCGGACCGCAGAGGGAACGCCTAGCACAGCATAGGCATAAATACCGGACTCGTTCCACAGTGCAATCAGTATCGGACAGCACCTGAAGAAGACTGCGACTCACGCAGTTGAAATATCGTGCAGGAAAGACGTGAATAAAAGGCAGAAACGTGATTAATCCGGATGAAGAGCGGTGACTGGGAAAAATTAGTGTTCTAAGCAATAGTAAATAGCTGTTTATTTGTAATTAAATGGACCACTGAACCAAAACAAACGTGGACAGAAAACTGGAAGCAATCTCTGAGAGGAGATGGAAAGACATTTGTTTGAATAAATAAGTAAATTCATTTGCTAAATTAGTTCTATTTAGTCCATCGGTTGCTTTCAACAATGAAAGCACAGGGTCCGTACGTGACTAGAGAAACATAATAGGCCGAAGACGATACTCTGAAGAGTTCCTTTAATCAGATTAATGAAGTGAACGGTTGAAGTTGGGGGCACTCCGTTTGCGTACGAACCCCGCCTCTCATTACGGCAGTAACAGCGAGATAATCGCAGGCCATGCTGACTAAGTCCCTGCTAACAGCCAGCCTGCACCTGGTGCTTAAGGCGGATCTGCCAGTTTAATTACACCGAGAGCCTCCCAGCCGTGATGACAACGACGTAGCCGTCCCTTGCACCAACAACCACCACCGCACTTCGAAACGCGCTTAATGGCAGTACACTACCTGTGGTGAATGCATAAACATAAGTAGGCCTCAGGCTTCCCCTTTTAAAAAACGGCTGCACTGTTGGGGCTGTACATGTGGCAAACACGAAATGCAAACGATTTCATCTCGCCCTCCGGTGTGTGTTCCTCTGTCTTTTGAATACATCCATCGTTCTTCCTTATACTCGCGCTTTTCCGTATCTCAACAGTAATTTTTTCTATTCTCTCAGTGCTGTTCGCAAGAAGATATTGGTTCTGCGCTATAGAGTGCAGGGAAAAAATATTTGGAACAGTCGATTTTACGTTATATTCTTGCTAAGTTCGCACCTGAACAGTTTCTTGGTTCAAAAAATGGTTCAAATGGCTCTGAGTACTATGGGACTTAACTTCTGAGGTCATCAGTCCCCTAGAACTTAGAACTACTTAAACCTAACTAACCTAAGGACATCACACACATCCATGCCCGAGGCAGGATTCGAACCTGCGACCGTAGCGGTCGCGCGGTTCCGGACTGTAGCGCCTAGAACCGCTCGGCCACCCCGGCCGGCACAGTTTCTTGGTGCCGATTTTCTGACACTGGAGAGCTGTCCGGTTACCATTACAGATCTTTTCGTGCAATAGGGGAGACTTATGCAGTATCGGTCGGCTTGGGTTTTTTGAATTTTCTGTGTAACTGTGGTGGTTAATCGAGGTGTTAATATACGGTTCTCCTCCCTCAAAAGACATTCTATAAGGATTACCGTGCAAAGATTATTATTTTTTATTTATAGCACTTAATTACATCGAAAATAAAAGAGCCAGAATTACAAAGCCTGTAGAAAGTGTCTTGCTGTCTCTTACCTCAAGATATATTCTATAAATAGCACTGTGAAATGATTTTCATTTTTTATTTACACCACTTACTTCCATGGAAAGTGAAAAGTCTCTTGCTGTATTGGGCATTACGTTTTCTGTGGTAACATCGGTTCCTAATGGTATACTGCACTGACATACCGGGTGATCAGGAAGTCAGTACAAATTTGAAAACTGAGTAAATCACGAAATAATGTAGATAGAGAGGTACAAATTGACACACATGCTTGGAATGACATGGGGTTTTATTAGAACCAAAAAAATACAAACGTTCAAAAAATGTCCGACAGATGGCGCTTCATCTGATCAGAAAGCAATAATTAGCATAACAAAATAAGACAAAGCAAAGATGATGTTCTTTACAGGAAATGCTTAATATGTCCACCATCATTTCTCAACAATAGCTGTAGTCGAGAAATAATGTTGTGAACAGCAATGTAAAGCATGTCCGGAGTTATGGTAAGGCACTGGCGTCGGATGTTGTCTTTCAGCATCCCTAGAGACGTCGGTCGATCATTATACACGTGCGACTTCAGGTAACCCGAAAGCCAATAATCGCACGGACTGAGGTCTGGGGACCTGGGAGGCCAAGCATGACGAAAGTGGCGGCTGAGCACACGATCATCATCAAACGACGCGCACAAGAGATCTTTCACGCGTCTAGCAATATGGAGTGGAGCGCCATCCTGCATAAACATCGTACGTTCCAGCAGGTGTTTATCAGCCAGGCTGGGGATGGTGCGATTCTGTAACATATCGGCGTACCTCTCACCCGTCACGGCAGCAGTTTTGCTGTCCAGCGCCATCTGTCGGACATTTTGTGAACTTTGTTTTAATAAAACCCCATATCATTCCAAGCATGTGTGTCAATTTTTACCTCTCTATCTACATTATTCTGTGGTTTATTAGGGTTTCAAATTTATACTGACTTTTTGATCACCCCGTATATTGAATAGTAATAGAACACGTAAATTACTATTTCAGTTCAGTTCACCAATGTTTACCTCACTGTTCTCCAGAGATCGCAAATGAAATAGAAAATCCAAAATGTGCCCAGCCTCTACAATTGGTATACAGCACTCGGTCTTCCTCAAATGACTACATCCATATAAAGCATGTTTCAGTCTCTTCATGACTCCAAGCACATAATGCACATTTCAGTCTCTTCTACTGATTCATTATTTCCAGTACATTTCAGTCACCTTCGACGCTTTGTAATTGAACTTCCACGGCCACCTTTTGCGTGTTTATTTTATTTTGGAGCACCCGACATAAGATGAGCTTTCATTAACTCTCATTCTAATTTTACTTTTTTCTACTTTCATTCTCTTCTCTTCGATGGCGATCTTTCTCTTTTCAGACTGTTGAAAACCTTAAGCCGCCTAATTCACAGCCAGTTTGTTAGACATAACTTTGCTCACAGCCATTTTCATGCATCCTTCATCAAACTTTGCTCTTACATTTTTCTCATTTTCCAAAATTTCAGTCGAAAAGAAGGAAGAACACGAAATTCAATTTAATAATTGAAATTTCTTCTGGCCGTTACTGAAAGTCAATCAGCCAGGCTCCAGCTCTCGGCTGATACGCGTCTATAGAGCAGCAGTTCTGCAAGGTTCGCAGGAGAGCTTCTGTTAATTTTGGAAGGTAGGAGGCGAGGTACTGGCAGAAGTAAAGCTGTGACGAGCGGGCGTGAGTCGTGCCTGGTTAGCTCAGTTGATAGAGCACTGGCCCGCGAAAGGCATCGGTCCCGAGTTCGATTCTCGGTCCGGCACAGACTTTCAATCTGCCAGGAAGTTTCATATCAGCGCACACTGCGCTGCAGAGTGAAAATGTCATTCAGCAAGTTAAGTGTTTATGTGTTCTATATATTCCTCGTAGCATATTTATTCAATTTCGTGCGTGTCTTTCTGTTCAGGAGGTTTAATCTCCCATTTCTTAAGTGTAAATTTATTCTGTGTGTAGCGCAGTTGCTGCTGCTTTGTTTAGGTTTGATAGCAACCGTCCTTTCGTTAGTAAGCCAGTCTGTCAGACTCCAGCTCTCGGCTGTTACACAACTACAGAGCGGCAAGTTAAGTGTTTATCTTCTTTTTTGTTTTCCTCGTAGTATATTTATTACATTTCGTATGTTTAAGCGTTTTAATTTCGCGTTCTTATAAGTGTAAATTCACTGAGTCTGTTGTGCAGTAGTTGCTCACTGAACAGCTAGCTACATAGCTCACCAACGCATCAGCGTGCATTGGTGACACCTCAGGAGGGGGGGGGGGGGGGGGGGCAAGTTGCATATAGGATTCCGTCTTTCCTTACAATTTACTTCTTCGGGATGGCTATGATGTGTGCATGATATGTGCGGATGCAGGAGGAACTGGCCGCATTTCGTCAACAGCTGAATGCTATTTTGGCTACGGTCAGTCACCTTCAAGCTGCTGCCTCGGGGTATACCGGTGGCGGAGAATTTGGCGCATCCCTTGGGACACCTCAGGTTTCACTTGGTTTGCCAACGGGCTCACCTTCCGAGGCACCTCCTATTGTACACGATAAGGTGGATCCGCTCCAACAGCAGGGTCGCGTTGCTCGAGTCGCAGGGCCAATGAGAAGACTGGCCGCCTGGCCTCACCCATTCACCCTGTGAGTAGAAAGGTGGCTGCTCCTTCTGCAGGTTCAGAGCAGGCACACGAAGGGAGGAGTTTACTTGTTATCGGCAGCTCCAATGTTACGCAAGGTATGGGGCTCCTTGGGCAGATAATGTTCAGGGCTGGGAAGAAAGTCACGTCGGCCCCAGAGACGCCTGTACCATAGGTCATGATGCGATCGTCATTTCGTACAGACGGCTGGATCAGGTGGTGCAGACTGCTGGCTTTGCGTGCGGGGTGCAAGCAGAGCACGCAATTTGAACCATCTTTCCCAGAGTTGATCGGGGTCCTTTGGTTTGGAGCCGACTGGACGGTCTCAACCAAAGGCTTCGTCGACTCTGGGACGGTCTTAGCTTCAGATTTCTAAGCCTGCGTTATCGACACAGTCGTGCTCAGGCACTCGGCCAGTGCACATCGCGCGGTGACGGGCGGTAGCGCGGGCCAATGTTTACGTCGCGAGCAGTGCTGCGGTGGAGAGCTGCGCAGCGTGTGCGAGCGCTGTTAACGTTTGTTTCTGTACCACTGTTGTAAGTAAGATGTCGGCAATTAACAGAGCGAACAGCGTTCAGTGTGTTTTCGATCGTGCTGCCTTGCGACCGACGGCTTTCGAAATCCATGAGTGGATTTTTGAGGATCTGAAATTGCCGGAAGATATAGTCGACACGTTCCAGTTGGACTTTGTGCAGTACTCGTTATTTATCAAGTTTATTTCGAGTGACACTTATGAGAAATTCGTTGAGGAGCACGCTGGTGTGAGACCATTTCGTCATAATGATGGCAGTATTAGCAATGTCCAAATCGTGCCTTCGGGATACGGAGTGAGAACCGTCAAGGTATTTAATGTGCCACCTGAGTGCCCTAATGACCTGATAGCACGTTCTCTGTCACTGTACGGCGTTGTTTTGTCGGTTACCAATGAAAAATGGTCGAGTGCATATCGCTACCAAGTTAACAGCGGGGTGCGAAGTGTACGTGTGGACTTAAAAAAGCATATACCTTCGTATGTTGCCATTGGCGGTTGTCGTGCACAGGTAACTTACATTGGACAACCCCCTACCTGTTCGATCTGCCATTCAACAGAACATCTGCGGATGAACTGTACACGTCGACGTCCATTTCAACTTCCACGGGAACGTCCTGCAGACGGTAGTGAAAAGCTTGTTCCGCTATTGAGTGAGGTAGTCGCGGGGACGGTACCACCACCTCGGCAGCCGGAACGTGTTAGCGAGGCGGAGATGCCAGTTCAGGTGGAATGCAGTGCCCAAGATATTTGTGGTAGGACGGACGTCGATCCGGCACCGTCATCCTCACCGGGGCAGTTACCGCTGGATAACAACGATGCGCCAGCCACCTCTGAAACTAAGCCGTGTGAGATACAGGAGCGGGTGCAGATCAGTTTGCCTGAACCGCCCCTATCGGTAGAGACTGCAGCAGAAACGAAGAAAGGCCGCCGAAGGAGAAGCAAAGGGAATAGTAGCAAAGAGGAAAAGTCGGATGATTTGAGACCCGTACACAAGTCAGAAAGTGGCAGCGAGACTGAACCTCAATCTTCTTGCTCCGTGCGCTGCGAGGACACCGCGAGGCAAGAACGCATTCGTGAACAGACCAAACACCTGAAGGCACTACTGAGCGCTGAGAGGGAACAGAGTACCGTAACGGCTAAGAGGAAGAGCGAACAGAGTAGCGAGCAGCTGCAGCAGCGCTCCCGCAGGAACTCGATGACGTCAGTCGCAGCCCCGCGTGGTGGTCAGGCGGACGCGACCACATTGACAGACTCAGCCGGCGGTGGCGGGCAGGGCGGCGCGCGCACCGCAGAGCACCCCGACAGCAATGAGCCGTGGTGGCAGCAGGACGAAGAGATGCAGCAGTAGCTGCTCTCGCGCATGATCATCGCGCTGCGACATTTCCACTCTCTGAGTACTCCAGACGTTCCCAACGAGTTTGATTCAAAGACGTCGAGAAGAACGATCCAACACAGAGCTCATTGTCCTCTGAACCATCATGTGCGATAGCCAAACCTACAACGTTACCACACTTAACGTCAATAGAATTCAAAGTGCGGTGAAACTCCCTTCACTAACTGATTTCTTGTATGGTACCAGCGTTGACATTGCCCTCCTACAGGAGGTAGTCACAGTCTTAGAAGTGCCCGGTTACGTTCTCATTGATAACATCAATCTCCAGGATGCTGTAGGCACTGCCATACTTCTGCGCGACGGTATACCATTTACGGATGTGCAGCGGCTGCCTAGTGGTCGTGGCATTTCTCTTCGAGTGAATGGTGTGCAGATTGTTAACGTGTACGCTCCCTCAGGTAGCACTCATAAGAGAGATCGCTCAACATTTCATAAAAACGAGGTTCCCATTCTTCTTAGCGCTTATCGTGCACATCTCATCCTCGGTGGTGACTTTAATTGTGTGCTTAACGACAGAGGCCAAACTCCTAACACGAACAGATGTATCGAACTTGAACATTTAATTCATGGCATGCGACTTCACGATACATGGCAACAACTGCACGGTGAACGGGTAGCGTACACCTTCGTAACCAGTCATTCCTGCCAGTCGGTTGGATAGGATCTATGTGTCCGAGGCCCTCCAGCGACACGCTGTGAACTGTGACATAGCTCCTGTCAACATCTACGACCATTGTGCGTATCAGTGTTACCTTAACCTACAACGCCAGCAAATATACCGCGGGAAAGGCTACTGGAAATTGAACGTCAGCCTTCTGCAGGATGCCCAACTTGAAGAGGAGGTGAACATAACGTGGCAACAGCTCCAGCGGCAACGACGTCGCTACGATGGCGCTCTCCAGTGGTGGACTCAGTGTGCTAAGCCTAAATTACGCCTCACCCTCATGAGTTACGCCCGACAAAAAAGCTTTTGGCAGAAACAGACTATTGAGTTTTATTATCGCTGTTTGAGAGAACTGTACAGTCGAGCTAACAATCCTTCTGGCGATATCGACATAAAGATCAAACGATATAAAGCGAAAATCACGGCGATACAACGCCAACGAATGCAAGGCATCATCGTGCGAGCCCACCCCAAGGACGTTGCCGCCGAAGAACGGGCCTCTCTGTACCACATCCTGAGAACGACGAAACGGTGTAAAGCCATGTTGATTGAAGCCGTCGTTGATGACGCTGAGAATGCCATCACGAAGCAACGTGACATCATCTCGCACGTCTACGACTATTATAGTCAACTTTACAAGAAGCAAGCCGTTGATGAACACTCGTGCGACGATTTTCTTAGGGCCTTGAGCTGTCGCTTGTCGCAACAGGATACTGCAAATCTGGAATCTCTTTTCACAGAGGACGAAATCCGACTGGCGGTCCACAGTACAAAGAAAGGGAAGTCACCAGGACCCGACGGTCTCAGCGCTGAGTTTTACCAGCGTTACTGGAACCTCCTCGGTCCGACGCTCCTCGAGATAGCGAATAAACTCTGGCACCTGGAAGTTATACCCAAGGCATTTACGGAAGGTATCATCCTGCCCTTACCGAAAAAAGGGAACAGCAGGAAGGTCGAAAACATGCGACCCATCACACTCCTGAATGCCGATTTCAAAATCATCACCAGATCGATTAAGCTAAGGATGCAAACCGTTATGTACAAGGTTTTGGGCAGTTACCAGTACAGTGCAGTGCAAGGCCGAAGTGCAATCTCAGCAGCCTGCGATTTGAGGGACATCATCTGTTCGTATGCTGAAACCAAAGGACAGGGCGCTCTGATCTTTCTAGATTTTGAGAAGGCTTATGACCGTGTACGTCATGACTTCCTCTTTAAAAGCATGAAGAAACTAGGTTTTGGACTTCATCTCATAGAATTAATTCGCAAACTTACTCCAAACGCCTCTTCACGGATTCTCATTAATGGCCATTTTAAAAGAAGTTTCCATTGAGCAATCCGTCCGCCAAGGATGTCCTCTGTCAATGATTTTGTACGCCATTGCAGTGGAGCCGCTCCTGAACAACTTGGCGCATAGCGGGATCGGACTTAGCGCCGAGTCTATCACTATCCCATGCATTGCGTATGCTGACGATGTATGCGTTACTGTGTCATCATCGCAACAACTTCTGTCAGCGGAAACTCTTTTACAAACATTCACGTTTCTTTCAGGAGCAATACTCAATAGAACTAAAACCACAGCTTTGCAGATCGGTGGCGGTATCGGAGACATATCCCATGTTACCTGGTGCAAGGTCAAGGATTCTCACACAACCCTCGGTGTTACTTTTGAGGCCAAACCAGACAAATTCCTCACGAAGAACTGGTCACACATGCTTAATAAATTACGTGCTGCTTTGATACTTCACTCCGACCGTGACTTGAACATACTACAGAAAGTTAAGACCATCGAGATCGCCATTACGAGCAAGATGACTTATTTGGCGCAAATTCTTCCAATCTTCGACCATCTAGCCAAGAGTATACAACAAGCGTTATGTTGGTTTCTTTTTAGGGGGCACATTTTCAAATTCGATACCTTAACCTTACCTTCGTTCAAAGGTGGCCTTAACCTCATAAAAGTACACAAAAAATGTGTCACCCTGCTCCTAAATCGCATCAGGAAGGAGTTCCGTACCCGGAGGACCAGTATCATCACAAACCTCATTCAGCGGTGGAAGCCTCATAGCCTTGACCCACCCGTTAATATCGCCGGCATTCCACTTTCTTACCGACATGTGCGACTGTACTACATGGAAATGAGCTACATTCGACACAACATCGTCGATAACGGAAGCCTGACGAACAGGAAGCTTTATGGCCTTCTCACGACAACAAACCACAGGAATCGTCTCGACGAAAAACATCCACATACACATTGGAGTATAGTATGGCGGAATGTGCACAGCGACGTGTTACCGTCACGCGTCATAGCCGACTGGTATCTAACAGTCAACGATAAAGTAGCAACGAATGAAAAGCTACATAAAATTGGCCTTCATCCAACGCCCAACTGTGACACATGCGGAAGGAAGGGTCGATACGCTTCTTCATAGGTTCACGTGCGGACATGCAGAAGAAATTACTACATTTCTTCGTCAACGATTGTCGGTGATAGACCGTACAACGCCCTGTGGTGTCGATCTTTTAGAGATCATTCAGCCACAAAAACTGAGATATCCACGAGCAAAAAACAACGCTGCAACGTGGATCATGGGCCACACAGCATCGTTTATTGTGCAGAATAGGCATGCTACTTTCCTCGACTATTATTCTTACATAGAAATTGAACACTTTAAAATGAGACAACACTGTGACTACAGGAGTATATTTGGAAATATGCTGAACATCATAATTAACGGTTAAATGCTTCAAATACAATCTTTCGGATCGCAGAGGTTGCCAGTGACCTGTATGTATGAGTCCCATTTGCTTCCTGGGACTTTAGTACTTGTCGGAATTTTACGATACTATTCAGATGCTCACCAATGCAGAAGGCATTTTTTCTTTCCCATTTTCGCTTTCACATTTCCCTTCTCTCGCAGAGCGAGCGGAGCAACCTTCCTTCAATTATGATGTGATAGTCTTTTGTGCACCATAAAAATTTCTGTTTACTACTTGGCTGAAAAAAAAAATAAAATAAAAAGAAAGTTGATAGAGCACTGGCCCGCGAAAGGCATCGGTCCCGAGTTCGACTCTCGGTCCGGCACAGACTTTTAATCTGCCAGGAAGTTTCATATCAGCGCACACTGCGCTGCAGAGTGAAAATGTCATTCAGCAAGTTAAGTGTTTATGTGTTCTATATATTCCTCGTAGCATATTTATTCAATTTCGTGCGTGTCTTTCTGTTCAGGAGGTTTAATCTCCCATTTCTTAAGTGTAAATTTATTCTGTGTGTAGCGCAGTAGCTGCTGCTTTGTTTAGGTTTGATAGCAACCGTCCTTTCGTTAGTAAGCCAGTCTGTCAGACTCCAGCTCTCGGCTGTTACACAACTACAGAGCGGCAAGTTAAGTGTTTATCTTCTTTTTTGTTTTCCTCGTAGTATATTTATTACATTTCGTATGTTTAAGAGTTTTAATTTCGCGTTCTTATAAGTGTAAATTCACTGAGTCTGTTGTGCAGTAGTTGCTCACTGAACAGCTAGCTACATAGCTCACCAACGCATCAGCGTGCATTGGTGACACCTCAGGAGGGGGGGGGCAAGTTGCATACCAGGATTCCGTCTTTTCTTACAATTTACTTCTTCAGGATGGCTATGATGTGTGCATGATATGTGCGGATGCAGGAGGAACTGGCCGCATTTCGTCAACAGCTGAATGCTATTTTGGCTACGGTCAGTCACCTTCAAGCTGCTGCCTCGGGGTATACCGGTGGCGGAGAATTTGGCACATCCTGTGGGACACCTCAGATTTCACTTGGTTTGCCAACGGGCTCACCTTTCGAGGCACCTCCTATTGCACACGATAAGGTGGATCCGCTCCAGCAGCAGGGTCGCGTTGCTCGAGTCGCAGGGCCAATGAGAAGACTGGCCGCCTGGCCTCACCCATTCACCCTGTGAGTAGAAAGGTGGCTGCTCCTTCTGCAGGTTCAGAGCAGGCACACGAAGGGAGGAGTTTACTTGTTATCGGCAGCTCCAATGTTACGCAAGGTATGGGGCTCCTTGGGCAGATAATGTTCAGGGCTGGGAAGAAAGTCACGTCGGCCCCAGAGACGCCTGTACCATAGGTCATGATGCGATCGTCATTTCGTACAGACGGCTGGATCAGGTGGTGAAGACTGCTGGCTTTGCGTGCGGGGTGCAAGCAGAGCACGCAATTTGAACCATCTTTCCCAGAGTTGATCGGGGTCCTTTGGTTTGGAGCCGACTGGACGGTCTCAACCAAAGGCTTCGTCGACTCTGGGACGGTCTTAGCTTCAGATTTCTAAGCCTGCTTTATCGTGTGAGGATTTTTAGGACTCCCCCTGATAGGTCAGGGGTGCACTACACAAAGGAAGCATGTACTCGGGTAGCAGAGTACTTATGGAGTACACATGAGAGTATTTTGGGCTAGCCAGTAGTCTGAGGTGCTCTGATTAATACTCGTCAGTCGATATGCAGCAGTGGAAGTCAAATGTTGTTGACAATAAAGACACTAATTTTGTTACTATACGTTCCAAGAAAGTTCTCTCTCTCTCAAATAACTCTTGGGACAGACAGCGGGCTGAAACGCGAAGTGGAAAGCTCTGAGATATTTAGCATCTGCTCTGCTCGCGCATAACAGTTTTAGTTGAAACCAAAGTAACTGTTGGATGTTTTCACCGGCCACCCGATTCTGCTGTGACAGATCTGGAGTCATTCAAAGAAAGTCTATGGTCAGTATTGCGTAAATACTCAGATCAAGCAATACTAGTTGGAGGCGACTTTAACCTATCGAGTATATACTGAGATGTCTATGGATTAATTGCGGAGAAGACAGACAGATAGTCATGCAAAATACTTTTGCATACGTTTCCTGAAAACTGTCTTTAGCTACTAGCTCAGCAGCCTACACGAAGACCTGTTTGTAACTACAAACAGGCCTGACCGTATCGACATTGACAGTACAGAAACGGGGATTAGCGATCATGATTTAATTATAGCAACTACGATTACGAAAATTAATAGATCAGTCAAGAAGGCTGGGTGAGTCGGCTAGAGAGAGCAGATAAGCACTTACTAGCATCTCACGTAGTGAATTGGCGTCAATTACTTCCAGTAAGATGGATGTAGAGGAATTATAGGAAACGTTAAAGTGGATTGTAAATCGTAGTCTGAAGAGTTAAGTGTCTAGTAAATGGATAAAGCATGGAAATACCCACCATGGTTTAATAACGAAATTCGGAGAGCGCTGAAGAAGCAGAGGCTCGCATAAATGACGACAAGCGAAGGTTTTAAGAGATTCGTGTATCTCGTCGCATGTAAAATTGATAAGTGGCTCTAACTGGAAGGTGTAGGAATGAGTAAATAATGTGATTAAAAGAATTACCTTCATTAAAACCGCATCTGCGCTAAGAACAACAGTTCCAGTATGCATGCTGACGTCACAAATGGATGATGACAGAATACTGTATTTGAAAGAACGAATAAGGGTTCCAATGAGTCCCTTGTTGACCAGTCTGGTGTGGCAGGTGAAGACAGCAAAACGAAAGCCGAAGTTTAAAATTTCACGCTAAAGAAACCGTTCATACAGGACAATCGCCTTACCTCGCCAGCATTTATCGTGAAGCTATTGCCCAGCACAAAGTCCCAAGCAACTGAAAAAAAAGGACAGGCCAGTGCACTATATATGAAGGGTAAAAGAACGGACCCACAAAACTACTTCGGTTTTCTGCGGAATCCTTGAACATGTTCTGGAATATAATAATCTTTCTTGAGATTGAGAAGCTTATGTCAACGTATTAGCATGGTTTTTGAAAGCATCGCCCGTGCCACACTCAGCTTACCCTTCTCTCATACGATAAACTTCGAACAATGGACGAGGGGCAACAGCCAGATTCCATATTTCGAGATTTCCGGAAAGCATTTGACATGGTCTTCCATTGTAGCGTGTTAACGGAGGTGTAATCATATGGAATAAGTTCATAGATATGCGAGAGGCTCGAACACTTCGTAAGTTGTAGTACCCAGTATGTTGTCCTCGACGGCGAGCGTTCATCAGAGACAAGGGTGTAGTCAGGAGTGCCCCAGGGAAGTGTCATAGGACCGCCGTTTTTCTCCATACTTACACATAAATGATTTGGCGGACAGGGTAGACGGCAGTCTGTGGTAGTTTGCTGACGATACTGTGGTGTACGGTAAGGTGTCGAAGTTGAGTGATTGTAAGAAGTTGCAAGACGAGTTAGACAAAATTTCCAGTTGGTGTGATGAATTAAAGCTTGCCCTAAACGTTGAAAAATGTAAGTTAATGCGGACGAGTAGGAAGATCAGTATTGTTTGGATACAGTATTATTAGTTCAAAGTGTTAAAATGGCTCTGAGCACTATGGGACTTAACTTCTGAGGTCATCAGTCCCCTAGTAGAACTAATTAAACCTAACTAACCTAAGGACATCACACACATCCATGCCCGAGGCAGGATTCTAACCTGCGACCATAGCGGTCGCGCGCTTCCAGACTGTAGCGCCTAGAACCACTCGGTCACACCGGC
Source organism: Schistocerca serialis cubense (assembly GCF_023864345.2). NCBI lineage: Eukaryota > Metazoa > Arthropoda > Insecta > Orthoptera > Acrididae > Schistocerca > Schistocerca serialis. The sequence goes on along the minus strand of NC_064638.1, from coordinate 1,161,698,496 downwards.
CGGCCAGTATTATTAGTGTCCTGCTTGACACAGACAAGACATTTCAATATCTGGACGTAGCGTTGCAAAGCAAAATGAAGTGTAACGAGCGTGTGAAAACTGTGGTAGGGGAGGCGAATGGTCGACGTCGGTTTATTGCGAGAATTTTGGGAAAGAGTGGTTCACCTGAGAAGGAGATCGCAAATAGAGCGCAGGTGCCATCTAGTAGTGAGTACTGCTAGAGTATTTGTGATCCGTACCAATTCGGATTGAAGGATGACATCCAAGCATTTCAGACGCTAGCTCCTAGATTTGTTACAGAGACTCGAACAACACGTAATTGTTACGGAGACGCTTTGCGAAGAAAATGGGAATCTCTGGAGGGAAGGCGACCTTCTTTTCGAGAAAAACTATTGAAAAAATTTAGAGATCCGCCACTTGAGTCTGATGCCGAGCCATTCTACTGGAGTGAAGATATATCACGCCTAAGGACCACGAAGATACGAGAGTTAAGGTTCACAAGCAGGCATAGGCCCTATAGGTAGTCGTTTTCCCTCGCTCTCTTTGCGTGTGGAAAAGGGAAGGGAATGACTAGTAGTGGTACAGGGCACCCTCTGTCACGCACTGCGCGGTGCCTGGTGGAGCATCTATGAAGATGTAGATGTAAATGTAGATGCCGATACTGTAGTCAGACACACATTAAGAACTTATCACTGAGTCGCGTTGGCTCGTGATTTTTTTAAGTGTTAAATAAAGAATTGCGAAGCAACAAAAGGCTTTCCGTAAACTCAGCCCGCACCTTCCTCCCACCCGTTAAGTTGTTCTCGTGTCCTGGGACGTCCACTGAGATCTCTGTCATATTTTATCTTCTTTTATAGAAATTATCATGAAACCTTTGTCAGATGCCATTCCTTAAGCAACACAGATAACCGAAATATAACTACGAAATTAATGAGTTACCTTAAAAAGGGGTACCACATACCTCAAAATATCTTACGTGCGCTAAGAGCTACAGAAAGCACTCAGAGCAGACAAATCACTGAAGAGAGGAAGAAGATATCCGACCCCAGTGCACGTGGATACTCAAGCTTGTTCCTGTTTACTGTACACTTCTGTCATTTGGAGGCAGAAAGGGAAATCACAGTAGTAGCCAGTAATGCAAGCCGGTCGATAGGGCACGACTCTCCTGTAATTAAATGTCTTTCGATTTTGACAGCAATTTCCTTGTAGCTGTTTCACAGTAGTGGCTGTGGTGCTTGTGACTGCCGACACCCCTACAACATTAATGGTTCAAATGGCTCTGAGCACTATGGGACTTAACATCTGTGGTCATCAGTTCCCTAGAACTTAGAACTACTTAAACCTAACTAACCTAAGGACATCACAAACATCCATGCCCGAGGCAGGATTCGAACCTGCGACCGTAGCAGTCGCGCGGTTCCGGACTGAGCGCCTAGAACCGCTAGACCACCGCGGCCGGCTATAACATTAATACGAGGTCTGTTCAAAAAATTCCGAAACTTTGTTCAAAAAGTTTCTGTGGACTTACCTTTTACTTACTGAGCGTGGTTTCGTTCGAAATTCTCTGCTCCACAACTGATACACCGCTCCCAACGCCGTTTCCACTTCCGAAAACAATCTTTGTGCGCCTCTTGCGGGATCGCGCGAAGCACCGTCTGTGAATTTTCTCTGATCTCGTCTATCGTGGCAAATCTTCGTCCTTTCAGTGGGGTTTTCAACTTCGGAAATTAAAAAATGTCCGCAGTGGCCAGATCTGGAGAGTACGGAGGATGAGGCAGCACAGTGGTTTCGTTTTTTGCGCAATAGTCAAGCACCAACAGAGATGAATTGTCTCGCCACATTTCAGGCCGTTTCCTTCTCACATTTTCTCGCCGGCGCCGGAACACGTCCAGATAGTACCAAACATTAACAGCTTGTCCCTCTGGCACGACTTCGTGATGATCTAATCATTTAAAGTCAAAGAAAACTAGCAGCATGGCTTTGACATGTGACCTGACATGACGAGCTTCTTTTCGTCGTGAAGAGCCTTTCCCGGCCCATTGTGAGGACTAAAACTTGGTCTCAGCATCATAACCGTAGGCCCAAGTCTCATGACGTTATGATTCCCTCAAGGAACAACTCATTATCATTTGCACGATCGAAAAGCTCTTCACAGATTGTGAGACGACGGTCTTTCTGGTCTTCACTTGTGAGCTGTGGGACGAACTATACGGCAACACGATGCATTCGAAGATACTGTGTCATGATTTAATGATGTGATCCAATTGAAATGTTGCATTCATCTGCAGTCTCTCGGATAGTCAGTCTTCGATTGGCCCGCACAATTTCGTTGGGGTTCCTGACATGAGCGTCGTCCGTAGACGTTGAAAGGCGTCCTCAACGAGGGTCATCTTTAACATCCGTCCAGCCCTTTTTAAACCGTGTGAACATTGCGTAACACCGAGTGCATCATTTGATGTGTCTCTGTAAGAGTTTTATTGAGTTTCACACAAAATTTTATACAGACACTTTGCTCCCTTATCTCTGACATCTCGAAATTCGCAAACGTTCTGCCGAATACAGAACCGAGAAATAACTAACAGACGTAGAACAATGAAACTTCCGGAGGATACTTAGGAGTGTGCAGGGATGTCCATCACACCATTTCCAGATTTTTTTGAACAGACGTCGTACCTACGATGGAATTAAGTTGAATCTGTTAAATATAGCCGTATCCAACGGGCGAGGAGGTGGTCGGTAAAAGGAGCAGTTGCCGGACGATCCCCGCCACCCTTCCCCCCTTCCCACCCCCCCCCCCCCCCCCCCCACACCGCTACCCACCACTCACCCACACCCATCTCACCCATGCAGAAAAAAGTTCTCTCCACGAAACGGACAGAGGCCATGCCCTCCTCAATGACAGACGTATGAATTCCGTTTCACTTTGAAGGAAGAATTAACTTGTAATAGAGGGTTCCACAAAATTACGGGCGAACTGCCGGATGTTTGCAACTTCCTGCCACAATATTTGGGCGCAGAGTCTCCTGGCCATCTTCAGGTGATACTGGCGAAAACTCCCTGAGCTCTGGTATTTAAGGCCCCTCCGGCACATGCGTGGTGGATTCACTTTACGTTGCGCGTGCGATACTTGAACGCGTTCGATTCTGCTGCGCCGCGCGCTCTCCGTGGTGAATTCGATTGTCTTCCCGCGGTTCCATCACAGAACTACGCCGGCTACGGAGGACACGAAGTTTTTCGACGATTGGATTCCATGCCGAATTCAATTGGTAACCGCCGTCACGATTAATAAGAGACTCACTATCAGACAACCGTACTAATTAGTGATAGAACTCCAAAAGTTAGACTATGGGCGACAATTTTTGTCTCATTGCAATTCATGGGATGACCAGTGGAAATACAGTGTTCGACGATGGAAGACTTACAAGGCTGAAGAAGGCGAGGATACTGTTGATGTTCTACAATGCGATCCTGCAGAGTATGCGTCGTTTGCCCTATATAAGATTTGCCGCATACACAAAAAAAAAGAAAAAAAATGGTTCAAATGGCTCTGAGCACTATGGGACTTAGCATCTCAGGTCATCAGTCCCCTATAACTTAGAACTACTTAAACCTAACTAACCTAAGGACATCACACGCATCCATACCCAAGGCAAGATTCGAGCCTGCGACCGTAGCGGTCGCGCGGTTCCAGACTGAAGCGCCTAGAACCGCTCGGCCACCAGCGGCCGGCCCGCATTCTCACGGAATCCTGTAAACACCTGCCTTGCGCAGCTGTAGGTCGTCTTTGACAGATCCCAACAGCAACGAAATGTTTGCAGTGGGCCAAAAGATTGCTTTCACTTTATATTTTCTTAGTATTCTGCCTATTTGCGCTGAAATATTAGCAATATATAGTAAATAGGCAGTAGTTTTAAAGGCCTCTTCCTATTCTTTGTTCCGTCGTTTACAAATCTGCAGCGCTCTCTCGACTTGCTGGGACGAATACCCGTTCTTCAGAAATACGGTCTGCAGGTGCTCCAGTTCCATTTGCCATTTAGTGAATCCACCACGCATGTGCCGGAGGAGCCTTAAATACCAGAGCTCAGGGAGTTTTCGCCAGTATCACCTGAAGATGGCCAGAAGACTCTGCGCCGAAATATTGTGGCAGGAAGATGCAAACTTCCGGGAGTTCGCCCGAAATTTTGTGGAATAATATGTACGCCGGGAAAGTTTTAAATCTGTAATACAGGGTGGTTGTAATTGAGCTTTCGCTATTTGAGCTGCTATACGGGACACCAAAGTTTTATGAGTAATGTTCAGACTGTGCGCTGCAGGATTTCCGTTCAAATAACTTACGGGTTTGCTGCCGGGTGACGTCGTCGAACACCGCCGATATTTCGACAGGAGCACACCCTGCCATTCTCAAGGCACAAATGCAAGGAAGAAAAAATGCGAAAGCAAATTTAATACCTCGGTTCACAGAGGAGAAACAAGGAAGACACCACACACAGAACAAGTGTCAACACAACCAAAGATAACCAAAATCAGAAATATCGATAGTTACTACTAATCAACAGGTGAAGTAGCACTAATTCTGTCCCTCTGTTTTTTGATGAGAGACAGAGCCGGATTCCAAGCAGCATTTAAACAAAATCCACCATCTCTGTTAATAAGGTTGCTTGATAGTCTGATTTCAACAGCTTCCGTAATAACACTATCCTAATAGCTGGACGTGCAAGCCAGAATCTCCGTGTTGTTGTATTCCATAGGATGACCGGTGTCAAGGCAATGTTCTGCAATAGCGGATTTGCTCGGCTGTTGTAAGCGTGTGTATTGAACATAAGCGTCACACACGCTTACAACAGCCGAGCAAATCCGCTATTGCAGATCATTACCCTTTGTTGTTTCCTCATGTACCTGCTCCTCAGCGTTTAACAGCTTCTTAAAATGTTCTTTCCAGAGACCTTTTATATTCCCTGGATCTTCAATAATGGTACCGTCCTTTGTTTCCATCTTTACTAGTACTTCAGAAGCCTTTTACTTTTCATCATTTTACAGAACATTTTCTTATTGCTCTTCACATCTTCTTCAAGTTTTTTTGTAAACTCTTCCCATGTCTTTCTGTTTGCTATTTCCACTATTTCTTTGCACTTCTTCTTTTCCTCTATATATCTTTTATGGTCTTCGTCATTTTTAGTTTTCCACCACTTTCTCCATGCTCTATTTTTTCTTCTAACTGCTTGGATTGTGGTATCATCCCACCAACTTGTCTGTCTTGTTTTTTCCCTTCCAGATGTTCTGCCACATACTTTTTGTACTGCTTCGACTAAAGTGTCTTTGAAGAAACTCCGTTCTTTTTCTACATCGCAGAAAACTTCTTTTGGAAATTTTTGTGTGATTAATTCTCTGTACTTCTCAGCACATTCACTCTCCTTCAGTTTCCAATCCCGTATCCTCATTACTTTCTTCTGTTTTCTATTTTTCACACACTGATTCATTTTCCATTGTCCCACCAGTAATCTATGGTCTCCATCTGCACTTACACTTAGAATTACCTTCACATTTGTTACTTTCTCTCCCCATTCCCTATCTACTAGAATGTAATCAATTACACTCTTGGTTCTTCCTTCGCAACTGTATCTGGTGATAACATGACTTCTCTTCATAAACCAGCTGTTTGCTATTTTCATTCCATTCCTCTGGCACAAATCCAGGAGTCTTTCCCATTCTTCATTTCTGCCTCCATATCCAAAACATCCCAATACTTGCTCAGATCCCTTTCTGTCTTTGCCTACCTGTGCATTAAAATCTCCCATCCCTATATTAGCACTCTCTATATGGTTTTCTAACACATTTTCAAAGTCCATCTTCTCTTCTTCGCTACATCTCACTTATGGTGCGTCAATCTGGATTACTTTTAGTGTTGCTTTCTGGAATCTCAGGTTTAATATTATGATCCTGTCTGATATATATGTCACATTTTCAATGCAGCATTGTACATTCTTATTCACCATCACTGTCACTGCAATATTTCGATATTAGGCAAAATACTGTAAGCAATTCTTAAGGTTTGCGGTGAAAAAATAAGAGTCGCTATGAATTTTCGTTTGGCAAATGTTACGTCAAATTTTGCTGAGTACAAAATGTGGGTAACATATTGAATTGCCGCGCGGGATAGCCGCGCTGTCTTGGGCGCAGTGCCACTGTTCGAGCTGCTTCCCCCATCGGAGGTCCGAGTCCTCCTCGAGCATGGTTGTGCGTCCTATCCTTAGCGTAAGTTCATTTACGTTATTGTGTGTAAGTCTACGGACCGATGATCTCAGCAGTTTGTTTCCATATGAATTTACCACAAAAAAGTGACTTATTCTTTAAACCTGGAAGCATGTCCCTATCAGTCTCCAGTCTCGACAAAATGGAGTGCATGTAAAGACCACTGTGTTGTGAATGCATGCGCCAGTGCAAACCAGACTGAAATATTCACAGCTCCCTCGTATCTCAAAAGCGGTCTGCGATATCAACACAACGTTTTGGCAAATGATAGCATGCAAAGAGAAGAGTATTTTGCCATACCATTAATACGTGAAATTTTCATATTTACCGCAATTTTCAAGCAACTACAGATTTTTTCGAAATAACGTAATTTTTAAGGGCCATCGGTAGCTGGTGAAATGAGAAATTCTTTGAGTTTTGCAGCAATATAAGTGAAAAAGTTAGACTTTGATTTGTTTATTGGTAATAGGCTTTGTTACAAACTATTGCCATGTCTTGCCCTCAGTTCCTAGGTTAATATTATGCTGTTTCAGGCCTATGTCGCAATTTAGTTTTCAACGCATTGGGATATTACTGACTGCTGTGTTCCGTCAAATGAAGCAGATGTTAAGACTCCACCGAGAAAAGTAATGTATTACTCAAACCTCATCACAGTCCTTCAAAAAATGGTTTAAATGGCTCTGAGGTCCTCAGTCCCCTAGAACTTAGAAATACTTAAACTTTACTAATCTAAGGACATCACACACATCCATGCCCGAGGCAGGATACGAACCTGCGACCGTAGCAGGCGCGCGGTTCCGGACTGAAGTGCCTAGAACCGCTCGGCCACAGCGGCCGGCTCACAGTCCTTCATTAACCCCTCTTCTCAAATACTTTCTTTGTACGACTGAAAACTTGAGACCAGTCCTGTGGTATAACATTTGCAATCGCATTTCAGCCCCACTGAGCGTTAATTTCTTGTTGTTTTTTGCCACATTACTTCTCACCTATGCCAAAATATTCTCCGATGAAAATGAGCGTCGCATGGAGGAAGCATGATTATACTATGCCCCTGGTAGCGTGGAGTTCTTGGTTTGTACAGCGCTACAAGTTCCAGTAACTCTGTCTTACACAAGCTACGTTCAACTTTCCCCAGTGGAGCATTTATTTCTACCCAGAGCAAACTACCGGCTATTCTCCACTGTACTGTTGGAGCTTTATTCACTACAGCAGAGTGGTACTTTCATCTGAAGAATATTTTGCAGTAGAACATTATCTTCACAGCCGGTTAACGTGTACTTGAACGGCAACTTCTAATGCGAACCTTGTGTTCAGATGTGCTGCACTGTCATTATAATGCAACGCCAACAGAAAACACGTGTTCACAACACCTGAAAGCTGCAGAACCCTTTAACGCCATAAAATACCACTTACGACGAGAGTTGACGCCCGCAGGTATACATCTAAAGCGCGATATCTCATGGTACTCTTTATCGATGGCGTGGCAACAGGGACGCTTCACCAACCGAACCGCTAGCAGCGTGATAGGGAAAGCCGGCTCGCCATTGGTGTTATCTGGGTAACGGCGTCACGTGTCCACCAATGAGCCAAAAGTAAAATACAGAACTAACTTTAAATGCACTGTAGTGCGATGCAGATGGTCGTCACACTGTGCAGCGTTTGTAACCTCAAACGAAAACATTGTTCGCAATTACCAAATATTACCCTTCATGCGGAAATTAAAATATGTTTATGTCAAAGGTTTATTCCTTATGTCTCTTCAGCACGTCCTTACAGATGTTTCCACAAAGTTCCATTGTCCTACGATCACTTATTTTTCATGGGGACTCTCTCACGTGGCGGCAGTTTAATTACAACCACCTCGTAGATAGTGGCTAGGAGCAATCGCGTACTCTGAAACAATTGACCTGATATTTCACATTTGTTTGGCTATTAATCACCAAACTAATACGAATTGGCAATCCCCTAGTTCAAATCCTAGGTAACGTTACTGTTATCATTGTTTCTCGTTGATATTTTCAGTATCTGACTGAGATTAACATCCTCTGCAAGATTAAGACACAGTTTCTTGAGATTAATAAAAGTTATTACTCCTGTCAAATCTATACCACTGTGGTGTAGTCCTGTAGAGAAAAAACTTCGAAAGCATCAGACGACTCTAGATAGAAAGTTAATGTTATTATACAATATGCACTGCTAATCAAATGAGTTTGGCCACCTGCTTAGCAGCATGTTGGTCCACGTCTGCAGCGCAATACAGCACCGATTGTGCGTTGATTCAGTAAGTCCTTGATAGGTTTTCGGACCTAAGTGACACCAACACTCTACACAATTCCCGTAAACTGCGAGCCAGAGTTCTATGGGCGAGGAACTGGTGCCAGATGGTGATACAGATGTGATCCATGGGGTTCACATCAAGCAGATTTGGTGGCCACGGCATCAACATGGATTCACTGTCACAGGCTCAAACAGATGTAGCACAGTTCTGACTCTGTCATCGGACAGTTATCCTACTGGAATATGCCATAGTCGTCATATACGATATTAGGCATGAAGGGATAGGGATGGTCTACAAAAATGTTCACGTAGCCCATAGTTTGACATGGAGCCTTCGATTACTACCGCAGGTAGCATGGAGGCACATAATGGCTCCTCATAGCGTAACCCCCCCACCTTCCCCGTGGCTTGCGTCCATAGAGCGGTGCATATTTTCAGTAGTCATTCGCGTAGATGACGCCGTATCCAGGCACGACCGTCGACTCGGTGTAACAAGACCAGCTGAGTCCCAAGTTCAGTAGCGTACACTGAACTGTATGCTCCGAGACACTCGTGCCTGCATCAGCTTTGTCGTCAGATATGACACACATCGCCTCCTGTCCTGTTTTCACAACGGGTGAGCCTGCTACCTCGCCGTTATGCGATGAGACGTGTCGCCTGCTAAGGGTTGTAACGTGTTTCAACCAAGGTCCATAGATGCGCACGACAGTAGCTCGGGAATAGCCGACCAGCTTCTGTGACATGCTCATTCACCGTTCCTGGGCCACACTAAACCGCCCTTTCTCAAAGTCGTTTACGAAAGTGGATTTCCTCGTTCGCGAGCCTCATTCGCCTCTGGTCAGGTTCTGTACTTTGCTCACCACACCAGGTGGCCACATCGCCACCCGGTGGCATTCTGTCTCGTGATGGGCAGGTATCATAACGTTTTGGCTACTTAATATATGTTTCATCATGTCCGTTTTTCTTGCGTGTATTTCGCATACATGCAACATTACAAGCGATGTCATTCTCATACGCTCTGTTCCCTTTGTCGCATTCTTAAATTTTTCTTTTCTTTCCCTCAATACATTTTCTCGCATGTTGTTGTTGTGGTCTTCAGTCCTGAAACTGGTTTGATGCAGCTCTCCATGCTACTCTATCCTGTGCAAGCCTCTTCATCTCCCAGTACCTAGTGCAGCCTACATCCTTCTGAATCTGCTTAGTGTATTCATCTCTTCGTCTCACTCTACGATTTTTACCCTCCACGCTGCCCTCCAAAACTAAATTGGTGATCCCTTGATGCCTCAGAACATGTCCTACCAACCGATCCCTTCTTCTAGTCAAGTTGTGCCACAAACTCCTCTTCTCCCCAATTCTATTCAATATCTCCTCATTAGTTATGTGATCTACCCATCTAATCTTCAGCATTCTTCTGCAGCACCACATTTCTAAAGCTTCTATTCTCTTCTTGTCTAAATTATTTGTCGTCCATGTTTCATTTCCATACATGGCTACACTCCACACAAATACTTTCAGAAACGACTTCCTGACACTTAAATCAATACTCGATGTTAAAAAATTTCTCTTCTTCAGAAACGCTTTCCTTGCCATTGCCTGTTTACATTTTATATCCTCTCTACTTCGACCATCATCAGTTATTTTGCTCCCCAAATAACAAAACTCATTTACTACTTTTCTCGCATATCAAATACTTATCTAAAACTGAAATAAAAGACCTAATACGGCAACTTGTCCGTAACTGCACATACACCCTTGATTTTCCTTTCTTAAACAAAAAGTCGCTTGCCCAATATCAACCATTTAATATTATAATAAACTTGCCCAGGTACCTGCATCTGAACGAAACCAGTGATTCATCGTACAGGAAATATAGCCTTCTACTTTGTTTTACACAACCACATGTTTGATAGCCCGTTTCCGAGTATTATTCCACAATGAATTTCAACCACGACGAAAGCCTCTACATTTTTATTTGTGGTTCGTGTCGCAGGTGTTCCTCCATCATCAGGATCTTTTCTTGCAAGATGTCATGCGAACCATGCGAGAAGTGCAACAGGTAGATTCCATATTCAGACACATTAAACACTGTGCCCCACTGCAGACTGTTAACGAATTTCTGAGCATGCGCAATAGGTTCCCAGACATGTGAGTCTCTGGAAGTCTTAAGTAAAAGAAGCCAGTATGTTGCTATCGACGGCGAGGGTTAATCTGAGATAAGGATACGGTGAGGGATTTCCCAAGGGACTGTGTTAAGACCATTGCTGCTCTCTGTGTACATAAATGATCTCACGAATAGGACACAATTTATATTTCGAGTGATGATTGGAAGCTTGCTCTAAATGTAGAGAAATATAAATTTTAAACATTGTCATAGGCTGAAGTCCAGCAACCGTGCGTTAACTTAATTACAGATGTACGTATAGCCACCTGCATAAAATTGTTGTCAAATTGTCCATCGTTTCGACAGCTCTAAGGCGATCTTCATCAGAATAAAAATTACGTTGGATTACCTAGAAAGTATAATGACATGGCTCAAAATTACCATATAATTAATAGGATTACTTCCATGTACTGTACAAGAACTGTACTTACATGTAATCACACCATAGGTGAAAAACATCTGAGCAAAAAAGCTCTTGTCAAATTTAAATAATCACAAGAATAAAAATTAAACTGTAAAATATAACACGTTTGTCAAATGGAATAAAATGTTCCATCGAAACACAATGGTATTATGAGGTCGCTTAGGGCCAAACAAGTGTATCAAACCGCCTCTACCGTCAGACTAGACGACCAACAGGCCAAGCCAGACACGAGTTGGGCACAAAAACAGATTCGCGCCATCTACCAAGAAGTGATCGAATTACATACAAGAGCAAATGAGATACTGCAAAGACAATTTAACGTTACATACAACAACAGGAATCAGTGCATGAAAACTACAACATATCGTAATTTTCATAAATTAAATATAGTTATTTATATTTTATAAATTATTTTATAAATTAAATATAGTTCAAATGTACATAAAAATGAAAACCTGTCAAGGGGAAACGATGTACAAGAGACTACATTGAGGACAGTATGGCCATTCAGACCATTTTTAATTATCAGCTCTATGCCTTGAAAAAAGTTTTTATTGCGTAACTGCAACTGTTCGTTCATAATGAGACCTTTCTTCACCGATAGGTGTTTAAAAATCTCCAGCTCTTCTTCTTACCCTAAAGCCTTTTTTCTCCGAGAGCGAGATCTAGACGTCCTTTACATCTTTAGGATTGTGCCCTGTGATTAACAAATTGTCAGCGAAAGTTGAAAAGTGAGCACAGGTGCCTTTTTTTGCCGAGAACGTGTTCCTTAAATCTTGTCGCAATAGTTCGGTCTGTTTGGTGTATGTAATAGGCAGGGCAATTGCCCCAAATAAATTTATAGAAACCAGAATTATGCAGAGAGGAAAGCGTAGGTTTCAGGTTATGTATGATACTACCTTTGAAAGAATTATTAGTGGTGAAGGCAACTCTACAGTTATATTTATTTTGAAGTAAACGCTGTATTCTGTTAGAAATTGGACCCGAAAAGGTATGAAGAAAATTTTGTTCTTTTCATTAGGTTCGTTATTAGAAAGTAGTGACTCTCTTATTGGTTTTCTTACTAAAAATATTATCTACTATGGAAGGATCATAGCCATTATTGGCAGCCACAGTTTTAATCAGATTGATTTCAGAATTGAGATTTTCAGAAGAAAGGGGTATGAAGGTGGCTCTATGAATAGATGAATGAAAAATGAAGGCCAACTTATGACAATGCGGGTGTACTGACGTGAATGGAATTATTTGATCAGAACTGGTTTCTTTGCGGAAGATATTGAAGCTACTTTGTCGTCTACTATCGTAAGAGTGATACCTAGAAAATTCAAATGCCGGAACTCATTTCCGCGTTCACAAGTGAAAGAAATATTTTCATGAAACGCGTTGAATATATTAAAAATTTTATCAATACCGTCATTAGGCCCTTTGTACATGATCAAAGTGTCATCGACATATCTAGCGTATGAAAGAATGCCTACAGCTGACGCTGAAAAATTACTGAAAAATTTTACTTCTAAAGAATTAATGAACACATTTGCAAGAATTCCTGCTAAGGAGTTCCCCATTGCAAGGCCATCTAATTTGCTGATATAGTTTACCATTAAATTCAAAATAATTGTGTTTTAGTGCAATACGAAGTAAGTTCATGAAGTAGGTGATTTGTTCATCAGATAAATCTCTTTCGAAAGCACGTAAATTATTTTCTACTGTGTCTAAGGTTTCAAGTACCGGCACATTAGTGTAAAGATTTTTTATGTCAAATAAAATTAATTTCGTATCTCTATCACAGTGAGCATCAATAATTTTACTAACTAAATCTTGAGTATTGGAAACAGAGTAATTGCTATGGAAAATGAACGATTTTTTAATATATCTTGCAAGAATTTGGCTAAGTCGTGGTAAGCACTATTCACATTATCGGAAATTGGACAGATCGGATTGTCTTTTGTATGGACTTTAAACTGAGCTCGTAACTTAGGCGGCTGCGGATTGATGTTGATTACTGCTTTTTATGGAAATATTTAAGAAGAGCTTTGGCATCGTTAATAGCGGTTCTGACTTCTTTCTGGAAATAACGTATTCCTGAAAGAACTACAGAGATTTGGTAACATATTCTAGTTTGCTAGGGATGGCTCATTATAATACTCAAATTAATAATTTTTAGTTCCACATTAACAAACAATTAGAGAACTGTAAGGGCTATTACGGAGGGACATATATTGTCTTTTTTCCCTTCCTCTGTCTGTGAACGGAACAGGAAAGGAATTGACTAGTAGTAGCTTTCGGAATATGTATGTATATGTAAAAGTCGATTATTAGACTGCGTTTGTCAGCATGCTCACCATTCAATTACTTGAGAGTCCAATGTAACATATTTCTGCAGCAGACTTCGCAACAGTTTCGCATGTTTCTTCAGTTTAGGTGGAACATAGTTTAAGTCTACAGTTTCTATTACTTTACACAATGACGAATCGTTTTGGAATCAGTCGTTCAAATTACGAAGTGTAACTGATCATGAGGCTATGCTGATTCAGTAGCAAATATCAGGTGTAGTGAATAACAGTTTTTTGAAACGGGCGAATTTGAAACAGGCGAATTATTTGGCAACCTAATCACTGCTTTTGAAATATTCTTTGTGTAACTGAGAATATTTCAAAAGCTGTGATGTAATACTTCTTTCTACACAATATCTGACAGTCGAACAAGAAGCAATGTCATGATTCTGGTACATAATTTGTCTACCACCGCAAACCGCACAATACCTTCGAACAGTCATTACCCAAGATAGTCGAAGCGAACTAATTGTCGTAGTGATCAGTATTTTCTGTAAAGAAACAAAACTGTAAATAATTGAGAAAGGCTTTTGTGAATCTGCAAGTATGGAGTACCGTGTATAAAAGTTAATCGCTGTGCATGATAAAACAAGAGGAGAAGAAATTGCTAAAATTTCAAATTTGCCGCTACAGGACGAGCTATAAAGTAACGTGACAGAGTAAATACTAACTTAATAGCTGAGAAAAGCTGTGCACAGAGAACCTTTTATCACAAGATGAGACAGGTTGCTGGTACCCAAACAAGGTCATCAAGTCATTAATAATTTGGAGCTAGAATGAACAGTGAAAGAGGAACCTTTTCAGAAGATGCCAAAGATTGAAGAATTTGAGAGTGGTTATGTAAGGAATTGCTTACAGTAGTGAAGTGGTTGGCAGAGTGTAGAAGCAGCAGACAGACGTTCCCTTGCGCAATATCACAGGCAGCTAGTTATCGCTAAGTATGTCGTACGATATCACAACTCACTCAGTAGTATTCGGAGAACACATGTGGAGCATATGGTGGGTTAATCGTGTGCAGATAAGCCGTTATTGGATGTGTCGCGTAATATAGCAGCCAATCGATCTCTGTGGCATTAGTAGATGCCTAGTGATGACTCTGTTTGACGATTCGACAAAGCGAGAATACCAAAATAGTTTTCTGAGGCCATAGTAACGAGCGAACAGTATTAAGCGGTAGAGATGAAACATTTGTCACATACGCACAAAGGCAGCTTCATTGGGATTTACGTCGTGGAGTGGACCAATTTACAGAAGCAAAGTTATTGCATACTACGTATATCTTTGCAGAGTGTTCATTTCTGCAGTAGAGACATTCTGCTGATTTTATTTGCCGATAACTGGAGAGTAAGTCACTTAGTCAGTTCTGAATGTCGTAGTTTATGACAAAAAAAGCGTGTTGTGTGACTGATAGTTGAGATTCTGTGTATGTTCCGTATGAGCTATTCTTATATTGGACTCTAAAATTTGGTTTTACTTTGTTTTTTCCTTGGTAAGCACGCCACAAGAAAATTTCCCAGCAGCCGCCTTTCACATGATTGCTGATGCATCTGCAATGGTGTCCTTGTAAAAATTTCGAATACATAATCATATTTGATATTACGATTACTATAGAGTTTATATCTATTTTGCTTCAGGATGTGTTTTTTGTAAGTTACTTTTCTTTTTCACGTGTTGTAATTTCCTTTTTTTTCTTTTGTTGTCTACAAAGCCTAACGTCAAAATCTTCGTAGCACTCCCACCATAGCCGGCCGTGGTGGCCGAGCGCTTCTAGGCGCCTCAGTCTGGAACCCTACGGTCGCAGGTTCGAATCCTGCCTAGGGCATGGATGTGTGTGATATCCTTCGGTTAGTTAGGTTTAAGTAGTTCTAAGTTCTAGGGGACTGATGACCTGAGATGTTAAGTCCCATAGTGCTCAGAGCCATTTGAACCAACTCCCACCATACTCATTCTTGGTGGCCTTTAGTGGTCTATTTTGTTTTGATGACATTTAGTTGTATGTGGCCTTCAAGTTTGATTCGTAACATTTTGTGTTACGGTAACTTCAAATTGCTTTTGTAAGTGTGTGTTTTACATTCAGTATTTTGTTAATGTTTGTCAACTTAGACACTGCAAGGTTTCTATTTAGGGCTCTGCTTCGTGAGCGTACGCAGACACTAGCATGTTTTGTGTGTGTGTGTGTGTGTTTGTGTGTGTGTGTATGTTTGGGGGAGGGTGGTTGGGTGGGTGTGTGCTCTGTTTAATGCGTGATGTTTGAATGTGCGGAGTGGTGGCAGAGAGGGGAAGGGGTTGGAAAGTGTAGCTTTCCCGGAAACAAGTCTGATGGACGATCGGGTCTCGTGGGAGGGGAAAGTGTCGAGAAGTTGTTTCCACAGGTTATATTTAACATCACACCATCATTTCTATTGATTTAGTAAAGTTTGCGATTTTCCACCTTTCCAGCTATATCAGCGTTGTCTCTTTTCCCATTATTATCTTGAGAATGTAGTAATGTATTGGAAGGTGTGGAGGTGTTTGCATTTGCTTTCCATTCGATTTGAATGCGTGCATTTCATGTAGTAATTTTACGTACGAACTTGATTAGATGTACTGCTAAATTAAAATTATTTGTTCCATCTTCCTGTCCTCTTACTGTTCATTGTACCTGTAGTCAAGTGCCATACTAAGTGTATATACTCCAACATAAAAAAGTACAACGCACCACGAATGAGCTGTCGGAAATCGATAGATGTGACGTACACTTACGGACAAAGAAACGATTACAATTTCTGAAAAATTGTATTATTTATTCAAGAGTATGAGCTTCACAAACTGAGCGAGTAAGTAACGCTTTGATCCTCCTCTGGTCCTTATGCAAGGGTTTATTCGGCTTGGCTCTGATTGATAGTTGTTGGAAGTCATCCTTAGTGATATCGTCCCAAATTGTGTCCAATTGGTGCCTTAGGTCGTCGAAATCCAGAGCTAATACATTCAGCACGGAAGACACGCAGTAGAAATTCTAGCCAATTGGGAGCGTGGATTATATTGTTGAAATGCAATCCCAGGATGGCTTACCATGAAGGGCAACAAAACGGGCTCTAGAATATCGTCGACTTAACACTGTGCCATCCCTCCTGGTAGACGGGCCCTATGACGACAGCCAGGCAGGTATCCATCCGCTCTCCGAATCGTCTCCAGCCACGTCTTCGGCCTGGAATCTGAGAGAGTAATTTTATGATGATAATGCATATGGCTAGGTCAGGAGCCCTACCTGCAAGGATTCCCACAGCCTATTGGAAGTCTTTTTAGATGACGTCACTTCGGCGACTTGCGTGTTGAGCAGGATGTAATGATGATGAAGGCAATACTTTTGACCATGTCCGGTGTTACAGTGCGAAATACATCCTCAACATCATTGCGCAGTTCTTGGTTTGTACCATAATGACTCGCAGACACGTAACGAGTTGTAATCTGTACTAAGCTCAGGACTTCTTGGTTGCCATTTCAAGGTTGCTAGTCTTGCTGATGAACCATGATTCGTCCACCGTTCTGGTAAACGTTCGTTTAGGAAATCACGCACTGCAAGAGCTTAGTGAGAAGGCGTTCCGTCTTGTTGCAACGATAAAGGTTCTGTGAGGTACCTTTCCTCAATCTGAAGTATTAACCATGTTTCTAACATGTGTATTTAATTCACGCCATTCACAGTCTGCTCAAAAATGTACTGCACAAGCATATGTTGTGATGTCATATTTTTTACACTTGAGCTGCGATAAATGGCACATTCATCTGAAAACACAACTTTGGCACGGTTCACTAAATTTGGAAATTGATTTAACAAAACACGGGTTGCTAAAACGAGCTCATTCCGATCTGTATCCGATAACTCGCTTACGAACGTCGGTCGAAAAGATCTGACCTTATGGTCTTTCTTTAATGTGATCTCACATTGTTGTACTCGGTACATCGATTTCTAAAGCTCATTTACGAGTGGACTTCGTAGGAGATTGTTCGGTCGAAGCAGAGACTCCTCCACATGTTTCTTCTCGTGTTTCTCCGCCTCCGTTAGCTGAGTGGTCAGAGCGGTGGAATGCTACGCAAAGGGACCCGGGTTCGATTCCTGGCTGGGGCAGGAGACTTTCTGCGCTTAACGACTGGGTGTTGTGTTGTCCTCATTATTTCATCCCCAACTCTGACACGCAAGTCACCCAGTGTGGCGTCGAATACAAAAAGTACTTGCCCTGAATGGGGGATTCCCGGCCCACAATGCCGTACGCTCATTTTCCATTTCAATTGCTCGTGTCTTCTCCCTTCCTCTTCGCGGTTTGTCTTTGATATTGCCAACGGCAAAAGCACGTCTCTCCCAATCCGGGCGTATTGCCTTTCGCAGTGAATCCTTATAAAATCCATTCTGGAATGCTCCAATAATCAGTATCATAGTCCGCCTATGTGGAACTATGACTACTGAGATATTCCATGGCTACAAATTCAAACATGATTACAACTATGACTGTGAAACACGTAAACATCCATTCCAACAACTGATGAGAGATAACATAGCAACGTTGCTACCAACCTGCATTGTAAAATGTGGTATTAAATAGCCGTTACAGAGGTATAGGGACTTCTCGCTCACCCTTTACTTAATGAGTGACGCAGTCGTACTAAATAGTGACAGTAACAATGACGTTTTAAATATAGTTTGTTTTTATCCTTCAGGAAATTAAATTTTACCCATGAGGGGATATTTATTCCCAGATTAGGAACCACTGCTATGGCCGGATCAGTTTTTCTCGGTTTCTTTGCTAATCTAGAAGTCCAATTTTGTGCGCCAAGAGCAGTGATTTTTTTGCAAAGATGATATTTTCCTGTATTGTTTATGATGTCACAGAAGTCTAACTTTTGTCCATGACATCACTGATATATTTACTGTAAGTGACTAATTCTTGATATGTAGGTGATGCTAACCGGAAGTTGTAAAGGCGTCCCGCGAAGGTATTTTCAGCAATCACTTTTCGAGCTCGCACTGCGAGATAACAACGTGTATTGTATTACTGTACCTAGTCACGTGACCAAGTCTGTCACTCTTGCACTGCGAGATAACAACGTGCATTATATTACTGTACCTAGTCACGTGACGAAGTCGGTACGACTTATGGGGTACGACCTAAGGGCTGAGCAACAAGTTCACCTTGCCGGTTAACAGATCACTTTCGTACTGGCCTTGTAGCTGGTCACTGCTTATTTGTATGAGTTCTGGTGATTGAGGTGACGATGGTTGAGTCTTCGCGTATATCGGCGGTGGGGAATCCGCAAGCTGTAACGTGACTAATCCTCACGCAACGCAGAAGGGTGGTCAAGTTCAGGCCAATCAAAGAGGTGCTTGGTGCGCACGGCAGAAGGCCGAAACGAGAGGTAAACACGCGAGATTGACAGATGTAGGCGAGGGGCGGTCCGTCTCAGCTATCTGCCAGGGACGCAGCAGAAACCAGCAGGTAAATACGCAGCTGGCAGTCATCAATGGTGAGCAACGAGCTAACAGCAAAGTGGCGAAAACACAGAAGGAATATTTTGAGAATAAAGCAAATCTAAAACGGTAAATAAAGTTTCTCTACTTATAACAATGTTTCGGCTATTTCCATCTTCAGCTACATACATACTCCGCAGCCACCCTATGGTTCGTGGCTGGAGATAACTCGTACCACTACTAGTCATTTCCTCCCCGGTTCCAGATGCCAAAAGAGGTAGGAAAAAACGACTGTTTTTATGCTTCAGAATGAGTCCTAATTTCTCTTATCTTCATAGTCACAAGACAAAATTTGCGTTGACTGCAGTACAACCGTTACGGAGTTAACATCAAATAATGGTTCTCTAAATTTTCTCTACACTATTTCGCCTCAAGAACGCCGTCTTCGCTCCAGAAATTCTCAATGAAATTCATGAAGCGTCTTGGAATACTTGGATGTTGGTAGAGTTTGACGGTAATAAATCTAGCATCCCGACACGGAATTGCTTCAGTGTCTCCCTTTAATTCGACCTTTTGCAGTACTCAAGAATTGATCGCACACGCTTTATTAAACTTCGCCTTTCCCACTACAGTCCTCACATGCACGTTCCTTTTCATACGCCCCTGCAACGTTACACCTAGATATCTCATTGAAGTGACAGTACCAAACAGCACACTACTAATGCTGTATTCGAACATCACGGGTTTCCCTTACTCATCTGCGTTAACTCACATTTTTCTACCGGGTGATTATAATTAAAGTGGCGGTGTTCCAAGAGCTGCAGTGCGGGCTGTTTACGTCGTAGGATGCTGAAATATGGTTGGTATGTTCATTAATCGGTGCGTTCGTGGAGTATACTGGAAAATAATAGTTTCAATTTCTGCCACCAGATAAAAACGTGGCACTATGAGTAGTCAGAATATGAAATGTTTCCTATTTTGATGTCAGTATGCTTGGCCACGAGCGTTGATTTCTTTTGTGAAGTGACTGTTGGAGTAAAGGGCTGAAAAGGTTGAAGATTTCCATACGAAAACCAATGACCACTGAGAAGAAAGACAGTGCACTGCTGGTGAACAGTTGTATTAGAACGGCAGTATAGCAGCGCTGTATTTCGGAAGTACTGCTAACAGAAACAGCTCAGAAAGAGGTTGAAGAATATGATCAAGAAATTTGAAGAAACAAATGAATTAGGTGGTGCAGCGGAGAGAGGGTGGCGGCGCAGTTTCATGAAGTTGTTGTCGCTATAGCCGACCCTGCAGCACATGACTCAAATTCTGCAGTCAGCGCTCGGGAATTATCGATCTCCTGGCCAAATGTTCGAAAGATTTTGCGCCCAATTTTGCACTGGTATCCCTATGAGATTCAGAATGTGCACCAAATGAAGTCCGAACAAGGACCACAAAGCTGTGTCTTTGCCCTTCGTATTTTTTATTTTGGAATGGACGACATGTGACTGGGGAATGTTCTTTAGACGGACGATGCACATTTTACTCTGCACATTGCTGTGAATGCACAGAATTGTAGCTTATGAGTTCTACTCTGTGATGTGCAGGAACATCCATTGCTCTCAGCTTACATGATTTTGTGGTGTGGATTCACAAGCTTCTTCGTTCTCGGTCTGTGTTTCGACGAGAAGACGACACTTCACGGTCATGTTAGCTGTATAGCGAGAAATGCAGGTTATAAAGACCTCCTTTTGAAGCTTTTCAAGAACGCTACTACGTACATAGAACTATTTACATGAATAAATGGGTGACGCTTAACCTTGGGAAACCTTTAGTAACTACCGCATCGACTCTAGGCAATTTCAACGTGTGTGGCCTTCCAGATCGTCAACCGACATGGTGACATCTGACTGTGAAGTTAACTCAAAGGCCTTATCAATGAAGTGTGTAACCACATTTTACCTGATCTGAAGGACAATGTACGATGATATATCACTCTTTTACACCAATTACGCTGCGAGAAACTGTACGCCATGCCGTGTTACGGGTGCACCATGTTGCTGAGTTTAAGGACCATACTGAACACATGTTCAGCCCTAAATAGTACAAGCCCTAAATAACAAATTATCGCCAGCTGGTATTTTTTGTGATCTCTCCAAGGCATTTGACTGTGTGGATCACGTCACACTCTTAGAGAAACTCGGGTTCTATGGAATGGAAGGCTATACACACAGCTGGTTTGAATCATACTTGATGAACAGAAAGCAAAAAGTTGTGCTGAATAGCACAAATAATGTTGGCAGGGTGGTAATTTCTAGTGAATGGGGAGTTATCACAAAGGGAGTCCCACAGGGTTCAATTTTAGGACCTCTGTTGTTCCTTATTCATGTGAATGACCTCCCACTTAACGTTCAGCAAGCGGAACTAGTACTTTTTGCAGATGACACGAGTGTTATAATAAATGCTATTCCAGAAAAAGCAGCTGATGATATTGTTAAGAATGTCTTTCAAATAATTATTAAGTGGTCAGAATGAGATTTTCACTCTGCAGCGGAGTGAGCGCTGATATGAAACATCCTGGCAAATTAAAACTGTGTGCCAGGCCGAGACTCGAGTTCGAGTCTCGGTCCGGCACACAGTTTTAATCTTTCAGGAAGTTTCAACTATTAAGTGGTTCTTAGAAAGTGGACTCTCCCTTAATTTTGAAAAAACTCACTAGATCCAGTTCTTTACATCGAATAGTCATGCCGACAATTGATGCAGCGTATGAACAGGGTTCAGTTAACAGGGTAGATTTCACAAAACTTTTGGGGGTTCAAATTGATGACAACTTGAACTGGAAGAAGCATATTACTGAGCTTCTCAAACAACTAAGTTCAGCTTCATTCACTCTTCGTATAATCGCTAGTCTTGGTAGTAAACAGATCAGCCTCCTAACGTACTTCGCATGTTTCCACTCAATAATGTCTTACGGAATAGTTTTCTGGGGTAACTCCCACTTAGACATAATGTATTGATTGCATAAAATCAGTGGTGTTCATCCAAGGACGTCATGTAGGCACCTTTTCAAGGAGTTAGGCATTTTAACTGCACCATCAGAATACATATATTCGCTAATGAAATTCGTTACAAATAATCCATCTCAATTCGCGAAGAACAGTGATGTTCATACGTATAACACTAGAGGGAAAAATGACCTTTCCTATCCATTATTGAAGCTGACAGTTGCTCAAAAAGGAGTACATTATTCAGCAACAAAAATCTTTGATCATTTTCCCAACAACATAAAGTGTCTGGCAGGTAGCAGATCAAGTGTTAAATCTAGCTTAAAATCATTTCTTTTGGACAACGCCTTCTACTCCATGGACGAGTTTCTGTTTCACAAATGGTAAAAAAAAAAAAAAAAAATGTTGTACCTCTAAATGTAGTTGCATGTGTAGAACTAAAAACTTCAGTAATAGTAATATTAGCGCTATTCGTGTGTGTATGTATGTCTTGTAATCTGACCTGTTCCACATCATACCGATAAAATAATCGGGAAAATGATCTACGGAATATGACTTAAGTACAACTAAAAACTAAAGCTAAGTGTTTTACTTTGTGATCATATCGTTATAATCGTGTTAGTACCAACGGTGTCATGTGTTTGATCGTTCTTCCCGTTTCCAGCGCCAAAACTTTCTTCTGACAGCTTCAAGACAATAATTTTCACCTAATGGACGAAAGTGGAACTACAAATTTTTTTCAGCACACCCCGCGAGCGAACCGATTAACGAACATACCTATGATGTTTCAATATCCTGCGATGAATACACCCCCCAGTGCTGCAATTGGAACACCATCAGCTGAATTATAAACGCCCGCTACCATTCATCATGCAAGCTAGAAATTCTATGCCAGTCTTCTTGTATGCTCCAACATCACTCAACGACGACACCTTCCTGTACACCACTGCGTCATCAGCAAACAGCAGCAGATTTCGGATCTGCCTGGCCGTCAGATCATTTATGTGACCAGAGAACGGAGCGGACGTATCAGACCTCCCTGGGACATCTGTCAATACCCATGTCACCAATGAAGGCTCACCGTCGAAGACAACCTGTTGGGTTTTATCACTGAAGAAGTCTACGAGACATATCTGGAAACCAATTACATAAATTCGTACCTTCATTAAAAGTCTGCAGTGAAACACGGGAGCCGGCCGCGGTGGTCTCGCGGTTAAGGCGCTCAGTCCGGAACCGCGCGACTGTTACGGTCGCAGGTTCGAATCCTGCCTCGGGCATGGATGTGTGTGATGTCCTTATGTTAGTTAGGTTTAAGTAGTTCTAAGTTCTAGGGGACTGATGACCACAGAAGTTAAGTCCCATAGTGCTCAGAGCCATTTTTTTTAACACGGGACACACGCTTTCGGAAAATCTAGGAATATGGCATCCCCCTGTTACCCATTATCCAAGGTTCGCCGTATATCAAGCGATAAAACGGCAAGATGAGTCTCGCACAAGTGATACTTTATAGATCCGTGCTGATTTGTGGGCAGAAGCTTTTCCAGCGCAAGGAAATTTATTATATTCGAGCACAGAATATGTTCAAGAGTTATGTACAAAACTGATGTTAAGGATATCAAAAGTTTTGAACTTGCGAAATAAGCTGAGCCATGCGCGGCTCGCGTTCTTGCCGCTTATTGCTTGACAGCTCGTCTTTGCGGTGCCGCCGTCTCGTTTATTATTCGATTTACTGGCGTCACTAAGTTGCTGGTTTGCTTGCCCGTGAGTGGCAGCAGCAGCGCTTATCGATAAGTGCACTGTCGTACTATCTCTGGAGCGACCGCTATTATTTCCGGGTCGTGGTCTGTCGGAGTTGAGTCGGGACGCAGCGCCGGTGAGTTCCGGACAGCCAGTACTCGCCGACCGCTGGCGTTACACATGCACTATCCGACGGAAGGAGACTGGAGCGAGAACGACCGTTGGTTGGTCGTTCGGTCGGTCGTCTCATCGGGCGATGTGTATTTGGTCTTTTGACCATTTCTGGGCCTCGCCAGTTTCTCATCTTGTCGAACGTGGGTCGGTTCCTTCCTTGTGTAGAAATGTTGGGTGGCCAATGGGCAAGTGTTCCCTCTGCATGGTTGGGTCCTAGCCAGTGTGCCCGGGTCGCCGTGTCTCTGAGTTCCGAACGGACATGGAGTTGAGTCGGGATGGAGCTGCAGTGAGGCCCTGATAGCCAAGACTCGCCTGACCGTTGCTGACACACATGACTTGAGTGGGGACGATCTTGGTTGGTCGTTCGGTCGGTCGTCTCACCAGACGATGTGTATTTGGCCGCCAACCGCTTCTGGGTTGTCTGTGTGTGTCGATTTGTGTTTCGTCCTTGTTACATAGTGATTGCTTTGACGATTGATCGAGTTCTTGTGGAAGTATTGTCGTGGAACTGTGTCTAGGTTGTGTGATTTCGCCTAAGCAGTTAATTTTAATGCTATCTGCGTGCTGGAGTCGGTCGGTTGGAACACAGCAGCGAGGAAGTCTCCGCGATGAGGTCGTTAGCGTAGTGTTCCGCAGTGTGGTTTTCCTCGCCGTATCATGCTGTCCGGCACGGCTTGTAGTTCGACAGCCCTTGGCGTTTGTTCATATTTTTGAGTGGTTATTGTGCCATGGCTGTATTTAGATGCCTATATTTGAAGACGTAGCGCTGCTGGTATCTTCGTCCTGGCTGACATTTTGCGTTGTAGTGCCGTTGGTCGGCCCGAAGGGAATTGATTAGGTTGTTGGTCGGTTCTTCAGCCGTCCCTGAATCGGACTCCCATCTGATAACTTAATGTTATTCTTGGCTGCCTATCTCACCTAACCTTACTTTAGTTACCTCCTCAGCCCGACCCTTGGAGCACTTCTGAGCACCAGTGTTCTGTTGTTTTTAGATTGCGATTTTCTTTTAGTCTCAAGTACTGTGCTAGACCTTCAGTCGTCTATTAATTGAGTTGCTTCAATTTTAAAATAAGGCCCTCATCCTACTAAAATTACTGTTAGAGATTTAATTGTTTAAAACTTATTTAAAAAAGGAGATTTTGCTCTATTTTAAATCTTTCTTATTCAGGCCTAAAGCCTTCAGTTCTTCAATGTTCAGTATGTGGTCTTCAGCCAGGCTTTTATGTAATTGTTTTTTCTTTTTTTGAACTAAGGCCTTCAGCCGTGTGTATTCCTTAAAGCAATTTTAATAACTTGTGTTTTGGCCTTCAGCCGTATTGTTTTTGAATCCTTTCAAGGACATGTGTGTTTAAGTGTCTTCAAAAATGCTCAAATGTGTGTGAAATCTTATGGGGCTTAACTGCTAAGGTCATCAGTCCCTAAGCTTACACACTACTTAAGCTGAATTATCCGAAGGACAAACACACACAACCATGAGCGAGGGAGGACTCTAACCTCCGCCGGGACCAGCCGCACAGTCCATGACTTCAGCGTCTTAGACAACTCGGAAGTGTCTTCAGGAAAATAACTTTTGTTTTGTGCAACTAACAGTAATTGATTTTGGCCCCTTTCCACAACCACAACCTGATTCGCTCTGTCCTACGAAGTAACAGCGAAATATGTACTTCACTGGGCCGTCAACTAACAACGAACCGATAAGGTAATGGCCTCAGTATTGACACTGGAGCTTGTTTCGACAGTTCAATTATTTTCGTATCTAGTGATGGCGTTAACCGAAACGTCGTAATAAACTACAGAATTTATTTAGCGATTTAGGCGCTTTTGTTTACGAAATATTCATGATGAACAGGGGCTCATACCGGAAATTTGTTTCCTTTATTCATGAACTCTGAAATACTGTTATTAATATTGTGGACGCATCAACAGGGTGGTGTAATATGCGGAACCACTTCAGAACGCAGAATTTTAAATTGAGTCAGACCGCTCCCATAGCTCAGTGACCGGCGCGGCGGAATACCACGCAAGGAGCCTAGGGTCGATTCCCGGCCAGGTCGGAGACCTTTACCTTTCGTGTACTGGGTGCTGTGCAGTCTTCATCATTGTTTCGTCTTCCCCAACACTCAAGTCGCCGAAGTAGCGTCAGCTAGAGAGACTTCCATGAGACGATAGGGCCCATGAAGTAACGGCTCCTGGTCTAACCACATGCATTGTCATAATAAACTGAATTACATAAAATGCACCCCCACCAGTACCAAACAACGGATAAATCATCGTAGATAATATCAAAGCACTGATTTCATCAAAACTGTGAAAAATAATGGCACCAAAACTAATTAATGTGCAAAACCGTAAGACAGCGTTGCAACCAGCTGATTTAACGACTCCATGTAATTTGATGTCATTTTTTAATTTCCGCGATCATAAGCGGGTCCATAAATAAGCGTTAATTACACATTTCCCACAAACGCAGCGAATCAGCCAACGGAAATTTTTCTGTATATAATATAAAGTTTCAGGAACACATTTTCAGTGGTATTACAAGCCCTTTATAGTCTGTAAATAATGTTTTTCGTAAATGAATCTGTAGATCAGGATTTGGGTGGAATGTATTTGCCGATAGGTGCTGTACAGGCGTGGGCTCAAAGTTACACAGCGTTTATTAAGAATAAAATGGTTTTCTTGACAAACGGAATATAATTTACTGTCCATTTCTTGAAGGCAGGGCTTAGCCAGAGAATGGCAAAATAAAATATCTTAAACGCAATGGGAACAAAATTCAAATCGGTTTCGTCTCAACAGATAAAATAGCGCCAATGGTAGCTTACAGTATCTGGGCTCTGGAGAAATGGACGTTGGCTTAGCAATGCGAGGAGGTAAGATATTTTACCACGATAGAAATGAGAAAAAGAAGAATTAACCACAAGTCAACAAACTAGAAGACGACTCTGATTTACTTATAGCTAGGCGCTTCATTGTGGAAACGCGCGACCGCTACGGTCGCAGGTTAGAATCCTGCCTCTGGCATCGATGTGTGTGATGTCCTTAGGTTAGTTAGGTTTAAGTAGTTCTAAGTTCTAGGGGACTGCTGACCTCAGATGATAAGTCCCATAGTGCTCAGAGACATTTGAACCATTTGAACTTATGGTTATTTACATTAGCACTCAAGTTCATATATATCAGAAACAGCATGCTTCACGAGCTAGTCACTAAGGCAAAGTTACCATCAACCTCCTACAGGACTCGATTGAAACAACAAGTTTACTGTTACCAGTCACTGTTTATTTATATCCACAACGCGTTTCGAAGATTTATTCCTCCATCATCAGATGGATTTTAATGTGTTGGTACGACATGTGTGTGTTGTGTTGCGACTTTGGGATAACCTGTGGCACCGTTTCCTGTGGTAAAACATTACATATAACTTGTCAGACTTCGTACAGATGGCATCGGGAAACTTAAACATGATCTTTGTTCACGAAGTATGACAGTTTTTATGTGCTGCATTATGAAAGAGAAAGGAGCCTGTAACCACTGGACACAGTGCCACAGGTTACCCCAATGTCGTATAAGGTCTTATACGACATATCGTACTAACGCATGGAAATCCGCCTGAAACGCATTGCCTGTAAACAAAAACTGGTAACAGTAAACTCGCAGCTCCATTCGATGTAAATGAGTCACCGTAAGCCTAACTTAAAGTGTTCGCATTTAAATTTAATCTACAGCAATACGTAGTCAAATTTTTCAGTAATGTTTTCTGCATAATATGACGTACAAAACAGCTCCCAAGACAAGTATTGATACAACGGCATTAACACAACTAGTCCCGCTCACAGCATAACAAAATCACCTTCTGCACAGTGGCACATAAAGAATCTATCACGCTGACAGCGTATAAACGCTACTTCAGCTGGCACCTACTCATCACACGACTACCAGTCACACTTTCATAGATATATTCGCAACGAAATCTCCAAACAGAATAATCCGCACCTCTCAAATATCTGCGCCTGGTATGTCTGCCCATGACATCATTTTCATAACGTATTCACCAGAATGTCCAAGATTGAAACAAAAGCTGTCTACATACCGACACTTCAAACGCATAAATTTGCCTGAACTCGAAACTGAGGCACAAGAAATAGTTTGCGGTGTGACCTCTACTCCTCTCACGGACATAAACGACAAAGATTTCACTAACAAAATTACTCAACTATATGACAAATACGCTCCAATAAAGACCAGAAAAGTAAAAAGGAAAACTGCACCTTGGCTGACTGATGAACTAAAACAGGTCATGAATCTCAGAGACGCTGCACATCGAGCATACAAGATACAGCCTACACCTGAAAATCACGCTGTATACAAGCAGAAGCGAAACAAAGTCATTCAAGCTGTGAGAAACGCTAAGCTCAGGCGTGCCCGTACATTAGCTGACAATAGACGTAGACCAGGTACCCTGTGGAAATATGTCCGTAGTCTCGGTTTAGGCAAAATAAAAGTTGCAGAAAATCCCGTGGTCCCAGGTGAAGAACTAAACCGATTCTTCACATTACCTGCAACCATTATTGAACCGCAAAAAAGACAAAGAGTAATTGATTACTTCATGGGGATGAACGACTCTAGCAAAAAAAAAATTCTATCTGCAGCACGTCACTTGCAATACTGTCAAGAAAGCCATAATGCGGATTAGATCTGCATCTACTGGACACGATGGCATCACTATCCAGATGGTAAAACTTATTATTGATAAATTACTGCCCTCTATAACAGACATTTTCAACGATTCATTAATCACAAGTGTTTTCCCTGAGGCCTGGAAACTGGGACAATTAGCCACTGCCTAAGAAGGACATCGCCACAGCACCCTCTGACAACTGCCCCATCTGCCTTCTTCCTGCACTATCAAAGGCCTTAGAATATATAGTCCATGGCCAGCTCACAAACTACCTAACTACTAACTACCTACTAGACGAATACCAATCAGGTTTCCATAAACATCGAAGCACAACATCCGCACTGATAAAGGTGACAGATGACCTGAAACTTGCCATGAACAGACAAGAAGCGACTATCATTTGCTTCTTAGATTTCAGCAAAGCATTTGATACTGTCGACTTCAACATCTTACTAGCCAAACTTAGCGGTCTAAATTTCTCACCAAGTGCAGTGCAATGGTTTCGCTCGTACATGGCGTCTCGTCAGCAACGCGTCCTGTCCGGGAATATAAAATCACAATGGCGGCAGGTAGTGTCAGGCTTTCCCCAAGGCTCAGTACTAGATCCCATACTCTTCCCTCCGTATGTCAAAGATGTGTCATCGGTTCTGACCTATTGCAAATATCGTATGTATGCTGATGACCTTCAGTTGTATCTAAGTGCGAAACCAAGCAATCTTAATAAAGCTATTGAAATTTTCAATACTGATCTCGATGCACTATCAAAATGGGCACAGGACATAGGACTAAAACTAAACCCATCTAAAACCCAAGCGGTACTTGTTTGTCACTCTAAGCTCATTAGCCCAAATCATCGGGAATCCGTACCATCTCTTATCATAAATGGAACAAATATTAACTTCTCTCCCTCAGCAAAGAGTTTGGGAGTAATAATATATCAAAATCAAAATTGGACAGAGCACGTAACTGCAGTGTGCAAAAAAGCATCAGCATCCCTTCACGTCCAACAAAAATATATAAAACTCTTCCCTTTCGATCTGAAAAAGAAATTAGTACAAACGCTTATACTCCCAATCATTGACTACAGCGATATTATCCTACAAGGCCTCTGTCAGGAAAATTCGCGACGTCTGGAAGTGGTCATGAATGCCTGCGTCCGATATATCTGTGACGTTCGACTTTTTGATCACATTTCACCAGCATATGCAAAATTGTCCTGGCTGCGTGCAGACAACTGAAGAGATTTCCATGCACTCTGTATCATCTACTGCCTTATAAATGTACACTGTCCCTCATATCTCTCCTCGTCCTTACGCTTATGTCGGAACAACATGACAGAAACACACGTTCCCATCGTAATAAAATCCTCTCTGTTCCACTGCATCGCTCAGTCGCATTCTCCAAGTCCTTTACTGTAGCGGGAACCCGACTCTTGAATAATCTCCCTCGTTATGTTAGAGAACTTAAAAACACGTCCGGCTTCAAAAAACAGTTAATGACGTATCTACTTAAGCAACAGTGTTGCCTTCCTCTGTACATGAATGCACTTCACCTCATTACTTCCCTCTATCCCCCTCCTTAAATCTCCCTTCCCCAAAACTTCGTTATACTAGTAAACATCTACTTTACACACCAAGTTATTAATGTACATCTGCACAAATATTCATTACTATTGCCAATTTTTCTCATGTGTATCATTATTATTTAATTTTTTACTGTTACTATTATTGCTTTTATCATAATTTGTATGTATAGCACCTGTTGTAAAACTACTGCCAGAACTTACTTTATTAGGTCTTAGTCATTACTCTTTATTCATATTGTCACTAGAGTAATCTAATTTTCTTATTTAAACTATTGTCATGATGTAACGCTGATGTGTGAAATGCTGCATGTGTGATACACTGGTCCGATGTAAGAGAGGGCCTGATGGCGCTAATCTGATCAGGTTAAATAAATAAATAAATATGATAACAAAATCAATATGTCTCTCGCTTACGTAGGAAACATCCGCATGGCCACTTGGAAGAATCATTGCTCACCGCAATGCACCCATAGACTGTCCATTTGTAATATTACTGATTATGTGATACACTCAGTGCACAGCCTGCATACTTCGCTGTACACTAGGCTGAATCACTGGATCAGCGAAAACACTGCTGTCGGCTAATAAAGCACCCAGTTAGTGCTCCTCTTGTAATCTGGAAGCCCCTGCCTGCATCTACAGTGAAATCACCGTTTACTCGCACTGAAAAGACACGAACCGTCCCCCACTCTGACCGTTAGGGACGTTGCATAGATAGGTTATTGTCATGCCAGCTAGGAGAAGGCTTCCCACTCTCGGCACTCCACCAGCTGACTACCCCTAACTGCTCAGCGGGCAACCAGCGGAATGGATGGACTCCTCTGGTTGTGGCATGCACACAATCAGGAGGAGCCCCTGCTGTCTGCGAGATAAGTCCAGGTGGCCGATCTTGTAGCCACCGGAATGAAGTTCACTGCGTGCCACTGCTCGCAGTCGAAGGCCCGAATGCTCTGCCTGCCTCACCTACTGGTCAGTCCGAGACTCTGGTCTTATCGCTCATCAGCCCATCACTCCACGCTCCTAACGCGCACTCCCCAGCGCAGCAAACAAGACGTGCCGCAAATTACAAATTCATGGAACAAATCATAAACAGCGTACTAGGTATTGATAAAACCCGGCGTACAGAGTGGGCTATTTCGCTTAAAATAATTACCATATTTGTAATAATACGTACAGTGACTGAGAATTTACAGACCACAATCGGTTTGCAAACATCATATTATCATATAGGTTAATTAAATAAGTGTACTGAGAAGTGGAACACAAGTGCCGTAATCCCATTTTCCCATTAACTTCGCTCAGTGGAAGAGGAGTCAAATTAAGCGAACACGTCTCTCAGCTTATCTATAGATACTCGAACGTTTCTGAAAAAAAAGAACAGTGAAGGTTTTCGAGGTATTCTCACATTCTTTTAGTGCTTATACGGCGAGCTGCCCTCAGATGCTATCGCGGCACAGTGGTTGCAATCGCGACTCTTTAATATTGGGTCAAGAGTTTTTTGGTCGTATACCGATGACTCTAGAAGATCACTACAAAAGAGTTTTCCATTATATCTTGACATAGCGTTATCCTTATTCGTCTACTAATAGTAAGTCAGATGGATGAAGAATACGAAAAAATTATTGGAAATTGTTTCTGGTCAAATTCATGTAGTGTATGTTGATCCATAATCGACTGCAAGCGCCAGTTTTCGGAAATTTGATCCGTTACGCGCGTTTGCCGCGAAATTATTGCCAACGCACGAAATCTTCGCCAGTGTTAACGACGTTTCTTTCCTGAGTGAGATTAATAAGGAGACATGTCACTGTGGCAAACCTACCTTCGCGCGATGTTGGTGGCGTTTGGAATATCTGCGTTTCTGAAGTGTCTGCGATCGGTATCATCCGAAGGAATTCACCGAATCTTCCTAAAGAATAAACATGTTAATAAAATATAACAATCAATATAAAAATTTGTATGAGAATGAAATGTCAGAAAATGAGAATTTAAAAATATTGTAACCTTTCAATGCACATTACCCACACACATCATGTAATACATGTGTGACACTTAATGTGAAATCCAAATTTAATTTTACAATTAATATAACGTCCTTGTATTCCACAATTCGATAAGAAACATTTGTATAGTAACATCCTGCGAAGAAGTGTTAGTAAATGAAAACAAAAATTAAATAATAATCGGGTCTCAAACACGTAGCACGAAATTAAGAAACCACGAAGCTAACCACTGAACCACAATTTCATCTGAAAGTATTGTGCAGTAAAAGACACAAAGTACCCCGAAAATACCTCATACACCTTGACCGTCATTTTCTCAGAAGCATCTACGTGATTACTCTGCTATTCACAATAAAGTGCCTGGAAGAGGGTTCAATGACCCACCCTCAAGCAGTCTCTACCGTTTCTCTCTAGAACGGCAGGCGGGAAAAACGAGCACTTAAATTTTTCTGTGCGAGCTCTGATTTCTCTTATTTTATCGTGATGATCATTTCTCCCTGTGCAGGTGGGTGCCAACAGAATGTTTTCGCAATCGGAGGAGAAAACTGATGATGGAAAGTTCATGAGAAAATCCCGTCGCAACGTAAAAGGCCTTTGTTTTAATGATTGCCACTCCAATTCACGTATCATGTCTGTGAAACTATCTCACCTATTTCGCGATAATACAAAACGAACTGCCCTTCTTTGTACTTTTTCGATGCCATCCGTCATTCCCACCTGATACAGACCCCACACCACACAGCAGTACTCCAGAATAGGGCGGACAAGCGTACTGTGCCGGCCAGAATGGCCGAGCGGTTCTAGGCGCTTCAGTCTGGAACTGCGCGACCGCTACGGTCGCAGGTTCGAATCCTGCCTCGGACATGGATGTTTGTGACGTCCTTAGGTTAGTTAGGTTTAAGTAGTTCTAGGTTCTGGGGGACTGATGACCTCAGATGTTAAGTCCCATAGTGCTCAGAGCCAAGCGTGGTGTAAGCAGTCTCTTTAGTAGACCTGTTGCACCTTCTAAGTGTACTGCCATTGCATGGCAGTCTTTGGTTGGTTCTACCCGTAATATCATCTATGTGATCGTTCCAATTTAGGTTATTTGTAATTTTAAGCTCTAAGTACTTCAGATTTCTGTGACTTACGGCGTAATTGAACTTAAACTGATTTCTTTTAGTACTCATGTCAATAACTTCACACTTTTCTTATTCAAGGTCAATTGCCACTTTTCGCACCATGCAGATATCATTTCTAAATCATTTTGCAAGTCGTTTTGATCATCTGATGACTTTACAAGACGGTAAACGACAGCATCATCTGCAAACAATCTAAGACGGCGACTCAGAGTGTCTACTATGTCGTTAATGTAGATCAGGAACAATAGAGGGCATGTAACACTTCCTTGACGAACGTCGGATATTTCACTCGATGACTTTCCGTCTATTACTACTAACTGTGACCTTTCTAAGAGGAAATCACGAATCCAGTCGCACAACTGAGGCGATACTCCATAGGCACGCAGTTTGGTTAGAAGACAGTTGTGTGGAACGGTGTCGAAAGCCTTCTGGAAATCTAACAATATGGAATCAATTTGACATCCCCTGTCGATAGCAGTTATTAATTCATGAGTATAAAGAGCTAGTTGTGTTTCACAAGAACGACATTTTCTGAAACCGTGCTGACTATGTGTCAATAAATCACTTTCTTCGAGGTACTTCATAATGTTCGAATACAGTATAAGTTCCAAAACCCTACTGCAAATCGACATTAGTGATATAGGCCTGTAATTCAGCGGATTACTCCTACTCCCCTTTACGGGTATTGGTGTGATTTGATCAATTTTCCAGTCTTTAGGTACAGATCTTTCTCTGAGTGAGTGGTGGTATATAATTGCTACATATGGAACTATTGTATCATAATACACTGAAAGGGACCTGACTGCTATACAATCTGGACCGGAGGCCTTGCCTTTATTAAGTGTTTAAGCTACCTCGTTACACCGAGGATATCTACTTCTATGTTTTTCATTTTGGCAGTTGCTCTTGATTGTAATTCAGGAATAGTTACTTTGTCTTCGTTGGTGAAGGAGTATTGGAAAACCGTGTTTAATAACTCTGCTTTAGTGACACTGTCATCAGTGACTTCACCGTTGTTATTGTGCAGTGAAGGTATTGATTGCGTCTTGCCACTGGTGTGCTTTATGTATGACCAGAATCTCTTTGCGTTTTCTGCCAGATTTCGAGACAGAAATTCGTTGTTTAAATTATTAAAAGCATCTCGCGCCATATTTCGAACTTCTGCAAAACTTTGCAAATCTTGGAGATATTACGTTCTTTTAAATTTTTCATGCTTTTTTCGTTGCTTTTGCAACAACGATCTGACCCGTTTTATGTACCATGGGGGATCAGTACCATCACTTATTCATTAATGTGGTATATATATCTCTCAACTGCTGTCGATACTATCTCCTTGAAAACATTCCACAACTTTTCTACACTTACATGATCAGATCGGAAGGAGTAAAGACTGTCTCTTAAAAAGGCGTTAAGAGTTCTTTTATCAGCTTTTTTAAATAGATATACTTAGCGTTTCTTTTTGATGGTTATAGGTGTTACGGTATTCAGCAAAGCAGCAACAGCCTTGTGGTCGCTAATCCGTGAATTCGTCACAACTCACTATTTGTCCAGGATTATTTGTCGCTAAAAGGTCAAGTGTGCTTTCGGAGACATTTACGCTTCGAGTGGGCTTATGAACTAATAGTTCAAAATAGTTTTCTGGGAAAGGATTCAGTACAAATTCGGATGACGTTTTATGCAAAGTTTTGCCGTGTTGTACTCGTGAGTGTTATCAGTCTGGTGCCATATTCAGTCGCGAACACTCAGACAGCTTCGATTTATCTGCCTGTGGGAAGTTTTAACAATTATACGTGTTTGTGTTTTCTCGTATGAATCTACCGTTTGTCAGTGTGGATTAGGTACAGATACTATACAAAGCACAAACGTTGAAGTTATCCCGACAATGCTGGTTACTTGTGACTGGTTGTTACACTCACGTTCGGAGAGAGAAAAAAAAAAAAAAAACACTCCTTGAGTGACTGTAGATAAGATAGGACGCGAGGTACTGGCAGAAGTACGGCTGTGAGGACGCGGCGTGACTCGCGCTTGGGTAGCTCAGATGGTAGAGCACCTGCCCGCGAAAGGCAAAGGTGCCGAGTTCGAGTCTCGGTCCGGTACACAGTTTTAATCTGCCAGGAAGTTTCATATCAGTGCACACACAGCTGCAGAGTGAAAATCTCATTCTGGAAGCCCAAAATACGTCGAAAAGGAAAAAAGGACAAATGAAATCCACCATTTTATAACTTACAAGGGCCCAAAATGATATTAAATGTGATTGGGCCTCGTCTTGCGATAGGTATTTTCATAAATTGCATCTTAGCGTAGTACAGCGAGAAAATTGGCAGGCAAGCAAACTCCTGCAGCCTGCTTGGATTGGGGACAGTTTGGCTTGGATGTAAGTAGGGCAGCCTGCCCGTTCTGCTGATAATGCGCGGCAACTTGCCTGCTTGCTTAACAGGCAAGCATGGGTGGGTTAAAAGCGCATTGTGACGCCTCTGTTACTTAGAAAGACTTTGTGCGTACTCGTTTTGCCGAACCACCGATGCCATGACAATCAGAGACTATGGCTCAGCTGTCGCAACCAGGCCAACGCGCCGCAGTGGCTTTGTTTTTCTGCTGTATCGTTGATACCACGATGCTCTTCCCTCGGCAGGCCCGGCGACAGACGTCATTACATTACACTACTGGCCATTTAAATTGCTACACCACGAAGATGACGTGCCACAGGCGCAAAATTTAACCAACAGCAAGAAGATTCTGTGATATGCAAATAATTAGCTTTTCGGAGCATTCACACAAGCAGCGGTGGCGACACCTACAACGTGCTGACATGAGGAAAGTTTCCAACCAATTTCTCGCACACGAACAGCAGTTGACCGGTGTTGCCTGGTGAAACGTTGTTGTGATGTCTCGTGTAAGGAGGAGAAATGCGTAACATCACGTTTCCGACTTTGATAAAAGTGGGATTGTAGCCTATCGCGATTGCGGTTTATCGTATCGCGACTTTGTTGCTCGCGTTGGTCGAGATCCAATGACTGTTAGCAGAAAATGGAATCGGTGGATCAGGAGGGTGATACGGAACGCCGTGCTGTATCCCAACGGTCTCGTATCACTAGCAGTCGAGATGACAGGCATCTTATTCGCATGGCTGTAACGGATCGTGCAGCCACGTCTCGATCCCTGAGTCAACAGATGGGGACGTTTGCAAAACAACAATAATCTGCTCGAACAGTTCGACGACGTTTGCAGCAGCATGGACTATCAGCTCGGATACCATGGCTGCAGTTACCCTTGACGCTGCAGCACAGACAGGAGCGCCTGCGATGGTGTACTCAACAACGAACCTGGGTGCACGAATGGCAAAACGTCATTTTTTCGGATTAATCCAGGTGCTGACTACAGCATGATGATGGTCGTATCCGTGTTTGGCGACATTGCGGTGAACGCACATTGGAAGTGTGTATTCGTCATCGCCATACTGGCGTATCACTTGGCGTGATGGCATGGGGTGCCATAGGTTACACGTCTCGGTCACCTCCTGTTCGCACTGACGGCACTTTGAACAGTGGACGTTACATTTCAGATGTGTTACGATCCGTGGCTCTACCCTTCATTCAATCCCTGCGATACCCTACATTTCAGCAGGATAATGCACAACCGCATGTTGCAGGTCCCGTACGGCCCTTTATGGATACAGCACATCCTCCAGATCTCTCACCAATTGAAAACGTCTGGTCAATGGTGGCCGAGCAACTGGCACGTCACAATACGCCAATCACTACTTCTGATGAACTGTGGTATCGTGTTGAAGCTGCATGGGCAGCTGTACCTGTACACGCCATCCAAGCTCTGTTTGACTCAATGCCCAGGCGTATCAAGGCCATTATTACGGCCAGAGGTGGTAGTTTTGTGTGCTGATTTCTCAGGATCTATGCACCCAAATTGCGTGAAAATGTAATCACATGCCAGTTTTAGTAAAATATATCTGTCCAATGAATACCCGTTTATCATCCGCATTTCTTCTTGGTGTAGCAATTTTAATGGCCAGTAGTGTAGATTCTGTCACATCAGCATGTAGTTCTATCGTAACGTGTTTGGTCGTCTCTGATCTCACCCACTTCCATGGGCTCTTCCATTAGGTGTAGTAATGTTCTTATTTTATCACTTGTGTCAACAAATAGTGATGGTGCTATATTTTTTTCCTTCTAGTCATAGATCTTCTGACTGATTTGAGCGCGAATTCCTCTCCTGTGTCTAATTCTTCATCTCAGAACAACACTTACACACTAAGTATTAAGTTATTTGCTGGATGTAGTTCATTCTCTGTCTTTTACTACACCTTTTACCCACCGCGGTTCCCTCTAGTACCATGGACGTTGTTGCCTGATTAACATGTGTTTTACAACCTGTCGCTTCTTTTCGTCAGCGTTTCCTATGTTGCTATCTTCGTCTATACTGCAGAGAACTTCCTCATCCCTTTTTAGTCAACCTCATTTTCATCAAAGAATAATGAAAACACATCTCATACAAGATATCTCGGTCGCTTGAATTCTCTTCTCGTCCGGATTTGAAATTGTCAATGATTCACTGCCACAGAATGCTGCGCATCAAACGTGCATTCTCAGAAATTTGTTCCTCAGATGAAGGCCTATGTTTGATAGTAGTAGACTTGTCTTGACCAGGAGTGCCCTCCTTTCCAGTGCTAGTCTACTTTTTATGTTCATCTAGCTTCATCCATCGTAGGCTGTTTTGCTTCCAGGGTAGCAGTATTCATTAACTTCGTCTATTTCGAGATCTCCAATTTTGATGTTAAAGTACCTCGCTATTGTCATTTCTTCTACATTTCAATACTTTTGTCAATTTACTATTTACTCTCATTTCGTATTGTGTACCCAGCTTCCATTCTAGCTCGGGTTCTGTAATTCTTCTTTATTTTCACTAAGGACAGAATGTAATCCATATAACGTATAATTGATATCTGTCACCCTTAATTCCACTTCCAATCTTGAACTTTCCTTTTATTTCTGTCGTCGCTTCTTCGACTGTATAGATTTAACAGCAAGGGCGAAAGACTGCATCCCTCACATACACCCTTTTTAATCCAAGCTAGAATTATTTACCCTTATATCCGTGGCATACATGTTGTTTATTAATACTTAGTGATTTTCAAATCAATGATGATCTCTCAATACCGAGTTTATGGTGTATACTACTGCTGTCAAATCTTACACGGTAACACGTCACGCCGGCTGGTGTGGCCTAGCGGTTCTAGTCGCTGCAGTATGGAATCGCGCGACCGCTACGATCGCATGTTTGAATCCTGCCTCGGGCATGGATGTGTGTGATGTCTTTAGGTTAGTTAGGTTTAAGTAGTTCTAAGTTGATGACCTCGGATGTTAAGTCCCATAGTGCTCAGAGCCATTTTAACCATTTTTTGACACGCCATATGACGTAAACATGGAACTGACAGGTAGGCCAAAGAGTCTCAGTTACTATTATCTGTTAAATATTTTAAATACAGCTCATGGTTTTCAAAACATATCCTTTAACGAGTACTGCAACCGCCTTAAGGATTTGTGAAAGGTTTTGTATTTAAGAGATGTCGGAAATTTTGTAATCTCCATTGGAATGTTTCGAGCTTTTTGGATATTGCATCGTACAGCTTTACGAAATCGATGTCCCGTCGGTAAGGTACTCTTGTGAAAGTCATCGGTTAATTGAAGAATACGAAGTCGTCTTCTAGAGGGATAGTCTACCCTAACACTATAGTCAAACATAAATTGTGCTCAGCTATAAATGCGTGAGCTTTAGAGATTTTAAGCAGTTCCCTCAATATTTGCGTGAGAAATATCCCAAGCCTTAGCGCTGAAGTGAAATTAGGTGAATAGTGACGTTACGCAGAATCAGCAAGAAATGCATCACAGTGGTTACAACTAAAATCACATTTTCTAAAGCTCGTAAATTTGCGCTCCAAGTTTCCTATGTTTGCTTCCCTTATTTTATACAATTTCAGCCTAGACGCAATGATGTGCATTACGTGACCGAAATAATGCGTCAGAAAACCACAAATATCAGAAAATTTCAAACTACCAGGGTCGGAGACTGGCCGAAGTTTTTAAACCACTTCGTACAATTAGGTACTGACAGACAGCTAAAGAGTACTAATACATTACGAACGTGTAGATGGGTCGAGGAGGGGGGGGGGGGGGGGGCAGCGTTCTGATAGTTTCACTGAACAAAATTTCATCTCGTCATTTATTGCCAAACAGACAATCAGAATAATACACTTAATGATATGAGCAAGTACACAATTGTCGACCATAACGCTTGCCACACAAACTAATAGGTTGCTGCATATGTTCGTAGCCTTTTTGTTTTGCATGTTGATTTTCCTTGTGCTCCGTGTTTATCTATCGATTGTTACTTTTCAATTTGTAGTTCACTGTTGCTATCTGAGTTTACATTTCGTCATTTTGTCGTTTGGAGACAGTGAGTGGAGCTGTGGACCCTTGAAAATGAAGTGCCAAGTGGAGAAATCATAACATTTCTTTCATTTCTTCTGTCTGAGTTCAACAGAGGGGTCACAGCAGCAGAGGCAGTCAAAAACATCTGAATCGTGTATGCAGATAATGCCACTGGTCAGAGCACGTTTTAAGGGAGATCTTTTGGACATTAGTGACTCTCCACATCCAGGAAGACCTTCGGGGTTTGATGAAATGGTGTCTTTATGCTATCGTAAGACTAATGGTTGAGTCAAAATATAGCAACAACGAAGATTTGCACGCATCCGGGAAAGACAATGACAAAAGGAAATATGCATCTGGTGTACTACCAACTGCTTTTCCGATGTGAAACCATCACTGCTGAGGTTTATAGTCAGCAACTGAGAAGTCTTGCACACACAATCCAAGAACAACGACCAGGACGAATACGTGAAGTGATGCTACTAAACGATAATGTCCGCCTGCATTCTGCTACATAAACAAAAAACGCTATACAGGAGTTATTATAGGAAGTCTTTCCGCACCCACCTCATTCGACTGATGATGTGTCTCCAGATTTTTCTCCTTTTACGCTATCGAACAATTTTGAAGGAACTTTTTAACGTCCCCCTTCCTAATCGGTCTACTGGACTTCTATATCACTGACTGTGATCGCGTATGCCTGATGAAGTTTTACAGTGAGTAAGGCCCCCGTCACCGAAGAAAATAATGCCGGCTAGTAGGGAGAAAATAATGTACAACACACTTCTGAAGGAAGAACCTATTCCAAACCAAATCTAAATCTAAATACTGATAATAATTTTGAAATGAGTGGAGTTTAGTGCAATCCCTCATAAACCACACGGTGGCCGGAGGGGGGGGGGGGGGGGAGGAGAGGATACCACGTAATACTTAATTTTAATTTATCAACAGCAACGATGAAATGGCAGTAGCTGTGCCGTTGTTCATCTTTGCATAAGGGGACTCTCTGTCGCGTTGCGAACAGGGAGGAGGCAGAGCAGCTTGATTGATGAAAGAGTGCGGAAGTGTTTGTTGGGCGCTTCTGCAGGTGCGGTGTGCAGCTGCGCTCGCGCCAGTATAGGCGTACCTGATTCGTTAATCCGCAAGTATTGAGAGCACCGCA
Organism: Schistocerca serialis cubense; assembly: GCF_023864345.2. NCBI lineage: Eukaryota > Metazoa > Arthropoda > Insecta > Orthoptera > Acrididae > Schistocerca > Schistocerca serialis. Next base: position 1,161,657,722 of record NC_064638.1, on the reverse strand, counting down.
GGAGTGGACAGATGGATAAAGCTGCAGTTCTAACTATTGCCTGTCCCGTAATTACCCGTGGCTCTGAAGACGATTCGTGGTTCTCAACCATAAGCGTCAAAAGTAACAGCTCAGCATTGTCGTCGGCTACATTCTTTGTTGTCCGCACAGCTACAACATCCTAAGACTGTTAAGTGACAAAATATAACTAGTATTGTACAGGCATTTCTTTTACACAGTATTACTAACCTGAATAATAACCAGCAGTAGTTAAAACTTGGAGGACAATTGGGCTATTATTTTCCTCAGACTTTATTACCAGGCAGGGTTCATTTCATTTCCATGCAATCACAGAGTGTCGTAAAAATATGAAAATTGATAAAGTATTTTCTACCAGTTTTGTTTGTTTGCCAATGACCAGTTTCAGTCTTAATATTCTGCCTCAGTAACTGTTCCTCCTTGTATTCCAAACACAGGTTTAACTAATTTGCAGTTCTGACTATTAACTTCATCCACTTATGTAAACGTAAAATTTCGCTGAAAAAAATAATAACTAAAGAAACAACAGAAATTAAGTATGTGCAGTATCTTTTTTTCTGTATTTAGGTTAGGGAGTGACTTCTGCTGTCTTGGTATGCATCTTATTGTTATATCAAAAGTAAAATCAGTTGCTCATTTGCTTAAAGTAAATTCACTTCAATCTTTCAATAATAAAAAGTAAATTGCTTGCGTTTATCTAAGTTTTGCATTACGTTATACTGAGGTTACTGAAAGTCATTCTTACGAAACAGAGTTTCAGTCATTTATTTAACCAGTAACTTCGTTTAAGTTTACTTTCAAAATTTTAAATTTCAGAAGAAGTAACTGCAGGGTCAGTGCTTTCTGATTAATTTATTTTCTCGTGAACTGTGGTGTTGCGGAACAACGTAACAACCGTCTATTGCCACGCCAGCGATTGTTTGCTTGAATTTCTTTGCCATTACCTTTCTTGGTATTAATGGCCCTATTGGGCTAGAGACCATTTAATTATGCCTTTCTTTCGCTAATGAGAATGTTCTACTTGTTTTCTTGGTCAGTCTCTCGTCCCCAGTTTGCTCGTCTGTTTTTATCTTGCCTATCATCTTGAGAGGCGGTATATGTGTACTGTGGGGCATTATTCGCCAACCTTGTATAATTTTATGTAAGATTGCATTTCATGGGCTTTTATTTAAATAGTCATTTTAGTATATAAAGTAGCTACCCTTCCATCGTAAGACTTTCCTTAGAAGTTAAAATCAAGTTGCACCTTCGGTGGCAAGTTAATCTTTTTTAATTTTAATGTTTTGTACCATTTCCATCCCTCCTACGGGCTGCATAGTTTGTGTGCTTGTGTGAACTTTTACTTTAAGGTAATCTGGTCTGTTGCAGATTTGCACCTGTGTAGTCTTTCAGAGGTTGTTGTGAGCGGTCGTGATTACGGCCACGTCAAAAGAGAGCGGCAAGATTCTCAGCCCGAAAGCTCATACAATAAAAAATTTGTTTCTTTCGGCCTCTGAATAAATTATAACTTGATATTTAGAGGGTTCTTTCTGCTTATAATTTTAAATCTGTTTCTTAAAAAAAAAAGAGCTTTTAGGAATAAAATTCCCATTTGTTAAAAGTAATTTAATTATGATTTCGTCAGTTACTCCCTGGCAACTACTTCCACGCTCACATAGTGTGATTAAATGTGTTAATGTTCTTGATGAATCGCGAGTAAATAAAGTAAATTCTTAAGAAAAGGTTTTGAAAGTAAATTCACGGTTCATGCTCCTTGAAAGGAAAATTTTCGTGTAAGGACTAACCGTGACATTTCCACTCGTCCTGTTTCTCTCTCACACACACGTACACAGGCACACCTCAGGGATCTGCACTCGGCCTGCTGTTGCTCACACCCTACAAGGCGGACCTACTTCAGAACGAGCAGGTCGAACTTACCTGACGACACTGCTGCGTTCACATGATGCATGAACATCGACAAGATGCGCCGACGACTGCAGCAGATAACCGAATTCTTCGACGAGGGGGCCAGGACATGGCGACTCTCACATATCGCCTTGAAAATACAGAATGTAGTGCACAAAGGATTACAAAAACTAATGGTGACCGGAGGACACCTCGAACGGTCCTCTACAGCCAACTATCCTGGCGTCACGTTGGACAAGAGAATGGAAGACAGGGAACTTTACCCCCTCTCAACACCCGAGTCTTATCTCCTTTATCACTTTGAGATCACTGTATATAGAACCATGCTGTAGCCAATACTGGAATATGCAACTCTTTTGTGGGACATGGCAGCAGAATGGAACCTAAAGATGCTACAGACACTACAAAACCGTGTCTTAAAAAATGTATCGAAAGTACCTTCATTGTATCCTACTACAATAACTTTCGAAATAACTGGTTTGTCAGTCCTCCACGTGCTCTCCAAGAGCTCGGTACGACAGTTCTGCGATACAACAGCCCCTCCAACATTCCAAAAATTCACCGTCTGTGACACCTGGTCCACCACTTGAAACCTGGCTTCGCAGGGCAGAGCGAATCAGGTTATGGTTGTGGAAAGGGGCCAAGATCAATTACTGTTAGTGGCACAAAAAACACAAACTTTATTTTCCTAAAAGCACTTAATCTTGTCAGAATAAATAGGCGATAAATAGTGTTTTTGACTAACTCTCTCGCACAAACATTCAGTCACAGTGACCCACCTACTTTATTTGTCTTGTCCTACTACCACTCCTTCCCTCCAATCTTCCCTTCCTACCACACAGCGAACTGATCGAGAAATACTTGCCAGATAGCAACTTCATAATCATTATCACCAGCAGCCATCACATCACCACCATCAGAGTTTCATAATAAGTCAACAAACTGAATCTTTTTATTATTGTTATTATTATTTTTACTCACGTTTAGGCCCTACTGGCTCACGCGATGTACAACAAGGTGTACTTTCAGGGTTTTGTTTTAGCTTTCATTTGTGCCCATGTTACTTCCATTTTCTCAGAATAGTCTCTTTTCCTCTCGTCAGACCTAGTATTTCTGGTGTTCTTCTCTGCTAGGCCATCTGTCCTGTCGTGAATTTTCTGCCTTCAAATTTTTGTGCCAGGTATTCCAATTTTGTCATTCTCGATCCTTCGGGTCTCGTTTAACTGCTCCTATCATTTTTATTGTTTCAAATTTAGCTTCACAACGCTTTTAGTTGAATTTCAAAACCTCCCTAGTTAACTTGGTTGGATACGTTCTCTGACATGCGCACAGAATTATAACCTCCGTTTTTTCATATCCGAATTTCTTGGTACTCTTTTCAATTCCTTTATTTGCGCTTATGCTGCGTATTCCTGCTTCAACATAATTTGGACCTCAAGTTTTTCCAGATTTTATTTTGTTCACACTTCTGCGTTCCTTCGACCTCCTTTGTCTGTTTAGAATGGGTATTGCAGCTCCATAAATACGCTCTAGTTTAATGACTGAGTTGCAATGTCAGTTTTGTGTATTTTGAGACGCAAATTTTGTTATAGATGTCTTTTATAAGACTGAAAGTATTTTTATTTTATATTTCATAAGGCCAGTTTATTTAATAGTTTCGTCTAAACGTTCGAAATAAGAATCTCATTCGTATTTCTCGAATTCAGCTTTTAGAATGTTGGTTGCTTGGTAGTTAATAGAAATATAATTTGTTTTTTGTAATAATGTTTAGATCCCTGTTCCTTCCACTGTTTTCTTAAGAATTTGTATTTGTTTCTGCAATGCTTCTACATCGTGACATAGAATTGCCAGTCGTCTGCTACACCCAAGCAGTCTGTCCTAATGCTGGTTGTTCCTAGTTTGATGGTCTCATAAATTTTAAGCTCTTCACCAAAACGGTTCAAATGCCTCTGAGCACTATGGAACTTAACATCTGGGGTCATCAGTCCCCTAGAGTTAGAACTACTTAAAGCTAACTAACCTAAGGACATCACACACATTAATGTCCAAGGCAGGATTTGAACCTGAGACCGTAGCAGCAGCGTGGTTCCGGACTGAAGCGCCTAGAACCGCTCAGCCACAATGGCCGGCAACTCTTCATCCTTCCTGTTGTATTTAACTATTTTTTTAATAGTTCAGTTTTAAGAAACTATTTGTACATAATTTTACATCATTTGGTTGAACATCAGCAATGTTTTTTCTGTCAGCTCTCTTCACCATATGAAATAATCAGCAAAGAAGAAAATTAATTGGCAGCCGAAACTGACGAGGATGTGTTTGGTAGCATTCCGTTTGTCTATAACGTTACAACAGTCATCTAGAGATGCATTTTTCAGTCGCCAGTTGGCTTAAGATGTCAGACATGTGAGTTATTGCTGTAACGAGCGACATTTATAAGTTAGTAAAGTAATAAATTTTTATTTTATCGGTTTTCTTGTCGTTCCTCAGTTGATTACAATTCATGGAGGTGTATTCCGTCGTCACAGCTAAATTAAATGCATTTCGTTTTTTTTCCATGCACGTTTCAATTATTTTGTTTGTGAAGCATCTACAGTAGCAATACCTGATGTTCATCCACGTGTGTGTGGTCTTAAAGATGTACATAGTCTGCAAACACTAGACGGCTGATTTTTGGCGTTTTTTCGATCACATTTATTTCAACATTTCACATCCACTTTTCACTGTGTATTGACTGTACGTCTTAATACACAAAACATAAGCACATAAATAAACGTTGTCGGAAGAAACGCCAAAAATCGTCCATTTGGAAAATGCTGACCGACTACAGACGTCTTTAGAAACACACACATGGTTGGACATGATCTATCAATACAGAAGATTCTTCACAAATAAAATAAGCGAAACATCTATGGCAAGAAACAAACAAGATTTTGAATAGGTAGGAAATGCACACTTTCGAAGAATAGTGTGCGATAAAGAATATTACAGAGTTAGCAAATGGCATTAAAGTTGTGTACAATCCAGATGTGGTAACATTAACATCTTTCGATACAAAGAATTTATAAAGTAATATTCAGTGTAGCCGTTACTGCCAATTGTAGGTGTTGGCATGCAGTGGAGGAATGTTGAATGTGGACAGACACTGTCACGATGCGCCATATTGAAACTCGGCTATGATCTTCAAGTGTTTTATTATTCCCAGCTACAGTTCCACATTCGTCTCTGTTTGCGTCACAGGGTCCCATGATGCCGAGGACGCCACTTTGCTGTCTGCAAAACAGCTTGGCGTGGAAGGGCTACCTCAGCGACCCATGCAACATACTGCAGCATGCCGGCCGTGTAGAGTCGCGGTGTTCTGATGACGTCAGGATGCGCTGGCAGCCAACTCAGCGACCTTCATCCCTGTTGGCTCAGTGGTGCTCACTGGCAGCCGCAGTGCGACCCGCTGCATGCTTCTTTGCCGTCATGGTTAAGATTGCGGCAACATCAAGAGCCTGCGATCCGACAGCCAAATCTGTGGCTCTCGCCTCAGGATGCCTCTGGCGTGTGTTGGGAGGCAACAAGACTGCCCACAGTAGGGAGCTGTCGAGTGGCCCACCGCCCTGGGGACCCCAAGTAGGCGTCAGAGGGTCGAACCAGTGACCCACTGTGGACTGGAACACTGGCGCCCCATCTGCTGCTGCGTGTAGCCGGTAGTGTGACACGCCCCACAGTCCAGGAGAGCTGTCACACTTGAATCCCTCTCATTAGAAAACCGTCACCTATTTATACGTGGCCGTGTGCCTCTGTTTCGCTAATGCACTGCTCTGAGTCATGGACTCATAAGACCTAGGTTGGGCAAGTGGGCCCCTTCTGCCTGTAACTTGCACCATGCAAACCGCTATGTTTACTCTTTCCAGCAGTTGTATGGCCCTGTGGCCTCCATAACTTAATTTCAACAGGCCTGCACCTGGCTGTAACTTGTGCTCTCAGAAATATTTCACCAAATGTAACTTTTTCCTATCTTAAACGGTGGTGATGCTACATTATTCCCCCCTTCAGAAAGACCCAGATCCCGGGTTGACCTCTAACTACTCCTTAACTTCTTTGGGTCGCCACGTACTTATGACATAATTACCACTACCATTAGAAAACTTAGATGTGGTCTAGTCCTCTTAAAACACATTACGTGAGACAAAACGTAAAAATTCCTTACTGGATGACTACTCCACTTAATGCTCGATCAATCACTTACCTACCTATCTTACGCCCTCAGTATCCAATCCACTGGGATTGAAGACAACTGGGATTGAAGACAACACACAACAGAGTTACGACTGTGGTGGCACTTGGCACAGAGGTGCTCAAAACTTTCGTTACTTCTCTTTGCCTTTCCCTATAATGAGTGACATGCAGCACGAGCAGTTTCGCTGATATGCGCCCCTCTTACTTTGAAATGAACTGGTTTATGGATCTCAACAGACCTAAGAGTTTCATTTAACAAGGTCACATTCTACCTTGGCAAAATCGCTAAAGTTGCTTCTGGCCGGTACAGCTGCGGCTGTGTAACATTTAATCTCAAAGATACAAGAAGAAAATTTGTTCGACTGTCATACCAGAGGAATACTCTAAATAACTTTTGTTATCATTGAGAGACAAAGGACTAATTTCGAGATTCTTTTATTACTTCTAGTATTAACTACCTTTTTTGTTCTGATGTGCTGGCGTAAAGACGTACTGTACAGTTTCATGTCTATGTGTGTGTTAAATGAAGGTGTTAAATGATGAAAAATGTGTTTTATAATTTCTGTCAAGATCAAGCCTAAATCCCATCCATACCAATGGAGTACACATTATTCTGTTAATTCGAGAAGGCGAATTTTAGATGGAGGTGACGATCTTTACGACGGCGCTGCTCAACAATAGAGGTACGTAATTGTGCTCACTACTTTCCTTTGGTGGCCGCTAAGATTAATTTCGATGTGTTTTTGCCGAGACATTCGGAACCTGCAATCTTCCTCTTCGTATAAAAATAGAAGTCCGATTGAAAAAGAAATATTCTTAAATTTAAATAATTGCCATTCTTTTACCCAGGCCACGGGGAATGACAGAAAGTACATGCCTCTACCCTGATTGTACGTTCGCAATCTCCGAGTGTGTTACGACGTAATTATTTTACACAAAAAAGTTTAAGATAGATCTTTCTCATCATATCGCAACCACTCGTACGCAAATGTACGTACCCTCTGAATGTGCCTACTCGGTCGTGCGCATTGTTCTAAAGCTTTTCTGTTAATATTCTGTGGATTGCAACTCCGCAATTAGTTTCTGTTTATGCCGCAAATCGCACTTCACGCGAAGTATTTATTACGCAAGTTTCAGGCTCCATTTAATGTCAAAAAATTCCGAAGTACGGTTGACTAAGCAAAGCGCTACAATAATTTCATATCTCTACAACTACAATAACAAAAAAAAAAAACAAAAAAACAAAAACAATAACAGAGAGAAAGGGAACGTTACAGTGGCGACCGAGTGCCATGACGATTATTTCAGTAAAAATCAGTAGAAATTTTAGTTGAAATATTTAAGCCATTTTTGCCATCCATTATTGCTACTACAACTCATTGTTTCTGTTGCATGTTGCGGGATCTGCGTGCCAAAAAAGAATAAACCCATAGAAATTACCAATTTTTGAGAGAAAAGTATTGGATCATTTAATGTTAATTCTTCTGACTACAAAACCGTCCGAAAAAAAACACGTAAGGTAAGAGCAGCAGCACAACTACGCTTTAGTTGGAAGTAAATGTGGGATTGTTTTTTTTTTTCATTTTTTCGACACCCACTGCGTAGAACGCATCAGTTCCTTTTTTCCAAATTCTTGTCCATTTTTTTTACGCAAAAATTCCAATAGTTCATTTGCTATTATATGTAAATGCATCACAAATGCGAACAAAATTTATTAATTGCGCGCGAAAAAGGAAAGAGTCATGTATCAGTCTTCTGTTTGCCAGAGACATATTTTACTACGTGAATTTCCACGGACGAGCGCAAAGCCATCTGTGATTTATTTACGTGTAGTACGAGCTGTAGTGATAGTGAAGTTCGCCTGCACGCTGTTCTGAGTTGTGAATCGGCATGGTGAAACTCAGATCTCAAACCAAAACCATGGATAGTTCGTCAGATGAGGAAACCATAGTCCAACCTTTACATAACCTTGAGGCAGAAGGTACTGCGAATACTGAAAACACAGTCGCAGCGACCCGCAGTGCTCAGTCGCAAGCGACGGGCGGCAACATGTCGACTACAGAAACAGACACGAATACTGACAATAAACAAGACCCAGTAGAACCAGATCTCATGCGCATATTTAGAGAGATGCAGGCGAATTTAATGTCACAGTTTGCAGCTCACGTCACAGCTCAGATAGGTACTGTTAACACACGTGTAGAAAATGTTGCATCACAAATGCACGCTCACACAGAAGATGTTACAGCACAAATGCACGTTCACAGAGAAAATGTCACCACGCAGATAGATAATGTTCCAGCACAAATAGGTACCGTAAATACGCGTGTAGAAAATATTACGACACAAGTGGACAAAATAGAAAATGACGTGAAGAATCTGACCGACATGCAAAATAACCTGACGACTCAACTGACCCATTTAAGAAGAGAGGTAACGGATCAAGTGATAGAGGTAGTACGCGAAGATTTAAATTACATGAGTCAAGACATTGACAACTTAAAGTCCACAGTTAAGGACATGCCAGAACAGATCCGTACCTTAACCGAAACTTTTGAAGCTATGAGTTTATAGCAGACCGAGCCTAGTGTCAAAATGCAGGAGGCTGTAGACCAAGTTGATGACATGACGAAACAAGAAAAACAGCAGTTTGACGAATTTTTAGAGGAAAAAGACAAACATATCATCCATACTTTAGAGACAGAACTAAAAAAAGCATTAACTCATACTGCAGAACAGGTGTACACTACCCAGAACCCGTCCGTAGCTAAACTACAAATTGACCTAGCTCAGTAACAAAAGACTCTGACACAGGACTTACCTGACTGGAAAAAACATGTAGACGAGCAACTAAAGAGAAATCACCCCACACAGAACGAGAGAGAACAACAGCCGGAAGAGGAATTTTATGACAGACGCACAGGTAAGACTGACGATGCGGCGAACAGTTATCTTTATCCCGATGTACCCGTGTTTTCACCTAACCAAGGTCGTAACGGTAACCGACATTACCACGACGAACGAGAGAGACACCAGACAACCGAACCAACTTTGTCGGCTGTTCTGTTAGAGGATTAGAGGAAAGCCTTATAAAACACATAAAACACAGGCAGTTCCAAGTGTTTATCCCAAAAAAAAAAAAATTCCGTCCACCCGGTAATTTTTATAAAAGCATTTAAGAAAGTGTTGCCTAAGACCTGGTCTGAAAACCAAAAAATACAGTATGTAACTGGATATATAGAAGGCGATGGTGCCCTATGGGCAATGGAAATGGCGGAAAACTGTCAGACTTTAGAACAATTTGAAGGTGCATTTTTATCTAAGTATTGGTCACAAGGTGTACAAGAGAGATTAAGGAAAGCTTTGTTCAACCCGGAGCAATACAATCCAAAATTTGGATCACTCCGGAAGTATTTTGAAAAACAATTAAATAAAACGCGGTTCTGGGACGAGGCCGTCACACACACAGACGTACTGCGCATCCTGAAGACAGAATTACCGTTCAGTATCCGAGAAAAATTAGTACAAGTACCAGAGAGCAATCTCGAAAATTTCCTATCTGTATTAGATTCTATCGATTTAATTAATGAGGATACCAGGCAAAATCAAGCCCACCGAAACAATTTTCGTGGCAGCGGTAGCATCCAGCCTGCGCAGCGCCAGCCGCATTTCGGCGTCAACAATGTAGCGTGTGCGGCTGAGTCGCGACCGGCTTTTGTCGATCGCGCCCCAACGGCACAAACGCCAGGCCCGAATTCGGGAGGAAATTACGACAAAAGCTACAACCAGACCTACCATCCACAGTACAATAGAAAAAGAAAAAACGGTGATAGGAATTTTTTTGGTTATTCCGATGACCGAAAACGTAACTGGAACAGAAATGGCAATAGGAACCAGTGGGGAAACAGTTACAATGATTTCCAACCTGAATTTAGCCGCAACCACACGGGGGATCATCAAAGTAGGCAGTGGCAATATCCAGTTAGCAGCCAAGCCTATCAATCTCAAACACTAGGTGACAATATGTCGCTAAACCCTGGGCAAAACCACGACAGGAATACTCAGCTAAGGAACAACACGTCAGGGGTTAATATAATTGTAGCCGCAAACGAAACACAAACAGATGTGAACCGCGGAGCGCTAAACTAAGCATGGCCTCATTATGAGCCCCAATCTTGGCCATAGATAGTCGTGGGGGTGATCCATACTGTCATGATAGCAAATTATGATAAACAGCTACATGGTGTTACCAGATTTGCACTCAGAGCAAAGGTGTCACTCAAAACGCATGTGAAATCTTCCTTGTTAGCTAAGAAAAACGATAAGTGGCAAAATAAATATACAAGTCCGTACGTAATTGTACATATTCCGCACGACGGATGTTATTTACTTGCATACCCTCATAATGGTAAGATCAAAGGACTGTATGCACACAGAGACTTAAGAAAATTCTACTATAATTAAGTATCACACGCCATACCTATTAATGAACACGTATAAAATAAGTTACTCTGAAAAAGAGAACGAACACGATTAGGATAAAGAAAGCACATCTTATGCAACTAAGTGAATACGAACTTTTCACTATTATTGACTACATTTGTCAGTGAACGTGGACGCAAGACACAGGTAAGCTAGCACATACGCGTCAGTTGGTGACTAGCGATGTTAATCACGAAGTTTACTTGTAAGTTTTGATGGAATGTTTTTGTTTGGTCACAGTGGTATTTTAGTTTTAAGTTTATATATGGAGGTATCTGGAGCGAACAATTAGCACAGACCTCGGAACAATATAGATGTAAGTTATTTTTTTTAATGCCATTTGTGTATCAAAGCAATAAGGTACAGGGTAAGTTACATAAAAATATTGGACTCCGTAAGGTACAAAGGATAAATGTGTGACCCAAGTACACTATAGGCTACTGAGAAAGTATTGTGTGTTTTTGACGTATCCACACCACGAGGTTTTATCTATAAATGTATCGCATGGAAAATGATGTAAATTTTTTTTGGATGCTGCAATTATAAAAATGATTTCTAGCTGTTAATGAAAGTTTAGCGAACCATATATCATACGCATAGTAACCTAATCTAAGGAAAGTGCACCTAAAGATAGGATTCATGAATAACGACTTGTGTGATCTTACTGTCATACAGATAATTTTTTTAACTTTATATACATGTTTGAATGCAAGTACGGTGTTGAGATACGATTAGTGAATGTTAACTGAGGCATACATAACACCGTCTCTTATAACAAAATAAAGGAGTATGTACAAGGTAAGTTACAGTAAACCAACTAGCCGAAAAAAATGAGGTAACGCCGAAACAAACAATTATTTACAGGTGGCGCTCGGTGAGATACTGCGAGACTTCAATCGGCGGAGAAAAGCCACTAAGTTCCAATAATGTCACTATGACTGACGATTGACGTAATAAAACATTGCCAAGATCACTGAGAAATACACTACGTGACACTAAGTAACGCCAGAGGATTTTAATAATCTATTTTTTCAGTATGAAAACACTAAGGATGTAGGCTGACTTTAGAGGGATGCAGTACACTTTTTTTTTGCTATGTTTATAATATTTTGTCCAATCTGAGCATAAGATATTTGATGGAAGGAAAAAGTAACACAAACATGAACACAAAGAAACACCATACATGCAAGCACAGACTTTAGAGGCATTAGCGCACAGCAGCCAAGCTTCATTAGTAATCTGTTGTTTGTACTACCTACCCAATTTAAGTGTAGTGATGTATTTATGTATGCATTTTCTTATTTTTTTATTATTTCTTTGTTTATGGTGCGTGTACCATGCGTTGTTGCAAACTTGGGTGACGAAAGGATGAAACAAAAAATCCCCCCTCCCGCACATACTCTGTCTTCCTAGTTTTCCCTGCACTTCATTGATGCGATTGTTACAGAAGGGTGTGAAATTTGAGTGGACAGAGGAGCGTCAGAAAATGTTTGACAAACTAGAAGAAGTGTTAACATCAAGTCCGGTTCTTGTGTTTCCAGATTTGGAAAAGGACTTTATTCTAGCATGTGATGCACTGAATCAAGCATTATGGTGTGTTCTTAGTCAGGAAATTAATGGGAAAGAACATCCTGTAGCCTATGAATGCAACAGAGAGGAATTACTCACCAAAAGAGAGGGAGATGCTTAGCGCAATCTAGGGTATCATATCTTTTAAATGTTATTTATATGGGAGAAGATTTTGGGTAATGACAGCTCATACTGCGTTGAAGTGGTTGTTGGGGTTGAAGGATTCGTCCACTAGACTCGAGGTTAGCTCTGAGGTGGTGCACAAGCATGGGAAGAAGCACGGTAATGCGGATACACTGAGTAGAAAGGTGGTAAAAGTAGAAGTCACAGGTTATGACCTAGCAGTATGTCAAGAATTACAGGACACTGACAACAATATTAAATTGTATCTGACACAGCCACAATTTAATATATACTACGGTCTTTTGTGCAGGGAAAAGAAGTTAGGACCTAGAATAGTAGTGCCAGCGAAGCTGAGCGATGAAGTTTTAAAAGAATCACGTGATCATGTGTTATCCGGTCATGGTGGGAGTAGAACGACAATAGGAGAATGGCGGGGAGTTATTAGTGGAGCGGTAGGAAGGTAGATGTGGATCAGTATGTCAAGAATTGTATACTATGTGCACAGAGAGCAGATTTGAGTCAGAAACAGATACAGCTACAACGATTGCCAGAAGTCACATGTCCACTTTCTATGTTGGGAATTGACGTCTTAAGACCTTTCAGTCGAACACCATTAGAGAACAGATTCGTTCTGACAATGATAGACCATTTTTTCGATGTACGTGGAGATCGTGGCTATGCCAAACCAACAGGCAGCAGTGGCCACGCAAGCATTAATAAACAACTGTATTTTGAAGTTTGGTGTACCGGAGACAATAATTACTGACCAAGCGACCGACTTAATGTCAGATTTAATAAAGGAACTGTGTAAATTGTTGTACTTAAAGAAGTTGAGTCCGAGCACGTTGCATCCACAGGCAAACAGAAGGACAGAATGGGTACACAGAACAGTTGGGAAGATGCTGAGGTTTTATGTGGATTCCCACCACTGTCAGCGCGACGAGTATTTTAAGCATATTGTATGCGCATACAATGTAAAAATCCATACCAATACCGGTTTTTCTCCGTTTGAGGTAGTGTACGGCCGAAAAATGCAGTCGCTGTTTGATTTAGTGAAGCTACAGAAAGGAGGGACCGGTGAATCCGTACGTCAATTCGTGAGGACAGTTCGGGATGTTTGGATACGGGTACAAAATGCGAATGCGAAGGCTTTGGAAAGGCAGGAAGATGCAGTGAAGTCGAAAGGAAGTTTACACAGTACAGAGTAGGGCAATGGGTAATGCTATCCAGACCCTACAAGCCAAAAGGAAAAATGAATACGTTCGTCACGAGGTATCAAGGGCCATGCCAAGTAGTTGAAGCCACATATGGCTACACCTGCTGCTCGAAGTACCATCATGATCAAATGAGACCTCGTCAGTAAATAGCACAATTTGGAGGAAATGTGCTCAATCAATCCACTGTTGGAGGAACCTCTGACACAATGGGACCCTTGGTGCAAAGTCAATTACAAGCATACTATGGACTCATTTTGGGTGGCATAGATTTAGTTGTTATTCATGGAGTACTCGCCACACGCTAGTATGTGCAGGTGCAGTTTCCATTTCAAGTGCAACAGGGCAAGTACTTGTAGTGGTGTCATCTGCAACACCTTCTAGCAGCTCGTCTTCAAAATAGAATGTGCGAGTGGTCCTCATGTCGCCAGGTTCTTCGATTCTTATTTGCAGTGAACCTGTCTCCCGCATCCGTCGACTGACACGAACACTCGTCGTCATGGATGATGTACATCAGGAAATCGTGGCATTTTCTATGACCTATCTAAAGCCTTTGACTACGTGAACCACAGCATTCTCTTAAGTAAATTAGAATATATTGGTGTCACCGGCAATGCTGCGAAATGGTTTGAGTCTTATCTATCTAACAGGAAACAAAAGTTGTTGAAAAATACCTGTGCAGTAAGCAGTTAGTCTTCATTTGATTTGGAATTAATTACATGTGGCGTGTCTCAAGGCTCCATCTTGGATCCATCGCTTTTTCTTGTGTACGTTAATAACATCTCCTCTATTGCATTGCCAAATACTAAGTTTGTTTTGTTTGCAGATGATACAAACATTGCAATAAGGAGAAAGTCAAGAGCGGATTTAGAAATAGCTTCTAATCAAATTTTCGCTTACATTAATAAATAGTTTAAAGCTAATTCACTGTCATTAAACTTTGAAAAGACTATAAGCAGTTAAGAACCTGTTAGAGATTTCCTTTCACCATATGTATAACTTATGAAGATACGAAGATCGAAGAGTTTGACAGTGTTAAATTTCTGGGATTACTACTCAATAATACTTTCAGTTGAGAAGGGCATACCACAGAACTGCTTAAGCACTAAACAAGGCTGTGTTTGCAATGAGAATCATATCAGATGGAGGAGATATAAATATAAAAAGAACCTGCATACTTTGCTTACTTTCATTATACTATGTCATACAGGTCATATTCTGGGGAAACTCATCACACCGAGCAAAAGATTTTAATGTGCAATAGTGTGTATTAAGAATCATGTTTGGTGTAAATTCAAGAACATCGTAAAAAAGCCTTCCAAGGAACTTTGTATTGTGACCGCTGCTTCTCAGTGTATTTATTCCTTAAGGGGGTTTAGGACGCCAAACGGGCCGACTTGGAGCAGAAGAGGCATCGCAGGACATTTAAATTTCCAGTGTCTATAATTTTACAAATAAATTCATAAAACTTTGTCAGAATCACCAGGAAGGATTCGGGATTCACACCCATTGCAGTGGAAGTTCGAAAACATAACAAAATAATTTTTTTTACGTGTGGAATTTCAGCATATATTTCTCTTACTAACGTCTGCATCTGTTGTTATAGGTACACTTTTCTTCATGAGTTAGAGAGATTCTATGATGAATTTTGCACAGCATACATACCATACTTACAGGTGTATGAAACTCTAGAATTTATTTAATTTATGAAAAAACTAATGATCTTTTGTATTTTAAACTTCATGTTTAGGAAAAACACAAATTTTGTAGTTAATTACCTCAATTTTTACCGCAGTTTTTAATAGATTTGGAAAACTCTAGAGTTTTATACACCTTTAAGTATGGTTTGTATGCTGTGCAAAATTCATCGAACCATCTCTCTTACTTATGAAGAAAAGTGTACCTATACCAACAAATGCTGCCATTAGTAAGTGAAAAAAAGATGAAATTTCACATGTAATAAAAATTATTTCGTTATGTTTTCGAACTTACACTGCTATGAGCGTGAATCCTGAATCCTTCCTGGTCATGCTAACAAAGTTTCATGAATTTTTTTGTAAAAGTATAGACAGTGGAAATTAAAATGTCCTCTGGTTCCTCTCCTGCTCCAAGTCGGTCCGTTTGACGTCCTACCCCCCTTAATGAACTTCGTTGCAAATAATATACCTCTATTTCCAACCAATAGCTCAGGACATAGTATCAATACTAGAAATAATAACAATCTACATAAAGACCTAAAATCACAATCCTTGGTCCAAAAAGGGGTCTAGTATCCAAAAACACACATTTTCAATAAATTTCCAGCAAACATTGAAACTTGGTTTCAGATAAAGCACGGATTAAACAGAGTTTGAAGGATTATTTGATAGGCAACGCCCTCTACTTTATATATGGATATCTTAACAGAGAGAGTTAAGCCAGCTTAAGTAAAAATGTCTGTTACATTTCAGTTTCGACAGCACTTGGTCACAACAGTCAAGATTAGGTATTTTGTGTACGATAAATGTATGAATAGTGCATAACAATGTTTCATTCTGACAGCGTGTTAATTCTGTAAACATTAGCTGTTCTAGTTTACCACATTGTAATTACCTATTTCGACGATCTCCTGACAAACGATCAGGGAAGTAAGTATTATATTCAAATGTTTTATGTTATACTTTTTGACATGTTCCTCACCTGACGACAGTCATCTCATTTTTTGGGTCTATGAAACGAAAACTGAATATTATCTTATCTCCCTGTATAGCCTCTCATCAGCGTGAGCATTGCAACGTACTTCCCCACACAAAACGTGCATCGAATGAGTTTTTCTAAACTGTTCAAATGGTTCAAATGGCTCTGATCACTATGGGACTTAACTTCTGAGGTCATCAGTCCCCTAGAACTTAGAACTACTTAAACCTAACTAACCTAAAGACATATCACACATCCATGCCAGATGCAGGATTGGAACCTGCGACCGTAGCAGTAGCGCGGTTCCAGACTGTAGCGCTTAGAACCGCTCGGCCACCCCGGGAGCCTTTCGAAACTGTATCGGTGCTGTTCCATCGTACTGTACAGTACGTCTCTGAACATGGGTCTGATATTGATTCATAGGACGTTCTGTCATGGGACTCTGTAAATATCATACAACAAAGCCACCTTATGGACAAGTAAAGTAAACAAAACCTACATCATGAATCGTCCTCCTTGTTTCCTTGCCGGAAATAGTGTACATTTAAATAAACAGCACGTGTAAACTTTTACGTGTGTTAGTTGTAAATAATCTGGAAACCAGTAATGCTAGACAAAGCGGTAGACAAGTTTACTTTCATATCTGCTTAAGCTGGCTTCTCCGACCCCAGGTTCCGTACCCCAAATTGTTTAGTGGAGCATCCTCTATGTGCTGCTACATATTTTCGCGCTGTTATGGAAACACCCTGTGCATAAGGTGGGTATGCGTGTTATTTCGTCCTTACTCCGTACACGGCCAACAACAATTTTTTGTCGGTTACTAGGAAGGGTGGGAGAAAGCCACACAGCTCGGACGGCAAATTTTGTTTACACTGCCGAGATGCTGCATAATGGAAACAGAAATCCCCTCGCTTTCATTTTCTCACTCCTTGTCGCTTTAATTGCCGGCTGATTGTAATTGCAATCCGGTCTGCGAAAACACTCGGCCCGTGCGCGGCAATTACGCGATCCGCCGCGGAGAAAACACTCTGAATAATGAAGCGGCGGCTCCTTGGGCGCGATTATCCCGGCCAGTTAGCGCTGCGTCTACCTGCCGGATCCACCTGCCGCAGCCCGCCGCGTCCCCCAATTACGGCGCAGTCTCGGTCGCACTTAGCGGGATTACACGTGGCCGGCGCCGCATGAATAACAGATGACGGCGCAATCTGCGTGCCGGTCGCACGGCGGCCGCTCAAAGTAGCGTCTCTAGACCGTCCGAGGCGCACTGCTGCCCAGAAACACTGCTAATTCCTTCCTGCCGCAGCTACAGAGAGAACTTCCTGAACTGTCCTCAGCTAGAAGCTTTGGTACCAGCCAGTGGAACCGCGCTCACTTTGACGACGAGGTGCACTGAAGACACAGCGTATTAGCGCGCTACCACAAGTAGTTTCTTGATTTAGAGTTTGACGTACCTGATGGGCGAGCCTCAGTGTAGCCGGGAAGGGTGGAAGATTAGAGTTTAACGCCTAGTCGACTGCGCAAGTATAGACAGAGCACAAGCTCAGATTTCGAAACGACGAGAAAGGAGGTTGGCCGTGCTCTTTTCACAGGAATTATCCCAGCTTTTGTCCGGAGCAATTTAGGGAAATCAGGGTAAACCTAATTCTGGACGGCTGGACGGGGATTTGAACCGACGTCTGCCTCAATGCGAGTCAATGTGCTCACTGTTGTGTTGGCAGAAGAGCCAACACCGTGTCACTAGAGGAGGCCGAAATGCACGCGTTTAAGCTCACGCAGTCTGGCGTGAGGAGGGAAGAACTATACTGACTTGAGGTCTGGAACATGACAAGGAATTAGAATTCAGAAAGAGAACGTATTTAGTTTGATATTTAACTTTAATCCATTAATGATGAACGTCGCTCTTGAAGGTACATGATTCATAATATCAATATCAATAGTAACTGAATATGGCGCCTTGCTAGGTCGTACCAATTACGTAGCTGAAGGCTATGCTAAACTGTCGTCTCTGCAAATGAGCGCGTATGTAGTCAGTGAACCATCGCTAGCAAAGTCGGCTGTACAACTGGGGCGAGTGCTAGGGCGTCTCTCTAGACTAGACCTGCCGTGTGGCGGCGCTCGGTCTGCAATCACTGATAGTGGCGGCACGCGGGTCCGACGTATACTAACGGACCGCGGCTGATTTAAAGGTGTCTGGCGGTGACACCACACCAACCACTGCTACGCGTCACGTAATCGTAAGTAGACAAAGGTACAGCCATCATCAGTGTCAAGGTTGGTTTCGACAACAACGTACTTTACGAGGCTTTGGTTTTCTTCATCCTTTTACCTTACTTACTCAGGCAGTTTGTAAGATTCCCTACCCTTATTACATACCCAAAGCTCACAAAAACTTGTTATAATTGAACTGGTCAGAATGAATATGGTACTGATTGGAAATATTGCTCTTTTCAGACTTCGTTTGCTACAAATAAAATACGTGCATCCAAGAATTAGCATACGAATCAAATTACGAAAAACTAAACTCGACATTAAATACACGGTGACACAGATGATGTCGATGGCTGGCAGATTTATGAAAGGGGAAGGGCTCAAGCTAAAACAATGCTTTCCTTAAGATAATAGCAAATACAGGACATCGTTGGATGTCTATACAACATAGGTTCGTCTAAATACAGGAATGCAGGTCAGATCGACTCGCAGCAATGAAGACTAAGTCCTCAGATAAAGATTGCTAATATTTCCAGGCTGCTGATACGCTCCCCAATGAACTGTCCAATGGGTGATGTGGAGACTGGCCATAGGTACGCAAGTGCAAAGGCCACAGCGGGTACACTCTCTCGCTGAGATGTGCAGGAAATCACGGTTGGCTGCACCGAAAAATCTAGAAGTTTCCTCTGTGGTGGGACTTGGTCTAACTGCCCATATCTACCTCTTTGGTGGACATCCTCTAAAGGCCACGAAAATCTCTCTTCACCTCTCTCCTTGACACTAAATTCTTGTGAAGTAGCCACAGATTGTCTCCTCCGATGGCCAAGCTGCCCGCAGAACTTGAGCCAATGGCGTACTTATAATGCCCCGCCAGAACCCCCTCCTAGACATTGCACAGCAGTATTCCTTCATGAGAAAGTTTGCCGCTAAAATCTATTCTCTCGCCCACTAATCTTGGCGCCAGAGAAATACTTGTGCATTCCACACCTGTGGAGAACAATGCTCTCCTTCACTGAGCAAATCATAAAGTTCTGTTCATCGCAGACCTGTGCTGGACAATAAGCCTCTGGAATTCAGGCCACTGGCCAATATCCGCTGAACACTGGGCCACCCTAGTGGGCTGACTTCATAGCGAGATGCCACTACCTGCCCTCACGAGCAAGGCGGTCGTGCTTTTGAGAAGCGCAGACGCTTTCCTGAGAGAGCCTACAGCTGTTTCTTTTACTTCTGCCGCCCTGGTTATGTCCCCTGCCGTCCTCGCTGACACAGGAAAAAAACATAATGTCATCACTATTATTGCTAACGGCAAATAAACTCTGTCACTCACTATCAAACATAAAATTACTTATCCTGATGGCTCCCTACATATCTGAGATGGTTGCAGTGTCTCTGCAGGGACTGTGTACGGGGAATCGGCATTGCCGTACAGAACAGTGGCACGTTCGGTAAAAGCCTTTAACGAAGGTCGGCAAACCGCAGAAGACATACACCGGGCAGGTCGTCCTAGCGTCTCTGAAGAAGAAGTGCATGCTGTTGCCGCGTTAATGGACAGTGATCGACGCCATACGATTTGTGAGCTCGCCCACTAAACCGGATTAGCGCATACGACTGTGCCTCGCATCCTAAAGGAACGCCTCAGCATGCTCACCTAACACGTATGCGTCCTGTGTTTGATTCATGGCTGACAAGAATCTTTAAACAGAGGGTCATGTTCTAGTAGCATTTCTGTGAAATAAAAATACATAAGGCTGAAAAAAATCAGTAGCGCTCAAGAGGTAATCGCTGATTGGAGTCTCGCTCCGGTCACCATTCTTTCTAGTTTTTCTCGTTTAGTTCGAAGACCTAAGTCATTTAAATATAAAATTCGTCAACTTTCTAATTGTTATTTTTTATGGAAAATACGCGCCCTGTTATATAAAATTAAATCTTATGCAGAAAAATCGGCTTTTAATTGTCGATAAAAGTGATCAATTACTGATTCTTTTTTGTAGTACATTGTGATTAACATTGCTTAAATCAAAGAAACATTCCAAATTATAGTTTTAACCCTTATGTATTTTATACATCATGAAAACGCTCATGGAATGCGCGGCTTTGTTTAAGATTTTACAACAGCCGCAAATCGAACGCAGACCACCCAACTAGTAAGCGAACATTGTTCTTCTCAGAGATAAATATTTCTTGTGCGGAAAATTGTTTCATTCCTGCAGAAGGCTACTACGACAAGCACTACTTATCTTCAAATTAAACAGTGAAGCATGAGAAACAATCAATCAAGTCTTACATTCACTCTCAATGCAGTTGAGTTATTTTGCACACTGCTTATATTATTGTTGTATTACACAGTGTATTTTACTTGTCTTGCTTCTGTTGTCTATATCAACGTCAGATCTGCCTCCTTTGATGCCTCTACGTTTCTAAAAGCCAAACTAATCTTCGTCTCACATTTTGTCAGTTCCGATATTATAATGAGGTAAGATCGATGTGCGTTGTGCCGTACAGCCGCATAAGCAAGGCGGCAGCGGCGCGTCACACGGGCCAGAGCACTGTGTTTGGCGAGGAGCGCGCAGGCGCAGCCATTACGCACCTGCGAGGCGGGCTTCAACGCCGCGCTAACCGCCTCTTGTGCTGCGGGCGTGTACACGGCCGAGCGCAGCGTAATGGCATCCTAATTAATGCCGGGAGCGGCTCATTACCGCCTCCTCTGGCCGCCTACAGCTACACGCGTGTCGCCTATCGATTTCTAATGGACGCTGTTTACTCTGCAATACGGGGCACGTACCGCCCCTCCCCCACCCACTAATACATCCAAATAAAACAAAAGAAACGAGACCAACAGACACCCACGATGTGGGGTGCTGCTCTGCCGCGCGGCCTCAGAGCGTTTTCTCATCTTTTGTTTTTCCCCCAAGAACAAATGCGCTTTTTCCTCTGAAACAGAAGTTGCGCGCCGCTTGGGAACCTCCCTGCAAGTGAAAACAATACACATTTTCATGCAGAGAAAATTCTCCACTGTAGTACAGGATGAGCGCATCTCCCAAACGAATTTCGAGGCGGTGTTTTCAATTTATATTCCTATTCACTTGAATGAAGACGCTGCAATAAAACCCTCTGCCGAACTGGAGAATGTAACATGCTAGCCATTAAAGCTGAAGCACAGTAAACACGACATGGAATAAATGTAAAGATGGGCATGAACCGTTGTGCGAGGATGCTCAACAAGTAATGCAAAACATTTTACTGTCGCCCATTTCTGTTTGAAAAATGAGAAATTTGTTATGGGACATCGAGGAATATTCCCGCTTCAGCCCCTGTAGTTTCATGAAGTTCCGATAGCTGGCGGCGCTTACATAGCCTTCAAACTGACGGCCCGTTAGATTGTGATAGAATGGGAGACAGAAAACGAGAGGAGTTCTCGAACATGAGAAGGAAAGTTGGTCGTAGGCTACGGGCAAAGAAGAGGGATTATTTGAAGAAACAAATTTAAAAAAATGGAAACAAACAGTAAAACAAAAAACATTAGGGAACTTTTCCTAGACGTAAATGGGTATCGGAAGGGGATCAAGGCTAGGACAAATGCACTTCGAGGGGATGCCGGGGGAATACTGACAGACCCCAGTGCTATATTAAGTAAATGGAGGGCGTATTTTGAGCATCTATTAAATGTACACCAGGAAACAGGAAATGAGTAGGCGTACGAAATACATACAGCAGAACCCCAGATACATGAGCCACCGTTAAAGGAAGTAAGAGATGCAATCAACAAATTGAAAAACCATAAAGCACTATGATCAGATTGCATAACTGCAGATTAAAAATGGGGGGCAGAAATTGGTGAGAGTAGTTTACAAAGTGATAACTAAAGAATGGAACTCGGAGATGATACCTGAAGAGTGGCAGGAGTCGATTCTGATCCCAATGGATTGTAGTAACTACAGAGGGATATCGCTATTACCAGTATGTTCCAAAATTTTCTCGAATATTCTGCTAAGTAGGCTTACACCATATGCAGATGAAATTGTGGGGGATTACCAAACTGGCTTTCGGAGGAACAGATCAACATTTTTTTTTTTTGGTCATCAGTCTACTGACTGGTTTGATGCGGCCCGCCACGGATTCCTTTCCTGTGCTAACCTCTTCATCTCAGAGTAGCACTTGCAACCTACCTCCTCAATTATTTGCTTGACGTATTCCAATCTCTGCCTTCCTCTACAGTTTTTGCCCTCTACAGCTCCCTCTAGTACCATGGAAGTGATTCCCTCATGTCTTGACAGATGTCCTATCATCCTGTCCCTTCTCCTTATCAGTGTTTTCCACATATTCCTTTCCTCTCCGATTCTGCGTAGAACCTCCTCATTCCTTACCTTATCAGTCCACCTAATTTTCAACATTCGTCTATAGCACCATATCTCAAATGCTTCGATTCTCTTCTGTTCCGGTTTTCCCACAGTCCATGTTTCACTACCATACAATGCTGTACTCCAGACGTACATCCTCAGAAATTTCTTCCTCAAATTAAGGCCGGTATTTGATATTAATAGACTTCTCTTGGCCAGAAATGTATATTTTGCCATAGCGAGTCTGCTTTTGATGTCCTCCTTGTTCCGTCCGTCATTGGTTATTTTACTGCCTAGGTAGCAGAATTCCTTAACTTCACTGACTTCGTGACCATCAATCCTGATGTTAAGTTTCTCGCTGTTCTCATTTCTACTACTTCTCATTATCTTCGTCTTTCTCCGATTTACTCTCAAACCATACTGTGTACTCATTAGACTGTTCATTCCGTTCAGCAGATCATTTAATTCTTCTTCACTTTCACTCAGGATAGCAATGTCATCAGCGAATCGTATCACTGATATCCTTTCACCTTGTATTTTAATTCCACTCCTGAACCTTTCTTTTATTTCCATCATTGCTTCCTCGATATACAGATAGAAGAGTAGGGGCGAAAGGCTACAGCCTTGTCTTACACCCTTCTTAATACGAGCACTTCGTTCTTGATCGTCCACTCTTATTATTCCCTCTTGGTTGTTGTACCTATTTTATATGACCCGTCTCTCCCTATAGCTTACCCCTACTTTTTTCAGAATCTCTAACAGCTTGCACCATTTTATATTGTCGAACGCTTTTTCCAGGTCGACAAATCCTATGAAAGTGTCTTGATTTTTCTTTAGCCTTGCTTCCATTATTAGCCGTAACGTCAGAATTACCTCTCTAGTCCCTTTACTTTTTGTAAAGCCAAACTGATCGTCACCTAGCGCATTCTCAATTTTCTTTTCCATTCTTCTGTATATTATTCTTGTAAGCAGCTTCGATGCATGAGCTGTTAAGCTGATTGTGCGATAATTCTCGCACTTGTCAGTTCTTGCCGTCTTCGGAATTGTGTGGATGATGCTTTTCCGAAAGTCAGATGGTATATCGCCAGACTCATATATTCTACACACCAACGTGAATAGTCGTTTTGTTGCCACTTCCCCCAATGACTTTAGAAATTCTGATGGAATGTTATCCATCCCTTCTTCCTTATTTGACCGTAAGTCCTCCAAAGCTCTTCTAAATTCCGATTCTAATACTGGATCCCCTATCTCTTCTATATAGACTCCTGTTTCTTCTTCTATCACATCACACAAATCTTCACCCTCATAGAGGCTTTCAATGTATTCTTTCCACCTATCTGCTCCCTCCTCTGCATTTAACAGTGGAATTCCCGTTGCACTCTTAATGTTACCACCGTTGCTTTTAATGTCACCAGAGGTTGTTTTGACTTTCCTGCATGCTCAGTCTGTCCTTCCGACAATCATATCTTTTTCGATGTCTTCACATTTTTCCTGCAGTCATTTCGTCTTAGCTTCCCTGCACTTCCTACTTATTTCATTCCTCATCGACTTGTATTTCTGTATCCCTGATTTTCCCGGAACATGTTTGTACTTCCTCCTTTCATCAGTCAACTGAAGTATTTCTTCTGTTACCCATGTTTCCTTCGCAGCTACCTTCTTTGTACCTATGTTTTCCTTCCCAACTTCTGTGATGGCCCTTTTTAGAGATGTCCATTCCTCTTCAACTGCACTGCCTACTGCGCTATTCCTTATTGCTGTATCGATAGCGTTAGAGAACTTCAAACGTATCTCGTCATTCCCTAGTACTTCCGTATCCCACTTCTTTGCGTATTGATTTTGACTAATGTCTTGAACTTCAGCCTACTCTTCATCACTACTATATTGTGATCTGAGTCTATATCTGCTCCTGGGTACGCCTTACAATCCAGTATCTGATTTCGGAATCTCTGTCTGACCATGATATAATCTAATTGAAATCTTCCCGTATCCCCCGGCCTTTTCCAAGTATACCTCCTCCTCTTGTGATTCTTGAACAGGGTATTCGCTATTACTAGCTGAAACTTGCTACAGAACTCAATTAGTCTTTCTCCTCTTTCATTCCTTGTCCCAAGCCCATATTCTTCTGTAACCTTTTCTTCTACTCCTTCCCCTACAACTGCATTCCAGTCACCCATGACTATTAGATTTTCGTCCCCCTTTACATACTGCATTACCCTTTCAATATCCTCATACCCTTTCTCTATCTGTTCATCTTCAGCTTGCGACGTCGGCATGTATACCTCAACTATCGTTGTCGTTGTTGGTCTGCTGTCGATTCTGATTAGAACAACCCTGTCACTGAACTGTTCACAGTAACGCACCCTCTGCCCTACCTTCCTATTCAGAACGAATCCTAAACCTGTTATACCATTTTCTGCTGCTGTTGATATTACCCAATACTCATCTGACCAGAAATCCTTGTCTTCCTTCCACTTCACCTCACTGACCCCTACTATATCTAGATTGAGCCTTTGCATTTCCCTTTTCAGATTTTCTAGCTTCCCTACCACGTTCAAGCTTCTGAAATTCCACGCCCCGACTCATAGAACGTTATCCTTTCGTTGATTATTCAGTCTTTTTCTCATGGTAACCTCCCCCTTGGCAGTCCCCTCCCGGAGATCCGAATGGGGGACTATTCCGGAATCTTTTGCCAATGGAGAGATCATCATGACACTTCTTCAATTACAGGCCACATGTCCTGTGGATACACGTTACGTGTCTTTAATGCAGTGGATTCCATTGCCTTCTGCATCCTCATGTCGTTGATCATTGCTGATTCTTCCGCCTTTAGCGGCAATTTCCCACCCCTAGGACAAGAGAGTGCCCTGAACCTCTATCCGCTCCTCCGCCCTCTTTGACAAGGCCGTTGGCAGAATGAGGCTGACTTCTTATGCCGGAAGTCTTCGGCATAGGCGGGGATCGAACCCGGGACCGAAGACGTTTTGATTATAAATCAAAGACGCTATCCCTAGATCACAGGTACCTACAACTACATATCAAATATTCACCCTGCATCAATTTTGGAAAAGAAATGGGAATACAATAAACCAATTCATAATCTTTTCATAGATTTTACAAAGGCAAATGATTCAATATTGCAATCAAAATTGTACAGAATTCTCTTGGAATTTGGAATACCAAAGAAGTATGTTAGACTTATAGAAGCGAGTATGAAAAACAGAAAAGGTAGAGTACGCGTGGGGAAACTGGAGTCAGAAGAATTCGTAATAAAGAACGGACTTAAGCAGGGAGGTGCCCTGTCTCCGTTACTTTTTAATTTAGTCCCAGAATATATAGTACGAATGCCAGCAGATAATTCAGAGGGTGTGGAGCTAAATGGAAATATTAAGATATTAGGGTATGCAGATGATCTAAACATCATTAGCGATAAGAAAGAATCTGTAACAGCTAATGCGAATGCGTTAATCAAGGCTAGTAAAGATGTAGGTCTAAGGATAAGAGAAAACTAAATACCTGGTTACTACTAGAATGCCAACAGCAGTAGATCAGGAAATGTTAAGAGTTGGAGACATGCAGTTTGAGAAAGTGAACACATTAAAGTATCTAGGCGTGGACATCAGTTCGAGAAATGAGATTGAATCCGAACTGAAGAAGAGATTACGGGCGGGAAATGCGTATTACTTCTCACTGAATAGATTACTTTCATCACGGATATTGTCTAGGAATTTAAAGATTAGAATATACAAAACTATTCTACCAATTATGCTGTATGTGTGTGAGACTTGGTCTCTCACTGTGCAAAATGAAAAGCCGTTTCGAGTATTTGAAAACAAAATTTTGAGGAAAATTTTCGGAGCAAAAAGGGATGACGTTAGCGGAGAGTGGCGACGACTACATAACGAAGAGGTTCCCGAACTCAATTCAAGCCCTGACATAATCAGTATTATTAAATCACGTAGGCTGCTATGGGCGGGTCACGTAGCTCGAATGGACGAGGGCACGGCAACGCGCAGAGTACTGGTAGGGCACTTAGAGGGAAAACGTCCTGTGGGGAGACCGAGGCGTAGATGGGAGGACAATGTGAAGGCTGATTTGAGGAGCCTAGTTATTGAAGGTGATTGGAAGGAAATAGCCCAAGACAGGGACAGATGGCGAAAATACGTTGCTGCGGTAATGGACTCTCGAGTCCGGTAGGACCAGTGAGTGAGAGAGTGAGTGTGACAACGCCAAATCTCACACAAGTCTGGGCACCATCCAGCTTCGAGCAGGAACACAATGCGACCCAATTCAAATGGCTGGAGTTGTTCAACAAAAGTACGTACTCGTTGGCGGTACATGGTTGTTCCCTAAACTGAGTGTTGCAAACTCTGTTCTAGACTCAACACATTTACTGCCTGCAGAGTCAAAACAGAGGACGCATAGGCAGACCTCAAGCTCATAAGACAAGTGATCTGTTCTTCCTCATCCATCCTACAGCCCGGTCCTCGCACCTCCCGATTATCATCTGTTTCACATAGTGGATGATACACTCGCGGGAATCCGTTCGCTGAGGTTACTGATGAAGCAATCCGTTGACTCCGGCGTCAACCAGTGGAGTGACTAGCACCTGAGAAGGCAGGAAATTTATTTGGTCGCCGTGCAGGATCGCACAGCCACGTGACGTAACTTGACTCTGCAATCATGCCTGTTCACAACAAGACAAATGAGGACCATTTCTTCAAACCTAACCTTCTACAAACTTGTAATTGTTCAGGAAACGCAAAAGACTGTTTGTATATGGATGAAAATGATGCAAACTTCACATCGAATATATCAGTTTCTAAAGCGCAGTTGATTCATCCATAAATCAAAAGAAGAAACTACATTCATATATTTAAAAATGACCATAGAAATATCAAATTATTTCAAAACTTGCTTTATGCATAACTTATTGGTGTAAAACTTCCTTTCTTATAGTCCATTTACCAAGGAAACACAATATGGAAGTGTAATGAATATAATTTTTTTACTGTTACTGACGTAGAACAAAGAAATTACATCAATACAAACATTTATATATTTGAAGTCAATTCAATTAATACGTTTATAGTCCAGTGTCTCATTCTGTTTCCCCAACATTTACATTTCCCATGGTGTCAGTTATATTTGCACTAGCCACAGCACTATTCCCTTTAATTAGATTTTTATAGAACTTTGTAGCATCATCGCGTATTTCAGTGAACTTCGTCAACTTTGCCATATCTCAACTCTTTTATTAACTGACATGATCAATAGTTTTCATTTCAAGGGCTCCTCCAATTGCTCTGAAGGATTTCTGTCCTTACTTGCGATCTCTATTACAGTTGACCTTGAAGTTGTAATGAACTTTTTACCGAATAGCTCGGACTTCAAATTATTGTGAGACCTCTGTTCCACATTACAGACATTTCAGTCATCGTGCAATACATTGACATCACAACGGTTGTTGAGGATGTGATGATACTGCTTAGATGACAAAAGAACTTTCCCTCTGTACCTATATTCCGCATTACGAACACCCGACGATAGGCCTATAGCTGTGATCCAATATTTGGAAGTAATGGCCAGTACTAGTGAAAGCTCTTCCAGGATTTTTGATAAATTTTTGATCAAAATACTGTCCTTATTTTGTGAAAGGTATGAATGGAAAAAAGTCTTAGAAGTGTATTTTGAATCCTTTGCCTTCAGAGATGGTTTCCCAGGCGTTTAAGGTAGTCCTCCACTTCTTAGCTCCGTGACCTCCTTGTGTCTCCAGCCACGTGTAAAGGTTTATTTTTGTTTTTCCTACTGGCATTCCATTGGTCATGGTACACGAATTGAACAACCACGCCTGACTCAGACAAAGTGCCTCTCCTATGCTTCTGTCATTTTATTTAAAAAAAATTTTTAAACACAGGCTAAAATACATAAAATACTTTTATCATCTCTCACACAGGCAGTTTTGCAACAGACTATGACCTGGCAATAATGCATATGGACAGAAAGCAAATGTCACGAGGTTTTATTGTTAGTTCCACAAAAGTTACCAATACAAACACTGACGTAACTACGTAGGTCTCCACGGCCGGTGTCATGGATGTTGTACCGCATCATTCTATAAAATACTTCAGTTATAAACTTAAAACCCACGTTTTCACCGTATTACAACGGCTTCGTCAGGGCAAGATTAGTTTCGTTGGAGGGATAACCAACTAAAGTGTAACATCCAACGAGTCAGACTATGAAATATGTCAGAAATTTGAACGTGGAAGGGAACGAAGAAAGGGGAAATGCAAAGGCTCTATCTATATATATATAGTGAGGATTGGTGAAGTAAAATGCAAAGAATGTAAGGATTTCTGGTCGTTAGTGGAAAATGGTAAAACCAGATTGTCATTCGTTATGAACAGAAAAGTAGGGGAGAGAGAGTTATTTTGAACAATTCAGCGATAGGGTTATTCTCATCAGAACAAAAAAAAATGGTTCAAATGGCTCTGAGCACTATGGGACTTAACATCTGTGGTCATCAGTCCCCTAGAGCTTAGAACTACCTAAACCTAACTAACCTAAGGACGTCACACACATCCATGCCCGAGGCAGGATTCGAACCTGCGACCGTAGCAGTCGCGCAGTTCCGGACTGAGCGCCTAGAACCGCTAGATCAGCGCGGCCGGCTCATCAGAACAGACAGCAATCCACCGCCAAGAATAGTTCAGGTACAAATGCAGACGACACAAACCGAAGATGGAAAGATGCTGAAAGAATATGAGCGGACGACTATTTAAGGTATAATTCAGTACGTAAAGGGAGATGACATTTTAATAGGTGAAGCCCACATTTCCTGTAACTCTGTCATTTGTTCCATGTCCTACTACCACTATCGAATAATGCGTGATGGTCAATGGAACGCGGTAAAAGGGGAAGGATCAGAAGAGAGGTTTCCGGGATAATATGAGCTGAGTAGTGGGAATGAGAGAGGACAAAGGCTGATAAAATTCTGCTGTAAGCTTCACCTAGTAACAGCGAATACTCATTTAAAGCAGGAGGTATACTTCGGAAGTGCCTAGGTATACGGAAAGATTCCAGTCGGATATCATCATCATCAGATAGAGACTCCGAAATCAGATATTGGATTCTATTCGAGAAGCAGAAATATACCGGAATACAATTTAGTCACAGTTAAAGATACACTGAAGTTCAAGAAACTAGTTCAAAAGAATCGATGTGTAAAGAAGTGGCATGGGCGAGTGATGAGATGCCTTCGTAGTCGTCTCCCCGCTATAGCAAATTTGATAAAGAATTAAATAGTAGGCAGTTGATTTGAAGAAGAGTAAATATCCGTAAAAAGAGCAGTTACCGAACATGGAAAGACAAACACAGATACAAGCAAGGTAACAACGAAGGAATCTTGGGTAACCAAAGAAGAATTGATCGACAAAAGAAGGAGGCACAAGAAAAGTTCACAGAAGTTCAGGAATCTGTCCATAATATAAAAGTGGATGTATTTCTGTGCGTATGTGTGGTTCCAGATCTCCTCCTCAACCACTGGACCAATTTCGACCAAACTTGGTACACATATACTTAATAATAATTCAGGAGATATGTCGTCATAAACAATGATATGCGTGCAAAACTGCCACATTATACATGACGTTCCAGTTTATTACTACTTTAGAAACAACTCTATTCGAAGCACATTTAGCAGAGAGAATCCACATACGCCACTGAATGTACCTACAAGATTATATCAGTGTATGACACACAGATATAATAAAAAGTGGGATTCGTGAAAATCTGCTGTGTCGGCTGCATCGTGTATGACGTTTAATTTAAGTTTATTAGTTCTTTGCCACTAACTTTATTCGCAACATTCTTCGCAGAGATCATGCCACTACACTAACATATCGTTGTAAGACGTTTAGTTCAAGAGATGACGTCATAAACACTTACATGCGTGAAAAAACGCTGCATCATGCATAATTTCTAATACATTCACTCTTTACCACTAAGACACTCCTAGAGACGAGTCACCTTAAGGAAATTCCTGAAACTTGGCAGCATTTTTGACAGCTTTCAACCGCGAAGCTGTAGGCGAAAACATTAGCTGTCTGTAGAGCTTTAAAGAGGAATTGATGCAGAGACGTTTACAAAATCACCTTGTAGAAACGCCAATACTGTCTCTTAATTTGGATATTGTTCATTTGCACATTACACATATTTATTTTTACGAGTGTTCCATGATTTAAACGGTTTTATCGCGAATACAGGTTCCTGATTTTATATTCGATATTACACTACAAACACAGTTCATTTATTGTTTTCCTTACTAATAAAAACTGGCAAAATGAATGCCCTGACAATGGCAGATTTGTCAGCCAATACAGAAATGTAAGTCACTTGGGAATGAAATAATAGGAAGTGCAGGGAATGGCTGCAGGAGAAATGTGAAAAAATCGAATATGAAACGGTCGTCGGAAGGAATGATTCAGCATATAGAAAAGTTAAAACAGCTTTCACTGAAATTAATAGCAAGGGCTCAATGTAAAGAGTACAATTAAAAGTCCACTTTTTGGAGCAGATGCGAGAGCAGATACGTCGAAAGCGTACACTGATTGAGTGTACGAGGGGATAAAAATAAACCAGTATTATAGGTAATTAACAGAACTTTATAAGCGGTGCTGTAAGGCGGAAGGCACAGATGACATTCGTTCGGAATTACTGAAATCATGGCGAGCTGTCTTTGGTTTGACGTCACGTGTGCTGCACTGCTGTTGAATTAGCTCGTTAATATTTTATAAATTTTAGACTTCATTTACTAATATTAATGTTTATTTGTTTTAATATTTGCCGTAAAAGTAACTTATTAGTGGATTTTCATTAATGTCAGTCTTTCTTCCTGTGTTATTGACTCGAGTGGACTATTATTTGTGAGTCTGCGTTCGTCGTTCGTCTAAGCCTCGTGCCCAGTAGTGTGTTTACATTTTGCGGCGTGCACTGCAGCTGTAGCGGATATAAGCTAAGTACTGACAAACTTATTTGTGCTCTGTAATACAGTTATTAAATTTAATAGATTTTAGCGGTGTTGAGTGCCGTTTGTGGCGAAATAACGACTTAATAAACGTTTGCAATCGTTCGCTCGCTGTGTTTTATAGAGTTTTCAGTGTGTTGAAGTCGTTTAGTAAATTTCGTGCTTTAGTTTTCAACTGACGTTTATTATTCTTTCTAGTGAAATATTTCAGTATAATTTTCATTTAGTGTTTTAACTTCGCTTAGTGTTACAGTGGTCGCTGAAATTTTTGGTTTTAGCTAATAATCTTGTGAAGTTTTGCTGGTATTGGTATCGGCTGTGTTGTAGTAATATTAATACAAGTTGCTGCTTTCTTAGTAGGCAGAGAATTTCGAGACCATTATTGTTAGTTCTTAAATAGTTCTACTGGTGTAACTAACTGGTAACGTAGACATATAGTTTTTTTCAGTAACTGTAAAATTTTTACCATGAGTGAAAAGTGTGGGCTCTGTTGTAGGTTTGTGAGTAGTGGATTATGGTGTGGGATTTGTTCAAAGTATTTTCATTGGGGGGAATACAGTGGGGAAGCCAGTGGTCATTTTAGAGAGATCCTCTCCTGGGAATGAAGAATCAGTAGTAGAAACAAGTTCATAGAGGAGCAGGAGCGTAAGATCTTTGCCCTTCAGGCGCAGTTACAATGCGCAAAGGAGGAACTAGATAGGTTGAGGAGGGTGAAGGTTGGTGGGGAATGGGAACTGGCAGTTGGCAAGAAGGTAGCTAGGAAGAGGAGGTATTCAGACAGTTTTACTTTGCATACATGCAATAGATACGACCAACTGTCAGAGTTGAGTGGGGAGGAGCCTCGTGTAGCCGTAATGTAGGTAACTTGCAGCAGTCCTCAGCAATTAGGAGGCCTAGGTTAGTTGCAAGGTCTAGCAGAAAGAAGGTTCTGCTGCCAGGTAGTTCCCACGGTAGCGGTGTGGGCCAGCAGTTGCAGGATGTATTGGGGAGTGAGTACCAGGTCACCAGCATTGTGAAGCCTAGTGCAGGATTGGCTCAGGTGACTGAAAGCATAGGAGAGTTATGTAAGAATTGTACGAAAGAGGATCAGGTTGTGATAGAGGGTGGAGCAGGGAACAGTCTCGATAGGGACGGGGAATATGTCAGTGGCGACTTGGTTAATATAGCTACTCAAACTGGTGGCACTAATGTGCATTTCGTGCATCTGTTTCAGCCTCATGATCGGCCTCACCTTAATGCGGCTGTTAGGCGCGTTAATGTGGGGCTGGCGAGGGCACTGATGGCGGAGGGCATGGATCACATCTCAGTGGTGCCAGTTGGGTCTATCAGTAGATGGTGTTTCACTAGGCATGGCCTGCACCTCAATAGGTATGGGAAGGAGAGGCTGGCTAAGCTTATAGGTGACAGTGTACTGGATGGTGGTAGTGGTGTCACTCATGGAAAAATTCCTGTAGCAGTTGGTGTTAGAGCTGCACCTTTTTTAGACTGAAGTCAGATGATAGGTATACCTGCTTAAAGGAAGTGCCTCTAACTAAGGGCTCACCTCCAGAGGATGTAATGTTTCCAAGTAGAGAAGGAATTAGCATATTTCATCAAAATATAAGAGGTATTAGAGATTAAGTGATTGAACTGCTAATAGATGTTAACTCTGAAATTATTGGTATATCAGAGCACCACTTAAATAATTTGATAATTAAGAGGCTTCCTTTACCAGGCTACAGATTATCTGGCTGTTTCTCAGGGAGTTCCTTGCGGGGTGGTGGAGTGGCTCTGTACGTAAAAAACAGTATTTCATTTGAGTACATAGACGTATCACGACACTGCACTGAAGAGATATTCGAAAGTTGTGCAGCATTAGTTGAATTTAGTGAAACTAAATTTCTAGTTGCTGTTGTTTATAGGTCCCCTAACTCCGACTTCAGAGCATTTTTGCTTAAGCTAGAGAGGGTTCTTGATTCACTTTGTAGGAAGTACCAGAAAGTAGTTATATGTGGTGACTTCAGTATTAATTTTGTACGTGATTGTGCAAGGAAAAGGATGTTGGTAGATCTCCTAAATTCATATGATCTGATGCAAACTGTGTTTTTTCCAACTAGGCTGCAGGGGAACAGTAACACAGTCATAGACAATATTTTTTATTCATTCTTCATTACTAGATGGGCATTCTGTTAGTAAAAGGGTCAATGGCCTTTCAGACCATGATGCACAAATTTTAACATTAAAAGGTTTTTGTGCTCAAACCAACATCGAAGTTAATAGAGAGTTTTTCAAAACTTGTCAAGGAACAAGAGTGGCAAGATGTTTATAGTGCCGATAATATAGATGATAAATACAATGCTCTCATGCTCTTTGAGATGTTTATAGTGCCGATAATATAGATGATAAATACAATGCTCTCATGCTCTTTAGAACATTCTAAACGGGGTACTAGCAGTAATGGACAGCCCGGTTGACTGACTAGTGGGATAAGGATATCATGTATAACAAAACGGGAATTATATCAAAATGTTAGAAGTAGTCACAATCAAGCTACGGTAGCCCATTACAGACAGTAGTGTAAGGTGCTTAAAAATGTTATTAGCAAGACAAAAAGTATGTGGTATGCAAATAGAATAGCTAATTCGCAGGATAAAATTAAAGCCATGTGGTCAGTTTGAAACGTCCCCTTTGAACAATTATACATGACTGGGCTTAAACTGACACACAATATTTTGTTAGCGCAACGCAATCTGACTTTCAAAAATCTCTACAAAAGAATGGCCCTGACTAACATTAAACTATACCTTTCACAAATCACTTACCTCACAAAAATCTTCACTGCTCAAGCTACTGCAATACAGCGAGCGCCACTACTGCCAGCTAAATAAAAGATTCAAACTACTGAAGGCACTAACTACTGATAGGGATAGTTAGCAAATGAAAGATATTAATAGAGAACGAACAATGTATTTACCTTGATATCATCATGTATAAATGTAGCAGTTCATGACAAATTACAAACCTCCGCCATCTCTCTCCCCACATCCACCGCTGCTGGCGGCTCACCTCCAACTGCGCAACGCTACGTGCTGTTCACATCCAGCTGCCGCTGCCCAACACTACAATGGCAGACAACAATGCAAACTAGCCACAGACTGCACACAGCACAGCCAGTGATTTCATTTTCATATTGAGCGCTACGTAACGTTGCCAATAAGAAAACATAAACAGCCTACTTACATAGAGAAAACATAAACAGCCTACTTACATAGAGAAAACATAAACAGTCTACTTAACGTTGCCAACAAGAAAACATAAACAGCCTACTTACATAGAGAAAACATAAACAGCCTACTTACAAGTTGTGAAGGAAGTGTCTGGTCAGCAGCACAAGTTTGATGATATAAAGTCAGTTCGCAGTAATAATATATCTGTTACTGATAAATGAGATATATGTACAGTAGTTAACAACCATTTTCTGAGCATTGCTGGTGAATTAAATAAAAATTTAGTTTCTACAGGTAATCATATAAATTTCTTAGCAAATGCCTTTCCGAGATTGATGTCTGAAATACTCCTCTATGATACAGACAAGAGGGAGATTGAGTCAATAATTAAATCACTGAAGAATAAGGACTCTCATGGTTATGATGGAGTGTCTAGTAGAATATTAAAGTACTGGGCTGCACATTTTAGCCCTGTATTTAGCAATATTTGTGATTTTTCCTTTAGGAATGGTCAGTTTCCTGAGCAAATAAAGTGCTCAGTAGTAAAGCCGCTTTATAAAAATGGATCAAGGGAGAATGTAGATAATTTTAGACCTATTTCTATGTCATCTGTGTTTGCAAAAGTTATCGAAAAGGCTGTGTATGTAAGGTTAATTGATCATTTTATATCATACGATTTGTTATCAAATGTACAGTTCAGCTTCAGAAGTCGTTTGACAACTGAAAATGCTATATTATCTTTTCTCTGTGAGGTACTGGATGGGCTAAACAAAAAGTTTCGAGCGCTTGGCGTATTTTTTGATTTAACAAAGGCTTGTCGATCTCACAATATTGCTCCAGAAGTTGGACCATTACAGAATAATGGGAGTAGCTCACAATTGGTTCACCTCTTACTTTAGCAACAGGCAGCAAAAGGTCACTATTCACATTGTTGATAACGGCGGTGATGTGGGATCTGAGTGGGGTACTGTCAAGTGGGGGGTGCCCCAGGGATCAGTGTTGGGGCTGCTCCTGTTCCTTATTTATATAAATGATATGCCCTCTAGTATTATGGGTAACTCTAAAATATTTGTTTGCTGATGACACTAGCTTGGTAGTAAAGGATGTTGTGTGCAACATTGACTCGGTTTCAAGTAGTGCAGTACATGACCTCAGTTCATGGCTTGCAGAAAATAAACTAACGTTAAATCACAGTAAGACTCAGTTTTTACAGTTTCTAATACACAATTCAACAAAATCTGACTTTTTAATCTCACAGAATGGGCATATGATTAGTGAAACTGAACAGTTCAAATTTCTAGGTATTTAGATAGATAGTAAGCTGTCATGGAAAGCCCACGTTCAGGATCTTGTTCAAAGACTTAATACTGCCATTTTCACTATTCGAACGGTATCGAAAGTGAGTGATACTTCGACACGTAAATTAGTCTACTTTGCTTATTTTCATTCACTTAGGTCGTATGGTATTATGTTTTGGGGTAACTCTACCCATTCTAGAAGGATATTTTTGGCTCAGAAACGGGCGGTTCGGGCAATAAGTGGTGTAAATTCACGAACCTCTTGTCGACCTCTGTTCACGAGTCTGGGTATTTTGACATTGGCCTCTCAATATGTATATTCCATATTGTCGTTTCTTGTTACCAGTATTAGTTTATTTCCAACAATAAGCAGCTTTCACTCGGTTAATACTCGGCAGAAATCAAACCTCCATTTGGATCGCACTTCCTTAACTCTTGTGCAAATAGGTGTGCAGTATACTGCTGCATCCATTTTCAATAAACTGCCACTCGAATTCAGAAATCTTAGCAATGATCCACGTGCTTTCAAATCGAAACTGAAGAGTTTCCTCATGAGTCACTCCTATTCTGTCGAGGAGTTCCTTGAAAAATTGAGCTGATTCTCACTGTATTGTTGACAGCGTTTGCTTAAACTTATGGACTGATTTTCTTTCAGGTTCATGAACATTTATTTTTATCTGTTATTACTTTTATGTTGTAAGTTCATGTAGTGACACGTTCCATGACCTTGGAGATTTGATCCTACGGAACTTGACATGTAAATAAATAAATAAATAAAGTGACAAAAAAGACTTTTAAGACGTATGTAGAATGTCTGTGACTCCAGACATACCAACAGACTTTCGGAAAGATATCAGCCAAACAATCCCAGAAGCAGCAAGAGCTGACAATTGCAAAAACTATCGTACAATCAGCTTAATGCATCAATGGCGTTGACAAGAATTCTTTACAAGAATAATATGCAAAAGAATTTAAAAAAAATGAGGATCTGTTGGATTAGGATCCGATTGACCTTAGAAAAGGCAAAGGCGGAAGACAGCCAGTTCTGACTTTGCAGGTGAAAATGGAAGCAAGACTAAAGGAAAACCAAGACATTTATATGGTTTGTCGACCAGGAGAAAGAGTTCGGCAAGTGAAATGGTGCAAGATCGAAATCATCTGAAAAATAAATGTTAGCTACAGGGAAAGGTGGGTAATATTACAATATACACTCTCCTGTCATATTAATAGCACCACCAGTCAAAATCCTGAAGAGCCACCTAATGCAGCGCAGACAGATGGGCAAAAGGATAGTCAATAAAGTTCTGGAAGGAGTTGCCAGGGATGTGGATCCATGCGACTCCAGTGCCGTAGCCAGCTGCGCGAGATTCCTCGGTTGAGGATCCACGGCGCGAACAGCCCAATTGAGGTACTCCCACAAATTCTCGAGTAGGCTTAAATCCGAGGAATCTGGCGACCATGGAAGTGCGGCAAAATCATTCTTGCGCTCTTCGAACCATGCACTTACTTTGCGAGCTGTGTGACACTTTGAATTGTTCTGCTGGTAGACATCGTCTTCCTGTGGAGAGACAAGGGGTGGAGATGGACCTCAAGGATGTATGCCCAATTGTGTTGTCCCATTGTGCCTTCCAGAATGCCGATATCACCCAGGCAATGAAAACAGAACGTTTCTGAGACCATAACGCTCCGTCATCTGACCTGGGACCTTGTGGCGACTGTTGTTAGGATGATATCACGCCGTACACGCTAACGCCCATCTGCCCAATGGAGCGTAAAACATGATTCACCTGGAAAAGTCACCTGTCGTTACTCACTGGACGTGCATTTGCGGTAGTAGCGTGCAAATTCCAGCCCTCCTCGCTGATAAACAGCAGTTAGCATGGTTTCATGAACTAGGTGCCTCCTTCGGTGGCCCATACGCAGCAGCTTCGCTGAATGGCCGTTGAGGAGACACTGTTGGTAGCCTCTTGGTTCATCTAAAAGGTCAGTTGCTCAACAGTTGCACGTCACTTCACCCGTTCACATCTGCGCAGTCGTCTTTCACCCTGGGTCACTTACTGCCCAAGTGCATCACGGTTGCCTCGACGGCGGTTTTGGATAGATCTGTTTGGCCATGTACGATATACTTTAAACAACAATGGCACGCGAACAATTTACAAACTTCCAACTTTGGCCCAAGGCCAATGATCATGCCCTATTGGGCATCAGATAAATCGTTCTGTTTCCGCATTATGACAACGCCAACGTTTACCGCGTCCCCCCAAACACGCTTCATTTGTCCTCACTGCTAGTAATGCCATCTGCCGTCTGTAATTACTGCAGGTTGATGTCGAACATACGCAGTGGTCACATTGATGTGACTTGAACGTGTACACAGGGTGTAAAATTTAAGTTCACAAACCAGAATAACTCGAAAAATAAGCTTCACACGAAAAAATGTGTAGAATCCAAAGTTGATTGTTTTGGAGGGGAATATCTGCTGGTGCTAAAATTAGCCCGCCACCCCAGCCCCCTGGGGGTGGGGCGGGAGGCAACTTTAAAATTTCAAATGGGAACCCTCATTTTATATTGGAGAATCAGATTCTTTATAAAAAAACTACATACATTATTTCTTAAACATTTGTTTTGATTCCTGGTAGTTGGCGCTGTAATTCAAGACAATCCATGTTCTCATTTTTGCGTGGAAAATGGTTACGGATAAACAAAAAATACTCATTTACTTCGTAAATTATGATACGCTTAAACTAAAACTCTCCCTCTCTCCCCATACGGTGAGGTTTGAGACAGAGGAATTAGACTTTTACAAATGTTGACTTGCCTTATAAATATTTTCCGCAGATTCGGGTCAACATTTGTAAAACTAATTCCTCCCTCTCAAAACCCGCCCTATGGGGATAGAGGGAGAGTTTTAATTTAGCGAATCAACATTTACGAAGTAAATAAGTATTTTTTACTTATCCGTAAGCATTTTCCACGCACAAACGAGAATATGGATTTTCTTGAATTACAGCGCCAACTACCAAGAATGAAAACAAATGTTTAAGACAAAACGTACGTAGTTTTGTATGTAGAATCTGATTCTGCGATAAGAAATGGGGGTTCCATTTGAAATTTTAAAGTTGCCCCCCGCCCAATCCCCAGGGAGCTGAGGTGGCGGGCTAATTTTATCAGCAGCAGATATCGCTCTCGAAAGTAATCAACTGTGGATTCTACACATTTTTTTCGTGTGAAGCTTATTTTTCGAGTTATTCTGGTTTGTGAGCTTTAAATTTACACCCTGTATAAGAACGCGGAGGGAAAATTAAGATTGGAAGAGCAAGATCGAGTGTTCAGATTAGAAACGGTACAAGATAGGAATGCAGTCCTCCTTCTCAGTTATTGAATTTGTGGAGTGACAGAGGAAAAAGAGGTTCAAGACTTCAGAGTATCAACGATAAGATACAGTGGTGACATCGTCGCCTTCACTGGCAGCGGAACATAGACGACATACTAAACGAAATCAACAGTATAATTAGCACATAATATGCACTGAGAGTAAACAGAAGAAAGACGAAATGGGTGAGGAGCAGCAGAAATGACTTTTAGTAGTAACATTAATACTAAATTGAAGATCATGAAGCAGACAACGTTAAGGATTTGTGCTACCTTGGAAGCAATGGGACATGAAAAACAAACTAGAACATCCAAATAAGGCATTCCTTGCCAAAAGAAGTCTGCTAGTATGAGACATAGGCTATAATTTGAGTGAGAAATTTCTGAGAAGGTACGTCCGGAGAACAGCATTGTATGATAGTGAAACATTTCGTGTGGGGAAACTGGAACAGAAGGGAATCGATGCATTTGAGATGTGGTGCTATAGAAAAAAGTTGAAAATTAGGTGGACTGGTAAGGTGAGGAATGACGTTTGCCGCAGAATTGTCGAAGAAAGTAATATATGGAAAACAATAACAAGGGACAGGTTGACAGGGCATGTTTTAGGACACCAGAGAACAGCTTCTGTCTCACTTATGGGAAACACCGAGGATGTAATGTACCCAACATACCTATAATTGGGTGTAACTGTGACTGTGAGATGAATAGTTTGACAGAAGTGAGGATGTCGTGGCATGCCGCATCAAACCGGGCGCTGATGTCCAGGTACGTGTAGATGTTCTGAAAGGCAGAATCTGGTTGTAATATAAAAGTAGTGGGCTTATTGGCTGTCGGTGTGACTGCACTTTATGAATGCCGTACGGTGCCTTCGATCTGGGAAGCACCACATAGCAAAAATAAGTTTCAGAATTGAAAAATACATGTATATTTGACCGTCCTACAAAATGTTACTGTGAAGCACAATCTGCGACAAACAAATACGCAAGATGTATACAAGTTACAGTTATTTATAATATTTATGTTGATTCAACATTGAAGTGTATTCTCAGTAAAATGCAGATTACAATGAACTGTATCCATGTACTGCACGCAAAATAAGGTTGTGTTCCCATGTGTACAAAATTTTCTCGATTTGTTAATAAAATTGGATATATTTTTAAACCTGTCTTCTGATTTCTTAACGTCAGCTAGAAAGCAGCTAACTGAAATATTATAAATTAGTTAACTGAAGGAAATTACATTAGAAAAAGCCGTTCTTATTTTAACAACAGTACGATAATAATTAAAATTATGAGAAACGTCGCTTTTATAACACAATGCTTCTTTTGAGACAGTCAGCTGTCTTGATTTAGCAAGGCTCAGAAGGATATCCTAGCGATATTGGAAATGAAGAAGTACGGTTGTGTCTCTAGGTTCATACGTTTTACATTTCGAGTAGACAGCAGACACATTCTATATACCATATTCTGCGTACCTGTGAAATGAAAATCGAGTTTATGAAAGTATTTCAGTTGCGGTTCTGACAAACATGTAAGAGTAAGTGTACAATATTAAAATAAAATGCTGGAACGCTTCAAATACTGTGTTACCGTTACATTACTACGAACAGCAGAGTCGGAAAACTGCTTACAAAAGTAAAATTATTCACGATAATCGAATTGAGAAATTTCGTGAGTTCGACTGGACACACACAAGAGAAGAAATTTCTCTTGCTGTTAAAAGACTGAGCTGGTTACATGAACGCGAATGAAACGAGATATTTTTTAGAATGAATGCGCTCTCCATGCTATGTTTCCTGTATCATCGACGAGTACGTTATACATATACTAAGATAATGTGATAAATATTATCATATGACAAGAATTACACTACTTTTTTTTAAACTAGGGATCCTGTTTATCTTGCAGTAGCCCTTAATTCCACAGACAGGTTCGTAGCAAATCCATTTGCCATTTCATCTGTCTATGTGAACTGGATCTTTCAAATCTGAGTAGCTTTTATTATAACTCGTTATAAATAATTGGATTTTATATTAAAAACTTGCTGCTTTTATTGTAGCGGTGCAATAAGACTAACGTAAGTTTTAGACTAATTATTTCGCGCGTTATGTTTCATATTTCGTAATAAACTTAGACTAACATCCTGTTTGTATCATTATGTGACTTAATTTATGTGGTGAAATTACATTTGCCTGGAAAAAAATTGAACTGGTACATGAAAGTGCCAAGCAGAGTCAGTTTACAGTTGCCTCTGACGTGTTATGAATCTTCACGTATGTATCTGTATTTATAGTGCAGATAGTGTTGTATAGCTTCGATAGAAACTTCTCCCGTGCTGTTTCGAGCATCGAGCTTGACATCTCTACCAGACGAACGGATCACAATTAGCGGTGTCTGGAAGCGACAATCCACAATGCATATTCTGGTCTACTTCCAAGGCGCTGGCGAGTTGTCTAGTGTTTGCATCGCTCTAAAGCGTGTTCACTGAGTCTTTTGGTGCAGGCAGGTAAAAGTATGCTTGGAACGTAGAAAGAGCAGACCTCAGATTGAAGTGTTACCATTTATGTAATGGAGGCGTAATAAATTTTCACTCTGAGTGTTCGAATAGGGTATACGATGTGAATAACCGCAGCGTCTGAAACCACCCGTACACAGGCAGATACGAATACGGATCTAGAGTTCACTGTATCATGCGTGTACGTATGTGTGATAGAGATACACAGAAAGGCAGAGAGAAGAAATACTGGTGTAGCAGTATTTCCATTCCATTTGTAACACACCGTGATGAGACGTAAACAGACAAAATGAACAAAAGTCATGTTTAGATTTACTAAAGATGAAATCAGCACAGATGACATTCAGATATTGCTATCCGTAGTCATAATGTCACAACGAATAGAGAAATGTAAATGATTCACAGTTATGACGATTATCGCGAAGGATGTAGTGTATAAAATGTTTCCGGTTAACCTGTCAGTTTAAATACGTATAAAATACGAAATTTTCTACAGTATTGCTTTAGTGTGCCTAACAGTTGACATTCTTGTTGGTAGGTGATCGACTGTGTGCCCTCGTTGGAGATCACGAAGAACAATAAAACTATAAAAAGAACTGATTAAAAGAAAAGGTCATTTGATTAAAAAGAGCCTGTTCTTATTACGATGTTGTTTAAGGAGCAACAAAAATTAGGAACTGCAGCACAATGAAGTAACGTAAACGTATATTTGTCCTCGTAACATCTAAAATCGCAGACAACGCTCAGTTTGAATGATATATCTTCGAAAAGTTTCTACCTCTGAGAACTGGAGTCAGGAGCCGCACGTGAACAGAATTCAGATCTGAATATTGACTGAGTTACATAAAACATAGTTGTTCCAATTAATCTACATCTATATTACACTGCGTAAACCGCATGAAGCATGGGAGAGGATTATGAAGTGCCTTAGAAATTACTTCCAACTGTACATTGTATCCTGGCTTGTTTCGAGTCCATCCCATGGATGAAGATTAAAATGTTTCTGTACATGATGTAATTAGCCTCGTCTTCGCTGTCGCAATAAGTAGGGGGTTTTAGTATACACTTAGATTTACCAGTTAGTGGTGGTTCCTGAAACTTCGTACTTAAGCTTTCGCGTTGTAGTTGACGTCTATATGCGTTTTTCAATGTACCTTCAATATTCCTTGTTACTCATATCTGATATGGGTCCATACACTTCACTAATATTCTAGCTTGGTTCGCACTAGTGTCTTGAAAGCAACCTCCTTTGTAGGCACGCTGAAGATTTCCAGTGTCCTACTACTAGAACGAAGTCAGCCCCACTGTGTTAATTCCGATTGAGCCTAAGTGGTCACACCCCTCCATACGACCAAAACCTTTATCTCGAAACCTGACAGAAAATCCAAAGAGATTCTCGTCGTATGTAGAGTATGCTAGTGGCAAATTCTTTCTCTGCGGAATAGCAATCGAAATGCTATCGGCGACAATGCTGCCACAGCAAAGTTACGAAACACAGCCTTTCTAAATTCCTTCACCAAAGAAGACTAAGTAAGTATTCCACAATTCGAATCAGGAACAGCTGCCAACATGAGCAACTTAGAAGTAGATATCCTTAGAGTAGTGAAGCAACTTAATTCACTTAATTAATAACACCCATACATTCGTCGCTCTATTCCTGTAAATGATTATATCCTAGCTGTTCAAGGATTGTATGGCCAGACTATACAATTTTATTTATTGACTGTTAATATGTTGTATAAACGTTTTCTGTGTGAGACATATCACGACGTATGAAAAGCCCTCTAGTGGTTAAGTTCTTACGAAAGCTGCGCGCCTACCTAACATCTTGGCGGCCGAGCCAACAGAGGGCGCTGATCATTGGCCTGTCTTTTCTTCAGTTATTTTGTCATATAGACATTTTAGCTTTCATAGGTAATTTATAGGTTTGCTACAGGCAATGTTTTACTTATATTTTATTTTTGATCGTAAATTCACCTTAAAAGTGTCAGACATATTATCTACATATATTTTCTTTTTAATAATGTTATATGGGTAACAGTATTCATCTTTTACTTTGTCACAACTGTTTTCTATAATAGTTATCAAAATTTAAAAGTCTGTTACATGTATTTTACCTAATGTGTTTTTATCAGATTATGGTTCTTACATAAATAACTACATCTTAGCCCACAGTAGCGACATCTATGAAGGATGCAGGAGAACAGTTTTCTGGTACCTACTGCACCTCAGTAGGTTTTGTACAATAACACCAGTAGCAAAATGACTGTGTGGACGATGTGACCTATTTTACACCGTATTTTAGATTCATGTGACGATGCTGTGCTGAGTGTGTTTATATGTTTTCACGATGCCATTACGGCCTTATCAGATTAGGACATGGTGTAGAACAGGTACACATTTTCCAGGTTTTATGATACTATATTGTGATATGAAATGCTGTATTGTGTTGAAAGAGAGACTGTTCACTAGGTGTACATAGTTTTTGTATTGTAGATCTTAAGATGGTCATTACTGACTGAAACCGGTAATGGTCAAAGGAGCTTATATCGTGATCAAATACTGAATAAACAAAAAAAAAA
Organism: Schistocerca serialis cubense; assembly: GCF_023864345.2. Taxonomy (NCBI): domain Eukaryota; kingdom Metazoa; phylum Arthropoda; class Insecta; order Orthoptera; family Acrididae; genus Schistocerca; species Schistocerca serialis. The sequence goes on along the minus strand of NC_064638.1, from coordinate 1,161,612,969 downwards.
AATTGGACAAGTCTTCTGACCCAGACTGTGAACCAGTTACGTTCCTTTCAAAGTATGCTGATACAATAGCTCCAAACATAACAATCATATACAACCGTTCGTTCAACGAAGATTTGTACTCAAAGACTGGAAAGTTGCACAGGTCAAACAAATACTCAGGAAAGGTAGTAGGAGTAATCCACTAAATTGCAGAACGATATCATTAACATCAATATGCAGCAGGATTTTGGGACATATATTGTTTTCGAACATTATTAATTACCTCGAAGAGAACAGTCTATTGAGACACAGTCAACATGGATCTAGAAAACATTGTTCTTGTTAAACACAATTACCTCTTCACTCACACAGTGTTGAGTGCTATTGACAAGGGATTAGAAATTGATTCCGTATTTCTAGACTTCCAGAAGGCTTTTTACACTGTACCACACAAGCGAATTGTAGTGAAATTGCGTGCTTATGGAATATCATTTCAGTTATGTGACTGGATTCGTGATTTCCTGTCAGGGAGTTCACAGTTCGTAGCAAGTCATCGAGTAAAACAGAAGTGATTTCTGGCGTTCCCCACGGTAATGTTATAGGCCCTTTGCTGTTCCTCATCTATATAAACGATTTAGTAGACAATCTGAGCAGTCGTCTGAAGTTGTTTGCAGATTATGCGGTCGTTTATCGTACAGTAAACTCATAAGGTCAAAAGAAACCGAAAAATGACTTAGATAAGACAACTGCAAAAACTGACAGTTGACCCTAAATAATGGAAAGTGTGATGACATCCACCTGAGTGCTAAACGAAATCCGATGAACTTCTGTTATACGATAAATCACTCATGTAAATGCCGTAAATTCAACTAAATGCCTAGGAATTACAATTACGAACATTTTAAATTCGAAGTAACACATAGAAAATATTGCGGGGAAAGCAAACCAAAGACTGCCTTTTATTGGCAGAACACTTAGAAAGTGTAACAGACCTGCCTACACTACGGTTGTCTCTCCTCTTTCAGAATACCGCTGCGAGGTGTGGGATCCTTAACAGATAGGATTAACGGAGTAGATCGAGAAAGTTCAACAAAGAGCGGCAATCTTTTACTATAGCGAAATAGGCGGGTGAGTGTTACGGATATGGCAGAGGATTTAGGATGGACACCATAAAAGCAAAGGCGTTTTTCGTAGCTGCTGAATCTTCTTAGGAAATTTCATTCACCAACTTCCTGCTCAGAACGCGAAAACATTTTGTTGACGCCGACATACATAGAGAGAAACGTTCACCATAATAAAATAAGGGAAATCAGAGCTCTCATGGAAAGATACAGGTGTTCGTTTTCTACGTGCTCTGTTCGAAATTGGAATAATAGAGCTATTGTCAAGGTGGTTCGATGAACGATCTGCCAGGCACTTAAGTGTGAGTTGCGGTGTACCCATGCAAATGTAGATGTAGATTTAGATTGTAACAAACCGTGGTGAGAGAAACACCTAAAATGGACAAAAGTAATGTTTAGATATACTACAGATTGGACGTTTTCTGATAAAATCAGCAAGGGCGACATTAAAGTACTGCTATCCGCAGTCACATCGAATACGAAAACGTAAATAATTCACGGTTATGACGATTATCGATTCGATTTAATGTATAAAATGTTCACGGTGAAAACGCCATCTTAAATATGTATAAAATTCGAAATTTTCTACAATTTTCAACATTCTTTTACATCCACATGCATACTCCGTAAATCACCATGAAGCATGGGAGAGGATTACGAATTGCTTGAGAGATTACTTCCAATGTTCAATTTATTGTGGCTTGTTCCGAGAGAGCCGCAGGGATGAAGATTAAAATGGCTCTGTACATGATGTAACTAGTCTGATCTTGTCTTCGGTGTCGGATAAGTAGAGAGGCCTGTCGTGTACTCCTAGATTTATCAGTTGGTGGGGGTTCTTGAAACTCAATACACAAGCTTTCCCATGATAGTTCAAATGGCTCTGAGCACTATGGGACTTAACATCTGAGGTCATCAGTCCCCTAGAACTTAGAACTACTTAAACCTAACTAACCTAAAGACATCACACACATCCATGCCCGAGGCAGGATTCGAACCTGCGTGCGTAGCAGTCCCGCGGTTCCGGACTGAGCGCCTAGAACCGCTAGACCACCGCGGCCGGCTCCCATGATTTGTTGACGTGTATCTGTGTTCTTGTGCCAGGTCAAGTTTTTCAGCGTATCTTCGCTATTCCTTGTTATATGAATGCGTGGTGTCTGTTCTTTCAGACATTCATGTAACTGATTCGCCTGGATGGGCGATGGATCCACCTTCTTCAGTGCAGATTCGAAAGTACATAAGACCTCCTGTGGAAATCTCAGAGTAGCGAACATGAAGGTAATGGACAGGGACAGCGTATAGATGGCGATCGGCCTTGAGGCGTGCCGATTCCGTGCAGTTGCGATAACACTGTGTCCTGGGTGGCGCAGTGGTTACTGCACGTGCCTAGTAAGGAAGAGATCCCCGGTTCGAATCCTGGTCCGGTACACATTTGCATTCGTCGCCGCTTATTCCACGTAATGTCCTCCTGCAGGTGCCCTTCATATTACGTTCTTTGTTACTCATATCTGGTATGGGCCCACACACATCAATGTTCTAGCATGGCTCGCACGACCGTTTCGTAAGCAACCTCCTTTGTAGACTTGGTGAATGTTGCCAGTGTCCTACCACTAAAACAAAGTCAGCCTCAATGCGTTAATTATGATTGAACATAAGTGGCCACACCACTCCGTAAGTCTAAACAGTGTTACGTCCAGGACACTGTACGGGTTGGAGGACTAACTGTGACTCAGCGGTAGAGTAGACATAAAATACTATATTCTTGTGTTTTGTACAGCGCACATTTTACATTTCTGAACATTTAAAGCATGCTGTCAGTATTTAGAAACTTTTTGAAGTCCTATCAAGATGTGAATGGATATTTCGAAACATGGTGAAACTGGTGATTTCGTCGACTTCCACATTATCTACATCTGACGTGAAAATTATATATAGTGATATGTACATCTAATTAATTAGCGTACTCCATTACTTTTATTAAGATTATCCGCTAGTTATTGGCAATACACGAATTGTTTGTCGGCGATTTATTTCTTGAGAATTACGTTAAGCTGGGCTGTCAATTTCACATGCAGACAGCGGATCAAAGCGCCCAATTGGCACCATTAATTCAGGTGGCGCCGAGGCCAGGTAGGACAGCATCCGGAGAAGGCTGTTGTGTGCACTGGACAGGACGGGGGAGCGGACGACCATCGCGAGCCGACACAGTGCCGACGTCTCGGAATACTGCACGAGATGGCCGCCGCTCCCACGTTCCTAAAGCGTTTATCTGCGGCGAGGCCGTTGTAAAGTACAGTAAAGGTCCCTGACGGCAACAACTAGCCCTAGGCACAGAATGCAGAAAAGACGGCTCGAGTCTGCCGATAGGAGAGCAATATACACTACTGGCCATTAAAATTGCTACACCAAGAACAATTGCAGATAATAAACGGGTATTCATTGGACAAATGTATTATACTACAACTGACGTGTGATTATATTTTCATTCAGTTGGGGTGCATAGATCCTTAGAAAGCAGTACCTACAACAACCACCTCTGGCTGTAATAACGGTCTTGATACACCTGGGCATTGAGTCAAACAGAGCTTGGATGGCATGTAAGGATGCAGCTGCCAATGCAGCTTCAACACGATACCACAGTTCATCAAGAGTAGTGACTGGCATATTGTGACGAGACAGTTGCTCGCGCACCATTGACCAGGCGTTTTTAATTGGTGAGAGATCTGGAGAATGTGCTGGCCAGGGCAGCAGTCTAACATTTTCTGTATCCAGAAAGGCCCGTACAGCACCTGCAACATGCGGTCGTGCATTATCCTCCTGAAATGTAGGGTTTCGCAGGAATCGGATGAAGGGTAAAGCCACAGGTTGTAACCCATCTGAAATGAAAAGTTCACTGTTCAAAGTGCCGCCAATGCGAACAAGAGGTGACCGAGACGTGTAACCAATGGCACCCCATACCATCACACTGGGTGATACGCGAGTATGGCGAACGAATACACACTTCCAATGTGCGTTCACCGCGATGTCGCCAAACCCGGTGGCGACCATCATGATGCTGTAAACAGAACCTGGATTCATCCGAAAAAATGACGTTTTGCCATTCGTGTACCCAGGTTCGTCGTTGAGTACACCATCGCAGGCGCTCCTGGCTGTGACGCAGCGTCAAGGGTAACTGCAGCCATGGTCTCCGAGCTGATAGTCCATGCTGCTGAAAACGTCGTCGAACTGTTTGTGCTGATGGTTGTTGTCTTCCAAACGTCCCCATCTGTTGACTCATGGATCGAGACGTGGCTGCACGATCCGTTACAGCCATGCGGTTAAGACACCTGCCATCTCGACTGCTAGTGATACGAGCCCGTTGGGATCGAGCACGGCGTTCCATATCACCCACCTGAACCCACCGATTCCAAATTCTGCTAACAATCATTGGATATTGACCAACGCGAGCAGCAATGTCGCGATATGATAAATCGCCATAGCGACAGGCTATAATCCGACCTTTATCAAAGTCGGAGATGTGATGGTACGCATTTCTCCTCCTTACACGAGGCATCACAACAACGTTTCATCAGGTAGCGCCGGTCAACTGCTGTTTGTGTATGAGAAATCGGTTGGAAACTTTCCTCATGCCAGCACGTTGTAGGCGTCGCCACCGGCGCCAACCTTGTGTAAATGCTCTGAAAAGCTAATCATTTGCATATCACAGCATCTTCTTTCTGTAGGTTAAATTTCGCGTCTGTAGAACGTCATCTTTGTGGTGTAGCAATTTTAGTGTAATATTTTTTTTGTGTAATTTTAGTGTAATATGAAAGCTCTATCAAAGCTACATGTATAAATGGCTCTATGCCCACGGCAGAACACGGCAGGCAAGGTGTGGGGATTCTGTAAGTGTGAGACTGCCACTTTCTCTTCCGAAAAATACCCTCAGTTGGGACCTCATGTATATGAACCAGGTAGGAATCTTTGGACGGTCCTAGGAAACAGCATGTTAATGCATTTCTTTGAGGCACTGACAGTACAGAGCTGTAGGCCTCTGGGAACGAAAATGTGGGAATTTCGTCAGTCAGCCTGGTCTGAGGTAGTAGTTTTGGAAAGTTATTGATATGTGGGAGGACACTCCACGAAAACTGAGTCTTCTGATTGATTGACTGCCCCCGAAGGGGCGAATGTTACGAGGGAAGTCAGGAGGGACTAAGTTGACTTCGTCCGCTACTAGAGAGACAATAACTTCGAATTCTTTTGGGGATTTACAACCATGGTCTGATACAGTGACCACAACAGCAGCACTAGCGGACAACACAAGGACGCTGTTAAAAATTAGTAAGATCTGCTCTCAGATTCGCCGTGTGTAAGTCGCAATGCACTCACTAAACGTTAGAGTGTTAATGAGTGGGAGGAAGACACCTTTCTGGCATGGAAAATTTTACGAAGTCAAATTTTAACAATTGCTGTCGTCCTATCGCGGAAACGGATCAGTGTGCTAATAATGCAGTAACCTACTTAGCGGTTCCTTGTATTGAATCTCCGCCAACCTTCGTTACGCGTAGCTATTTAATGTTCTTTTGATAATTTACCGGTGAATGCTATGTTATTAAACTTGTTCGTTTCATACATCAGTGCAACTACTCCAATCTTTTTGTGTGAGGACTTAACAAATAAACAACAGAACTTATGAAACTTCCTGGCAGATTAAAACTGTGTGCCCGACCGAGACTCGAACTCGGGACCTTTGCCTTTCGCGGGCAAGTGACCTAACATCTGAGCTACCGAAGCACGACTCACGCCCGGTCCTCACAGCTTTACTTCTGCCAGTATCTCGTCTCCTACCTTCCAAACTTTACAGAAGCTCTCCTGCGAACCTTGCAGAACTAGCACTCCTGAAAGAAAGGATACTGCGGAGACATGGCTTAGCCACAGCCTGGGGGATGTTCCAGAATGAGATTTTCACTCTGCAGTGGAGTTTTCGCTGATATGAAACTTCCTGGCAGATTAAAACTGTGTGCCCGACCGAGACTCAAACTCCCGAGTTCGAGGCTCGGTCGGGCACACAGTTTTAATCTGCCAGGAAGTTTCATATCAGCGCGCACTCCTCTGCAGAGGGAAAATCTCATTCTGGAAACAGAACTTATGGTAACTTTGATTTTCATTACATATGTATCTCACCCCGTCACGAATTTAACCTTTAGTGTCACTATTCCACCATCCTTTCGAAGTCTGTAGGGCCACAATTTAACGTTAATAAAGAGAAACCTTGAGTAACAAATGACAGTTTCATGCCTTCAATGGGCATTTACTTGCTGGTAAAGCTTAATTGCCGAAGGCGTAGGTGGTGGGATAATACAATTTTTGTAACATTTTTCAGACATTAGTTCATTATTGAAAACTACATTATCAGTGGAAAACCTACGACTACGATTTAAGTACGTTTGCCAGGTCGTTAATAAGGAACACCAATGACAAGCATCCCAGCATGCTTTCCTGGGCTGCGTGTCGGCTTTCTTCTAAACGTGTCGGTGGCTCTCCACTCAAGGTAACGTTCTGCGTCCTTCCTACCAAGAAACCCATATTTCAGTTCCAAATTTCTCTTACCACCCCATACTTGCGATAAAACGCTTAGACATGGTATTAAATCAAATGGCGATCGAAAGTCAATAAACACTGTATCCGTTGGCCGTCCCAAACCATAGCTCTTGAAGATATAATGTTAGAACAATGTACTTTGAATTCCGACGAATGCAGCCATGGATACTTCCGAAAGTTTGGAATTATTCCTTATAGAGATTTTACGCAAAAGTCACTGACAGCATACGTCCTAATACGTTTTCTACCAGATGGGTACCATATGATTTACTTTGAAAGGCTCACCACAGTGATTTTAATTTGAGGAGCTTCAGACTCGAAGGGAACACAGACATACGAGCATCAGTTGAAAATAAATCGGCGCCTTCATTAGTCTGCACAACAAACGACATTTCATATTGGTAGCTGGTCGACTGCCTGACGTTGTTGGGAAACATAAAAATCAATAACAGCACAAAAAAAGAAAAGGATAACTTTAACAGGAAAGGCCATTGATTGAAAACAGCACATGCTTTTTACGTTGTGGTTCGAGGAGCAACAAAAAATACGAATTACGATTCAGAGAAGTGTCATAAACATATGTTTGTCCTGGTAATACCGAAAATCACAGACAAGAGGCAGTTGTATTGCTGTATCTTCGAAACGTTTCGACCTCTGAGATCTCACAGTCAGCAGCAGCACACATACAGCATTCAAATCTCAGTATTGACTGACTTACATAATACATAAACGTACTAATTAATTGACGGTGATTAACAGGTCCTTGTGCAACTAACATACATTGACCAATTATCTGGTGTATTTCAACTCTAACGCCTATGTACGTTTATAATTACGTTTGTGTGACAACAGTTGCCGTAATTCCCCAATTTATTGCTATGACAGACGGTTTACTGCAATGTTATTCTTATTCATACTAAATCTACGAACCAAGAAGGAATAATTAGTCACCGATCTGTATTTCGTTGATGTCACTTTTAGCACTGTCACGAGACCAAAGAATAGTCATATAAACAACAGAATTAATTCTTGATTAATACAGTTCTATCAAAAGCCTACTTCTCAGTTTAAATTACCAGAGATGTCGCTTGTACGTAGAGGAAAGTTTTGTGCGATGTTAAATTTACATTTTCTTAATGAATAGTAACCACTTATGACTAATGTGTTGTTACTTAAAACACAAGCCATACACTGATCACTTTTTTCTTGTGTGTACTGAACCCATATCCGTACTCATGATTCGCTTTCCGTATCACACACATAATTCATACAATGCGCTCTCGTTGTCAGCTAGAAAATTGCAAAACATTTTTGCTTGGAGCTGAAAGTAATTTCTTTTTTAAATAAACTAGCCAACAGAACTCTCCGGTTGATGAGAAGGCACATTCCGCCCGTAACTGATATCGCTCTAACTTTCAAAGAAGAACTGAAGTTGTTTCTAATATTCAGGGATCTCAAAGGCAGGGGAGAAAGTAATTCACAATGGCGGAGAGAAGAGCTTAGTGGATTGAACGATGAACAAAAAAGCATACTTCAACTAATAATCGCATTTTATGTTCGATTTTAATTCCGAGCTTTTTCTTTGATGTAATTCCAATTGCAGTATGGAAAGTCCATTAAACGAAAGCACTACCGTATCTCTGGCGGTAATTCGAAGTTTCTGTTTCATAAATAAAAGTAGCACATCAGTCCCAACTTACACTGAAGAATTCAAAATACTTGCAAAATCCTTTAATCAGCTTCTTAACTATCCAGAACCAATCAACAGACTGGATTCCTCGAATAGTCAAGCAAATTTAGAAGATTTACCCAAGACTGTCAAAGAAATTGAAAAAGTAATTAAAACCACGGAAAACAATAAAACTGGTGCTTCTGAAATGGACTCCACCAAAAGATAAAAAAAATGTGTACAAGAGGGGCCTCTGAAATGGTCACTGACAAAAATAAGAAAATGAATAATATTTGAGGAAATCAGAGACACAGGAACGATACCTGGAGAGTGGAAGGCAGCCCTGATACATCCACCACATACAAACGTAATAATCAAAACTTTAACAACAATACAGGAATTTTTTTCTACCCAGTGCATATAAAATATTTACCACGATTCTAAGAAACACCGTAGAGCCAACACTGGACAGTCGCTTAGTTGAAAATCAAGGTGGTTTTAGGAAAGGCAATTCATATTCTGAATAAAAATTCATACTGAAGTCGATCATTCGCAACAATTATTTAATTCAAAAGATGTTGTAGTAATGTTTTCTTATACAAGAAGGTCTTTGGTTCTGTTGATAGAGAAATTAGTGTATAATCCTAGAGGTTGGTGTGAAGTCTAAATTAGAAAATATAATTCGTGAAACACAGACACAGAATCTAAAGCGAAGTTTATGGGACACATGTCTCAGATCTTCGAAATAAATAGAGTTAACACGAAGATGTTAGCCTGTCCCCAGTTCTAGAGAAAACGCTGAGAAGTTGGAGCACAACGCTGAATGAATATGAGAGTTCACCGATGCGATCAGGGACAGGAAACAAAAATACTGCAATAAACTGTCTCGCATTTGAAGATCACTTTGCTATATTGTCTGAAAATGTGGCACCCGATGTAGTAAAAATTGGTCTTTTAGAATACATAGCCTGTTGTATCTTTTTAAAAATTTCTGCAGAAAACAATTTAACCACCATTCAATGTTCAGCAGTACTTCTGAAAACAGTTCTGACGAAGTTGAAAACGCTAAAAAATGTAAATGTCTTGTGGAGATAATCCAACAGAATGGTTTGTAAAAAGCTGCTGTAGAAAAAGGAATACATAAAATGGGAAGGACATACGCTATAGCTAAAGACCTTTGCAGTACATTACACCAACCGAAAATGGAAATAAAAAAGAAAACGAGAACATTATAGTACAGTAGCGAAGCCAGAATGTCTACATCGAAGCGAACGTGTAGAATTGAACTGTAGTTTAGACATATCAGAGACACTAGAAATGCTAGACACTAGGAAAGTAATAGGTCCACAGAGAACTGAGGGAATTAAGAACTAATGCTGAAATTAATCGAAACGCGGAAAACATGTCAGATGTCACCAGAAAACGTAGAATCATCAAAATGATTTTCGGCCATTTGTGGGATAAAAAGTAAGCAACAGGATGGATCCCCTAAGTAAACAGGGACTTATAAAATAATAATATAGAAGCGCAAGGTACAACAGACTGCGACGTGTTTAGGAAAAGGTAATAAACGTAGAAGTTTTCCTAAGTAGAAGAGTAAAAAAGACTGATAAGAAATGTCCAGAAGACAGGAAAAAATATTTAACAGACGAAAGAGTATTAAAAGGCAAGGGAATAACAACGAAAGAGGAATTCAAATTGGCGCTTAATACTTAGTTGGTCCATCCGAGAAGAAAAAAATGGTTGTTCAAATTGTGAATGATGAGATTCTTTCAGCAGCCTACCTTCTTGTACTCGTCCATCTTGTCTGCCAGAACAGGGATACACTGAAGAGCCAAAGAAACTTGTACACACGCCTAATATCGTTTAGGGCCCCCACGATCACGCGGAAGTGCCGCAACACGACGTGCCATGGACTCGACTAATGTCTGAAGTAGTCCTGGAGGGAACTGACACCAAGAAACTTACAGGGCGTCCGTAAGCCCGTAAGAGTACGAGAGTGTGGAGATCTCTTTTGAACAGCACCTTGCTAGGTATCTCAGATATGCTCAATAATGTTCATGTCTGGAGAGCATGCTGGCAGCGGAAGAGTTTATACTCATAAGAGTGTCCCTGGAGCAGCTCTGTCGCAATTCTGGACGTGTGGGGTAACGCATTGTTCTGCTGGAATTGCCAATGCCCGTCGCAATGCACAGTGGATATCAGTGGATGCAGGTGATCACTCAGGATTCTTACGTATGTGTCACCTGTCAGAGTCGTATCTAGACGTATCAGGGGTCCCATATCACTCTAACTGCTCGCGCCCCACACCATTACAGAGCCTCCACCAGCTTGAACAGTCTCCTGCTGACATGCAGGGTTCATGGATTCATGAAGTTGTCTCCATGCCCGTACACATCCATCCGCTCCATAAAATTTGAAATGAGACTCGTCCGACCTGGCAATATGTTTCCAGTTATCAACAGTGCAATGTCGATGTTGATGGGCCCAGACGAGGCGTAAAGCTTTGTGTCGTGTCGACTTCAGAAAGCTCATACTGGTGATGTTTCCGTGAATGGTTCGCACAATGACACTTGTTGATGGTCCAGCATTGAAGTGCACAGCAATTTGTGGAAGGGTTGCACTTGTCACGTTGAACGATTCTCTTCAATCGTCGTTGGTCCCGTTCTTTCAGGGTCTTTTTCCGGCACACAGTCATGTCGGAGATACGATGTTTTACCGGATTCCGGTACACTCGTAAAATGGTCGGACGGGAAAATCCTCACTTCGTCGACACCTTCGCGATGCTGTGTGCTGACTATAACACCACGTTCAAACTCAAATCTTGATAACCTACCGTTGTAGCAGCAGCAGCAGCTAACAACTGCGACACACTTGTTGTCTCGTACAGGCATTGCCGACCGCAGCGCCATATTCTGCCTGTTTACGTATCTCTGTATTTGAATACGCATGCCTGTACTAATTTCTTTGGCACTTCAGGTTATAACGTGTCTCCTTTTTTTCCGTTAGAACTTATCACCAGCCACCCTAAATCATACACCCACTCCTTGGTCTCACTCAGGAATTTCTATTTTCTTCCCATCATTTCGTAAGCTGAGCTTGTGACCCGTCTCTAATGGCCACCCTGCCGTCGGAGATTAAACTTCAACCTTCATTCCGCTTGGTCTCACACGCAGTCAGTTTTGATTAGAAATAGGAACATATCATTTTCAGTTTTTCGAATATCAAGGTCAACAAAAAGGCATTCTTTTAATATCGCTTCTGAATAACTAGGAAACTTCTTGCAGAAATATCCCAAACATTGTCCATCTGTGGGTACGACTTTTGCAGACCGCTTCATTTGTCTAAACTTCATCTATAAACATTGGATAGTTGCGCAAAACACCACTTCACAAAGCGCTACCGTAGGTATTACCCTCATCCACACACACTATCCTCTATACGACAATGCTTCAGTCATCAGATAACTAGCCCGCTACCGTCTCAACAAGAGATCTACGAGGGACGTTCAATAAATAATGCAAGACATTTCCTTTGACGGCCAATTACGATTGGAAAAATTTGTTGTGGGTCATCATGGAATATTCCCGCTTCAGCCCCTGCGGTTTCATGAAGTTCCGATTGGGAAGTGCGTTCCAAGCGGACAGCTGTCATTGAGTTTCTTTTGGTTGAAAATCAGAGCATCGCAGATATCCGTAAGCACCTAGGGAGTGTCTGCGGAGACGTGGCAGTGAACCAAAGCACGGTGAATTGTAAGGCGAGACGTCCGTCGTCACCGCAACAAAGCTGCACAAAGCTGTCCGATCCCACACATATGGCTGGCAGCACACAGCTGTGACTTCTGCATCGTTGGAACGTGCGGACACTCTCATTGGAGGTGACGATCACAATCAAACATCTGGCTGACTAACTGGAGGATTCTGTCGGTAGTGCTGGCAGTAATACACCGTTCCATGGAGTGGCGCTACATCATCTCTCCTTTGAAGAAAAGGTTCAATCCCGCAATTGGTAAAGTCATGGCGACGGTCATCCGGGACTCTTCCTCGTGTTACAGCGATCAGCTCTGAAAGGTATTGCGCTATCACCAGGATACTGAAGAAAAGATTTCAGTGTGTTCGTCACTACAAAAAAATCCAAACGATCTTCTCCTTTCCATGATAACTTAAGGCTTCACACAAATCTGCACATCTGAAAGAAGGCCACAAAACTTCATTGGGCTGTTCTTCTTGAAGCACCGTACAGCTCGAGCCTCTCATCTTCTGCCTTCATCTCTTTGGCCCAATGAAGGGATGCACTCTGTGAGAAGCAGTACGTGGATGGTGGGGAGGTTGTCGATGAAGCAGGACGCTGGCGCTGACTTCAACCAGTGGTGCGGACGTACAGGCCCTGCCAGTAAGATTGAGTAAGGTCACTGCATGGCTGGCCGGTTAGCCATGCAGTCTAAAACACCGCTTTCTGGGAGAGAAAGTGTGCTGGTCCCCGGCACGAATCCGCCCGGCAGATTAGTGTCGAGGTCCGGTGTGATGGCCAGTCTGTGGATGGTTTTTAGGTGGTTTTCCATCTGCCTCAGCGACAGCGGGCTGGTTCTCTTTATTCCGCCTCAGTTATACTGTGTCAGCCACTGCTGTGGAAACACTTTCTCCACGTATGCTACACCATAATTACTCTACCACGCAAACATTGTGGTTACACTCGTCTGGTGTGAGACATTCACAAGGGGGAGGAGGTCCACTAGGGGCCGAACCGCAGAATAAGCCTGGGTTCGGTGTGGGGCAGCGGTGGGGTGAGTGGACTGCTGTGGCCTGTTGTGAGGTTGTGAACCACTGAGGGCTACGACGGCGGCGAAGCCTATGCATCGTATGTAGGTCCCCAGTTCCAAACAATACAATACAAGGTTATTGCATTGAAGAGAGATAGAAATGTGAATTTTTTAGCCAAAGGAGTAGAGAATAATATGGTGAAGCGAAACCCTGGATGAAACCAACTTGCTTTAAGGAAGATGTGTTGAACGCCCCTTTCAGTGCTTTGATTGAATTTCTCAAATGTATCTTGCTGGCCAACAGCAGTAATGAGGCATTGGATTTGCATAAATTTACGAAATTATGTGACACTGATGGTCAGGAGACTGGATCTGCGGGAAGCTCAGCTGCCGTGTTGCAAGCCTTATTTGAGGTGATGCCACTTTGGGCGACTTGGGCGTCGGTGATGGTGATGTGAAAGCAAAACAACATCCAGTCCACTGGCATACGTTTATAACTAGTGTGTAACAACATCCGTCAAGGAAATGTATTCGTTGTTTAGTGTGCATGCATCGACTTGTGAGTGGTTTGCGCCATGACTATTGATCCTGCTGCTATAGCTACCCCCGTCTAAAGAGGAAAGAACTATAGCTGTTTACACGCAGCTTCCAAATCCACCAAGGAAGTATTATTATTTTATTGTTATTGTATGGAGGACAAGAACACACACAAGAATGCATTTACAGGTAATTGGCAGGCCTAGGTGGACGAGAGGTTCTAGACGCTACTGTCTGGAACCGCGCGACCGCTATGGTCGCAGGTTCGAATCCTGCCTCGGGAAGAAGTTAAGTCTCATAGTGCTCAGAGCCATTTGAACCATTTGAACAGGTAATTGTTATAATTTTTACGACCAGATGTCACTTGGTGCAAGTCTCTCAGACCATCTTTAAAACATATGAGTGGGTAGTTTTCCACAATATGCCATACACCTTGTTCCTCCGCACCACAGTAACATGTAACACTTTCACTATAACTCTTCTTCAAGATGTGCATACTTCTCCCTTGTGGTTGAGAACATTCGGGATGGGGAACATCAGACCCTACAACAATCGTCCTTGCGTTTAATTTGGGAGGTTGGCCTGCGTGGACATTCATAGCAGCATTCTTTCCTTTTCTCCGTGACATCGAAAACTTCTGTGACCTGAAGAACGGCCCAAGGTTGGCTGCGTGAATTCACTCGTATAGCTGGTGGATTATGAAATGGGCTACTTAGAAATGAACTCTTATGCGACTGTCTTCTTCAGAGTTTGCACCTCACCAGCTCTTCTTCTGAGGTCCGCAGGGGAAATATTCGCAGAGGTGGAGCGTATTATATCGTGGAACACTTTTCAATTAGTCGCATCTATCCAATCCTATAACAGAGGTTTAATATAATTTATTATTCCAATTTAGAGTGATATGAATTACCTTTTGTACGCTGTAGTCTTTTTCTGAGATTTTTTCCGGGAAAACATGATTTATTCGAATGTAATAAACTGTTCCCAAGTACAACATTAGCATGCGCTTAGGAATATTCTGTCCAAATTGAGCATTGTTGCTTCTCGACGATATCTGCTCAATACTTTGTTTAATAGACTAAATTATTACTGTACCACATACCAATCTCATCATCATCATCATCATTTAAGACTGATTATGCCTTTCAGCGTTCAGTCTGGAGCATAGCCCCCTTATAAAATTCCTCCATGATCCCCTATTCAGTGCTAACATTGGTGCATCTTCTGATGTTAAACCTATTACTTCAAAATCATTCTTAACCGAACCCAGGTACCTTCTCCTTGGTCTGCCCCGACTCCTCCTACCCTCTACTGCTGAACCCATGAGTCTCTTGGGTAACCTTGCTTCTCCCATGCGTGTAACATGACCCCACCATCTAAGCCTCTTCGCCCTGACTCCTACATCTATAGAGTTCATTCCCAGTTTTTCTTTGATTTCCTCATTGTGGACCCCCTCCTGCCATTGTTCCCATCTACTAGTACCTGTAATCATCCTAGCTACTTTCTTATCCGTAACCTCAACCTTGTTGATAAGGTAACCTGAATCCACCCAGCATTCGCTCCCATACAACAAAGTTGGTCGAAAGATTGAACGGTGCACAGATAACTTGATCTTGGTACTGACTTCCTTCTTGCAGAAGAGAGTAGATCGTAGCTGAGCGCTCACTGCATTAGCTTTGAGACACCTCGCTTCCAGTTCTTTCACTATGTTGCCATCCAGTGAGAATATGCATCCCAAGTACTTGAAACCGTCCACCTGTTCTAACTTTGTTCCTCCAATTTGGCACTCAATCCGTTTATATTTCTTTCCCACTGGCATTACTTTCGTTTTGGAGATGCTAATCTTCATACCATACTCCTTACATTTCTGATCTAGCTCTGAAATATTAATATGCAAACTTTCAATCGAATCTGCCATCACAACTAAGTCATCCGCATATGCAAGACTGCTTATTTTGTGTTCACGTATCTTAATATCACCCAGCCAGTCAATTGTTTTCAACATATGATCCATAAATAATATGAACAACAGTGGAGACAGGTTGCAGCCTTGTCTTACCCCTGAAACTACTCTGAACCATGAACTCAGTTTACCATCAACTCTAACTGCTGCCTGACTATCCATGTAAAGACCTTTAATTGCTTGCAAAAGATTACCTCCTATTCCATAATCTCGTAGAACAGATAATAACTTCCTCCTAGGAAGTCGGCCATATGCCTTTTCGAGATCTATAAAGCATAGATACAATTCCCTGTTCCACTCATAACACTTCTCCAATATTTGCCGTAAGCTAAAGATCTGGTCTTGACAACCTCTAAGAGACCTAAACCCACACTGACTTTCATCCAATTGGTCCTCAACTAATACTCGCACATGCATTTCAACAATACCTGAGAAGATTTTACCCACAACGCTGATTAAAGAGATACCTCTGTAGTTGTTACAATCTTTTCTGTTTCCATGTTTAAAGATTGGTGTGATTACTGCTTTTGTCCAGTCTGATGGAACCTGTCCCGACTCCCAGGCCATTTCAATTATCCTGTGTAGCCATTTAAGACCTGACATTCCACTGTATTTCATGAGTTCCGATTTAATTTCATCCACCCCAGCTGCTTTATTGCACTGCAATCTATTGACCATTTTCTCCACTTCCTCAAATGTGATCCTATTTTCATCATCATTCCTATCCCATTCTACCTCGAAATCTGAAACATTACTGATCGTATTTTCACCTACATTGAGCAACTCTTCAAAATATTCCCTCCATCTGCCCAAGGAATCCACAGGATTCACCAGCACTTTTCCTGACCTGTCCAAAATACTTGTCATATCCTTCTTACCTCCCTTTCGAAGACTGCTAATTACACTCCAGAATGGTTTTCCAGCAGCTTGACCCATAGCCTCCAACCTGTTTCCAAAGTCTTCCCATGATTTCTTCTTGGATGCTGCAATTATTTGTTTGGCTTTGTTTCTTTCTTCAACATAACTTTCTCTGTCTACCTGAGTTCTAGTATGTAGCCATTTTTGATACGCCTTCTTTTTCCTTTTACAGGCCGCCTTGACTGTGTCATTCCACCAAGCTGTTTGCTTCATCCTACTTTTACACACTACTGTTCCAAGACATTCTTTAGCCACTTCTAGTACTGTGTCCCTGTACGTTGTCCATTCCTTTTCCAATGACTGTAATTGACTACATTCAAGTAACTGGTACCTTTCTGAGATCGCTGTTATGTACTTGTGCCTGATTTCCTTATCCTGAAGTTTCTCCACTCTTATCCTCCTACATGTGGACCTGACCACCTGCACTTTCGGCCTCACAATCCCAATTTCACTGCAGATTAAATAATGATCAGTGTCATCAAAGAATCCCCTGAATACACGTGTGTCCCTCACAGCCTTCCTGAATTCCTGATCTGTTATTATATAGTCAATGACAGATCTGGTTCTCCTGCCTTCCCAAGTATACCGGTGAATGTTCTTATGTTTAAAAAAGGAGTTTGTGATTACTAAGCTCATACTGGCACAGAAATCCAAGAGTTGTTTCCCGTTCCTGTTGGCCTCCATATCCTCTCCAAATTTACCCATAACCTTTTCATACCCTTCTGTTCGATTTCCAATCCTGGCATTAGTCACCCATGAGCAGAACACTGTCCTTGTCCTTTAACAACTACATCACTGAGTGCCTCATAAAAACTATCCATCTTATCTTGATCTGTCCCTTCACAATGCGAATATACTGACACAATCCGAATTTTCTTGCTAGACACTGTCAAAGTCGTTCGTTTACATACCTTATTGCAACTACGGTGGGTTCCATTTCTTTCCTGATGTAAAGCCCTACACCCCATTCTGCTACTCCTGCATTGACTCCTGATAGGTAGACCTTGTATTCTCCCACTTCCACTTCTTTCTCACCCCTTACCCGAATGTCACTAACAGCTAAAACGTCCAGCCCCATCTTACTTGCAGCCGCTGCCAGCTCTACCTTCTTCCCAGAGTAGCCCCCATTGATATTAATAGCTCCCCATCTCATTACCATTTGTTTGCCAAGTCGTATCTTAGGAGTCCCTGGTTTGTCAGTTAGAGGTGGGACTCCGTCACCTCCAAAGGTCCGAGGCATTTTGCTCTGATTGTTGCCAGCATCATATTTAAAGTACCAGGGAAGCAGGTTGCTAGCCTTACTTGCCCCGGGTCCCATTGGGTATTACCCCTAACGGTTGAGGGACTAACCGGTGGGTTTGGTAGTCTTTGCCGTATGAGCACAAAGGTGACCATGACTCAGAATATGTCCGAGATGCCCTGCCTTATTCCAAAGTAACTGGTATCCCGACTGTCGGGACCACTTACTTGGCCACTCACGCGTTGCCCGTGGTTCATAAACTAGGACATGACTACAGGAACCCACACCATGAACCACATACCAATCTCAGTAAGTGAAAATTCATCAAATTATTAAAACATTATGAAAGATTCTATTGGCAACTCACAGATTTTCGTTTTAGAGACAAGGACACTATTGTAAAGACATTAAAGGAACTCAGTTCGTTTGCAAATGTCACGTGTTCGACGTTAAAAAGACTTTCCATTTCAATGTTTAATTGTCCACATGTTCCGTAACTAATTTTAAAGTATACAGACTTTTGCTCTCATAAAACTCTGTAGCTGAAGAATCAACAATAACTTAAAAACAGCTCTATAGAGTGCCATTTACATGTTCACTCATCAGATTTTACAAACATTGTATAATAAGATAGCGCCGTATGTTATTTTCTGCGGCTTACGTAAGGCATTTGACTGTGAGCATCACAGCATTCTCCTAGAGAAATTGAAGGTTTATGAGGTCAGTGGTATAGCCAACCGGTGGATAATGTCATATGGAAACCAAAAAAAATGCAGGAAGTTGTGCTTAGCAATTCTATCAATATAGTCTGGAGAGTTGATTGTGATTGGCAAGAAACCACATATAGGGCACCCCTAGACTCAACGTCCACTATTATCCCTCGCGTATGTAAACGGTCTTCCGTCTAATATAAGACAAGCAAAATTAATTCTTATTGCTGATGATACTTAAAGGTTTTAAATGAACACCCCGCTATTTGACTGCATTGTTGTTCGTTTAATTACGCCCCCAGTTTCCGTATATATATATATATATATATATATATATATATATATATATATATATATATATATACGACATAAACTCAATTATTTGAAAACGGCATTAAAGGCCTAAACCTGGGTTGTAATTATATAAAAAAACAGCACAGTCATATGACATGGTGTTCATTTAAAACTCACTGTATGGCTGTTGCTCAGCAACACCTAAAATTGTGTGCTTGAAACTGTCCTTCATTGGCCTTCTGCGAATGGTCTCACGATCAATTTTAAAAGACACAACATATTCAGTCCTGCACATCTATACATACTCCAATGATATCTGTAATACATGGTGACGAAACAATAAATAGGGTGGAAACTTCAAAATTATTAAGTTTCTATACTCATGAGAATTTAAACAGGAAAAAGTGCGTTTTGGAATTGCTTGAACAATCTGGTTCAGCCACTTTTGCACTTAGACTCACTGCAAACCTTGGGGAGAGACAAATCTGTAAGCCGACATATTTTGCACACTTTCGTTCGATAATGTCATATGGGCTATCGTTCTAGGGTAGCTCATTTTTGATAAAGAATGTCTTCGTTGCTCGAAAACTTACTGTAGAAGTAATATGTGGTGCTCACCCACGGTCAACTGGTAGAGATCTGTTTAAGGAGTTGGGCATTCTCTATACTGCTTTACAGTATATTTACTCCTTGATGAAGTTTGTTGCAAATAATTCGCGTCAGGTCAGTAGGTACAATAATGTACATAATTACATTATCAGAATGGAAATCGTCATCCATTACTCAATATTAAGGTTGTCTTTAGCACAAAAGGGGGGGGGGTGCATAATGGGCAGAAAAAGAATTTTTATCACATACCCAGGAATGTAAAATATCTGACACACAGCAGAGTAACATCTGAAAACAAGCAGAAAAAGTTTCTCCTTGACAACTCCTTCTATTCTGCATGAGAATTTCTATTCTTGTAATGTGTTAAAGGTGATGCGTAAGAATTAGATACTCAGACCTGTATACTAAAGAAATTAAGGAAAAATTAATGAAATTATCATTTTCAACACGCAACCGTATTCACAAATTATTATACGACGGAATGTAAAGTGACTTGTTCTATATCATTACGATTTACGGTGAAAAATGATGCATAGAACATTAAACTAACAAAGTAAGTGCATTACACCGCGCTTAATGATGTAGAACTCGTAATGTTCACAAACGCTGCATAAAACACAACCTCCTGTCTCACAAAAACAGACAAGCAGTGAAAAATGGCGGAAACTCTTCATGGTCGTTTCTGGTACACATTATTTCATGCAATTCTAAAATAGGTCGCTGGCTTGATTCACCGGCCAGGAAAAATCACGTGGTCCTTGGTACATTGACCTCCACGTACAACAGCCTTCCCTACACGTCACTTACCGTTATTAATTTCTGAAGTCATAATTGGAACATGACGTAAGTGCTAAAATGTACCTGTTGTCAAGTGGAACCAGTTACTAGACTAAAAACGTAGCCTTTTGCGATCTATACTAATTGGATTTCGTTTCACTTATCCTTACTCTCCATAAACCGTTTGCTACAAATACCTTGCTATTATTTTGTACTTCGCACCGTATCTGTTTGTTGTCGCTAGCTCGCGATGACTTTCGATTAGCTCACAAATAATTGAAATACAATATTCTGACTTTAATGTTTCTTCCATTTTCTTCGGAAGTACGAGAGTGAAGACTGCACCACAGGTCAGATGATCTGCACATTTGCAGAGACATAAAAAAATATCGACACTGTTTCAAGTAAAGTACGTAGTTGCACAAGCTGTAATACGGATACAGAAGTCTCTATGGACGCTTAATTTAAACTAAAGTAATGCCCACGATGAATTGAAATTATACTGCTCTCAGAGAAAAAATCCCACGACTCGGTGGGATATGACAGCCACTCAACTACGCAGTCTCGGTCGTGGCGAGTGTTTACCAGAGCTAATTCATAACTCAGCCCTTCATTTTTGCAGAGAGAAGGAGCTAATGTCGTTATCCTGAAAGGACCCCACAGCAGATTTTTTCCCCGTTATTCCAGCGGGCAGAACGCGGCCGCAGACGATGGCGTGCGATGGCAAATTCAATCTAATTAAAAGTTGTTTCTCTGAAATAATTAAGCCGTAAATGGATGTTTAATTAGTTTGAGAGGCGAGGCAGAGACAGCTACGGGGAAGTGGACCCGTGACGGACCCCTGGGATAAGGCTGATGTGGTAAAGTGTCACGTCCCCTGGCTAATACCTCTGCCTGCTGTCGACGTCTGCTGAAAGAGGCAAGTAAACAAACACACGCTTATTATTCGGGGAAGCGAACTGAAGACCAGACCGTAGTGCCAGCGCCGTTGCAGTTAAGTCCTAGGAGCACCGAGGGCTGGGAGTAATAGTGGACACAGTGCTACTCTTACAGCTGCAGCGCTGCTACACGATACGCACGTATATGCCAATAGCCCAGGGGTAACAAAAGTTTGTTTATCAATATTTCACGTAATAATCAACCAAATTGTTTTTCAGCATTTCATGTAATTATTAACCAAATTTTAAAAAATTAAAATGCCGTCATGAGCGACTCATTAAGAGATATAACCTTAGGTTAAAGTTTTAAGACAATTACTACAATTACAAACTGTGTGATAAGCTGATGCAGTGCAACTGACGGCGCAGCAAATACCACGACTCCATTCATATATTATCTGAGAGCACTTGGCCGTTTCCAACAAAGTTTACACACGGTTTCAAATCTTTTTCTTGTTGACACCGCCCCCCCGACCCCCCATACACACCCACATAGAATAATAAGATGGTTCAAATGGCTCTGAGCACTATGGGACTTAACGTCTGAGGTCATCAGTGCCCTAGAACTTAGGACTACTTAAACCTAACTAACCTAAGGGCATCACACACATCCATGCCCGAGGCAGGATTCTAACCTGCGACGGTAGCAGTCACACCGTTCCGGACTGAAGCGCCATGAACCGCTCGGCCACCGCGGGCGGCGAATAATATGAGGAAAAATGTGTATCGCTTACTATATTTTGGCTCTTCATGCAGTCAAACTTCACCATCAGCCATGGCGTTTTAATTTCATCTTAACTATCGACTTTATTTGCACCACTGTTTGTAGACTGCGTCCACATACATCACTGAATGTACCTGCAAAATGGTGTCGATGTACGGCACAGTTGTTCAGAAGGTATGGCGAAATAAACAGTGACCTGCGCCAAAACGAAAGTGCATGGTGACATTCACTAGAGACACAGGTGAAATACACTCCTGGAAATTGAAATAAGAACACCGTGAATTCATTGTCCCAGGAAGGGGAAACTTTATTGACACATTCCTGGGGTCAGATACATCACATGATCACACTGATAGAACCACAGGCACATAGACACAGGCAACAGAACATGCACAATGTCGGCACTAGTACAGTGTATATCCACCTTTCGCAGCAATGCAGGCTGCTATTCTCCCATGGAGACGATCGTAGAGATGCTGGATGTAGTCCTGTGGAACGGCTTGCCATGCCATTTCCACCTGGCGCCTCAGTTGGACCAGCGTTCGTGCTGGACGTGCAGACCGCGTGAGACGACGCTTCATCCAGTCCCAAACATGCTCAATGGGGGACAGATCCGGAGATCTTGCTGGCCAGGGTAGTTGACTTACACCTTCTAGAGCACGTTGGGTGGCACGGGATACATGCGGACGTGCATCGTCCTGTTGGAACAGCAAGTTCCCTTGCCGGTCTAGGAATGGTAGAACGATGGGTTCGATGACGGTTTGGATGTACCGTGCACTATTCAGTGTCCCCTCGACGATCACCAGTGGTGTACGGCCAATGTAGGAGATCGTTCTCCACACCATGATGCCGGATGTTGGCCCTGTGTGCCTCGGTCGTATGCAGTCCTGATTGTGGCCCTCACCTGCACGGCGCCAAACACGCATACGACCATCATTGGCACCAAGGCAGAAGCGACTCTCATCGCTGAAGACGACACGTCTCCATTCGTCCCTCCATTCACGCCTGCCGCGACACCACTGGAGGCGGGCTGCACGATGTTGGGGCATGAGCGGAAGACGGCCTAACGGTGTGCGGGACCGTAGCCCAGCTTCATGGAGACGGTTGCGAATGGTCCTCGCCGATACCCCAGGAGCAACAGTGTCCCTAATTTGCTGGGAAGTGGCGGTGCGGTCCCCTACGGCACTGCGTAGGATCCTATGGTCTTGGCGTGCATCCGTGCGTCGCTGCGGTCCGGTCCCAGGTCGACGGGCACGTGCACCTTCCGCCGACCACTGGCGACAACATCGATGTACTGTGGAGACCTCACGCCCCACGTGTTGAGCAATTCGGCGGTACGTCCACCCGGCCTCCCGCATGCCCACTATACGCCCTCGCTCAAAGTCCGTCAACTGCACATACGGTTCACGTCCACGCTGTCGCGGCATGCTACCAGTGTTAAAGACTGCGATGGAGCTCCGTATGCCACGGCAAACTGGCTGACACTGACGGCGGCGGTGCACAAATGCTGCGCAGCTAGCGCCATTCGACGGCCAACACCGCGGTTCCTGGTGTGTCCGCTGTGCCGTGCGTGTGATCATTGCTTGTACAGCCCTCTCGCAGTGTCCGGAGCAAGTATGGTGGGTCTGACACACCGGTGTCAACGTGTTCTTTTTTGCATTTTCAGGAGTGTATGTGTAGAAACCTGTGTGAAATATGTTAAACATTGGTGAAATAGGCGGCTGAGAGAAAATTATTACTTCATTTGGAGGTTTCCAGTTCACACAAGATTTATTGTTGCAGCAATGCTTGCGGAGTACATGAAATTATAATATTTACAGGTCCTTAGCACAAGCTGTTCTGAGGTACCAGCTATCTACACATGCTTATGCACCGACATTAGCATGTGGTGTAGCCTCCACGGGCGGCAGTGAGGGAACTGACTCTGGCATCCAATTAATCGTTCCGACGGCGAATACTGTCCTTAGCTAGGTTACGCCACGACTATTCGACCTTTCCACGTAGGTAGAGTTGATGACTGATGAGTCACACGAGCCACTTCCATCCCATCGTATCCAATACGTGCCAGATAGGGGACAAGTCCGGAGACTTCCCTAGCCAGGGAAGTTGCTGCACGTCCTGCAAGGCACGTAGAGTTTCGTGGGCAGCGTGCGGGCGAGTGTTATCCTGTTGCAACAACACATCACGTTGGTGTTGCAAGAAAGGCAAGAGAACGGATCTAACAACATTCTGCACGTACCGAGCTCTGCATTGCTTCCCCTCCAGAATACCAAAAGCGAACGAGAGCTGTAGTTTAAGGCATGGGGTGGCACCAATGTGTCTCGAACGAGTGCTCTGTACGAAACAGCACTCACCAGGTATACGTCGTATGGATAAACGACTGTCATTTGGAAGCAGGCAGAATCAATTTTAATCGCTGAAGACCACGGTGAGCCATTCCGTTTCCCAAGTGTCACTCTGATGCCGCCAGTCTAGCCTTGCACGTCGATGCTGTTCTGTGAGTAGGAAACGGGCTAGAGGTGTGCGTGCCCATAGTCGCACTGCTAATAAAACAGGTTCGAAACAGTTCGTGTTGACACATCTTGGCTCAGAAGCCCTATTATTAGTGCTGTGGTAGCTGTACCAACTGCCACTGCTCCCCTTACAATACGAGGATCCGGGCAGCCGTTTGTGTTGCGTGGACGTCCAGAACCTCGCCTACGGATGTAAGAATGTTCATGTGACCACTCATACCTGCATCGGTCCACGACTGACGCAGCACATCCAACTTCTGTGACAACTTGTAACACCACAGCTCTTATGCTGTATGGATTCATTTTGCTTTATTTAATGTTACATTGTTGATCGCCTGTGAATGTGTTCAAATCAATAGCATAAAATTGTGTATTCTTTTCTTTGTCAAACCTTTGATGTCGTGATTTGATTCTATGCAAAGTAGTGTATCTGCAATTTGTATTCTTTGTCCCATTTGGAGGGAACAGAACTTATTGTATGTAATTGTAATTTTGTGTGAATAATTTTTTGTAGAAGTGTCAATATGTGAAAATGTTCTGTTTTATTTAATGTATTTGTTTGCTGTTATGTAAATTGCTGATCCTCACTTAGGGTTCTTAGTTATTCTGTATGCAAGAGGTAGTGTGGTTCCCCTCGGGAACGGAACTGTGTAGCGCGCGCAAATTGTGGTTGGCCTAGGTGGAAAAGGTGGAACTGATAGTCAGTCGGAGACGAGCAGTAGTCGGAGACGAGCCACCAGTCGGAAAGGAGCTACCAGTCTGTGCACTGTCAATGTAAAGGTGCATATCATGCTGATTCAGAGAGAGGCTTTTACTGCTTCTTTCCAATGCCTCGGATGGGTGGATAAATAGCTGGATCTATTCTGGAATTTGTATGAATCGTCGCCATGAAGATACGATAAAGTCCGGCAATTCTACCTGTAATTCCACCTACCAACATGCAGTTGCCACCACATTGCGCAATCACTGTAACGTAATACTATATTGATGTACAGTGAAGGATCAGCCTAATGGATGTGTTAGTGTGCTGAAATATAAGGTAATTCATATCGGAATATATTTACCTACCTTGATTTTACTCCTCATCATAACACCTCTCAGGGTCCTCTCCGTTTGAAGTAAAGTGATTACCGAGTGTCCTTACTGAAAGTACGTTGAAGCCTAGAGCTTTGTTAAATAATGCCTCTTGAACTTATTAGAAAGATAGTTAAAGCTAATGTGGTAACAGAGTGAGTTAAAGCAAATGTTATTTGTCCAATAATAATTTTCCTATTGAAACTGTTATTTAAAGTGCTGTTACCAACTTCAAACTTTAGGCTGAGTCTTATAAAGTAAATGATCACGTTGTTGTCTGTAGTAAATTCTAAAAAGGAGAGTCAGTTCCTTGCAATTTTGTCAACATTGTGTTTCGTTGTAGTAAAATTGAGAAAGCTGCAGTTGTGAAACGTTACATTCTCATGTATGCCAAGTGTTTGTCTCTCTTGTGTGCATATTAACAGTATAAAGACCTCTCAGTTTGTGTAAACCCTGAAAGTGATAGTGTTTTTCTGTACCTGTTATAATTTTGAAAATAGTTCCTGCTGCTCTAACTGTTAGCTTCAATCTAAAACATATGTGTGTTAGAGTTCATTGCACTCGCGTGTTGCTAAGTCTAGGTTGTGTCTGTTGTGTTGTCCATTATAGTTACTTATACCTACTTTCATAAACGAGAATGTTAATCTTTCTCTTGCCTAATTAGGCTGGCGACCGTTTCCCTTATTCTATAAACAGTATAGCTAGGCAAGATTTTGTTTGTCACTATTCCAATATTAACGTAATTCTGACTTTCATTTCCGATAAGCCACTTCCATTAGGAACAATACGGTCAACTTAACAAAATTCCTCTCAGACGGTAACACTGCTCTGTTGCTTTGTGCCATAGTTACTTTTACAAAATTGTTTTATGTTACAACCTGCTTCTGGCATTGAGGTTATGGTACAGTAGATAGCAGACGGGGAGTGTTATACGTGGCGCCGCGTGACAGGACGTTGTTCAGTTTGCACCTACAGATGGAAAAAATTATAAGTAGTTAGCATTTTACAAACATGGAGTGAACATAAAACGTCCAGCGGCACGAACCTGTACATTACCTGACAGAACTGGTAGTGAAAGTTCAGTGTAAATTAAAAATAAAAGGTGTCAGTACTTAATAATAGCTAAAATGGACAGGAAATTAGAAATAAATTTAGACGCGCGAGAGCAGAATGCAACCGAGAGCAGTTCAGGCAGCACATCAACAGATGGCATCACGCGCGAGTTAAATTACGTACGTTATCACGCAGACGTTAATAAACAGATCGAAGCTATGTGTGTAGCGCGTACTAAGCAAGACAATGTAGGCGATGTTGTCGAAGACAGTGGCTATGCTGATGAATCGAGGGATATGTTTGAATCACCAAAACCAGAAAGGGGTGTAGGATCTGAACACGAAAAGGCAGTAGAATCTAAAAGTGAAAAGACATTAAATCTGACTGACTTGCTTAAAATACTGTCTGCACAAAATGACAATATTAAGGCACAAATTGCAGCGCAAAATGACAATATTAATGCACAAATTGCAGCACAGGGGCAGTTAATTACCACACAGGGTAGCGATATTAGTAAACAGATTGAGAAAGTTGATGTAAAAGTAGACATTGTGAGTAATGAAATTAAAAACCTTAAAAGCGAAATTACTGTCATCAATGGCAATATTGACAACATACAGGGACAAGTTGATGACATTACCGAAAGATTTGACTCTGAAATAATTAAAATTCAAGATCAGATAGAACCCTTAGTCTGTACTAAAGTGGATGAAAAGGTATTCGGTATTAAATCCGAAATACAAACCGAATGTAACGCAGAATTTGCCCAGATTAAACAATCTGTAACAGAAACAAGCAGAGCTCTAACCAAACAGATTCTTATTTGCGAAAAGAAGTGTGAACATAACACTTCACAAATCCATGGCAAAATGTATGACTTGGAAAGAAAAATACAAACCGGACCTACACATTTTACTGAAAAAATGCCTTTCAGTAAAATATTAGAGGGCGAGGAAAAATTCGACCCAGCAAAGAGACATAACGGATGGCACCCCTTAGACTTTGTAAAGAATTGCGAAAGAAATTTTCCTGAATATTTGACTGACCAGGAAAAAATTAATGTTGTAATCAGTGCATTAACGGGAGACGCAAAAAGGTGGGGGTTAAATCTTGATACTAACCAGATGTCTTTTGAAACCTTCAAACAAAAATTTATTGACGAATACTGGTCAGAACAAAAACAAGACCAGTTGTGGCGTGAATTTCTAATGGCCAGACTGTATGATGTCAGAGGTAGGCAAACCATGAAAGAATTTTGCGAATCATGGCACAGAAAACTGATACATTTGAAGGCTAGAAGAACTGAAGCTGAGATCGTTTGGGTTCTTTGGCAGAAACTGCCTGAGGATTCGAAACGATATGTTGGGAGTACACACAGTAGTTTTTCTGCGTTCTTGGAAAGGGTAGAAGATGAAGATCATTGGCGAAGAAATCGCGAGTACCGTCCCCATAATAGCAATAATTATTCGCGAGAAAGTAATGACCAAAATGAACAACCTGAAAACGAAAGATATCGTGTAAACACGATTCAAAGAGGTCGGGCGAGAGGCAGGGGAAATTACACTACGCGCGGTAGAGGATACATGACGCGGAATTTCCAAAATAGAGAAGAAATGGAAAACTGAAAACCGCGTGTGTTACGGGCCGGATTCACGCGGAAACCGGTTTTGGGCCCAAAGAAAAGATGCCAAATATTAGATTCGAGAAGGAAAGACGTGAACTACGGGGCAGGAAGGTTAAGGGCGCGCCTATAGCAGACGGGCGCGGAATGATACATAGTGGCGTTCCCAGTGCGAAGTCACGTGACCGTTCGTGCTCGGGCCAGCCGTTGCCGAAGCAGCGTACATTGCACTTGGCAGCAGACACAAATGGCAGACGTAAGAACAAGATGGCTGCCATAGAGAGAAACAGAAGAGGCGGGATCGGACACTTCCGATGGCCGGTTTCAGTAGTAGATGCATGTAGAAATGAAAATAAAGTTAATATGTCATGTGATAAAGATAACTCAGTTTCGGAATCGTGCGAAAAGACTTTATTAAAGAATGAAAGGGAGACAAAAAAGGCGAGTGGAAAGGAGAACATTTGTACTGTTAATGATGTGTATGAAGTAAAAGACGTAAATGTGGGGAAGGTTGTGATGAATAAAGAGGAAAGGGAGGTAGAATATGCCACGCAAAAGACGTGTGCACAATTAATAATAGGCAAAAATGAGGTAGAGGAGGACGTTAGTAATCATGACATTATAAGCAGTGCAGACGAAATTGTTGTTAAAGGAAAGGTGTTCTGTGATTATAATGCAGAAGAGTCTAGTAGGAATTTCGCACGATTACCTGAGAATGACAACAAAGGGGAAAATGAAATGAAAGTTATCGAAGTATGTGACGATTATACTAAGTATGAAGTTAAGGCTGAAATCGTTCAAAGTGATATAACAGAAGTGCCTGACTGTCCAAACGATGTGCATTGTGTAGAAAATGAGTCGGAAAACGAAGTGACTGAAACATCTAGTGATAATCTGCCTCACTGTCTAAAAGTTGCTTTCCTCCTGGAATCTGATGACGAAAATGAAATCAGTGATAGTTCAGATAATGAAGGGTATATGAATACAGATAAGAATGAATATACCAACTTTCCCTATTGTTCAAAAGTCGAGTACTTAAGTAATTCTGATGGTGAGGAAAAGAGTAGTGATGACTCCAGTGAAGATGAATTCTCAGGTGTAAATGAAAGTGAATATACTTTTACTGAAAGAGGGTGTGAGAAAATTAGTAACATTTTTCCAAAGCAAGATACAGGAAGTAGAACTGGGCCAAAACCGAATGAATTATTTAGTAATGTAACACAGGGGCATAATTTGCAGGAACCTCCAGATGGTACTATACTGGGGCAAGCCTTAACAAATGTTTTGAAAGAGTGTGAATCACAGGAACAAAAAGAACCTCATGATAACACTATATTGGGGCAAGCTTTAACTAATGTTTTGAGTAAGTGTGAGGCACAGGAACAAAAAGAACCACCTGATAAAATAATAGCAGAGCAGGAGATGTTGTACCTTGCTAAAGACTTTGAAATTCCTAAACCTAAAAAGCCACCTGATGAAACAAAACGTTGGCAAGATCTGAATAGGTTAGTGAAAGATGTAGAAAGTAGGAGGCCTAAAAAGCCACCAGACTTAGTAACTGTTTTATGAACCATAAAAGACTGCCTTGTTAATAAAGAGACTGGAGGCAGGGTGCTGTATTTGTATATATGTTGTTAATATAATGCATGACTTTATTATTATTATTATTATATCTGAGTGTTACCTGGAAGTGAATTATTGTTTTGTTGACCTTGAGGCCTGTGGCAGTTTGTTGCTTATTTACAGTAGTGTACTGTTTGACTTTGCTTAAGAACTGTTTATTTTCAATTGCACACTTATTGTTGCCAGTCTAATTATGAAGAGAGGGCCATATAGTGTGAGAAACGTGAAAATTTTATGAATAATGATGCCTATGGTAGCTTAATGAAAGTGCAAAGAACTCCATAAGATAATAATTAATTTCTAAAATACTTAAAGATCAGAAAGGGCTTATGGTTGCATAATGTTGTTTATTTAAAAGCACATGTCCTCAGATGAGGGTTATTTAACCCTCAGGGGGCAATGCACTCTTTGCATTGTCAGGTGCCTGACGAGCACCAGGGACCCGAGTCGTTGCTAGCACTACTTCCATTTCTTTTCGTGCTGCCAACCTTCCTCTTCATCATTCAGAACTTTTACTATCTTCTTTCCTTCTTCTCTATCAGAGTGTATTGAATAGTGTTGCAATGATGTAAGATATTGTGTATTGTTTGTGGACAAGTAAATGGAAAAATAATATGGGTACACTAGAAAATGGCAAAGAATAATGAAAATATAGTGGGTACTGTAAAGGAAAAATGAAATTAAAAAGTAATTGGAAAGAGAAATATGGATGAGAAAAGGTAAGAATATTGAAAAGAAAAGGTAAATGAATGCCATAATATAATTAAATGTAAATGTTTTTGAAAAAGAAAGGGACAAATATGGTGTTGAAAAACTGTATATGTGTTTAAAACTGAGGAGATGAACCTGGCTAAGGTATGTGTAAAG
Organism: Schistocerca serialis cubense; assembly: GCF_023864345.2. Taxonomy (NCBI): domain Eukaryota; kingdom Metazoa; phylum Arthropoda; class Insecta; order Orthoptera; family Acrididae; genus Schistocerca; species Schistocerca serialis. Next base: position 1,161,582,403 of record NC_064638.1, on the reverse strand, counting down.
TGGATGTGAGGTATGTGTCTAGTGCCAGCAAAAGAGTTGGCAGAAATCACTTGCAATAGGATATCAAATTATTGTCCTGATCTTGATGTATGTAATGACCTAACTGTGTGTGGAAAAGCAATGATAAAGGAGTAGTAAGAAATACTTTATCCTAACTTGATCCTGAATATGACATTTAATTCTTTCTCGATTAATGTATATGTTACCTGATTGTGTCATTTGAAAAGAAATGGTTTTGTTACCAGTGTCTAATTGCTGTTTCAAAGTTACAGGTTTCATGTTTTATACCACTAATGCAAATTTTACCAAAAGTGTGTCAGAATGATAAAAAAAACCTGGAAATGATGACAATAAACTGCTCAAAAATATGTTGATGGGCAGTAAAACAAGACAAAAGAATAAAAATGCTGTGGTCCTGATGCTAAGGACTACAAAATATACGATGTGAGCAGTAACCAAAGGACTTGCCATTGTGGGGCAAGGAGCTGATAAGTGGTCATGAACTGCCAAACCTAGAGGATGGGGCAGTGTGTCAATTTAAAAATGTGTTTTTTGTGTATTCTTTATCTAAATTGTGTTTTTGTGTCTAAATGTGTATGTAAAAAGACTGCTAAACCAATAATGGGTAGAATGTGTAACATGGACTGCTAGTGCTGAGGCAAGCAGTGAATTAAGTTAGGTTTTTTTGAGCAATATGTCATAAACTGACTATTCTTATTGAAGTCAGTGAAAAGTTGTAAAATGTATAAGGAATCTTATTTAAATGGGTGTAGATGTTTTTGATACTAGGTTTTTTGAAATAATGTAAAGTTTTGGACTGCCTTGTTTTGAAACACAGCAGTGATGATTAAAGATAGGCTCTGAATATGTTAGTGTGTTTATGTGTAACAAATATTTTGGACTGCTATTAATGAAGAGCAGCTTTAAAGTTAATTATTTTGAAACAACCTTGCAAAGTTACTTTGGTATTTAAGGAGTCAGTTGGAAAAGGTTTCTCATAGTTGTTTGTATAAATAATTGTGCATATCCGGATGCAAACTGAAATTTTCAATATTTCATTAATTGCTGAACCTTGTAAAATATACTGTGATCATTAATATGCTTGTGTGTCTGTGAAATTTTACATTCCTCTATAATTATTGAGAGACAAAATTCTGTTTTGCTAACTTAGAAGGTCCTGTGGTATTGTATATGTGTTTGAATTTTTTTTTCATATTATTTAAAGGCTTTTCCTATTCTACTTATATGTAGATGAGTTTGTGTACTGATTGCCTCTTAATTGAACTGTGTGTGTATGAAAAGAACATGCTTAAAGATATCTTGTGTAATGGTGCAAAATTAGTTTCCTTAAACCAGTGTGAAATTGAAAATTGCTGTAGATATTTTACTTTGAAAATATTTTGGAAAAAATACATGCAATTTCTTAGTGTATATACTGTATATTTGTAATGTGTGTGTGTGTTTTTTTTTCTCCCAACTGAAGTTGGATGGAATAAATTTTTTTTTTTGCAGCCAGCACCACTTAGGTGTTATGGATGTTTCCTTGAAGTATCCCTGATGGGAAACTTCAACGAAACATGGGGCATGTGTAACACCACAGCTCTTATGCTGTATGGATTCATTTTGCTTTATTTAATGTTACATTGTTGATCGCCTGTGAATGTGTTCAAATCAATAGCATAAAATTGTGTATTCTTTTCTTTGTCAAACCTTTGATGTCGTGATTTGATTCTATGCAAAGTAGTGTATCTGCAATTTGTATTCTTTGTCCCATTTGGAGGGAACAGAACTTATTGTATGTAATTGTAATTTTGTGTGAATAATTTTTTGTAGAAGTGTCAATATGTGAAAATGTTCTGTTTTATTTAATGTATTTGTTTGCTGTTATGTAAATTGCTGATCCTCACTTAGGGTTCTTAGTTATTCTGTATGTAAGAGGTAGTGTGGTTCCCCTCGGGAACGGAACTGTGTAGCGCGCGCAAATTGTGGTTGGCCTAGGTGGAAAAGGTGGAACTGATAGTCAGTCGGAGACGAGCAGTAGTCGGAGACGAGCCACCAGTCGGAAAGGAGCTACCAGTCTGTGCACTGTCAATGTAAAGGTGCATATCATGCTGATTCAGAGAGAGGCTTTTACTGCTTCTTTCCAATGCCTCGGATGGGTGGATAAATAGCTGGATCTATTCTGGAATTTGTATGAATCGTCGCCATGAAGATACGATAAAGTCCGGCAATTCTACCTGTAATTCCACCTACCAACATGCAGTTGCCACCACATTGCGCAATCACTGTAACGTAATACTATATTGATGTACAGTGAAGGATCAGCCTAATGGATGTGTTAGTGTGCTGAAATATAAGGTAATTCATATCGGAATATATTTACCTACCTTGATTTTACTCCTCATCATAACACCTCTCAGGGTCCTCTCCGTTTGAAGTAAAGTGATTACCGAGTGTCCTTACTGAAAGTACGTTGAAGCCTAGAGCTTTGTTAAATAATGCCTCTTGAACTTATTAGAAAGATAGTTAAAGCTAATGTGGTAACAGAGTGAGTTAAAGCAAATGTTATTTGTCCAATAATAATTTTCCTATTGAAACTGTTATTTAAAGTGCTGTTACCAACTTCAAACTTTAGGCTGAGTCTTATAAAGTAAATGATCACGTTGTTGTCTGTAGTAAATTCTAAAAAGGAGAGTCAGTTCCTTGCAATTTTGTCAACATTGTGTTTCGTTGTAGTAAAATTGAGAAAGCTGCAGTTGTGAAACGTTACATTCTCATGTATGCCAAGTGTTTGTCTCTCTTGTGTGCATATTAACAGTATAAAGACCTCTCAGTTTGTGTAAACCCTGAAAGTGATAGTGTTTTTCTGTACCTGTTATAATTTTGAAAATAGTTCCTGCTGCTCTAACTGTTAGCTTCAATCTAAAACATATGTGTGTTAGAGTTCATTGCACTCGCGTGTTGCTAAGTCTAGGTTGTGTCTGTTGTGTTGTCCATTATAGTTACTTATACCTACTTTCATAAACGAGAATGTTAATCTTTCTCTTGCCTAATTAGGCTGGCGACCGTTTCCCTTATTCTATAAACAGTATAGCTAGGCAAGATTTTGTTTGTCACTATTCCAATATTAACGTAATTCTGACTTTCATTTCCGATAAGCCACTTCCATTAGGAACAATACGGTCAACTTAACAAAATTCCTCTCAGAGGGTAACACTGCTCTGTTGCTTTGTGCCATAGTTACTTTTACAAAATTGTTTTATGTTACAACCTGCTTCTGGCATTGAGGTTATGGTACAGTAGTTAGCAGACGGGGAGTGTTATAAACTCTCCTTAAGGATGATCCCGCCACTCAGAAGACCACAGTTGGACCTCTTTCTAATTCTCTAACTTGGCTGTAGGAAGCTCCATTGCATCTCCGTGGCATGACCACTGCCTTCATGTTTCACCCGTCTGCACCACACTAAGTCTTCTGGCTGTGAGCATTTCCTATTAAAGGGTAAACACAGCTGGCTCGCTGGAAACATTGCCGCTATGCTGTGTGTTTGCTGACGACGTTGAAACCATTCCCAGTATTTCTACACTACTGGCCATTAAAATTGCTACACCAAGAAGAAATGCAGATGATAAACGGGTATTCACTGGACAAGTATATTTTACTAGTACTGACATGTGATTACATTTTCACGGAATTTGGGTGCATAGATCCTGAGAAATTAGTACCCACAACAACCACCTCTGGCCGTAATAACGGCATTGATACGCCCGGGCATTCAGTCAAACAGAGCTTGGATGGCATGTACAGGTACAGCTGCCCATGCAGCTTCAACACGATACCACAGTTCATAAAGAGTAGTGACTTGCGTATTGTGACGAGCCAGTTGCTCGGCCACCATTGACCAGACGTTTTGAATTGGTGAGAGATCTGGGGAATGTGCTGGCTAGGGCAGCAGTCGAACATTTTCTGTATCCAGAAAGGCCCGTACAGGACCTGCAAGATGCGGTCGTGCATTATTTTACTGAAATGTAGGGTTTCGCTGGGATTCTGTTCAAAGTGTCGTCAATGCGAACAAGAGGTGACCGAGACGTGCAACCAGTGGCACTGCATACCATCACGCCGGGTGATACGCCAGTATGGCGATGACGAATACACGTTTCCAATGTGCGTTCACAGCGATGTTGCCAAACACGGATGCGACCATCATGATGCTGTAAACAGAACCTGGATTCATCCGAAAAAAAATGACGTATTGCCATTCGTGCACCCAGGTTCGTCGCTGAGTACACCATCGCAGGCGCTCCTGTCTGTGATGCAGCGTCAAGGGTAACTTCAGCCGTGGTCTCCGAGCTGATATTCGATGCTGCCGCAAATGTGGTCGAACTGTTCGTGCAGATGGTTGTTGTCTTGCAAACGTCCCCATCTGTTGACTCAGGGATCGAGACGTGGCTGCACGATCCGTTACAGCCATACGGATAAGATGCCTGTCATCTCGACTGCTGGTGATACGAGGCGGTTGGGATCCAGCACGGCGTTCCGCATTACCCTCTGACACCAACGGTTCCTCATTCTGCTAACAGTCATTGGATCTCGACCAACGCGAGCAGCAATGCCGCGATACGATAAACCGCAATCGCGATAGGCGGGACAGGTCCGGCCGCCTTGGTGCAGGTCTTATTACATTCGACGCCACATTGGGCGACTTGCGCGCCGGATGGGGATGAAATGATGATGAAGACAGCACAACACCCAGTCCCTGAGCGGAGAAAATCCCCGACCCAGCCGGGAATCCAACCCGGGCCCGTAGGACGGCAATCCGTCACACTGACCACTCAGCTATCGGGGCGGACAGTTCAGGAGGTAAGGCACTACAAAAACTGAGATGCGTAAAAATTACCTTTTGCTTAAAATGGAGCGCAAATTATACAGGCTGTATTCATCCAGTGTTTCACAATGAGAGCGATGTTCCATAATGAGAACACTTTCCGACTTTGAAACATCTTTAGGAATAATTGCACATCTTTGCTAGATATTTTGTCACGTGTATGCTTAAAAATGTTCAAATGTGTGTGAAATCTTAAGGGACTTAACTTCTAAGGTAATCAGTCCCTAAGCTTACACACTACTTAACCTAAATCATCCTAAGGACAAACACACACATCCATGCCCGAGGGAGGACTCGAACCTCCGCCGGGACCAGCCGCATAGTCCATGACTGCAGCGCCTTAAGCCGCTCGGCTAATCCCGCGCGGCTGCGTGCTCAACGTCATATCCTGTATTTAACGCATGAACTCTTCTATAAGGTAATCAGACTATTATGCTGTTTCATACGTTGAAATTCGGGTCCTTAAGGAATCGTGGTTTCCTGGTAAACTCTTCGCTCGCCGTCATTATGACAGAATGAACGTAAAGTCTTCCCTGACTACAAAAAATATTTCTGAGCAACTGTCTTACGTACAGCTACGCGGTTTGTTGCAAGTGGTACGCTCCCTTTATTGCCTGTGGAACGCATAGGCGACATCTTATTTCTATCCATGTCTTTGCCTACAGCTCTTCCGTCACAGTATCTCATATTCCTGAAACTGGTGATCTTAACACTTTATCATTAAAGTAACCCGACAAAACAAGTCAAGACAGGTTATTTGTGGGGGAACGTTCTGACCAACATGCTAGACCATTTCTACCGATCCAGCTGTCTGGAAATGCTTCATCCAAGACCTGGCAAACAAAAAACAGTCAGTGAAACTATATTCCCGCTGAAATTTCTGTCGCTGATGTACGACGTAAAATTCCAACATGTCCAGGTAAATTGTTGCGGTAATGGTAGGCTCAGTGAAAAAGGAAGTTCCAGTACTTGTGATGTGCATCAGTCCACGCCACACATTCACATATCTGCAGCACCCTGATACGTGGATTCTTCGACCCCCAGATCTCGTCACTATGGCGATTAACTCTTCTGGATATATGAAAAGTCGCTTCATTGCAGAAACAAACTTTATTAACGTAATCATAGTCTGCACCGATTTCTCCAGCTTGTTCCTAGCAAACTTAGTACGTCTAGGTCTATCACCCTCCTGCAAACGTAATAGAGTTTTCACGATGTATGTACGGAAATTCAGCAGTTTGGTTAAAAATATTCTCCACGATGCCTTGAGGTATGCCTGTTTCTCTGGAAACAACGACGCGTAGGTTTTCGCAAACAGCGTTGAAACGCTGTGCACACTGAACCAACACTCCCAATCTACTGACTCTCGCCTTGTCACCAACATTGCAAGTCTCTTAAACTTTTCATTCCACCCTTTTCTGCACTCCATATTTGGTGGATCTCGACCAGAGGCACTTCGGAACGGTCGCTGAACTGTAACAGGTGACCGTGTTCATTGAAACCACAGAACACATTGCGCTTTCTCCTGCACTGACGCCACTGTGACAGCAGCATTCGTAAATTACACAACCTGTAACGAGAGAGAGAGAGAGAGAGAGAGAGAGAGAGAGAGATATATCAGAAGTTGTCAGAGTAAATGTGGAAGGTATCTAAAAAAAAACTTCACGTGTTTGGCTACCGTTTGCAACAAACGGCACAACTGTGTTTAGCATAGTTCCATAAAAATAAATTTTTTTAGTCAAGAAGAGATTATAATGTGTGCGAATGCATTTTTCGTCTGAATAAGTCACTGACACTTTTAATTTTATTAATTGGTAAAAAGGTACTGTAGAATGCCTTTTTCTCTGAAACTATATCGTCACATTCACCCGTGGGCTAGGGGAAGCCCGCACGGCTGCTCAGTGTGTTCGGCCGGAGGGTGTATGCTCTGTGTAATTAATGGAAGTGAGTACAGAAATAAACGATGAATTTGAACAGGTGTCATGTGAAGTCCGCCCAGATCAAATGTCACGAACAGTGATGAACAAAATGAAATTATATAGATAAATAAACAAAGGGGGAGCGTCTTTGATTAGTTCAAAATGGTTCAAATGGCTCTGAGCACTATGGGACTCAACATCTGTGGTCATAAGTCCCCTAGAACTTAGAACTACTTAAACCTAACGACATCACACACATCCATGCCCGAGGCAGGATTCGAACCTGCGACAGTAGCGGTCACGCGGTTCCAGACTGAAGCGCCTTTAACCGCACGGCCACACCGGCCGGCCCTAACCTAAAGACATCACACACATCCATGCCCGAGTAAGGATTCGAAACTGCGACCGTAGCAGCAGCACGGTTCCAGACTGAAGCGCCTAGAACCGCTCGGTCACAACGACTGGCCCTGGAGGGGACTGCCAAGGGAGAGGTGACGATGAGAATAAGATCGAATAACCAACGAAAGGAAAATGTTCTACGATAGGGGGCATGGAATGCAGAAGCTTGAACGTGGTACGGAAACTAGAAAATTTGAAGAGGCAAATGTATATGCTCAGTCTAGATGTAGTAGGGGTCAGTGAGGTGAAATGGAAGTAAGACAAGGATTTCTGGTCAGATCAGTATAGGGTAATAGCAACAGAAGCAGGAATTGGTATAAAAGGAGTAAGATTGGTTATGAATAGGAAGGTAGGACAGAGAGTGAAGTATTGTGAGCAATTCAGTGATAGTGTTGTTATCATCAGGATCGACAGCAAACCAAAACAGACAACAATACTTCAGGTATATATGCCAACGTCATAAACAAAGGATGAAAAAATAGGGAAAGTATGTGAGGATACTGAACCAGTACTTCAGTGCATAAACGGAGAAGAAAATCTAATAGTCATGGGGATAGGAATGCGATTGTAGGTGAGGGAGTAGAAGAGAGGTTTACAGGGAAAAATGGGCTTCTTAGTAGAAATGAAGGAGGAGAGAGACTGAGTTCTGCAGTAAATTTCAGATGACAACAGCCAATACTTCGCTCATGAATCACAAGAGGAAGGAGTATACTGGTTAAAGGTCAGCACATAGGGGAAGATTTCAGTTAATTTACTTCACGGTCAGATAGAGAGATTACGAAATCACATATTTGATTGCAAGGCGTACCTAGCAGCAGAAATAGAGCGCAATTTAGTAATGATGAAGAGCAGGCTGAAGTTTAAGAGACCAGTCAGGAGGAATCAATGCACAAAGAAGTGGGATACAGAAGAACGAAGTAATTAAGAAATATGCTTGAAGTTCCCTGAAGCTATAAATCCTCTGATAAAAAGAGCTCTGAATGCAGCTCGGTTGGAGAAGAATGTACATTTCAAAAGCCGGCCGCGGTGGTCTAGCGAATTTCTCGAAACGTTGTTGTACTTCCTTTTTTCTTCGATAAACTGAAGCATCTCTTCAGTTACCCATAGTGTTTCCTCAGCTGCATCTATGTAGCTACGTTTTTCGCTCTAACGTCTGTGATTGCCTTTTTTTGAAATGTAAAAAAAAATGGCTCTGAGCACTATGGGACTTAACATCTGTGGTCATCAGTCCCCTAGAACTTAGAACTACTTAAACCTAACTAACCTAAACATCACACACATCCATGCCCGAGGCAGGATTCGAACCTGCGTCTGTAGCAGTCGCGCGGTTCCGGACTGAGCGCCTTGAACCGCTAGACCACCGCGGCCGGCAATGAACGGAAAAAGGACATGAAAAGTGGACTAGCACCAGTGAAAGAGGCATTTTTGCCGAAGAGAAGTATTCTAGTATCAAACATAGTTCTTATTTGAGGAAGAAATTTCTGAGTATCAATTTCTGGAGCACAGCTTTGTATGGCAGTGAGATATGAACTACGGGAAAACCAGAACAGGAGAGAATTGAAGCGACTGAAATATAGTGCTGCAGAAGAACTTGAAAATTATGTGGACTGACAAGATAAGGAAAGGGAGGTTCTCTACAGACTCGGCGAGGAAAACATTATTTGGTAAACACTGCCATGAACAAGGGACAAGATGATAGGACATCTGTTAAGACATCTGGGAATAACTTCCATGGTACTCGGGGGAGCTATAGAGGGTAAAAACTGTGGGGGAAGACAGATTTGAATACATGCAACAAATAGGTGAGAACTTTAAGGAATATTACATGGTTAAATTTTTGTGTGTGTTATAACTTAGCATATAATATCTACAGGTATGTAACGAGCACACCATCCCTGACTTTTAAAGACAAAAAAAAAAAAATCTGTCAGCATACAACATCTAAGGATTACAGCTGTCAAACCATTAATATCACGAAAATATGTCATATAACTCTTACGTGATTATAATAACAATATTTCACAAGAGGAAGCCTACTGTTTGCCCTGGATGCCATATCATCTCCAACTCCACCTAGACGTAGGTAGAAACGTAATATATACAAATCCGTTCCATAGCATAAGTGAAATGTAAGAAACTTTCATTCTCAACGCCCACAGGTGCACTTGAAAATGACATATAAGCCGAGACAAGCAAACTTGTTGTGCAGAAAGCAAAGAAATATTACACAGCAGCTACTAGAATTGTCTTAGTGCAAAACCAACAACGTTCCCAGGGAAAGAGGAAACTTTTACTGATATTTCTGTAATTTTACTGTCGTGCTATTAAATTGGGATGATAACTAAACCCGTACTTTGTGGTTGTCTCGGCGTGAAAAATTGATACCATACTAAAGTGACGGTGAAGGGAAGTTATCACCTTCTGAACTTCTGCTGTTGGTGTCGCCATACCTGTCTCTTTCAGTTTCGCTCTCTTTCCTGGAGACAATGAGACAGACTTCTGACACAGCCTCAAACCCATATCGACCGTGATCTGCTACCCTTCACCTTCATTAGAAGTTTTCAATTTTTGTTCGAAGTCTACGTTTATTATTGGAACCAACAGTGATGAAAAACGGAAAATCGGTTATTAGAGAAACCGGTTTTTTTGAGCAGTCTTACAGTCAGGTTAAATTGGAGACGAAAAGAACCGGTGTAACCGAAAACCGGTTGTTTCACCTATAGCCGCCGGCCCTATAGCTGTGTCGACATGTATGCAATGTTGCCACTTGTCTGTCTTTAGCCGGGTATGCCTAGCTCTTTACCCTCCTGTCTGGCCAAATATATACAAGTCCGGTTTGTTCGGCTTCTGTTATGCATTTTGGCAGTGATGTAGGGAAGGCAGAGCTAATGCCGGTTCCAAGCTAATGACGTAAGCGCGAGGAATAAGGATGTGTACCACAAATATATACACTATATACTTCTATCAACTAATACTGTTCCTATGTCTGTGTCCTGTGTGGTCCTTCATAGGCAGAACAAGCCCACCCGTGTTGAGACACACAGGTGCCAACAAGAGTTTCACGAAATTCATGAAACCAAGAAAAGACGGCTGTGTCTTTCAAAATCTTTGGTCACATGAAAAGAGGGCAGTTAATTTCAAATAACAGCATTACGCTGTCTCACCTGAAGTCGCCTTTTTTACAATTTAAGTTAATAGTACCATTCCGTTTGATTCGTTCTGCTGTCTATCTGTAAATTCGCCACCCCAGCCAAACGGAATTCTCAAAGCAATAGAGCTGCTACACATACTTGACGAATTGGCAATCACTGTCTGCAAAATAATTAAATAAAGCGAATACGTAGATAATCTTTAATAAAAATAAAGGAAGTAATCTTTAATAAAAATGAAGGAATACGTTATTTTAAAATCAAATTAAGTCTATTTACTTAACTTGATATATAATTTGCGTTTTGGTTGTGGATAACGTGAAAGTGTCGACGGAACCATCAATTTACACGTCTTTCAAAACGACGTCTAAGCTACTTCAGCCCAGTATTAATCACAACGGCTTGAGAGCTTGCAGACATCATGTCATAGGTGATACATCCCGCAGGACATATGCTACGTTGTTATGACTGATCCGTACTTAGTTGAAATCCACAGTCATTTCTGCAAATTGTCTTTGAACCTTGCGAGTCCGTTTCTGTGCCTGTTCAGAGTTTTTCACATGGTGCATTCTTCTGCGAAAAGAGCAGCCAAATTTTCCGATAGTGTCATCCAATTGTGTTCAGACCTCATCTTCCACATAGATAGTCAGGAAGACGTGTGTTGGATATTGTTATCTGTTGTCCTCAAGAAACTTTTTATGCTCGTCAGTCGTGAAGGAGGAGAAAGAGATTTTGCAATGGGTATTTATTGCAGGTAGATACGTCTGTTTCTTCATGTAGGTATCTCCCGCCTGATGTCTGGAGGGGCAATTCGTGCTAAATGGTCGAGTTTATCCTTCTGTGTAGGTTTCAGACATCCCATAAGTAAACTTCTTAGCAGATTAAAACTGTGTTCCGGAACAAGGTTTTAACCCGGGACCTTTACCTTTCGCGGTCAACTGCCCTACCAACTAAACCACCCAAACACGGCTTACGACCCGTCCTCACAGCTTCACTTGCTCTAGTAGCCCGTGTCCTACCTTCCAGACATCACAGGAGCCCTTGCCCGCTAAAGGCAGAAGTCCTGAGTTCGAATCTCAGTCCAGCACACAGTTTTAAAATGACAGGAAGTTTCTTATCCGCACACACTCTTATGCAGAGGGCAAAACTCACTTCTGATCCTGTAATTAGTCTACAAGACTCATTAGGAGTGATATCCAATTCTTTAGCGCGGGGAGAATTGTACCAGACAGAACCAGTATATTTACAGACGGCATAACACACAGATAGAGCTCTAATTCTATTTATGCTGCTGCATAGTAGAATGTTCCCGTAATTTTGTGCAGTGTGCTGTTTTTCGCACATACGTTTTATTTTAAATTCAGACGTTGCTGCTTGAAAGTCAATGTACGGCCAAGAGTGACTCTAAAATATCTGGGCCAGAATCGGTATTACAGCTGCACTCCTATCCAAGTCATTCGAAAGTTCCTGATGGTCAGTTTGTTGCTTGCGGCGCTTGTGTTTCAGAGTGATTTGATTTTAACTGGTTGTTGCAGAAATATTTATGTAATTCCTTTAAATCAACGCAAGGAGTTATTTTGTTTGTTCAAAGGTCTGACAGTGGGAGGGCGAGATCATGATAAATGAAACTTCGTGTGCTAGTGCGCAAGGATTGATGCTTGGTATAAATATTAAATAACAGAGGAGCCAAAACACTGCTCTATGGTAACCGATTCTATCGGAGTTAGCTGCAACCACACAACCAAAAACACAGAACACACTGTTCTTTACCATAGTCATCTAATTGGCATTTATGCTTTAATTTAATGAAAAATAGTCCAACGCAATGAACGAGTGCTAAATGGTTTATCACACATTCACAATCCATTTTCGGACATATGTGATATGGTCATTTTTTATCCACTTCCTGCTGTGAGCTACGTTCTGAAGTTTGTACCTTACGTAATATTCATTCTGCATAACTCGCACACGCACACACTAACACACGCACACACATACAAATTTTTCACTATGGTTGCGACACGTTTCGGACAAAGGCTATTGGAAGGTTTCGCTTGATTATGATGGTCATATCTAAAATAGAAATAATAAAAATTTTCTATCTGGGAATCCTTTTCTCCGCTCTCAGCCCCCTGGATACTGGCAGGAAAGACTCCCAGTGTCGATATGCAGCAGGATTTTGGAACATACAAGGGTTGGAAGTTTTATAGTGACAACTATTCATTTACAGCTCGTACAAAATAGATACGCGTTTCAAACTTTTACTGGCCTTCAAAGCAGTAGCCATAATGGTGTATAACCTGTTGCCAGCGATGTGGAAGTCGTAGGATACTGTTGGCAGTGCCAGTTGTGTTGACAGTTCGAGCGGCGCGGTCTACTGCCCGACGGATTTGTACCAGTTCTGAAGCGAATGCAGTGAAGTTTTTTCTTCAGTTTAGAAATCGAGTTGAACTGATGAGGGCTTACGTCAGGGGAGTGCTGTAGGTGATATAGCTCTTAGCAGCCCCATCATTCAAACAGATCAGTAACAGCTTGCACTGTTCGTGATTGCGCATTGTCCTGCAAAATGATAGTCAGGTCCTGAAGAAAGTGTCATCACTTCTGTCTCTATGCTATTCATTTTTTGAACACAACCTACGACCATCTTAGAAGTAACTTCTGGCGATTACCAATGTAGTGTTAATATAGGCCCTTTGCTGTTCCTTATCTATATAAACGATTTGGGAGACAATCTGAGCAGCACTCTTAGGTTGTTTCCAGACGGCGCTGTCGTTTATCGACTAATAAATTCATCAGAAGATCAAAAAAAATTGCAAAAGGATTTAGGAGAGATATCCGTATGATGCATACATTGGCAATTGACCCTAAATAACGGAAAGTGTGAGGTCATCCACATGAGTGCTAAAAGGAATTCGTTAAACTCCGATCACACTATAATCAGTCGAATCTAAAGGCCGTAAATTCAACTAAATAACTAGGGATCACAATTACGTACTACTTAAATTGAAAGGAACACTTAGAAAATGTAGTGGGGAAAGCTAACGAAATATTGTTTTTATTGGCAGGACACTTGGAAAATGTAGCAGATCTAATAAAAAGACTGCCTACTCTACGCTTGTCCGTCCTCTTTTAGAATACTGCTGCACGGTATGGGATCCTTACCAGATGGGATGACGCACACACACACACACAAATTTCAAAGAACAGCAGCACTTTCGTACTATCGCGAAATAGGGGAGAGAGTGTTACTGAAATGGTACAGGATTTTGGGTGGACATCATTAAAAGAAAGTCGTTTTTCGTTGCGGTGGAATCTTCTCTCGAAATTTCGATCACCAACTTTCTCCTCTGAATGTGAAAACATTTTGTTGACACCGACCTACGTAGGGGGAAACGACCATCATAATAAAATAAGGGAAATCAGACCTCGCACGGAGATATATAGGTATTCGCTTTTTTTCTCGCTATACGAGATTGGAATAATAGAGTTTTTGTGAAGGTGGCACGATGAAGCCCCTGCCAGGCACTTAAATGTGATTTGCAGAGTATCCATGCAGATCTAACATGGTCTCCATAAAAAATGAGTGATCACAGGACAATGAAACTGCGTGGAAATATTTATAAGGAATTGCGGTTAGTTTCGACGTGAGGGGGGACTGAAATAAAATGATCGTACGGCATTGTTGGCCGGGAGACCCCATGCGGGGTGTTCGGCCGCCGAAATTGCAAGTCCTTTTTAGCTGACGTCACTTCGGCGACTTGCGAGTCAATGATAATGAAATACACACAACACCCAGTCATCTCGAGGCAGAGAAAATCCCTGACCCCGCCGGGAATCGAACCCGGGACCCCGTGCGCTGAATGCGAGAACGCTACCGCAAGACCACGAGATGCGGACGAGAGGGGGGGGGGGGGGGCGGGGAGACTGATGACCTTGGATGTTAAGTCCCATAGTGCTCAGAGCCATTTCAACCTTTTTTTTTTTCGACATGAGGTAGTAACATTTGTTGCCCGCATACCGTGTTTACCTTCCAGTTTACAATTGTTGCTCATTTGTGCAACCAAGTGGCCCCACAACAGCCTGAAATCGCACTAGAGATTGCTCTACTGTTGACCATGTTGACTGTCTGCAACTGCAGTGCACGCCGATGCTTGTGTTTTAACCTTACGTCACTGTACCTGTGCGTCATATAATGGCAATTCATGACGCTAACACTACTACAAACACAAATCCTGCAGTACACAATCTAAACAATGTACCTCTAAAGTAGTTATCCATATGGTAAATAGCTGTCCGTCTACACTGGCTCAATAGCAGAAGTATAATTAGAACCAACCTGTACATCAGTTCCCTTATTGCATGTAGAATGAAAATTCACAACAAATTCCCAAGTTCATCCAAAAAATGAAGTAAAGAACTTTTTTGTAGCGAGTGTATAAAAGCGGCATTGTCAATCGGAACTGGTGTTTACCGAGAGCGATGCTTTCCACACAAGCAGACTTGTTTCTCGGTCGATCGGCTCGGCTGCGTGCATATGACAGTAGTTGGCGTCGGCGTGCACCCAATAACAGGCGCTGTGTTTTGGGGTGGGCGCCCCCTCCCACCCCTACGCCCCAGCAGCTGGGGCCACATCCGCCTGGTGCTGACACACGGCTGATTGCCTGTCAGCGGCTGGATCAGCAGCACCAGCGGCACGATTGCCGCAGTGTTCTGTC
The DNA here is from genome assembly GCF_023864345.2 of Schistocerca serialis cubense. Classification (NCBI taxonomy): domain Eukaryota; kingdom Metazoa; phylum Arthropoda; class Insecta; order Orthoptera; family Acrididae; genus Schistocerca; species Schistocerca serialis. The sequence goes on along the minus strand of NC_064638.1, from coordinate 1,161,567,338 downwards.
GCGTCGCCACCCAGCCGAAATGTGCTGCGCCATTCGAGGTGTGTTTCTGATACACGAAGGAAAAAGCCCGCACAGTGGCGGCGCTCAGATTGCACCTGTTGTGGAAAGGAAAAGAATCCTTAGTAGAAGTAGCGAGTAGCTAGGCAGCTGTCTGTCTGTAAGGGTGCGAGGGCTTCACACGACAGACGTCACCAAGATTTCTTGGGAACACGAGATAGAACTGAAACCATATTTTTCTTGGCAAGGTGGTTATCATAGCATAATTAGATGCTGCAAAATCCTTCCACCATTTTTATTGCTTGCCTCATTAAAACTAACTTTATAAGTGACCACGTTGATAGTCTACAAGGCAGGGAAATTTAAAAGAAAATACTGGAGTTGCACTCTACTAAGACTACAGTTGTGGTACAGTGCACAAATCATGTAGTAAATGTTGGTGTTGGCAGAATTGGTATGGAAGGAAGCAAAAATCAATGTGTAAGAGAGAAATTGTAAGCTGACGACTTCTCTTTGTTTCTTAGGTCGTTTGTTGTTCACATAATTAGACCCATACACCTTTCAGTTTTAGTCCATTATGTGTTTTATATTTCTCCAGAATATAAACTGGACTTTATAAGAAATACGAATTAGTTGACCATGTAACTTCTGCGATTTTATGTAGTCGAAGTAATTACTTTGAGGCAAGTAAAGTTTACAAGCACAATCGGTTATTTCATGCTCAACAGAACAGTCTTCATTATGATTAAACTCAAGAGTTTACTGTTATTACTGACAAATGCAAAATTTGTTTATGAACAACAGAAACATGATTTATATAATTTCAGCGAATTAGTGAAGCGATGTTTGATATTCGATTAAGCTTATCCATTATGGATGTTTTAATGCCTCTGGCTGTTTATTCAATATAAGTGCATAAAACTGTAGCCAGAACACATTTTTGAAATATTTATTTATTATTTCATGAAACGCTCTAGAAACTTTTCAGGCTCATCTTCAGATGGTTTTCTAGAAGTTATACATATGTAAGCATAATTCTGGGTGCATATGCATACACTTTTCCACAAAGTTTCCTTGTCTTTCGATCACTTGTGATACAAAGTGAATATGCATACATTTTGTATAAAGGTGTGTGATGTGGCGCCAAGTAGTCATCATAATGAAAGCACACAGATGGATACTAACAAAAAAACTGCCCAACTTGTCACAAGCCAGCACCCAGCATTATGCTTGAAACAGATACATAACTTCCCAAAAACCATCTCAAGATGAGCCTGAGATAGTTCTAAAATCAGTATATGGAATAATAAATAACTATTTCAACATAGTGACTGCTTCAGTTTCATGTATTTACATTTATTTGTAAATAATACATTTCAGCTATCAGTCTTCCTTCTTAAATTTTATTGGCAGATCTAGATTTCAGCTAGGAATTAGCCATTCTCAATGCTAAGAACACAATAGGTACTTAGTTAGATGATGTCATAAAAAGTTGCAATTAATGGCTAAACTCATATGGTATGTATATTATATACCACTATCATTTTGTATCATTGCATGTAATGCCTGTTGGTCTGGCTTCATCCACAGTTCATTGAATACTTCTGTTTGTGGAAGGCGGGCTGTATAGAGAACACATTGGTTGGTTACATGGCGCCATCTATGTGAACTACATATAAACTTCAAAGGAAGTAAACCTCTTACAATTTAATTACATAAAATGAGACATAAGTAAAATTCTTAAATTGTTGTCTGACTTATTTCATATTTACCATCAAGTAATAGAATTTCCATGTTCACTCCTTGTGAGTCCGTTATTATCATTAGAACATTTAAATTAGGTGAGGTGGGTAAAACTTTTTAAATTAAAAAAATTAAATTTATTAAACGCTAGAAAACACATGCTGTATACACCTATTAGTTGATATGGCAAAATATATTTAATTTTACATTGTATCTCTTTTTATTAAAACATAATAAGTATATTCTTCATCATATTTACTAAATTGTTCATAGATGGCGCCAAACATCAGTCAGATGCATGGTTATTACAATTTGGCTATTCCATTGTAGATATAGAGGGTGCTAACCTCTTTCTTCCTTAAGGCCGATTTTCCTTGTAAATTTAAATAAACCAATATATTGAATTGCTGTTATAATACTGTTTATTCATCTGACCTAACATTTCATGGAAGAAGTTCTGTTGGTTCAGAATTATAATCATCGTATTTGTATAGTATAATGCAAATGGTTGCTACATATTGTCAAGACGGCAGGCGTTACCTCATTCCCCCTGGGACAAACCCCACACCGTTTCCGAGCAACAAGTACACAAACAACTCCCAGAACCGTGCATTTTCCACAACAACCTGAGTCTTACTCTGGCTGCAGCCGGTATTTTTGTGACGTCAGAAGATCTCGAACTCTTCCAGGAGGTCGAGAAGCCCGCCCTTCTCACACTTATGCAGCAAATTCATATTGGATGTATAATGCGTGTGAATCCATGTTTCATCTTAGTAAAATACTAGTCACTTTCATTCTGATGAAAACCTGAGAAAGTATGGTCTTTTAGCAACAATGTCCTCTCATCCGCACGAAACAAAACGTTAATTTTGACACTTTCTAAAACGAAAATCCATAGACACAACTTTGCTTGTAAGGGTTTGCTTGCTAGCTGTGAAGCCCATTTCTGTTTGACAAAAGTTGTGCAGTTTTCGCCAAGTTCCTATTTCATTCTATTGTTCGTAACGCCATAGAAATTCCTGCCTGATAACAGATTTATCCATATCATCGGTCACATGCTTATCGTGAGCCTCTTGCTCATTATTCTTGGGCGCTAGTTTAACTGAAGCCTCGCCGTACCTCGTCACGTGACCTAGTTCCTGGCACTTCCCCTTTCCAGGCAATAGGTGTTGTTGCGTTCTGTACAACGAAAACTACAGAATTCGTTTCGGTAGTTGGTCAGAAGCACTTTAATTGCGTTTCGTAAGAACAGAAGAATTGGTGCGTCCGAATATCTTGCAACTTGGGATGTAATAGGTAAGTGCTTTTCTTATAACGTACAATTAGTATTTCGCATGCACCTTACTCATAAGTTAGAGTTTTTCAGCTTCAAGATAGCAGAATAGGAAAATTTATTTTTCTTACGATATGTTACTTCCAAAATTGGCAAGTCGGCAAATAAGCACGCGTCGTCCCAATAGCTAGAATGAAAATAAAGCGAAGTAAAATGAAGTGATACGGCGATGACTAATTTGTTACCCCTTATTCCATAATCAGACACGAAAGAAGTGACACATGGAAATTACGACAGATGTCGAGGGTCAGTTCTTTGAAATGAACAACCGCAGTGTAGTGAGTTAATATATTTCGACTAGCATTTGTTACCCGTCGATGCCCAGGTGTGTATTTACTGCATTATTATGTTACTCCATCTCCTTATTCTTCCTCTCTCCATTGTCTTCCGCCCCTCTCTTTGACCGTTTCACCTGCATCTGTAGTGAAATTCGGCCTGAAATTCAATTTCACGCTGCTCAATTGTTATGACTTCATCTCCTGAACAGTGTATCCTACAGTAACATAATTTTCCGTTTACGTGCAGTGGAATATCAGGAAATTGTCTGCGAAGTGTGTTGCAAATAAAGTTAGTACACTGAAATCGACAGTTACTTTCACGTAATCGTTCTTTATAGGCTGAATCGAAACATGTCCGACGGTAGAAAAAGACTGTCTAGCAGTGAATATAGGAAAAGACGGGCGCTGAAGGAAGATGACGATAAGAAGCAAAAGGATGCACTACAACGATATTTCAAGCGAAGGAGAGAACGACCTAGCAGTGGTGAGGGTGGAAAAATAAATTCTGAAAGTACAGAAACTACTGGAGCTACTGCAGCTACGTCTTTATCTTCAGGACATGAGCACAAAGCTGAACACAGTACTGCGACCAGCGCATACAGTAGCAATGCTGACGGTGGGCCATTCACAACATGTTCAACAGACCTCGTCTGGACTCAAGACCTGCTTTGTGACGAAAACTCCGAGACTGAACATCAGACAGAACTAAAATTAGGTGACCCGGTGCGGAAAATACCAGAGGAACATCAGCCGAGGTACTAACCACCGGAGAAGGGATTGAAGGCGAGCCTAAACTGGAAGACACAATTGCCTCAGATTCCGGAAGATGGCCGGAAATTATTACCGACTGCAATCGAACGACTTTGGTCATGCGAGGTCCTCTCGAGCGCATTAAAGAAGTTGAAGAATGTCCTAAAAACGCGACAACCGGCGTTTCAGCCCTGTGCACAGCAGCTCAGCTATTCTTTGAAGAAATTAGAAGAAGCAGATAGACATTGGTAAAGAGCAAGGCTGCTGTAACATTAAAAGTTGCGAAGAACGGTATAAGCGACTGGCGGCACCTTGCTTCGTATCTTGAAAGTCACAGGAAGTCTACCGAGCATTTGAATTCACATAAAAAGTGGATCGTGTTTTCTGAGGGACTGAAAAAGTCACGAACTGTCGACGCCCATCATCAAAGGCGAACATTGTAAAAATATTCTTGAACGCTTAATAGCAATAATTCATTTCTTGGATCAGCAATGTCTGCCTTTGAGAGGAAGTACAGACACACTTTTTCAGCCTGACAACGGGAACTTCTTGAAACTCGTTGAATTATTCGGAAAGTTCGACACTGTGATCATGGAGCACCTGCACAGAACAAAGCAGATGTCAGAAGGATTCGATGGTATGACCGCTCACGAAGCAACGTCACTTGCGAATCAAATAAAAAATTACACTTTTCTCACTTCTCTGGTAATATGGTACGACGTTCAGCTTCACATCAGTGTAGTCAGTAAGACCCTCTAGACCATTTTATAAATGTTTCTGAGGCCGTGGAAATGCTTGAAAAAACGAAAGCATATTTTGAGACCTGCAGAACAGAAGAAAAGTTTGTGTCTTTCTTTACCGATTCCAAAGAATTGGCTACAGAATTAGAGGTAGAAGATCTAACGTTACCACGGATAAGTGTTTCCCGGTGACGAAGTAAGAAGCCAATACACTTTACCTATGAAGGAAGGGATGAGACAATATATGACGCAACAAAACGTTTCAAGATTGAATTCTAATATTCAATCAACCGAAATCTCATTGGGATTATTTTGATTTTCTCTACGACATCGGCGAACTGAAGAATGCACCTCCTGACAGCCTGGACACAAAATGAAGAAACCTAGCAGCTATTTTGGAAGATCATGAGTCAAGCGACATTGATGCACTGTAGTCGAGGGAAGAACTAAAAGTGCTTTCAACATTGTTGAAACCTGGAATAGGTTCTAAAGAGACTCTGGAGTTTATAGGAAGACATAATTTTTGCCCTAATATTAACATTGCTCTGAGAATTCTCCTAACACTCCCAGTGACAGTTGCGAGTGGAGAGAGGAGTTCCTCAAAACTGAAACTGATGAAGGCATACCTCCGATCAACGATGAGCCAAACTCGTTTGAATGATCTTGCAACAATATCGACTGAGAACGAGCTTGCAGAGGACTTAAATTATACAGATCGTGTGAAAGAGATGAAACAACCAAACGCCAGGAAGGTTCGATTTGTCTAGTATTTTTTTAAATTTTTATATTATGATCAGTGTCTTTGTTATTTACTGTGTTGTTTCTTATTTTGTTCAATATTAAATAGTTATTGTAAATATTATTGTTCAAATCAAATTATTGTTAAATTGTAAATATATTTTGTTTTCCGTTGAATACATTATCTGTTCACAACCAATAAAAAATGTTTATTTACGTTAATTATAAGGTCATGCCGCGCCGGATTAGCCGAACGGTCTAGGGCGCTGCAGTCATGGACTGTGCGGCTGGTCCCGGCGGAGGTTCGAATCCTCCCTCGGGCATGGGTGTGTGTGTTTGTCCTTAGGATAATATAGGTTAAGTAGTGTGTAAGCTTAGGGACTGATGACATTAGCAGTTAAGTCCCATAAGATTTCACACACTTTTGAACATTTTTGTAAATTCAAAAGGCTTATTAATATTAGTAGCTAGATTTCTTCAATCAGGTTTGACTCCATTTTTGAGCTGGTGTGCAGAGACTGTTTCTTACAAATCTGTAGAGAATCTCCCCAATCAGTCGCAATTTTTGTTTTTATTTTCCTGATCTACATAGATTTTGGGCACAGTGTTCAAATGGCTCTGAGCACTATGCGACTTAACTTCTGAGGTCATCAGTCGCCTAGAACTTAGAACTAATTAAACCTAACTAACCTAAGGACATCACACACATCCATGCCCGAGGCGGGATTCGAACCTGCGACCGCAGCGGTCACGCGGTTCCGGACTGAAGCGCCTTTAACCGCACGGCCACACCGGCCGGCTCGGGCACAGTGTGTCTATTCTCAGTGCTTTTGAGTTATGTTTACATCTATACCGTCATGCTGATCGTAACATGACAGTTTGGATGTAAGCACATATTAGAAACTTCGAGACTGCCCACTCAGTGGCTGAAATCTACGTAGATTTGAAAAGTAAAAACATAATTGGCGATTGATTGCTGATATTTCGTACAGATTTGATCAAATAAAATTCCACAAATGTTTTTTAAAAAAAAAAAAAAGGAGAGGAGTGGCAATTCAGCAGCTCGCACGCGGCGGCACTTGGGCTTGCGCCGGCTCTGCAAAGAAGGAATGACGTCTGCTGATTCTTTCTTTCTTTTCGCGCATCAAAATGGTGTACGGCTCAGGTGTTATAAACAGAACGAGTGTGTTTAATTGGTGTAGAAAATTTAGTGGTGGCAGAACTGATGTTCACATCAGAGAAGTGGAAGATCTTCCATTTTGACTAATAAGTTGATGGAAAAAAATTGAGAAAACTATTCATGAAAACCGTCGGTTGAGAGTAGTTGAAATTTCTACGACGTTTCCAACAGCTCTCCATAACTCGCTTACGCGATACACACGTATAAACGCTGGGATACCGGAAACTGTGCGCAGGATGGATCCCAAAACAGCTGATAGAACAGTACAAGAAAGATAGTGTCAATAGCGCCCGCGAGTTTCTCGAGCGATTTCAACTGGAAGGTGGGTTCTGAGCACTATTGTGGCTGAAGATAAGACTAGGGTGGGTCATTACAGCCTGAGACAAAAATAGAGTTGTCACAGCAACGTCACACAAATTCCCCATCTGTAAAAACGCCCAAAACCACAATTTTGGGCAACAAATTATCTCAGTATTCTGGGACCGAAGAGTCATCATTTTGGTCAAATTTCTGTCTCAGGGAGAGACCATAAATCTACAACATTAAATTACATTAATACTCGTTCCGTAGCCGTCTAGTCCATGGTATTGCAGATTATGTCAAGGGATAGGAAAATATCGGAAGAGGAAGGGAAGATTAGAGCCCTTCAGACTGAACTTTATACTGCTAGGGAGGAGCTGATGAGGTTAAGGGGGGTGGGGCGAGGATGAAGACAGGTGGGAAGTGGTAGCAAGGAAGAGGGGCCACAGAAAGGGAACAGTATAAGGGGCTCAAGTAGATGTAAGTGTAGTCAGCACTCAAGAGACTTGCAAAAGGAAACCAGCTGTTGCAAAAAAATTAGGAAGAAAGTTTTGTTGTTAGGTAGTAGTCATGGAATAGGTGTGGGCCAGATCTTGCAGGAAAAATTAGGTGACAGGGACCAGGTCACAAGTATTTTCAAGCCTGGTGAATGTCTTAGCCAGGTGATGAAGGATGTAGGATTGTCGTGCAAGGGTTTTACAAAACAGGATCATGTTGTGGTAGTGGTGGATTGGGAAACAGTACTGACAGGGATCAAGCCTACAATATTGAGTGTGACCTGGTAAGAATTTCATCTGCAACGAACCATACATCTGTTAGCTTGGTTCCTGCTTTCGTGGGGTATGATCAGCTCTCGCAGGAGGGTCAGTATGGAGCTAGATCAGCTGCTTCCGGTGGATACTTTGTCAGGCATAGGTTTGGTTCCTACTGATGGTATTGGCAGGAGGGACTTCAGTAGACGTGGTCTGCATCTCATTAGGAAAGGGAAGGGTAAACTGCCTGGAATGATAGCAACATATTTAAGGGGGGGGGGGGGGTAACTGAAAGTCATAGGAGTACTATTTTAGCCTAAGGTCAGTATCCAATCATCCTACATTGATCAGAATTAAACTTAATGAGAAGTTCAGACCGGCAGGTACTGGAGTTGTGAAAATATCACATAATTCTCAAAACAGTACAGTGCAAAACAATGTTAGTATGGCACAGGATTCAAAGAAAAGCACAGTGAAAAATAATAATAATATATTGCATAAGAATATCAGGGGATTCAAAAACAAAGTAGGTGAGATTCTTGTTTGTTTAGAAGATTTAGAAACTGAGTGTGGAATAGATGTACTATGTCTGAATATCAAATAGTCACAAGCATGGAAATGGTAAATGTAGGTGGATATAAGCTTTCAGCTCATGTAAGTAGAGATACTATGGAGAGAGGAGTTGGCACATACGTTAAAATTTGGAAAATAAAGTTTGCATAGAGCAACATATAGAAGCATGTGCATGTGAGCTTAAAATAAATAATGGCACATTTATAACTGTAACCATGTGTAGGTTCCATTGGGAAATTTTCAACTATTTTTGAGAAACTTGGGTTCTTTGTTGTGCTAGCTGTCAGGCAGAGGAGAACAAATTATTGGTTGTGAGGATTTCAATGTACATTTTCTGAAAGAGTCCGATAGAAAGCTTGACTGTGAAGTATTACTTGGTTCTTTTAATTTGACATCAGTTATTGATTTTCCTACACGAGTGGTCAGGAAAGCAGCACACAGATAGATAATATTTTCATAGACCAAGATAAATTTAACCAAAGGAAAACTTTTCCTGTTAAGAATGGTCTGTCTGATCATGGTGGACAGCTAGTTACAGTATATGATATAGATCCATACAGTAATGCAAAGCAATCCTCCAAAATAGTGCATTCAAATAATAATTTAAGAATTCAAAATTTTAGGGTAAGCTTGCAACAGTTAGATGGGGATGAGGTGCACAGGGAATATGATGCTAATTTAAAATTTAACCTATTTCATGATATATCTGTGAGTATATTTGAAAACAGTTTACCTAAGAAACCACCTAAAAGCTATGACTTACTAAGAGGATAAAAATATCTTGAAAACAAAAATGGATAATGGTCTCATAGCTAGAAGGAGTAATGATCCAGAAACAGTGATACATTATTAAAACTACTACACTGTATTAAGGAAAGTTTTTAAAAAGTCCAGAAGTATGTCATTATGTCTGAGATTAGCACATCTGATAATAAAGAATTTGGAATATTGTTATAAGGGAAACAAGGCAGCCAAGAGAACAGGAAGACTGTATTTCCATTAGACACAATGAGAAGTTTGTTAAAAAGAAGTCAGAAGTAGAAAACATTTTTTAAAGTCATTTTTAAGTGTTTTAGAGAAAATAGGGTCCAGCGATTCATTAGAAAATGGGAGGCAGTATATAAGAGGCAGTACCTATGCAATTTGATAAAACTGAAATTCAACCCACCTCTCCCACTGAAATTAGGAAAATAATAAATTCACTCAAAAGTAAAAGCTCACATTGAGTTGATGGCAATTCCAACAGAGTACTGAAGGCTTGTTCCCAACAGATAAGTAGGATTCTCAGCTACATATGTAGTAGCTCACTGAAACAGTGCATTTTCCAGATAGACTGAAACATGCTATTGTTAAACCATTGCATAAAAAAGGGGATAGATCTGATGGTAACAACTACTGCCCAATCTCACTTCTGACAGTTTTATCCAAAATTCTTGAAAAAATAATGTGTAAGAGTAGCATCACGTATTTGTAAATCTGAAGTACTAACAAAATGCTATATATGCTTTCGCTGTTCAAATATTAAATGCTTTGAATAAGCGAAAATCACCCATTGGGATATTTTGTGATCTCTCAAAGCCGTTTGTGTGAATCAAGAAATTCTTCCAGATAAGCTTAAGTATTGTGGGCTAGTGCACATATGGTTTAATTCGCACTTAACTGGAAGAATGCAGATGGTTGAAATTAACAGTACAGATAGTCTGCAAAAATCAGCAGAGTCCTCTAACTGGGGAGGTATCAAGAATGGTATCCCACAGGGTTCAGTCTTGAGTCCCTTATTGCTCTTAATACATATTAACCACTTGCCAATCAGTGTTCATGAAGATGCAAAGCTAGTTCTTTTTGCTGATGGTACAAGTGTAGTAGTCACATCCAACAAGCAAGAATAATTTGAGGAAATTGCAAGTAATGTCTTTCAGAAAATTATTAAGTGGTTCGCTGCAAATGCACCCTCACTAAATTTTGAGAAAACACAGTTTATACAATTCTGTACAGTAAATGGTATAACGCTATTGATAAATACAGACTATGAACAGTCTGTCGCTAAGGCAGGATGCTCAACATTCTGGGTGTGTGTATTGATGAGAATTTGAATTGGATGATGTACATCGATGATCTGCTGAAACGGTAGATTCAGCTGCTTATGATATAAGGGTTATTGCAAATTTTGGTGATAGACATACCAGTAAATTAGCGTACTATGCTTATTTTCATTCACTGTTTATATAAGGCATCATATTTTGGAGCAATTCGTCATTAAGAGAAAAGTTACTCATTGCATGTAATCAGAATAATAGCAGGAGCCCACCCAAGATGACCTTGCAGATATTCACTTAAGGAAGTCGGTATATTCAGTTTCTTCGCAATACATAAATTCAGTTATGAAATTTCTTATTAATAACCCATCCTATTAAAAAAATAACAGCGAAGTGCATAGCTATAACGCTAGATGAAAGGATGATCTTCACTATTCTGGATTAAATCTCACCTTGGCACAGAAAATGGTGACTTACGCTTCCACAAAAATCATTGATCATTTGCCAAATACACTCCTGGAAATGGAAAAAAGAACACATTGACACCGGTGTGTCAGACCCACCATACTTGCTCCGGACACTGCGAGAGGGCTGTACAAGCAATGATCACACGCACGGCACAGCGGACACACCAGGAACCGCGGTGTTGGCCGTCGAATGGCGCTAGCTGCGCAGCATTTGTGCACCGCCGCCGTCAGTGTCAGCCAGTTTGCCGTGGCATACGGAGCTCCATCGCAGTCTTTAACACTGGTAGCATGCCGCGACAGCGTGGACGTGAACCGTATGTGCAGTTGACGGACTTTGAGCGAGGGCGTATAGTGGGCATGCGGGAGGCCGGGTGGACGTACCGCCGAATTGCTCAACACGTGGGGCGTGAGGTCTCCACAGTACATCGATGTTGTCGCCAGTGGTCGGCGGAAGGTGCACGTGCCCGTCGACCTGGGACCGGACCGCAGCGACGCACGGATGCACGCCAAGACCGTAGGATCCTACGCAGTGCCGTAGGGGAACGCACCGCCACTTCCCAGCAAATTAGGGACACTGTTGCTCCTGGGGTATCGGCGAGGACCATTCGCAACCGTCTCCATGAAGCTGGGCTACGGTCCCGCACACCGTTAGGCCGTCTTCCACTCACGCCCCAACATCGTGCAGCCCGCCTCCAGTGGTGTCGCGACAAGCGTGAATGGAGGGACGAATGGAGACGTGTCGTCTTCAGCGATGAGAGTCGCTTCTGCCTTGGTGCCAATGATGGTCGTATGCGTGTTTGGCGCCGTGCAGGTGAGCGCCACAATCAGGACTGCATACGACCGAGGCACACAGGGCCAACACCCGGCATCATGGTGTGGGGAGCGATCTCCTACACTGGCCGTACACCACTGGTGATCGTCGAGGGGACACTGAATAGTGCACGGTACATCCAAACCGTCATCGAACCCATCGTTCTACCATTCCTAGACCGGCAAGGGAACTTGCTGTTCCAACAGGACAATGCACGTCCGCATGTATCCCGTGCCACCCAACGTGCTCTAGAAGGTGTAAGTCAACTACCCTGGCCAGCAAGATCTCTGGATCTGTCCCCCATTGAGCATGTTTGGGACTGGATGAAGCGTCGTCTCACGCGGTCTGCACGTCCAGCACGAACGCTGGTCCAACTGAGGCGCCAGGTGGAAATGGCATGGCAAGCCGTTCCACAGGACTACATCCAGCATCTCTACGATCGTCTCCATGGGAGAATAGCAGCCTGCATTGCTGCGAAAGGTGGATATACACTGTACTAGTGCCGACATTGTGCATGCTCTGTTGCCTGTGTCTATGTGCCTGTGGTTCTGTCAGTGTGATCATGTGATGTATCTGACCCCAGGAATGTGTCAATAAAGTTTCCTCTTCCTGGGACAATGAATTCACGGTGTTCTTATTTCAATTTCCAGGAGTGTAGTATTAAATGTCTGATAGATAACCAACCAACATTTAAAGGCAAATTAAAAGAATTTCTGAGTGACAACTCCTTATACTCAATGGATGAATTCTTAGGTATGAACTAATAAATGTAAAAAAAAAATTGTTGGGTACTTTGTGTATGGAAAACCTATATTAATGTGACATGTCCATATCATTATGAAATGTCATATACATGGCCTATGGAACTAGGATTAATGTATGTATGGTAAAACTCAAAACTTGTATACCCAGAAAATTAGGCCTAAGGTCGCATATGCGTGATATGGTTTTTATGCGTTTTAAATGGAAATAAAAGATAGAACTTAAAACCTTTAATTCCTCTAGTAGATAAGGCACTGGTAAATATATCTGCAACGAAAACAGCCTAAATTTTTCTCTTAATATGTACGCAAACGTCTTATTTTTCTACATAAATCTGCGTCTAAAATACGTGGAAGTCAGCCCTTCGGCTATGACTTTTTTTGGTCGAGAAATAGTTCGAAATGAGTGAAACCTTCAATAGACAATATGTAATAGACTCTAACTTCCTTGCTGTGTAATGTTAACTTAATTCACAGTTATTATAATATTAACGACATAAATTCACGAGCTTAATATTCAAATTCTGAAGATGGCAGGGGTAAAATACAGGGAGCGAAAGGTTGTTTACAATTTGTAGAGAAACCAGATGGCAGTTATAAGAGTCGAGGGGCATGAAAGGGAAGCAGCGGTTGGGAAGGGAGTGAGACAGAGTTGTAGCCTGTCCCAGATGTTATTCAATCTGTATATTGAGCAAGCAGTAAAGGAAACAAAAGAAAAAATCGGAGTAGGTATTAAAATCCATGGAGAAGAAATAAAAATGTGGAGGTTCGTCGATGACATTGTAATTCTGTCAGGGACACCAAAGGATTTGGAAGAGCAGTTGAACGGAATGGACAGTGTCTTGAAAGGAGGATATAAGATGAACATCGACAAAAGCCAAACGAGGATAAAGGAATGTAGTCGAATTAAGTCGGGTGATGCTTATGGAATTAGATTAGGAAATGAGACACTTGAAGTAGTAAAGGAGTTTTGCTATTTTGGGAGCAAAATAACTGATGATGGTCGAAGTAGAGAGGATATAAAATGTAGACTGGCAATGGCAAGGAAAGAGTTTCTGAAGAAGAGAAATTTGTTAACATCGAGTATAGATTTGTCAGGAAGTCGTTTCTGAAAGTATTTGTATGGAGTTTTGCCATGTATGGAAGTGAAAAATGGACGATAAATAGTTTAGATAAGAAGAGAATAGAAGCTTTCGAAATGTGGTGCTACAGAAAAATGCTGAAGATTAGATGGGTAGATCACATAACTAATGAGGAGGTTTGAATAGAATTGGGGAGATGAGGAGTTTGTGACACAACTTGACAAGAAGAAGGGATCGGTTGATAGGACATGTTCTGAGGCATGAGGGGATCACAAATTTAGCATTGGAGGGCAGCGTGGAGAGTAAAAATCGTAGAGGGAGACTAAGAGATGAATGCACTAAGCAGATTCAGAAGGATGTAGGTTGCAGTAGGTACTGGGAGATGAAGAAGCTTGCACAGGATAGAGTAGCATGGAGAGATGCTTCAAACTAGTCTCTGGACTGAAGAAAACAACAACAACAACAACAACAAATTCAAGAGCGTGCTGTCTGCGCCAGAGCTGCCAATTTCTGTTGCCACAATACTGAGAAGGAGCATTCAAAACAAATTGAGGGGAATTCTGGCGAGAGGAGCGTGCTTGCTGGACGACAGCGCCCGTCTTCACACAGCCTTAATCGCCGAGGCGCTCTTAGACTCATTTGCTTGGGATGTTTTGCACCATCCCCCGTATTCCCCTGATTTGGCGCCTTCAGGTTACCAGCTTTTGACATTCCTGAAGACACACATGAGGGAAATGAAATTTTCAAGTGACGAACACGTGCAGGAAAAGGTTCTTAGGCAGAGGTAATTACTGATGTTTGGTATTCTCAGCAGACCCTTCACACTGTAGATCTCGGAATATTGAATTCCTCTAACGATGTACGTGAGAAATACACGTGAAAGTGATATTGAAACAGTTGTCGAGCCACATAGTTCATCATTCTTGTCGGACAGGGAGCCACAGATCCCGTCTCAAGTGAAACATAGTAAAGGACAATAGTTGGCCAAGGAGTGGGTACTAAATGTAATTACGCAGCATAATAAAATAACCATTATGAACAGATTTCGAACACGTCCGCAGCAATATGACCGTGTGGTGGCATAGGAAAATCTACGTATATTGAAGAGAGGACAAGGCGCACTTGTTACAAAACTAATGTTTGCTACTTTGAAGGATACTCGTACAGTTTAAGCGATGTGCATTATAGTGATCTCCTAGGTTGTGCATATCAAACAGCGCGCAACATACATTACAGCGATTTCAAGAGAAGCAATGAATGGTTGCATAACTTCAAACAATGTTACATAATTGGAAGACGTAAGATAGCTAAATTTCAAACAAAGCGTCAACTTGACGATGCACAACAAGCTGCGGAATCGCTCCGAAAATTTATAGATTAGATAAACAAATTTATCCCATCGTTCAGGAAGGAATTTGTTTCCACCTCCGAACAATCGCGATTTGAACAGGAAAGGTGTATGAAAGGAACCCTGGAAATAAGAGGCACCAAAAGATTTCTATCAAGACCAATTAACATCTATGTCTTAACGCATTGGTAGACAATTATACCGACTGTTCATCTTTGTGGTAAAGTTATTTATTGTGCTGCGAGAAGTCGGAGGTGCTCTGCTCGCTACAATTCCTTCTCGTGTACGTGATCTTGCAAGGGCAGCAGGGAATATTTACGTCACAGCCAGCAGGAGTGGGAAAATGGACGTAAGGGAAATACAGCTGTGATATGAGCAGAACTTTCTATCAAGAGCTGGTCAAAAAAATTGTTTTTCTTGATTCCTGGTCTGCTTAAAGAAATCATACTCCTTTAGAGCAGACTTTCCCTCCTGGAAAGTGTGTGACATTGCAGTTCATACCACCTGGAACCGCTGAGCAAGTTCAGCCTCTAGATGTTTACTTTTTCCGTGCCTATAAAACATATTATCGCTCTACCTGCAGCTACGCCTTAAAGGATAGCCAGTTTCACAATAAGCTCCACAGCAAACTGTTTCGCATCCCGTTGCATGCCTTCACATTCCAGCAGATCTCATCACACAGTTACATCATTATGATTGTATATCAATCCTTTAAGAGTTGAAACCTAGCTGAAGGTCCTGCACAGTTTGTAACTCCCAAGGAGTTCGCCTTCGATCTTGATGGTTCGAATCTTTGTGACCACCGTGGCACGCTGTTCCTCATTCGGTATTCATGGCACAAATTAATGGTTTATTTCTACACTCCTGGAAATTGAAATAAGAACACCGTGAATTCATTGTCCCAGGAAGGGGAAACTTTATGACACATTCCTGGGGTCAGATACATCACATGATCACACTGACAGAACCACAGGCACATAGACACAGGCAACAGAGCATGCACAATGTCGGCACTAGTACAGTGTATATCCACCTTTCGCAGCAATGCAGGCTGCTATTCTCCCATGGAGACGATCGTAGAGATGCTGGATGTAGTCCTGTGGAACGGCTTGCCATGTCATTTCCACCTGGCGCTTCAGTTGGACCAGCGTTCGTGCTGGACGTGCAGACCGCGTGAGACGACGCTTCATCTAGTCCCAAACATGCTCTATGGGGGACAGATCCGGAAATCTTGCTGGCCAGGGTAGTTGACTTACACCTTCTAGAGCACGTTGGGTGGCACGGTATGCATGCGGACGTGCATTGTCCTGTTGGAACAGCAAGTTCCCTTGCCGGTCTAGGAATGGTAGAACGATGGGTTCGATGACGGTTTGGATGTACCGTGCACTATTCAGTGTCCCCTCGACGATCACCAGTGGTGTACGGCCAGTGTAGGAGATCGCTCCCCACACCATGATGCCGGGTGTTGGCCCTGTGTGCCTCGGTCGTATGCTGTCCTGATTGTGGCGCTCGCCTGCACGGCGCCAAACACGCATACGACCATCATTGGCACCAAGGCACAAGCGACTCTCATCGCTGAAGACGACACGTCTCCATTCGTCCCTCCATTCACGCCTGTCGCGACACCACTGGAGGCGGGCTGCACGATGTTGGGGCGTGAGTGGAAGACGGCCTAACGGTGTGCGGGACCGTAGCCCAGCTTCATGGAGACGGTTGCGAATGGTCCTCGCCGATACCCCAGGAGCAACAGTGTCCCTAATTTGCTGGGAAGTGGCGGTGCGGTCCCCTACGGCACTGTGTAGGATCCTACGGTCTTGGCGTGCATCCGTGCGTCGCTGCGGTGCGGTCCCAGGTCGACGGGCACTTGCACCTTCCGCCGACCACTGGCGACAACATCGATGTACTGTGGAGACCTCACGCCCCACGTGTTGAGCAATTCGGCGGTACGTCCACCCGGCCTCCCGCATACCCACTATACGCCCTCGCTCAAAGTCCGTCAACTGCACATACGGTTCACGTCCACGCTGCCGCGGCATGCTACCAGTGTTAAAGACTGCGATGGAGCTCCGTATGCCACGGCAAACTGGCTGACACTGACGGCGGCGGTGCACAAATGCTGCGCAGCTAGCGCCATTCGACGGCCAACACCGCGGTTCCTGGTGTGTCCGCTGTGCCGTGCGTGTGATCATTGCTTGTACAGCCCTCTCGCAGTGTCCGGAGCAAGTATGGTGGGTCTGACACACCGGTGTCAATGTGTTCTTTTTTCCATTTCCAGGAGTGTAACATGTCTTCAATGTCAAAGATGTCAATTTGGTTTAGTAAGTACAGCCGACACAAGGATGATATCTACGCCTTCCAGACACTCATTACCTCCTAATGCACATGTTGAGTCGTTAGTAGCTAATATTTTTCCTGTCATAATTGTTAACACAACACTCTCAAATGAGCCGTACTAAAGATTGGACTTGCGGTCTCGCACTCAAGGGGAAGGACTTCGTGCGTGGTGCTGCCGTCGTACCATGTCCGCGAACCAGTGACTTCTACTGCCAGGTCCATGACATGTCCTCGTGTGGCACAGTCATGTCCTGTTTGTGCTGGGAGACAGAATGTTTCTGTTACGAAAATGACCAGTACTAGCTGTCGGCAGAGGCAAGTTTGGTCGGCCGGAGTGGTCGAGCGGTTCTAGGCGCTACAGCCTGAAACCGAGCGACCGCTACGGTCGCAGGTTCGAATCCTGCCTCGGGCATAGATGTGTGTGATGTCCGTTGGTTAGTTAGATTTCAGTAATTCTATGTTCTAGGGGACTGATGACCTCAGAAGTTAGGTCTCATAGTGCTCAGAGCCATTTGAACCAAGAGACACGCTTTTGCATATGCGCCCGTAACATATCCTAAAACACCACAGCCACTGTCGATGCGGAAATCTGCCCTGCCCTTGCTGCAGTAATCTGAATTCGCTGTATCAGCAAGCTAAGCTGCCTCGCGACACTGCTTCGGCATCGCTGAATTATCACAGCCAGCTCACTCTCTATGGGTGCTGCTGGAATTCACCGCTCAGACTTACGCTCATATGCCTACATATGATCGATATGGTCGGTACGCTACAGTATCTTAATGATTATCTATATTATAAATAAGGAATTTAATAATTTGGCGTTCTGCCTTTTTTCTTCAGTTCTATTATCTGACTCATGAGACTCGAGGTGGAAAACTGAGCATGGTCAGCACACTGGACTTTCATTCTGGAGGACGGCGATTCGGATCCCCGTTCGACCAACCAGATTTAGGTTTTCCACTGTTTCCCCAGATTGCTCCACACGAAAACAGAGATGGTTCCTCTGTAAAGGGCACGGCCGATTTCCATCCTCATTCTTCCCTAATCCGAGCTTATGCTCCGCTTCTAATGACTTCGTTGTCTTCCTTCCTTCCTGGAAAGCATGTTTGAAGTGAACTGACTGATGCTGCTGCTTAGCTCAAGAAAATGAAAACTCGGAAAATTTCAACTTACGTACATTTTCCACATAAAATGTGTGAGTAGTTGTCAGGTTTAAATTGCAAAGTAATTTAATCACCGACGTAGAAGAACTTCAGCGTACTTTCGAAATCTGTTTTACGTACAGCAGTTGAAACGGGTCTGCAGAAGTTAGTTACGAAAATACAGTCCGTTAAGTGGGCAACATTGAACGCAGGTGGTAAAAGATATCGCCTTAGTTCTTTCAAGCCCAGTAGAAGGCAATCTCTGTCCTTCATGCAATGTCCATAAAGCAATAGTTAACTTTGAGTTTTTGACTGAGGTACACAAGAAAAGACATGACTGCAGCTCACGCATCAAGTTTTAAGGCTATTTTTCTGTGTGGCCAGCAAACAGATCCGAAGTCCGTCTCCGTAGCGTAGCGGTGGCGTTTCCGCCTGTCACGCAGGGGCCCGGGTTCGATTCCCAGCAAAGGACTGGGTGTTGTGTGTCCATCATTATTTTCATCATCATTGACCCGCAAGTTGCCGAAGTGGCGTCAACCAAAAAGGACTTGCAATACGGAGGCCGAACTTCCCCGCATGGGGCCTCCCGCCCAACAATGCCATACGATCATTTAATTCAGATCCGAAAATGAGTCATGCTGCGACGGCTAAATGTATGGAGAAATCTTTCTTCGAAATTGGGTAACAACCTAAAAACTGTTTACAAAAGACAGATGAATTTGAACATGCGGAGCGCTCATGTGTCTTTTTGGTTGTCTCAGAACTGAAAGTAAACTAATGCTATAAGGAGATTACTTGATGAACAGAGGTTCCCTCTATTGAGTTGTGAAAGACCTAGGGCGATATCTTTTTGCGCGTAATGCCGACCACACTATTACTTAACAGACTGTTTACCACTAAGGTTCGATTTACAAAGCATTTTACCTTAGGATGAGAAAGAAAATGACTTCAGACTAAGCTTAGCCTGGAAATCTATGTTGTATAAACGTCAATCCCAGATCATATCGCCATGTAGTAGGATCATATTTGACTGGTGATAATTCGCGGTTAGAAGTCAGGTTCTGCTGAAAAACAAAGTGAAATAATAAAAAATTTGTTATTAACACAAAAAATTTAAGTGAACAGATTGCTGTCCTAAATTACAGCAACAAACCTCTATTTCCCCGTCCTGTGTCTAGTTCACGATATAATCATACAAACTGTCAATAGGTGTCGGTCAGATCGCGTTCCGCACGAGAGATGGCTTTCCGGTCAACGGATAACCAAGCCAACGTTGAAACAATGTTTGCCGGGTCGTCCCACATCCACAGCCGCTGTGTACACAGTCACAGACAGTGCAGTATGGCACAGAGAAGACGCCTACCAGGCTCTCTGCGGTGGAGGGTCATAGGAAGAATGGAAGCAGGAGAGCCACAAACTGAAGTGGCCCGATTGCTTGACGTGAATCGTTCTCGTGTTTTTCGAATGGGGCGACGGCTTATAGACACCGAAATCGTATCCCGAAGACCAGGCCAGGGCCGACCACGTATGACATCGGGAAGAGAGGCCCGTTATTTGGCTGCAACGGCTCCACGGTACCGCCTTAGTACCGCACGGCAACTGGAATATGACCTCCAAGCACCCAATGGACGTGTTGGATCGAGGCAAACGGTGTGGAGGAGGCTTCAGCAGAAGGGCCTTTATTGTTGAGGATTTGCTGTACGTCTGCTTCTGACGCGTCTTCACAGAAGGGAACGTCTACAGTTGACTCGTTCACTTGCCATCTGGACGGTCGAACTGACGCCTATGTTCTCTTCACATATGAGTCCCAATTTGGTCTGGAGAGTGATTCTCGCATCTGGAGGATTTCGGCACCCTAACATTATGTAAGAGACCGATATCGAGGAAGATTTCTAATGGTGATAGCAGGGATTATTTAACCACTCGAACACATCGTCGTGAAATTGTACACGCGAATCGGCAAGATTTAATTGGTGTTAGATATGTTGATGAGATGTTGGGATCTCATGTGCGTTTACTGCGAGTTGCAATTGGCTCAGACGTCGTATTAATGGACGATAATACTCGACCTCATAGAGCACGGGAGGTTGACGTTTCTTTGGAAACGAAAGATATTGCATGCATGGCGTGGCTTGCTCACTCTCCCAATTTGAATTCCATACAGCACATCTGGGGAGCATTTGAGAGATGGGTCGCATCCCGTCACCATCCACCAACCACTCTCAAAGACTTGCGAGCAGCCTTCCAGGAAGAATGGGCGTTATTGCTTCAACATGAGATTGATGACATCATTCACAGCATACCCTGCCGCTATCAGGCCTACGTTGCAGTCAGATGTGGTCAAACCCGACACTCAGCACATTAACCAGCTGTGTGCAAATCCGTTAAGTGGAAGAAAAAAACGAACAAAAATTTTGTCTTCCATTATGCAACATGCAAGGTTGTTTACGTACTGTATTCTTTACATTGTTTTCAGTTAACTATCACCTACTTACACTGTTCTGTGGCAAACTAAATGCAGCCTTGCAAAATTTCCAGTTTTTGCTTTAAGTTTGGACACCAGTGTATGTGAGAACGCACTTCCCACGCAGCTGATCGTATAAATACTTTTTTTTTAATCTGTAAAGTTAGGTTAAGGAAATTACCAGCTACCGTGATGTACGTAATGATTAATCTCACAATAGTTCTTGGGAGACGACTCGTAAATCATGTGACCAGTTCTAAGGCATTTTATAGATACATAGAAGCAGAGTAAGAAAGGAAAATCGGAAATATTTGCACTAAACAGTTAAGTATGGGAATTGTGACAGCAGCCATGAACAATTCAACATCTCTTATATTTGTTCTCCCTCAGCTCGAGTAGCAGTAACTACGCAACAGTAAAAAATTTGTGAAGATGAAATACGTCCTTAAATAGCTATGATAGTTCGAAGTTCATTGATAAATAGGACGTAAGTATGTTTAAATATACGAACAATCTAATCACGTTCATATATCTTGGTACCGTAGAGTTTGGGTCGTCACTGACATGTAAAAGATCTCATGTTGGAAACCACGCCATTTGTCGCTAGTTTTGTTCGCTATTTGTTCCAACTTTCGCTATTTTGTATTTCTCATAAAGATAATTACAACAACACTACCGCGCCATTTAATTCCATACAATTGAAACCCTACCATACTCACCGTTTTCCAAGCGTTCTAGACCACTGTTGGGCCAAATTCTTCGAGTTTAGAGATATCTGCGTATTGAGATATGTCCACTGAAGACGACGACGTCGAGATCCAACGAGCTCCCTGCACGTTCCGCGATAGGGTGAACCCGCTCTGGATGTTAAATAACAAGTCATTCAAGTTGAGATTTCGTTTGTAGAAAAGTACTATCTGACGAAACGAACCAAAAGAAATCAGCCACTGAGTGGAATGTGCATTTTGCTGTTAACCATAAAATTTTACATCACAGCAACCTTTCAAACGGTGATTGGTGATCTCTTCAAAGCAGACGTAGCAAAATCTTGCAAAGCTGTCCATCAGGTATCGGCTTGGGCTTCCTTTTTGAAAAGTGAATTTATCAAATTGCCTATGGATGAAAGTGTTAGGAACATCCGGCGTGATTTTTATCAAACAGAACTTTTTCATGGAGTTTTAGGTGCTATCTACGGCACTCATATCCCCATCACATGTCCTGGTGATGACAATGCTAAGATATTTAGAAATCATCGTGGATGATTTCTTTTAAATCTGCAAGTAATCTCAGGCGCTAAGCTACGATTTTTAAATATCGTGGCTAGATGGCCAGGATCTGCTCATGATAGCAAAATGTTCGGAAACTCAAGCGTACACACTTAGCTGAAAACAGGAGAAATTCCGGAAGGCATAATCTGGGAGGCGGTGGCTATCAGAGTTGCAGGTATTTACTGACGCCGGTACTTCACAAATAAAAGGCCATTGAGCGAATCTGTAATCGTGCCCACAAGAAAACCAAATCAGCAGCTCAAAGAATGTTTGTAGTAGTAGAAAGATTATTTCCGTGTTTCAGTTCAGGACTCTGAGTTAAAGAAAATCGTGCAGCAGTTACAACAGTTTCAGCATTTGTCTTGCGCAATATGCCTCTTAAAGCATCTAAAAATGAAGACAATGTATTTGCTTGGAGAAGAGTGTAGGCCGAAATTCCAGTACCTGCAAAACATTGAACCAACGGGGATCATACAGCAGTGAGGGCGGCATTTACTAAAATTGTATTAATGTAGGAAGATAAAAACTTGGAATAAATGTACAAAGTGTCGGTCTGAAAGTTAGATTTTCTTTTCCTTTCTTATAGTTCTAGCTAGTTCTGTAGCTCCTAGTTACTGAATTCTGTATCAGAAAAAGAACACCACAAATAATATTATAAGCTACCTCTTACGCAACAAATTCGTATCAAAACATTAATCAGAGAGTATTAAAATGTATACAAAAACCTGCATCCAACTTCGGGAAGAAAATCTGTCTACAAAGAAATTCCAGCAGGCTTCATACCACAGAAAATGAAGGTAAGAAGAGCGACAATGCAATGAGTGCGAAATTTATTAACAAGATATTTACAGAAAAAGTTAAAAGATTGGAAGAAATTTAGAGTATGTCAGTTTCAAAGTCTCATTGTTTTAAATTCCTTAAGTTCAAAATCTTTAATTTCTTTATCTGTTTTGAGATTTTCGATTCTTATTTCCTGTTCAGCAAGCAAGCACTGTACTTTGATTATATGTTCACCCTCGAGGCATTCTGATCTTCTCTTGTAAAACTGGTATTTCTTATTGAAAACATTTTCTGTTCTTTTGTTTTTGGAATGAGATTGTGAACCTATAACAGAATCCTAGCTTCTGTGGTGCCTATCTACCTCTAATGAGAGACTATTTTCAGTACAAAATACGCGGTATTGTGCTGTCACAGTAAAATAATTACCTTAGTTTTGATCATTACCGTTCTTACCAGATCAATGTAAACATTTTCTGTTTAGTTTTCACTGTCATTATCATCAACAAGGGTAATGTTTTTGTTTGGAGTTACAGCTGTCTCCTCGTTTACTGATGTTCTTAATGAACTGCACCCTGTGTTCTTCTGAATCTGTATCGGAACGCAATGAATGAGATCAAAAAGTACCATTTATGCTTCAAATTTGCTTCAAAAAATTGGTGTGATCGCATCAAAATCTTTAAAATCCACTGCACCTATTTTCAAGGTGAAAATCTGCATCATCATCGTAGGACTTTGAAAAGGGAAAAAATGGTAGCTTCACGGCTGCAATTAGCTTTTGTCCACCTTCTGTAACAGTAGGCCTTACGAAACTAGTGCCCCCAGTTTTATGCATTTCACCGGCCGGAGTGGCCGAGCGGTTCTAGGCACTTCGGTCTGGAACCGCGCGGTCGCTATGGTCGCAGGTTCGAATCCTGCCTCGGGCATGGATGTGTATGATGTCCTTAGGTTAGTTAGGTTTAAGTAGTTCTGAGTTCCAGAGGACTGAAGACCTCAGATGTTAAGTCTCATAATGCTCAGAGCCATTTGAACCATTTATGAATTTCAACCTTAAAAAGTTTTGACACTGTGTTTGCACCAGTATACATAACGTACAGATAACAAATGAAATTTAATTATTACAAAGTACGTCTTAAAATTATACCTTGTCATGGGCAAACGCTTTCTTGGTCTTTTTCTCAACATCTTCGTAACACATTTTCAAACTATTCCAGTTACGATGAGTACTGAAGTTACGTTAAATAAACTCCATAGCAACGGCTGTCCATGGTTTACTTTGTTGTCCACAGAGAATTAATCTTTTGTTCTCTCAATTATATCTGTATACTGGTCGAATACAATTTCCAGTAGCAAATCTTTCTCGTACTGGGAAAGCGGGAAAGGACCACATGTGACGAAGTAAGTAGGGATATTTTTTCTTCCACTCTTGTTTTGCCAATTGTCTCCTTAAATTCGTTTTCTCTATTTTAACTGATTACCAATAATATATGTGAGTATAATCTGCATTTTCATAAAAGAAGAAGATTTGCCCTCAGTTTTAAAGAATATAACACCAGATCAAATTTTGTGCTTAGTTTATGTATTTCATTGATTTTATCATTTATTTTGACTATTCCTAGTTAATACTTTTGTTACAGGGTGAAATCAGTAATGGTTCTGTAACTTAAATTCTATTGTTGACTGATAAACAATTATAAATTTTCTACTAACTATAAACATTTGGAGGAACAACTAATTGTATTCTTAAAGGATCTATTTGGCTCTATTCGAAAACGTGGTAGCAAAGACAGCTCTTCATTAATCTCAAAGTAATTAACAGTTTCGTCAAAAGTATTGTTAGCGTAACTATATTGGTTAATTTAAGGATTTAAACAAATAATTCGGCTTAACACTAGCAGTACGAGAAACTGTTAAGAAGAAGGAAGTTTTCGATGTATTCAATTCATTTAATGAGTTAAATTTTAGTTGTAATTTCAGTAAATTAAACTTCGAACAATGTGTAGTTTCAGCACCTATTATTGTGAGGATATATGAGGGCCCAATTTTTGGTCCTGGGACAGCCAGTCCACGGCCGAGTTTCAGACAATGAACCTGTGTTAGTTAAAACGACAAAAAGGCATCAACTTAACAGTGAAATAAGTGTTACACCAGTAGTCCTCGTGTTAAAACAATGACAGTGTCTGTTTCCATACCTACATTTTTATTCTTAAAGAAATGTGAACTATATGGCTTTTACTGCTTGTAGATATTCAACAGGAAGCAATTGTAGCAGTATGTGAATATTTGCCTGCAACTTATTAATGTGGCTTATCTAAAGTTAAACAATAGTGCACTGGCCACACAACTGTGTGTTATTGGGGAGTTGTGAACAGTGAAAGTAAAGTAATGTGAAACGCAAATCGGCATCTGTCGGCTACATCATATAAAGTAGTCAGTGTTGTACTTCCACACAGCCTTTTTCAGCCAGTGTAGCAACGCAGTAAGTTGACACTGAGGACGATCAACGAAGAAATAAAGAAAGCAGGGAACGTCGTCACACACTCTTCTGTTCTATTTACTTGCTTCCATGGTTATAGCACGACACCTTTTATAGTACTATGTGTCTATAGTGTACAGTAAACATCTGCGGTCGAAGTTCAGTGGTCGTGTCGATAGCCGATTTCAGTCACTATACCAAGCATGTTATGAGTTTCCTTAGATCAAACCCGACCCTGCTTCGGTGGATCCAAGTTTAGCATTATCCAATAGAGCTGAGTCTTGACCACAGTTCAATTTCTGATCTAACGTTAAATTTGATCTCCAGTCAACGACGTTTCCATGCAGTCAGCCCTGAGAATACCAAATGCGGCCTCTCTGTGTACATTATGAAAATATAAACCTACGCTGCGTACTACCACACATATCACGTCTTTCTATATGGGAAAAAATTCAGTCCAAAACAGGAAGGTTCGTAGTGATGTTTAGAGAGAGAGTCTGATATGAGAAACCAGTGATTTGACGTACTTTTTTCCCGTAAGGACTCCATTTTCTCTATATACATAGTTTATAATGTTTTACAGTGAATGACACTGGTAATTAAATCTTCAAACAGCGAATAGTTAGTGGACGTGTGATCTCTACAACATGTCACCCATCCTCTTATTACTGCACATAATTCTCTCACACCGCCAGGTGTTTTTGATATGACAGCGGTTCGACATTTCGGACAGCTTCCACGTAGCGACAATAATTAATTAATCAACTAATTAATTAGCTTGGAAAGAATGACTTTGTCGTGTGGTATAATGCAATTGTCACATGCGATTAGATAATTAATTATACAAAACATCAATAAGTTATTATCTGACAGGATAACGAAACCCGTGAAGTCCTCCTGACAAAAACACCTCAAAAGCCATGCCGCATTTGTTATACGAGATTCACATTACAGAAAGTTGAGTCTCGTCCTGTACATGGATTGAAAACAAATCTACAGAGTATTCATTACTCGACAGCGCACTTACATTTTTTTTCTTGATTGTATGTACATGGTATCGTTTTAAGGTCGCTGGTAAAAAGAAAGTCATCTATGTCTTAACAACGTTTCAACTGCTACGAGCGGCAATACCAGATTAGCTATGGAACGGCCTGAACAAGATTTTAGATGCCCTCGACGGTGCTGTTGAAGGATTCATCACGCAAAGCACACGCACTTCGTACAGAATGTTTCGATACCATTCCGCTTATTCGGTGCCCTGTTCCAGATATTCTTGTAGATTTTCATTGGAGTTTATACTCTGAAGCGGCAAACAAACTGGTATAGGCACGCGTATACGTAAACAGGCAGAATACGGGCCTGCGGTCCACAACGCCTATGTGAGACAACAAGGGACAGGCGCAGTCAATAGATCGGTTACTGCTGCTACACGTTATCAACATTTATATGGGTTTGAAGTGGTGTTATAGTCGGCGTATGAGCGATGGGACACAGCATCTCTGAAGAACTGATGAAGTGGAGATTTTCCCCTGCGATCGTTCCACAAGTGCACCGCGAATAACATGAATCCTGTAAACCATCAAATCTCAGACATCGCTGTACCCGGAAATAGATCCTGCAAGAAAAGGACGAACAACGCTAAAGTTGTGAATGTTTCGGGAACGAGAGATCACGGAACACATGTGTGCAATAATTCCAAAAGTGACATCTGATGTGCACTGGATGACTAATATTATTACAACAGGGAGTCAGAGCGCTTCGTTCGGTTTATTGTGAGATTTGATCCTGAGAATTCACGAGTACATGCTGAACCACTTGATACTTTACACACAAACGTCTTTAAGCATTCACAGTGCGATGCGTTTCCATTTGTCGCCGCTGCATAGGTTTTCTGTAACGTCACCGTATGTTTCCAAAGGAGGCAAAGTGTAACAATATCGTGTTCGGGTATTAACTCTCTCTGCCGAGCTGTTCGGAAATGACTCGCAAATGGCTATCACACAAGTACAGCAGAGATATTTTTGCATTGTAGCTAGGCGACTATTACTGTAGACTGCATACCTGCTCATGGTGGTAAACACGTGAGAGCTTCCACGCGACTCTCGAAGGGACGTGAGCTGCCACGGCTGCAAACTGAGTCAAAAAATGGCTCTGAGCACTATGAGACTTAACATCTGAGGTTATCAGTTCCCTAGACTTAGAATTACTTAAACCTAACTAACCTAAGGACATGACACACGTCCGAGGCAGGAGTCGAACCTGCCACCGTACCAGCGGCGCGGTTCCAGACTGAAGCGCCTAGAACTGCTCGGTCACAGCGGCCGGCCAAACTGAGTCGACCCATTGCAATCTACGATCAACTGTTACCCCCACTCGCACAAACAATAAGTAAACACAAAATTAAACACGTCAGTTCTCTATTTTCCAGACGAGAGGGTCAAGTTCGTCGTATATTTACGTAGCTAATCCTTGTTTCTCTAGGTGTTATGGGTTAGGAATACTGCCGTATTAATATAGAGCACGGTCCGCAGTACCATGATTTGCTTAAGGCCACAGAAATTGGGATATAAAATCAAAAAGCACTTTACTTTAATCCGAAGACGTTATGTAAATTTTCCTTGGATGGTTATCGTAATAAATTCCTTTCGCACCATGAGATAATATAAACGCCGTTCAGTCACATTTCATACAAATTCGCTTCATTAAATTAGCGCAAAGTAAGAAAGTTAATACAATGATTGAAATGCGGCATTAAGAATCACAAATGAAATTTAAGAAAAGACACATATATAAAGGCAAGTTAAACAAAGAAAAATCAATACCACAATAAGGATTTTAAAAAATTACTGCTATCTAAGTAATGCTCACACGATCGTTAGCTTAAAAGTCTATAATGTTAGCTACTATGCTATGGAGGTACTGGGTAGATTCCAATTATTTTTAGTGGTTTAGTGCTTCACGAGATATTACTTTCGTCACATTCTCACAAACGAGGGTGCTACAGGATGGGTAGCTACACGGTGTGAAACCAGGCACTCAATCCTACACCACTGTACGGGTGACTTCAAAAATTCGATCCCAACCTGGTGTCTATGTGACAAATAAATCATTACACTAAATTATGTATAACGACTACTATCATTATTAGATCAAACTTTTATAACTGAAACCTGCCAATACGTTGCCTATAGAACCTACTTTTATTTTTCTCACCTTCATAAACAGAAATAATAAGTTAGCCTTATTCTTCAGTACTGGTTTTCATGTCGGCACGTTTTGCAGTCACCAGATAAAATTACCTCTCATTCTCTAAACATCTTCTACTGCTGTCAGTCCACACCAAACGGTAAAGCAACAAGGAGACGAAAAAAACGCAAGAACCGCAAAACTACAAGACGTTATACACTCCTGGAAATTGAAATAAGAACACCGTGAATTCATTGTCCCAGGAAGGGGAAACTTTATTGACACATTCCTGGGGTCAGATACATCACATGATCACACTGACAGAACCACAGGCACATAGACACAGGCAACAGAGCATGCCCAATGTCGGCACTAGTACAGTGTATATCCACCTTTCGCAGCAATGCAGGCTGCTATTCTCTCATGGAGACGATCGTAGAGATGCTGGATGTAGTCCTGTGGAACGGCTTGCCATGCCATTTCCACCTGGCGCCTCAGTTGGACCAGCGTTCGTGCTGGACGTGCAGACCGCGTAAGACGACGCTTCATCCAGTCCCAAACATGCTCAATGGGGGACAGATCCGGAGATCTTGCTGGCCAGGGTAGTTGACTTACACCTTCTAGAGCACGTTGGGTGGCACGGGATACATGCGGACGTGCATTGTCCTGTTGGAACAGCAAGTTCCCTTGCCGGTCTTGGAATGGTAGAACGATGGGTTCGATGACGGTTTGGATGTACCGTGC
This sequence comes from Schistocerca serialis cubense, assembly GCF_023864345.2. Taxonomy (NCBI): domain Eukaryota; kingdom Metazoa; phylum Arthropoda; class Insecta; order Orthoptera; family Acrididae; genus Schistocerca; species Schistocerca serialis. The sequence goes on along the minus strand of NC_064638.1, from coordinate 1,161,538,058 downwards.
ACTATTCAGTGTCCCCTCGACGATCACCAGTGGTGTACGGCCAGTGTAGGAGATCGCTCCCCACACCATGATGCCGGATGTTGGCCCTGTGTGCCTCGGTCGTATGCAGTCCTCCTGCACGGCGCCAAACACGCATACGACCATCATTGGCACCAAGGCAGAAGCGACTCTCATCGCTGAAGACGACACGTCTCCATTCGTCCCTCCATTCACGCCTGTCGCGACACCACTGGAGGCGGGCTGCACGATGTTGGGGCGTGAGCGGAAGACGGCCTAACGGTGTGCGGGACCGTAGCCCAGCTTCATGGAGACGGTTGCGAATGGTCCTCGCCGATACCCCAGGAGCAACAGTGTCCCTAATTTGCTGGGAAGTGGCGGTGCGGTCCCCTACGGCACTGCGTAGGATCCTACGGTCTTGGCGTGCATCCGTGCGTCGCTGCGGTCCGGTCCCAGGTCGACGGGCACGTGCACCTTCCGTCGACCACTGGCGACGCCATCGATGTACTGTGGAGACCTCACACCCCACGTGTTGAGCAATTCGTCGGTACGTCCACCCGGCCTCCCGCATGCCCACTATACGACCTCGCTCAAAGTCCGTCAACTGCACATACGGTTCACGTCCACGCTGTCACGTCATGCTACCAGTGTTAAAGACTGCGATGGAGCTCCGTATGCCACGGCAAACTGGCTGACACTGACGGCGGCGGTGCACAAATGCTGCGCAGCTAGCGCCATTCGACGGCCAACACCGCGGTTCCTGGTGTGTCCGCTGTGCCGTGCGTGTGATCATTGCTTGTACAGCCCTCTCGCAGTGTCCGGAGCAAGTATGGTGGGTCTGACACACCGGTGTCAATGTGTTCTTTTTTCCATTTCTAGGAGTGTACAATATCAGTCCAGCAACAAGAAAGCAACCTCCATTATAGGCGGGTAGCATCCGAAGTACTGTAAAAAAAGTAAATACAGTCTAGAAGGAATGAATCAATGTAATGTTAGACCAATAAAAATACATACGGTATACGTTAATTACTTTCTTATTGGTAATCAGCAGAACCCAATTCCAATTATTTTTGAAATCAAACCTGGACAAAGCCAGCCTTGACAACGTAATATTTGAAATTAATTATAAAGCAGTCAGGATCGCAAAGAAGTTTGCTAAAATGTGAGCGGTTTCGGTCATCACATAATCGTCTTCAGACCTTCAACTACAATCACAATCAGTGACTGTGGTTGGAGCAGGAGCCGCTGAATAACCAAAGTCAACAGTTGCTGCAGTGGGAAGTCAGCACTTGACTATCGTCATTCAGCTTTTCCTGCTCTATGCACAGCCACTGTCGATCAACATAGTTGAAGGTATGAAGACGATCATGTAACAATTGAAACCGATCGCCTATTACTACGCGTGCCTTAGCGATCTAGACTGCTTTACAATAAATGTCACCTCTTCTATCTGGGCGGGTTATTACGTATAACTCGGACAACATTAGGAAATTCTCCTGTAAGTTTTGTGGTCGTGTCACCTTACGACACATAATGTATGATGTGGTCAGAGCTCATTTTTAGAAATGAACTAAAATTGTTGCTACTCACTGAAGATATCGACAGCACGTCTACCCATTGGAGTTAGTTAGAATACCCCATCGAACTTCATAATTCTTTTTACACCCAGTCGTGGGCGCCCTAATGTGCGGAACCGTAGGAGTTGGTTACTGTTGGTACGTTGCAAATCCGGCACTGGTTGGGAACTGCTGCATACAGGATTTTTTTGTATCCTTCCTCAGTTTTTTTTCCGCACCAACAAGCACAAATTTCCTTCTATTCAGAAAAGTGCCGAAATTAACTTCGCTGAAGCCCTGAGCGACAGATAGTAGGCTGTGGCATATCAGGAATGAAGCAGAGTGATGAATAAAAAGTTGAATATGAAGGCTCCAATACGTGAAAGAGAAACAGGAAGAAGCCGCGTAATAACGTTCTCGTCATCTATTCATTGTAGCAGAGTGAGTCACAGAATAATTTATTACTGCTGTTCGTAGACAAAGCATGTGACACCTAAATGTACATCGACATGCACGTATTCGTCAAGCAGCTTTCCGGTGCGCCGCAGAGGGTATCTTGTATCATATCCAGTCGATGCCTTTTCTGTTCCACTGGCAAATGGAGCGCGGGAGAAACGACTGCATATATGCATCCGCACTTCGCTGTCTTTACATACGATGGCATCCGTAGAATCGTTCTTCAGTGTGTCGCTCATGTCGGTTCTCTGCACTTTCTGAGCAGTTTATGAAGTTCCAATATACTGATGCAAGATCGGACCAGCACCTTGGGTAATAATTTCTTTTTCTTATTGTCTCCCGGTATCCGTCACAATTGCGATAATTTTCATTTCTCTGCGGTGACTACATTCATACCATAACTTAGATTTTAAAACAATGAATCTAGACGTAAGTGTAATCGTGCAGTCCCGCCAATTCATCACATACATGTAACTTGACAAACGTGACATGAGTATGCAGTGTTGTTTCTTTCCATTCGAAAGGAGCAAAATGCGTTCAGCGGTGCTTGGCGAAAAGAAAGTCGTGTCTTCCTTCTGGAGATTCCCATTCTAAGTCACGGAGCGCTTCTCTAACACTCGCATGTTGATTGACCCCACGGATAACAAATTCTAAACTGCTTTAATGTCTTACTTTAATTCGACGTAATGGGGATCCTAAGTTCTCGAATAATTATTAGATATATGGAATCTAATATTCATCGAGTATCTTCAGCTATACAGGGTGGTCCATTGATAGTGACCGGGCCAAATATCTCACGAAACAAACGTCAAATGAAAAAACTACAAAGAACGAAACTCGTCTAGCTTGAAGGGGGAACACAGATGGCGCTATGGTTGGCACGCTAGATGGCGCTGCCATACGTCGAACGGATATCAACTGCGTGTTTTTACATAGGAACCCCCATTTTATTACATATTCGTGTAGTACGTAAAGATATATCAATGTTTTAGTTGGACAACTTTTTTCGCTTTGTCATGGATAGCGCTGTAATAGTCGCAAACATATGGCTCACAATTTTACACGAAGAGTTGGTAACAGGAAGGTTTTTTAAATTAAAATACAGAACTTAGGTACGTTTGAACATTTTATTTCGGTTGTTCCAATGTGATAAATGTACCTTTGTGAACTTATCATTTCTGAGAACGCATGCTGTTACAGCGTGATTACCTGTAAATACCAAATTAATGCAATAATTGCTCAAAATGATGTCCGTCAACCTCAATGCATTTGGCAATACGTGTAAGTTTCGTTCTTTGTAGTATTATCGTTTGACGCTTATTTCGTGAGATATTTGGCTCGGTCACGATCAATGGACCAACTTGTACATGACATATATAACGAAACTAGTAGATTCTATTCCTACACGAGATGACGTCATTACTGAAACTAGTTGCATGAGTTAGTATTATGTTTCCTGAGGGTGAGTGCTTAGATAACGGTAATTCGTGTTAATAATTATCAGCATTCAAATGAAGTCATACTGCACTAGAACATTAGAATAAATATTTTACTTTGAATTAAAGCTGGTTAAATTTTAATTTCTGCAGCTGCAGCAAATGAAATAAATAAACACCAAGAAGACGAACGTCATGGTTATAGGCAAAAAAGGTGGTGGAGGTAAGACTGATATAAATATTGGCAGCGAACAATTCGATTAAGTAACCGAATTTGGTTGCGCTGTGGAGGTAAGCAATAGATGTCTCATGCCTTCCAAAATAAGAACCTTCATGTGAACAAGCTCATCAGCTTCCACACTAAGACAACGTATGTAAACCCCTTTATGAGGAGTGTTCTGACGTACGCATGTGAAAGGTGGACATTAGCAAGACAGAGAGAGGTCGCCTCGAATCTGCGGAAATGTGTTTCTGGAGGAGAATTGTAAGAACTAGCTGGACTGTCCGAAAATTGAATGAGATAGTTCTACAGGAAACAGGAAAGAAGATAGAATTACTGAATGTTTTAGGCTTATTCAAATGGAAACGATTGGATACATAAGTAGAGGTGAGCTCCTTCTACAAAACATTTTCGAAATCAAGATCGCACGGAAGGAAACAAGGAGACGGGGGAGACCGATTTGTTAGAACCATGATCAGGAAGACGGGATCTACACGTGGAGACGAAGACAATTGCTGAAGAGAGGAAGCTGTGGTTGCAGAAACAAGGTTTTTGAAAGAAGAAAATCATCGGGTAGCATAGTGTCTTCATTTCGGTTTTTCACGCTGACCGTTGTGGTGGTCTCCACTGCACACTTAACATAAAGGACTATGGCGCCCGCCAAAATGTTTCAAAAATGAAATGTGACACAGTAGACGATAAAAAGTTGATAATCGACTGTTTTCTAGTGTCAAATGGTAATTTATATCACGCCTAGCTTCCGACGTTGTTTTAATCCAGATAGAGACATAGGACTCGGTCGTGCGGCAAATGAAAGACAACAACGCGACCATTCGATTTGTAATTAAGAGTGAATTATTTAGAGCGACCTTCCAAATTAGAGCTCGGAGCGATTGTGTCTGCGCCGGCGGTGACACTTCATCCCGGTCAAACGGCTTAGCAAATTGGCCGCCGATGAATATTCAGCACCAGCATTTACATTTCAGATGTCGACTCTCTCTCTCTCTGGGATGCGTTCGGAGTAAACAAGCCCGCCCCTTGCTACGCGACGCCACATGTGTGACGTATGCCACATGCTAGCCAGAAACTCAGCTTCCTCTGTCACCTTCGTCTACCACTACTTCCTGCTGTAAGCCCGTAAGCAAACGGTTGTTGCCAGCGGAAAGAGAGATATGATCATTTCACTTATCTGATCATATACGTATTGCAGAAATGTCTTGTCAAATAGGGTAGAAACTTCAAAATTATTCGGTTTCCATACTCATGACAATTTAAAGAGGAAAATGCGCGTTTTGGAACTTCTTGAACAATCTGGTTCAGCAGTATTTGCACTTAGACTCACTGGAAACGTTGGGGAGAGACAAATCAGTAAGCTGACATATTCTGCACATTTTCATTCGATAATGTCATATGGGCTATCGTTCTAGGGTAGCTCATTTTTGAGAAAGAATTTTACGTTGCTCGGGAACTTACTGTAGAAGTAATATGTGGTGCTCAATCTCGGTCAACTTGTAGAGATCTGTTCAAGGAGTTAGGCATTCTGTCTACTGCTTTACAGTATATTTACTCTTTCATGAAGTTTGTTGCAAATAATTCGCGTCAGATCAGCAGTTACAATAATGTACATAATTACATTATCAGAAGGAAGATCGTCATTCATTACTCCACATTGAGGTTGTCTTTAGCACAATAGCACAAAAGGGGGGTGCATAGTGTGGTAACAAAAAGTTTTGATCACGTGCCCAGGAATATAAAATATCTGACACTGCAGAGTAACATCTGAAAACAAACAGGAAAAGTTTTTCCTTGACAACTCCTATTCCGCATGAGAATTTCTATACTTGTAATGTGTTAAAGGTGATGAGTAAGCATTAGAGACTCACGCCTGTATATTAAAAAAAATTAAGGAAAAGTTTATGAATTTATTATTTTCAACACAAACTAATATGCGAGTTGTTCAATATCATTACCATTTAAAGTGAAAAATGATGCATGGAACATTAAACTAACAAAGTAAGTATATTACAAAAAAATATTCAAATGTGTGTGAAACCTTATGGGACTTAACTGCTAAGGTCATCAGTCCCTAAGCTTACACACTGCTTAACCTAAATTATTCTAAGAACAAACACACACACCCATGCCCGAGGGAGGACTCGAACCTCCGCCGGGAAGTATATTACACCGCGCTTAAAGATGTATAACTCGTAATGTTTACAAACGCCGCATAAAACACGACTTCATGTCTCACAAAAACACACAAGCAGTGAAAAATGGAGGAAACTCTTCATAGTGGTCTCTGATACACATTACTTCATGCGATTCTAAAATCGGTCTCTATACTGATTCACCGGCCAGGAAAAATCACGTTATCCTTGGTACATTGACCTACACGTACAACACCCTTCCCTACACGTCACTTACCGTTAGTAATTTCTAAATCATACTTGGAACGTAACGATCTCGTATCGTAAATGTAGCAACAAAACAATCAGTCGAGATCGCAAATGGCGTTTTGCTTTAGTACAGTAACAGTTCCCAGTTATCCAGAGACCATCTTTAGAGTAGTAATGTCTCCACTGGTCAGATATGGAGTCGATGTACGTACCCGTTGTAAGTGCTAAATTGCACCTGTCGTCACGTGGAACCAGTTACTATACTAAAAACGAACCAGAAAGGGAGATACGATCATTTCACTTTTCTGATCATACAGGTATTGCAGAAATGTCTTGTCCGTTAACTGATTTGCAGAATGCAGAAATTGTAAATACAAAGTAAACACCCCCCCCCCCCCCCCCCCCGTATAGAATTTCCCTTAATCCTTGAAAACTAATTGTGGGCAGGCAACCTTTTTAGGGATTAACCTTTTAAATGCTTGTGTGCAAAGTCAAATGTATAACTCGGAATTTTTCAGCCGTGGACATAATTCTTAAAGTGATGATATTGCAAAATAAATATCTCACTCTGACTACCACTAATGACTTCGGTAATACGTTGGTTAAGATTCTGACTTTATTGCTAATATTCCTAGATACAGATTAAAAGACTGCATCTCGATGTAATTGAAGGAGTCGAACAGAAACAATGACTAAATTCAGTACTCTAATTTATTCATAAGCACAGTTACTGAATCAACACAGAAAAGGAAGAACCAAAAGCACCGAGCAGGTGGCGTAGTGGTTATCACACTGGTCTCGCATTTGGGAGGACGACGGTTCGGACCCGCGTCCGCCCAACCTGATTTAGATTTCCTGTGATTTACCTAAATCGCTTCATGCAAATGCTGGGATGGTTCAAAAATGGTTCAGATGGCTCTGAGCATAATGGGACGTAACTGCAGAGGTCATGAGTCCCCTAGAACTTAGAATTACTTAAACCTAACTAACCTAAGATCATCACACACATCCATACACGAGGCAGGATTCGAACCTGCGATCGTAGCGGTCGCGCAGTTCCAGACTGTAGCGCCTAGAACCGCTAGGCCACTCCGGCTGGCTGGGATGGTTCGTTTGAAAGTGCACGGTCGACTTCCTTCCCGATTCCGATGGGACCGATGACCTCGCTGTTTCGTCCCCTTTTCCAATCAACCAATGACCAAAAATCTGTGACAATTCCACTTATCCAAATGTTCGTGAAGATTAAAAGTAAAGCAGTATCACTCTCCTCTCAGTTAAATTACTTCTTGTCCTCTTAAGAATTTACTCTTCCTCGATGTTTACAAGGACTGACAACTATTTACGTCTGTAATTCTCGATCGCAGCAGTGGCTGGAAATTGGTGACTCAAGCCCAGAAGCTCACACATTCATCACGGGTGCGAAAACGAGATGAGACAAGCGATCGTCCTGGATTCCACAAAAGTGAAAAAAAACTTAATTTCTCTGCCGGTGCTGCGAATTACGCTCACCGTAAGCATGACTGGACTCCGAGATGTGTGCTGCAGACGTGCCTGGCCCATCGTGAAGGCGGAGTTCTCAGGACCTCTGCACGACTCCATGACGTGGCAGCCTCTACCGCAGCGCTATACCAAATCGGACCCCATTGCGTCCTACCGGAATGTCGAACAGGACACCCTCGCGTCCTGCTAGCAAATGATTCTCTTACTGCACTCACTTATGCCCTGCTTATCCCATGCGTTCCAAAGGTCCTAGGATCCAATCTCAAAATTACCAACCTTGCTGCCCAATCACGAGGACTCCTTCCAGCGCGTATTTTTCCAGCCTCCAATCACGACATGACGCTCTCCCCTACTGGAGAAAAACTTTCATTTTAACGCTGACTTCACACATCTTTACGTTCTCCCTCCAATGTTCACAGACTCACAATTGTGTTCGAGAAATTCAGAGAGGCCCGCTATGAGGCTAGAGTTTTTGCAGTGACCTGCGCTTTCAAATGGTTCAAATGGCTCTGAGCACTATGGGACATCTGAGGTCATCAGTCCCCTAGAACTTAGAACTAATTAAACCTAACTAATCTAATGACATGACACTCATCCATGCCCGACGCAGGATTCGAAGCTGCGACCGTAGCTGTCGCGTGGTTCCCGACTGAAGCGCCTAGAACCCCTCGGTCACCTGCGCTTTCGACAGAGTGCTCATGCTAATCTTCAAAACAAGTCAGAAAATGTGGAAAGGCGCCCCTGACTCCCACACATGGTGCCGTACAACCCTTGGCCGGGACATACCCCCAATCAATCGTACGGGAGGACAATCCTTGCCACTCTCTGTAGTTTCCGGGCTGATCTCACTACCAAGAACCGTACGTCACACAGTACAGGGTCCCACTCACCTGTCATCGAGCTGCTTGGCCCAAACGTTTCCTGTTCCTCTGTTTTAAGTCCATTGCTCCGCACAACCGCATGCAATTCAGAATCAATCATACTCCATTAAAAACCATTTCCGGATTAAAAAAGAGAGACAGGCAAATTGCACAGAGCGTCTTTCTTCCAGTCACAGTGTTTTATAATATCAACAACATTTTTAATAACAATTTTACTTGCTGCTAGCCCCAGAATGATAAATAATTTATAATTATTGGTGAAACCAGCAAGCAAAATTCTTGCCGTAGTTCAACGTCAAATTAATAATTAACTGCTTGACAGAAACTGCTCGTTGGAAGTAGTTTACTTTACCAGATTATCTCCGGACATTGCCAATCACCAGCAGTAACATGTTTCTTATGGTACGTTCCTTACTGTGTGTATAGCAGTTTTATGTGCCTGTAATTTTTCAGTTCGTGTAGTGTGACATACCTTATACTAATGTTCCACAGCGTATATCAGTGACAATACTTTGTAATATTCATGTAATAATACGATTACATGATGCATATGTACATATAACTAACCAGCATAGAGAATTTTTAATAAAATGTGCGCAGTTGTCATTGGCAATCGTTTCAGGCCTCTTTGCAAACATTTTGGTATACATGACACTGAGGAAAATATCAAATAAAACCAGACTTCCACTTCAGAAAAGCAACCTCAAATTAAGCTTCAGCGCACACTACACATTGCAATCACAAATTTGTCGTGACACGGAACAACCATGTATAATCGCACGTTGAGGTACTTCTAAGTTAAAATGCGATTACTGTGAGAAAATGTACATAGAACAAACTGGACTAAATTTAAAAACATGATTTAAAGAACCTCTGAACCTATCTGGTACGAACGAGTTTTCGATTAGTAGACACGTAAAATAACAATACCACACAGCCACTCAACGTAACACAACCCCTATCAGCCCTACACGTTGTCGAGAAAGGTAGCTTTCTAAATATTTGGAAGAAACAGAAATTTTCACTCATATAACCAAACATCATGACATTTTAAACGAACAGACCAGTGAAAAACATATAAAGTTCGCCGAAAATTTTGGTAGGATTCTATAATGACAACACATTGCTTTGTTCTTCTACCAGGGATAATGTGAATTCAATGTGGGACAGTATATGCTCTGTCACCCCGTTTATATGGGGTTCCCAAAACCGTATTTCGTAAACCAGTTTCCCAGTACCGCTTCTGGTTGTTCATGTAAATAATTGAGAAACGGTTTTGGAAATGCGCTTCTAGTTGCTGGTTTTCCAATTCCGCAATACATTTTTGCTCCCATGTAAACGCAACCGGTTTTGAAACGTGTCTGGTTTGTCAAGTTACGTGTTTTCGGAATATTCGGTTAATATGGAGTTACTGTGCTGTCAAGGAGAAGCAGAAATATCACACTGAGCGGGAAGTTCTCTACCTATAATATTTAAGTGAAGAAAAATTACGATTGACTGAATCAGAAACTGGATCAACTGTTTTCAAATGGTTCAAATGGCTCTAAGCACTATGGGACTTAACATCTGAGGTCATCAGTCGCCTGGACTTAGAACTACTTAAACCTAACCAACCTAAGGACATCACACACATCCATGCCCGAGGCCGGATTTGAACCTGCGACAGTAGCAGCAGCGCGGTTCCGGACTGAAGCGCCTAGAACCGCTCGGCCACCGAGGCTGGCCAACTGTTTTCCAGACGGCATATTTAACTGGGCTAGCAAATCCTTTTCCGACTTTACATGTAAACGTAACAGCGATAAACTGTTACCGAAATTCAGTTTTCGTCTTCAGGAACATGTGTCGCATGTAAACGTAGCGTATCATGTAGAGAAAAAATAACTTTTGTATGTCAGTTGTCAATGACAACTGCGTATATTTCCCAAACAAATCCCAATTTTCGTTACATATATCTATGTATAAATCTTGTAATCGTTTTATTGCATTAACATTACGAAATATTATCGTTGGCATATGCTAGTGAATATTACGTACAGTGCAACTCACATTGCAATGAATCAGATACCCGTAACACACTACTTTTACTCTATAAGTAACTTGTTATACGAAATACGTGTATTATCTGCAATACAGATACCGTTGAGATCGGGCAGTGGCAGAAACTAGTCTGGTAAAATCAACTACTACCGACAAGCAGCTTCTTCCAAACAATTATTGTAGTGAGGCATCTATAACTTCAGTAGTGATCCCAGCGATTGTGTCTATTCTCCTTGCTTCAATATTCCCCAGTCACTTATTAGGCAAGGTGAGCCCCCTAGCATTTATGACAGTTTTGGTCAGCCAGTGCCTCTTTCACAGTCAGTGTCATTTGCACTGAGAATTAATAGCACTCCTTTTCCCAATTTACATGGTATCTGCAGTCGATAAATGGCGTATGGTTGTACAGGGTGGTCGACATAAGACTATTTACAGTAAGAACAACGCACATCACAGAAGATGCTGCAAATGACCACCGTCGACCTCGACGAAGCGCTGTGGTCGGTGTACCAAACTATGAGACAGGTATAGCGGCTCTTCCTGAGCCATGAGAGCAATATGTTTACAAAGTTCTGCTGTAGCTATACCGCTGCGTGAGAATTATTTGAGTACGCCTGACCGTTCAATATGCCCCACAGGTAAAAATCACTTAGGGAGACATCAAGCGATCGAGGAGGCCAGGAGCTTGCACTGTCTCTGTTGATTATCCTCTCCTCACCGAACACGTCATGCTCCCGTGACAAGTTTGTCAAGATCGTGTGCGCTGTTGCCCCGCCTTTCTGGCATTCCATTGTCATGCCCCGACCTCTTTGTGGGTATTGCATTTTCCTCATGTGACAGAGTGGTGCAACCATTCCATGATGTAACCACCACTGCTCGGTTTTGTGAATCTGAGTATGGTATTACATGTTGCCGAAACTAGTAATCCAGTAATTGTGTTAACGTAACGATCTTGCCAAATAAACTGGTTTTCAGAAGAAGCCTACAGTACAAAACGGTAGATCGCCTGCTGGACTGAATGATCATATCAGGTATCCCGACAATATTTCTGTAATTTACAAATAAATACACGTTGAAACGCCCTGTCTGTGTCAAGCCGAATGTGCTAGCGTACTCCACGAAAACGCCAGTGGATGTAATGAGAAATGTCGTTTGAGATACGAATAGCAGGTAAGACACTATTGTCACTTGAACGAGTGTGCATGTGTAAGTCTGTGTGTTTGTGTGTGTGTATGTGTGTGTGTGCGGCGCGCGTGCACACAGACACACAAACACACATAAAGGCCAGAGCTAATTAATTTCTAAACGATACCGTTGACGCTGCGCAGAACGGCATTTGTGAGACAGGCACAAAGAGCACGATATAAGCGGCTCATCAGCGCGGGGCTAATGTCTGCGACCCGGAATTGTGACACGGCAGACGCATCGCGTCGTCCCGAGAGCAGACAGACACTCTGCAAGCGAACTGCTAATTGGAGGTACTCCGCTCCGCCGGTGTACCTGCTTCGCCCATCTCTGCTTTCTGCGCCCTCGCCGCCTCTTTGGACTCACGCTGGGGACCCAGAACTCTCGCTGGAAAATAAACTTTCCGACGGTCGGTTTCAGCCCCGGGCAAGCTTCCGCCGTTTCAATAGGGGCCAAACTGCTTCAGCTCATGACCCTCTCCGCGCTCGAGAGCGGAGCTAAGGGAGCGTCTCCAGCGAAACGCTGGAGAGCCGAGTACTAAATGAGGGCTGCTCGTTTCTCCTTCCCGTTATTCGGAACACAAAGGGAGACTAATACCTCGCTGCCAGACTGCTTGTTAAGAGCAGCTACCGTCGCAGAAATGTTGCAAAGCAAAACGTAAACCGTAAGGATCACGTATTGAGCATTTAACCGTCTAATTAGTTGTATATTGAAAAGACACCTGTGTGTTTCGTTAATAATTTAACAGACGTCACTCTTCTAACACTTGTAAGCTTTCTACAAAAATTGTCTAGAAACGAAAATACTAAGTTTTCTCTTTTCAAAAGCTTTCTTCCCGTTGTAACGTGTGCGTTAGATATTGTATTTAACTGCTGAGCAATACTGGCTGTTCTTTGACCATGTGTTGCTCTTGTGAACAGCGTCGTGAAACAAAACTCAGACGCCTGCTAAACCCGCTGGGCATAAAAGGTAACAGGATTGTGGAAAGGGCCAAGGGTTGAGGTCAGTTTATGCTTCTAATTGCCATTTATTGTAATTTAGCAACTCTTTCACGGCCTCCAACAAGAAATCTCAACAAGATAAAAATCCAATTAAGATAGCAATAAAATAATTCAAAAACAACATACGCAAAGTGCAATGCAAATGGCTGAGGGCCATAATTAAATTTCAATATTTTAGAATATATTACCAAAGACCTTTAGAGGCAGAAGGCCAGCATGTTTAACAATAAGAAATCTTAAAAATGAACAATGTAAAAAATCCAATTAAGATAGTAATAAAATAATTTATATGCGAGGTGCAATACCAATGGCTGAGGGCCACAATTAAACTTCGAACTTTCAAAATATATTACCATAATCTTTAAAGGCAGAAGTTCGCAGTGTTTAAGCTTGAAAGATAAATTTAAAAATTAGTTTTGCAAAATTTCAAGAAACAAAACAAATAACCATAATCCTAAAATTTAAAATGGCTGACAACAGATAATTAAACACCGGTGGCACTCAGAAGGCCTCCAGGGAGGTCGGTCTGCCCTCGTTCACGTAGGTGAGACAGGTGGTGAGCCCAACTATAATTGATCCGCCGGAACTCAACCAGTTGACAGTCACGGACCGTCCGACAGAGCAACTTGCTTCAAGTCAATCACTACATGAGAACCCGTATGTATTAGCTGTCAAAATTACACACCATGTTTGACAGCGACAACAGGTGATGAAAGGACGCTGCCTGAAATTACGTTAGTGGCCAGGGCAGGTAACCGGAACACTAACGGCCACTAGGCAGAAAATTCCGCTGGTACACTTGAATTTGAAACACAGTAATAGTTAACTCACTCAAAAGAACACTGCCTAAATTTATGTCAGTGCTCAGGGCAGGTACCCACTACACTAACGGCCACAAGACAGAAAATTCCACTGTTGCAGTCAAATCGTAGTCGACCAAAACAGTTAATTGCACCGCGTGGCGGCTAAATCTCAGCAGTAGAACCACTCGGTGTTGCTCACCGGAAAACCTCAACAACAGCAAACCAACGAAGCGAACGATCACAACATGAATAGACGTGGCTTGGGTAGTTGACACCACTACTCAACTTTGACGTCCTGGATCGGCGAACCACGAAGCTCGTAGCGATTGGACAGCTCCACACACGCTCCGACACTGCGCAGGGGCTGCCAGCGGCCCCAGCCGACTGCACCGCAAGGAGAAAACTTCCTTCGTCCGCAACAACCGACCTACTCGCTCCAGACCCCCTTGCCGAAAACTACACTCCTGGAAATGGAAAAAAGAACACATTGACACCGGTGTGTCAGACCCACCATACTTGCTCCGGACACTGCGAGAGGGCTGTACAAGCAATGATCACACGCACGGCACAGCGGACACACCAGGAACCGCGGTGTTGGCCGTCGAATGGCGCTAGCTGCGCAGCATTTGTGCACCGCCGCCGTCAGTGTCAGCCAGTTTGCCGTGGCATACGGAGCTCCATCGCAGTCTTTAACACTGGTAGCATGCCGCGACAGCGTGGACGTGAACCGTATGTGCAGTTGACGGACTTTGAGAGAGGGCGTATAGTGGGCATGCGGGAGGCCGCGTGGACGTACCGCCGAATTGCTCAACACGTGGGGCGTGAGGTCTCCACAGTACATCGATGTTGTCGCCAGTGGTCGGCGGAAGGTGCACGTGCCCGTCGACTTGAGACCGGACCGCAGCGACGCACGGATGCACGCCAAGACCGTAGGATCCTACGCAGTGCCCTAGGGGACCGCACCGCCACTTCCCAGCAAATTAGGGACACTGTTGCTCCTGGGGTATCGGCGAGGACCATTCGCAACCGTCTCCATGAAGCTGGGCTACGGTCCCGCACACCGTTAGGCCCTCTTCCGCTCACGCCCCAACATCGTGCAGCCCGCCTCCAGTGGTGTCGCGACAGGCGTGAATGGAGGGACGAATGGAGACGTGTCGTCTTCAGCGATGAGAGTCGCTTCTGCCTTGGTGCCAATGATGGTCGTATGCGTGTTTGGCGCCGTGCAGGTAAGCGCCACAATCAGGACTGCATACGACCGAGGCACACAGGGCCAACACCCGGCATCATGGTGTGGGGAGCGATCTCCTACACTGGCCGTACACCACTGGTGATCGTCGAGGGGACACTGAATAGTGCACGGTACATCCAAACCGTCATCGAACCCATCGTTCTACCATTCCTAGACCGGCAAGGGAACTTGCTGTTCCAACAGGACAATGCACGTCCGCATGTATCCCGTGCCACCCAACGTGCTCTGGAAGGTGTAAGTCAACTACCCTGGCCAGCAAGATCTCCGGATCTGTCGCCCATTGAGCATGTTTGGGACTGGATGAAGCGTCGTCTCACGCGGTCTGCACGTCCAGCACGAACGCTGGTCCAACTGAGGCGCCAGGTGGAAATGGCATGGCAAGCCGTTCCACAGGACTACATCCAGCATCTCTACGATCGTCTCCATGGGAGAATAGCAGCCTGCATTGCTGCGAAAGGTGGATATACACTGTACTAGTGCCGACATTGTGCATGCTCTGTTGCCTGTGTCTATGTGCCTGTGGTTCTGTCAGTGTGATCATGTGATGTATCTGACCCCAGGAATGTGTCAATAAAGTTTCCCCTTCCTGGGACAATGAATTCACGTTGTTCTTATTTCAATTTCCAGGAGTGTATATGCACGAAACCAAAGACGGTATGCTGCGCAAATTCGATACACATCATTGCTGCCACACGTAGAAAGAAGAAGAAACACGACGTAACCGCTACAAGGGCGGGAAACCAAACACAGTTAGACAAAGAAGTTCACGAAAACTCGTAGTCAGGAGAGATCATGGCTCAAAACTTTAATCCAAATGAAATGCTGATTTTGAAACAATGAAAATAAATATGGTTAAATCCCAAAGGAAACTAATAGTCTACTCGTGAAAAGTATGTGACTGTATCTAAATACTGAAGTACGTTATGAAAGTTATGTAACATGAAGTGCAAAGTTTGATACGAAGTATCCATGAAATAAAATACTCCTGAACTCCGTATAAAATGACTGTTTAATTTACCTACGCTGTTCACTGTAAATTAATCTGCTAAATAAGCACAGCACCTGAAAATTGTCGTTGTGAACTTTTCCTCGTAAGAATGAAAAGAGAGAGCTGCCCTGCAATAAAAGTAACTTACCTCATGCTTAATAAAGTCCCAAACGATTGAAAAAAAAGCACGGGTGTCCCCGCTATATGAGAAGGTTAAAATAATGGACTCGCGAAAGTACAGACCAGTGTTCCTAACCTCGGTTTGCTGCAGAATCTATAAACACATTCTCAGCTCGAATATGGTAACCTTTTTTGAGACTGAGAAGCTTATCTCCAAGAATCAGCACGGTTTTACAAAGCATCGTCCGTCTGAAACTCAGCTTGCCCCTTTCTCACATAATATTCTGTGAACTGTAGATGAATGGCAACAGGCAGATGCCATATTTCTAGATTTCTGGAAAGCATTTTACGCGGTTCCCCACTGCAGGTTGTTAACGAAGGTACGAGCATATGGCGTAAGTTCACAGGCCATGTGAGTGGCTCGGAGACTTCTTAAATAATGGAACCCAGTATGTTGGCCTCAACGGCGAGTGTTCATCAGAGACGAGGGTATCGCCATGAGTGCCCTAGCGAAGTGTGATACGACCGCTGTTGTTCCCTATACACACAAATGATTTAGCGGACAGGGTGGGCAGTAGCATGTGGTTCTTCGCTGATGATGCCGTGGTGTACGGTAAGGTGTCGAAGGTGAGTGACTGTAGGAAGATACAAGAGGACTTAGACAAAATTTTCTGTTGTTATGATTAATGGCACCTAGCCCTAAATGTGGAAAAATGTAAGTTGATGCGGATGAGCAGAAAGAACAAACCTGTAATATACAGTATTACTAGCCTCCTGCTTGACACAGTAAAGTCACTTAAATATCCGAGCATAACGTTGCAAAGCGATATTAGGGTGGAACGAGCATGTGACAATTGTGGGAGGGAAGGCGAATGGTCGACTACGTTTCATTGGGAGAATTTAGGGAAAGAGTGGTTCACCTGAGAAGGAGACCGCAAATAGGACGCTGGTGCGACCTATTCTTATTGCTCGAGTCTTTGGGATCCTTTTTTTTTCCCCCCCATCAGTCTACTGACTGGTTTGATGCGTGATGTGGCCCGCCACGAATTCCTTTCCTGTGCCAACCTCTTCATCGCAGAGTAGCACTTGCAACCTACCTCCTCAATTATTTGCTTGACGTATTCCAATCTCTGCCATCCTCTACAGTTTTTGCCCTCTACAGCTCCCTCTAGTACCATGGAAGTCATTCCCTCATGTCTTAGCAGATGTCCTATCATCCTGTCCCTTCTCCTTATCAGTGTTTTCCACATATTCCTTTCATCTCCGATTCTGCGTAGAACCTCCTCATTGCTTACCTTATCAATCCACCTAATTTTCAACATTCGTCTATAGCACCACATCTCAAATGCTTCGATTCTCTTCTGTTCCGGTTTTCCCACAGTCCATGTTTCACTACCATACAATGCTGTACTCCAGACGTACATCCTCAGAAATTTCTTCCTCAAATTAAGGCCGGTATTTGATATTAGTAGACTTCTCTTGGCCAGAATGCCTTTTTTGCCATAGCGAGTCTGCTTTTGATGTCCTCCTTGCTCCGTCCGTCATTGGTTATTTTACTGCCTAGGTAGCAGAATTCCTTAACTTCATTGACTTCGTGACCATCAATCCTGATGTCAAGTTTCTCGCTGTTCTCATTTCTACTACTTCTCATTACCTTCGTCTTTCTCCGATTTACTCTCAAACCATACTGTGTACTCATTAGACTGTTCATTCCGTTCAGCAGATCATTTAATTCTTCTTCACTTTCACTCAGGATAGCAATGTCATCAGCGAATCGTATCATTGATATCCTTTCACCTTGTATTTTAATTGCACTCCTGAAGCTATCTTTTATTTCCATCATTGCTTCCTCGATGAACAGATAGAAGAGTAGGAGCGAAAGGCTACAGCCTTGTCTTACACCCTTCTTAATACGAGCACTTCGTTCTTGATCGTCCACTCTTATTATTCCCTCTTGGTTGTTGTACATATTGTATATGACCCGTCTCTCCCTATAGCTTACCCCTACTTTTTTCAGAATCTCGAACAGCTTGCACCATTTTATATTGTCGAACGCTTTTTCCAGGTCGACAAATCCTATGAAAGTGTCTTGATTTTTCTTTAGCCTTGCTTCCATTATTAGCCGTAACGTCAGAATTGCCTCTCTCCTCCCTTTACTTTTCCTAAAGCCAAACTGATCTTCAGCTAGCGCATTCTCAATTTTCTTTTCCATTCTTCTGTATATTATTCTTGTAAGCAGCTTCGATGCATGAGCTGTTAAGCTGATTGTGCGATAGTTCTCGCGCTTGTCAGCTCTTGCCATCTTCGGAATTGTGTGCATGATGCTCTTCCGGAAGTCAGATGGTATGTCGCCAGACTCATATATTCTACACACCAACATGAATAGTCGTTTTGTTGCCACTTCCGTACTAAGTCGAATTGAGGAAAGAGATCGAAGCAATTCAGAGGGGGCCTGCTAGATTTGTTATCAGTAGGTCGGAACAACACGAAAGTGTCACGGAGAAACTTCGGAAACTCAAACGGGAATTCCTGGAGGGAAGGCGACGTTCTCTTCGAGGAACAATATTGAGAAAATTTAGAGAGCCCGGAATTTGAAGCTGATGGCCAAACTACGCTACTGCCACCAACATACATTGCGCGTAATGACCACGGAGATAAGATACGAGAAATGAGGGGTCATACGGAGGCAGACACGCTGTGGTTTCTTCGCTCTCTGTGTTTGCGAGTGGAACAAGAAAGGGTACACTCCGCCATACACTGCACGGTGGCTTGCGGAGTATCTTTGTAGATGTAGATGTAGATGTAGATGATGTTTTGTGTTTGTTGTACAGACATTCTCTAAATTAGCAGATGCAGCAGCTGAAGGCAGACTAATGTAGTCTCAGAATTTTTTTTTTTCCTTGTCAGAAACAATCTATGGCTTCGTGTGAAGCAAGGCGCAATGCACACACTACGAAATATTCATAACTTTGCTAAGAACGATGGAGGTGGATTTTTCTTTAAAAAAAGTCGTTCTTTAAAAAAATGAATCCTGCTTATAGTAAAAAAAGACCGTCCAGTATAAGAAGGCACTAACAATTACGAATGTCTCTCAATACAATCGTTACAGACAATCCAACCATTTGCGTTATGTGTGATGAAAACAAAGGGATCGAATTAACACTACTCATGAATGTCATTAGTTATCTGAGGAGCAACAGTTTCCTTCAATTAACAGTTCTAACAAACAGACATTTCATTGTTCCACACGCATCAGTTACCTTGAAAAATTCCTCCAAAAGAAAAATCTTTTCGATCAACAGAATCAATAAAGTATGTTTAAAAATAAGTCTCCATTATACAGTATTCCAGATAATTTCTCTCAGATTCTCAAATACTAAAATCCTTTTCTAAAATCACAACTGAACGCTACTATGCCTAAAAAAAAGTGAAATGATCGTGTGGAATTGTTGGCCGAGAGCCGCAGCCGGGGAAGTTCAGCGACGGGTTGCTAGTATTATTTCAGGTGACGCCACATTGGGCGACTTAAGCGTCGGTGATGACGAAATGATGATGAGAGCAACACAACACCGAGTCCACGAGCGGATAAAATTCCCAACGCGGTGAAAAATCGAATCCAGACCTGCAACATGATATGCAAATATTTTATCACTCAGCTAAGCAGTCTGACTTCTATGCCTCAGATAAGAAAGCCCCAGCGCTGCGCACTTGATGGGCGACCGAGCGCTCCATAGATTACACTCAACAGAGTCAAGGATGTTAATCATTATTCGTGCAACGTGTTCATTCATCGTTATCCCAGTACGGGAAAGGTGAATTATTTACAATGGCAGGAAACATATGAAAGCCTTACAGACTTCCTGATACCGTAGTTTAACTCCTGACATAAAAATAGTTGAAGATACACTACTGGCCATTAAAATTGCTACAGCAAGAAGATGACGTGCTACAGACGCGAAATTTAGCCGACAGTAAGTAGATGCTGTAATATGCAAATGATTAGCTTTTCAGAGCATTCACACAAGGTTGGCGCCGGTGGCGACACCCACTACGTGCTGACATGAGGAAAGTTTCCAGATGATTTGTCATACACAAACAGCAGTTGACCGGTGTTGCCTGGTGAAACGTTATTGTGATGCCTCGTGTGAGGAGGAGAAATGCGCACCATCACTTTCCCGATTTTGATAAAAGTCGGAGTGTAGCCTATCGCGATTGCGATTTATCGTATCGCGACATTGCTGCTCGCGTTGGTCGAGATCCAATGACTGTTAGCAGATTATGGAATCTGTGGGTTCAGGAGGATAATACGGATCGCCGTGCTGGATCCAAACGGCCTCGTATCACTAGCAGTCGAGATGACAGCCATCTTATCCGCATGGCTGTAACGGATCGTGCAGCCACGTCTCGATCACTGAGTCAACAGATGGGGACGTTTGCAAGCCAACAACCATCTGCACGAACAGTTCGACGACGTTTGCAGCAGCATGGACTATCAGCTCGGAGACCATGGCTGCGGTTACCCTTGAAGCTGCACCGGAGACAGAAGCAAATGCGATAGTGTACTCAACGACGAACCTGGGTGCAAGAATGGCAAAACATCAGTTTTTCGGATGAATCCAGGTTCTGTTTATAGCATCATGATGGTCGCATCCGTGTTTGGCGACATTGAAACGCACATTTGAAGCGTGTATTCGTCATCCCCATACTGATGGTATGGAGTGCCATTGGTTACACGTCTCGGTCACCTCTTGTCCGCATTGACGGCACTTTGAACAGTGTAAGTTACATTTTAGATGTGTTACGACCAGTGGCGCTAGCCTTCATTCGATCACTGCGAAACACTACATTTCAGCAGGATAATGCACGACCGCATGATGCAGGTCCTGTACGGGCCTTTCCGGATACAGAAAATGTTCGACTACTGCCCTGGTCAGTACATTCTCCAGATGTCCCACCAACTGAAAACGTCTGGTCAATGGTGGCCGAGCAACTGGCTCGTCACAATACACTAGTCACTCTCTTGATGAACTGTGGTATCGTGTTGAAGCTGCATGGGCAGCTGTACCTGTACACGCCATCCAAGCTCTGTTTGACTCAATGCCCAGGCGTATCAAGGCCGTTATTACGCGCAGATGTGGTTGTTCTGGGTACTGATTTCACAGACTCTGTGCACCCAAACTGCGTGAAAATGAAGTCACATGTCATTTCTAGCATAATATATTTGTCCAATGAATACCCGTTTATCACCTGCATTTCATTTTGGTGTAGCAATTTTAATGGCCAGTAGTGTAAATACCAGCGTCAGCCGCAAAGGGGCGTTGAAATAATTGAGTGGTGACAAATGAAAACTTGTGACGGAGCGGGACTCTAACCCGAATTTACCGCTTTACGTGTGCAGACAGCTTAACTACTTTTTTTTCCTTCATTTTTTTCGTTATAGTTCTTGTTATTTGTTAGGGCGGTCGTCGTATGACACCCCTTCAACTTCATCGTTTAGTACTTCACTCAGTTTGTTTTATTACAGAGGTCTACCGGCTCTCTGACCGAACACGCTAAGTTGCACGGCAGACACCACTTCGGCTATCTGGTCACGCTTCTCGACCAACCAAATTCGAAATTTTCCGCAAAATACCCTCGCATTTCCCCTTCTCCCCCCTTTTTCCCAACGCCTTTACTGTTGCCAACATTGAGCATGATTCGCGCAAGAAGTTCGACCTAGGGTGCACGGAAGATATACCATGAAATGCCGTCAAGGTGTATAGATATTACTATTATAAATGAGGTGATATAATGTACATATAATGTACAGTGTATAAAAGGGTTTTGACACATGTACTGAATGCTCCGTAATTAATGGAAATGATGTATCGAATTCGAAGATCAGTACTTACCGATAGGATATACGTAGTTAAAATTTGATCGTTATTGCTCGAATGTTTACTGTGTACAAAAACGATCGAAATGTAAAAAAATGGTAAATAGTTAAAGAATTACTGTTAGCCATTGAAGTTTCACTGTTAGCCACAAATTGGTATACCAAAATTATTTTAATGAATTTCCATTGCTGAATAAAATGATCTCCAGCTCAAAAACCAATAAAAGTTAAATTTAGTAAATGATTCTAATGACTTTTGAATCACGCAAATAATGGACAAGAATGATATTACAGCGACTGAGCGAAATGCAAACTGTGAGCTTAGATGTGGAAAATATGTGTAACATGAACCCTGATGACTTAGATTTGGAAATCAATGATGTCAATTGTAATTAGTGAAACTAATAGCATGCAGCGAATAGCAACATTTCATAGAGATTTAGCTGTATTACGTGACTCATGGTAATGTTTGTTTGGATTGCTTTTCAAATGATGCTAAAAGTCTTTCAGTCATGACAACAACTTTTCATCGGCACTGCTGTCACACAAACGTACTGTAACCTTAGGGTATGTAGGAGAGCAAATCGGTCGCCAAGACATGGTACAAGGTGGGATGAATTTTTTATCGAAGCTGTGCGACCCAGGGCCGAGAGCACGTCGTAGCAGGGTGGCCACGTAGCCAATAAAAGAGGGTCACTTGCGTCAGCAAAGGACTGGAAGTGAGGAAAATCCCTGTACGAGGAATTATGGCGACGGGCGGTGATTTAGGACAGACAATGCTCCAATAAATGTCGGAGTTTCAGACATCTTAACGTGGCTTCTTACAGCTCTTTGAGATTCGACCATAACTCACTGTCAAATATTAAAGCAAATCTGATTACATCGGTGATCTCAGATAATTGAAGTTCATCCAGTGGCACAACAATATATCAATATCTTTAAACCTACAGAAGCTAATATACCATAGTGAAGAAACTTTTCAAAAATGAGCCTTTAAATTAAGAAGTTTTAAGCGATTCATTCGATTTCAACAAACTATATTTCTGATAACAGCACTGGACTATAGCTACCGTCCCAGAAAGCCACTCATCTGGATCTGTTTTGTATATTGACTTATGCCGCCTTTTATATCTCTTTTACCAGGCAAATGCTTGTCAGAACGTCGTATAATCAACAATTACACAGCTAATGAATGTAGTACGAATTCTTCATATATTGTTATACTTGGGAATTTATTTAACGAAAAGTCTTATATTTTGCCAGTAAATTTGTATAAATGTTGATTACAACTGCTATTAAAAAACTGTTGCTAGCTTAGATGTAGTCAACTCCATGTGTTCGGGGACACCACAATTGAAAAAAGACCCAAAAGACGCTTTTGCAACGAAAATTGGCTGTCATTCAATGCGAGCTCACTTGCGTAAGAACAAAAGCTTATTTACTTATGAAGAATCCTTTATTTGTAATTTTAGTAAATGATTGAGTGTAAATGAACGTTTATAACATCTCTTTCTTTCAATATTATTGTAACGTATCAGTTTACAGTAGTGGAACACTATGTTGGTCAAATGGATACTGGGGGCTTTTTGAGTGAAGATCTCAAGGGAGCAATTCCGGACACTTTATGTCGACTACTAGAAGAAGGCAGACCTGCTTGTGGTTTCGAGAGGTCAGAATATGTTCCAGAATATGAGTCTTTAACTATTGAGTAGAGACAGAGTGTGGCTTAGTATTCATCGTATAGCGTGTGTTAATTTGTAAACCATCATGTTGAATTCTGAACTTTTTTGAGCTGGTGGATATTTCGTCTATGACGACTACGAAATGGACTTAATTTTCTCTTATCTTCGATGACTATTTACTTTGTGGTTTTTGTTGTCATTCTCGTAACACTCTCAACGTACCTTTGCTACGTTTGATAATGGTATTTTCTGTCTGTATTTTAATTGAATATCGTAGGACCACTTTCTGTTTACTTGAGATGTCCTTTCTTAACATTCTATTTCGTCTACATTCTCTTTCATCTACATCAGTTACAGGCGTTAGAATAGAAGCCTTGTTATTAAATTATTCGCAACTTCTATTTTAGCTCTCTGTGTATTTTATTAACTTGCAGTTGTAGCCAATGCGTAGACAATGTTATCATTTTCATTGAATTAGCTGTGGAGCATGAAAGCAGACGTGTGCGGCTCGTGCTATGACTGAATCGAGCTATGCTTTTTACACAGAACCGTGCATAGCCCAAGTACCTAAAGTAGGAGTAACCACAGGCAAACACGCAACAGGTTTGCTTGTATGGGATGTTGTTTGGAAGAGCAACTACTCACCAGTAACACTTAACGTACAGTCACAATATACACGAAATATTATTTACATGACGCAACATAAAGTTATTTTGGGGACAAGAGAGTCAGCATACTTTTCTCATAGAAATGTGAACTGCGGTATATCACCTTCAGTTTGAACTGATTGTAATAGTAGCGCAATACCATACGAACAACTATAGTTACTACTGATTTTATTTTAGTAATTATTGGATTGACAGTCAACTGTCAATTTAACTGAATTTTCTTTTAACTGCCGGCCGCTGGTGGCCGAGCGGTTCTAGGCGCTTCAGTCTGGAACCGCGCGACCGCTACGGTCGCAGGTTCGAATCCTGCCTCGGGCATGGATGTGTGTGATGTCCTTAGGTTAGTTAGGTCTAAGTAGTTCTAAGTTCTAGGGGACTGATGACCTGAGATGTTAAGTCCCGTAGTGCTCAGAGCCATTTGAACAATTTTTTTTTTCTTTTAACTATTTCTTTCACTTACGTCTTTCTCGGAAGTTATGGTGAGAGGATAGGACCCTGCTGATGGACTTGGGTCATTAAAGATTCACTTTATTCTTTGACCAGACACACTCTAATGCTCCAAACCAGCTGCTATTGTGGTGGCATGCCTATTATATAGCTACAAAAATAAATGCTATACCTTACATTGAACAAATTGATTATGGTGTGATTTAATGCTTACTTTCAAATTCAGTATTGAATGCAGACTCTTCTTGATTAGCGAGCAACTAGAATAAATTTGAGCCACACAGTATTCTTTATTAAATCCACAGTAATCAGGCTTGACCGTTATTAGCGACCAACATATTAAAATGGGCTATCTTAAAAATTGCAGTACGATCCAGACTAATTTAATAAAGAAGGAACACGTACAGAATCACGCAACAATGGATTTAGTTTTCTATTGCAGTGGTTAAAATTTGATTATTATTATAAAAACTGCAAATAATAAAGGTGTATTATGATATTTTGTTACTTTATGACTACAATTAAAATAATATGTAGTACTGCTGGCATACAGTATCTGGAATCAACACACACACCAAAAAGATTATGTTCGACAATGTTCTAGGGGGGTATTAAGTGTTCCCAGTTCTCGCCATATGACAGTATGTCTAAAATGTTTCGAAAGTGGTTGGCTTGTTGGTGCAGGTGTTACCGTAAGGGGAGGCATAATATATGTATACCAGTCCGGACATTCATATCCTTGACGACGGCACACTCTCCGCTATTGTGACACTGCACTCTTTCCACACGTCGAACCTTTCAGGGGTGCATTCGGTCCTGACTTTATATTTATGGATGACAAAGCCCGACCACTTGGAACAGTGGACGTGGGGTTGTTCTTGGAACCAGAGGATATTCAGTTTAATTTTATTCATATTTCGCAGCTTCAAACGTGCTTCTATTCAATATACTGAAAGTATGAATTAAAAATCGGCTTCAGTCACATCGTTTCATTAAGTACACGATGCATTTCGGACCCTGTGGGTCCATCAGCAGGTGTAGTTTGTCTTAATACAGGCTTCATTTTTTCTCTTGAATGAGGGATATGCATTTCACGTCATGCAAGAGAAAAAATAAAGCATGTATTGAGATAAATTACACCTGATGATGATCCGAAATGCATCGTGTACTTAATAAACCACGAAAAGCTGTGACTGAAGGCGTTTTTTAAGTCATACTTCCAGAAAGGACATTCGCTGAATTGACTGGCCTACTCGTTTCCCGACTTAATTCCCATCGAGCCCTTGTTTGACGCGTTAGGGATACGTTCTTCAACACGTCCGCCTGCATCAACGACGATTCAGCGTTGTCAAAATGGCTCTGAGCACTATGGGACTTAACATCTGACGTCATCAGTTCCCTAGAACTTAGAACTACTTAAACCTAACTAACCTAAGGACATCACACACACCCATGCCCGAGGCAGGATTCGAACCTGCGACCGTAGCGGTCGCGCGGTTCCAGACTGAAGCGCCTAGAACCGCTTATCCACAGCGGCCGGCTTCAGCGTTGTCCATCGCGCTGCGGGGGGACCGGAACTACCACAGAAAGTCACTAACAACGTCGTGGCCAGCAGGGAGCCATGTTGCAAAGTTTGCACGGCCGCTCATCGAGTTCACACACCGTATTAAGAACCATGGCCCCCATTTTGGAATGTCCGTGGGATTATCATAAACAGCGTTGACCAGCGTAGTTATAGTCTTTAGAAAGGAGTGTCATTTCTGTTCGTCTCAAAGCGCATTTCTTTCATTTACCTACTGTATTTACTCTGGCAGTTCTTTCTACGTATGCTCCAAGTTTTGTACAGCTGTGTTACCTGGCAGTGATACATCACGCGAAAGTTATTTTCGTCCTTAAGTTTTGCACATTAAGTTTTGCACACCGGTGTAAGTTAAGGATGTTGTTAAGAATATCAGTTGCGACCTCTACCTCTTTAGACCGAGCGAGGTGGCGCAGTGGTTAAACACTGGACTCGCATTCGGGAGGACGACGGTTCAATCCCGCGTCCGGCCATCCTGATTTAGGTTTTCCGTGATTTCCCTAAATCGCTCCAGGCAAATGCCGGGATGGTTCCTTTCAAAGGGCACGGCCGACTTCCTTCCCCGTCCTTCCCTAATCCGATGAGACCGATGACCTCGCTGTCTGGTCTCCTTCCCCAAAAACAAACCAAACAAACAAACAAACCTCTACCTCTTTGAAAGTGAAGTTATTTATGATGTACTTTATGAAAAAAGCTGCACAAATATTCCAATTAAATAAGATTCCTAAGTGCTGGAAGAATTGAAAACTTGAAAAATCGCTTTAAATTTTCAGAAATCTAAAGTTTTGCGCTTCGCATGAAATGCAACGATCACATAGGCTCAGACGTAGGGAAAACAGGTGTCGGACTGGTAGAACAAAAGAAAAGAAATGAGTCTGCAAAGGAGAGTGCACACAAAACACTCGTCTAGCCCATACTGGAACACTGCTCAAGTATGTGTGACCCATAAGAAATAAGGCTACTAATGGATATTGAATGTACTGAAAGAAAGGCAGCTCGAATGGTCACGTTCTTTACTCGTGGGACAGTGTCATAAAGATGCTGAAAAAAATAGCAAGAACTTGAAGATAGACGCAATCTACCCCGTGAAAGCCTAATTAGAAAAATTGTAGGACCACTTTTAAGTGATGACTCTAGGAGTATGCTACAGCCCCCTACGTATCTCTCTCACAGAGCTCGCGAAAACAAGATTAGACTGACTGAACAGCGCATAGGGACGAAGATGTACATAAAGCAAAAAGTGTAATGAAGACGTAACCGATGAGCATGTGAGAGAAAAAAATGGTTCAAATGGCTCTGAGCACTATGGGACTTAACATCTGAGGTCATCAGTCCCCTAGAACTTAGAACTACGTAAACCTAACTAACCTAAGGACATCACACACATCCATGCCCGAGGCAGGATTCGAATCTGCGACCGTTGCAGTCCCGCAGTTCCGGACTGCAGCGTCTAGAACCGCACGGCCACCACGGCCGGCATGTGAGAGGAAATCATGGGTATGACCACAGAGGTTGCGAGGCATTGTGATTGGAGGAGAAAGTGTAAAGACTATAACGTGGCGAGTCTAGGGAGAAACCGTTGGCTGGAACTGAACAGAGCAAGCAGTTCATGTTTGTAGCACCTTCAAGGTATCGCTTCCACTCTGAAAGTGCGACCAGGACTAGCTTACAACAGGAGACTGTAACTTAACGTGTCTTGGGCGAATCCTGAGGCTGCAATGCAGCGTAACAATTAGTTAAAGACTGTTTCTAGTCCGAGTAAACATGAACGGAAATTTTGCAGTGAATACATAGTGTGTTGTGGGGCGACAACTCTGTTTTATAAATAATTCAATAGCCAAGATCGCTTAAGCACTGTTTCCTAGATGACCGGTTTCAACACACTAAAGGTGCGATCATCGGATCTGAATGTAGTTTAACATGCATAAATCATCTGGATATAACGATACATGAGGCAGACCAGCGGATATAAAACCACTGTCGCAGAAATAAAAATTAAAAAACAACTGCTCTCATGGTCATTCTATTCCATCAGATATATAAAACTGAAGTCACAAAATAAAACTATTTGACACATGACCGCATCTCGACTAACAACGGTCGGCGTCACACTTGTGACTTGTACTGGAGTATAGTGGCGTACAGCAGTATATCATGCCCAGATAAAAAGAAGAAAAAAGATTTTTAGAAAATATTGTATTTTGGCAATAGAGGTGATTGATAGACTTCAGGATGCAGAAGCAATGAAGAAATAAGGGGAAAAAATGATGATTGGAAGTCATTAGAAAGAGAAAAATGTCTTAGCCGGGACATACACTGAAATTGTCTGCAATAAGGAATTAAGGTGGGAAAAGTGAAAAACGTGGGAGGAAGAGTAGAAAGAGAAATGCATTGACTGACGACGTTAGAAATGCACGAAGATACTCAGAAGCTGCTCAGAAGAGGACACGACGACGAGTCACCAATTGAAACTTGTCATAAGATAGATACACCAAGGAAGAAGAAACAGGTTGTAGTTTTAAACAAATTTCCTCTACGACTATTACTAATAATCGCGTAAGTTAATCATTTATTGCTCTATTGAGAGAATGTTTAGTTCCTTAGTATCTTGGGAGATATAAAAAATTTCCCATAAAGTTAACTACTCCTCCTCTGTCACATTTGTGAAATACTAGGACATACTGTAAAAAAGGGCAATAGCACCATCACGCCGAACATATACATCACGAGAGACGTGACCGTATAGAATTATAAGGAATATAACATGCATATGGAAACCAATCGCAAGTATGGTACAAAAAGTTTATCCACATTTAACCATTTTGGTTATATTTTATTTTTATTTATTTGCTTACTGCTCTTACAAGCTTCAATGCTGGAGCCGTGCTTTGTGCTTGTTAATTTTTTGACATCCTAAAGCAAACAAAGTATGTTTGTTTAAAATTCGATAAGCGTAAAGGAAAACTGTGTAAATTCAAAAGTTAGCTATTTTATGGACTCACCTTATTTTTAAGCAAATTTTTAAATAACATTTTCACTACTTTTATTATTAGAGTGCAAAGCCAGACTAAAAATTTTCTTACTTTATAAAAAGGAATTGACCTTTCGTCATCTGAACTTTCTTCTTGTTCTTCTTCTTCTTCCTCTTCGTCGCCATCGTTGTCTTCTTCATATATCAGATGGTCTTCACTGCAATCGACAACGTTGCTTATGCCGCACTTCTTGAAAGATTTAACATTAAAGTCTTCTCTCCTTGTAGACCATGACTTTTTTTTTATCCACTGACACACTTGTTTGATTATAGGCCGTTTTCAAGCACCACTCGGTGTGAATCCATGTTGGGTTTCACCCATCATCCATTTACTCCATTCCTCTCTCTCATATATACTTCACTTGGTTTAGTTATCAAGACATTAAAGGGTTGCAATTGTGAAATAAGTACTCCCACAATATTAGCAAGCTCAGTATTTCCATTTTCAGTTTCTCTTTCACAGATTTTTCCAAATGACTACTAAACTGATCTAGCATAAGAAGAGAACTTTTATTCAATAAAATACATTTCTCTCTCTCCCACATTCTACATCTACATCTACATTTATACTCCGCAAGCCACCTAACGGTGTGTGGCGGAGGGCACTTTACGTGCCACTGTCATTACCTCCCTTTCCTGTTCCAGTCGCGTATGGTTCGCGGGAAGAACGACTGTCTGAAAGCCTCCGTGCGCGCTCTAATCTCTCTAATTTTACATTCGTGATCTCCTCGGGAGGTATAAGTAGGGGGAAGCAATATATTCGATACCTCATCCAGAAACGCACCCTCTCGAAACCTGGCGAGCAATCTACACCGCGATGCAGAGCGGCTCTCTTGCAGAGTCTGCCACTTGAGTTTATTAAACATCTCCGTAACGCTATCACGGTTACCAAATAACCCTGTGACGAAACGCGCCGCTCTTCTTTGGATCTTCTCTATCTCCTGTTAATGGATAATTTCATACCAGCCTCGTCCATCCAAACACTGTCATACACGTGAACAACGACACCTGGTGGTATTTCAGGTGGTTTTGGCGTTGTTCTTCAGTTGAAAATCACGATTGCATTAAGTTTAGTACCGTCAGAACAACATGAAAGGACAACAACGTAGCAGATTTTATTCATGTCCACTTACTTTTGTAGTCAGAGTTTTAGAACCTTCCATGGCAGCAGTTCTGTTACTCGGCACATCAAATGTCAGAGGAATTTCGTCCACATTCGGTCTTTGGCTTAGTTCCACAATGGTTTTCTTTCGATGTTGTATAATAAAGGGCTGGAAAGGTAATATAACCTCTCCATATTCTTGTGTCATATTCTGAGGTTTTTTGGTTTTGGTCCGCATGCTAAGTCCATGGCGCTTCATAAACATGTAGCACAAAACAACTCTACCCAAGAAAGTCTGTTAAGTTCCACTGTAGCAGTAGCTTACGAGCGTGTATTTGAATTATTTTCGTATTAATTGCAATGCCATTTTGACCGTGTCCTTCAATCAGTTTCAATAGTTTTGGCCATTTTGTTTGCACATTTAGTCTTCCTTATTTTTTTCAGTAATTCTTTACTAGCTCGCGAATCGCGAATGTCTTTTTCTGTTGGTGGAAGGCTGAAATCCTGCTCAGCTGCTATGTTTCCATATTCTGTACATGCTGTTACTTTCAATATATAGCCCACATTATATGAATACCTTTTACTTTTTTCATTACGAAATTAGCTACTAAAAAAAATATTGTACTCTTACGGTAACACAAATCAATTTCAATTCAAACTCACTGGCACCGTAGACCACAGTGGCGCATCATAGGCTAAACCGTGCTCTGGGTTTGTGATGGTGAGTTGAGTGGGGGGGGGGGGGGTGGAGGGAGACTGTCACGAAGCTTCTGAATCCGTGCAGCTCATGTTCATCGCATCGGTGCACTGCTGCTCCTAGCCGGATAGGGAGAGGTTTACCGTGGCATCGAATATATAGTCATTTTTAAAACTGGCTGGAATTTTAAATCTAACACTGGGTCTTTATATTACTGTTGATTGTTAGACGTACTTTTATTTTGGAGACAAGTTTTCGATGAAAAGAGTGTCATGTTGTTGTTGTTGTTGTTGTTGTTGTAAATTCTCTATGCTACTATATCTTGTGCAAGCCTCTTCATCTCCGAGTAACTACTGCGACGTACATCTTTCTGAATCTGTTTCCTGTATTCATCTGTTGATCTCCATCCACGATTTTTACCCTCCACGCTTCCCTCCAGTACCAAATTGGTGACCCCTTGAGGCCTCAGAAGGTGTCCTAACAACCGTCCCCTCGTTCTAGTCATGTTGTGTCACAAAAGTCTTTTCTCCCTGATGTTATTCAGGACCTCCCCAATACTTACATAATCTACCCACCTAATCTTCGGCATTCTTCTGTAGCACCACGTTTCAAAAGCTTCTATTCTCTACTTGTCTAAACTGTTTATCGTCTATATTTCACTTCCATACATGGGTGCACTCCATACAAATACTTTCAGAAACGACTACCTGACACTTAAATCTATACTCGATGTTATCAAATTTCTCTTCCTAAAGTGTGTGCCGGCCGGTGTGGCCGTGCGGTTAAAGGCGCTTCAGTCTGGAACCGCGTGACCGCTACGGTCGCAGGTTCGAATCCTGCCTCGGGCATGGATGTGCGTGATGTCGTTAGGTTTAAGTAGATCTAAGTTCTAGGGGACTCATGACCACAGATGTTGAGTGCCATAGTGCTCAGAGCCATTTGAACCATTTTTGAACCTAAAGTGTGTCTTGGAGATCGTAAAATGTAGTATACAGGATTTAGTTCTACAAGTCACATATACACTATGTGATCAAAAGTATCCGGACACCTGGCTGAAAATGACTTACAAGTTCGTGGTGCCCTTCATCGGTAGTGAGGGAATTCAGTATGGTGTTGACCCACCCTGAGCCTTGATGACAGCTTCCACTTTCGCAGGCATACGTCCAATCAGGTGCTGGAAGGTCCCTTGGGAATGGCAGCCCACTCTTCACGGAGAGATGTACTGAGGAGAGGTATCGGTGTCGGTCGGCGAGGACTGGCAGGAAGTCGGCGTTCAAAACGTCACAAAGGTGTTCTATAGAATTCAGGTCTGAACTCTGTGCAGCGATGTTATTTTCGTGTAACCACTGCCCCACAGGACGTGCATTATGAACAGGTGCTCGATCGTGCTGAAAGGTCCAATCGCCATCCCCGAATTGCTCTTCAACAGTTGGAAGCAAGAAGGTGCTCAAAATATCAATGTAGGATACTGATGTGATAGTTCCAGGCAAAACAAGAAGGGGTGCAAGCACCCTCCGTGAGAAACACGACCACACCATAACATCACCGACTCAGAATTTTGCTGTTGGCACTACAAACTCTGGCAGATGACGTTCGCTGGGCATTCGCCATACCCACACCCTGCCATCGGATCGCCACATAGTGTACCGTGATTCGTCACACCACACGACGCTTTTCCAATGTTCAGTCGTCCAATGTTTACGCTCCTTACACCAAGGGAGGCGTCGTTTGCCAATTACCGGTATGATATGTGGCTTACGAGCAGCCGCATGACAATAAAATCCTAGTTTTCTCACATCTGGCCTAACTTTCACAGTACTCGCAGTGGATCCTGATGCAATTTGGAATTGTTGTGTGATTGTCTGGACAGATGTCTGCCTATTACACATTACGACCCTCTTCAACTGTCGTCGGTCTCTGTCAGTCAACAGACGACGTCGGCCTGTACGCTTTTGTACTGTACGCGTCCGTTCACGTTCACACTTCACTATGGCATCGGAAACAGTGGTCTAGGAATGTTTAGGAATGTGGAAATCTCGCGTATAGACGTACGACACAAATGACACCCAGTCGCCTGACCAAGTTCGAAGTCCGTGAGTTCCGCGGAGCGCCCCATTCTGATCTCTCACGATATCTAATGACTACTGAGGTCGCTGATATGGGGTACCTGGCAGTAGGTAGCAGCACAATGCACATAATATGAAAAACGTCGTATGTTTTCGGGGGTGTCTGGGTACTTTTGATCACATGGTGTATGTTATTCACAGTCAGATTTAGTTACGCTCATGCACTTCGCACAGCATCAGTCAAACAACAACAGATGTCAGTGCAGAAGACTGAGGGCGGATGTTAGTATGTTTTGAACACGTGATTTCCATCGACGGATGTCTACGAGATTAAGAGTTACAGTCCTCCGTGACTGGTAGAGCGATTACCTGAGTGCATTAGTGTTGTTCCTGTTCAGTGTTGTTGCCGGGCCTGGTAGGGTATATATCGAGCATGATCAGCGGCTTGTGTTAAGCGGTGACCGAAGGAAATGGAGAAGATACCTACCTACATGGGACAGCGTTATCAGCCCCAGACAAGAGTTTAGAAGGGAACTCATTGTGGGTCTCCATTTTGACGGATGGTCAAATCGCGAAAAATCCGGATTTGTGGGGCAATCTGATGTGACTGGCACCCGATGATGGACAGCGTGGGATCGTAATGGCAGACATACAAGTCGTGAAGGATCCAATGGACCACATGTGGTCACCACAAGGGTCGATCGCTCTACTGTGGGCCGGGCACATGGTAGCCCCTTCGCTTCTGCATGTGCCATCCAAGAATGAACTCCTTCCAACATTTTGCGTCAGGCCACACCACTGGTCAGAGACTAGCAGCAGCCCCACCAGGGAATTACCTGAAAGTGTGTAGGCTGCCGTTAACACCACAACACAAAGCACTGAATCTGGACAGGTGACGTGACCGATGAATGTGCCGATGAATGTGGTAGCATTGTGTTTAATCGTGGCCCAGCACTACCCCAAATGACAATCGCTCAGTGAGTATGGCGGGGACCTGTTGAGAGGTTCCAATTGTCCACTGCCTCTCAAAGAGAAAGCAGTATTACTTCTGACTTCTGGGTATCGGAAGCCCTCGGGTACGATTTCAGGGCACGGAAGTTGGTAACTGAGGGAACTCTGATGGCACAGCTGTAGGTCACGAATTTTCTTCGTCTTCATGTGTGACTTCTCATGCGATATTACTGTGGTGGTATTTTTCAACTTAACAATGCCCATCCACGTGTGTCACATATCTCTATGAATTGTCTGCGCGATAATGAAGTACTCCCAACAAGATCCTCAGATCTGTCAGACAGGACCTATGTGGGACCAGCTCTGATATCAAATTCGTCCCAGCGTCAGTAACCACGATACCAACGACCAGTTACAATACTTGTGGGCTACAGTTAAACAGTTTGGACCACCTTGCTTCCGCAGAGGACACAACGGATTAAACAACACCCTTATGAATTGAATCAGTGCATGCATTCAGGCTAGATGAGATGCAGCATCTTACTGGGAAATTCCTTTGTAAGACTTAATCGAGTTTGTAATCACTGAAATAACATCATGTACCCTCTCTATAAGACTGGAAACACAAGAGCGAAAAATGTGTACGACAGCGATACAGTCTTTGGCCCCTATTATTCAGGCTGTATGTTGAAGAAGCAATGATAGAAATAAAAAGAAGATTCAAGAGTGGGATTAAAATTCAAGACTAAAGAATATCAGTAAGATTCACACAAGACATATGCTATCCTTAACAAATGTGAAGCAGATTACACTTTCTGTTATATGGGACGAACAGTCTAATGAGAACAGAGTGTGGATTGAGAGTAGACCGGAGACAGGTGAAGGTAATGTGGTGTAACAAAAATGAGGATAGCGAAAAACATAGCATCGAAGTTTGGGTTCATGAAGTAGACGAAGTTACTACCTTGGAGCCAGCCCCGGTGGCCGAGCAGTTCTAGGCCCTTCAGTCCGGAACGGCGCGACCGCTATGGTCGTAGGTTCGAATCCCACCTCGGGCATGGATGTGTGTGATGTCCTTATGTTAGTTAGGTTTAAGTAGTTTTAAGTTCTAGGGTACTGATGACCTCAGATGTTAAGTCCCATAGTGCTCAGAGCCATTTGAACCATTTGAACTACTATGGAAGCAAAATCACCAATGACGGATGAAGCAAGCAGGGCATTGGATGCAGACCAGCATGGGCAAAGATTCATACAAGACATATGCTATCCTTAATGAATGTGAAGCAGATTAACACCTTCTGTTAGATGATAAAGAGAAATCTACTTGTATCATACATTGCCATTAATTTGAGGAAGAAATTTTTGAGAATATGCGTCCATTAAACAGCATCGTATTGTGGCGAATCATTGACAGTAGGAAAAAGAGAGAAACAATCGAAGAGTTTGAGATATGGTGCTACAGAAGAATGTTGAAAGTGGGGTGGAAAGCAAAGAATGAGGAGGTGCTCCGAAGAATCGGCGAAGGAAGTAGCGTGCGGGAAACACTGACAAGATGAAGGGACAGGATGACAGAACATGTGAGATAAGGTATTAGGAACTAGATGGAGCTGTAGAGCGTAAAAACTTTAGGGGAAGACAGATCAGAATACATCCAACACATAATTGAGGATGTAGGCTGCAACTGCTACTATGAGATGAAAAGGTTGGCACATGAGAGGACTTCGAGCCAGGCCGCGTCAAACCAGTCAGAAGACTGATGACTCAAAAAATAAAAAAATTAAATAAATCTCTCAAATCATGACGTTTCCTTTCCTCTTCGCCTTCTATGTGGTCCACTTTTTCTATCGCTTACTGTGTGTACTGCAACTTCTCACTCGAATTTCAAAATCACTGTAGCGAATTAAAATTTTACTGTGCCCGTGTAATTCATGCAACAAGTGTAACTAAATGTCTTTCTAACGTCAACAAATTTGGTAATTTTTTATCTCTGTTTCTTTATCCATGTGAAGGTGGACCTAATTTTGCAAATTCTGGCCACAGTGTGTGATGTCGTAGATGGTGCCTATTTAGCCATTTATTAATGAATTGTACCACACATTCGTGTTCACTACGTAAAAAGAATAAATTTTAAAAAAGAAAGTATAAATACTCGACGAATGTGTTTTTCGGTAAGTTCTCTCCAAATTAAATATAAATCGACCTTAAGACAACTTCCTATAAGATTTCTCAAGTCACAGCTCTTTCCCAAATATTTACAGAAATAGAAAAGTATTTAGCATACAGTCCCAAATAAATAGCGAGCACAAACCGAGATCCCCACACGAGAGCTTGCAAGAGCCATTCGTAACGGTTAATAGAAGATAGTAAAACGAAGCTCAATTTCTAAATCTCACGGTTAAAAAATCATTTGCGGAAGAGAATCCTACAAACATATCGCCGTTTGACTGACATACAGACTCTTGAATGGAGGACACAGAAATTGGCACACGTGGCATAGAGAGACAACTGAAAAAGAGGAAAAGAGGCAAATCACCAGGTCAAGATGGAATCGCAATTCTATGTTATAGGGAGTATTCTGTGGCGCAGGACTCTTACTTAGCTTGCTTTTATCACGAATCTCTCGGTCTATTGAAAAGGCCCAAAAGAGTGGTAAAAAGAGCAGGTGACTCCTATATATAAGAAAGGTAAAAGAGCCGAACCGCACAATTACACACCAATATTCGTATCATCAGTTTGCTGCAGAGTTCTTGTACAGATTCTGAGTTCGAATATAATAAATTTTCTTGAGATAGACGAGCTTGTATACAACAATCAGCACGGATTTAGGAAGTATTGTTCGTCCGAAACTCAGCGTATGATCTCACTGATGTCCTTCAAATCGTAGATGGATAGCGACAGGTGGATTCTCTGTCCCTTCATTTCTAGAAACCGTTTGGCAAGGTGCCCCACTGCAAATTGTTGTCGAAGGTCCGAGCATACGGTATCGGTTCCCAGGTATGTGAGTGGATAGAACACTTCTCAAGTAATAGAAACTTGTAATTTGACCTAGACGGCGAGTGTTCACCAAGGACAACATTATTCTCAGGAGTGCCGCATGGAAGTGTAACAAGACCACTTTTATTATCTGTATACATAAATGACCTGACTGACAGTATGAGCAGCAATTTACGGCTACTTGCTGATGACGCTGTGGTGTATGGGGAGGTGACGTCGTTAAGTGACTGTGGGAATATACACACATCAAAAAAAGTTTTGCATCACCCCGGTTCCCAGAACTCCTGAAGATAGAAGTTGACTGTGGATATTGTGCCACAGACCAGTCCCTTTGAATAGATGTCACTTAACCCGCCCACAGATGTAAACAACCATACATGAGCCGTGCTTATTAGATGGAAGGGTCCGACAGCCAATCAGTTGCAGTCATTCCACCTGGAAAGAGGTACACGGCACGTGTTGTCTGTAGTTCAGCCAAGCCTAGACGGACAATACCGCAGTTCGAACGCGTTCGCATTGTTACTTCGTGCCAGGAAAGTCTCTCAACAAGGAGAGTGTCCAGGCGTCCTGGAGTGAACCAAAGCGATATTGTTCGGACATGGAGGAGATACAGAGAGACTGGAACTGTTGACGACATGCATCGCTCACGTCGCCCAAGGGCTACTACTGCAATGGATGACCGCTACCTACCGATTATGCCTCGGAGGAACCCTGATAGCAACGCCACCACATTGAATAACGCTTGGCGTCGGATTACGACTCAAACTGTGCGCAATAGGCTGCATGATGCGCAACTTTACTCCCGACGTCCATGGCGGGGTCCATCTTTGCCACCACGACACCATGCAGCGCGGTACAGATGGGCCCAATAACATGCCGAATGGACTGCTCAGGATTGCCATCACTTTCTCCTCACCGAGGGAGTGTCGCATAAGTCTTCAACCAGACAATCGTTGGAGACGTGTGTGGAAGCAACCCGATCAGGCTGAACGCCTTAGACACACTGTCAAGCGAGTACAGCAAGGTGGAGCCGACATACGCCGCTGGTGGTCATGGAAGGCGCCGTAACGGCTGTGCGATACGTGAGTGCCATCCTCCGACTGATAGTGCATATCTGTAGCATATTGGCGAGGCATTCGTCTTTATGGACGACAGTTTGCGCCCCCATCTTGCACATTGTGTTAATGACTTCCTTCAGGATAATATCTTCCCGTACGAGCTCTGATTTCCCTTATTTTATCCTGGTGATCGTTCCTCCGTATGTAGGTCGGTCCAGAACCGCGCTGCTGCTACCGTAGCAGGTTCGAAACCTACCTCGGGTATGGATTAGTGTGATGTCCTTAGGTTAGTTAAGTTTAAGTAGTTCTAAGTCTAGGTAACTGATGACCTCAGATATTAAGTCCCATAGTGGTTAGAGCAATTTGAACCATTTTTACGTAGGTCGGTGTCAACAAAATATTTTCGCATTCGGAGGAGAAAGTTGTTGAGAAGAGAAGTTCGTGAGAAGATTCCATCGCAACCAAAAACACCTTTCTTTTAATGATATCCAGCCCAAATCGTGTATCATTTCTGTGGCACTCTCTCCCATATTTCGCGATAATACAAAACGTTCTACCTTTCTTTGAACTTTTTCGATGTACTCCGTCAGTGCTATCTGGTAAGGATTCCACACCGTGTAGCAGTATTCTAAAAGAGGACGGAGAAGCGTAGTGCAGGCAGCCTCCTTAGTAGGTCTGTTACATTTTCTAAGTGTCCTGCCAATAAAACGCAGTCTTTGGTTAGCCTTCTCCACAACATTTTTTATTTGTTCCTTTCAATTTAAGTTATTCGTAATTGTAACACCTAGGTATTTAGTTGAATTTACGGCTTTTACATTAGACTTATTTATCGTGTAAGCGAAGTTTAACGAGTTCCTTTTGGCACTCATGTGGATGACCTCACACTTTTCGTTATTTAGGGTCAGCTGCCACTTTTCGCACCATTCAGATAGTTTTTATAAATCGTTTTGCAGCTTGTTTTGATCTTCTGATGACTTTACTAGGTGATAAACGACAGCGTACTGTGCAAACATCCGAAGACGGCTACTCCTGTTGTCTCCCAAATCGTTTATATACATAAGGAACAGCAAAGAACCTATAACACTACCTTTTAGAACGCCAGATATCACTTCTGTTTTACTCGGTGACTTTCCGTCAGTTACTACGAACTGTGACCTCTCTGACAGGAAATAACAAATCCAGTCACATAACTGAGACGAAATTTCATAAGCACGCAATTTCACTACGAGCTGCTTGTGTGGTACAGAGTCCAAAGCCTCCCGAAACTCCAGAAATACGGAATAGATCTGAAATCCCTTGTCAATAGCACTCAACACTTCATGTGAATAAAGAGCTAGTTGTGTTTCACAGCAACGATGTTTTCTAAATCCATGTTGACTGTGTGACAATAGACCGTTTCTTCGAGGTAGGTCATAATGTTCGAACACAATATATGTTCCAAAATCGTGCTGCATATCCACGTTAACGATATGGACCTGTAATTTAGTGGATTACTCCTACTACCTTTCTTGAATATTGGTGTGACCTGTGCAACTTTCCAGTCTTTGGGTACGGATCTTTCGTCGAGCGAACGGTTTTATATGATTGTTAAAGATGGCGCTAATGCATCAACTTACTCCGAAAGGAACGTAATTGGTATACAGTCTGGACCAGAAGAATTGCTTTTGTTAAGTGATTTGAGTTGCTTCACTACTCCGAGGATATTTATTACTACGTTACTCATGTTGGCAACTGTTCTCGATTCCAATTCTGGAATATTTACTTCGTCTTCTTTTGTGAAGTATTTCGGAAGGCTGTGTTTACTGACTCTGCTTTGGCAGCACTGTCTTCAATAGTATCTCCATTGTTATCGCGCAAAGAAGGCATTGATTCTTTCTTGCCGCTAGTATACTTCACATACGATCAGAATCTCTTTGGATATTTTGCCAGGTTTCGAGACTAAGTTTCGTTGAGGAAACTGTTATGGGCGTCTCACATTGAACTCCGCGCTAAATTTCGAGCTTCTGTAAAGGATCGTCAATCTTGGGGATTTTGCGTCTGTTTAAATTTGGCATGTCTGTTTCGTTGTTTCTGCAACAGTGTTCTAACCCGTTTTGTGTATCAAAGAATATCAGTTCCATCGTTTGTTAATTTATTTGGTATAAATCTCTCAATTGCAGCCGTTACTATTTCTCTGAATTTAAGCTACATCTGGTCTACACTTATATTATTAATTTCGAATGAGTGAAGATTATCTCTCAGGAGGGAGTCAAGTGAATTTTTATCTGCTTTTGTGAATAGCTTTATTTTCATTTATTTTTCGAGGATTTGGGGATTACAATATTCAGTCTCGCTACGACAACCCTGTGTTCAGTAATCTCTAAATCGTTTTTGATGCTCGTTATTAACTCAGGAGTATTTGTTGCTAAGAGGTCAAGCACAGCCGTCTACTATTCACGTGGGCTCATGAACTAGCTGCTTGAAATTATTTTCAGAGAATGCGTTTAGCACAATTTCGGTTGATATTTTATGCATACTTCGGAATTAAACATGTATTTTCTCCAACATATAGGGGGTAAACTAAAGTCACCACCAACTATTATCGTATGAGTCGGGTACGTGTTTGAAATCAAATTCAAGTTTTCTTTGAACCTTTCAGCAACTGTATCATCTGAATTTGGAAGTCGGTAAAAGGATCCAATTATTATTTTATTTCGATTGCCAACAATGACCTCTGCCCTTGCTAATTCACAGGAAGTATCTACTTGAATTTTGCCACGAGTTAAACTACTTCTAACAGCAACAAGCACGCCACCGCCAACCGTGTTTAGCTTGTCCTTTAGGAACGCCGTTAGGCTCTTCGGAAAAATTTCGGCTGAGCTTATATCCGGTTACAGCCAGCTTTCAGGGCCTATAGCGATTTGAGCATGTGCTTTCTATTAGCGCTTGGAACTCTGGTACTTTCCGAACACAGCTACGATAGTTAACAACTGTTATACTAATGTGAAACTTCCTGACACATTAAAACTGTGTGCTGGACCGAGACTCGAACTCGGGACCTTTGCCTTTCGCGGGCGAGTGCTCTACCAACTGAGCAACCCAAGCACAACTCACGGCCCGCCCTCACAGCTTCACTTCTGCCAGTTCCTGAAGCTGTGATGGCGGGCCGTGAGTCGTGATTGGGTTGCTCAGTTAGTAGAGCACTTGCCCGCGAAAGGCAAAGGTCCTGAGTTCGAGTCTCGGTCTGTCACATAGTTTTAATCTGTCAGGAAGTTTCACATCAGCGCACACCCCGCTACAGAGTGAAGATCTCATTCTGTTGTACTACGTTCTTCCTGTGTTCAGCCTGCACCCTGTGTGACTGAAGACCTTCTTGTGTTTTCTCGAGACCCTCTAACCTAAAATACCACCCAGTCCACGCCACACAGGTCCTGCTACCCGTGTAGCTGTCTCCTGCGTATATTGGGCAGCTGACCTATTCAGCAAAGCCCGAAACCCAACCACCCTTAGGCGCAAGTCGATGAATCTGCAGCTTACACTGTCGCAGAACCGTCCAGAGGTCCGCAATCGGTCCTGTCGACTATGCTGCAAATGGTCAGCTCTATTTTCATCTTGCAAGCAAGACTGGCAACCTTTATCACTTCTA
This sequence comes from Schistocerca serialis cubense, assembly GCF_023864345.2. Lineage (NCBI taxonomy): Eukaryota > Metazoa > Arthropoda > Insecta > Orthoptera > Acrididae > Schistocerca > Schistocerca serialis. Next base: position 1,161,496,458 of record NC_064638.1, on the reverse strand, counting down.
TTAGCCGCTCGAAGCCAGAGAGAATCTCTTCTAATTCAAAGTGACACACACCATTGATACCGACGTGAGCAACTACCAGTAGTTAGCTGCACCCTGTGCTCTTCATGGCATCCGGGAGGACTCTTTCCACATCTGGAATGACTCCACCCGGTATGGGGGTTTTCTTACCCTCCTTGTCAGCCAAGTCCTTAAGGGGCCGCATAACGCGCCTAACGTGGAGCTCCCAACTACCAATAATCCCACCCTCTGTGATTTCCCGCATCTTGCAGGCTGAGTGGTTTCTTCTGAAACAGGCGACAGTATCTGGCTCAGCGACAGTTCAGCCACAGACAGCACCAGGAACCTGCTTGTCAGACAAACGGGCGTGGCCATCCTTGTGGCTGCCTGGGAAGCCTTTCGCCACCTGTCGATCTCACACTCGACCACAGGTGAGGCGTCAGCCTCAGTGCGAGCAGTAACTGGGTTGGTCACCGGTGAGGACCGATCGGAGGAGTCGGACATGCTGGACGTCCGTTGGATCCCTACAGCCGACCCACAACAGTGGTCCCCATCCACTGCAGCCTCAAGCTGTGTAACCGAAACCATCACAGCCTGAAGCTGAGAGGGAAGTGTCACCAACTTGACTCGCATCCTAACACAACAATCGCAGTCCCCGTCCATACTAAAGACCGTGGAAAACAAAACTATGTAGATAAACGGACTATCGGCACGTGCAGCGCAGATCTACTGTAGACCCTGACGAAAACACAGGAACTGTGTCTAATAATAAGCAGATATTCAAAAACCTAAACACCGAAGCACTCAAGTGAAACTAAATAATTCGCCCCTGGTTAGGAACTTGCAATACGTCATAAATCGGTTTACTTTCCGACGCAAACCAAAACGCGAGAACAGTGGCTATTAGATAATAAATTTGCACGCAGAGACTCAAGAAAATAAACTACTAAAGCACACAGATGATACAATAAAATTCGCTCCTGGTTAGGAACTCGCATATGTCACAAAAGCGGTTACTTCCCTGTTGCTGCGTCTGTCTCGGACGACTACTACTACCTGACTCCAAACTGCTCTGTTGGCTGCGGGGTATGATGCGACTTAGTGTATTGGTTTAGTGACGAACCCCACTTTCACTTTGGTGCGTTCGTCACCGCTCGGTGTGTCTGCGCGGTTAGAGGCACCATGTCACTGATTGCGTGGTCTCTCCCACCGGAGGTTCGAGCCCTCCCTCGGGCATGGGTGTGTGTGTTGTTGTTATTTTAAGTAGTGTTTAAGTCTAGGGACCGATGACCTCAGCAGTTTGGTCCCATAGGAATTCACACACATTTGAACATTTTTTATGGGTTCGTCAGTAAGCAAAGTTGGCGCATTTGGAGGGCTATGAATCCGCATTTCGCGATCGAGAAGTCTCTTCATCCTCAACGTGTGATTGCGTGGTGTTCAATATCCAGTCACAGAATAATCGGCGCAATATTCGTTGATGGCACGGTCATTATCGAACGGTACGTGAAGGTTTTGGAAGATGATTTCATCTCCATTGTCCAAAGTGACTCTGATTTCGACAAGATGTGGTTCATGCAAGACGGAGCTCGATCCATCGAAGCAGAAGAGTGTCTGATGTCCTGGAGGAGCACTTTAAGGCCAACTTTCTGGCTCTGAGGTACCCAGAGGCCACTGGCACGGGCCTCGATTGGCCGCCATGTTCTCCGGATCTGAATACATGCGACTCCTTTTTGTGGGGCTATATTAAGGACAAGGTGTACAGCAATAAACCCAAAACTGTTGCTGAGCTGAAAACAGCCATTGAGAAGGTCCTCGACAGCATCGATGTTCCGACACTTCAGAGGGTCATGCAGAACTTGGCTATTCGTCTGCGCCACATCATAGCCAATGATAGTAGGCATTTCGAATACGTCATAACCTAAATCCAAATACCTTTAGTGAGATTTACATGATGAATAAAGCGTTAGTTTGTAGCTAATAGACGTTTTTTTTAAATATAGTTCAATAATTATCATCCTGTAACTGTATCCAAGAATGAAGATGAAATGGGAGATACGATACTGCGTAAAGAGTTTGACAGAGCACTGAAAGACCTAAGTCGAAAGAAGGCGCCGGAAGTAGACAACATTGCATTAGGACTACTGAGAGCCAGCAGTGACAAAAATCTACCATCTGGTGACCAAGATGTATGCCCCAACCCTCACAACATCAAGAGGAATATAATAATTCCAATCCCAAAGAAAGCAGGTGTTGACAAATGTGAAAATTACTGAACTATCAATTTAATAAGTTACGGCTGAAAGATGCTAACACGAATTCTTTACAAACGAATGGAAAAACAGTTAGAAGCCGACCTCGGGGAAGATCTGTTTGGATTCCGTAGAAATGTGGGAACACGTGAGGCAATACTGACCCTACGACTTATCTTAGAAAATAGATTAAGGAAAGGCAAACCTACGTTTCTATCATTTGTAGACTTAGAGAAAGCTTTCGACAACGTTGACTGGAATACTCTCTTACAAATTCTGAAGGTGGCAGGGGTAAAATACAGGGAGCGAAAAGCTATTTACAATTTGTATAGAAACCAGATGGCAGTTATAAGAGTCGAGGGGCATGAAAAGGAAGCAGTGGTTGGGAAGGGAGTGAGACAGGGTTGTAGCCTATCCCCGATGTTATTCAATCTGTATGTTGAGCAAGAAGTAAAGGAAAAATAAAGAAAAATTCGAAGTAGGAATTAAAATCCACGGAGAAGGAATAAAATCTTAGAGGTTCGCCGATGACATTGCAATTCTGTCAGAGACAGCGGAGAACCTGCAAGAGCAGCTGAACGGAATGGACAGTGTCTTGAAAGGAGGATATAAGATGAACATCGACAAAAGCTAAACGAGGATAATGGAATGTAGTCGAATTAAGTCGGGTGATGCTGAGGGTTGAAATCAAATGGCTCTGAGCACCATGGGACTTAACTGCTGAGGTCATCAGTCCCTTAGAACTTAGAACTACTTAAACCTAACTTTCCTAAGGACATCACACATATCCATGCCCGAGGCAGGATTCGAACCTGCGACCGTAGCGGTCGCGCGGTTCCAGACTGTAGCGCCTAGCGCCGCTCGGCCACTCCGGCCGACCAATGCTGAGGGAATTAGATTAGGAAATGAGACCCTTAAAGTAGTAAAGGAGTTTTGCTATTTAGGGAGCAAAATAACTGATGATGGTCGAAGTAGAGAGGATATAAAATGTAGACTGGCAATGGCAAGGAAAGCGTTTCTGAAGAAGAGAAATTTGTTAACATCGAGTATAGCTGTAAGTGTCAGGAAGTCGTTTCTGAAAGTATTTGTATGGAGTGTAGCCATGTATGGAAGTGAAACGTGGATGATAAGTAGTTTAGACAAGAAGAGAATAGAAGCTTTTGAAAAGTGGTGCTACAGATGAATGCTGAAGATTAGATGGTTAGATCACATAACTAATGAGGAGGTATTGAATAGAATTGGAGAGAAGAGAAATTTGTGTCACAACTTGACTAGAAAAAGGGACCGGTTGGTAGGGCATATTCTGAGGCATCAAGGGATGGCCAATTTAGTATTGGAGGGCAGCGTGGAGGGTGAAAATCGTAGAGGGAGACCAAGAGATGAATACACTAAGCAGATTCAGATGGATGTAGGTTGCAGTGGGTACGGGGAGATGAAGAAGCTTGCACAGGATAGATTAGCATGGAGAGCTGCATCAAACCAGTCTCAGGACTGAACACCACAACAACAACTATATCCAATAAAGATGCTTCTTTTAAAAAGACATCGATACATAGGTTTCCCGATATTTTTAAAAATATCGGCTGTTCTTGTACGTAACATTGGCGAGACTGTTTAACGTATGCTCGCCGCAGCAAGAAACACCCTGGTGCACGGTACCTGCAACCAGCGCTGGTGACCCCTGGGCGCTTGGACGGCGCGGCGCCTGCGGTAATGAACTGCAGCGTTCAGCTCATTGTTTACTACCGGCAACACAACAGGTAGGCGGCAGCAGCCCAGGGCTCCTTTGTCGCAGGCGGCTCTTTGTTGCGAGGCGCGGTGCGGCGGGTGTTTTGCTCCTCGCCGTTGCCTGGGCTTAATTAACCGTGTAACGGGCGCGCCACTTGCCCGGTAAATATTAATTCGCGCGTTTTGCCCCTGCTCCCAGCAGCAAACACGCCGGCGGCAGCTGCCGCATCCCACACCGCCGGCTTACGGAAGCTCTCCCACGCGTATACATCCTCCGCTGACGCGGTGGCGGAATCCTCGCTTCCGCCAAGGCGGCGCACAAAAGCGCGATACCACGCTGCCTAGTTTCATAACGTTCTCAAAGAGCAAATCTGAATATCAAAGGCTAAATAAAGAGAGAAGGCACCCACCGATAATAACTTTGCTATAGTTCGGGCAGCGCTGCTTTTTTATGGATATCTCCAACAGTTTATGCTGACATGCATATGACAAGAAGACAGCATACAAATAAGGTTCCTTTGACAGTATCCTGGCACAATAGCCCCATACTAACCAATGAAACTATAACATTTCCTGTGTATACGCTTGGTACCTCTTCTGATTTACTCGACGATTACAACGTACTGTGACCTTTCTGAGAGAAAATCACTGATACAGTCGCACAGCTGAGGCGGATACTTCATAAGCATGCAATGTCATTACAAATCGCTTGTGAGGATCGATGTCAAAAGCCTTTTGGGAATCCAGAAATATGGAATCATTTTCAGTTTACCTGTGAATAGTAGTCATTACTACGGGTAAATAAGGAGCTGGTTGTGTTTCACAATAACGTTGTTTTCTGAATCCGTGCTATTTGTCAATCGGTCATTTTCTTCGAATTAATTCGTTATTTTGTATTTAGACATAGCTGTCATCAAGGAGTGTGACTGAATGAAATTTAAAATGTTTATTTGACGCCACAAACTGTATGGCTTGACGACCATTTATAATGTTCTACGATAGTACATGTTCCAAAGTCCTCCTGCGAATCGACGTCAATAATGTGTGTCTGCAATTCATCGGATTACTGCTGCTTGCGCTGCTGAGCAGTCGTGTGACCTGTACAGCTTTGCAATCTTTAGATACAGACTCACCGATAATTTCATTAGGCACACATGATCACCGTCAATTATATGGCAGTTCAGTACGCCGAGTAGGAAGGCGGAGGTTACAAGTGCTTACCAGATCTACGACGTAACAGCAAACGACCATCACCTCCGTGCGAGCAAACTCTGCTCTTATCGCTGAACACCTCAGTACGCCATTGCATCTTGCAAGTGATCCTCTGACGTCGATGCTGTGGCGTGAGTGGAAGATCTAGAGGTGTATGTGCACATAGTCCCACTGCTAATAAACTATTTGTAACAGTTCGTGTCTCGTGTTGACGCGTCTGGGCTTACAAGCCGTTTTATCTCCGCTGTGTTAGCTATGCTATCTGCCACTGCTGCCCTGCAATACGACGATCCAGGAGGACGTCTGTGTTGAGTGGACGTCCATAACCTTGTCTTTGAGTGTGAGAATGTTCCTCACTCACTTTCCAACACTGATTCAGAGCGTGTAGCTTGTGTGGCAGTTCTCTGACAGGACATTCTTGCTCATAGAAAAGCTACAATTCGACACCTTTCAGGCTCTCTTTGTAGGGAGCATCTCTATGGTACGGCTACCGCTAGTTTCACATGTTTGGACCACACTCAGCCTCTAGGATGTGTGCATTCCCTATTAAATTAGGGTAGACACAGACGCACTGGTAGCTATTCCCCCACACTATCTTATGCCAGACTACGATGAAGCCATTATCAGTACATCTACTGTGCCCCATGCTATAGTAGACACATCTGGTTTCTGCTTTTTATGTGCAGAGTGTATCAGTTGCATGCCAGTCACACACTAAGATACATTCAAAATTAGGAAAGAATAAGATATGGTGTACCTCAATCCTATATTTTGGGACCTATGTTGTTTATATATACACACAAAGGATATTCCGCTTGCAGTGTCGTGAGTTATATATTTTGCCTTTTTTACTGATGATATGAGTGTTTTGTGTCATAGGTCTTCTGTTTTTAAGTGTCGCGTAAGGAATCTCTTGCGCCAATCTCTTCGTATCAGAGTATTTGATGCCCCAATATTCTGAATTAGTGAATTAGTTGTCGGGTATGTTACAATCTTTGTGATCGTCTACATTTTCTACCCTGTACAGCTCTTTTACTCTGGGACTAAAAACATAATTACAAATAGCACCAATCTCTTTACTAAAAGTCAGGTAATAGAATATTTGAAATCATCATCAGACCCTCTGGCATATGGATTATTAGATTTTCACGAAACTCAGTACAAGGAATTCTTTGTTATTATAGAACAAATTATGAAACAGCCTACCCAAACAATTAAACGCAAAAAGTAGATAGTGAAAAGATATTCGGACTATAGATAAATCACAACCGAAATTAGAAAGCCCATATCATAGAATTAATAAAGTGCATACGTTTAGTTGCTGTTCGATACGCATGATTATTGGTGATTTAGAAGTGAGCAGCCTTTTTTATTATTATTACTTCTATTCACTAAAAGGGAATATAAGATTTGTATGATAAATATTAAGCTACAGAAATACTATTTCCGGAATGTCACAACATGTTCTACTTTCAGCTTGTTCCTGGAATGACGTGTTTGACTTAAAACGTGTATTGTACAAATGAAGCTGATGTATTGAGATGTATATGCATAAGGTATGTTGCCTATCTCCATTTTACGAGAATATGTATCCCACTTCACTGTGTCCGACCTGATTATGATAGTATTTTGTCATCTAAATGCTTTGCACATCCGATGATGGCAACTTAGATTTGGCGAAACCTGTCATTAAAAAGGAAACTGTACTTAGAGATCTTCGGTTTGAAGCTTTTACTTCTGTATTTCATATTACTTTAGATCATTCCCATACTTGATTGGTGTCAGTCATATGTATTATTCAGTGTGCTTGGACCTTCATTGACGGTCTATGTCAAACGCTTTCCGTAAATGTAACATTACAGACTCTGCCCTGTATTCCTCCATTTCGTACTGCAACAAATCGCCTGCCTCTGATATTATCTTTTTTTTAAAAAAAAAAAAACCTATAAAACTGTGAGCCAGCTGTAGTTGTAAATTCATGATTAGCGTCTCGTGTCCTCCATTTGATCATGGTAGTTGCCAAGTATTGACTGAAATATGGATTTTGCGATTCTGTCAGCCAACCAACTAGAGAAAATCTGAAGAAAGAACACTAAAAGAAGAAAGGAAAGAGATGAAATTGGCCCCTGCACTTTTGAACTATCAGCGTGATTGTAGCTAGGCCTACCGACTCACGTTAGGACTGTTTACTGCTCACATAAATTACGAACTATGGCATTACTACGCAGACTGTGAGGTTATCTCTTCAGTACAGTCAGTCATCTCATGTAACGTACAAAAATGGAAACGCTCTTGTCCTTGTGCTACCTTTGCCCTTATGCTTCTAAAGATGGTAATAATTCAGAAACGCGTTACGCCTACTTCGTGCTGAATAAAGTCATTCTTCACCTACTGTATGGCGTGTTAACTATAATGATCGCTAACCTCCTACGTTGCTGTATCTCACACCTTTATTTCCCATCGCAAGTTACTCTTTTTGTACACAATGGTATTTCACAATTTTGATCGGTCGCTAAATGGAAACTACTGTGAGAATCCGACGAGGCTTTTCACCGACGTTTTGGACAGTGTATCTAGTATGCCCGCCGGTGGCATCAAGACGCTCGTTTCAGTTGTGAGCGCACTGTGAGCGAGTAAAGGTGCCTATACAACAATGTCTCCCGCCAAGTACGAGCGCCCGCTGGGATGCTTCGCCTTAATGAATGCAGCCCACCTAACACAACTGACACGCACTTCCTTCTTCATGGCAATTCTCAGCCGCACTCTGCAGGGGGAGAGAAGACGCTCCTGCAGTCTTTTCGATGGGAAGTGTTCGATCACCTACAACACAGCCCTAATTGGCTCAACCTGAGTATCATCTCTGTTCACATGAAAAGCTGGATACGAAGACAACACTTGGGCGCAGGCTACGCGCTATAGACCAGCGTAGAGAATTATCGGAAAGCACAGGCGGCCGCCTTCTATGACGATGGTGTTGGAAATATGGTATAACGCTCCGACAAATGTCTATGTAGAGAAGTATCTGGAAGGTGTAGCTAAATGTGGAAAGAAAACAGTTTTGATTTTCACTGTGGTTTCCATTTCGTGACTGATGGTCCCTTACTTTCCGAATAACCCTCGTAAAATTGGTTCAATTCCATGCTGGGAGCCTGGCACAGCAATTGGTTTGAGTTTCTTGAAATAAGACAATTGTGTAAACAAAGATTTTGCACCCAAATCTGTCTTACTTCAGGAAACGATAAGTCACCATCATCATACTGAAAATTAATAATTTTTAATTTGAAAGATATGACATAACAAGTAATATTATCCATAAATGTTGAATAAAATGTTCTCAGTATACTTAGGGCTTCAAATTTTGATAAAATCATAAAGTTTTGATGATTGCGTCCATTATTGTCATAAAGGATTGAGTCAGACTGCCGTGAAACTACCGAGGCTTCGTATTTATGCGCAAGCGGAACCTGGTTGGATCGATTACCTTATGGAAACACAAACGACACGGCGCACGCTTTACTGGCGCTCTCTACAATGATGAGCCGAAACATTACGACAACTGCTCATCGCGAGGTTGAATGCCTCCTGGTGGTGTTGGGGTACGTGACGAAAGAATGTAAGTGGAAGAAAGACGAATGGGCAGTCATTATAGCGACCACACGGACCGCAAATGGGGAAATCCACTGACAATAACCAGTTTTGACAAAGGGCACATTGTAGTGGCGCTGCAGCTGGAGACGAGAATCTTTGAAACAGTGAACATCCGTTGGCGTACTATTGTCGTGAGCACCTATGGAAACTTGTTGAATAATGACGAAATTACGACTGGGTCGTAAGATGTTGGACGACCACGTCTAATCACGAAACGCAAAGGTCAGTGCATTCCGCACTGTGTAATCCAGGATAGGCAGCAATCTGTGGCACATCTGATGACAGAGTACAATGCTGATGGAGTCGCAGTTGTTTCGGAGCACTCTGTGCAAAGGCCGTTGCTGAACATAGAGCTCCGGTGTTGACCCAAGGCATCATCAGTTACGATTACAGTGGGCACAAGACCACTCAGTTTTGACCGGGGATCCATAGAAACGTGTCGTCTGTCGAATGAATCGCATTTCTTGTTACACCAGGTCGATGGTTGGGTCCTTACACGCCGTCATCCAGACAAATGGCGACACGAAACACGCACCGCGTCAGAGATGCAGGATGATGAGGGTGGAGTTAAGCTATGAGGTATACTGAGTTGGGGTTACATGTATTCCATGTTTCTTGACAGTCAGGCTTAGCCCCTGACGACGATGATGGAACCATTCATCGAAAGCTCAGGGTTGTATCCAAATTTGACGCGACAAGTAAATCGAAAACTGTTTATCTAAGAAGTCCGTCGTGAAGGACTCCGTAGCCATGTAGAACTATTTCCGCAATTATGGGATGAAATTGTCTAGCTTCCGTCTCTCTCTCGCCTCGGGAAAGCACAGGAAAATTATGAAAATTTTGTTTTTTGTTAGTTCAAAAATGGTTCAAATGGCTCTGAGCACTATGTGACTTATCATCTTCGGTCATCAGTCCCCTAGAACTTAGAACTGCTTAAACCTAACTAACCTAAGGACATCACACACATCCATCCCCGAGGCAGGATTCGAACCTGCGACCGTAGCAGTCCTGCGGCTCTGGACTGCAGCGCCTAGAACCGCACGGCAACCAAGGCCTGCTTTTGTTAGTTAACATTATTGACTGCAAGAATATTACATTCCAAATCATTGAAGTGTCCCTGCGTTTTCGCCCTGTAATTATGTTGAATTCTCAACACCTTTCAGTGTCACTCTACAAAAAGCAGTCCTTGACAGTCTGTATTTCCAGAACAGCTCTCAGTTTCGCTTGCCAAACAACTAGTAGAACCGTAGATACTTGGACGGTTGTGAATACATCAACAACAATATGGAACTGTGAGTCCGCCTTGATGGAAAATCCTTTTCGTTATTTACTTATTCCCCAAACTTATTTCAGCGAGAAATATCGCCATCATCAGTGGGTTCTTTAAACCTACAGCATGCAGAAAACAGCATAGTTATAAAACACTTTAAAACATTATTTCTTTTGCAGTGTTTTTTTGATATTGTTTTCGTTGAATACTACCAAATTTATTATACAATACAGCATGGTTCTAAGATTGCTGTCGCTGTTTGCGGCATGTTTTCTGTGTTTTTCTGTCGCCGTTTTTTTTCGGCATACTTCATGCACATCTGGAACTGGTATCGGCTGTTAGTAAACAAGTACACAAACGTGAACTTACGTATGTCAGCCGAAATTTCCGAACGAGGTACACAAAGCACACGAGAGCTCTAAAGAGTGACATTACGCATTCCACTTTCGCGGAAGACCTGATGAACACAAACCATTACCCCACTAATATTGAAAGTGATGTACACATCTTGAGATACAACAGTTTATACCGACAACTACAAATGGTAATAAAATTACAACCCACAAAAGGTTATAGTGGAAGAGAAAAACGTAATAAACGAAAACACTTCTAGTATTTCCTAAGTCGAAAACCTTAGCTTCCAGTGATAACTTATCGCAGTGTAAATGTAACTACATTACATTTTTGTAACTACATTAAATTTCCTACAGTAAATTCCTGTTATTTATTTTTCTGTAGGACTATAGTTTGCATGTAATAAGTAAGAGAATACGAAAATCTGAGAGTGTTTTTTCAAGTTATTGCGGGTTGGTTCAAATGGTTCAAATGGCTCTGAGCATTATGGGACTTAACATCTGAGGTCATCAGTGCCCTAGACTTGGAACTACTTAAACCTAACTAACCTAAGGACATCACACACACCCATGCCCGAGGCGGGACTCGAACCTGCGGAACCGTAGCGGGTTGCGTAAAACCTATGGGTAGGAGTAGTTCAATCGTCCTGTATGTCAACAAGGAATAACAATGAAAGTTAAAAATTCAGTAACAGTCACTGAGATATCAGGAGCCCAGAACATTCCATGATATCATGCTTTATTTTTAATTTATACTTGGCCAATTTTGTTTCACGCTCCTATGCACACGCTTCCTGTTCTGACGTGTAAAACCGATTGGCACTGTATTTACAGTTTAGTTCCGCCTCCCGGCCTTAGCGCGCACGCTCCATCAAATGGGAGGGAAAGTACCTCTAGCGAACGTTACGCGTATCTCATTTTTAAAGCTGACACCGTGGCGCGGGTAATGCGCTCAATATTAGCTTCACAGCCCGCCGCACCTGTGTGCAGCCCGCGCTGTACCGCGTGCCCTACACCACCGCTGGGTCTCTTGTTTGACACACAAAGACACCTGTTGCCGTGTGAGGCCCTGCGATACACGACTGATACGACCAGAAAACAACAGCTGCACGTATTACAGCAAAACACGTGTAGTTTGTAAGCGAACAGCAGGCACATTTTGACAGATGAATATCGAACTCTCATATTTGGCACAGTAGAACCAAAAGCTGGCCAGGCATATAAATATTGTCGATTCCCCTATACAGTGCATCATTTCATCATCCACATTCGTTTTATCGCTTGGATATGCTACCTCTACAGATCACTGCCTCACATAAATTTCATGTTTCGTAACTCTGTGTAGCTGTTGCGCACGTAGTAGAAAATGTGAGTTAATTTCTTTTACTGTCACGAAATTCTGTTCTCGGTTGGCAATTTTCAACAAATTAGTAATTGTACTGCTTGCTCACTGGACACTGTTCCCCATTTCCGTCACTCTCATTTTATTTTCTTCAAAACTCACATAAAGGTGCCATATACAAAATAGACGATTAGATAAAAAAATATCATTAATTGTACTATCGCTACCGAAGGTGAAATTAATTGCAAAGTCAATAAGCAGTAATGAACAGAGAGTTTTGGAGGGATGGGAGGGAGGGTGTATGAGGTGACGCACCAAAAAATTTCGGGATTAAACATTTTCTACAAATACTGAACACCAAACACATCATATTGTCTTTAACCTTCCCTTATACACTCGCATTCTGCAGGAAAAATTTCCTTGCCATTTTACACAATGAAACGCCTAACAAACCGGTATAGGCATGCGTATTCAAATACAGAGATAGGCAAACAGGCAGAATACGGTGCTGCGGTCGGCAACGCCTATATAGGACAAAAAGTGTCTAGCGAAGTTGTTAGATCAGTTACTGCTGCTTCAGTGGCAGTTATCAAGATTTAAGTGAGTTTTAACGTGGCGATATAGTCGGCGCACGACCGATGGGACACAGCATCTCCGAGGTAGCGATGAAGTGGGGATTTTCAAGTACAACTATTTCACGAGTGTACAGCAAATATCGTGAATCTGGTAAAACATGAAATCTCCGGCATTGCTGCATCCGGAAAACGATTCTGCAACAACAGGACCAACGGCGACTGAGAAGAATCGCTCAGCGTGGTAAAAGTGCAACCCTTCCGCAAATGTCTTATGATTTCGATCTTGGGCCATAAACAAGTATGAACGTGAGAACCATTCAAAGAAACATCTTCGATATGGGCTTTCGGAGCATTACTGCATGACACAAAGCTTTATGCCTCGCCTGGCCCGTCAACACCGACATTGGTCTGTTTATGACCGTAAACATGTTGCCTGATCGGACGAGTCTCGTTTCCAATTGTGCAGACAGATGGACGTGTACGAGTATGGAGAAAACCTCACGTATCGATGGACTCTGCATGTCAACAAAGGACCGTTCAAGCTGGTAGAGGCTGTGTAATGGTACGGATCGTGTGTAGCTGGAGCGATATGGGGCCCTTATACGTCTAAGTAGGACTCTGACAGGTGACACGTAGCTAAGCGTCGAGTCTGATAACCTGCATCCATTCATTTCTATTGTGCATTCCGATTGACTTGGGCAATTCTAGCAGGTCAATGCGACACCCCACGCGTCCAGAAGTACTACAGAGTGGCTCCAGGAACACTGTTCTGAGTTTAAACACTTGTACTGACCGCCAAATTCCCCAGACATTATGAGCATATCTGGGATGCCTTGCAACGTGCTGTTCAGAAGAGTTCTCCACCCTGTCGTACTCTACAGATTTATGGACAGCCTAGAGGATTCGAGGTGTCAGTACCCTCCAGCACTACTTCAGACAGTAGTCGAGGCCGTGCCACCCCGTGTTGCAGTATTTCTGCGTGATAGTGGGGGCCCTGCCCGACGCTAGGCAGGTGTACCAATTTCTTTGGCCCTTCAGTGTACATCTATACTGCGCAATACAATTAAGGGATCACTTCTTCGAAACCTCGGAACTGTTTCCCACTGCGACGCACCAATTGGTTCAAAGCTCCCCAAAATCTTCCTCAGTAACAGTGCAGAAGCGTGGACCCCTGCGACGTTGAAACAGCAATATGTCGACATACGTGAAAAATGGGTCAGAGCTCCGACATTCATGTGACGTGTAAAGTGGGTTAATGATGTCTGCCCAACGCCATCGATGACGTGTCACGTGACGGGAAGGCCATTACACCCCCCTCAAACCCACATTTCTCCCCTACTTTGGACACCTATGATATGGAGGTCAGGACTGCGAACTCCAGTGTTGATATTGCGTTGTTTCCTTACTTGTAGCCGAGGAAGACATTTCAGACACACCACCGCTCGGAATCGATGAGAAAAGACCTCATCCAGTGGCATGAAGAGTGTGAATGACACCATTATTTTCTTTAGGATGTCGCTTACCGCACACTCCGTTGCAGGAAACGACAGTTCGCACTTGGATGAGAATCATGACGACTTTCTTGACAACCTCTGCCACTGCTAAAACCCTGCGGATGATTCAAACCCTCTAAGGACATCATCAGCCTGGAACCCCATTGAATGTGATCTCATCCCTTTGGAGAGTAATAGGCCGCAATTTTTGCCCAGGTATAAAGTGCGCAACCACAATGCACCGTTCAAAAGCATTCGACGAAATTTGAAAGTGATGCGAAGCAGCAAAGAGTGTTTATGCTCTTTCAGCCCTCATGTTTTGCACCTTGCACATTGTTACATGTGCCAATAAAACGGTGACACCACCCAGTTGGACAGCTTCCTCTGAACACTTTAAAAATGTACCTCTACCATAAACATGTCCTAGGCGCCTAAAGGCCACTGTTAGCAGACATATTTCATTGGATCGGTGTCGAGAAGTTGCTTACATCTTCGTTGCTGGCTGTAGCTATATATTATTGAGTGGTACATAAGATAGGTAAATAAGTTAGTGAAGTCATTGTGAAGTGAAGTAGAAATTAGAAAATAAATGAAAAACTTAGTTTAGTCTAGAAGAATTACACACTGGCGAACAGCGGGCAGAGCAGCCGTGGCAACAGCCGGCGCTTGCATGCAAGTCAGCAGGTTAAGAAGAGGCCATCGCCCTCCCCACATAAGCGGACGCTGTCGATTCAGCCGTCACGGCGTCGCCCGACCGGCTCACGTCTTTCTCAATTGTCACATGTGATCAAAGGCCCTCACCTACATTCCAAGAGCCAATGACCGACATTAAGAAGATTCTTCGAGAAGCTTTTCAACGTGACAGAAGAGGCAATGACCGTGAAGTCGTTCACCTCCAGTGAACTGAAGTGAATAAATACGCGCGACGCAGTGGGCCCGACAGAGAGTAGCAGTAGTTTTCAGTCAGTTTCGGTGCTGAAGACCGTCATGCAAGAAGAGACTACATCATACATCAGCGCACGAAGTCCGCCGCTGTAATGGAATAGCAAGCAGCAGCCTCGGCGCCAGAAGACAGAAGCTAAAAGGTATTTGAAGACTGATTTTTACGTACCCTGGCGACTCATGAGGATGGGAAGGAGACGGCCTCACATCAGCAGTCACCTGTGAGCTGGGATGAAGATCTGACAGCCGAAGACTGGCAAGCTGGAGTCCGTGGTTCGAGTTCGGGACACTGGCTTTCCCCGCCGCGCCGCTCCGCTGGCCGACGCACGATACTGACACACGCGGCCGCTTGGAGAAGAGAAACACTGGGACGCCACATCCAAAGTATCACCGTCCGATTACGACTTCGTTCTCAATAATTAAGCGGGCCACAGCACGATGCACGTCTCCAGTCAACTGGACGAGACGGCGACACGAGATACACACCACCAGGCGTAATCAGACTCCGCCGCTGCTGCAGCAGAAGGCTTCGCAAACGACACAGCTGCCGCTCTCCGAGCCAGAACATCCAGTAAGCCGGCCGGGGTGGCCGACGGTTCTAAGCGCTACAGTCTGGAACCACCCTACCGCTACGGTCGCAGGTTCGAATCGTGCCTCGGGCATGGATGTGTGTGATGTCCTGAGGTTAGTTAGGTTTAAGTACTTTTAAGTTCTAGGGGACTGATGACCTTAGAAGTTAAGTCCCATAGTGCTGAGAGCCATTTGAACCATGTTTGAACATCCAGTAAGGAAACAGTTGTACAAAACTTTCAATAAAAGTTATCTTATATAAATATGCTGTTTCATTCTACCTCATACCCGAGCCAAGGAAGAACCCACCCTGCCCACGTGTTGTTAAGAGAGAAAAATAATTTATTTAGCATTTTCACCCTGACATAATGCCTTAGAATCAAATGCCCTTTGCAGTAATGCTCATCCTGACAATTGACTAGCATCAAAAGAGAAAACCCAGTTACATTTAGTGTCACAAGTGTTACAATATGCACATTCTTAACGTGATCAATAAAACTGGGCGGCTGGGGCCGAGGATGTTGCCAAAGTCGGAAGACTTGGAGGAATCATTTGTCATTTTATTTGTTCATGTTACATTGTTGCATCTTCTGTGATCACGCCACAGAGGGTAGAAAACAGGAGGGCTGAAAAACATAAACACCTTCGTTTTGAACGGTCCCTGCAGATTCCATCCTCCACATCAGAGCAAAACGTGCGTACACTCCAAAGGGGTGAAGTCACGCTCATTGGGGTTGCAGGTCCACGATGTCTTTACAAGAGAGTTAAGTTGTCTGCGGCGATATCGGCAGTGTGAAAAGATGTCAAGAACGTCGTCCTGATGCTCACCGCACAGTTAACTGTCGTTATTGACTGCGAAATGTGTGGAAATCAACGCTCCAAGGGAAAGGGCAGTTTCATTGACTCCCGTTATACCACCTCGTGAGGCCTTTCCGTGTCGATTCTGGACAGTGGTGTGTCTGAAATGTTGTCATCGGCCACCCGTAAGAAAATCGTGTAATTTCAACGTGGTGCATCGTGGTTGTCCATCGCAGAGGCGTCAAAAAATGGTGTGAAATGTTGGTAAGAGGAGGGAGGGACAACCTTCCTTTGGCGTGACACGTCCACAGTGGCTTTGGGCAACTTTTGGTGGAATTTGCAATAAATGTGACACCATTAGCCCACATTAAATAGCACATGATCATCTGAGTCTTAATGGGAGACAATTAGAGGCTTTCGAAAAAGTGATCCTCTAATTGTGTTACGTAATGTTTGTGTGTGATCTATGAGCTCGTGTATCGTTCAAATGAATTCCTGTTATGATGCTGTTATAGCTGCATGACTCGTAGAAACTGGAACACGTCGCCTCTGTTTTGTGAAAATTCTAAGAAACACATTAGCAAGAGCGCAGATAAATTAAGTGCTATAGCCCATCAAGTTCACGCATTGTAAGTGAATGGGGCACGATTCCATGCTCGAATTATGAATACGCATAGGAACTGGTGAGGGAATCATAGAAAAGGGGTCCGCAGCTCGTGGTCGTGCGGTAGCGTTCGCGCTTTTCACGCCTGGATTCCCGGGTTCGGTTCCTGGCGGGGTCAGGGATTTTCTCTTCCTCGTGATGACTGGGTGTTGTGTGATGTCTTTAGGTTATTTAGGTTTAAGTAGTTCTAAGTTCTAGGGGACTGATGACCATAGATGTTAAGTCCCATAGTGCTCAGAGCCATAGAAAAGGCTAGTAACTGAAGCAATTAAATCACTAATGCCGAAATTACTGGAAATATTTTGTAATGAACCAAGAATAAATTATTCCTGAAGGGCGAATACAATACATCACATTCTGACACTTCAAAATCGCAGCTCTGTATCGACACAGAAGATCATTCGAAAATAATATTACAAAGGGGAGTATTGAGATTTTTATGGATGAGTGAGAGGGATCAGAAGTCACTTCTGTCCACGTATGGATGAACTAAAACCAGACACTGGCTTCCACGTACTGTAACGAAATTGAATGGACCAGCTGAGTTTTGCAAAGCTTCGAAGTATATGTAAATCTGAGCAACGTAAGTGAAATGCAAAGGAAGGAAGCTGTGCCCTCACCACATTCTGTGATACTGCAGGTTGAATTCGCACATCCAGAAACACGTCTGTTACGTCACTTCCACGAAGAAACAAGGAAAAACGCTAGAGCCTTTTCCGACTAACCAGTTTCTGTAAAACAAATTTTTGAGGCTCGCGCCCTGTGTGGTCCTCACTCATAGAAACTTCGCGAGTGACCATTACACCATAAGATGCTTGGGAAAAACAAGCCTCGCCTGCAGACGAATTCGCGAGAGAGTGTGATTCTTTGAGGAACAAGTGACCCGCGGTAGGTGAGCGGTTGCACTTAATATTAAAAGGTGTCTGTTTCTCGCCACTACCGTTTGCCTCATATTATATCTCGTTTCCTTTGGAGCTCGATATTTACATTTGCGATCAATAGATAGATGCTCTGTAGCAAATTCTTCGGTTGGTCACCGTGACAGTTTTATGTCTTTGGGCCACAGTTTTGTTTTGTGTGGACGGTATACTCCACTGCATTAATCTGACACTATGTAATCTGACAATGTGTTCAACTCGCAGAGGCTTTCCGCTGTGCTCCGATGCTGTGACGATGGTTACCTCTGTCTGTCGCAGGTCAACGCAGGGGGAATCAAATGGCATCATTACAATATTTATTTGCCATGATGAAAATTTGTTTTCATGGAGAGGTTAATGTGGCACGTCTTCAGTCAAGATATTTCCGCGTAAATGTATCGGGTCCCGTGCACAGTGGAATAGGAGAGCAGAGGCTGCTAATATGTAGCTGTTTGAAAGCTAGTTTTTTTAATGTCACATACTTTATTTTGCTTCGTAATATTATACATTCAGAGACATTACCCTCTCCTGAAGTATAAAGATTAGTTTTCCAATCGGTTAGAATTATCTGACATAAGGCGATGTTTCTTCTGCTTGCAAGTTTAAATTTTAGAATATTAGGATGCCATGGCCCTACAGGACTGTAAACGTCTCGTATTTAATGGTAATATCCTGGCTGTTAATTCATTTCTCTCATTTCCATTTTGCCACAAACCTTATTCTTCTCAGCATTCAATCAGTTGACCGTTCGACGTTGCTCAGGGGAGGGGCCATTTTGTTACTTTTTTTTTTTTTTTTTTTTTTTTTGTCATCAGTCTACTGACTGATTTGATACGACCCGCCACGAATTCCTTTCCTGTGCTAACCTCTTCATCTCAGAGTAGCACTTGCAACCTACCTCCTCAATTATTTGCTTGACGTATTTCAATCTCTGCCTTCCTCTACAGTTTTTGCCCTCTACAGCTCCCTCCAGTACCAAGGAAGTCATTCCCTCATGTCTTAGCAGATGTCCTATCATCCTGTCCCTTTTCCTTATCAGTGTTGTCCACATATTCCTTTCCTCTCAGATTCTGCGTAGAACCTCCTCATTCCTTACCTTATCAGTCCACCTAATTTTCAACATTCGTCTATAGCACCACATCTCAAATGCTTCGATTCTCTTCTGTTCCGGTTTTCCCACAGTCCATGTTTGACTACCATACAATACTGTACTCCAAACGTACATCCTCAGAAATTTCTTCCTCAAATTAAGGCCGGTATTAGATATTAGTAAACTTCACTTGGCCAGAAATGCCTTTTTTGCCATACTGAGTCTGCTTTTGATGTCCTCCTTGCACCGCCCGTCATTGGTTATTTTACTGCCTAGGTAGCAGAAATCCTTAACTTCATTGACTTCGTGACCATCAATCCTGATGTTGAGTTTCTCTCTGTTCACATTTCTACTATTTCTCATTACCTTCGTCTTTCTCCGATTTACTCTCAAAACATACTGTGTACTCATTAGACTGTTCATTCCGTTCAGCAGATCATTTAATTCTTCTTCACTTTCACTCAGGATAGCAATGTCATCAGCGAATCGTATCATTGATATCCTTTCACCTTGTATTTTAATTCTACTCCTGAACCTTTCTTTTATTTCCATCATTGCTTCCTCGATGTAAAGATTGAAGAGTAGGGGCGAAAGGCTGCAGCCTTGTCTTACACCCTTCTTAATACGAGCACTTCGTTCTTGATCGTCCACTCTTATTATTCCCTGTTGGTTGTTGTACATATTGTATATGACCCGTCTTTCCCTATAGCTTACCCCTACTTCTTTCAGAATCTCGAACAGCTTGCACCATTTTATATTGTCGAACGCTTTTTCCAGGTCGACAAATCCTATGAAAGTGTCTTGATTTTTCTTTAGCCTTGCTTCCATTATTAGCCGTAACGTCACAATTGCCTCTCTCGTCCCTTTACTTTTCCTAAAGCCAAACTGATCGTCATCTACCGCAGTCTCAATTTTCTTTTCCATTCTTCTGTATATTATTCTCGTAAGCAGCTTCGATGCATGAGCTGTTAAGCTGATTGTGCGATAATTCTCGCACTTGTCAGCTCTTGTCGTCTTCGGAATTGTGTGGATAATGCTTTTTCGAAAGTCAGGTTGTATGTCGCCAGACTCATATATTCTACACACCAACGTGAATAGTCGTTTTGTTGCCACTTCCCCAATGATTTTAGAAATTCTGATGGAATGTTATCTATCCCTTCTGCCTTATTTGACCGTAAGTCCTCCAAAGCTCTTCTAAATTCCGATTCTAATACTGGATCCCCTATCTCTTCTAAATCGACTCCTGTTTCTTCTTCTATCACATCAGACAAATCTTCACCCTCATAGAGGCTTTCAATGTATTCTTTCCACCTATCTGCTCTCTCCTCTGCATTTAACAGTGGAATTCCCGTTGCACTCTTGATGTTACCACCGTTGCTTTTAATGTCACCAAAGGTTGTTTTGACTTTCCTGTATGCCGCGTCTGTCCTTCCGACAATCATATCTTTTTCGATGTCTTCACATTTTTCCTGCAGCCATTTCGTCTTAGCTTCCCTGCACTTCCTATTTATTTCATTCCTCAGCAACTTGTATTTCTGTATTCCTGATTTTCCCGGAACATGATTGTACTTCCTCCTTTCATCAAACAACTGAAGTATTTCTTCTGTTACCCATGGTTTCTTCGCAGCTACCTTCTTTATACCTATGTTTCCCTTCCCAACTTCTGTGATGGCCCTTTTTAGAGATGTCCATTCCTCTTCAACTGTACTGCATATTGCGCTATTCCTTATTGCTGTATCTATAGCGTTAGAGAACTTCAAACGTATCTCGTCATTCCTTAGTACTTCCGTATCCCACTTCTTTGAGTATTGATTCTTCCTGACTAATGTCTTGAACTTCAGCTTACTCTTCATCACTACTATATTGTGATCTGGGTCTATATCTGCTCCTGGGTGCGCCTTACAATCCAGTATCTGATTTCGGAATCTCTGTCTGACCATGATGTAATCTAATTGAAGTCTTCCCGTATCTCCCGGCCTTTTCCAAGTACTCCTCCTCCTCTTGTGATTCTTGAACAGGGTATTCGCTATTACTAGCTGAAACTTGTTACAGAACTCAATTAGTCTTTCTCCTCTTTCATTCCTTGTCCCAAGCCCATATTCTCCTGTAACCTTTTCTTCTACTCCTTCCCCTACAACTGCATTCCAGTCGCCCATGACTATTAGATTTTCGTCCCCCTTTACATACTGCATTACACTTTCAAAATCCTCATACACTTTCTCTATGTGTTCATCTTCAGCTTGCGACGTCGGCATGTATACCTGAACTATCGTTGTCGGTGTTGGTCTGCTGTCGATTCTGATTAGAACAACCTGGTCACTGAACTGTTCACAGTAACACACCCTCTACCCTACCATCCTATTCATAACGAATCCTACACCTGTTATACCATTTTCTGCTGCTGTTGATATTACCCGATACTCATCTGACCAGAAATCTTTGTCTTCTTTCCACTTCACTTCACTGACCCCTACTATATCTAGGTTGAGCCTTTGCTTCTGACATTCCACGCCCCGACTCGTAGAACGTTATCCTTTCGTTGATTATTCAATCTTTTTCTCATGGTAACCTCCCCCTTGGCAGTCCCCACCCGGAGATCCAAATGGGGGACTATTCCGGAATCTTTTGCCAATGGAGAGATCATCATGACACTTCTTCGAATACAGGCCACATTTCCTGTGGATACACTTTACGTGTCTTGAATGCAGTGGTTTCCATTGCCTTCTGCATCCTAATGTCGTTGATCATTGTTGATTCTTCCGCCTTTAGGGGCAATTTCCCACCCATAGAACAAGAGTGCCCTGAACCTCTATCCGCTCCTCCGCCCTCTTTGACAAGGCCGTTGTCAGAATGAGGCTGACTACTTATGCCGGAAGTCTTCGGCCGCCAATGCTGATTATTTATCAAAATTTTAGGCAGTGGCGGGGATCGAACCCGGGACCGAAGACGTTTTGATTATGAATCAAAACCACGGGTAACGATTTGTTACATACATGAGGTAACTACATGACTCACATACACTCTGCCCATAGGTAATCATCCACTGGTCTTCCAGCAAGTTAGATTAGTGATAAGTAATTCTGCTCTGCACGCTACTAGGTTTCTCGTGCTGCTGAAGATAGGTCGTCCCGTGCAGCTGAAGATAGGTCGGTCCGTGCTGCTGTGGTGATTAGTGTTCGTAAGATACTGTGTTACATGATGACAGTCAGTCTTACGATGTTAGTAGAACGGAGAGTCAGGATTTAAGACTTCACAATGAACCTTTTATTCGTATACGAAATCTATTTTTACTCAACTGAGGAGACAACCTCAATGCACAGCTTGACCCAGTAACCAGAAAGTCAGCCCATGTTCAATGTAACCCACTTCCATTACGAACTAATACAGTCACTATGCACTATAAAAATAACAGATATGCACGATAATTCGTTTATTGCGCTAAATTTATGAGAATGTGCTTGTTGTGTAAGTATTTGCTATTGAATTCAAGACTCATACTGCGTATACGGATCTGTTACTCTGGTCCTTTAGAACTATATGTTTTTCCATTTCTTAAAATATCAGTTCTTGATTATAACTACATTTTGGTGGAGTATGCACTTTTCACACACACACACACACACACACACACACACAGACACACACACACACCTTTCGTTAGGAAACTAGTTAGTTAAAGAGCATCCATGTTCCAGCTTCTTAACTTATTTATTTTGCCATGACAGTTTATATAGGGCAATGTGTGGTTTGGTTTGAATGAGCGTATATAATTCTGTTCTTCAGTCCCACATTTGGTGACATTTTTACTATTAATAACGCTGTGTGTTGAAGATGAATACTACAGGATTAGGTTTAACCTCGAAACTGGTTATGGCAGAACAAATAAGGAAAGAAATCAGATGTAGTATAAGGTACATTTTTTAAAAGTAAGTGATTGTAGAAACGAGGAAGTAAGCAAAAGTGACATTCAGCACCTAATTTGTAACCCAGAATCTGAACAACAGACTGAAACTGAAATACGATAGTTTGTTAATTTTGGAGCAAATAGATTTCGGAATAACAAGTTTAACAACGTATTTCCTTCTTAGGTATTAAATTAGTTTTACAGAGGAAATCGAATTGCCATTTGCAACTTCACGAAACAAATTAATAAACAGTGTCAGGAAGAAGCTGCGGTATCAAGTTCACCTAATAAATGCCTTAAAGGTTATAAAACGACAGATTATTCTATGTAGGAGTAAATGGTTTATTGGGAAAACCCTTCAACACAAGAAAAGAGATCATGCAAACCTATAGTATATCACCCTCTCTTTCATATCACCCTGACTTTTTGACACTTTATACAGACCGGTTCTCAACCATATTTTATAATAATATGGTTTAAGCAACTAACGGTTGAATCCAATACCGTTAACTAACGTTACGAGCTTCTTAAGAGTATTTTTCTTGCCCAGCAACAGACACAAATAAGAGTTCTTACAAAGACAGTGATACCTTAACTTGTGCTTAATTTTCATTGACATTGGTGGATTCGGTCGTAAACTAAGTAAACTAACTAAACTAAGTATACAGCGCGGCCACTGCAGGCTTAATAAAAATGAGAGGTGAAACATTTTATTGTTTGACTCCTATTGCTGACAACTCACGAGCATGTCCCGTATTGCAATTACTGTTATTAATTAATGTAACATATTAATTTATGGAGTTTAACAGTTAATATCGTTAGGGGAAGGTGTGCTAAAAGGCCAGAAAGGAAGAAGTGCCCATTGCCTATTTTTTGCCCTGAGCAGCGCTGCTGCCTGCAGAGAAATTATGAGACTAGTTCTGATATACGTTGCCATTGTTGTCAGTGAGACTGACAGAGGAAGCCTCTTCTGTCATTTATCGTATTAGTAAAATCTTTTTTTTTTCTTTTTGAGTGGCCTGACGTAAAGTAAGCCATTTGTGTTTTTCTTCTTACCTAACTTGTATGGAGAGTAATAATTTTTTATCTTATCATTGTTGAAACAAAGTGTTTTGGCCTACAAATGTACTTCCTTGTTATTTATTTTAGTTTGCTGGTTTCTTCTGTGGATGACTAATACCGACGTACCGTCCGATCGGGAAAAGTGGCCCCGTTACTCACCGGGAAATGTGGCGAAGGTGTTCGTCCCCATAAGAGTCAGTTACATCCAAAAAACATGCATAATACAACAGACAGACATGACTTCTAAAATCTTTTATATATTAAGGTATCCTTTAACTTTCTATATTTATGTGAAAATTTTGAATTAATTAAGATATATTACTTAAAACCATCTGTTTCGCTATATTTGGCTCGGTACAAAAGTCCATCAGTAAACGTTCAATTGTCGGTGCCTGGTATTCATTCAGATTCTATGGCGTGAAGAAGCCCAGAAAATGTGGCTGAAAATCAGGAGAATACGCATAGTATCCTATTACGAAAGCACTGACCACAGTGCCAGATCAGCTACGGAAAGCTGGTCACTTTAAGCCTCTAGAAACATGCGTGTAGTTCCAATATCTATTTTGTTTTTCACTGTAAAGTATTTTATGCGATACATTGTAATGGGTAGATTCAAAACTGCATAAGCGGTAAGCTTATATTAGTAACCATGGTTTGGTGAAAACTGATTTTTTCTTTGAGTGGTCACCTTCACCCCCCTACCCCCTCCTCATCCTAGGTGTCGCCCTACAATGTCAATACTGGATCTCAAGCAAAAACGTTTTACGGCCACTGATATAGACGATTAAAATCAGGGACGGCAACATGAAGAGGGCACTTTGAGTTCTATTGCCAAAGGCGCAGAAGAGCGAGCGGATATTGGGAAAGGGTACATTGAAGTCCTCTACCAGGGGAGAACTTTGATGACACCGATAGATGGAGAAGGATCCAGTGTTAGAGTCAGTGCTTAACAGAGCTGTAGAAGACTTACCCTTACATTGAAAGAAGGGTATAGAGCAAGGTCCGATTTCACCCGTCTGCTTTGACGTATGACGTCTTATTCTGACTAATAATTTACATGTATGGCCAAGACAACAGCAGGTAACATTTAATAACAGGCCGATTGCTATCTTCAAGATGGTGACCACGAGACAGAACATTACCGTTGGAAAGTAGATAACTAGCGTAATATCTCAGACTGTAAATGGCAAAACCAATGGAATTTTGCAGCTTTTGGGCGGGGAAAAGCCAAAAAGAACGATAATAAACCTAAGATCATTGAAACGCAATCTGAAAACCGAATAATCACGAACACGAATTCCTCTGGAATAAACCGAAGGGAGAAAAATACGGAAAACACAAAATTCGAATCAAATAACCTAGAAATCCTCCCTCCCCATCCCAATAAAGCAAGATAATCGAAGAGTGAGAACACTAATCACTTCGGAGATACCGAAAATACATAAATTCGCAAAATTGGAATCGAATACTTCGCTTAACTCAGGGGTCCCATATCACTCCAGCTGCACACGCCCGACAACATTACAGAGACTCCACCAGCTTGAACAGTCCCCTGCTGACATTCAAGGAATATGGATTCATGAGACTGAAATGACCTTCGGCTCCGAAAGCCCATACCGATGATGTTTCGTTGAATGGTTCTCTTGATGAGACTTGTTGATGGCCCAGCATTGAAATCTACAACAATTTGCGGAAGATTTGCACTTATGTCACGTTGAGCTAATCTCCTCAGTCGTCGTTGGTCTCGTTATTGTAGGACCTTTTTCCGACAGCAGCGATGTCGGAGATTTGATGTTTTACCGGATTCCCTATAGTCACGGCACACTCGTGAAATGGTCGTACAGGAAAATCCCTACTTCGTCGCTACCTCGGAGTGCTGTGTCCGGTCACTCGTGCGCCGCCTATAACATAAAGTTCAGATCACTTAAATCTTGATAATCTGCCATTGTATCAGCAGTAACCAATCTAACGACTGCGCAAGACACTTGTTTTCTCATACAGGCGTTGCCGACCGCAGTGCCGTATTCTGCCTGTTTTCATGTCACTGTGTTTGAATAGACATGCCTATACCACCTTCTTTGGCGCTTCTGTGCAGTTCATTTAAAGGGAATGAAATTATAAACGTAGGGAATCCACTATGGGTTTTTGATCGCCAGTCTTTTTCTGAGAACACCGCAATGCGGAGAAAGAACGGAAAACCACAGGCGTTTGCAGTCGAGGCTTCGCAGCGTACGTCTCGTGGTGTGCCATGTCTGGTGATGTGAGCCTTAAATAATAAAAATTCAGTGAGGAAATGCTTAATATTTGGTGTGGCAGAGGTTTATAGCTCCTGAAATTGTCTCCAGTTTATATCGTGTTGGAAACTAAGAGTAACTGACTAGTATTATATGATGGAATATAGAGCCAATGATAAGCAAGTTAATATGGCTACCTGAAGTGTGTGGTAATCACAAATTAATTCCATCACTGGAGACTTGAAGAGCCTATCAAAATTTTCGTTCAGCAAGCAATAACATCAACAACGGTATGACTGCAACGAACAAGGTAAGACATTTCCGTATTAACAGGCTTTAGCAGTGTATCAGAATGTTTCAGTCAATCCCATAGTTTGCCAAAGTACTAATACTGTTTTCTTAAAAGATATGGTTAGAATCATTGTCCCAAACTCATATACCGGTCCAAAGTTCCCTGTCAATTTTGTTAAATGTAAATTTTGTTTCATTTTATACGGTCAACAGATTGTAGCTAATTAATTTTTGTGTTACGACAATCATTCAGTGCCATACACACTTAACTTCCAAGGATAGTTACTTTATTTCAATTTGAAAAGACAAAAAGTGTGGTTGCTTTAATATGCCATTATAAAGATCAAATTATTTGATTTTTTACCTTTAAATTTGCTTTATCATAATATTAACAGTATGTAATTACTTAAAGTAAAAATGGCAGCCTTTAATCATGTAAGAATATATGAGTCTGCCTCCATCTTGTTTCCAAATAAAACTATTGTCACAAAAGTCATTAACGTAAATTTACTTCTTGCACATTTAAAGATATATAAACTGAAATATAGTACTGATTTCCTCCTTTAGAGATGGTGACGAAAAGAGTCTTCGTAGATACAGCTTTCTTTCAGAGGATGTGTCGTAAGGTAAGGATACATACCTGCAAGCTGTTTGTTACAGGTGTGCGAATAAAACGAAATCGCGAAAGTCCAACCACATTTTCCACACCTTACCTTGCAGAGTAATTAAAATCATAAATAGGTACCTTGCTGATAATTGTGTTAGAGATTGTTGTAAAATGTTAAAAAATAAGTATAATGTTGTGCAGTTTTAATGAATATGCGCAATTGGGCTAAGTGAAATCTGTGTTTTTCAGAGAAGTGACACATTGTCAGCACGGGAAGAAAGAAGGTCCTAATTTTTCGTAAGGCAGTTCCGACAGGTAGCAACACACGTGTAGGGGTGTCTTAAACGTGACCGTTAATAGGATTCACTTTACGTATCGCGACCAACGCCGTATTTTCACTTCTGGAGAGATACAGAAATTATTCTTCTCGTTATTACTTCCATTTTAAACAGTGTTATGGATTAATGCGGCTAATATTGCTATGATCGTAGTTAAAAAGCATTCCTTTCCCTCCTACGTAACGTTAAAGTCGGTTCGATTACACGCCATTCGGACATTTAAAATACAAAATCGAATCAATCACACATGGAATTGGTGGGTTCGGTTACATCCCTCCACGATTTTCATTCACCACAGTCCAGTACTAAGTTAGTGATTTGTTGATGTCTCAGAATGTGCTCTACCAAGTACGCCTTTTTTCTAGGCAAGTTGTCCCACAAATTTCTTTTCCCTCCAGGTCTATTCAGTATCACCTCATTACTGATGTGATCTATACATCTAATCTGCAGCATTCTTCTGTAGTACCACATTTCAAAAACTTCGATTCTCTTCATCTTCAAACTGTTTATCGGCCATGTTTCACTTCCATACAAGGCTACAATCCATGCAATTAGTTTCAGAAAATACTTCCTAACACTTAAATCTAAAAGTATTGTTAACAAATTTCTCTTTTTAGAAACATTTTTCTAGTCATTCCTAATCTATATTTTATATCATGTCTACCTACCCAAATAACAAAACTCATGAACTGCTTTCAGTTTCTCATTTCCCAATTTAATTCCCTCAGCATCAACTGATTTGATTCGACTGCATTCCATTATCCTCGTTTTCTTATGTTGAGGTTCATCTTATTTTTGTTTTTTTTTTTTTCAAACCGTTGTCGATTTCATTCAACTGCTCCTACACACAGAATTACAATGTCATCAGCAAACCTCCAAATTTTATTTCTTCTCCCTGAACTTTAAATCCTAATCTAAATGTTTCTTCTGTTTCCTTTACTGCTTGCTCAATATGCAGTTTGAATAAAATTGGGGGCAGACTAGGCTAAAAATCTGTCTTACTATCATCTCAACCACTGCTTCTCGTTCATGCCTCTTGAGTGTTATAAGTGCCGTTTGGTTTCTGTACAAGCTGTATACAGCCTTTCGGTTCTTGCTATCTTCAGAATTTCAAAGGGAGTACTCTATTGAACATTGCAAAAATCTTTCTCTAAGTCTACAAAAGCTCATAACTCGAAGGTCTGCCTTTGTGTGTGACAAGATCTCATTTTTCCAATTCTGTAACTCGATGCTCCCGCTAACAGGAGGGGGGGAACAGACGGCGGCGAGCCGTCAATCGGTAACTCTGGCCAGAGAAGCGTGGCCCTGCGATGCTGTGCGGGTGGTGTGGCGACAGGGGCTCGCCGCGCCTAATGAAACAGAGGCGGCAGCCGGTGGGTACTGGCTGCTGCTACGCGTCGCTAATGAGGCATCCGTCAGCAGCGCGGGCGCAATTAGAGCAATGCGCTGACTGCCGCCGTTTCGGTGTCCACCGCACCGCTGCCTTCTCGCCCTGATTCTGCCTCGCTGTTACGTAACACTGCCGCGTGATTACGCTTTTAGTGGTGTGCTGGGAATTAGAGGTAGTTTGTTCGTTACGTGTGACTCAGCAAATTGTTGTTACATTTAGAGATAAATATCTCCCATCTCTTCCTATTGCTATCAGTTGTTATTAACGAGGTGGACCACGGTAAAGATCGGTTTTGTAACCGATATTCGTGATATTCTTTTCAATAAAGTAACAAAAAATTACAAAACTAACTTTACATCTTCATTGACGTCCTTAATATTGCATTATGTATATTATCAAGTAAATAGCTTGCCCCCACAGGACACAACACAACATCGACGAAAGGCCTTCGCAGAGTGCGAGAACGCTTAGTGGGAGATCTGAACGCCGCACTTCTCAACCTAGAACAGAATTTCAAAAACTACTCTGAAACTAATGATAATGTCTAACGTAATACATAGGAATATTTGAAAAATCGTTTATAACGAAATGGTGGCATTCTTAAACCAAAGTCAATTTTTTCACAACAAAGTCGTTATCAACCAGTGCACAAAAAGTTGAAATTAAAGTACACTCCTGGAAATTGAAATAAGAAACCCGTGAATTCATTGTCCGAGGAAGGGGAAACTTTATTGACACATTCCTGGGGTCAGATACATCACATGATCACACTGACAGAGCCACAGGCACATAGACACAGGCAACAGAGCATGCACAATGTCGGCACTAGTACAGTGTATATCCACCTTTCGCAGCAATGCAGGCTGCTATTCTCCCATGGAGACGATCGTAGAGATGCTGGATGTAGTCCTGTGGAACGGCTTGCCATGCCATTTCCACCTGGCGCCTCAGTTGGACCAGCGTTCGTGCTGGACGTGCAGACCGCGTGAGACGACGCTTCATCCAGTCCCAAACATGCTCAATGGGGGACAGATCCGGAGATCTTGCTGGCCAGGGTAGTTGTCTTACACCTTCTAGAGCACGTTGGGTGGCGCGGGATACATGCGGACGTGCGTTGTCCTGTTGGAACAGCAAGTTCCCTTGCCGGTCTAGGAATGGTAGAACGATGGGTTCGATGACGGTTTGGATGTACCGTGCACTATTCAGTGTCCCCTCGACGATCACCAGTGGTGTACGGCCAGTGTAGGAGATCGCTCCCCACACCATGATGCCGGGTGTTGGCCCTGTGTGCCTCGGTAGTATGCAGTCCTGATTGTGGCGCTTACCTGCACGGCGCCAAACACGCATACGACCATCATTGGCACCAAGGCAGAAGCGACTCTCATCGCTGAAGACGACACGTCTCCATTCGTCCCTCCATTCACGCCTGTCGCGACACCACTGGAGGCGGGCTGCACGATGTTGGGGCGTGAGCGGAAGACGGCCTAATGGTGTACGGGACCGTAGCCCAGCTTCATGGAGACGGTTGCTAATGGTCCTCGCCAATACCCCAGGAGCAACAGTGTCCCTAATTTGCTGGGAAGTGGCGGTGCGGTCCCCTACGGCACTGCGTAGGATCCTACGGTCTTGGCGTGCATCCGTGCGTCGCTGCGGTCCGGTCCCAGGTCGACGGGCACGTGCACCTTCCGCCGACCACTGGCGACAACATCGATGTACTGTGGAGACCTCACGCCCCACGTGTTGAGCAATTCGGCAGTACGTCCACCCGGCCTCCCGCATGCCCACTATACGCCCTCGCTCAAAGTCCGTCAACTGCACATACGGTTCACGTCCACGCTGTCGCGGCATGCTACCAGTGTTAAAGTCTGCGATGGAGCTCCGTATGCCACGGCAAACTGGCTGACACTGACGGCGGCGGTGCACAAATGCTGCGCAGCTAGCGCCATTCGACGGCCAACACCGCGGTTCCTGGTGTGTCCGCTGTGCCGTGCGTGTGATCATTGTGTCAATGTGTTCTTTTTTCCATTTCCAGGAGTGTATATCGCAAAAATCGTGCGTGCGGAAGTAGATAAATCGCTGACTCACAAGTTACAAAAAGCATAATATAACTGTATGAATTATAGCTCTGCACACTCGACAAACGTTGTTTTGGTAAAAAAGCGTTCAGTGTTTCAACTACTGTTTTTCAACATTGAAATTGAACAAACCTTTTATCGTCAGTGACAGCACCGTACAGCTGATCTTTTTTCGCCAGTGTCGAAACAGTTTCACTATGACGAAATTTTATCGCTTAACTGGACCTCTCTTACCAATAGAAAATTTTTTTCCTGATTTGAATTACTTTTCGAACCTTTTCTATCCGTATACATACGTGTGTTTGTTATTTTCAAGCACTGACGTTTTACTTCGTGTGAAAAACAAACTAAATGACAAGTTAAACAGATGCGAACAAGCACGTGCCTTCGGACTGTTTACTATAAACGAATTATGGTTCAAATGGTTCAAATGGCTCTCGGCACTATGCGACTTAACTTCTGAGGTCATCAGTCGCCTAGAACTTAGAACTAATTAAACCTAACTAACCTAAGGACATCACACTCATCCATGCCCGAGGCAGGATTCGAACCTGCGACCGTAGCGGTCGCTCCGTTCCAGACTGTAGCGCCTAGAACCACACGGAAACGAATCATGTTACGAAGCGAATTTATGTTCAGAGTAGTATCTTAGTTGACATCAGTGACCTCGGAGGTACTATTCGAAAGTAACAGGTCTCTAATTCCGGCAGTAACTCGTATATTTTAACGTTTATGGCACATATGTGTTTCAGTCTTGAAAATCGACTCTGCAAAAAATATTTTAAGCCAATAAAAAATTATACTAAGAAAATTTCCTCCTCTGACAGCCTGTCGCTAGTCAGAACTGGAAACATTAGGGTGATTCCGGGAGAGTTGGAGCACTGAGAGAGAGAGGAACCGGTGTCGTCTTTCACAAATGCGCTACTACAGAGCTCCCCACACTAACTGCGAGGAAGCTATTCTGTGAACATACGTCGTGGATAAGTGTTGCTGTCATTGTATTGTTAGTTCTGGGGAAAAATCACATTATCTGTTCCGGTAAACCGAAATGTTTAATCATCTAGTTACGTACTTTTAGTATTAAGGTTCAGTTTGCACAATACTAACGCAACTTGTTTTTTACTGTGAGGTTGACAAATGTGTAGGCACAAAGCTAACAAAAAATGGCCTTCGAGTTCGCTACATCGAGTCAGCAGTCGGGGTGTTCATCTTTCCCAGACAATCTGGACCATTTGGGAGAGATTGAGCACTTGGTTTGATGTGACAAAGGTGGAGTACAATTAAATCTATCTTCAAGGCATTTGAAACAATCACAGTGAAGAGGCCACAGTTTCAGATTACTTTTATTTGTCGGAGGATACACCTGTGTCAACAAATGGAAGAGCACAGTCCACACACAAGCCAACAAACCTCTTCAAAGTACATCAAAAGACCAACCGATGCCAAGCACATCAAAAGAGCAGAGTTATCTGTATAAGCCAAATTCCTTCAATGGCATCACTTCGATGTCTAATGCTACTAAACTTATAATTTCCGACGTCATCGCCTCAGAACTCATTATTCTTAAACCAACACAGACCAACATTTGAAGAAGTGTAACCTACTCCTTCTCTTTATAAAATGATAAACTTTAAGAGGAACGCAGCAACAATATACAAATGTCTAAACTCTGCTCAATACAATTGAAGCCTTAAGAAAAGAGAGACACGTCAAAAAGGTAAACGGAAGGAAGGTACAGACAGAGCAATACTAGTAAAGAGGAAAACAAACTGAAGCAGCTGAAAAAGAAAAACACTAAAAGTTGCTCAATTTTTTATCAGATAAAAAGGTTACGAAAATAAATTAGATGAATGGGATGAAGATGAATGTGTTGAATGTGATGAAATACATTACGAAAGTAATAAAAATAACGGCTGAATTTAGTGTGTTTCCTGTCCATGACGATCACATGAGTGTTTTTCAACGGAATCAGTGCTGAGAGGAAGTCAGGCTAATGCTTGAAAGACACGAAAAACTCTTGAGAAAAGCCAACATTCTACCAAGATTTCTAATAGTCTGACAAAATTGTTTTGGACTAAAATATTGAATAGTATAATTCTGTATTCATTACATCATATTCCAAATAAAAATATGAAATTTTAATAGACTTTTTTCATGTATAGCTGTTTTTATATGGCCCATCTGTCCAAGTACGCTTGTCCACCTCACCCGGACAGCTACGGGTGAGATGTACGAGTCATTTATATTCTCATTTCATCATATCTTTTGCTTTTTAAGTGCCAGTGCCTCAGTAATATACTATACTTAAGTTTAATTGACACTCCATACCAGCACGCTGCAAGAGCCAAAAAAAGTTGAAAAACGTACAAATTTTCTACTGAAGAAAAAAAGTGGTCCAACTCTCCTGAATGTACCCTACAGCTTTCTTGAGATCTATTTCATCCCACAACTTTCGTACATTATTTAAAGCTGCCTATTTACAACTCATGCTATGTATTCGACTTCAGACACCGCGTAGTCAGAAACAGTTTGAAAAGCCTGTAAGGAAGTTGCAGGGTAGTTTGTGTTCATAAATCGTTATTAGGAAAAAAATTCAATATGTTGCGCCCTTTCCATGTAAACTAATATTAAAGTTGGACAGTCAGGCCGTTTTCCGAGAAAATTCAAGCAGCCCTCCAGATACAGTTAGTATCGGTTGTTCTCATAGTATACATGATACCACACGAGCCTGCTCAGGCTTTGGTTTGGATTCGATTGTTACTACGGTCCCATATCAAGTTTTTTTATCGCTCTCTTGTTCAGTTTTAAGAAACCAAATGGAGAATAAGTTTGGCGACGCTGTCTCTGGCAGGCCACTTCAATTTGCAAGTGCAATGGCCTGATTGGTTAAGTTCAATGCTGATTAACTTGGATACGACACAATGTATCGAATTATAAGATTATTTCTTACCAATTACGAGGGCTGTCCAGAAAGTAAGTTACGTTCGGTCGCGAAATAGAAACAACTATGAAAATCCGATAAAGCTTTGTAAAGATGTGTTGGGCAGTGTCTCTAGTATGACTCTAGGTAGAATTATGTCGCTCTTTTCATTCCTGAGCTCTTAGTGAGGGCGTAAAGATGTTATAGAAAATAGTGTCTCCCGCGAAGTACGAGGGCCTGGTGAGAATTTTCCACTGAAGCTATGCAACCAACACTACATAACTGTCGTGCGGTTTCTTCTTCAAGACAATTCTCAGCTTCATTCTGCAGGGGCAATGAAGATGTTCCTGCATCGTTTCAATTGGAAATGTTTGGTTACCCACAATACAGCCCGTAATTGTCTCCCATTGAGTTTCATCTCCGCTCAAACGAACCGCTGACTATGAAGACAACATTTTGGCACAGACAACGAGCTTTAGGCCAGCGTAGAGAATTGGCGGAAAGCACTGGCGGCTGCCTTCTATGATGAGGGTATTGGAAAGTTCTAGTATGACTCTAGGTAGAATTATGTCGCTCTTTTCATTCCTGAGCTCTTAGTGAGGGCGTAAAGATGTTATAGAAAATAGTGTCTCCCGCGAAGTACGAGGGCCTGGTGAGAATTTTCCACTGAAGCTATGCAACCAACACTACATAACTGTCGTGCGGTTTCTTCTTCAAGACAATTCTCAGCTTCATTCTGCAGGGGCAATGAAGATGTTCCTGCATCGTTTCAATTGGAAATGTTTGGTTACCCACAATACAGCCCGTAATTGTCTCCCATTGAGTTTCATCTCCGCTCAAACGAACCGCTGACTATGAAGACAACATTTTGGCACAGACAACGAGCTTTAGGCCAGCGTAGAGAATTGGCGGAAAGCACTGGCGGCTGCCTTCTATGATGAGGGTATTGGAAAGTTGTTACAACGCTACGGCGAATGTCTGAGTCAGAACGGCGACTACGTAGAGAAGTAGCTGAAAGGTGTAGCTAACTGTTACAAATGAAACATTTCTGATTTTCACTGCGATATTCATTTCGCGATCAATCGTAACTTACTTTCTGGACAGCCCTCGTATTTCCCAGTACAACCTGTTCTCCAAAGCCTTTACTATATATATATTGTCAGAGTTCTAGGTGCAAGTGTTTACATTGAACTGTGAAAGTCTCCGCGGCATGAGGTTATTCCGCGGCCGCTGGTGGCGTGCATGTGCAGTCGGAGTTGTGTGGCACTAGCTGTGAGAGCTGCATATTTCGTTGCCCACCAAACCTGCATACTGGAGTTGAATAATCAGTCATCCTGTTACGGAACCTCAACTGCTGTGACATATCTTTGACAATTACAGGTTGTTGCTTCGTGGGCTGGGGACTGATCACCTCAGATGTTAAACCCCATAGTGCTTAGAGCCATTTGAACCATTTGAGCTTCCTGGGCTGTTCCCGCAAGCAGCAACGTGATGGTGTGCTGGAGTCGGCAAAATTTTGCAGCCATCGTTCTGTATGGTGTTTAACTTTTGAAATGAATATAATTTATTAGTGAGGTGCACCATTGGTATCTTCTGCCTTGTGGGCATTAATGTTCCTGTTAACTGGTCGTTAGATTAGCTTTCTGGCAGTGTGTTTTCCTCGCCTTGTTGATGTTGTTTGGCACGGCGTGTAGTTCAACAACTTGATGTAGTTCTCCCATTTTCCTTGAGTGGTTATTGTGCCTTGACCATGTTTAGATGCCAACTATTATGACATAGTCCTGCTGTGATCCTCGTCCCCGCTGATATTTTTGGTTGTCATCCCATGGGCCAGGTGGAAGGGAATTGATTGGGTTGTTGGTTGGTTCTTCAGCTGTCCATAGGCCGTGCTGCCACTCAATTATTTAGTGTTACACTTGGCTGCCTGTCTCACCTAAACTGTTGTTAGAGTTTCCTCTCAATGCCGACCCTTGGAACACTTTTGAGTACTACTGTTCTGTTGTTTGTGATTGTGATTTTCTTTTGTCACAAGTACTGCGCCAGGTCTACAGCCATGTATTAATTTTCTCTGTTCTATGTTCAGTATATGGCCTGCAGGCAAACCTTACGTGAAGTATTTTAAGATTAGGCATTCAGGCATGTTTTATTTAAAATTCTTGCTTGCTCTGTATTTAGGCCTACAGCCGCAATTGTTTTAAAATTTGTGACTTTCAGCCATAACGTGTAAATTCCTGTCTGTAAGGTTTCTCTTTAATTATCTTGAATTCTTAAAATGGCCTTTAGCCATACTGTGTAAACGCATATCTTAAGGTTTGTCTTTAATTATTTTGAACAATTGTCTGGGCCTTCAGCCATTAAGATATTTCAAGTTTTCTTAAAATGATTTTCTGTTGTATTGTGTAAATAATTGTCTTTAAAGGTTGCCTTTTATTATGTTAAAATGTTATTGGACTTTCAGCCGAGGAATTAATTAAAATTTTCCTTAATATGGATTTTAGCCGAAATTGGTAAATGTTTGCCTTTTAAAGAATTTCCTTTGTTCATCTGAAATATTATTCGGTCCTTTAGCCAAGAGATAGTTTAAGTTTACTTAAGTAAGGCCTTCAGCCATTTGCCTAAATTTTTTGCCATAAAAGGAATTATTTAAGGATATTTTAATTTTACTTAAGTACGGCCTTCAGCCGTGTCTCTAAATCCTTTTGATTTAAAAGGAATTATTTAAACCTTATTATTGAGAAGTCACTTTGGCCCTCAGCCGTGAATTGATCCTTGTTGTTTTAAAGAGAAAACTGTGCATTGTGTATTGGAGGAATAAAGTTCTGTGTTGTTGTGCAACTAACAATAACTGACCTTGGCCCCTTTCCACAACCTGATCCGCTCTGTCCTGCGAAACCAGATTTCGTGGTGATTACCAAGTAAAAGAAGTTAAGAAATTCTATTTTGGAAGCAAAATAACAATTGACGGACGAAGCATGGAGGACACATAAATCGAACAAGCACAGGCAGAGGGGGTATTTCTCGCGAAGAGAATCCCGTTGGTATCAAACATAGGCTTTAATTTGTAGAAGAAATTTATTGTAATGTACTTTGGAGCACAGCATTGTATGAATGAGTGCACCGTATGAAATGTATCATGGGCCGTGGGAAAACCTAAAATAATGAGATTCCAGAGTTTGAGATGTGGTGCTACAGAATAGTGCAGAAAATTAAATGGGCTGATAAGATAAGGAATGAAGAGTTTCTCCGCTGAATCGACGAACAAAGGAACTTGTGGAAAACAAATAATTCAGTATGTAGTGTAGAGCTGTTGACGACTCATAAAAAAAAGACAGGTGCCCACGTGATACAATACAGATAAAGATATTAATTTTCTTTACTTCAAGCCAGGAGGAACAATGCAAAAATCTTTGAAGGTTGCGTGTCCCTCATGAATTCCATTAGTTAATTTCGTGAATTACACTAGTAATAAATGAAGAATTTATTTTCGATTTCACTCGTTGTCAGTTTTTCCTTAGCGTCCACAAAGTTTTAAAGTTTGTGCCAGGAGTCAGCACACTACCTAAGCTCAGTCAGATGGAACAGCTATTGAGCGATAAAATTGTAAATCTATTATAGTCGTCAATACTGTTTATATATTGTACGATTTCTGTCGGTTTTGCACGTCCGTGGGGCCAGATGATAAAATTATAGTCGACGTAGGATAAAAACAACTTAGCTTAACTGGTACCGTGTCCAGAGCGAATCTTCACACACTCCGTCTGCAGGCCACAAGTGGCCCATTGGGACCATCCGACCGCCGTGTCATCCTCAGGTGCGCATGCGGATAGGAGGGGCGTGTGGTCAGCACACCACTCTCCCGGTCGTTATGATGGTTTTCTTTGACCGGAGCCGCTACTATTCGGTCGAGTAGCTCCTCAATTGGCATCACGAGGCTGAGTGCACCCCGAAAAATGGCAACAGCGCATGGCGGCCCGGGTGATCACCCATCCAAGTGCCGGCCACGCCCGACAGCGCTTAACTTCGGTGATCTCACGGGAACCGCTGTATCCACTGTGGCAAGGCCGTTGCGCTAAAACGAATCTTCAAATTTCTTCATAAAGAGTCTGGATACGGACGGTGCTGACGGACTTACCATCGTCAAGCCGTCCAGCTTGTCTAAATACATGCCACCAAACAGGAAATACGACGTTGAGTTTACGAAGTGTTACGGTAGAAGCGGAGGTAGATGGCGCAGTGCACTGCCTTGACATCGCAGTCACAGTGTCTACAGGAAACTAACCCACACGGATCGGTATGTGCACGCTCTCAGCGACCATCTTCCGATACAAAAACGTGGCATTCTTAACACGTTGTCCACAGTACTGAATTCGCCTCAATCGCTGAGAATCTGCCACAGGAACTAAGCCACCTCCGAAAAGTCCTCAACAAAAATAGCTGAAATCACAGGACTAGATATCACAGGACCTTTCTGGTGAGACGAGCAAAAGAAATACCACTGACAAAGAGAGCTAAAAACTTGCACTTTTGCCTTTCTGTGGCACAGTGTTGGGAAAGTTAAACCGCCTCCTGATGGGACACGACATTTCATCAGTGTTCAGGCACCCAGCAAAGATGTGACCGGTGATGAGGTCTGTGAACGACGATAGAGGGCTCCGAACACCTGGATTATAAGATACAGCAAGTTACTGTGCTTGCTGCTACATCGGGCAAACAGTACGCACTACGGAACAAAGCTAGACGGAATAGGAGAGGTGTTTACGGCTATACTGTCCTGAAAAATCAGCTGTGGCAGAACACGCTTTAGAAAATCGACACCGAATTCTGTTCGACAAAACATCTGTCATTATGAGGGCGAAGGGAAGCCTTACAAAGGAAGCTATAGAAATAAAAATATCTGAAAAGACCGTCAGTAAGGACGGTGGTTTGCAGCACAGCTTAGCCTGGAACCCGGAAGTCACGTGGTTGAAGCGGACGCGAGCGACGTGCGACGAAAACGTTACCATACTTGGCGGGGAAGAGAGCACCAGTGACGTCACAGCCAGCGGCGCGACTTCATAACGGCGAGGCCTTGGCGACTGGGCAGTCATTTATCTCTTGACAATGGCCGAGGAGAACGCGGTGAAAACTCATGAGATTTAAACCATCTGACGTTGATGGAAGGCTGAGAAAAGTTTTTTAATTCACATCGCCGCGAGGTCTTGCGTTCATACGGTATAAATTTAAAATTTCGTGAAGTTGTTTGGAGCTTGCGAAATCTCTCAGCCGGCAGGCATCGCCAAGGAAGGCTCGATGTCTTGGAACCTGTGGGATGGAGCTGAAAAAGTGTTACGTGTGTGAATTCGAGAGTTAGCGATCCTCTATTATCAGCATAGTTATTTTCGTGTTTCTGTAACTATCTTACCTGTGGAGGAGGGTTGTATGGAAAATACATGAAAATTGTTAATACTGCTCACCCTGGTAGCATATATTACGACTATCAAGACACTTCCAGTATTTTGTTAATTACACTAGTGGATGCCAATTACCAGTTTTCTTTATCAGAAGTGGTAATATAATGACGTATATCATATGGCGGAGTATTTAACCGTACAACCTTTAACAATGCACTTTAAGCAGGTGAGCTGCACATAGGGACCACACAGAATACTGTGGCCGGTAGATGTTCAGACGGGAGAGGCCACGCGTAGGAAGAACAGTAGTGGTCGGGCTGTGGGCAGGTGATGTAGGGGAAATGCCGAGTGCTGCAGGGGAAGTGGCATTTTAAACATACTCACATATTTTGTAAATATTAAATAGGGCTCCTCCACGCTCACACTTGTGGGGTGACCAGTCAAAAAGGTCTGTCATGGCTCAAATGGCTCCGAGCACTATGGAACTTAACTTCTGAGGTCATCAGTCCCCTAGAACTTAGAACTACTTAAACCTAACTAACCTAAGGACATCACATATATCCATGCCCGAGGCAGGATTCGAACCTGCGACCGTAGCGGTCGCGCGCGTCCAGACTGTAGCGCCTAGAATCGCTCGACCACTCCGGCCGGCAAAAGGTCTGTCATCTCTGGTTTGGAATCCAAAAAGAAATCCGCCGAAAATGCCGCTGTTTATTTTCGCCTGGCCTGTTAACAATTTGTAACCTCCAGAGAAGCGTTCCAAATGCCAAATTTTAAGGAAAACCTACTATTTCTCTTGTTGCCGTGTTAAAATTTGCTTCCACTGCCAAAACACAGCGCAGTTTACACAGTCCCCTCTCACTAACGTGGAGTGCAGACGCAACTGCGAGAGAATTCTGAAAACGTGGTTTATTAAGTTTATTAAGTGATGTAATAAGGTCATTTTGTTTTGAAGAAGCACATCAAATGGTTCAAATGGCTCTAAGCACTGTGGGACTTAACATCTGAGGTCACCAGTCTCCTAGACTACTTCAACCTAACTAACCTAAGGACATCAAACACATCCATACCCGAGGAAGGATGCAAACTGCGACCGTAGCAGCAGCGTGGTTCCGGACTGAAGCGCCTAGAACCGCTTGGTACAAAATAAACGAGCAATCTCCTCACTTACGTTGTTCAAACACTCATAGCATTTCTCA
Source organism: Schistocerca serialis cubense (assembly GCF_023864345.2). NCBI lineage: Eukaryota > Metazoa > Arthropoda > Insecta > Orthoptera > Acrididae > Schistocerca > Schistocerca serialis. Next base: position 1,161,456,197 of record NC_064638.1, on the reverse strand, counting down.
TTTCACCAGCTATCAATGGTCCTTAAAATTACATTATTTCATGGAAAAGTCTGTTGTTAGAGGAGTAACACAGTAGATAATGAAGTTTTGCCTATTAACTATACTGTCCTTTTTGCATGCTATCATTTGCCAAACTCTCATTTCGATATCTCGAAATATTTATGAAATATGAGGAATGTTGTAGATTTTTCATTCAGGCTTATTTCTGACGCGACGCAATCGCAAATGAGTGTTACATCAGATCAATTTTCTGCACATTGGTGCCAGATATAAACCTCCACCAAAGTCTAAAAAAATATTCCATACGTTAGTTCAATTTCATACACAGTCTCATGTTATATAATATGAACCAAAGGCAAACTCATAGCGACCCCTGTTTTTCATTGCAAACTTTTTCAAAGTCCGCACAGTGCCTTACTTCCATGTAAATATCACACTAACTATTAAGGTTAACGAAATTACGGGCACGCTGTAATTAACCCGAAATACAAAGCTACAAGTAAAGTAAAAATGAATTTTTTTTATTAAATAGTTTCTGTAAAATCATCTGAGAAAGCCTGCAGGTCGTACGCCTCGATTATGTCATCACCGACTGGTCAGAAGATGGCAGACAGGGTCGACCTCCCCTTCCAAACAAACGAATGAACTGACTCAGTACTTTGGAAGAAAACTGGTCACTGCGCATCGCCCATCCTGTGCGGATTCTAGCAAGACCAGAACCTCCGTCTGGAAGAGCATTACCCACCCAATATGTAATTGTTGCTGACGACGTCTTTGCGCTCCAAGAACACGTCACTAAACCTTACCAAGGTAATCATAACAAAGGCAACAACGAAAAAATATTTAATTGCAGACACAGTGGAGCACGACGAGTCACCGAAAATGCCTTTCGAATATTGTTTTCTGTTTTTCATGTTGTACGAAAACCTTTCCATCTTTTTCCCCATGCAGCTATATTGCGACCTTGTGCTCCACTTATCTTCACACCTTTCTAATATAAAATCGAGAAGCTCGCCTAATTTATTCACTAACAGGCAATTTCGATTCTGAAGACCAAGAAAATGGGACCCTATAATCTGGGAGATGGAGAGACTACGCACCTATTCCATAGCTATAAGAAATCGGTAGAATTATAGCCAAAGACGCTAAGCAAGTCAGAAATGTGTTTGCAGCATATTTTGTCACCATGGAAGACCAAATGGAGTGGCAATATGCGTTTTTTCGATGTCTAAAATAGTTTAGTGATAATTAACGAGTTCATCGAAAATCCTTCCTTTTCAGTCGGCCGGAGTGGCCGGGCGGTTCTAGGCGCTACACTCTGGAACCTAGCGACCGCTACGGTCGCAGGTTCGAATCCCGCCTCGGGCATGGATGTGTGTGATGTCCTTAGGTTAGTTATGTTTAATTAGTTCTAAGTTCTAGGCGATTGACGACCTCAGAAGTTAAGTCGCATAGTGCTCAGAGCCATTTGAACCATTTTCCTTTTCATGCACAACTGTAAACAACACATTTACGTTCCTCATTATTGTGCAAATAAATGTCTGTGATAAAATCACGTAAAATACAGGGTTATTTTAAATGATGTCCCCATTTTCAAAACTTCGTATATATACAAGTACAATCGTTATTCCAAAGAAAAGAGGAAGTTTCAAATATCAATTTAATAAATTTAATAATTTGTAATAACTTTTTAATAATTATTTCGTAATTAGAAATGTGATAGCTGTTATAAGTGTTCAGTGTGGCCACCGTTGGCTGCATGGCAAACATCGACGGGGTAGCCAAACTCTTCCCACACACGCGAAAGCTGTTACTGAGTGCACGGCAGCAGTGATCCGGTTCCGCAGATCGTCCAGAGTTTTTGGTAGAAGCGGGACGTAAACAACTTCCATCACATAATCCCATAAGAAGTAGTCACAGGGTGTGAGGTGAGGAGGTTTCAGTGGACAAAAGTGCAGAGTCAGGTGCTCAAGTCTCCTGCGACCGATCCAGTGCTGAGGAAAACCCTCGTATTCGTGGAGCCAATGGGGTGGAATTCCAACCCGGTGGAAAATGAAGTCTTGGGAATCTTCCATAACTTGAGGGAACAGCCATTCTTGCAGCATGTTCAAGTACGTGATTCCTGTTACAGCTCTTTCTTCAAAGAAAAATGGTCCATAAACTTTTCTATTTGATGCGGCACAGAACACATTGATCTTCGGTGAGTCTCTTTCGTGTTTCAATGGTGAATGTGGATTTTACGAACCCCATATGTGAACATTGTGTCTGTTGACGTTTTCACAAAGGTGGACCGTCGCTTCATCGCTAAGTCTTACACGCTGTAGAAAGCGTCATCCTTCATCATTGCTAGCACATAACCACAAAATGCGAGGCGCTTCTCTTTGTCATTGGGGTTGAGAGCCTACACAAGTTGTAATCGGTAGGGCATGTACAGCAAAGGCCGTTTCAGAAAAATGTTTCATATGGCTCTGAGCACTATGGGACTTAACTTCTAAGGTCATCAGACCCCTATAACGTAGAACTACTTAAACCTAACTAACCTAAGAACATCACACACATCCAAGTCCGAGGCAGGATTCGAACCTGCGACCGTAGCGGTCGCGCGGTTCCAGACTTTAGCACCTAGAACCGCTCGGCCACCCCGTCCGGCGAAGTTTCAGAACTTTCCATATAGTTCGTTGGAGAATTCCAAGTTCTAGACTGGCATTATTGGTAAACATTCTGGAACTGCGGCAGGCCGTTGTGACCGTGCGGTTCTAGGAGCTTCAGTAGGGGAAAGCGCTGCTGCTACGGTCGTAGGTTCGAATCCTGCCTCCTTAGGTTAGTTACGTTTAAGTAGTTCTAAGTCTAGTGGGCTGATGACCTCAGATGTTAAGTCGCATAGCGCTTAGAGCCATTTGAACTGCGACTGCGTACAAAACCTCCTCGAATCCGTCGGACATCATTCTCTGACACACGCGGTCGGCCTGTGCTTTTGCCTTTGCACACACTCCCAGCCTGTCTAAATTGCTTAAACCAACGGCTAATGCTTTTCAGAGTTGGTGGTTGAATACGAAATTTGGTACGAAATGCCCTCTGCACCCAGTTTGCGACCCACTTTTCGCTAACTAAAATATGCAGAAAAACCTTGTGCTCCGTAGTCCCATCTCAGTCACAACTGACAGCGAAACGGAATGACGGCCCTATTGCCGCGAGAACTCTACCGGCCGCTTCTGAAACCATCACCGCCCGCCCGCCGCTGCCCACCAAAAACTTTGCAATTTCCTCTTTTCAATGGTATAAAGCTTGTTCATTTCGGATTTATACTTCAATACATACGAATTTTTGAAAATGTGTCCATCATTTAGAATAACCCTGTAAATATTGTCTGTGTTACCTCAAAAGTGGATAAACCATTTTTGGGTTGTTTAAGTTCTTCAGGAAGAGCAGCAAATAGTAGGCATACAACTCCGATCTTTCATCTCTCCTCTGCCCGGTCCTGATGTCTTCGAGGATGAAAATCTGTTAAATTCATGGAGGAACTGTGACGTCAGCTTGTGAATTTCACTGTTCAATTCTTTATCCGAAACGCCTTTCCTTTATCCGAAACACCTTTCGCGAAATTACTTCTCTTTCGCGCCATTACTTCTCTTTCGCGCCATATACACAAAGTGCTGCTGAGTCCACACAGCTGATTGCTGTCGCTCAATGCATCTTCCTGTGAAGAAGAAAATGTATCAGGGATTTGTGCCATGTTTCGATGAGCGAACTGATATAAGCACACGTGCCACAACGGAGCATTTCTCGGAATTCTAGCACCGGTGTTGGAGGCATAAGTCGCAGGGACTTGCACTTTCTGCCATACCTCATCGGCTACATGTGCCAGACACATGTTTACGCCGCAAATCTCTCAGCCTAAGAGGATCTGATCTTCAATATAAATCGGCCGCATAAGATCTATAGTCTCTTGGGATTTGCTAATTCTGCTTCCATGACGCATACTACGTGCGTCGTCGCATACTCAGAGCTGCTGCTTGTATGCAGTTTGCTTCTTCAGATGCGATGTCCTTAGATTTTTTGAACTACATGAACAGCACCATGTTTAGCACTAAAAATTTTAGATACTTTCTCTAGCGAAAAATTAATTTTCGCTTCCGTTCGGTCTAAGTTGATGTAATCAAAAACCGGTGGTTGTATTTTTATTTATTTTTTTTTTCCTCCCGCCTGAGAACTTCGACCCTCTTTTTCCCCTCCTTGTGCAGGGAACTGCGTAATTAGCGGCCAAGTTGCGTCTGGCCGCTGCTCAAAACTTGCGGCGCAAGTTGGCGCGCCTTTCACAGCACAGTCGCCCGCCGGCCGATCCACTGGCCGCTGCGGACCGGCGACTGCAGCGCGCCTGGCGGCGGCCGCCGGCACTGCGCCGCTCTCCGTCAATTAGTCGCGGGCCGGGCCGAGCCTCTGGTGGCTGCAGAGCCGGAGCGCTGGAGGCCCTTCTGGCGGGCGCTTCGTGCCGCTGCATCATTCATGGACTTCCAGCGTCCCAGCCCAACGAGCAGAGCTGGGGGAATCGATGCGGTGGCGAGCGGCGCAGCTACTGCTGGCAGCTGGCCGGCTGCGGAGGTGCGGCTCACTGGAACAACACACACACACATACACACACACACACACACACATACACATGCGTGTGATACCAAACTGGCACGAACGTGCTGTAATCTGTCGAACAGTCGTAGTGTAGCTACACTACTGGCCATTAAAATTGCTACACCACGAAGATGACGTGCTACAGACGCGAAATTTAACCGACAGGAAGAAGATGCTGTGATATGCATATGATTAGCTTTGCAGAGCATTCACACCTACAACGTGCAGCGATGAGGAAAGTTTCCAACCGATTTCTCATACACAAACTGCAGTTGACCGGCGTTGCCCGGTGAAACGTTGTTGGGATGCCTCGTCTAAGGAGGAGCAATGCGTACCATCACGTTTCCGACTTTCATAAAGGTCGGATTGTAGCCTATCGCGATTGCGGTTTATCGTATCGCGACATTGATGTTCGCGTTGCTCGAGATCCAATGACTGTTAGCAGAATATGGAATCGGTGAGTTCAGGAGGGTAATAAGGAACGCCGTGTTGGATCCAAACGGCCTCGTATCACTAGCAGTCGGGATAACAGGCATCTTATCCGCAAGGCTGTAACGGATCGTGCAGCCACGTCTCGATCCCTAAGTCAACAGATGGCGACGTTTGCAAGACAACAACCATCTGTACGAACAGTTCGACGACGTTTGCAGCAGCATGGACTATAAGCTCGGAGACCGTGCCTGCGGTTACCCTAGACACTGCATCACAGACAGGAGCGCCTGCGATGGTGTACTCAACGACGAATCTGGGTCCACCAATGGCAAAACGTCATTTTTCGGATGAATCCAGGTTCTGTTCACAGCATCATGATGGTCGCATCCGTGTTTGGCGACATTGCGGTGAACGCACATTGGAAGCGTGTAGCCTGATGGGGTGGCCGAGCGGTTCTAGGTGCTGCAGTCTGGAACCGCGCGACCGCTACGGTCGCAGGCTCGAATCCTGCCTCGGGCGTGGATATGTGTGATGTCCTTAGGTTCGTTAGGTTTAAGTAGTTCTAAGTTCTAGGGGACTGATGACCTCAGAAGCTATGTCCCATAGAGCTCAGAGCCATTTTTTTGGAAGCGTGTATTCGTCATCGCCATACTGGCGTATCATCCGGCGTGATTGTACGGGATGCCATTGGTTACACGTCTAGGTCACCTCTTGTTCGCATTGACGGCACATTGAACAGTGGATGTTACATTTCAGATGTGTTACGACCCGTGCCTCTATCCTTCATTTGATCCCTTCGAAACCCTATATTTCAGCAGGATAATGCACGACCGCATGTTGCAGGTCCTGTACTGGTGTTTGTGGATACAGAAAATGGTCGATTGCTGCTCCGGCCAGCACATTCTCCAGATCTCTCACCAATTGAAAATGTCTGGTGAGTGGTGTCCGAGCAACTGGCTCGTCACAATATTCCAGTCACTACTCTTGATGAACTGTGGTATCGTGTTGAAGCTGCATGGGCAGCTGTACCTGTAAACGCCATCTAAGCTCTGTCTGACTCAATGCCCAGGCGTATCAAGGCCATTATTACGGCCAGAGGTGGTTGTTCTGGGTACTGATTTTCGAGGATCTATGCACCCAAATTGCGTGAAAATGTAATCACATGTCAGTTGTAGTATGTTATATTTGTCCAATGAATACCCGTTTATCATCTGCATTTCTTCTTGGTGAAACAATTTCAGTGGCCAGTAGTGTAGTTGCACAAAAGCATTGCCAATGGCAGCAGGAGTCTTCCAATTTCTGCCAGTTCAGAAGTAAGGGGACCTGCAATCAACTGATTCACAAAGAGTGAGTCTAAAAGTAGTGCACGCATTTTAACCTCGTTGATTTTAGATTGGGTTGCAGAATGTTGTTGAAGGAAGCGTCCCTTGGGAGAGGAGTACTGCAAATTAGACATGTTTTCCAATAAATGTCTGCTATTAACGTGTATGGTTACTTTCTTTTCTGAGATGAAGTTATAGGTAGCACTCGTATTGCACTGGTAACTGCTTCACCTTACTATAACAAAAGAGGTTGTTAGAAATATGAATTACCCATTGTGTTAATGACACATTAGGTATTAGAAACAAGCTGCCGGGGCCAGAAGGTCCTCTGGGTACCTACTGCTCCGGTACCTCCTAAGAATGATTGCACCTGGCTTTCTGCAGCACCAGTCTGTATTGCTTGGGTCTGGCATGCCCTTTGTCCCTCTGGCAGTGTATCTGATCACAAGTATCTGTAAGCCCTATGTAATGCGCAATTGGCAGCTAGATGTTACGGGAGGCGCGCCCGCCAGTGTAAAACGAGGCTGGGAATGCTCCGTTGTCAGCAGAGAAGCATAAACAGCAGAACCCAGTGACCTCTAACGTGGGCTAGTCATTTGACGTCACCTGAGTAACAAATCCATCAGGGACATCTCAGTCCTTTTACAGCTACCCAAGTCGCTTTTCGTTATGTGATGTGATTGCGAATTGCAAATACGAAGCAACAACAACAACTAAATCAAGGCCAGTCATACCTCAATTTCTGATGGACAGGGACCAAAGGGGTTCGTGGAGGGTATTGTAACACACCGTTCCTTACTGGCAGGATAAAATCTGAAAATATTTAGGTCTTACAAAAACGTATGTGATATATTTCAGAATTGTTTTTGTAGGGACAGGTTTGCCAAAAAGTTCGATACTACGGCACAGTTATCAGCGTAACATGCATCGAGTAAAAATGCATTATCGTAAATAACCTCGTCAGTTTCTTATTTACCGTACAAATGCCATCGCAATTACCTCCTGCGCAGGAAACAGTGGCGTTTTGTAGCACATGTGTTTCGGGACGGTTTTCTCAACTTACCACCAATACCGTGGACTTACAAGTCTGGGTCGTGTGTGTTCCCTATGTGCCTATGCTATTAGCGCCAGTTTTGTGTAGTGCCACGTTGTGTGGCAACACATTCTGCAATTATCCTTCATTTATGAGCATGAGTGTAGTTTGCCTTGAAGTGAAATTGAAGTGGATAGTTATACCTGTTATACCTGTCAATCGGACTAAACTATTAATTGGATCGTTTTACCGACCCCCCTACTAAGAAGATATGGTTGATGAACAGTTCAAAGAAAACATGAGTGTCATTTCAGATAGGTACCTCAGTCATACAATTATAGACGGTAGTGATTTCAATCTACCATCGACATGCTGGAAAATTATACGTTTAAAGGCAGCGGCAGGCATAAAATGTCATCCGAAATTGTACTGAATGCTTTCTCAGAAAATTATTTTGAACAATTAGTTCATGAGCCCTCTCGAACCCTAAATGGCTGCGAAAGAATACTTGACATCTTAGCAACAAATAATTCTGGACAAATAGCGAGTATCGTGACGAACACAGCGACTAGAAACCACAAAACTGTTGCTGCTAGTCTGAATACCGTAACACCTATAACTATCAAAGAGAAACGCGAAGTATATCTATTTCAAAAAAGCTGATAAAAATGCTCTTAGCGCCGTTGCAGGTCACAGAGTTCACTCCTTCCCATCTGATCACGTTAGCGCAGAAAAGTTGTGGAATGATTTCAAAGAGATAGTACCGACAGCAATTGAGACATATAAAGCACATGAGTTAATAGGTGATGGTACTGATCCCCCATGGTACACAAAACGGGTCAGATCGCCGTTTCAGAAGCAGCGAAAAAAAGCGTGCCAAATTTAAAAGAACGAAAAACCCCCAAAGCTGGCAAAGTTTTACAGAAGTTCGAAATATAGCGCTTAATTCAACGCGTGATGCTTTTAATAATTTCCAAAACAAAACTCTGTCTCGAAAGCTGGCAGAAAACCCAGAGAGATTCTGGTCATACATAAAGCACACCAGTGGCAAGACGCAATCAATACCTCCACTGCGCAATTACAACTGTGAAGTCCCTGATGACAATGCCACTAAGGCAGAGCTATTAAACTGGGTTTTCCGAAACTCCATCACTAAAGAAAACGAAGTAAATATTCCTGAATTCCAATCAAGATCAATAGCCAAAGATGAGAAACGTAGAAGTAGCTATTCTCGGTGTCGCAAAGCACCTTAAATCACTTAATAAAGGCAAGGTTTCTGGTCCACATTGTATACCAGTCAGTTTCCTCTCAGAGTATGCTGATACAATAACTCCATATTTAGCAATTATACAAGATGAGGTAGCTAAGTTATAACACCCCTTGTATCTCCCCAACCGTAATAAATACAAAGATGCCGTTTGGACAGTGAATTGCAGGGACGGGGGTTAATAGAATACATCACATTTCATGTTTGTGCTGTTTATATTACAGAGACATGAGGCCATCTTTCTTCTTTTTTAATGGAACCCTATGTTAAATTTTAGCGTAGCACGATGGGCTTAAAAAGACGGTTTCAGATAAGTGTATATCATAATATTTAGGCGAATAGTTTTTGAGACACACATGTGTTATCGTATCGTGTTCGTCCTTCGAAGCGGCGTTGTCCAATGCGACCTTTCCTGTTGACCACTGAGGAACTTGACAGGGAAGGCGTTGTTTCCCTGCTTGTCGATAACGCCGCAAGGTGACACACGAGGTAGCTGGAGAGACGGATATAAATGTGCTGCTGGTGTAATGAGAAATCTCCCTCTTCCCGGATATCCGCGATCGAACTGACACCTCTGTCCCTCCCCCCGCTCCTGGTTTCCAGTACTTGGACAACATTGCACCCACGGAACTCAATGCCCCTATCACTACACAGGATCTCATTGATACACTCCGCACAAAACGCAACACCGCTACTGGTCACGATCGTGTCACCTACCGTCACCTTCGTGAAGCTCCTGTCTCTTTCCTCTCCACCCTGGTCAGGCTCTACAATGTAGTCCTGTCCACCGGTTACTACCCCGACCTGTGGAAAACCTCCCGTATCCTCATGTTCCTTAAACCTGGCAAACCGCCGTCCGCCGTCTCCTCCTACCGTCCCATCAGCCTTACCTCGGTCTTCAACAAGGTCCTGGAATCTATCCTCACCCGACGCATCCACCGGCATCTCCGCCAGCACAGCCTCCTTCCCGTAACCCAGTGTGGCTTTCGGCCGTCCTTCTCTTCCGACGACCTTCTCCTTCACCTCACTCATCTCCTTTCCGCACAGCTTAATTCCCGTCGCTCCGCAATCTTCCTCTCCCTGGACCTCGATTGTGCTTATAACCGCGTATGGCATTCCGGTCTCCTCTTCAAGCTCCAAACCTTCGCCCTTCCCAGTAACTGTGTCCGTCTGATCGGCTCCTTTCTCTCCCGCCGTCCTTCCTATGTCACCATCCATAACACAGATTCCTACACCTTTTTCCCCTCTGCCGGTGTGCCCCAAGGCTCCGTCCTCTCCCCCCTTATGTACCTTTTGTACACGGCGGACATGCCGCCGCCGTCACCCCCCCGTACACTTTCTCCAGTTTGCCGATGACACCGCCTTCCTTGCCCTTGCTCCCACCCTGCAGCGCTCCCAACACCTTCTCCAATCCCATCTTGACCGGTTCACCGCTTGGTGCAATCAGTGGTTGCTCAAGGTCAATCCTTCCAAAACCCAGGCGATCATTGTAGGCAAAACCACCCCTTCCTTCCGCCTCCTTGATTTATATCTCACCATCTGTGGCCGTCCTATCACCCTCACTCCCACCCTTAAGTACCTTGGCGTCACCCTCGACCGTCGCCTCTCCTGGACTCCCCACCTCCGGACAATCCAAGCCAAGGCACACTCTCCTTAAGCTCCTCTCCAGCCGTACGTGGGGTCTGGACCCCTCCACTATCCTCCACACCTATAAATCCCTCATCCGCCCTATCCTTTATTATGCCCATCCGGCTTGGATCTCTGCCCCCCTACCTTTTATGAATCCCTCCAAATCCTTGAACGTCATGCTCTCCGCCTCGCATATCGCATCCGTCTCCCCTCCCCCATGTGGATCCTGTACGATCTCATCCCCTTCCCCCCCTCCTCCATTTCCTTGAAAGGATATGGATCCTGTACACCTCCGGTAAACTCGATCCTCCTCACCCACTCGTCTCCCCGATCCTCTCCCACCCCCGCCCGCTGCCGTGCCTGTATTCTCACATCCCACCCAGTCACCATCTCTCAACCCTCCTTACCCTCTCCCAAGGTGGCTTCCACCAGCTCCACCTCCCTGATGATGTCCTCCTCCCCTCCATCTACCCCTCCTATCAACTTTGACCCTGCCCCCCACTTCCGGTGTCCTTTCCTTTGGCACCCTCCCTCCCTTCCCTTCCCTTCTCTTTCCTTTTCCCCCATCCCGTCCCTCCACCCCTCTTCCCCCGGGCTTCCCCTCCCCCTTCCTCCCTCCCCCTATCTCCCCTGCCCATGGCATCTCTGCTCCCCCCTCTCGCTCTCCCACTCCCCTTCCTGCTCCTCCTCTCTTGGCAGGTCCCCGGACTCGCACACGCACAGTGAACATTCGCATGCCGGAAGTCATCGCCATTAGTGTCTCATGTGTGTGCCTTCGTTTGTGTTTAGGGTTTGTTCTCCGAAACGCCGCCACTGTTCATGTGTACCATCGCCATCATCCCTGTTTTGTGCGCCGTGTCAACTAGTGTCAGTGATGTTTTCTCGTCAGACGTGAACGGCTCCGTGTTTTTTGTTTTTTGGTGTCTACATTGTTTTGCCCGCCATTTTTGATTGTATTCTCTGTGTCCCCTCTATTTATTACTTATTGTAAATCTCAAGGCTGAAGAGCGGCGTACTCAGCTGCTGACAGCCCGCCTTGTGTAAGGTGATAAAAATTACAATCAAGAAAAAAAAATGAGAAATCGCATTTCCACCACAGTTTCTTGGGGCAAACACGTACACCAACGAGGAAAAGTTAGATATGCTTCTAGTTTATGGTGAAAGCAGAAGAAATGCTGTTAGAGCGATAAAGCGATAAGGACAGCTGTGGCCTGATCGTGAGCGTCCTACGCGCCAGCTTCTTGCACGTAGCTGCAAGAAACTACTTGAATCGGGATCATGGAACGCCATACAGAGGACAAGGCAGATTTCACCCCTCTTGATTTTTTTTCTGTGGGGAGAAATGAAACATAAAGTGTATGCTAAAATACCAACTACGCCAGACGATATGAAGCAACGTATCATCGATGCGTCTTCTGATATCTCACGTGACACCCTCGCAGCCGTTAACAAATCATTCGAACGGCGACTACAAATGTGCGTTGCAGAAGATGGGAAGCATTTTGAGCACATGCTTCAGTAAAGTTTTGTATCATGTACAGTATGTGTTTTTCATCTTTGTGTGTATTTGCTTCGTATTGCGATCAACAGTAAATATTTTCAGTAAAAAACAAATACGTACGAAATAATTGTGACCAATAGTTGCCTCCTAATTTACATTTGTATTTCTGTTACTTTAAATGTATTAACATCTTGTAGTATTTTAATACTGTATGTTGTCTACTATTTTGGTATCACAGTTGTCAAATAACTGAATAATATTTGCGCGTCATCATCAGTTAATTTTGGCGCAAAACATCGCAAGATGTATTAGCTTTGTCGGGTAAATGGGGGTGTTTGTGTAAGGACGGACTTGCGACGTTAACCATGTACTCCACACTAATGGAAAGGTCGCATTGGACAACGCCGCTTCGAAGGACGAACACCATCCGAGAACATATCTGTGTCTCAAAAACCATTCGCCTAAATATTATGATATACACATATTTGAAAGCATCTTTTTAAGCTCATCATGTTACGCTAAAATTTCACATAGGGTTCCATTTAAAAAAAAAGCAACTGGCGAGGTAGATGAAGAGGGCGTTCTGGCGTTGGCGCATAACGCCCTACTGTTTCGTCGCGACGTATCGCCTCGGAATGTAGTATAAGTCAGAGAAGTGTTTCACGCATATTGCACCGACATAGATTTCACCCGTTTCACCTTTCATTACATCAAGCACTCTCCAGTATGGATTTCGAATGGCGCCAGGAATTTTGCTGGTTTGCTCTGCAGCACCTACAAGATGATACAATGTTTTTTCAACGTGTGCCTTTTACTGATGAAGCGACTTTCACCAACCACGGTAATGTGAATTTGCATAATATGCATTACTGGCCAATAGAGAACCCTCATTGGCTTCGACAGATACAGCATCAGCAACCGTGGAGTATTAACGTGTGGTGCGGCATAGTCGGAAATGTTATTGTGGGGCGGTACGTCATTCCGGATATATTAAATGACAATAACTGTGCACAGTTCCTGCGAAACGTTCCGCCCATTTTGCTGGAAGAGGTACGACTAACTACGCGTCAGTGCATGTGGTTCCAACACGACGGCTGTCCTGCTCATTCTTCCCGTGTGGCTACACAGCTGTTAAACAAAAAGTTCCCGGATTGTTGGATACGACAACGTGCTGAAGTGAAATGGCCAGCCCGGTCTCCTGATTTCACCCCTCTTGATTTTTTTTCTGTGGGGAGAAATGAAACATAAAGTGTATGCTAAAATACCAACTACGCCAGACGATATGAAGCAACGTATCATCGATGCGTCTTCTGATATCTCACGTGACACCCTCGCAGCCGTTAACAAATCATTCGAACGGCGACTACAAATGTGCGTTGCAGAAGATGGGAAGCATTTTGAGCACATGCTTCAGTAAAGTTTTGTATCATGTACAGTATGTGTTTTTCATCTTTGTGTGTATTTGCTTCGTATTGCGATCAACAGTAAATATTTTCAGTAAAAAACAAATACGTACGAAATAATTGTGACCAATAGTTGCCTCCTAATTTACATTTGTATTTCTGTTACTTTAAATGTATTAACATCTTGTAGTATTTTAATACTGTATGTTGTCTACTATTTTGGTATCACAGTTGTCAAATAACTGAATAATATTTGCGCGTCATCATCAGTTAATTTTGGCGCAAAACATCGCAAGATGTATTAGCTTTGTCGGGTAAATGGGGGTGTTTGTGTAAGGACGGACTTGCGACGTTAACCATGTACTCCACACTAATGGAAAGGTCGCATTGGACAACGCCGCTTCGAAGGACGAACACCATCCGAGAACATATCTGTGTCTCAAAAACCATTCGCCTAAATATTATGATATACACATATTTGAAAGCATCTTTTTAAGCTCATCATGTTACGCTAAAATTTCACATAGGGTTCCATTTAAAAAAAAAGCCAATGATGGCCTCATATCTCTGTAATAAAAAATAGCACAAACATGAAATGTGATGTATTCAAGTAACTCAAGTAACCCCTGTCACAGCTATTCACTGTCCAAACGGCATCTTTGTTTCTATTACGGTTGGGGAGATACAAGGGGTGTTATGGCTTAGCTGCCTCACCCTGTATACAACCGCTCGCTCACAGAAAGATCCGCACCTAAAGACTGGAAAATTGCTCAAGTTACACCAATACCCAAAAAGGGAAGTAGGAGTAATCCTCTGAATTACAGGCCCATATCACTAACGTCGATTTGCAGTAGGGTTTTGGAACATATTCTGTATTCGAACATTATGAAGTACTTCGAAGAAAATGATTTATTGACACATAGTCTACATCTACATTTATACTCCGCAAGCCACCCAACGATGTGTGGCGGAGTCCACTTTACGTGCCACTGTCATTACCTCCCTTTCCTGTTGCAGTCGCGTATGGTTCGAGGGAAGAACGACTGCCGGAAAGCTTCCATGCGGGCTCGAATCTCTCTAATTTTACATTCGTGATCTCCTCTGGAGGTATAATTAAGGGGAATCAAAATATTTGATACCTCATCCAGAAACGCACCCTATCGAAACCTGGACAGCAAGCTACACCGCGATGCAGAACACCTCTCTTGCAGAGTCTGCCACTTGAGTTTGCTAAACATCTCCGTAACCTTATCACGCTTACCAAATAACCCTGTGACGAAACGCGCCGCTCTTCTTTGGATCATCTCTATCTCCTCTGTCAACCCGACCCGGCACGGATCCCCCACTGATGAGCAATACTCAAGTATACGTCGAACGATTGCTTTATAAGCCACATCCTTTGTTGATGGACTACATTTTCTAAGGACTGTCCCAATGAACCTCAACCTGTCACCCGCCTTACCAACAATTTATTTTGTATGATCATTCCACTTCAAATCGTTCCGTACGCATACCCCCAGATATTTTACAGAAGTAACTGCTACCAGTGTTTGTTCCGCTATCATATAATCATACAATAAAGAATCGTTCTTTCTATGTATTCGCAATACATTACATTTGTCTATGTTAAGGGTCAGTTGCCGCTTCCTGCACCATGTGCCTAGCCCCTGCAGATCTTCCCGCATTTTGCTGTAGTAATCTAATGCTGCAACTTCTCTGTATACTACAGCATCATCCACGAAAAGCCGCATGGAACTTCCGACACTATCTACTAGGTCATTTATACATATTGTGAAAAGCAATGGTCCCACAACACGCCCCTGTGGCACGCCAGAGGTTACTTTGTTACGTCTTCTATCCATTGAGAACAACATGCTGTGTTCTGTTTGCTAAAAACTCTTCAATCCAACCACACAGCCGGGCTGATATTCCGTAGGTTCTTACTTTGTTTATTGTATCGAACGCCTTCCGGAAGTCAAGGAAAATGCAATCTACCTGGGAGCCTGTATCTAATATTTTCTGGGTCTCATGAACAAATAAAGCGAGTTGGGTCTCACACAATCGCTGTTTCCGGAATCCATGTTGATTCCTACAGAGTAGATTCTGGGTTTCCAGAAATGACATGATACGCGAGCAAAATCATTTCTAAAATTCTAAAACGGATCGATGTCAGAGATATAGGTCTATAGTTTGGCGCATCTGTTCGACGACCCTTCAAGACTGGGACTACCTGTGCTCTTTTCCAATCATTTGGAACCTTTCATTCCTCTAGAGACTTGCGGTACACTGATGTTAGAAGGGGGCAAGTTCTTTCGCGTACTCTGTGTAGAATCGAATTGGTATCCCGTCAGGTCCAGTGGACTTTCCTCTGTTGAGTGATTTCAGTTGATTTTCTATTCCTTGGACACTTATTTCGGTGTCAGCCATTTTTTGGTTTGTGCGAGGATTTAGAGAAGCAACTGCAGTGCGGTCTTCCTCTGTGAAACAGCTTTGGAAAAAGGTGTTTACTATTTCAGCTTTACGCGTGTCATCCTCTGTTTCAATGCCGTCATCATCCCAGAGTGTCTGGATATGCTGTTTCGAGCCACTTACGTTAAGACCAGAACTTCCAAGGATTTTCTGTCAAGTCGGTACATAGAATTTTACTTTCGAATTCACTGAACGCTTCATGCATAGCCCTCCTTACGCTAACTTTGACATCGTTTAGCTTCTGTGTGTCTGAGAGGTTTTGGCTGCGTTTAAACTTGCAGTGAAGCTCTCTTTGCTTTCGCAGTAGTTTCCTAACTTTGTTGTTGAACCACGACGAGTTTTTCCCGTCCCTCAAAGTTTTACGCGGCACGTACCTGTTTAAAACGCATTTTACGATTGCCTTGAACTTTTTCCATAAACACTCAACATTGTCAGTGTCGGAACAGAAATTTTCGTTTTGATCTGTTAGGTAGTCGGAAATCTGCCTTCTATTACTCTTGCTAAACAGATAAAACATCCTCCCTTTTTTATATTCCTATTTATTTCCATATTCAGAGATGCTGCAACGGCCTTGAAAGGTATGTGCTGGGATTCGGTCAGGATAGAGCCAGTGAAAAAGTGTCGATAGTTCCCAAACGCAAGGTTGGACGAGCAGTACATCTTCGAGTAGTAACATCTTTGACAGCTAACAGAGCTAGGTGCACGCGGTAAAAGTTTGAGTAGTGGTGAGGAGGTGCGCAGAGACAGCATACGTGTTTCGAGTCGGAGCTAGATGCCTGCAATAGGCAACCGGGTCGTGACAGCATCAAAGGAAGAATTGTCGTTATGCACATAATAAGTTATATATTTAGCGAAACTCGGCAAATGCCTGGGGAAACTAGAAAGAATAATTAATAAAATAGGTTTTCTTTGGTTAAATAATGTCTAAAAGCTAGATAGAAATCCCATTGTTGATGTAATAAGCGTTGTGTGAAACTTTCTCGTAAATCCATGCTATAGAAGTTTATTTTTACTTTTTCACATGTGCCTTAAAAGTTTGAACAATAAATATTTTTTAGATAAAATTAGAGTTTCATCTCACACCTTATGTCGTTCTCCGCATCCTGTGCTTGCATTGAACCAAAACGTACATTAAAGTAAAGTTCCCATGAGTAAAGCAAATAATTTCATTTATCAGAGTAAAATAATCTATATGCCATTGCACAGTTTGCAAATTATTCAGATCAGGACAGAATTTTTATTAAGTAACAAACAGGGCCAAAATGAGTAAAGTTATCTAGAATGACAATTTTATGCCATTGCACTATGGCTGAGTTGATGTATGTTTTATTATCGGCTAAACGGGAAGGAGTGCACGAGCTAAGTCCAAAGAAGCAGTCAGATGCAGGTTGGTGACTTTCATTTATTTTTACCACTAAACTTTCATGCAGTCAGATGTGTATTCTGAGTATTAATTTTCCGACAATATTTTCATGCCGTCAGATAAAGTTCAGTTCAGTTAAATACACAGTCAGATGCAAGTTTTATGAAAGACTAAAGCAGTCACATGCAGTTTGGTCTAGTTTAAATAGAGAATTTTTATTAACAACACTTTCAGCCTTATGGTCACTGTTTCCCTGTTCTGCACTTAAAGTGTCGAAAAGTTCGGGTTGGTTTGTTATCAGTAGGTCCAAGATGTTATCTCCTTGAGTCGGTTCTCTGTTTAATTGCTCGAGGTAATTTTCGGATAGTGTACTCAGTATAATGTCACTCTATGCTCGGTCCCTACCACCCGCCCTAAACTTCAGCACCGATTCAAATACCGTTCTTGCGAAACACAACTAGGTCTTCATACTCAAGAAGTAATGAGGGATATCGACAGGGGGTGTCAAATTGATTCCATATTTTTAGATTTCCAGAAGGCTTTCGACACCGTTCCTCACAAGCGTCTTCTAATCAAACTGGGTGCCTATGGAATATCGCCTCAGGTGTGCAACTGGATTCGTGATTTCCTGTCTGAAAGGTCACAGTTCTTAGTCATAGACGGAAAGTCATTGAGTAAAACAGAAGTGTTATCCGGCGTTCTCCAAGGAAGTGTTATAGACCCTCTATTGTTCCTGATGTATATTAACGATATAGGAGCCAATCATAGTAGCTGTCTTAGATTGTTCGCAGATGATGCTGTCATTTACCGTCTTGTAAAGCCATTAGATGACCAAAATTAATTGCAAAATGATATAGATAAGATATCTGAATCGTGCGAAAAGTGGCAATTGACTCTGGACAACAGAAAATGTGAAGTTATTTACATGAGTACTAAAAGAAATCAGCAAAATTTTGATTACGCGATAAGTCACACAAATTTGAGGGCTGTAAATTCAACTAAATACTTAGTGGTTACAATTTCAAATATCCTAAATGGGAACGATCACATAGATAATGTTATGTGTAGAGCAACCCAAAGACTGCGATTCATTCGCAGAACACTTAGAAGGTACAACATGTCTACTAAAGAGACTTCTTACACCACGGTTGTCTATCCTATTCTGGAGTATTGCTGTGTGGTGTGGGATCCGCATCAGGTAGGATTGACGGATGAAATCGAAAAAGTACAAAGAAGGTCGACTCGTTTTCTATTATCGCGAAATAGGGGAGATAGTGCCACAAACGATACGTGAACTGGAGTGGCACTCTTTAAAACAAAGGTGTTTCTCGTTGTGACGGGATCTTCTCATGAAATTTGAATCAACAGTTTTCTCCTGCGATTGCGAAAACATTCTGTTGGCACCCACCTACATAGGGAGAAATGATAACAACGATAAAATAAGGGAAATCAGGGCTCGCATAGAAAAATTTAAGTGCTCGCTTTTACCGCGCGCCGTTCGAGCATGGAACGATAGAGAGAAAGCTTGAAGGTGGGTCATTGAACCCTCTGCAAGGCACTCACTTTTGAATAGCAGAGTAATCACCTAGATGTACATGTAGATGTAAATTTTGTTCCAAAAACCATCGAAAATAATTCACACATTTACTTAATAGAGAGGAATGTTATGTTGACAAAAGTAGTTCCAATTTACTGGGAACCATATCAGCATTACTGATTTTTTTTACCACACCCAACACTATCGGAGCACGTTTTGTCAAAACGCTAAAAAAAAAGCAACGTAAGAAAAACGATTTTCACCATATTGACTTTGAACTACTTCCTGTTTCTTTTTTACGAGCTAGGTGGTTTCACTATTTGCAGTCGAGGTCAGATCACTTTGTACTATGTACTTATCCATATCAGAAAAAAATAGTTTAACAATACTTTAATAGAAAATACTGGTGTAGGAATCACAATATCCTCGCTACTGCAGAACATACCTGTGCTAATACTGAACTGAACAGTATTGTTGAACTGAACTATTGTATTGTTGTCTGAGAATGTGTGGGTTCTTTGGTGGTGAACGAAAATGGCAGTTAAGTTTAAAAAGCTGTTCCAAACAGGAACAAATATCAGAACAAGACAATTTCATTTAATCCTATGGCTAGGGCCCCCGTCACGCAGACTGTTCGCTGGGTGCCAGTCTTTCAATTTGACGCCACTTCGGCGACCTGCAGTCGATGAGGATGATATGATGATGATGACAGCACAACACCCAGTCCTTTGGCGGAGAAAGTTCCCCGACCCAGCCAGGAATCGAACCGGGCCCAGAGTATCAACAATCTCACTGACCATTCACCTACCGAAGACGGACAGAACAAGACAATAAAAATAATAGGAAAGTGAAATATTCATTAATCCCCAAAATTTTAGGGAAAAGCAATTACAGACAGCCACATACAAAAAAATGCTCTATTACAAAGTACTCTCACCATAATGGCGTAGGTGCTGCAGAGGTACAGGTGATAACACAATTAACTTAAGACGTGTAAAGTACAACACCAGTTTCGACTAAATAAATGGCATAACCCTTATGAGCTCGTATTAAATAATTATAGAATAAGCAAGGAGAATTTTACTTAAAATTGAAAGAAATAAAACGAATTTAATACCTTTAATAACTTAAAATTTGCAGTATGTCCCTTAGTTTCTTACAATAACATGTAAATGAATATTCACGCCACATCCTTAGCTTTGTGGCTGTAGACTAAGAGCTGCAGACGATAATGAGGTAATTTCTGATTTGTTACAGGGAGTACCTACAGCTTGCACAAGGCATTTTCGTGAGATATTGAAGCATATGTGATGTACTACGATCAGCCTGAACATTACAACTACCATCCTAATAGTTGGTATGTCCACCTCTGGCACAAATAACAGTGGTCGCGCGTAGTGGAATGGAAGCATTGAGGCCTTGGTTGGACGTTAGGGGGGAGTTGGCACCACATTTGCGCACGCAAGTCACCTAATTCCCTTAAATTCCGGGGAGGAGGCGATGAGCTCGGAAGGTACGTTCTATCACATTTCAGATGTCTTTGATCGGCTTCAGATTTGGCCAGTATTGGGGGCCAGTAAATCAATTGGAACTCTACGTTCTATCACATTTCAGATGGGTTTGATCGGGTTCAGGTCTGGCGAGTTTTGGGGGCCAGCAAATCAATTGTAACTCGCCACTGTGTTCCTCCAACTACTGCATGACTCTCCTGCCTCGTCACAAAGGACATTATCTTGCTGAAAAATGCCACTGTTATTGGGAAACATGATCATCATGAAGCGGTGAGTGTGGTCTGCAAAGAATGCACAATACTCCTTGGACGTCATGGTTCAAAAATGGTTCAAATGGCTCTGAGCACTATGTGACTTAACATCTGAGGTCATCAGTCCCATAGAACGTAGAACTACTTAAACCTAACTAAGCTAAGGGCATCACACACATCCATGCCGGAGGCACCATTCGAAGCTGCGACCGTGGTAGTCGCATGGTTCCGGACTGAAGCGCCTAGAACCGCGTGGCCACCGCTGCCGGCGATGTCATGGTGTCTTTCACGAGTTTCAGTGCACCCATACATGACGAATTAAATATTCCCCAGAGCATAATGAAGCCGCTGCTAGCTTGTCTCCGTTCAGCAGTACAGATGGCAATGGGGCGTTCTCCTGGAAGACGCGAATTCGTCGGCATGATGAAGAAGGTATCGGGATTCATCAGACAATGCAATACTGTGCCCCTGTGCAAACGTCCAGTGTCGATTGTCACGTGCCCATTTCAGTCATAGTTGCCGATATCGTGGTATTAACATTGCCACATGTTTGGGTCGTCGGCTTTGGAGGCCCATCGTTAAGATCGTTCGGTGCGCATTGTGTTCAGACACACTTCTGCTCTGCGCAGCATTAAAGGCTGATGTTAGTTCCGCCACAGTTCACCTCCTGCCCTATTTTACCAGTCAGCCCATGACGTCCGACATCTGTAACGAGGGGTGGCCGCCCAACCCTATGACGTGTGGATATGGGTTCACCTTGGTTTCGCCACACGTTGAAAACACTCACCACAGCACTCCTTTAACACCTAACAAGTAGCATATTTTCCGAAATGCTCGTTTCGAGCCTACGGGCCACCACAATCTACACTCGGTCGAACTTAGATAGACAGCGCGCCTTCTCCACTCTACACAAGTGCAGAACGTTCACTGATACTACATGCACCCTCTGTGTGTCTGACTAGCAGTCATTCCTCACCAGCTGACACTGGTGTCGCCTGGATTGGCTTATATCGGTAGAAGGTCAATGGTCACAACGGGCTGGCCGGTCAGTGTATAAGCCTGTGTTTTACTGTCGTAGATGCATGGTGCAAAGTACGTGTACAGTGTGTACACTGTGTGAGTTAGGTGTTGTTTGTAAACTTGTTGTATAAGTTGTAACATCCATCACATGGCCTAATCAGTCTTACAGTCTTACGAAATCATGACAACAGCAGTGGTTTAGTTTCATGACAGCAATGAAGAACACTTTTGTTTTATACACTGCTGGGCATTAAAATTGCTACACCACGAAGATGACGTGCTTCAGACGCGAATTTTTAGCAGGCAGGAAGAATATGCTGCGATATGCAAATGATTAGGTTTTCGGAGCATTCACACGAGGTTGGCGCCGGTGGTAACACCTACAACGTGCGGAAATGAGAAAAGTTTCCAACCGATTTCTCATACACAAACTGCAGTTGACCGACGTTGCCTGGTGAAACGTTGTTGTGATGCCTCGTGTAAGGAGGAGAAATGCGTACCATAACGTTTCCGAGTTTGATAAAGGTCAGATCGTAGCCTATCGCGATTGCAGTTTACCGTATCGCGACATTGCTGCTCGCGTTGGTCGAGATCCAATGACTGTTAGCTGAATATGGAATCGGTGGGTTCAGGAGGGTAATACGGAACGCCGTGCTGGATCCCAACGGCCTCGTATCACTAGCAGTCGAGATGACAGGCATCTCATCCGCATGGCTGTAACGGATCGTGCAGCCACGTCTCGATCCCCGATTCAACAGTTGGGGACGTTTGCAAGACAACAACCATCTCCACGAACAGTTCGACGACGTTTGCAGCAGCATGGACTATCAGGTCGGAGACCATGGCTGCGGTTACCCTTGACGCTGCATCACAGACAGGAGCTCCTGCGATGGTGTACCCAACAGCGAACCTGGGTGCACGAATGGCAAAACGTCATTTTACGGATGAATCCAGGTTCTGTTTACAGCATCGTGATGGTCGCATCCGTGTTTGGCGACATCACGGTGAACGCACATTTGAAGCGTGATGGTATGGGGTGCAACTGGTTACACGTCTCGGTCATCTCTTGTTCGGAATGGCGGCACTTAGAACAGTGGACGTTACATTTCAGATGTGTTACGACCTGTGGCTCTACCCTTCATTCGATCCCTGCGAAACCATGTATTTCAGCAGGATAATGCACGACCGCCTTTTGCAGGTCCTGTACAGGCCTTTCTGGGTACAGAAAATGTTCGACTGCTGCCCTGGCCAGCAAATTCTCCAGATATCTCAGCAATTGGAAACGTCTGGTCAATGGTGGACGAGCAACTGGCTCGTCACAATACCCCAGTCACTACTCTTGATGAACTGTGGTATCGTGTTGAAGCTGCATGGGAAGCTGTACCTGTACACGCCATCTCTGTTAGACTCAATGCCCAGGCCTATCAAGGCCGTTATTACAGCCAGAGCTGGTTGTTCTGGGTACTGATATCTCAGGATCTATGCACTCAAATTGCGTAATCATATGTCAGGTCTAGTACATATATTTGTCCAATGAATACCCGTTTATCATCTGCATTTCTTCTTGGTGTAGCAATTGTAATGGCCAGTAGTGTACCTTAGAAAATGACATTAGACCCTTCAGGGGTAATTATCTGCAGGTTGTGAATTACTGCACTAAGGTCCCTTGCGAATGCTAGTCATTTGTTTCCAGGCGATGTCTCAAAATGCCAATAATTGGTTAGGAATACAGGAAAACTAGAAGAAAATATACTGTGTTAGGTTTTCAAACCTAAACATATTACTGAGTTATTTTAGTAATGTACAGTCTTTTCGGAAAGATACACGCGATGTTGGAGAGCTGCAACGCGTGTTGGTATTCTCCGCGCCGGCAGTGGTCCACAACGGGTCAGGATATTAGCTCGACAGCTCGGTAGCTACCGCTGTGTCACCCCCGCTGAGTTAACAATTGAGCGCCGGCCCGGCGGCGCAGACAATGGCGGTGTCCGCAGCCTTCCAGAGGCGGGCAGCAGGCGGGCCGGCCCGCGATTGTTCGGCCGTGGCCCGGTAATGAGCGGAGGGGCGGATGGCAGCACTGCGCTGCGGCGTGGTGGCCGCCCTGAGCCCGGGGAAGCCCCGGCCGGCGACAAATTACTGGGGCGCCGCTGCGTGCGCAAAGTCCAGCCCCACGCGGCCGCCGGGAGATTTACGTCGCTGCGCGTGGGAGGAAATGAGGCGCAGCACCAAAGTCTGCGGGCGCGCCGCACGCAGGCCTCTGGAGGGCCGTTATCTCCCAGCCATCTGGAAACACGGTGAGATAGGCGAGCAGTGTCACACGCACTGGATTATATGTTATGGTAACGACAGTATTAAAGAGTGGATCCGGACGCTAAAAATACCATTTTTTTAAATTTTCCATCTACATTGCATTAATTTTTTTAAATGGCTGATTTCAGTTCAACATGAACCGTCCTTGGTTGTGATTCTGTCAGTTGGAAGAGTAACCAGTCCAACCATCAGCAACATACCGGGTGATCAAAAAGTCAGTATAAATTTGAAAACGAATAAATCACCGAATATTGTAGATAGAGAGGTAAAAATTGACACACATGCTTGGAATGACATGGGGTTTTATTAGAACCAAAAAAATACAAACGTTTAGAGATGTCGGTCGATCACGATACACTTGCGACTTCAGGTAACCCCAAAGCCAATAATCGCATGGACTGAGGTCTGGGGACCTGCGAGGCCGAGCATGACGAAAGTGGCCGCTGAGCACACAGTCACCACCAAACGATGCACGCAAGAGATCTTTCACGCATGTAGCAAAATGGGATGGAGCGCCACCCTGCATAAACATCATACGTTCGAGCAGCTGTTTATCAGTCAGGCTGGGGATGATGCGATCCTGTAACACGATTGTTATGCGCAGTCACTGACGTTTTGCTGTCCAGCGCCATCTTCTGTCGGACATTTTGCGAACTCTGTCTTTTTTTTTTTTTTTTTGTTCTAATAAAATCCCGTGTCATTCCAAGCATGTGTGTCAATTTTTACATTTCTCTATCTACATTGGTTTATTAAGTTTTCAAATTTATAGACTTTTTGATCACCTGGTATATATGCAACGTTATAGGGTAAAGTATCACACATTTTTGCAACGTTAAAATGTTTGTCGTCGTAGTCTTCGGCTGATACTCGTGTCTCAGTTTTCATTGATTACGATCTTCTCCTGCAGCGTAGAAATATTTGGGTCTTAATTTCGTATGGCATATTAGATGATTCAGGAAAATTCGTGACTGTGTCATTCATGCATTAAATTATGAAAACTGCACCAGTAACATGTTTTAATGCTTACCACAACGCCTTTCGAGAATTTATTTTTATTTTCAAATGCCTTTGTGCATTTGTTTACAAGAATGCCTTTTTGACGTTTGCACGTGTGATTTTTGCCTCTCTTGCGTCTTTTCGCGTTTAGACTGCAATCGGAAAATAGGACATAATGAGCCTTTGAATATTTTTAAACGCTAGTGATAGAAATGGTATTTCTGTTTCTCTATTTACATATATCGTTCTTCCTTCATTATACAGAGCATAAGTTACACGAAAATCATCATTTATTCAGATTCTTTACAGAAAAAGCTATTACGCACATATGGTTTACAAATAGCTTCTACATAGTCTGAGGTGTTACAGTGGTTTTGGATTGAATTATGTATGTATATGTGGTTGTCGATTATAAAACGTAAATTTAGCACTTTTTTTCTGAGTCATCAGTGGTCTGACTGGTTTGATGCAGCCCGCCACGAATTTCTCTCCTGTGTCAAACTCTTCATCTCAGAGTAGCACTTGCAACCTGCGCCCTGCTGAATGTATTCCAATCTCAACCTTCCTCTATAGTTTTTGTACTCTATACCTCCGTCTAGCACCATAGAAGTCAGCCCCTGATATCTTAACAGATGTCCCATCATCCTGTCACTTCTCCTTGTCAATGTTTCCCAAATATTCCTTTCCTCCCCGATTCTGAGCAGAACTGCTCATTCCTTACCTTACCAGCCCACCTAATTTTCAACATTCCTCGGTAGTACCACATCTCAAATGCTTTGATTCTCTTCTGTTCCGCTTTTCCTACAGTCTATGTTTCACTAACATACAATGCTGTGCTCCAAACGTATTTACCACTATTGACAACTAAATTATCGATCACACTTTTTTTTTTATTTGAGTAAATCTATATACTTACGAAAATTGTTGATCATATGCAGGAGAACATTTGAAGAAATTTACTGACTCCGTATCTAGTTTGTCACTGAGAATTTTTTCTCCTTCGTTTTTACGACATACATTTTATGAGATTTTTAGAAGTGGTGGAGTGTCTTAAAATCTTCACTGTGTTTTCGAATGAGTCCTCAGTGCTTTTTATGTGTGGTGCTATTTTGATTTTGTAAATTGGTTGTGTGTGTAATAGCTGTGATGTGTTCAGTGTATCTAATTTGAAAATTCCTGCCAGTTTCTCTGGTCCTTATAGCACCAAAGGAGCATCACTGGGCCTTCTGTATGTGCTCACTTCACTATACAAAATGTGTCAAGGATGTCTGCTGTTTCTCATCCACTGGACTTGTGAAACCCATCTGAGTTGGTGACCAATAACAGTAGCTTCTATACTGTGCATTTTTGCTTGCTCTAGAACAGTAGTGTTTGATACAAGGTCATTCCATTTGATGTTCATAATGCATCTAAGCTCGTGTTAGTTTCTTAAGATCACGGCGATATAGATCATGGTATAAAGAACAACTCCTTGATACGCCATGAGTTTGGTACATAGTGTAAAACCTCTAGAGAGACCCATTGTAAAATACATGCAAAAGCAACACGTGTGGCTTGAATGCTTTTCTCCACATGCTTTTCCGATTAGCACGGAACTGGTAATATACTTCTTAGATCAAAGAAGTGAGTTACTTGTTCCGAAGGTGTTTTGGAAATAGATACTGTAATCCGGAAAGGCAGTTCCAGGAGGTGGCTGTACTGCTATTTTTGTTTGTTTTCTGGATTTTGATGATCAAGGCACACCGGTTATTTACATTGCCGAAGAAAACTTACCGACAGTTGCAGCTCTGCAGTTTATGTTCTGGCAAAGCATTGTCATCAGCGTATTGCAGGTCATTTACCTCAGACTTTTGAAGCTTCTAAGGTGCAGTCTCGACTGATTAATAGCCCGCCACTCAATCTCTATTCAAGCTCTACTTGTGCATTTTTGACAGTCAACGTCTCACAGAGCATTATGTACAGACCAAACAACATCGGCGCTGCGACATATCCTTGTTCGAGCCCATTAGAAATCAGTAATTTGTAAGATGTTTCAGCCTGGTACAGCACCTGCCAAGATATGTCATGCTGGAAAGGTTGAATCAGTCGAACAAAGTGTTATGGGCAGCAATAATAATTTAACACCTCCTACATAGCTTTCCTGGACACTGCATTAAAGGCCTTTTCTAGGTCATAGAACATGATGAAGTAAAGGAAGTGTTTTACAAAACTTACTTTATATGTCAATATCTTCTTTCCAGAAGAACAATGTCATGAAATGTCCAAAAAGTCCATATTGTACTTGATAATTATGCAGGGCGTTCATTCTAACTGACGATATTGAAATATTTCGAAAACTACACACCGGATCAAAAAATTATAGTTCCTGTTGGTTTGTCTAGCAGAGGGACATCCAGTGATACCACACTCGACTCGCCCACTCCACTCCATACGACGATGGTAGGGGACAACTTTGAAATCTGTAGTGTGATTTGAAGCTGACTGCAGAACGATTCAGCTGCCGCCAACGTGCATTTCGGTTAAGGACCACGAAGATAGCCGGCCGGAGTGGCTGAGCCGTTCTAGGCGCTTCAGTCTGGAACCGCGCGACCGCTACGGTCACAGATTCGAATCCTGCCTCGGGCATTGATGTGTGAGATATCTTTAGGTTAGTCGGGTTTAAGTAGTTCTAAGTTCTAGGGGACTGATGACCTCAGATGTTAAGTCCCATAGTGCTCAGAGCCATTTGAACCATTTTTGAACCACGAAGATAAGAGAAATTAGGACTCGTATGGATGCACATAAACACTCGTGTTTCTATCGCCCTGTTTTCGAGTAGAACAGGAATGGAAAGGGCTATTAATGGTACGGGGTACCCTCCACCACGCACCATACGGTGGCTTGTGGAGTATGTATATAGGTGTAGAAAACAGACGTCTGTCCCGGCGTATAAAATATGGAGACAAAAAAGTTTAAAAATAGTTATTAATGTAGAAAATTCATTATAGAGGATAATTCAAAATCAATAGAGAGATTACAGAGAACTGTAAGTATTTAAATCTGTGCAACGTATGTTAATAATTACGGATAATGTAAGAAAATACCTAAGCCATACTCCATTTCAAACCGATCATTCTGATGTATACGTAGAGTCACCGACGAGAGCGAACTAGAATTGCTCATTTTGAGTTGTGGAGCTGTTTTCGGCAAATGAGGTACATACGAGATGTCTTCTACATAATGGCATAGCACGAAGTCTGTGGTTGTCAGGTCTGGAGATGCAGGTAGCCAAGAGCAGAACACAGCTTGGTTGTGTCCACTACAAACGACTCAGTGGTTCGGAAAATGTTGACTGCGTTTCTCGTTGCGGCAGAATCTTATCACGAAATTCGAATCACCAACTTTCTCCTCCGAATGCGAAAATACTTTGTTGACGCCGACTTGCATATGGAGAAACGATCAACATGAGAAAATAGGGGAAATCAGAGCTCGTACGGAAAGGTATAGGTGTTCGTTCTTTCTGCTCGCTATACGAGATTGGAATAATAGGGAACTGTGAAGGTGGTTCTATGAACCCCCTGCCAGACACTTAAATGAGATTTCCAGAGTATCCACGTGGATGTAGATGAAAATTTCTCCTACATTCTCAGTAAATCAGAATCATTTCAAATTTTTCTCCTGTTCTTGCAACATTCATCGCCCGCTTGCACTTCTGTTCTTCAAAGGTTAGGCATGAGAGCAGGCAATAAACAGTGCGCAAGGATTGTGATGTTTAGCGCCGCTATTTGTTCTACGTTTGCACGATACGTGAGCTCCGGTCGCAGTGTAGTGCCTGTTTCGATATGTCATAGTTCGCTACACGGCCACGGTGGCGCGCCCCGTTCGATACGTCTGAGAAATACAACGTTGCGATTGGAGTTTCCAATTAGGAGAAATGAAATACTGGCCTGTTCTACCCTGGCAGCATGGCGGTTGGTTCCCACATGCTTTTGGGTATTCAAGGGCCATTGAGTAGCATGTCGTAAATTACTACTGCGTGCACGTATCTTTAGATTACAGCGCCATCTGTGGCGAAATGAAAAAAATGCTTCAGACACAACGTGTGTAGATTTCGCAGTAGAGTCGTCATCTGTAATAAAAAGCGGGGGTTCCAATTGAAAATTTCGAAGCTGCTCCCGCGATCCACGTACTGGGTGGGGTGGGGAATCGAGTGTGGTATCGTTGAATGTCCGCCAGAAAGGCAAACAAATTGCAACTACAGCTTTTTTCATCCGATGTGTAGTTTTCGAGATATCTCAATATATTCAGTTATAATGAACACCCCGTATGTTGCAACTAACGGCTGCATTTTTTTTTCTGAAGTATATACTACAGTTGCTGATAAAATAACAGCTGTGAATAAAAGCTTTTGTAAATGATCCAGATATATGAATGACCGTAAAAAACATGTAAAAACAACCGAATATGACTGATTCAGTGACATAAGCTACAATTGACTCATGAAGAAGTACTTTCAAATATGAGTATAACTGAAGCCGCTGAGTGCAAGAGAATATAAACACATACTTGAGGCATGCGAAGTATATATTTCTGTTGTAGTCCATTCTTATTATAATGGATATTTTGCTTGACATGAAATGATTTCATATGGTGTCTAATTATTTGCACATTGTTACAGAAGACTGGACATTCTAATAAAAAAATAGGCCTACTTTTTTAAATGCAATTATGTTTCCTCCAAATGCGAGTGCATCGAAGATACTTTCCATTTGTAGTTCAAATGTATCTAGTATTGTGGAATTGGTTTCTACTCCGTTGGGAAACAGTTTCATTCCTTTTGATATTTAATCATCATAACTGCTTGGTTTCCTTTTCAGCTACCCGTTATGGTTTCTTAATTGGTACGCTAAATATTTGTAATGTGAATATTGCATTCAATAATGGTTTCCTATGTTCCATATTCATCGATTTGACGGGAAATTTAGTGAATAAAACTTCACGTTGTTGTGTACAGACGCGACTTCTTTTTTGCAAAAGGTCAGGTATTCTCCTATTTACTATCATTAAAGTCGATATGCAGCACGGTTTTGCAACATATATTGCGTTGGAACATTGTGAACTACCCCGAAGAAAACGGTCAATTGACACACAGTCAACATGGATTTAGAAAACATCGTTCTTGTGAAACACAGCTAGCTCTTTACTCACACCAAGTGTTGAATGCTATTGACAAGGGATTTCAAATTGATTCCGTATTTTTGGATTTCCGGAAGCCTTTGGACACTGTACGACACAAGCGGCTTGTAGTGAAAATGCATGCCTATGGAATATCGTCTCAGTCATGTGACTGGATTCGTGGTTTCCTTGCCAGAGACGGAGCCCGATGGCCTCAGCAGTTTGGTCCCATAGTCCCTCCCATAATTTTCCAAATTTCCTGTCAGAGAGGTCACAGTCCATAGTAATTGGTGGAAAGTCATCGAATACAACAGAAGTGATTTCTGGCGTTCTCCAAGGTAGTGTTATAGGCCCCTTGCTGTTCCTCACCTATATAAACAATTTGGAAGACAATCTGAGCAGCCGTCTCCGTTTGTTTACAGATTACACTGTCGTTTATAGACTGGTAAAGTTACCAGAGCAACAAAAATATTGCAAAACTATTTGGAAAAGATATCTGTAAGGTGAGAAAATTGGAAAATAGCCCTAAATAATGAAAAACGTGAGGTCATCTACATGAGTGGTAAATGGAATCCTTTGAACGTCGGTTACACGATAAATCAGTCAAACATAAAGGCCGTAAATTCAACAAAAGACCTAGTAATTGCAATTAAGAACAACTTGAATTGGAAGGAACAGATTGTGGGGAAGGCAAACCAAAGACTGCGTTTTATTGGCAAGATACGTAGAAAATGTAACAGATCTGCTAACATAAACAGACTGCCTACACTACGCTTGTCCACCCTCTTTTAGAATACTGCTGCGCTGTATGGGATCGTTACCAGATAGGATTGACGGAGTACATCGATGAAGTTCAAAGAAGGGCAACACGTTTTGTATTATCTCGAAACAGGGAAGAGAGTGTCACCGACATGATGCAGGATTTTGGGCGGACATCATTAAAGCAAAGGCATTTTTCTTTGGTACAGAATCTTCTCACGAAATTTCAATCGCCAACTTTCTCCTCCGAATGTGATAACATTTTTCTGACGCAAAGCTACATATGGAGAAACGATCACCACAATAAAATAAGGTAGGGGTTCGTTTATCCCGCGCGCTGTTCAAGATCGGAATAATAAAGAATTATCGTGAAGGTAGTTCGATGAACCCTCTGCCAGACACTTAAATGTGATTTGCAGAATAAACATGTAGGTTTAGATGATGTAGATGTACCAGCCATTTTTCTATTTTTAAAGCAAGAAAACGTTCTTCATTAAATATCTGTAGCATAAAAGAGAATCGTAAAGAAATTGTTATGTAATGCGCAGTTTCACACCTCCCAGGGTACTTAGGAAACTAAAGAAATGTAAATCTGGTGTAATTTTTTTGTTAATTCGGAACTTTATTGTACTATATACGTTTTCTTTTGTAAAAACGGTGTTACAGAATAATCAATATAAATTACACTATGTGCAACCACCCTATTTTGTATTAAAAAGTATAGCTTAGTGCCCGCTTGCAGCGCTGTTCTCGGAGTGCATAACAACGACGATGAGGAGTGTCGTGACTGCGTTTGTTACATGGTGTTTTTAAACTGCCAGGAAGTTTCATGTTTGTGCTGATAAGAGAAGCGAAGTGCATCGGCAGCTTGCTTCGTTCGGGGCTCGAACCGGACACGTGGGCCGCACGTGTGCGGACGGGGGCGCCACCAGTGAAGCGGTGCCAATTAGCCGAGCCCTATAATGACGCCCTTCAAACATTGACACGTGGACGATGGCGCTTCATTTATTAACGGCCAGCTGCGAGCAGCGTTATCGCGGCCTATTTTCTGACCAGCAGTGTTTGTTCACGCTTGCACGATGACGAACATGTGTAAACAGAATAATGGAAATGAACTCGAGCAGAACATACAAAAATTAATTACTGCCGTTTTAGTTTGCCTGTCAAATATTACTTCTGAGCGCATACAATGGGGAGACATTAAACTGCAATTATTTGAGTGTCCTCTGACAAACAATTGTAACTACTAGAGACACCTAGCGAAAACTGTATGGACGTTAAACTCGACACATTTCTATTGAAAACAAAAAACACCTGAAATCTTGCTCAAAAATGTAGCTCACATTACATACAATCTCTATCCTCACTAAGTAATTTGAATCGAGTTCCATTCCTAATGGTGAATATTTGAATTTATCGGCAATGGCTCACAGTTATAAGCAGAAAAATAGAAATATAAACTTTGTTTTTCATTCTTATCCTGTAAGCTGCATAACGTAGGGAATGTGAGATTGTCTTTTGGAGGTCACTTTTTGCTGATTTAAGATACTGGAAAACATAGTAAGTTTAATGGCAATAGAGATGAGCTAGTGTTAGGTATAACTTTATTCCTCTTTTATCGTTCTTCATCCAAATGACATTTAATACTTTATTGTATTTATGACAGGTAGATTATGTAGATATAGACGTGAGCTGCTGTGAGGGTTGAAATAAGTACGTAGACGTTTCATGGTTTCTACTACAGGGAGGGACTATGGTGTTCAAGCCACTCTCTCAGATTCCAGTGGGCAGAACCCACGAACGACTCACAATTCAATCTTTACATGAAAGCCGTAAGTGACGTAAGAAGTAACAAAACTCAGTTTTTGGATGAATCTATCTCCAATCAGTCCTACAGTGATGCAAATGAAGACATCAGCTGCAAACAGTGATGTCAGATCAATCAGAAACAAAATTATTTCATGTAAAACATGGTAAGTGATTTGCTTTACGCACATTAGTTGCAAGCTTTTAGAAATACCGAGAAATGTCTCAGTTCTGATTCTCACTAATGTCATCTTTGTTATTATGTGTGCATGTAAACAGCGGTAAGTGCCAAAAATATGGCTGCTATTAGCTAGATAGTTAATAGTGAGTTAGTTACATGTTCCATACATCATTTGAACAAGATCCATATTGAAATAATGTGTGGTGATGCACTACACAGGATATGTTTGATTACTATTAACATTAATGAATTATTATTTTTAGTCATATTCATACAATTACACTTAATTTTTTTTGTACTGGCTATCAGTTTGTAAGTAGAAATTCACTCATAGATTAGAAGGAGTAGTCCAGGAAGAAATAATTTTCAATTAAATTTAAACCTTTTAACATTTTATGTTATTGAGCAATTTGTTGCTGCATATTGATCTCCTTTATAAGCCACTGACAACATTAACAATAGGTCACTCCTCCCTTTAGTGTTGTAGGTATGCCCATTACTTTTCTTCCCAAATTGTGAGAGATTATTTATAATGAACTTTCTTAGCGACTATATTTATTATAATGGTGCAGTTAAAATGCCTAACTCCATGAAGAGATACGAACGTGATGTCCTTAGGTGAACACCATATATTATTCATACTGCTCGATTTTTGCAATCCATAGTTTGTAAGTGATGAGTTACCCTACAAAATTATACTGCAAAAGATTATTGAATAAAAATGTGCAAAATATCCTAGGAAGTTTACACGTTTGATTCCAAGATTAGCAATTATATGAAGAGCAAAAGTAGCTGAACTTAATGGTCTGAGAAGTTAAGCAATATGTTTCTTCCAGCCTACATTTTCATCAGACTGTACACCCAAAAATTTCGAGCATTCGACTTTATTTATTGACTCAAGGTCATTGTATACTTCAATTACTGGTAGGACTATACTTCTTGTAAAGAAATTAATGATGTGTACTTTCTCAAAATTCAGGCAGTCCATTTTCAAAATGGCTCTGAGCACTATGGGACTTAACAGCTATGGTCATCAGTCCCCTAGAACTTAGAACTACTCAAACCTAACTAACCTAAGGACAGCACACAACACCCAGCCATCACGAGGCAGAGAAAATCTCTGACCCCGCCGGGAATCGAACCCGGGAACCCGGGCGTGGAAAGCGAGAACGCTACCACACAACCACGAGATGCGGGCAGTCCATTTTCAGAGAAACACTTAAAAATTCCTTAGGAAATATTTATCAAATCTTCTGTTAGTTTATCGTTAATGAGCTTGTTTATAACACTACTATTATCTGCAAAAAGTACTATTTATGATTGTTCAATGTGGAGTGGAGGGTCATTCACATATATAAGGAACAGTACTGGACCTAAAATTGAACCATGTGGGACTCCTGTTGTGACTATTTTTCCTCCAGTTACTAAAATTTTCTACCTT
Organism: Schistocerca serialis cubense; assembly: GCF_023864345.2. Lineage (NCBI taxonomy): Eukaryota > Metazoa > Arthropoda > Insecta > Orthoptera > Acrididae > Schistocerca > Schistocerca serialis. Next base: position 1,161,422,192 of record NC_064638.1, on the reverse strand, counting down.
TCGGACATTTTTCTGAATTATTCAGAACAACTTTTTCCAACATTTTTGTTAAATATGACTCAAACAAGCTGTATATATCAGTTCTGTAAAATTTGAGTTCTTCTAAGAGAGTAACACAATCATACACCTTTGAAATATCACAAAAAATTCTAGCTGGCGGTATATTATTATTTAAGACCTGTACTATTTGATGAATGAATACAAAAATAAAATTATAAGTCGAGCAAATGTTGATATGCTAAGTAAATTGTTTCCACATTTGTGTATTACATTTTCTAATATTTTTAAAAAGATAAGTCAGGAAGTTGGACATATTGGTTTAAGTCTGTCTTATCATCTTTATTTACGAAGTGGTTTAACAACTGCTTGTTTTAACCTGTCTGCAAAAATTACCTGTGCCAGTGATGCATTGCAAATAACACTAAGGGCACTACTTATTAAAATGGAACAATTTTTCATAATTCTATTTTAAACTCCATCAACATCACATGACCTTTAGTTTTCTTAAGAATTTTTTGTAACTTGGGCCAAGGTAAAGTTTCATCTTCATTGATCCATTATGGACCATGGGACAACAGCTAGCAAGTATTTCTTGATGCAATAATGCTAACCGCCCCAGTCTGTTCCGCCTGGCCACCAAGAGCTGTTGCATAAAATAAATTTCTACATCACCCACTGCTGTTGGTAAACTACTGCATCTAGAAATTTTTTTAACTTTTGTGGATTGACACTTTAATATAGTCTCTAGCTTCTTCAGCTGAACTATGTAATCCTACATTTGCTGTTACGTTTCGGAAGTAGTACCGAATGCATCGTTCGTGCCAGGAAAATGCTTTTCAGGTACAATTGGTGTAGATCTGACGATGGTGTGGGTAACTATGGCTTTAGTACAGACCGTGAATATAGTTCCCGCTAATCATGTAGATCTGAATAATTGTTTATGCGAGTAAACAATGTTCCTGACACTTGCACATGTGAATTTACCTGACGTGTGATGGTCTAAATGTTAAGGGCTTGATTATGTTTACATATTGTAGCAAGGCGGCAATAAATTTAATTTTCATGTGCTGAATATGACTTAATTTTTTATATTGTTACTTTTCATTATTCCAGAAATTCGTAATTACTATAATAAACTTAAAACTCAGGACGTTTTAAATTTGTATCTTTGAGAGGTTTCGCAGCAGTGCTTCTTCGTAAATTCAGTTAGTACGTAAAATGCGGTAACTCAATGGTACCTTATGTTAAATGCATTCAGTTTGCACGTAAATAATCTTAAGGCACGAGTGGTGTAAGTTAAGAACAAAATTTTGGACATAATTTACGATTTTAAAAATAAGTCGTTACTCTAGCAATGTTTTCAAGAAAAGACTTAACTGTACTTCGATGTTCTCATTTATGAGGCGTTACTGAAGCTCTAGTGCGTAACTTTTCAGGGGAACCAACTCGTCCCTTGCCAATGTTTACGGCAGAGGTCTGCAAATATGTGTGAAGCACTACCACGATGGACAGCTTAAAATGTTGGGCACCGTGGCGGGCATATATGAAGAGCACTATTGGATATACTTTGCAATCTCGACTCTTATAAAAATGGTTCAAATGGCTCTGAGCACTATGGGACTCAACTGCTGAGGTCATTAGTCCCCTAGAACTTAGAACTAGTTAAACCTAACTAACCTAAGGACATCACAAACATCCATGCCCGAGGCAAGATTCGAACCTGCGACCGTAGCGGTCTTGCGGTACCAGACTGCAGCGCCTTTAACTGCACGGCCACTTCGGCCGGCTGGAAGAGGTAAATTTAAGCACATGGATCGGTGTCTGTGGCTACGTTGTTAGTGTCCTGCAATTACATCTTTCTGGTGGAGCGTTGTGGTTTTCTAGAAGCTTAATTGTAGCCGTAAGTTTAGTATAGCTCCTGTTTACCTTCTAGTCCGTGAATCTCCTCTATCTGGTAGTACCTTTCGGTCTGCTCGCGTCCCTCACTAATTTTCAACGTAAAAGTTATAATCGTTCCATGTTCAGACTATTTAAAATGCTATAATTATATGCTGGCCATGAAATATATGTGAACCTCGTACCTGTGAGTAATACTAAAAAGGAGCTTAGTCGAGTGCATTTATCTGATCGTACCTTTAATTTGTTACAAGAGCTTAAAATCAGTCCATGGAAGCAGTTTTACAATTTGATATGCGTTGTGTGAAAGCCATGTCCTATGTAAGTCCTGAAGCCTTCTATTATGTCAGTCAAATTTTATTAATGGAGTTTTATGAACACTGTTTTAGTTAATACCTTAAAGTTTCAATCTGAATACTTCTGCTGGTTCTGTAGGCCAGGTACCTTTTATTATAATCGTGTTACTCTCGGGTTCATTAACAGCGTGTGTTTGTAATAAAGTGTTTGGCAACTACAAACTGGTTATGTGTAAGATTTCGATGTGTCGAAAGGAAAGACGCATCAATCACAAGACGAAACTGTTATTTTGGCATCAGCAAGTCTGAGCGAAAATTATTAAACGTAGGTCATTGATTTATAAGTCATTCACTGAATTCTCATTTTCGTCGAGATGCCTCTTCATATTTGTGTCTAACATATATTTTGCTATATCCCTCCTCTGTTCTGAGTTAATCGGTACTAAAATTAGAAATAGATCTGCTTATTTGACCGTCAATTATCCTTGTCATGACTTTGACTAATGTATCATCTTATACGTAAAATTTGCCGCTGTATTCAAATCTTAAATCAAATATTAAGGTTCTCATTTAAAACAATCACATTATCCTCCAAATCATCTTGAAAATCGCGTTCAATGCCACAGGAATTAGTAGCATTGCATGACCCTCTTCGTCACCTGCAAGTTTTCTCTAAAGCAGTCTGCTTTATCGCCTTCCTAATCCGAGTTACTCCATATTATAGATTAAATTTGTCCACCCAATATCATAACAGAGGAAAAATTTTTAGGAATTCCCAGACACAATAATAGCCACGAAAAAATTTATCCTTTTAGACTTCAAAGTAAGATAATTACTGCCAAGGGTTTTTCTATTCTTACGGTAACTTACTGAAAGGGATGCAGCATAGCACTGTATGCCTTTCTGCATAGGAGTCAAGAAAGGTCGATTCAAATACAGATTGGATTTATGTCAAGGATTAAATGAATTGAAGATGATAATTTTTAGGACAGGAAAGAAAATGTATAGCGTGAATCTGAACAGCACTCCACTCTTAGAGGTTGTTCAGGATTACCTTCTGAGTATTTTTGTGTATGGGATCCACGGCCTCAAGTGGTTAATTACTTGTTGTTGTCAACAACGCCCACTTTAGTGTACGGCCTGAAGCTTGCATTCAGCACCTCTCGGTTATGTCAAGGGTTAGTTGAACGTGAACAGTGACACTCAGCAGTAGATATATATATAGTGACGAACGGTAGGCATCGTGAGTCGATTTGCAGAATACAGCGGAAGAGCTGCACAGTGACGCGATGGCGAGTTGTTCCTGAAGAGACGACCACCTCATCACAGTACTTCTGCAACCCTGTATAGACGCTTACCAGATACCTTACCCTACCGTAATAGAATTATTCCACATTACAGTCACTTTCTCTAACATTAAGTTATTTTCACAGAGTGAAAGATAATTTGGGTAACAAACTGGATAAACCGTAATTTCTTTTTACTCTGTAACGAACCGCCGGTGACCTTGGGTATTGTATACCATAATACTCACAAGGCATGCCTGAACAACTTCTGGAAATTTGTCGCCGGAGTTCAGGTTCACCCTGTATGTGGAGAGGACGAAGTACAGTTCCCAGAGGTCGACGAGAGGATCGCGAACTTCAGTCACATATTGCTCGAATGTGGAGAGTAACCCCAGACTATAATACTGTATGTTATAAGCAAACGAAAATAATCAAAGTAGACCAATTTTCGTATTTGACTCTCAATTATTGCAGATACTGTTCTAATGGTAAATACAGCAGCATTATCTTTTTGAACAAGATTCTGAACATGTGCTTCCAATGACAGTTTAACTGTGAGTCATTCTGTGATTTACCATAAATTTATTTTCTAGAATCCATGAACATATGTCTCACTGCAATGTTTTATACCGTGCATATGTTGCACTCAACATCAATCACTATCAATCCAGTGTCATCAGCGAACTGAAGTATTTGAGTCATCTGTCGCATTAGAAAGAGTACGACTTCCCTCTTCGACTTGCTTCCACTTTAGACAGAGCAGCAGGTCGTGGTTTGTGCCCATAATTTCATTTTTTTCTCGGTACAGTAGCATCAGCGTGCTACACAGAACGCGAGGACAAACTGTGTTATTTCAATTTTCTACGTACATCCCTCACAAATGCTCAAGTGTCCTCATAGTCTCAGCGATTATAGTTATGTGTTCCTTTCTTGTTTTCTTCTGGTGGTTCGTTTGGGTGTTGATTGGCTTGGAGTATCGCGTCTGCTCAGGTGACACAGGAAGCTTCCGAGATGCTGCTTGTGCAGTCCCAAGTTGTTGCCAACTTGAGTTTTCTCCAAGAACAGCAAAGTTGAAATGAGGGGTCAAAGATTTGTAGTGTTCTGCAGGCGTGGTAGGCCATGGTTGGTAGAAAACTATACCTCCACCACTTACGGGAAGCGGGACTGGTCCCTGGTGTCGCCATGTTAGGCACTCGGACGCTAGCGCTCGAGATCAACAGTTGACTCTAGTACGTGCTCCGCTGATTCTGCTGTCGATGAGGGTATTGGGTATGTAATACGTAGGTTGAATTGCACACTGATCCATTCCTCTTTAGAAAATATTACGAGTAAATCAGTTTAATAAGCCACAGTTGCAAAATACTAACACGAATCCTTTACAGACAAATGGAAAACCTAGTAGAAGCCGACCTCAGGGAAGATCAGTTTGGATTCCGTAGAAATACTGGAACACGTGAGGCAATACTGACCTTACGACTTATCTTAGAAGAAAGATTAAGGAAAGGCAAACCTACGTTTCTAGCATTTGTGGACTTAGAGAAACCTTTTGACAATGTTGACTGGAATATTCTCTTTCAAATTCTAAAGGTGGCAGGGGTATAATACAGGGAGCGAAAGGCTATTTACAATTTGTACAGAAACCAGATGGCAGTTATAAGAGTCGAGGGACATGAAAGGGAAGCAGTTGTTGGGAAGGGAGTAAGACAGGGTTGTAGCCTCTCCCCGATGTTATTCAATCTGTATATTGAGCAAGCAGTAAAGGAAACAAAAGAAAAATTCGGAGTAGGTATTAAAATCCATGGAGAAGAAATAAAAACTTTGAGGTTCGCCGATGGCATAGTAATTATGTCAGAGACAGCAAAGGACTTGGAAGAGCAGTTGAATGGAATAGATAGCGTCTTGAAAGGAGGATATAAGACGAACACCAACAAGAGCAAAACGAGGATAATGGAATGTAGTCGAATTAAGTCGGGTGATGCAGAGGGAATTAGATTAGGAAATGAGACACTTAAAGTAGTAAAGGAGTTTTGCTATTTGAGGAGCAAAATAACTGAAGATGGTCGAAGTAGAGAGGATATAAAGTGTAGACTGGCAAAGCAAGGAATGCGTTTCTGAAGAAGAGAAATTTGTTAATATGGAATAAAGATTTAAGTGTCAGGAAGTCATTTCTGAAAGTATTTGTATGGAGTGTAGCCATGTATGGAAGTGAAACATGGACGATAATTAGTTTGGACAAGAATAGAATAGAAGCTTACGAAATGTGGCGCTACAGAAGAATGCTGAAGATTAGATGGGTAGTTCACATAACTAATGAGGAGGTATTGAATAGAATTGGAGAGAAGAGAAATTTGTGGCACAACTTGACAAGAAGAAGGGACCGTTTGGTAGGACATGTTCTGAGACATCAAGGGATCACAAATTTTGTATTGGAGGGCAGCGTGGAGGGTAAAAATCGTAGAGGGAGACCAAGAGACTAAGCAGATTCAGAAGGATGTAGGTTGCAGTAGTTACTGGGAGATGAAGAAGCTTGCACAGGATTGAGTAGCATGGAGAGCTGCATCAAACCAGTCTCAGGACTGAAGACCACAACAACAACGAGTAAATGAGAGACTGACTTTTTAAATTTCCTTGCCTAGTAAGATTGAGTAGCAACAATGTAGTTGACCAGACACCCTCGTCTTATACAAGGGGCGTGTTTCGCATCGAGGCTTGCTAGTGATTTCTGCGTGTGCTTGTCTTAAGGTGAGATCATTTGCGTGTGGGGTGTGGAATTAAGCTGAGTTTACTAGGGCATGATTTCCTTTGAATAGGCACGAACGAATATGTGGAGAGTACTTTGAGAGCCTCGTGGGCACTGGCTGCACAGACACTGCGTGCTCGATCCGAATTCAGACGAGGTTAGCGAGTGTAAGTTATGAGTTGAGATTATTTGCATGTTGAGCGCAAAATTAAGCTGAGTTCATTCGCGTGTGAAATCATTTGCACTGACAAACACGTTTGCATGTTTAGTACACTGAATTCCCGTTCTCTGTGGCGGACCTCGTGGCCGCTGGGTGCAATAATTATGGAGGAAGCGTGCTTGATCCGAATTCAGCCGAGTTTGCACTCGCCAACTTCAACTTCTGTTACGAAGGGTGTGATTTAATTTAATTAACTAGCTCATGAATTTTTCATTCTGGAGGGGAAATAAGTTACTGAACTGTTCATTTAATTTTACCTAGACTAGAATAGGGCATCTGCATGTGAAAGAAACTGTCCTGTTAGGGGCTGTGACAAAATGGTGATATTTCCGCGGTTTGAGAAATAGCCCGGGTAAATTTGGGGATAGCGTAGTTCAACATTGCGAGTGACCATATTCCTGTTCTGCTGTTCCTTTCTCCTTTAAACTCTCGGGGATATAGCCGACCTCAGTGGCGGCAGTGTCTGAGGCAGTGTGAATGTTTAATTGAGGGGACAACCTTTCTCGTTTCCTGCAGAAAAACATCGCTTTAGGTATTAGGTGTTTTATGGAGAAAACGGATAAATTTACTGTTCCCTGCCAAGAGTGGAATCTGGTAAAATAATAACAGTTAAAGATATAGTTAAGAGACAGTAGTTTTATTAGACTTAAAATGAATGATCTGTTTCCTGCCAAGAGTGGCTTTTCTGAGTAAATAAATGTTGAAAGTACTCAAACAACATGGAAGGACGTCCAGTTTGATTAGGAAATCATAGAATTCATCGATTCCCGCCATTGTGTACCACTATGACTGTCATTATCAATATGGCAATGCCAGTACACACCATGACCGTGGAATAAGAGGGACGTCAACAATCGAATAATGCATTGAGCGACTCACTTTGCGCGACTTTCAATGATGTAAGTTCACTTATGCATTACCCATTGTACGTCTTAGCATTTGAACATCAATAGTATGTGGTAATGAATTCACTTAGGACCGATATTTGTCCGATCTAAACTTATTGCAAATACCGTGAAGGGTACATAACAGAGAGCGGACCTTAGTATTCGATGTAGTCCCTGTCACGTCTGCAAACTACGCTGCATCCCCTAATCTCAGGCATGCCTTAGATACACGAAAAGATGGGATCGTTGTTGAGGGTAGCAATAAAACTGTTTCCAGTTAAAATACAGTCACAGATTAAGTAAAATCATTTAAACACTCTCCTCTAATTATAACGGCTGTTTCAAACTCTGTGTGACAAACAACTAGAAGCTATAGATCGTGTCATAGGGATCAGCTCTTATTACAGACAAAATGTTTGGCTACACTTCACGGCGATGTTAGTTGTTTTTAATAACTGATCATGTCCGTGAGAGGCAGATGGCATAGGCACGCCACAATGTTCGTATGCAGCGTGTGTTGTCTATAATCCAGTAATTACGTGGTAGGCCTAGCTCCTCAAATACCTTTTTTGCATTTATAGCTGTTCTTAAGTTTTTCTTGCTGAAAATCACACTATCACGTTCCTAGTGAAGGTACGGCAGCACGTAGATGCAGCCCACCTGTTTAGTAGAGCCTGCTACTTCAGTGACATCTTGTAGCCCCAGTGATTCCCAACATCTTGCGATGTTGTTGTCTCGCCTTTTGTTCACCTTCCCGAGTGCCGAGGTGTTTGCCGAAGAGCGCAGAGGTTGGTTGGCAACGGATTGAAGAGCGGGCGTGACGGGCAGCGGTGGGGGGGGAGAGGGTAAATTGGTACGGGGCATTTCAGACGTGAGTTAGCAAAGCGGAAGAACAATGGTGGCGCCGTTGTAATGGGCAGCCCCTCCTGAGGTATTCCTTGCAGCAGAACTGGAGTTTGGCAGTGGTCACGAAGCAGACGCAGCTACGGTTCGTGGGCTGTTTGTGCCAGCCTGCGCCCATTGTAGCCTGTCCTGCAGATGGCGCAGTGCTTGCTACCTTCCTGTGCATCTACAGTTACCGACTGCAGATTATGTTAAATGGTGATCTGCCTCGCTACTGCAGATCTGAACTTCAAGTGGGTTTGTGCTGTGTGCTGATTATGGTGTTGAAATGACTAGTTCTGTTCTTGGCTTAGTGCCTCGTCTGGCCTCGTTGAATTCCTCTGGCAGTGCCCTGGTTGTTATTTGAGCATTGTGCTTGTATGGCTTAAAATTATTGACTGTGTTACGATTTGTGGGGACATCGCACATTTGGTAGAAATCTGTCAGTTTTGATAAAGGCTTTTAATAATGTATTAAAGGCACATGGTCCTTTGTTTGTCAGATCTCCCTGAAGTTAGTTGAGCTGATTCCTTACAAGCAGCTACAGCAAAAGTATCTGAGTTTGATATTTTAAAGGAAAAAGGTTTTGATATTAATTCAAGGATCGGAGTTATTTTAGAATGTTAATATTATTAGTGATTGATATATAAGGGGGAATCTGAAAGATTTGCTAATTGTTTGCATTTGTGTGGGTAAGTTAACCATTAGAATTTGTTTATAGACAGTCTGTTTATGACAGATTGTAAAGCTTGTGTTCAAATGTCAGTCCTACACAGTAAAGAACAGCTGCTGTGGTATCTTCTGAATATGAACCTTGTCCTAGAATCATCTGCTGTGGCTTAGATAAAGCTGTTGTTGGTCTAGCTGTACTGCCTATGGCATTGCATCCGGCCGTGCGACCGAGTTAAGTAACGGCCTATACTGTTTGTGGCCTACCAAACGTAGCAACTATATAATCCATTTCGATTGTAATTTTTAAAGTAAGATGTTGCCAACAAGTCCTGGTGATTTGCAGAAAATTTGACAAATGATTTAAGTGTTTTTAGATAACATGTTAAATAAATTAAAACCGAACAAATGGTTCAAATGCTTCAAATGGCTCTAAGTACTATGAGACTTAACATTTGAGGTCATCAGTCTCCTAGACTTAGAACTACTTAAACCTAAATAACCTAAGGACATCACATACATCCATGCCCGAGGCAGGATTCGAACCTGCGACCGTAGCAGCTGTGAGGTTCCGGTCTGACGGGCCTAGAACCGCTCGGTCACAACGGCCGGCTAAAACCGAACATTCGATGCTATATTTTCATGCTACTGAACTCATGCCAGATTTTTGCCAGGTTTTGGTAAGCAATCACAAATTAAAAGTGCTGCTTTTGTTGTAAAAGTATTTGTTTCGCCCCTCTTTGTCTGTTTCTTAGCCTTAGTGACAATGACACTGGAAGACTGTAAAAGTATTTCTTTATAAAACTGCAATTGGAAGTCAGAATGTGTCTAAGCTGTTACTAGTTGTGGACTGTTTCACGTGTTCTTATGAATAAATAAATATTAATTCTGTGTATCCTCAAATTGGAAACAGCGCTTCCATCCCACCAGTCCTGTGCCCTGCAAACCTTCTTTCACAGAACGAAGTCCATAATCTAGTGAGAATTATGCGCATTTTCCGTTTTCCAAACAACTAGTGGAACAATCTCCAAATGATCTGTTAAGAAAGCCTGCAAATTTTCTGTGTGGAATGAGCGCAACATCCGTGATGTTGCTACCTCTATAGATTGCCTTAAGTTCGTTTGCACATTTTCCAGTAAGTGCAGTAGCATTTATGTTAGGAACTGTAGCCCGATCTATTACTAGACATTTGTCGCAAAGCCAGTGAAACGCCCTGGGTGTAAAAAGCAGTAGCGGTCCTAGCACTGACCCCAGTAAGACACAGTCGACGGCGTTTCCTTGTAAACCTCTTGTTTCAATTTTCCACACAGAAAGAAGTTCGTGGACCCTAACTCTGAGCGGTCTGTGCATTTTCCATTTCCCAACAACCAGTCCAACGATCTCCAAATGTTCTGTTAAGAAAGTCTGTAATTATCTGTGTGGAATAGGTGGGACATCCGAGATGTTGCTACCTCCATAGGTCGCCTTGAGTTGGTTTCGATGTATTCCAGTAATTGCAGCAGGATTTATGTTAGTAACTTGTGGCTGTTTAAAGTCTCATCTATAAAACAAAGACCAATGACAACTGTTAAAAAGATACACCATACGGTGACACACGAAGGTTGCTGTTTATCCAGTTATTTCAACCAGTGTGAATTTTCAACTTACCAGTAGTGCCTATTGTGAGTGCAGATGTTTCCATGTGTGTAAACTAAATGATGCTGCATATGTAAACGAACCGACTGATGTAGACCGTGCCATGTGGCAACAGTTCACTGACCACATCGTCTCCGCTGACGCGTTCGTTACTGCCACCGACATATAGCGAGATTCACCACTAAACATGTCCTCCTACCATCATATCAAATAGCAGCCTTCTTTAGTACAGCAAAAAAATTAGCTGAATTTAAAATAAAAAAGAAGAAATTAAAACGCCTTATGTCCTGTCAAATATCTGAAAGAGCAGAGATAGTAGCTCTAAGGAAACTCAATAGAAAACAACAGTTGTAGCATATGCGAAACCTGGATTCTGCCAAGAAAAGATCAGCTGACCCGAAGGCTACTGCAGCGGAAAACACTACGCAAAACGTTTGCTCTAGTGAAGGATCCACTCAGTGGAGAGCGGCACATCAAAAGAACACGTTGAACTCTGTGATGAATTTAAATCGGATCACCGCACACTCTGCTGCTAAGTGAAAATTTCATTCTGTCTGCTCATGTACATGCTGCTGCAAAGCTGAAAACTAAAGATATTAAGTGAGGCAATCTTGTACCGAGATCGCAAGTAAACAGATTTGTCAAGATTTTGATAGAATATCGAAAGGACGAACTTCCCTAGGAGGGCCAAGAAACAAATTTTATACAACGTGCGGAAATACGTAATTCTTTTTTTGAAAACTAGCAATTACTTATAATATACATACATATAAGTTTGATTAAATAAAATTTTACGCAGCTTGTAGTTGCTATACAGTGATGTAACGTTAATAATAAAAGCGAAGTGCACCAGAATGTTCAGGTTATTACTCTTGATTGGCAGAAGGTATGTCAAGAAGTTACAACCAAAAATCATGATGTCAACGTCTATGGAGCTGTAAGTCCCTTAGATGAGCGGTGGGGGTACGAAATGTTCAGATGTCCGCAGTCTCCTATGATATACTCCATAGTTAATTATTCTTCAGATTCCACTAACTAAAATATTATTTGCCTTGCGATAGAACCTCGCTAACCGAACACCTAAAAATCAGTCGTTTACTGTCCTGCACAGTATGCGTGCTAAAGAACGTGGCTGCCAGTTATTTGAAGATCATGTTGTTAAGTTGACGTCAGTGAAATACCGGTGAATCAAAAATTTACATTATACTGATTCATGTCAAAGAGCACAATGTCAATCATATTTATCTCGTGTTTATTGCTAAACAGACAGGGGGCAATTCATTTCCGCCACCCGTGCGAACAGGGAAAATAATGAACTGCTATCGCTTATTAATGGAAACTCCAAAATTTTTCAGCCATGCATAGGCTCATAATTCATTGATATCTGGTTCGTAAAAACATTTAAATTTTTTTAACTCCGAATATTTTACTATTATAGCAATGTCACTAATTACAACAGCATCTGATGTGTGAAATTTAGTATCAAACGGTTGTAGTTGCCATCATGCATCGGTTCTCATACACGAGGACACATCGCACCTAAAAAAATTTATATAATCTAGTTTGAAGACCGATTGGTTTGAAGCTCCATGCTATTTTTAGCCCGCTGGGTTTTGAACACTCATCTGTAGGATTCATTAGTTGGAGTACACCGTTAGTATACCGCTTATGACAGTATGATATGTTAGGGAGGTTCAGGAACCTTATTGTACCTGTATCCAAACTTAACAAACTATTTTCCGTCTGTGTTACTGGGCCAATACCTTGTCTGTATCAAACGGTAAATGGAAACGTTGCTGTTACCGTCGTCTGGGGACGGATACATAATAACAGGGAATTGTCCGATGTAATTTGATCTTCTGTCGTTAACCATGACAGCGGGTTCAATTTACGCTCTTTCCTTGTACTAGTGCTGAGAAATAGTCGGTATTAAGATGCACACTAGAATAGCAAGGCCCGTCAAAATAGCATTTGTCTCTAACTGAACGGATTATGAGTTTCGTTAAATACACTGTGAATCAGAGTATAAAAAAATAAAAGATTACTGTAATGTGAGACAATTTTCTTGATCGTTGAAATATTTGTATGTACAGAGGTGGTTAGGGTTTGAGTTTTGTGGGCAGTCAGAGCTAATTCTGTGCTTGGACGTGTAATAAAATGAAGGAACTAGAACGGAGTTTGATCTTCAGTCCAGACAGCCACGTTGACAACATGGGCGTGAAATGCTCCACGCCTTAGATATTAGGTCTGCGACATCTTATCTTACAATTAGACGATCACTGACCGAAATGGAACTCAGTTCTGCTCCTTGAATTTAAATAAAGTAACCCGTCAATCAGACGTTTATCAATTAGCTAAATTTCTTCTGAGACTTCATGTACCTTGTAAAATTACGTTATAATAGTTAGTTAAGTCACTGCTTTCCCAATGCGACCACTCTGCATGTTGTTGGTTAGTAAGTTTTATATTCCCTGAAGCATTTTGCACGAAAAATTGTAATGATATGGAACGAGTCATTTTACACTCACATCACCAATTAATTTATAAATATGGCAACTTGCTGACCATTTTTTTAAAATTTATGCATGTGAGTTAGTAATTCCTACTCACCACCTTTTACAATAATATAAATTATTTTGCGAAATAATCGGAGGTGTCAAGGACAGGCATTTTCCGTTTGTTTTCAAACTGTTCTTTGCTTTGTGTCAGACATTTTATATCGGAGGATAAATGATCAAAAGTTTGGTTGAAGCGCTATGCGCTGCTATCTTGTGCTAAAGACAACTTTAATGTTGGTAATGAAAGTCATTTCTTTTCCTTTTAGTATTGCAATTATGTACAATATTGTTCCTTCTGAACCGCAGTCGATTGTTTATAACCAAATTCATGAAGGAATAAATATATTGTAAAGCAGTAGCCTTCTGAAACAGATACCTACTGGATAAACACCACATAACATTCTTACAATTCGTATTTGAGCCATGAACACTTTCTTTCATAAAGATGATTTACCCCAGAACACTTGCAACCTACCTACGCCCTCAAGTATTTGCTTGATGTATTCCAGTCTCTATCTTCCCCTACAGATTTGTCACTCTACAGCTCCCTCTAGGACCGTGGTAGTCATTCCCTTATGTGTTAACACATACCTTATCATCCTGTTACTTCTCCTTTACAGTGTTTTCCACATATTTCATTCCTCTCTGATTCTGCGTAAAACCTCCTCATTCCTTATCTTTTCAGGCCACTTAATTTTCGACATTCGTCTGTAGCAGCACATGTCAAATACTTCGACTGTCTTCTGTTCCGGTTTTCCCACAGTCCATGTTCCACTGCCATATTTGCTGTGCTGCAAAAGTGCGTTCTGAGAAATTTCTTCCTCAAATTAAGGCGTGTGTTTGATACTAGCAGATTCTTCTTGGCCAGGAATGCCCTTTTTTTGCCAGCCCTAGTCTCCTTTTGATGTCGTCATCGTTCTGTCCGTCACTAGGTAGTACAATTACTTTATCTACTTCGTGATCATCAGTTCTCGCTGTTTTCATTTCTGCAACTTCTCATTAGTTGTTTCTTCGATTTACTTTCAATCCATATTTTGAACGCAGTAGACTGTTAATTCCATTCAGGAGATCATGTAAGTCTCCTTCACTTTCACCCAGGATAACAATGTCATCAGCAAATCGTATCATTGGCATCCTTTCATCTTGAATTTCAATTCCTCTCCTGAACCTATCTTTTATTTTCATCATCACTTTTTCGATGTACAGATTGAACAGTCGGGGCGGAAGACTACATCCCTCTCTTACACCCTTTTTAATCCGAGCACTCCATTCTTGGTCATCTACTCTTATTATTATCTCTTGGCTCTTGTACATATTGTATATTACCCTTCTCTTCATATAGCGTACCCGCATTTTTCTCGGAGTTTCGAACATCTTTCACCATTTTACATTGTCTACTTCCTTTTCCAGGTCGACAAATCCTATGAAAGTGCCTTGATTTTTCTTTAGTCTTACTTCCATTGTCAACCGCAATGTCAAAACTGCGTCTCTAGTGCCTTCATCTTTCCTTAAGCCAAACTGATCGTCATCTAACACATTCTCAATTTTCTTTTCCATTCTTCTGCGTATTATTCTCGTCGGCAACTTGGATGCATGAGCTGTTAAGCTGATTGTTGATTGTGTGATAATTCTCCCTCTTGTCATATGTTACATGACATTAAAGGATGAAATTATGCGAAGTGTCCCAACTTACTGATTTGTCCCTCCCCAAGATTTGCAAACGTAGCTCAACTGAGTTATTTTAGTAATTTAAAAATGAGTTTCTCCAATTTAAATGCTTATCAATATGAACACTTGAATTTTTTCATCCCATTTGTTATTTGCTCGCCATCTGTTACACTTATCATTGGTTTAGTACCTCCAAGTGTGTAGGACTTTATATATTCTGTCTTTTTGAAATTGAGAGTGGGACCATTCGCTGAAAACCAGTCAATGATACTTTTAAGAAAAGAGTTTACTATTTCTTCTGTTGTTGTATGCATGTTTGAGTTGACTGCAGTACATCCGCAAAAATGAGTTCTACTTAGTGTATGTTAGGCAGAAGATCGTTTATATACACGAAAAACATTAGTGAAACTAAGACTGAACCTTGGGGAGCTCCATATGTGATTTCTCTCCAGCCAGATGAAAATTCCCTGATTACATTGGTTGAATTACTAAGTACTAATTTTTGCATTGTTTCGGTTAGGTATGACGTTATCTGTGGTTCGCTGTACCAACGTTTACCAAAAAATCTTAGGTTTTCTAAGACAATATTGTGGTAGTGGTACGCAAACATTTGATGTTAGTGATCGGTGAAATGACATATCTTCCCCTACTGTTCGATGGAAAATAACGAGATAAAAGCACTATGTTTAACTTCCATGTATGCCTTTGGATGTACTGAAGGTACTAGAAATTGCTATCGACGAAATAGTGACATTGTTGACACTCACTTTAGTAGTTGGTTGGTTAGTAGTTAGTTGATTATTCACCCACAGATTTTGGACATGTCAACTTAATTGAAAAGGAAAGATTTTTAAAAAAATTATCTAATGCTTCGATTCGGTAATATCACAACAATACTTTTATCCTATTCATTTGCATCACATCATGGTCACCGCCAACAGTACTCACACACCGAGCACTCCACAGCACGTACACTTTCAGCTGGAGTCAGCACAATACTTCACCCATTCACCCATTCTATAAAATTATTCACGTTGCTCCTTGACCCATCTCAGAAACCTGAGACAGCACCTCACCACAGGGAGGTTTAAGTTTCCATCAGAGATCCTGGGCAGTTGATTTTACAGTAAGATTCATTAAACTGTGAAAGTTTAATGAAGAATGACTGCTACTTATTATTAAACAATATTAAGTTTTGTCATTGCTTACTTTGCGTTATCTGATAATCCCTCCGCGAGACTGCTACGGTCGCAGGTTCGAATCCTGCCTCGGTCATGGATGTGTGTGATGTCCTTAGGTTAGTTAGGTTTAAGTAGTTCTAAGTTCTAGGGGACTGATGACCACAGATGTTAAGTCCCATAGTGCTCAGAGCCATTTGAACCATTTTTTGATAATCCCTGAATATGTAGTATGACTTGACTTACTTCTTAAATATTGGCATTTTAGTTGTTTCCTCGAGTAATTTATTGTACAGTTTTATTCCCTTGCAGAAGAGGCTGTTTTATGTCTTTTGTTTGTTTACTCTTAGTAAATGTCAGTTTAACTAGCTCTTGTTCCATGGTTACGAACGCTGCTATTTGCGAGATAATTACTGCTGTTATTCTTGATGTGCGTACCAAATTGGTGAATGTACTCAGATAGTGTAGTTACAATACTCAGCTGTTTAAACATTTACAGTGAGCTCGGTTACAACTTTTAGTATTATTCTGGTGGACTTTTTCTGTAACTTAAGACATGTGTCCATGTTCTTTTTGTATTGGACCACCGAAATATTCCACATATAAAGGTGAAGTGCATGTAGGAACATTATGTATCAATACGGAACATCCTACACATGTTATTTCTTCCCTAGCATGCCTGTTCGTCACCTTTAAATACCGACGGTATTTTTGTCTCTCACTACTCGAGTGAAAATACGGAAATATGTCCCATCGTGTTCGCTTCATGATCAACGCGCATTCAACTTTGATTCCTTTTTCCTTGTTTACACAGAATACATTCGCCCTGTGATTACCCGACGCGTTACGCTCGCCTCTAGGCAGTCACGTGATTGCGGTCTGATGGAAGCACAATTTTGTTACCAAATGCTATGTAAATTGCCGGCTATTGAAACACACGCCTATGCAAATTATCTCTCTGGTGGAGAAATGTGGAATTTCAAACGGCTCGACACGAATGGGCCTGTACGCTCCAAAGCGAAGCGTCAGGGCTTTGAAGTAAACGTTAATGGGTCCGCCGTGGGAAACTGCTTGGCAGACGAGCACGCGACCACGATTTCGTTAATCGCCCTAGCAGAGGATACGTTAGATGTTATGTTATGAGAGTTCCTCCAGTGGTAGTTGCGAGCACCATGAAACTGTGTTTCACCGTCATACATATAAAGAGGTGACAAAGGCCACGGGGTACCTCCTAATATCTCGTAGGACTTACTTTTGCTTGGAATAGTGCAGCAACTCAACATGGAATGGACTCAACAAATCGTTGGAAGTCCCCTGCAGAAATACTGGGCCATGCTGCCTCGACAGTTGTCCATAACTGTGAAAGAGTTGCCGGTGGAGAATGTTGTGCACGAACTGACCTCTCGATTATGTCCCATGAATGCTCGATAGGGTTCATCGCGCGATCTGGGTGCTCAAGTCAGTCGCTCGAACTGTCCAGAATGTGCTTCTAACCAGTCTCGAAATAGTGTGGCACATTGATATGGCGCATTGTCCCCGATAAAAACTCTGTCGTAGTTTAGTAACACGGAGCCCATGAATGGCTGCAGATGGTCTCCAAGTACCGAACATAACCATTTCCAGTCAATGACGTTGAGATCGATGAGAGATCCCACTCCATTCCATGTAAACACTGCTCACACCAATATGGAATCACCATCAGCTTGCACAGTGCCTTGCTGACAACTTGAAACCATGCCTTCGTGGGGCCTGCGTCACCCTCGATCCCAAATGATATCGGAGCTCATCTGACCAGGTCATGGTTTTCCAGTCGCCCAGGATCCAACCGATATGGCCACGAGTCCATGAGATGTGCTACAGGCGACGTCGGGCTGTTAACAAACATACTTACGTCGTTGTCCACTACCATAGGCCGCTAACACAAAATTTCACAGCACTGCTGGAACGCATGCGTTCATCGAACGTCCCACGCTGATTTCTGCGACTATTTCCTGCAGTGTTGCCCTCACAACACTACGCAAATGCCACTGTTCTTGTTCGTGAAGTGAAGGCCGTCGGCGACTGCGTTGTCAAATGGCTCTGAGCACTGTGGGACTCAACTTCTGAGGTCATCAGTCCCCTAGAACCTAGAACTACTTAAACCTAACTAACCTGAGGACATCACACACACCCACGCCCGAGGCAAGATTCGAACCTGCGACAGTAGCGGTCTCGCGGTTCCAGACTGTAGTGCCTAGAACCGCTCGGCCACTCCGGTCGGCACTGCGTTGTCCATGCTGAGAGGTAATGCCATAAATTTGCTATTTTCACCACACTCTCGACGTCGTGGATCTCGGAATATTGAATTCCCTAACGATTTCTGAAATGTAATGTCGCATGCATCTAGCTTCAACTGGCATTCCGCGCTCCAACTCTGTTAACTCCCAGCAGCTATAATCACATCGGAAAACTTTTCACGCGAATCGCCTGAATTCAAATGACAGCTCCGTCGGTACACTGTTCTTTTATGACTTGTGTATGCGATACTACTGCCCACTGGATATGTTGGAACTTGCTATCCCACAACTTTTGTCACCTCAGTTAAAGCTGTGAAAGGAATATCTCAGTAGAACTCCACCCTCCACGATGTCCCATTCTTTGCTGTTTCCTTTAGTTCTTGTCGGGGTATATATTCCCTCAAATGTGTCAGCATGCAATAACATCTAATTAATTTCTCCCTCCCCCCCTCCCTGAATTTTTTAAAACTGTTTCTCCTCAGGTTATTTACAATCCAATCTTTTCTGACATCCCTCCAAATAACTCTTAATTCATTTAATCTTTCGAATACTTTACCGTTCGTTTCTGTATTTATGTATTTAATTTCCTCCAGTCTTCTCCATATTCTGTTGCCGAAGCTTTCGATATTCACTGATCCTTCTTCCTCAATGTCTATGATCCTGACCAATGGTGTAATTACACCAAGAATAAATCACATTCTCAGATCAAACACCATTATTACTTCATTTGCTTTCATTGACTTAAGTGCCTTAATGACTGCTGCCTTTTAACATTCAACTTTCTATCACTCCGTCTTCAGGCCACAAGTGGCCCATCGGGACCATCTGACCGCCGTGTCATCCTCAGCTGAGGATGCGGATAGTAGGGGCGTGTGGTCAGCACACCGCTCTCACGGTCGTTATGATGGTTTTCATTGACCGGAGCCGCTACTATTCGGTCGAGTAGTTCCTCAACTGGCATCACGAGGCTGAGAGCACCCCGGAAAATGGCAACAGTGCATGGCGGCCCGGATGGTCACCCATCCAAGTGCCTCCACGTCCGACAGCGCTTAACTTGGGTAACCTGATGGGAACCGATGTATCCACTGCGGCAAGGCCGTTGCCAACTTTCTATCAAGTAACATGCAAATAGTGAATGCGGCTAAATCGTTTTATATATAAAAGATATTTCCTTGTTTACTGCCAGTCAATTGTAACTTTTATGCACAGCCTTAAGTTTTTCACGTGTTTTACACTCTCTGTCCTTTATTTATAACAACTATTTTAGACTGAAACGATGTCGCGTATACTGACAGAAAGAAATTGGTACATCTTGCAAGAGATTTCCAATTCACTCAGGATTTATTGTTGGAACAGCGCATATGGAGTACATGAAATGATTGCATTGACAGGTCATTCGTATAAGCGCTTCTGATGTATCAGATATCGGCCCGTGCCGAAATATCCTTATTACTGCTTGGTCTAGTCTCCACGGGCGGCAATGCTGGTGCTGATTCTGGCATCCAGTCGATCGTACAGATGGTGAATACTGTCGTGGGATACGTTATGTCACGCCTGCTTGGCCAGTTCACGTAGTAAGTCGTTGGCTGACGAACCGCATGAGTCACTTCTCATCCCACATGCCATCATATCCCACACAATCTCGACTGGAGACAAGTCCAGACACCGTGCTGGCCAGGGACGTTGCAGCACGTCTTTCACAGCACATTCAGTTTCACGGGCTGTTTGTAGGCGAGCATTATCACCTTCCTGTTGTAAGAACGGCAGAAGAAGGGATCTAACACCGTTCTGCACGTACCGAGCGCTAGTTAGCGTCCCCTCCAGAAACACCAAAGGTGAACGAGAGCTGTACCTTTCGCAGCCCTGACCGTAAGGCCTGTGGTGGGGCCAGTGTGTCTTGAGCGAATGCACTCTACGAGAGATCGCTCATCAATTCATCCCCATCGACGCGCAGGTCGCCGAAGTGGCGTCAAATCGAAAGACCTGCACCAGGCGAACGGTCTACCCGACGGGAGGCCCTAGCCACACGACATTTCCATTTATACCAGGTCTACGTCAGAGGGGAAAACGAGCATCATTTGCGTGCAGACAGAATCTGCTTTCATCGCTGAAGACCACGGCGTGATTTTCCAAGTGAATGGAAATGTCGTGTGGCTAGGGCCTCCCGTTGGGTAGACCAGTCGCCTGGTGCAAGTCTTTCGAGTTGACGCCACTTTAGCGACTTGCGTGTTGATGGGGATAAAATTATGATGATAAGGACAACACAACACCCAGTCCCTGAGTGATCGTTGACGACAGCAGTCAATCCGTGAACGTAGATGCTGTGGTGTGACTGGAAGACGGGCTAGAGCTGTGCGTGCCCGTAGTCCCACTGCTAGTAACTCATTCGCAACAGTTTGTGTTGACATGTCTGGGCTCACAAGTCCTCTTACCTGTGCTGTGGTACCTGTACGATGCCGGCCGTGGTGGCCGAGCGGTTCTAGGCGCTCAGTCTGGAACCGCGTGGCCGCTGCGGTCGCAGGTTCGAATCCTGCCTCGGACATGGATGTGTGTGATGACCTTAGGTTAGTTAGGTTTAAGTAGTTCTAAGTTCTATGGGACTGATGACCTCAGCTGTTAAGTCCCATAGTGCTCAGAGCCATTTGAACCATTTTGAACCTGTACGATCTGCCACTGCTGCCTTCACAATATGACGATCCTAGCGGGAATCTGTGCTGCGCGCACTTCCAGAACCTCGTCTACAGGTGTGAGAATGTTCACGTGGCCACTGATACCAGCAACATGGCACAACTAATGCAGCAGGACCATCTGGTGTGGCAGTTCCCCAAAAGGACCATCCCGCTACTCGGAAGGCCACCATTTGAACCTTTCCAAATTCGCTCATTTGGCTGTACGAGGAACGAGTGCGTCTCCATGGTACGGTTGTCTGCTTGCTTCACATGTTTGCACCAATCTGAACCTTCTGGCTTCGAGCATTCTCTATAAAAAGGTAGGCGCAGATGGCGCTCTGGTAGCTATGTCACTACGCTGTGTGTTGGCGGACGACTATGAAACCATTATCGGTACATCTATTATCCGCCAGATGGCATAAGACATCATTGGATTAAAATATATGTCATCTTTCCAAGTGAATTTTTTTCTGGTAGTGTATTCTTTCTTTTGCTACTGCCTTTATCCCGCATTGTGTGCAGGGTTGGCAGGGATAAGTACGGATTTGGCATGGTTAAGTTAAGGAGTAGCCCGATGCCCTTCCTGCCGCCACCCTCCCCCCCCCCACCCCCCTCAGGACGGAATTTGAGTACCCCAGCTGTCTGCACCCAGTGTAAATCGTGAAATAGTGTGAATGTGTTTCAAATGTCTGCGACTCGTGTAATTGAGGCAGGACGTGGGGACCAGCCCGGTATTCACCTAGTAGGATGTGGGAAACCGCCTAAAAACCACATCCAGTCTGGCCGACACACTGGCCGCCGTCGTTAATCCGCCAGGAGGATTCGATCCGGGGCCGCCGCGCCTACCCGAGTCCTGGAAGCAGCGCGTGGGCGCTCTCGGCTACCCTGGCAGGTTTCATCTGGTAGTGTATACGCAATAATAAATACTGGTATACTTTTATTTCGTTTAAAAGAAAACATGCATTCAGGAAATACGAACGTATGTCTCACACAATATCTTCTCTAACGTCTTCCAAACCAGTAGCTATTGACAATAACGCAGAGAGAACAAAGTACTTTTATAAACAATTACTTTTGTCGAGGGACATGAAAGGGAAGCAGTGGTTGGGAAGGGAGTGAGACAAGGTTGTAGCCTCTCCCCGATGTTATTCAATCTATATATTCAGCAAGCAGTAAAGGAAACAAAAGAAAAATTCGGAGTAGGTATTAAAATCCATGGAGAAAGAATAAAAACTTTGAGCTTCGCCGATGACATTGTAATTCTGTCAGAGACAGCAAAGGACTTGGAAGAGCAGTTGAATGGAATGGACAGTGCCTTGAAAGGAGGATATAAGATGAAGATCAACAAAAGCAAAACGAGGATAATGGAATGCAGCCGAATTAAGTCGGGTGATGCAGAGGGAATGAGATTAGGAAATGACACACTGAAAGTAGTAAAGGAGTTTTGCTATGTGGGGAGCAAAATAACTGATGATTGTTGAAGTAGAGAAGATATAAAATGTAGACTGGCAATGGCAAGGAAAGCGTTTATGAAGAAGAGAAATTTGTTAACATCGAGTGTAGATTTAAGTGTCAGGAAGTCGTTTCTGAGAGTATTTGTATGGAGTGTAGCCATGTATGGAAGTGAAACATGAACGATAAACAGTTAGGACAAGAAGAGAATAGAAACTTTCGAAATGTGGTGCTACAGAAGAATGCTGAAAATTAGATGGGTAGATCACGTAACTAATGAGGAGGTATTGAATAGAATTGGGGAGAAATGGAGTTCGTGGCACAACTTGACTAGAAGAAGGGATCGGTTGGTAGGACATGTTCTGAGGCATCAAGCGATGACCAATTTAGTATTGGAGGGCAGCGTGGAGGGTAAAAATCATAGAGGGAGACCAGGAGATGAATACACTAAGCAGATTCAGAAGGATGTAGGTTTCAGTAGGTACTGGGAGATGAAGAAGCTTGCACAGGATAGAGTAGCATGGAGAGCTGCATCAAACCAATCTCAGGACTGAAGTCCAGAACAACAAAAACAACTTTTGTTGCCAAAAATATGTTATTCTGTTTGAGATCCACTGGTCGAATACAGGTTTTCACTGCACTTCACGCTAACGTATCTTGTAAACTCCTTACCATCTTCTGGACGGCAGCAAATTTCACTACAGGGAGAGGGACATTATTTTTGTTCTCCTTTTGTCGAGGATAAGCAAATTATTCCATCACATGTCATAGTCGTAACATCTATTTTATTTTTATTGCACTTTCTCATGAGTAGAAACAAACCAATATTTTCATCACATACCTCATCTACTATTACACTGATACAACCTACATCAAATTTAAACATTCTTTTCTCTCAGCGAGATACAGGTGAAAGGCTGCAAACGTTTCCCTACGCCGTGGCCATGCGGCAAGTGATACTCAACGGCCACGAGCCACCACCTCTCCCTCCCCTCCTTACGTTGGTATATCAACAGTTTCAACAATTTTAACCCTAATGCATACTACTCAATGTACTATACAGAATGCGGAAATGACGACCGTATCCTCAACTGTGCTTTTCTTTGCAGTTTCTTTAGTGCTCCGGGACAACAACGAGAAAATAACAGCCAGTCAGCATCAATTCCTTGCTACCTAATCACCAGAGTGATGTTACACGACCTTTGATTATAATATAGCTGACCTGATCAAAAGGGGTTCGGTCATTCACTGTAGCTTTAAGCCCTTGTAGATAGTTCATGAGACGCCTAGAATTACAGGGTAAATATAGCGATCATTTGAATGAATTAATACACTGATTGCGATTATAAAAGAAAAACATTAAGATTATAATCCTGCAGGATAATAGCATGGGCTATAACGAAAAGAATTATTCAAATCACATTAAAAATTTATTTGAATCGTGGCTTTCCTCAGGTTGTTACTGAATACAATACGGATTCAAGATAGCATAAAATCATTAATTCTGGAGCAAAGGCGGAGCAATCGTTGGCAGTTACCAATGTGAATTACAGGCTTAGAGCAGAGGAACATAGTAACTAAAACTGCAATGAAATCTGACAGTTCAAGAACTGTGTACAAAGAGTTCTCTTCATTGGAC
The DNA here is from genome assembly GCF_023864345.2 of Schistocerca serialis cubense. Taxonomy (NCBI): domain Eukaryota; kingdom Metazoa; phylum Arthropoda; class Insecta; order Orthoptera; family Acrididae; genus Schistocerca; species Schistocerca serialis. The sequence continues at coordinate 1,161,398,241 of NC_064638.1, read as the reverse complement.
AATCTCAACAATTATTTCACAAAAAAGAGGGATCAAAAAATAGTTATAAATAAATATTTTAAGTTAAAGACAATCCAAAAGAATTAAGAAATCAGTACTGTGCATATCCATTTTCATAGAATGAAGAAACTGCAAAAGTTATTGAACCAATAATATTTTATTGTTGACGACCTGTTCTGGAATGACAAAGTTAAATCATCTGGCATACACTGTAAAGACGGAAACTATGTTATAATAAGCCTAATCCAAAAATGAAACTGTAAGGGGAAATCGATGTACCTTTAACTCTAATTTTGATAACTAGTTTTGGTTTTTCTTTTAGCTTGTTTAATGGGGTACAGGTTCTCTTCCTCCATAGCGTTCATCCATACTCTTGTATTTAATTTTACCGCTCCGGTTTCTAAACCTTCCAGTTACCATAGCTACACACAGCAGCTGGATTTGCATCACGTGCTGCACGCGCACTCGCCGTACCGCACGCCTTCAGTTTATTACTGTTTCCCTGCCAGTACGGCCAGACTAGAAAGACGGTGGTTGCTTCTTTTTCCGGTGTAATTGTCTCTCACGTATCTTGTTCCGTTTCCTCTTTCTAATATTTTTTATATGTCTCAAACGTTTCGTGTTTCTGTTCATCCAGTGTCCTTTTTTTAACGGCATTTTTCGTTTTATAATTCTTAGTTTCCCTGTTTCATAAAGTGAGATAGGAACGTTTGTTCCAATGATTATATAGGATGGAAGGCGACATTAGTTCATCAAACCTTTATTTGAGTAATATTTGGTCGTCAGTTTCTTGTCACATTTTCATTTTCGAATTATAACACATTGTTCCTGTCGTTACACCGTATGTCAAAAGGTAGAATTATTTTATTCTGAAACTTTTAAGGAAAAACAAAATACTATTGGTCCAACAACTGTTGGGGTTTCTTCGCTTAGTGAAAACTGCGTACAAGTCTTTATACAGTAACAAAATCACCTCTGCTGAAATATTCAATCGCAGGTAGACCAACAATTAATCTATGTTCACTAGCATTCGTAGTTCCAAAATATTTCTGCCTGAATAACACTGAAGTGATATCAGGTGTTCCCCAGGGAAGCGTCCTGGGACCTCTGCTGTTCCTGATCTATATAAATGACCTGGGTGACAATCTGAGCAATTCTCTTAGGTTGTTCGCAGATGATGCTGTAATTTACCGTCTAGTAAGGTCATCCGAAGACCAGCATCAGTTGCAAAGCGATTTAGGAAAGATTTCTGTATGGTGTGGCAGGTGGCAGTTGACGCTAAATAACGAAAAGTGTGAGGTGATCCACATGAGTTCCAAAAGAAATCCGTTGGAATTCGATTACTCGATAAATAGTACAATTCTCAAGGCTGTCAATTCAACTAAGTACCTGGGTGTTAAAATTACCAACAACTTCAGTTGGAAAGACCACGTAGATAATATTGTGGGGAAGGCGAGCCAAAGGTTGCGTTTCATTGGCAGGACTCTTAGAAGATGTAACAAGTCCACTAAAGAGACAACTTACACTACACTCGTTCGTCCTCTGTTAGAATATTGCTGTGCGGTGTGGGATCCTTACCAGGTGGGATTAACGGAGGACATCGAAAGGGTGCAAAAAAGAGCAGAGAGTTTTGTATTATAACGTAATAGGGGGTGAGTGTGGCAGATATGATACGCGAGTTGGGATGGAGTCATTAAAGCAAAGACGTTGTTCGTCGCGGCGAGATCTACTTACAAAATTTCAGTCACCAACTTTCTCTTACGAATGCGAAAATATTTTGTTGAGCCCAACCTACATAGGTAGGGATGATCATCAAAATAAAATAAGAGAAATCAGAGCTGGAACAGAAAGGTTTAGGTGTTCGTTTTTCCCGCGCGCTGTTCGGGAGTGGAATGGTAGAGAGATAGTATGATTGCGGTTCGGTGAACCCTCTGCCAAGCACTTAAATGTGAATTGCAGAGTAATCATGTAGATGTAGATGTAGATGAAGCCCAAGTGGCTCTGCAGTCGCACGAAACACTACCAACACCAAGCTGATCGGCTAAAAGGTGAAAATGAAAGACCCCGAGATATTTTTGAAAGAGTAGACCGCTGTTTCACTCTGTTTTACTATATTTATTGTCTGTATTACCTATATTTCGGCTTTTATGCCATTATCAAGTACAATACTGAAAGTTATTAGGCCATTATTATGTCATATCTGTTAAGGTAGTGCAAAGCAGGTAACAAGGCTACACACGTCTTTCAGATTTCTTTAAGAATTCTTTGACAGGTACATCTTATACACATGTGTTAGTCTCGTTTACCTGCTTTGGACTGCTTTACAAGATATGACAATGATCGAATAACCAAGTTTTAGCATTGTACTTGATAATGGTATAAGAGCCAAAATCTAAATTGTACAGAAGATAAATATAGAAATACACTGTCAAATGGCGGTTTACTCTTTTAAAAAGTATGGCATGACTGTGAATCAACACGATGAAAAACATTTTAGGGCGATATCTGATTCGCCTGCCTAATAAAAAACTTGCACGTTTGAACCACTGACTTAGTCAAAACAGTGACTTACAATTTGAGCACCACTCCTGAGATCAAACGTATTATCGCATTTATACATTTTAAATATGTATAACAAAGACTCTTGGTTAACTAGAAACCTCACATCACACTATTCAGTTTTAAACAGAGCAAAATCACTTCCTTTATTCAATTTTATACGCAACAAACTGAACTGCAAATTTATTCACTTTAGCGCTGCAGTCCTATGTTTCTCAAACGACAATCTTAAAACGACATTGGTGCATCCAGTGACACTCACTGATTTCATATTTTCATTGGACAAATGTCACATCATTTCTTACTGGTTTTTCTCTTCCCAGTGTGAAATTTTGTTGCATGTTGTTCTGCAGAAGACGTGTTCACATCAGTGGAAAACAAGGAAAAATGTTGAACAAAACCACCTTTCGTTGCAACTAGTTGGCAGCTTTAGATTCATTTAATAATATCGCTTCTGTTTCTCTCGATGACTTCGCGTCGGCAGTTACGAACCGTCACGTTCTTCACAGGGAATCTCAAATTCAGACGTAAAACAATTACGAAACTCCAGAGGCGTGTAATCTTATTAGAAGCCACGTGTGAAGAATGGTACCAAAACTCTTCTGGAACTCTAGAAACATGGAATCAACTAGAGGCCCACGATAGCACTGATTACTTCGTGTGAAGTCAGCTGAGTTTAACAAGAACGAGAGTTTTTGATTCAGTGTTTTGTACCAATAAATCGTTTTCTTCGCTGTATTCCATAATGTTCGAACTCAGGGTATGTTCCAAAATCCTGCTGCATGTAAACGGTGATTTTTCCCACCGCGTACAAACTGTAGGAATTGAACGATGAGAGGATCTGAATGAAAAAGTCTAATGATCTTGTGTCCGGAAATACATGGTTTCCGTGCTATAGACCATTTATTCAGTCGTACTTTGTTACAGAGACTGCGGTCTAACACGCGCTGTACCACATAGTCACCGTTACATTACGCATGCTTTCCTCCTGGAGGGTGGTACCGTTCCCCATACGTCGTGCCCTAGCACCCTCCCCCGCCATAGTAATCATAATGTTGTGTCAGATTCACTTCTCTTGCTGATTCACCTTTTAGTGGGTCTGATACAGCGTTGCACACAATTGTTCCGTATTCGAATCGTGAGCTTGCTGACATGGTGTTTACTTACGGAAAGGCAAATGGCAACCAGGGGCGGGCAGCAAGGTTATATCAGGAGACCTATCCCCACCGACAACCACCACAGAATTCAATATTTGCAACAGTGTTTCGCCGTTTGTCTGGGACAGGGTCGTTTCAGGAAGCATGAAATCATGGAGGACGTAACCGAAATGTTCGGGCACCAGACTTTGAGGAAAATGTGATCAGCACTGTGGAAGGCGACCACCGTGTCAGTACCAGGCAGTTGGCCCGACAGTGCAGGGTATGCTAGACGACCGTGTGGAACGTTCTCCCTGCCAGTTATTACTATACTCATCACTTACAGCGTGTGCACGGCTTATTAGCGACAGACTTACCACATCCGGAGCAGTTTTGTCACTGGTTTCTTCACCAGGCAACCATGATCCCGGGATATGTTTCGTCCATCTTACTTACAGATAAGGGTATGTTACATGCAGTGGTATCTTCAACTTCTAACTGTGGGATAGTATGCCGAACCCCCATGGTATGGTAACAGCGAATCATCAGCAACGGTGCAGCCGAAATGTGCGGGGCGGGATACTTGGCGACCGTGGTTTGAGACCAGTCTTCCTTTCACGTCGCCTACCAGGCCGGAGTCCGGCCCCGGTAGCTGAGTGGTCAGCGTGACGGAATGTCAATCTTAAGGTCCCGGGTTCGATTCCCGGCTGGGTCGGAGATTTTCTCCGCTCAGGGACTGGGTATTGTGATGTCCTAATCATCATCATTTCATCCCCATCGACGTGCAGGTCGCCGAAGTGGCGTCAAATCGAAAGACCTGCACCAGGCCAACGGTCTACCCGACGGGGGGGCCTTAGCCACACGACATTTCATTTTTTCCAGGCCGGAACTATTGTTGTTTCTTTGAATTTGCCTCCCCAGCTGGAAAAATTTCCATTGATGATTCGAAGGGTTATGTGGCTGCTACATGACGGTGCTCCAGTTCGCTTCAGGATTAACTTCCAAACGCATCTCAATCATGTCTTCCCTGGTCGATGGATTGGTTGAAGGGGTCCAGTTGCATGGACTGCTCGTTCGGCGGATTTCGACCTCTGCGATTTCTAGTTATGGGGCAATCTCAGAAGTATCGTATGCAGAGCCCATTCCAGATGTGAAGACACTGGAGCAGCGTATTCATGCTGACTTTGATACTTTTCGATGCAGTGAACGTGTGAGGCAGAACATGCTATGGCACGTACACGCATGCTTAGAGGCACATGGAAACCATTTGTAACACATACTGTAACTGTGGCTGCATGGAACAGCGCGTATTAGACCACAGCCTCTGTAACAACGTATGGTTCAAATGGCTCTGAGCACTATGGGACTTCTGAGGTCATCAGACCCCTAGAACTTAGAACTACTTAAACCTTAGTAACCTAAGGACATCACACACATCCATGCCCGAGGCAGGATTCGAACCTGCGATCGTAGCGGTCGCGCGGTTCCAGCCTGTAGCGCCTAGAACCGTTCGGCCACTCCGGCCGGCAACAACGTATGTTTGAATAAATGGTCTCTAGCATGGAAACCATGCGCCGATGGACATAGCTTTGACAGAACTTTTTTGTGCCGTTTCTACTCATCGATCAATCCCTTGAGTTTATAAACCGGAGGAAAAAATCACCATGCGTAATACACTTACGTCGCTTGCATAGAAAGACCTGCGAGTTGCGACTCGGCTGATATTCAGCCTCTCTTGCCAACTCGGGGTGCGCCCCACACAGCCCTGTTATTTTCGCTGTCGCGTCAGGTCAATAAGCCCGTTCCAGGCGCGCTGCAGACTGGGACGGCGGCTGCCAAGAGGCGCATGAATCAGACCACAGCCAGCGCCGCCGCCGCGGGGGGTCTTTGGCTGCAGGCGTTAATTGCGTGTCTGTCGCGGGGGCGGGTCGGCCCGCGTGATGAATGTGCGGCACGCGCCAGCGCCGGAATGCCAGACTAGCGCCAGTAGAGAGGAGCGGGCGCTGTCCGTATGCCGCCAGGGGCGCTGCTGTTGCCGCACTTGCAGCGGCCAACTGTCGGGTTTCATTTGTAGCCACACGTAACGTTCGCTCAGTCGCAGAAAAACTTTGACGCCCACATCAAGTATGGTACTCTATATCTATACAGAATGTCCCAGGAAGAATTGTAAATTTTCAGGAATATGATAGGAACGATCACTTGAAGGGTGTAACCTGATGTGGACAAAAGCCCTGTTACGAACGATTACCACGATGGAACACATTTAATGTACATTGTTATTTATTTTCTGTGTTATTCAATATCTTGTCAGTTCACACATTTACAACAGCTAGAAAACATTAAAAAATGTAGTGTTAAAATGCTGGTTCAACCACATATTTACAGTGTTAAAAATATTAGAATTTACCCTTTCGAAAGTCAATCCTTAATATCATAATTATCGTACAAGTTGCCGATGACATTGCAATTCTGTCGCCGGCTGCGGTGACCGTGCGGTTCTGGCGCTGCAGTCCGGAACCGCGGGACTGCTACGGTCGCAGGTTCGAATCCTGCCTCGGGCATGGGTGTGTCTGATGTCCTTAGGTTAGTTAGGTTTAAGTAGTTCTAAGTTCTAGGGGACTTATGACCTAAGATGTTGAGTCCCATAGCGCTCAGAGCCATTTGAACCATTGTTCTGTAATTCTGTCAGACAGAAAAGGACTTGGAAGAGCAGTTGAACGGAATGGATAGTGTCTTGGAAGCAGGATATAAGATAAACATCATCAAAAGCAAAACGAGGTTAATGGAATGTTGTCGAATTAAATCGGGCGATGCTGAGGGAATTAGATTAGGAAATGAGACGCTTAAGCGGTTATAGGCGCTACAGTCTGGAACCGCGCGACCGCTACGGTCGCAGGTTCGAATCCTGCCTCGGGCATGGATGTGTGTCGTGTCCTTAGGTTAGTTAGGTTTAAGTAGTTCTAAGTTCTAGGGGACTGATGACCTAAGATGTTAAGTCCCATAGTGCTCAGAACCATTTGAACCTTTTTTTTTTTTTTTTTTTTGGGACGCTTAAAGTAGTAAAGGAGTTTTGCTATTTGGGGATTAAAGTAACTGATGATGGTCGAAGTAGAGAGGATATAAAATGTAGACTGGCAATGGCAAGGAAAGCGTTTCTGAAGAAGAGAAATTTGTTAATATCGAGTATAGATTTAAGTGTCAGGAAGTCGTTTCTGGAAGTATTTGTATGGAGTGTAGTGAAGTGAAACATGGACGATAATTAGTTTGGATAAGAAGAGAAAAGAAGCTTTCGAAATGTGGTGCTACAGAAGAATGCTGAAGATTAGATGGGTAGATCACATAACTGATGAGGAAGCATTGAATAGGATAGGAGAGAAGAGAAGTTTGTGGCACAACGTGACTAGAAGAAGGGATCGGTTGGTAGGACATGTTCTGAGGCATCAAGGGATCACCAATATAGTATTGGAGGGCAGCGTGGAGGGAGACCAAGAGACGATTACACCAAGCAGATTCAGAAGGATGTAGGTTGCGGTAGATACTGGGAGATGAAGAAGCTTGCACAGGACAGAGTAGCATGGAGAACTACATCAAACCAGTCTCAGGACTGAAGACCACAACAACAACAATCTCCAAACATAGACAAGGACAATAAAAGTAATAATAAAATAATGTGGCTACTTCCCTCGCAGCCGTGTCCAAGTAAGGTATATATCCACATCAGCATCAGTTGATAAAGTAGGTTACCACAGAATTCTGTATGTTGTCACAGCACTGGCAATGTCACAACAGCAGCTGTAATTATGCATCCACGGCCGGTGTATTTTCCTGCACGACGGCACATCCCTCAGGCAAAGAGATATGTGATCAGAAGTATCCGGACACATGTCTGGAAATGACTTACAAGTTCGTGGCATCCTCCATCGGTAACGCTGGAATTTAATATAGCGTTGGCCCACCCTTAGCGTTGATGACAGCTTCCACTCTCCCAGGCATACGTCCAAGCGGGTGCTGGAAGGTTTCTTGCGGAATAGCAGCCCTTTCATGGAGTGCTGCTCTGAGGAGAGATATCGATGACGGTCGGTGAGGACTGGCACGAAGTCGGAATTCCAAAACATCCGAAAGGTATTCTATAGGATTCAGTTCAGGGCTCTGTGCAGGCCAGCCCATTACAGGGATGTTATTGTGTAACCACTCCGCCACAGGCCGTGCATTACGAACAGGTGATCGATAGTATTGAAAGATGCAATCGCCATTCCGAAATTGCTCTTCAACGGTGGGGACTGGGTGTCTGTGTTGACCTCATCATTTCATCATCATTCGTGCTAGTGGCCAGACTGGACTGAGTAAAGATTGGGAATTTGTACGGGCGCTGATAACCGTGTAGTTGAGCGCAGCACAAACTAAATATCTTGATCATCTTCAACAGTGGGAAGCATGAAGGTTCTTAAGACATCAGTGTAAGCCTGTGCTGTGACAGTGCCAAACAAAACGAAAAATGAAAAACATGACCACACCACAACACCATCACCTCCGAATTTTATTGTTGGCACTACACACGCTGGCAGATGACGTTCACCGGGCATTCGCCATACCCACACCCTGCCATCGTATCGTCACATTGTGTACCGTGATTCGTCACTCCACACAATGTTTTTCCACTGTTCAATCGTGCAATGTTTACTCTCCTTACACCAAGCGAGGCGCCGTTCAGCATTTACGGGCGTGATGTGTGGCTGATGAGCACCCGCTCGACCATGAAATGCAAGTTTCCTCACCTCCCGCCTAACTGTCATAGTACTTGCAGTGGATCCTGATGCAGTTTGAATTCCTGTGTGATGGTCTGGATAGATCACGTTACGATCCTCTCCAACTGTCGGCCGCGCGGACTAGCCGAGCGGTCTTTGGCGCTGTAGTCATGGAAAAATGGTTGGTTCAAATGGCTCTGAGCACTATGGGACTCAACTGCTGAGGTCATTAGTCCTCTAGAACTTAGAACTAGTTAAACCTAACTAACTTAAGGACGTCACAAACGTCCATGCCCGAGGCAGGATTCGAACCTGCGACCGTAGTGGTCTTGCGGTTCCAGACTGCAGCGCCTTTAACCGCACGGCCACTTCGGCAGGCTGCAGTCATGGACTGTGCGGCCTGTCCCGGTGGAGGTTCGAGTCCTCCCTCGGGCATGGGTGTGTGTGTTTGTCCTTAGGATAATTTAGGTTAAGTAGTATGTAAGCTTAGGGACTGATGACCTTAGCAGTTAAGTCCCATGAGCTTTCACACACATTTGAACATTTTTCCAACCGTCGGTGGTCTCTCTCAGTCAACAGATGAGGTCGGCCTGCACGCTTTCATGCTGTACGTGTCCCTTCACGTTTCCAGTTTACTATCACAACAGAAATAGTAGACCTAGGGATGTTTAGGAGTGTGGAAAACTCGCGTACAGACGCATGACACAAGTGACAGCCAATCACCATACCACGTTTGAAGCCCATGAGTTCCGCGGAGCGCCCCATTCTGCTCTCTCACAATGTCTAATGACTACTGAGGTCGCTGATATGGAATACCTGTCAGTAGGTGGCAGCACAATGCACCTAATGTGAATAACGTATGTTTTTGTGGTTGTCCGGATACTTTTGGCACATAGTCCAGAAGTAACGCGAGTGAGCACTTCGTGAATCTAAACATGAATGCTAAGCAGCATACCGGAAAAAAAGAGATTATAAGTATGTCAGATATCCCAGAAATTTAAATCTTATCTTGAAAAGAAAGCTGTGAAATCAATGATTAACGGATATTAAAAGAGATCTAAGTAGCTTCTGAGAATAGTTGTTGTTTTCACCTGTGATCTGTTCATGTAAAGTATTATTATTTCCCACACTATGTATAGCAATATCCAGTTATTCCAGATCTTGTATATGCAAAACTGGGAAGCACTCATCAGTTCCCAACATGTGGAAATTTTCATGAATATGCACAGCTACGGCTACAATTAAGTATCTGTTTTACGGTGTTGTGGACCTTCTACGACCACCGGCAAGATTTCGCATAGCGCTTCCACCTTCAGCGACCTTTTTCAATCGCGAACTGACACTTTTAAACACGCCCATTACTGTGGTCACGGTAGTGACACTTTGACCGGTTTAAAGCCGTCCTGCTGCTCGTCCAAGACCGTAAGCACTCAAATGATATTTTGCCGACATGTTGCTGTACCACACGGAATGTCGCACTAATGGGTTCCACATCAACGTTCGTCAAACACCGTACCGCTAGAACCGTCGAAAATATACAGAGTATTCGTACACAGCCTCCGCTGCAGTCAACACTTCCCGCCCTCTACATTTCCTTTTACTATCACTGGTAGGAAGTCTCGTGGCAATAGTCGGTTGTTCTGTAGCAACTGGCAGTTGTTCTTTAGCAAGTTGTTCCTTAGCAGTTGTCAAGCAGTGTAGTACCAAAGTGTTAAGTAAATATTACATAAAGAGCAAGTGGCGTCTTTTAAGCGCGATAATCATTTGAAGAAGGATTTCTCTCTATCGCGCAATGGTAGTTTCGCCAGTTCATGTAGTTCGTGACATGAAAATGAGCTGACATGCACTCTGTTTTTTTTTTTTTTTCGCCCTTTCGTCCAAGAATGCTGATTGTAACGGATTGGAAAATTTCATAGTAAAACTAATTTTTGTGTGGTTCTGCGCCCGTCCGCAGGTTTTCCAACTGGACGTTTCTTCAGCTTTTACGTTTCCCTAGAGTAAGCAGTCATCCCAACGGGGAAAGAATACATACAGTTTAACATCCAATCCCCACCATGCGCGTCTCGGTGGCTTCTCATATCATTAAGATACGAAGGTCGGATTGAAGGCGGACAGAAGTCTTGCCAGGAATCGATCCCGTGACTTTTTCCAGGCATGCGCATTACCACTATAACACCAGTCGCTGCTGGAGAATATCATGGAGATTTTCTGTATAAAGCCAATCGCAGCAGTTTGCTTACAAATTATATGCTGCAGTCTCTGCAATATTGAAACCTATTCAGTCTTTAATATTTTTCGGAATTTTTTTATCCACATTTATATCTCATATTTTCATGGTATCAGTACGTGACATCATAATGGAAGAAAAATCAAGAAATAAATAAATCACGGAAATTCCTGTTCAATTTCTAAACTACACTGAGGTAATAAATTGTGGGATACCTCCCAATATCGTTTCGGACCTCATTTTTCCCGGCGTAGTGCAGCAATTCGAGTTGACATGCACTCAACAAGTCTTTGGAAGTCCCCTGCAGAAGTACTGAGCCCAGCTGTCTCGATAGCAATCCATAATTGCAAAACACCGTTGTTGAATTTTATGCACGAACTGACCTCTCAATTACGTCCCATAAATGTTCGATGGGATTCATGTCACGTGATCTGGGTGCCCAAATCATTTCCTCAAATTGTCCAGAAAGTTCTTCAAACCAATCGCGAACAGTTGTGGCCCGGTGACGTCGAGTATTGTCATCCACAGAGACAGAAGCAATGTTTGGGAACGTCAGGTCCATGAATGGCTACAAACGGTCTCCAAGTAGCCGAACGTAGCCGTTTACAGTCAATGATCGGTTCAGTTGAACCTGAGGATCCAGTACATTCCTCGTAAACATAGCCCGGACCATTATGGAGCCACCACAAATTCACACAGTGCCTTGTTGACAACTTGGGTCCATGGTTTCGTGGGGTCTGCCCCTCACTCGATCACTATCACCAGTTCTTACCAACTGAAATTACGACTCATCTAACCAGGCTACGGTTTTACAGCTGTCTCGAGTTCAGCCGATATGGTCACGAGCCGAGGAGAGGCGCTGCAGACCATGTCGTGCTGTTAGCAAAGGCACTTTTGTTGGTCGCCTACTGCCATAGCCCATTAAAGCCACATTTTGCCCCAGCGTCCTACCGGATACGTCCGTCGCACGTCCCACATTGATTTCTGGAGTTTTTTAATGTACTGTTGCTTCGCTGTTAGCACTGACAGTTCTACACAAACGCCGCTGCTCTCGGTCGTCATGTGAAGTCCGTCGGCCACTGCGTTGTCCGTGGTGATATGTAATGCATGAAACATGGCTCTCTCGGCCTCTATCGACACAGTGGATCTCGGAATATTGACTTCCCTAGCGATTTTCGAAACAGAATGTCCAACTACCATTCCGCGTTCAAAGTCTGTTACTTCCCTTCGTGCAGCTATAGTCATGTCGGAAACCTTTTCACATAAATCAGCTGAGCACAAATGACAGCTCCGCCAATACACTGCCATTTTAAACTTTGTGTACGCGATACTACCGCCATCTGTATATGTGCATATCGCTATCCCATGACTTTGGCAGCTCAGTGTATCACTGTTGTAGCAAAATATTCGTCCTTTCGATTGCCGTTGACCACTAAGTAGCGAGCTCTTTCACAGCTCAAAGACTCTGTTCCGCAGTACTGGGAACTGCACAGGTTCGAAAACCTCCGGTAGTCTGTCTTACACTGACTGAACCTCTGGGGATGGAGAGTAATAAATAAATTTAGTTAACTTGTCTCAAAGTACAGGAGCTGAATTAACTATGATGATTAAAGGTGTTGTGAAAATGACAACCTATAAAGTATCATTCTGTCCTGATTTCGGTGAGTGTTTTCTTTCTACAAGGTTCCACCACTTGGAATGTCGAGTCATTTGTTAAAATTTTTGAAAATTTAGAGAAAGTATAAAGTTATGTCTTGCAATGTATGTTAATTATAGCAGTAATTATTAACTAACGTATGCTGCGCTTTCCGGAGCGAGATGTGGCTATAGCGGAGCCTCTTAAGAGGGAACCTGGCCCACAGATGATGCCGGGGAAAAAATAAGCTCCGGACATTCACAGCAACGCTTGTTAGTATTATAATTACTGTAATGGATCGACAGATGATCTATTGTCCGGACTAAATATGTCTTTGTTTTTATCTGCTGTACGAAGTCGAAGGCATAACTGGCAATCTGGTGTTGTATAAGAGTGCATCCATCTATGTTAATGCTCCAGAAGATATTAAACCGAGCGTACTTTAATTCACAGCTTGGACGTGGTGTTCTAGTACGAGTGACAGAACATTGAATAACATCATACTGGGAGATGTTGTACGTTAACGTCTGAAGAAAAATGGCTTTTGTCACTGTGCCAAGAATGACTACTTATGATTTAACGTTTTTTGTTTCATTTAACGAAGTAAAGAAGTAATGAAGTAATTAGATGGTTCTAATTCAACACCATGCAGTTCAACGTACAAGTTTTGATACTATATATCTACTCGTGGTCCAAGACACCATGTTCTAATTTCTATACAGGAAAGGTACCGACTCTTGCCAAAATGCTAATTTTTAAATTCGACGAACTTAAGTGAAGGTGACTACATTTTATGGCAAAACAAACACTTTAACAACATAATTAAAAAGAAAGCAGCCGGATCAAAACGAAATTTTAAGATAATAAATAGTAGGATTTTTTCGAATTTTGTTTACAGTGCTAGTGGCCGCGCTGTGACATGTCGGTATCAAATATAATATGTAATGTGAGGGCAGATAGTCGCACAATAAGCAAAAGGTACCTTCTCCTGAATTTCAAAAAATAAATAAAAATATATTCATTGTTTAACATAAATCATAGTTGTTAAAAACGTTAACGAGTACACATTCCGCTTTGTGTACCGTGTAATAAAAAGCAACAGCACCATAAAGCTGTTAATGCTACATATATGATTTAGGAAACAATCTGAGCAGCCCTCTACGCTTCTTTCCACATGATGCTGTAGTTTGCCATATCGTAAAGTCATCAGATGATTAATACCAATTGCAAAATGATTTAGACAAGATATGTGTGTTGTATGGTAAGTGACAATTGACTCTAAATAATGAAAAGTGTTAAGTCATCCATGTGAATACCACAAGGAATCCACTAAATTTCGGTTACACGACGAATCACACATATCTAACGGTTGTCAATTCATCTAAATATTTAGAGATTGCAATTACGAGTAACTTAAATTGGAACGATCACACGGATAATATAGTCGGTAAAGCAAACCAAAGACTGTGATTTACTGGCACAACACTTAAAAAATGCAGCAGGGCTACTAAAGTGAATGATTACGCTACGCTTGTCCACCCTCTTCGGGGATATTCTTGTGCAGTGTGGGAACGGCTTGGGTTAGGATTGACGGAGGACTTCTCGAAAGCCCAAAGAAGAGCAGCTCGTTTTGCATTATAGCGAAGTAGGGGAGAAATTGCCGGGAATAGGCAAATTTGGATGGGAATCATTGAATAAGGGCTTTCGCCGTTGTGGCACCATCTTCTCATGAAATTTCGATCACCAACTTTCTCCCCAGACTGTGGTAATATTTCGTTGGTACCCACCTACACATCGAGAAATGATCATCACAATAAAATAAGAGAAATCAGGGCTCACACAGAAATATTTAAGTGTTCGTTTTCCCGCTGTTCGTGAGTGGAACGGTAGAGATATAGCTTGAAGATGGTAGGATGAATCCTCTGCCACACACTTGATTGTAAATTGCGAAGTAGTAATCGTAGATGTAGACCTCACGATTCCTTTAAAACGCTGATACCACTATTATAAATCATGTACAGCAAAATTATTATCAGATCGTATGGCGTATTTTTTGGCGTAACGACTACTTTTAAGAAGTTGGAAATAAAAGGAAAGAAAACTGCGGTATTTGATAATTCTGTCGAAAACAAATTGCAGGAAAAAACAAGAAATTCTTCTTTTCGGATTCACTTTGCAGGTATAGAGACAGAAATTAAGCTCAGTCCGAACAGTAAACCATGGATAATGTGATGATCGTATTTGAAATGCTTCACTGTAGTAAGGTTAATTTTTACCCTACGATTTATAAGATCCTGCCTAGACTGCGAAAGAATAAACTCTTCAGCAGCAGGGTACTACAGGCCGGAGTTAACGCGCTCTTGGCTGCGTGTTATAAAGTCTGCACTGCAGGGAGCGAGCCCTATACTGCGCTGCCATAAAAGACTTGAAAACGTACCAGAAGTTTTTACGTCCGCCGGATCCCTCGCTTGTGTGCGCTCGCTCTTGCTTTGTGTAATGGCTCACGAATTTAGCTTACGAGAAATGTCCAGGGGAATCGCAGGCTTTATGAGTCCGTCGTAACAGTAACATCGTAAACAGAGTTCTGTAGTGGAATGACCGTGCCGACTGCATTGGCGTGCTTTTAGTTTCGCGTAGGCAGGCGAAATGAATGAGTTAATATGTTTACAGGAGCGACCAAAGCAGTTGTAGAGTAAAGTTAGGAGCTGCGATAAACGTCAGATACGATTATCATTTCAGCTATGCCTAAAAAATCTAGCTTTCTGATTTTGTTATCTTGCGTTTTAGAGCAGACGATAAGATCTTGGTAATGTGGCAACTCTGGAAACATGTAATGTATTTTCTGTCACTAACTGTAAGCTGTCCCCATGACGAAATTTCTGATTTCCTTCTGCACAGTAACATTGGATCGTGAGTGCTCTACCAATTGAGCTAACTAAGCACGACTAATGAGCCATCCTCACAGCTGTCCTTCTAGCAGTACTTCTTCTCCGACATTGCAAGTTTCATAGAAGTTATCGTGTGTATCAGGGATCGAGTACCGGTGAGCAACACAGTTTTGATCCGCCAGAAAGTTTCAGATTAACACATACTCCGCTCTAAAGTGAAAATTCATTCTGGAAGCAACCCCCTAGGCTGTGGTTAAGCCACGTCTGCACAGTATCATTTCTCGCAGGAGTTTTTGTACCGCAAAGTATGCAAGGGATCTATAAAATTAGGACTGTAGAATCGGTAAAAGAAAGAAGACGGTAGATCACTTGCCTGCGAAAGAGAAAGGTCCAAGTTACTAGTCCCGATTTGGCGCTCCGCTTTAATCTCCCAGGTAGTTATACACTGTTAGTTACATATTCTTTTCTTCTGGGCCTCAATGAAGAAATCCTACTTGAGTTCTTTTTTTTAAATTTCATCTCCTTTTCATATGAAATGAACATAAGTGCACGACCGACACAATTTTATTTTTACATCACCGCTGTTACGTTAGCAGTGCCGCACAAACAGTCTTTGCCATATCACAGCCACCGACTCCATATAATCATTCATTAACATACTAAGTAGTAGCTACTTTCTGCAGAGGATACCAAGCTTTAGTAGCAATTCAAATCCACCCAATCTTCAGAATTTAATATCTTCAGTTTCGACCAACATACATTCCCTGCTTGAAAGTAAGTGCGTTTTTTATCGTAATTACGGGCGCGAATTTGTTAGTATTTCGTGTGTCTGATCTGGCTTTTCTGCACCTGTGACGAGCTTACGGCATTTCTCGTAAATCTTACGCGATCACAGATAAAAATACTCTCATATATAATGCTCAGATACGTTGTATACAGGAAAGGAATCGTCTCTAATTGATCTGAAGGAGATTCAGAAAGAAATGAAGTTTTCACTTTTTGGAATGAGTGTCACTTCTCTTTAAACGCAAGTAAATGTGTAGTAATTCATATAACAAGTAAAAATAGCTTGGAAGACTCCAGTTGGAAGACTAGTCGTGAACAATTTTAGCATTTCGCATAGTGTAAGTTTTTAAGGGCAATACTAAGAAGTGACCCGAATAGGGAATCGGGTAAAATAAGTGTAATGGAAGGTGGATGGAGGACATGAACTTGTTGAAAGGATTCTGGAAAAAACACAGACCATTTGTTACGGAAATCGCGTAAAGAAGATAGTTGGACCAGTTATAAAGTGCCACTGCATTTTTTTAGAATCCTGCAACAAATGCGCTAAAGCAATCGTAATAGACCGGAAGAAGCTCGTACAAAAGTGTATTGAGATATTCGAAGAAACTAAATGGAGAACCCTTGGAAAACGTTCATATCACCATATACAGTTTCGTATATTTACAGAATCAGTACCAGAAAAGAACACTAGTGCTATCACTACTAAAGTACATATTAAAATTAAACCATATTCATTTGTTTACTTTGTAACTTTCATATCATCGTTCAATTATTTTTCTACTTCTGTCAGTATTTGAATTTATTAATCTGAAATCATGTGGTGGAGATTGTTGAACGACCATGAATTTCATTTCAGTGCATTATTAGACATATTCGATAGATAGAGTCCGTTGGAGAACCAAGAGTTGAGTTAAATGCTCGTTTTCATTGTATATATTTGTTCCACTGTGCTCGACTCAGTAACGTTTTCTTCAGGAAAGAAGGGCTCTGATGCTGTGCATGTTCCTTCAGAGTAGCCATTATTTAAATATAGACCTTTCTTCCACCTTCATTAATTAACTGCGCACAATTTTATTCAGCAGAATGAATGTCGAGTAAATTTTCCTTGTTGGTGTCAACCGTGAGTTCAGCCTTTGTACTGGCTTAGCATTATGTCAATTCTCAAGACCTTCAACTTATTGATCGCTTTCCGCGGAATGTCTGTAGCCGGCCGCGGTGGTCTAGCGGTTCTAGGCGCTCAGTCCGGAACCGCGCGGCTCTTACGGTCGCAGATTCGAAGCCTGCCTCGGGCATGGATGTGTGTGATGTCCTTAGGTTAAAAATGGCTCTGAGCACTATGGGACTCAACTGCTGAGGTTATTAGTCCCCTAGAACTTAGAACTAGTTAAACCTAACTAACCTAAGGACATCACAAACATCCATGCCCGAGGCAGGATTCGAACCTGCGACCGTAGCGGTCTTGCGGTTCCAGACTGCAGCGCCTTTAACCGCACGGCCACTTCGTCCGGCTTGTCCTTAGGTTAGTTAGGTTTAAGTAGTTCTAAGTTATATGGGACTTATGACCACAGATGTTAAGTCCCATAGTGCTCAGAGCCATTTGCACCATTTTTTGAATGTCTGTAATTTTTATTCTAATCATCATTCAGCTACCCACTTGGGTATTTCGGTCGAATATATATTTATGTCTGGTGCCGAACATTATATGGACTCGAGTAGAGGATTTCCACTAGGAGCTGATTGTTCGAACAATTCTCAATTTACTGAGTAGAAAGAGCCCCGAGATGCACATTCAGATTTGCTCGTATCGGACTTAACATACTTTACTGCATATTTATGTCGAGTGGCAATGTCAATTTCTACACCTCCAGAGATACCTTTCAAATCGATCGTTGCGCTCCTGCCGAAACAGGAGCAGACTGTGGTGGGCAGGCAGCTGCAGCCACTGGAAAAAGCACATCGCCAGGAAGGCAGCACAATGTCTACAGCCCTAGATTGTCGTACCTTTTCAGCAGTCAGACCGGGGTGCGAAGGGCTGCGCTTGGAGATGGACAGCGAGCGAAATCTGGGACTGCACACTATACGAACCGGAAGAGACGGCAGCGGCACTTGGTGGCATCTGAGGGCCTCAAGAGCTGTGAGTGCGGGATGGTTGCCGGACAATATGACGGTCGGTTTCGATGCGGCTGCTGTGTGCACAAGAAGCTGACGGGGCAGCTGCTGTCTTTATCCAGCCGGACGCACAGCAGTCATAAGAAGCACTATGTGAGAGCTTTCGCAGCGGATGGTGGCTCTCAGGTGACTTTGTGGTTGACGTGATCCAGCGTCTTGTGTGCAAACGTGCTTTGAGTGTAAAACAACTCCTGAGCGTTGACATATTTGTATAGTCATGTTCAGTAAAAGCAGAACACCTTGAATGAATAGAGATAGGTCGTTCATATTAACAGGACATGTACATTTACATGTTCTGCGGAAATGAATAGCATTTCAGCCGCCTCGGTTCAGCATGTGTCCTGTTGCCTAGTAGGCAAAGGGTCTGCTATGGGCCCTGTAACTTGTTCCATGCATGATGGTTCGACTTGTATAAGGTTCGAATGTCATCGCGTGGTACAGCCATCCACGCTACATTCACCTGATTCCAAAGTTCATCTGTGGTGGTCGTCATTTGCCCACAGCGATGCACCTGTTCTTGCACCATATCCCACACATTTCCGATTGGCGAAAAGTCTGGTGATCCGGCGGGCCAGAGAAAAAAGTTGACATCCTGTGACATCAACAAGACATGTGTTCTTGCAGCAACATTTAGTCGTGCATTGTCTTGCTGAAAAATGGCGTCTGGGGTGCAATGCAGAAAGGATACGGCTATAGGTAGCAGGATGTCATTCATGTAGGGCACACTGGTCACAGTGCCCTGGAAACGCACCAGCTGTGATTTGTGGTTGTACCCAATACCGCACCTATTGAGTTAACGCTGCATGCCTTGTGCGAATGCAGTTACTCTGATGCAGCTCCCCCTGTCTGCGGCGAACCAAAATGCGGCCATCTTTATTCAAACAAACAGAACCTGGATTCGTCCAAAACCACAATATGATGCCATTCTTGTGACGTCACTCCACACGCCATTGCCGTCTAGCATGTTTCTGCACATTCGTCAAAAGTAGGCGGAGAAGTGGACGACGCGTACGCAACGCATGTCTAGTTGAGTTTAGTTTAGTTATGTCATGTTCGGTAGATAATTTTTACGATTATTTTATCGATATGATATGGAACAAGTCAGATTACAACATACATATACACACATGAATAGTGCTAATGTTAATATTACTGAAATATTTAGTTCTACACATGCAACTACATTTAGACATATTATTTTTTTTTACCAGTTCTGAAACAAAAACACTTCCATGGAATAGAAGGAGTTGCCCAAAAGAAATTATTTTAAGTTATACTTCAAAACTTGATCTGCTACCTGCCAGACACTTTATGTTGTTGGGCAAAAATGATCAAAGATTTTTGTTTCTGAATAATGTATTGACAGATTCAACAACGGGTAGGAAAGGTCATTTTTCCCTCTAGTGTTGTACGTATGAACATCAGTGATCTTTGCGAACTGACATGTACTATTTATAACGAATTTCATAAGCGAATATATGTACCCTGATGGTGCAGTTAAAATACCTAACTCCTTGAATAGGTACCTACATGATTTCCTTCGGTTAACACCACTAAATTATCCTCACTGCTCTCTTTTGTGCAATCAATACTTTATGTCTGAAAACTATTCCAAAAGATATTATTGATTGGAAATATGCAAATTACGCTAGGAGGCTGATCTGTTTATTACCAAGTCTAGCGATTATACGAAGCGCAAAAAAAGCTGAACGTAATTGTTTGAGAAGCTCAGTAATATGCTTCTTCCAGTTCAAGTTGCCATCAATGTGAACACCCAAAAATTTGGAGAAATCTACCCTGTTAAGTGAGTCCTGCTCATGTGCTACATCAGTTGTCGGTATGACTCTATTCGGTGTACAGAAATGGATATAGTGAGGTTTTTTTTTCAAAATTAAGGGAGAGTCTATTTTCTGAGCCCCAGTTAATAATTCTTGGAAAAATATCGTTAACAGTATCTTCAGCTGCTTTTTCCTGGAATTGAATTTATTATAACACTCCTGTCATCTGCAAAAAGTACTAGTTCTGCTTGCTGAACGTTAAGTGAGAGGTCATTCATATGAATAACGAACAGCAGAGGACGCAAAATTGAACCCTGTGGGACTCCCTTTGTGATAACTCCCCATTCTCTAGAATTTACCACCCTTCCAACATTATTTGTGTTATTTAGCACAACTTTTTGCTTTCTCTTCATTAAGTATGATCCAAACCAGCTGAGTTTTTCTAAGAGTGTGACATGATCCACACAGTGGAATGCCTTGGAAAGATCACAAAAAATACCGACTGGCGATAATCTGTTATTTAAGGCCTGCGCTATTTGGTGGGTAAATGTGTAGATAGCATTCTCAGTCGAGTAACCGTGCCAGAATCCGAACTGTGACATGATAAGTAAATTATTTTCATTTAAATGTGAGACTACTCTTGAATACATAACTTTTTCGAATATTTAAGAAAATTAAGTCAGCAATGAGGTTGGTCTATAATTATTTAAGTCACTCTTGTCCCCTTTCTTATGAAGAGGTTTGACAATTGCGTATTTAAATCTGTCTGGATAAATCCACTGTGCCAGGGAAGCATTACATATATAACTAAGGACTCCTCTTAATAAATTAAAACAACACTTCAAAATTCTGTTAGAGACTCCATCAACACCACATGAGCTCTTGGTTTTTAGTGAATTTATAATTACCTTAATTTCAGTGGGGGATATTGGTGCTATTTCTAAAAGGCTAAATTCCAGTGGAATGACTTTCTAACATACTTTTTTGCCTCTTCAACTGAACCCTTTAACCCTATTTTTGCTTCTGCATTCAGAAAGTGATTGTTAAAAATAGTTGCAACTTGTGAATTATCACTCACATCATCATCATTTTATCTTTATTGCTATGGTATGCTGTGCACTGTTAGGCTGCCCCATCTCCTGTTTGACAATATTCCATATAGTTTTATTCTTATTATTCGCATTATTAATGTCTATCGGAACACATAAGCTTCTCGACTTCTTAATGACTTTCCTTAAAATATTACAGTATCTTTTTTAGTAAGCAAGTAACGTCGGATCCTTACTCATTCTGGCCTGTCCATATACTTCCCTCTTCCTCTTACACGATATCTTAATTCCCTTAGTAATCCATGGCTTACTTGACTTTGTAATGGCTTTTTTGGATAACGTTTCAGGAAAGCAACTATCAAATATTGAGACAAATTTACGGTGGAATGAATTAAATTTGGCATCACCATCATTTTCTGTGTGTACTTCATCCCAGCCTACCTCTTCTAGGCTGCTCTTATAACTCTCAATCCTATTCGCATCAATAAGCCTCCATGCCTTGTATGAACCTGCCTGAAGCCTGTAAAGTGCTATATGTGTTATTTCCATTAACTGTGCATCATGATCAGATACCCCTTAACAATGGTGTACACATTAATTATTTCTGCCTCAGCACTGTCTATGAAAATGTTATCGATAAGTGACCAACTATCCTGATGCTCACGAGTCGGAAAATTTACAACAGATACTAGACTGAAACAACTAAACATAGATTCTAGCTCATTTTTCTTACCCGTATCTTTTAAGAAATCTACATTAAAATCACCACAAACCACTAACTGCTTCTTTTTGTCCGACAGGTAGCTAAATAATACCTCTAGATTTTTCATGAATAGCTGAAAGTTACCTTGAGGGGATCTGTAGATTGTTACAATTACTGTAGAAGTATATTGCACAGCAACTCACAAGCACATGCTTCACGGATCTGATCTACACAAAAACTATTTGTTTCAATATTTTTGACTTTATGTCCAGTTTTTATATAAGTAGCAACTCCTCCTTTTTCCATGTTGACTCTACATGAATAAGATGCTAGTCTGTAAACTCAACTTCTCCGCGGTTACATGGTATTCACAAAGACACAAAACATCTATACCTTCAGAATTTACTCAATTTTATATACATACAGGAAGCTCATCTATCTTATTTTTCAATCCTCTAATGTTCGGATGAAATACACAAATTTTATTCCTTTGGATACTGCTACAGTCATTACGGCACTGTTCTGTTTTAATCTCTTTCAGTACTCCGTCTGTAACCTGACTCTAACCTAACTGCATAATAAACGGTGACGGACTCTCACCCTGGTAGCGTACGACGTGTCACACTGATCCACTGTTGTGCCAGAGCCGACGAAGACGCATATCTGTCCTGCAATGCATTCGGATGAGGTGTCGATCTTCTCGGGAGGAGGTGGGGGTGTGAGGGGGTGGAAGTGGAGTGGTTTGTCTGGTGTGACCCAACACATCTCGTCGTGTTCTACCGCCTTCCGTGAACCCCACTGCACACTGTAGGCTGTTTAACAATTATGTGTTACTTGTGGTTGCTCAAAGCATAAAAATACGAGTACGTAAAGACTTATATAGGTTAAGTGAATATTTTAGAGACTTTAACACGTTAAGCCACAATATTCGGAAGCGGCAAGGAGTCGAACAAGAGAAACCAGTACGCATGTTCGACATTGGTAACGATTCTGCCCAAGCATAGATCAACGACCGAAGAGTCAGCCGTCGTCCTAAAGACTTCGTGACATTGGCGAAAACACGTAATGAGTAAAGTTAAAACACCGAACGACTTAAGTTGAAACAATTGATCTCTTGGTCACAACGTTTGGTCTTATTAACCAGGTTTCAACACTTCTAAGAGTGCCTTAACCAGTATTTAAATGTTTAAAGTGGTCTATAACATAACTACAAATTTACGGGAAAATAATTTTTTTTATATAAAACTGTAAGTTCTGACTAACAATACAAGACAGAGGCAGTACTTTTAAGTCACGTATATAATAAATAACAGGCTCGAAGAGCTTTTGTCACAATTTTTTTTTTCTAAAAGAATGCTTGAAGCGAGCCACTATGGGCTGCTCGTATCTGTAAAGCCACAGGTAGCAACGGACTGAAGCGCCTTCGTTAACAAGTGCGGGCAGGTGAACATGACACCAAGAGTGCCTTCTGGTAGCCGTGAATATAAGTAGGCTACTTAACATGTAAAATATAGATAGCTGAATGTTAAAATAAACAGTATTCAGTACTTCAACTCACAGGCAAAGTTTTATATGACAACAGCAGACATGGTAACATTTTGCTTATGTAAAAGCATAGAAATACAGTTTGAAAACTGATTAACAGTACAAAAAGAAGCAGTACTTACGTGTCACGTATAAAATAAATATGAAGCGAAAATGCTTTAGTCACAACGTAAAGTAAAATGTGTGGAAGGCGAGCCACTACGGGCTGCTCGCATATGTCGTGCTTCGGACTGAGGCCCCCACGTTAACAACTGCGGGCAGGTGAACATTGCTCCGAGAATGCCATCTAGTAGCCGCAAGTACAACTTGGCTACTTAACATTCAAATGTAGACAGACGAATATTATGATGAACATTATACAGTACATGATGTGAAAGGCAATATTTTGTTTAACAGCGACAGATAAAGTAACATTTTGTCTACATCAGAGCTCAGAAGTACAGTTTGAAGTATAAAAACATCGCTATAGAAAATACAAAAAGGGCTAAGAGAGCTGGAATTAAATGTCAAGTAACGGCTTTATACCGTTGATGAAATTTTTATTATGCAAATGCAGCTGCCCATTCAGAATGAGGCTATCATTTCGAGAAATATATTTAACAATCTCTAATTCTTCAAGAATATCTAATCTATGCCCTTTCTTCTCGGTGTGCAAAATGTTTATATTGTAAATAGCTTTAGGCGCGTGACCTGTAATCAGAAGATGGTCGGAAAAAGACGAATTTTTGGTACTAATACAATTTTCCCTTAATAGGTTTTCTTTATATCTGGTTATAAGGGCAAGTCCTGTTTGTCCTATGTAGTAAGAAGAGGAGGTGTCACAGAAAATCTTATAGAACTCCAGAACATTCTAAAGGGGAGCGAGTCGATTTTAAATTACTAATGAAGTTTCTTTTTCAGATTCTTATTGATAGAAAATTTAACGTTGCAGTTGTATTTATTACGCAAAAGACATTGGATCTGACAGGAGATGGGCCACAAGAAAGGAATAGAAAAATATATTTTTGGGTTAGATTCAATGATAGAAGTACCGAGGGTGACACTTTTAACAGTTTTCTTTTTACGGACGTCGTCTACTATGTCAGGTTCATACTCACTATTAACTGCTATCGTTTTGAGTAAATTGATTTCATCGTTGAATTTTTCTTTCAAAAGTGGAATAGAAGTATCTCGGTGAATATCAGAGCGAAAGAAAGCGTTTTTATGAGATTGTGGATGCATAGAAGACGCAGATACGATCTGATCAATATATGTTTCTTTACGAAAAATATTGAATGAGATTTTATTTTCTTCTATTGCAAGCGTCAAGTCAAGAAAGTTTAATTGGCGTGCATCGTTTTCAAGTTCGATGGTGAAAGAAATTTTCTCATGAAGTTCATTGAAGAGATTAAAAATACGGTCAATGCCATTAGCAGGTCCCTTGTAGATGACTAAAATATCATCAGTGTATCTGAAGTAGGAGAGAATGCCTAGTGCTGTAGCTGAAACACAGCTGAAAAGCCTTTCTTCTAGAGAGTTGATGAAAATATTGGCAAGAAAATCAGCTAAGAGATTTCCCAAAGCGAGACCGTCGGATTGCTGGTACAGTTGTTCATTAAATTCAAAGTAATTGTACTTGACTACGATTGTGATGAGGTTCATAAAATCAGTGATTTGTTCATCTGAAAAACCTTTTTTGAAATGACGTATATTTTTTTCCACGATTGTAATCGTTTCCTGTACAGGGACATTAGTATAAAGATTTTTGATGTCTAATGAAAACAACTTGGTGTGTGAACTGCATTCTAAATCTTTTATTTTGTGGACTAAGGCGTGATTATTGGGGATGGAGTAATTGTTTTCAAAAACGAATGATTGTTTCAGAGTTTCATATAGAAATTGGGCCAAATCATGGTACGCACTATTCATGCTATTAGATATCGGCCGTATCGGATGGTTAGGTTGGTGGATTTTAAATTGAGACCAAAGTTTTGGGGCCTGAGGGTTCATGTTAATAAGCATTTTCTTCTGAAAAGGTTTGATTAGAAATTTTGAGTTGTTGATGGCTGACCTGACTTCTCTTTGTAATTCTGTAGTCGGATCCTCATACAGTTCCGAAATATTATTTTCGCTAAAAAATCTAAGGTTTTGGAAATATATTCAGACTTGTAGGCAATAATTAAAGAGCAACTTTTGTCAGTTATTAGAGCATCTGCTTCTTTAAGCGTGTTATTAATGGAATTAACCAATTTCCTATCGTTATGCGTAACATCATGAAGAGAGGCTGTATTTTTACTGAGAATGTTAGCTACATCATACGCAATTCTAGTTAGACATGAATTTTCCATTTTGTTACAATCAAGTCCAATTTTTAGATCGAGAAGGAATTTTTTGTCACATTTTTGTCTGACAAGTTGGGCATGACAATGTACTTCAGCCCTTTTTCAAGCAAGACAGTTTCATTCTCTGTAAAAGTAATGTTAGTTTTATTTAGAATTCTTTTCTAAAATACGTGACTGCTTTTTTTTTTAAAAAAAAAGAAAAGTACTTTGAGGATATTTTTCACCAGGAAACAGACAAAAAAGCTTACTAAGTTTCTTTTCGTGCTCACGCATTATGCCTTGTTTACAAATTTCTAAATGTTCATTAATCTGTATCCAGAAATCGTCAACATTAAAATTATAATTAATTAGAAAGATATTTGTGAGTTCTAAATACAGATAATATGCCTCTTCATTAAGAGGGTCTTTTTTAGCATACAAATGGCTCTAAGCACTATGACATTTAACATCTGAGGTCATCAGTCCCCTTTAGCATACAGCTTTTTAACATTATCAGAAATGAGATTTTTAATGATATGTCTAAAGAACTTGGGATCTTTCTAACAAGTAGCAAAGCTAATATAGATTTTCGCATAAGTGGGGACTAGTCCCGTTTTTTCACATTGCTTATTAAACTGAATGGTCATACTTGTACTTAATATCTCCAAACAAATGGGCATGAGGCGTTCTTTGAGGGGGTCTTTCGAGGGGGGAAAGAAGAGTCGATGAAACATCGCCTGAATGGAACGATGGTTAGTCGTGGACGCCATACTTCCCTACAACGACTTAGCCTCTACACTGCTCGACATAAGAAGATGTCGGTATTGCGCCAATAGGTCTATGCGGAAGATGCCATCCCAGATGTTACCAGAAAGAAGTTCATGTAGTACTTACGCAGGTGGCTGGTGTGGACTAAGGGACTGCAGCGTCACCAAATGCGTCACCTGTGAAATTAGAGGTTGATGAACTCTGCCAGAAGACGCCGAACCTGAGGGTCGCTAGTTCGTTTACAGAACGAAGCATTCCGCACCATGCCTTGGTGAGCCAACGTCCAGCACTACCCACGAGTCCACCGATCAGTCCTCGCTGTTGGCCAGCCCAATTACTGCTCGCACTGAGATTAACCCCTCACCAATGGTGGCGTGGGAAGCCACCTCAGGGCGTGGCAGGCGGCGAAAGACTTCGAAGGGGCCGAGTGGAGACCACCCATGTTTGTCGGACAAAGAGGTTCCATGTGCTGTCAGTGGGTGACATTGTCCATCAGTCATATGCAGTCCTCTGGACTGTTTCAGAGGAAACCTGTCACCCTGCAAGTTCCGAACAGTCCTAGAGGGTGGTATTATTGGTCGTTGAGAATTCTAAGGTTACTTGTGTTATGCGGCCCTTTTGAGATATAGCTCCCAAGGAAGGGAAGAAAGCCAGTATGCATTCTGTGTGCATATCAGGTAAGGTAATTCCAGACTTGGAACGTATTGTTGCAGATGTCATCAAGAGCACAGGATGCAGCCAGTTGCAGGTGGTGGTTCAGTTGGTAACAATGGTGTGTGTCGCTTTGGATTGGAAGAGACTTTCTCTAGTTTCAATGAGCTATCTGAAATGATAAAGGTTGCCAGTCTAACATTCGAGATGGGAGCAGGGCTCACCATTTGCAGCATGGTCAACAGAACAGATTGAGGACCTCTGGCACAGAGCCGAGTGAAGGGTCTGAATCAGATACTCAGAGTGTTCTGCGATTATGTAGACTGCAGATTCCTGGACTTGCACCATAGGGTGGTGGGGTTGCAGGTTCCGCTTAATAGGTCAGAAGTCCATTACATGCAGGAGGCGGCTGCTCTGCTAGCAGGGACTGCGTGGCTTGGTTTGAACAGTATCTTGTGTTAGAGGTACTCAGGCAAACGCAGAAAAGACTTCAGTCTCAAAGAGCGCAAGTCTAACACAGGAGGAACGTAGATCTAGGAACCATTGGTATAAGAGTTGTAAATTGTCATAGATGAGTTAGGAAAATACCAGAGCTCGGAGCGCCAATAGAAAGCACTGATGCTCAAGTCATTATAGGCAGTGAAAAATGGCTGAAGCTGGAGATAAGTTCAGTCAAAATTTTTGAGAAGGACCTAATGGTGTTCAGAAGGGATTGGCGCGTTTGTTGCTGACAGAAGATTCCTGCAGGGAAATTGAGGTGGATAATTCCTGAGAGTTACTATAGGTATAAGTTATTCTTGGTATGTTTAAGACTTTAGTACTATTACCCCATACATCTTAAGAAACCATGTTAACGAAGCGTTTTACTTGAAGGATGATGAATTCTGGGAGAGTGTTCTAACAATGGTCTATTTTATAATATAAGAGGCATATTCCCCTCATCACATCCATGATACGCCGTTCCTCGGCATTCATTGTAGAGTCAACAATAGGAAGAATAATCCGTCGGGGAAATGTTTGGCAAAAATATAAAGAAACATCGTTCCCGCATCTTTGTGTCAAAGTAACTGCATTAATTTCGTTGCGAATTAAATTATTCTACAGGATCAAAAAATAAATTTTACACGCTACTTAGACTATTTACTGGTGACCTAGAAACGACAGAGAGGCTTCGTCCCCGCCGTAGCCCTCAGTGGCTCACAACCCCACAACAGGCTACAGCAGTCTACTCACCCCACCGCCGCCCCACACCGAACCCAAGGTTACTGTGCGGTTCGGCCCCCCCCCCCCCCCCCAGTGGACCCCCCCCCCCCAGTGGAACCCCTCCCCCCCCCACCCCGGGAACATCTCATTCCAGACGAGTGTAACCCCAATGTTTGTGTGGTAGAGTAATGATGGTGTATGCGTATGTGGAGACAATGTTTGAGCAACAATCGCTGGCACGTATAACTGAAGCGGAATGAGGGGAACTAGTCCGCATTCGCCGAGGAAGATGGAAAACCGCCTTAAAAACCATCCACAGGCTGGCCGGCACACCGGACCTCGACACAAATCCTCCAGCACATTCGTGCCTGGGACCGGCATGCTTTCCCGTTCGGAAAGCCGTGCGTTAGACCGCGCGACTAGCCGGGCGGGCTACTTAAAGTTACTTATGCTAAGAACAACACATACACCCACGCCCGAGGAAGGACTCAAACCTCCGGCGAGAGGGGCTGCGCAGACCGCGACATGGTGCCTCAAACTGCGTGGCCACTCCCCGCGGCCAATTAGGTGACTTAGGTCTGATGTAGATGTTTTAAGCAGTCATTCGCCTGAATGACGACGTATCCGAACACGACCATCGGCCTTGTGTAGCAGCAAACGTGACTAAGCCGATCAGGCAAGACGTTTGCATTGATTCACCGTCCGATCTCGCCGATTTCGTGCCAACTGCACTCGTAATTGACGATATTGTTGGGTCAACTTGAGAACAAGTAGGGGGTCAACATCAGCCGTGGAGCGCCATGTCCAGCAATGTACGCTGAACTATGTGCTCGGAAATACTTGTGCCTGCGCCAGCATTGTACTCTGATCGCAGGTATGCCACACATCGCTGTGTAGCCGCTTTTATAGAAAGGGCCAAAGGACCAGCCACTGTGCAATGGTACTGGGGGGGGGGGGGGAGTGGCAAAGTGACAAGCCACCTTACCAACATACAATAAATACAAATTTAATGTTAGTCTCTTGAAAACTTTAAACGTTTAAACCCAGATTGTCAGTTCAGAAAACTTTAAACAGCCGCAGTGTTCTACGACCCCACGACGAATACCGCAGTGCACCTCTCCGCCACCCCACAAGGAACCCAGGGTTATTGTGAGGTTGGACCACCGCTGCTCCCCCCCCCTCGCCCCCCCCCTCTCCACCCCTCGTCCAGGGAACGTTTCACACCAGACGAGTGTAGCCCCTATGTTTGCGTGGTAAAGTAATGGTGGTGTAGGAGTACGAAGAGAACTTGTTTGCGCAGCAATCTCCGACATAGTGTAGCTGAGGCGGAAAAGGGGAACCAGCCCGCATTCGCCGTGGCAGATGGATCCACAGACTGGCCGGCTCACCGTACCTCCACACAAGTCCGCCGGACGGATTCGAGCCGGGGACCTTTGCGCTCCTTCCTGCCCGGAAAGCCGTGTGTTAGACCGCCCGGCTAACCGGTAGGCTTTTACTGCCTAGGTAGCAGAATTCCTTAACTTCATCTACTTCGTGACCATCGAACCTGACGTTAAGTTTCTCGCTGTTCTCATTTCTACCACTTCTCATTACCTTCGTCTTTTTTCGATTTACTGTCAATCCATACGCACTCTAATACGCAGTCTAATAGACTGCTCATTCTATTCAGCAGATCGTGTAATTCTTCTTCACTTTCAATTAGGATAGTATAGTCATCAGCGAATCGTATCATTGATATCCTTTCACCTTGAATTTTAATTCCACTCCTGAACCTTTCTTTTATTTCCATCATTGCTTCCTCGATGTATAGATTGAACAATAGGGGAAGACTACATCCTTGTCTTACACCCACTTTAATACGAGCACTTTGTTCTTGGTCGTCCACTCTCACTATTCCCTCTTGGGTGTTGTGCGTATTGTATATGACCCGTCTCTTCCTATAGCTTACCTCTAATTTTTTCAGTATTTCGAACATCTTGCACCATTTTAGATTTTTGAACGCTTTTTCCAGGTCGACAAATCCTATGAACGTGTCTTGATGTTTCTTTAGTCTTGCTTCCATTATTAACGGTAACCTCAGAATTGCCTCTCTCATGCCTTTACTTTTCCTAAAGCCAAACTGATCGTCATCTAGAGCATGCTCAGTTTTCTTTCCCATTCTTCGGTATATTATTCTTATCGGAAATTTGGAGGCATGAGCTGTTCAGCTGATTGTACGATAATTCTCGCATTTGTCAGCTCTTGCTGTCTTCGGATTGGTGTGGATGATGTTTTTCCGAAAGTCAGATGGTATGTAACCAGACTCATACATTCTACACACCAACGTGAATAGTCGTTTTGTTGCCACTTCCACCAATGATTTTAGAAATTCTGTTGGAATGTTATCTATGCCTTCTGCCTTATTTGATCCTAAATACTCCAAAGCTCTTTTAAATTCTGATTCCAATGATGGGGTGCATATCTCTTCTAAATCGACTCCTGTATCTTCTTGTATCAAGTCAGACAAATCTTACACCTCATAGAGGCTTTAAATGAATTCTTTCCACCTATCCCCTCTCTCCTCTGCATTTAACAGTGGAATTTCCGTGGCATTCTTAGTGTTATCACACTTGCTTTTAGGTTACTGAAGGTTCAAGACAAAGTGGTCTACACATGGTTTCACCATCCTTCTACCACCTGCTCACTATAACAGCACGCGAACATCCAACGAGGAGCGCCGTTTCCGATTGCCCGTTCCCAGGTGCAGGGGCTTAACAATCTGACTTTGGTCCAAGTCGCTTACGGCTGCGGAATCTCCCATTTGCGGCCCATACTAGCGATAGAAATTTTGTGAATGAAATTTCCGCCATTTGACTGTTAACTGTTCTTTTAGCGTACACAGTCATGATTTCTGATTTATTGCCACTCTCAAGTCCACGCACTTGGCAATGGGTACAAAGCCGAAAACAATACTGTGTACACTAAGTGAACAGTTAACAGTCAAATGGCGGAAATTTCTTTCAAAAAAATTCTATACCACTGTTAGCCCCCACGAAGGAAAGACCATTATGGCCTGCTTTAATGTTTCCCCTTTCACCTCATCTCTGCTTATACAGTGTGTCCCAGGAAGGGTTGGTCAGTACTCAGATGTGACGTTACAATACTTTTGTGATGGCTAAAACTTTTACCCATTACGTTTATTGTAAATATAATGTAGCCTAATTGTGTTATTCTGTATGTCTTCCGGTAGTATGTGTTAGTTAGTAGTGTGATACGTACTAAAACCCATATAAATTATTTTGCATTATGGTATACTTATTGTCTGAGTAATGATGCTGTTAATGTAACTGCCGTTACATGTTCTCATGTCTCCAGTGTTGTTTTCTGCTTTATTAACCCTGTGTTATGGCATTGAGTATCATTTTCGTCCTGTTTCAAGTCAGGAATTGCGGTTCATTTTCTGGTAAAATAGCATGTGTGCAATGTGAAATTGTCACAATAGACTTTTTCTACTGTGAACATGGTCCATCATCGAAACCAGTAGTGAATAAACGTACTAGAAAACAACGCTATGTGTATCATGCATACCTCCAAGCGGTCAAATTTTAGCCCATAGGATAGCACTGTCCAAAATTAAATTCATTACGCACATGCAATTACGGTCATATTATCCCATTAAACCCCATAAGCACGGGATGAGACCACACAGGGATATCACAGGACCGTTTGAAACGTAATATATTGATATGCACATGTGCCTTATCCCGAATGGTTTACAGATAGAACACATGTAATGTACATTCGTTTTTGGCCTAGTGGCAGGCACGTATGTGTCTTACCCACCGAACTTATCTGACGTTTTCTTCTGGTCCAACCCACATCGTTGCTTTCAGTATTCGGGATGTCTTTCTGACATTAAACTAGCCCGCTGAACGCGCAGTTGTCCACGATTTGTAGTTCGAGTGAGGCAGTGGGAGGTAATCGCAGTGT
This sequence comes from Schistocerca serialis cubense, assembly GCF_023864345.2. Taxonomy (NCBI): domain Eukaryota; kingdom Metazoa; phylum Arthropoda; class Insecta; order Orthoptera; family Acrididae; genus Schistocerca; species Schistocerca serialis. Next base: position 1,161,366,129 of record NC_064638.1, on the reverse strand, counting down.
ATCAGAGATAAGCATTGGTTAATTATGTTTGTACACTCTCTATCTAATATGCCTCAGATATTGTGCATAGTTACGCTTCGCCAATGATACTGCTCATATTGCTGTCGAAGAATACGGTCGGAGCTTCCCGACAAGTCGAATTCCTAATTGTAGAGCGTTTTCCAAATATTTCAGCACATTGCGTGAAACGGGTACTCTTACAAGTTCCCATATTTCGTCTGGACCTCGAGTACAACAACCTGTAGAGCGACAGCAAATCTAGTAGAAATGGTGCAGTGTAGTCCCATTGCCAGCACACGGCAGCTTTCTGCACATAATATTTCCCCATGAACAATTGTGTAGTGAACATTACATGCGGAAAACTTGTCCACAAATCGAATAGAGCCTGTGCACAATCTTCACATTGGCGACATTGCCACGCTTGAATTTTGTCACTGATTAAATGGCAACCGTCATTCGCTTGCATTAATACTCTTCACTGGCAAATAATACGGTATGGAAGAAAAAACACGAGTAATAATTATCGATGGTTGCAGAACAATCCACAAAATAAAGTGGAAACCGATTTCCAATTTCGTATTTCGATCACTGTTTGCTGCAGCATGATCGGTAACAGATTGATAGGTCCAGTCACTTTCGAAGAGCAAATAACGGGACAAATTTATCTGCATTTTTTTGGAAAAACTCGTTAGTTGAATAACTTTAGAACGTTTCTTTGGCCTTGAGGATTTCATTATACTTCCACCATAGCGGGGCCCCACCACATTTTACCACGTGTGTGAGGGTACATCTCAGCCACACTTACTGGTTACTGGATTCGTCGGGGTAGGTCAATTAACTGGCCACCTAGCTCGTCAGACCTTATGCGGTGTACAAACGAAAAGTGAATACGCGACATAAACTGCGTTGTCGCACCACGGACACTGCTGCCCTCAATAGGGAACGTGTAGAGGCGCTCACATAAGCAACGCAGCTTGTTCTCCCGAGAGAGGAGAAATGCACTGAATTTTCGACAATAGGATGTTAAAATGGCTCTGAGGACTATGGGACTTAACATCTGAGGTCATCAGTCCCATAGAGTAAGAACTACTTAAACCTAACTAACTTAAGGACATCACACACAGCAATTCCCGAAGCAGGATTCGAACCTGCAACAGTAGCAGCCGCGCGGTTCCGGACTAAAGCGCATAGAACTGCTCGGCCACAGTGGCCGGCTGTTCAAATATTTATTGTGAGCTGTACAACAGCCACACTGAAGCGCCAAAGAAACTGGTACGGGAATGCGTATTCAAATACAGATGTCTAAACAGGCAGAAATGGTGCTGCGGCCGGCGACGCCTATATAAGACAACAAGTGTCTGGCGCAGTTGTTAGATCGGCTACTGTTGCTATAATGGCAGGTTATCAAGATTTGAAAAATGTTCAAATGTGTGTGAAATTCTATGGGACTTAACTGCTAAGATCATCAGTCCCTAAGCTTACACACCATTTAACCTAAATTACCGTAAGGACAAACACACACACACCCATGCCCGAGGGAGGACTCGAACCTCCGCCGAGTCCAGCCGCACAGTCCATGACTGCAGCGCCTAGACCGTTCGGCTAATCCCGCGCGGCCATCAAGATTCGAGTGAGTATCAACTTCGTGTTATAGTCGGTGCAAGAACGATGGGACACAGCATCTCCGAGGTAGCGATGAAGTAGGGATTTTTCCCGAACGACCATTTCACAAGTGTAGCGTGAACATCAGGATTCCGGTAAAGCATTAAATCTCCGACATCGCTGATGCCGGAAAAATATCCTCCTAGAACGGGACCAACCAGGACTGAAGAGAATCGTTCAACGTGACTCAAGTGCCACCCTTCCGCAAATTGCTGCAGATATCAGCGCTGTGCCATCAACAAGTGTCTGCGTGCAAACAATTCATCTAAATATCATAGATGTGGGCTTTCGGAGCCAAAGGCCCACTCGTGCACACTTGATTACCTCACAACACAAAGGTTTACGCCTCACCTGGGCCAGTCAACACCTACATTGGACTGTTGATGACTGGTAACGTGTTGCCTGGTCGGACGAGTCTGGTTTCAAATTGTATCGAGTGGATGGACGTGGACGGGTATGGAGACAGGGAACTGTTCGAGCTGGTGGAGGCTCTGTAATGGTGTGGAACGTGTGCAGTTGGAGTGATATGGAACGCCTGATACGTCTACATGCGACTCTGACAAGCATTGTGTCTGATAACCTGCATCCATTAATGTCTACTGTGCATTCCGACACCACTCACGTCCAGAATTGCTACAGAATGGCTTCAGAAATACTCTTCTGAGTTTAAGCACTTCCTCTGGCCACCAAACTCGCCAGACATGAACATTATCGAGCATATCTGGGATGCCTGGCAACGTGCTGTTTAGAAGAGCTCTCCACCCCCTCGTACTCTTACGGATTTATGGGCAGCTCTGCAGGATTAATGATGTCAGTTCCGTCCAGCAATACTTCAGGCATTAGTCGAGTCCGTGCCATAACGGAGGTGTAACAGTTTCTTTGGCTCTTCATTGTATAATGTGACATCTGCGACAATGCTTAGCGGCGAACGTGTTACACATACGTATTTATCAACGGATAATTTGTAAAACGCATGTTGTGTTATTTGCTGAGTATAGTAAACCCGTACATGTGTAAACGTCATAATGCATTGTTAACCCAAAAAGAAGTAGCAATGTACATTATTATGCATCTTGGAAAAATTGAATAGGTAATACGTGAACATTAAGCTTTCCTGTTGTTTCCATGAATATTGACCATACCTCCTGGGTTATCTTGTGTATCCAAGCTGTAGGGTCGCAACCCACCAGCTGCCTTCAACCTGGGCATTGGTCTTATTGTTTTGTGTCGTCAATGGCATTTAACGGAGAAGGTATTCGTTTGATATGATTGTTTTTCTCGATCTTCCGACGCTACTCCCTGCCGTTCACCTACACTATTGACGTATAAATAAGAAGTATGAGGAGACGATCAGATGGTTAGAAAAATTTTCTCGTATGACGGAGCGAATATTTAATCTACATCTACATGGGTTCTCCGCGAATCACACTTAAGTCCTGGCAAAGGGTTCTTCAAACTGATATCACAATAATCCTCTATTATTCAGCTCCCGTACAACGCAAGGGAAAAACGAACTCCTATATCTTTCCTTGCGATCTCTCATTTCTCTTCTATTATGATGGTCGTTTCTCCATATGTAGGTCGGTCTCAACAAACTATTTTCGTATAATAATTAAAAAAAAAGAGGCTTGATCGAAAATTTCTTTTAATCGGAGTGACCAGTTTCAAACCTTTATGACCATCTTCAGACTCCAGAACGGCATGCGGACTTCCATGCAGTAGGCTGCGCTGATACGCGACTCGCTGCTCAGTCAGTTCAGCGTCGTGGACCGGCGCAGCCTACTCCATGGAAGTCCACCTGCCGTTCTGGAGTCTGAAGATGATCCTTAAGGACTGAAACCGGTCACAACTGAAAGTTGCAAATTTTGAGTTTCTGTAAAAGGTTGCCAATCTTGGGGATTCTGCGTTCGTTTTAATTTAGCATGCTTTTTTCGTTGTTTCTGCAACAGTGTTTTGACTCGTTTTATGTACTAAGAAGGACCAACTCCGTTGTTTATTAGTTTATTTGGTATAAATCTCTCAATTTCTGTCTATAGTTTTTTTTTTAATTCAAGCCACATCTGGTCTATACCTATATTGTTAATTTGGAAAGAGTGAAGATTGTCTCCAGAAATGCGTCAAGCGAATTTTATCCGTTTTTCTGAATAGGCATACTTTTCGTTTATTTTTGGAAGACTTGGGAGTTACGCAATTCAGTCTCGCTTCTACAACAGTTCTACATTAATCCCTGTATCCGTTTTGATGCTCGTTATTAGTTCAGGAATGTTTGTTGCTAAGATCTCAAATGCGTTTTCAAAACAGTTTATTAATCGAGTAAGTTCATGAACTAACTGCTAACGGAATGCGTTGAGAACAATTTCGGATGATGTTTTATGCGTACCTCCGGATTTGATAGTGATGCTGTGAGGTAATTAATCTGTGTTAGCAGCGTTAGGGTAACGGGGAGATAACGGTGTCGGAGAAAGGACAATCATTATTTAGGTGGGTAAATAATAGAGATGGAACGTTACAGAGCAGGTAAGATGAAGCTCTCACACTTCGAGAAGGAAAAGTCCCGTTTTAGACAAAGGAGCAAAACTGAATCTGCTAGCTATGATTTCGGTGAGCGAAAAAAAAGGAAAGAAGAATAATCGTTAATTTAAAAGAAATTTTACAAACCTTCATTTGAGTTGGCGATTTACGGAACTTCACAAGTAATAGCAAAAACTCATAACACTTCAATCATTTAAAACAATCGGAACCAGCTTGACCTAGCTGTCTTGAAAACCTGAAATCAATAAGCTTGACAGGAAAGAATTTGAATCTTGCAAAATCTTGAATTTAACAGTTAAAAAACTTTCGTGACAGCAGTTCGGAAACCATTTGTTTTCGCCTTCAAAAATGGCTCTGAGCACTATGGGACTTAACATCTGAGGTCATCAGTCCCCTAGAACTTAGAACTACTTAAACCTAACCAACCTAAGGACATCACACACATCCATGCCCGAGGCAGGATTCGAACCTGCCACCTTAGCGGTCGCGCGTTTCTAGACTGAAGCGCCTGTAACCGCTTTGCCACACCGGCCGGCCTTTGCTTTCGCTGATGAGTACAAATGATTAGCTGCAGTTCGATAATGAAACTAGACCAGAGAAAACATTACACTTTAAAAAGTCACAAGATATAATGTATTAATGCAAGCAACATGGAGCAAAACCATACTAACACAAACTGATGAGTTAAGGACAGTGTGATAATGAGAATGTAATTCACTGCAAACCGTCAAAGCAATAGCTTAGAACTATAGTTAGGTAACAGAACTATTAACAGCATTTAAAATACAACTAGGAAAACTAGCCGATAGCCGAGGGTACATAACTGTTTCATAAATCCTTTCTTTTGTATGTAGCACAACAGGGATCACAACAGGTAACGTGAAAGGTGGTAACTGTGCAGTACACTGTTTGGAAAAATGCACTACCTCATAACAACTTGCATGAGCAATCATTTTAAAGAAGTACCTGAAAACAATTGTATCTAGCAGAATCTGTCTCGGTTTCAGCATTAACCTTTAGTTATACTATTAACACACTGGTTCATTGAGTACATGCGATGCTCACACCTTTATGAGTGCAACGGAGCGAGTCTCTAATATGCTTAGATCAGTTCCAAAACCGTTGGCAATAATCAATGTCAGCAGACTGTAGATGGAGTTAAATCGCTGCACACACAGCTGGCTACGCCCTTTGAAGATAGCAGTCTGCCGAATGGGATCACCACATCTGACAGAGTTGTGGTTGCACACAGGCAATGTCGGTGGGGTACCGCTGAACACACGCTAGCAGTCACTGGGAGTAATGTATATGACTGACTTCCAGCAAAGAGTGCACTACTAGAGGGGCAAAGTGGGATGGAGGGATGGAGGGGGAGGGAGAGAGAGAGAGAGAGAGAGAGAGAGAGAGAGAGAGTGATCGTCTCTAGTGACACGAAATCGTAATACGAACTACGTTCAGTAAGTAATGCTGTAACACACACGAGGGTGCAACTGGTGGGTCACCTTTAAACTGGAATCTTGCTTTTGACCGTGCGCCCCGTCCAGACCTAATACTCTCGCGGCAGTCGTACTGTTCTGCTCCACACTGCTGCTAGCTTGCCTGAAATTATGTGTCTAAATTTGCAAGCGGGTTTATGGGAGCAACTCAACACTAAACACAACACTCCTACGTCTGGTATGAACAATTATATTCCGATACGATAAGAAAATCGCAGGTTACACTGTTTACATTCTAAGTCATAAGCGTTTATGCCAATTAACATTGTTGATGATCTTGATGATTATTCTCCACAATATCACTTGGACGAGCGTACGCGTTACAGACACGACGCGGGTGATTTTTGATGAAGCAGAAGCCAGAAGAACGTCGGTTCTTATGCTCGTCACGTGTACACAGGTATCTGGTGACAGTCCTCCTTGACATGATAATACAACACAGTTAATAAGGGTCAATTACCGTTAGCAGTTCTTATTTGTACGAGCCTGCGCGTAACCGCCGCGGCAAATCTGCTTGTTGATAGTGCGGAAACGGGACGACAGAACGCACGTTCTCATGCTTGCTACAAGAGAATGGCACTTGAATGCTGTATTTTGTTGTAAACTATATCGCTGATTGACATTAGTTCATTCTGGAAGGACAAACGCTGCGCGGGTGGTTGATGCTGTACAGTACGACACGCAACGAGCGGATACACAAATACGTTATCGGCGGCACTGCTCGTATTTAATTACTTCTTTACCCACTTTTCTCTGAATCCGCTTCCATATCTCATTACTTCACTGTAATAGCACTTGTAGCAACACTTGAACCTCCATAATAACACCTTTCACATGTAGAACTACCCACAGCATAATATAACAGCTCCGTGTCCCGCGCTCGACCGTGCAAAAAAGCGGCTGCTCGCAAAGGTACTCTGCAAGCAAGCCAGCAATATGACAATACACTTACAAAGCTACACTTTTTTTCTGGCTGCAGGTTGGTTTTGTTCAGGATTTTAATACATCATACTGCACCCAACCAAATTTGCTAAGCAACCCTTTTTTTTCTTTTTTCAAAATACTCTCCGTTCGATGCCACTGCCTTACTCCACCTTAAGCCATCTTACCTGTATATCTGCATAGTACCGCGCTACCGTTCGACGTCGGAGCCAACATCTTGCTCCATCAATAACCTCCTCGTCATCCGTGTATCACTTCCCGTGGAGTGAAGTCTTCGTTGGCCTATACATGAAATTCGGAATACGCGAGATACAGGTTGTAGCGAGGATCAGGAAGAGGAGTCCAGTGAAGTTTCGTGAGCATCTCTCCGTTGTGCTCACTTGTGTGAGGTCTTAGAGAAGGAGAAATGTGTTTGAATTTCTGTGGCGACGAACACACTGAAATCATTTTACCGTTTCCTGAGGACAGCACAATACACGTCAGAGTTGGTCATTGTCCCATCAAACATAATAACCACTGTAGAGTGTTAGAAGACCGCTGGCATGACTTCACCGGCTGTGGGTGTTGCTGTGGACCTCTTCTTCGGAAGCTAGGTGGTGTGACGCACCTCTATGGATTACCGATTTATTTGCAGTTCTAAATGATGAACCCATGTTTGAGGGCCTATCGTGATGTTCGAGAAAAATTGTCACTGTCAGCCTCGTAACGCGCAAGCAGTTCCGCACAGATGGTCCTTCTTTCCTCTTTATGGTTTGATGTTATTGTTGTTGTTGCCTTCAGTCCACAGACTGGTTTGATGCAGCTCTCCATGCTACTCTATCCTCTGCAAGCTTCTTCATCTCCCAATACCTACTGCAACATACATCCTTCTGAATCTGTTTAGTGTATTCATCTCTTGGTCTCCCTCCACAATTTTTACCTTCCACGCTGCCCTCCAATACTAAATTGGTGATCACTTGATGCCTAGGAATATGCTCTAGCAACCGATCCCTTCTTCTAGTCAAGTTGTGCCACAAATTTCTCTTCTCTCCAATTCTATTCAATGCCTCCTGATTAGTTATGGGCTCTACCCATCTAATCTCCAGCATTCTTCTGTAGCACCACATTTCGAAAGCTTCTATTCTCTTCTTGTCCAAACTATTTATCGTCCATGTTTCACTTCCATTCATGGCTACACTCCATACAAATACTTTCAGAAACGACTTCCTGACACTTAAATCTATACTCGATGTTAACAAATTTCTCTTCTTCGGAAACGCTTTCCTTGCCATTGCCAGTCTACATTTTATATCCTTTCTACTTCGACCATCATCAGTTATTCTGTTCCCCAAATAGCAAAACTCCTTTACTACTTTAAGGCCGGCCGAAGTGGCCGTGCGGTTAAAGGCACTGCAGTCTGGACGCAAGACCGCTACGGTCGCAGGTTCGAATCCTGCTTCGGGCATGGATGTTTGTGATGTCCTTAGGTTAGTTAGGTTTAACTAGTTCTAAGTTCTAGGGGACTAATGACCTCAGCAGTTGAGTCCCATAGTGCTCAGAGCCATTTGAACCATTTTTGAACTACTTTAAGTGTCTCATTTCCTAATCTAATACCCTCAGCATCACCCGATTTAATTCGACTACATTCCATTATCCTCGTTTTGCTTTTGTTGATGTTCGTCTTATACCCTCCTTTCGAGACACTGTCCATTCCGTTCAGGTGCTCTTCCAGGTCCTTTGCTGTCTCTGACAGAATTACAATGTCATCGGCAAACCTCAAAGTTTTTATTTCTTCTCCATGGATTTTAATACCTACTGCGAACTTTTCTTTTGTTTCTTTTACTGCTTGCTCAATATACAGATCAAATAACGTAGGGGATAAACTACAACCATGTCTCACTCCCTTCCCCACCACTGCTTCCCTCTCATGCCCCTCGACTCTTACACTGCCATCTGGTTTCTGTACAAATTGTAAATAGCCTTTCGCTCCCTGTATTTTACCCCTACCACCTTTAGAATTTGAAAGAGCGTATTCCAGTCAACATTGTCAAAAGCTTTCTCTAAGTCTACAAATGCTAGAAAGGTAGGTTTGCCTTTCCCTAATCTTTCTTCTAAGATAAGTCGTAAGGTCAGTATTGCCTCACGTGTTCCAACATTTCTACGGAATCCAAACTGATCTTCCCCGAGGTCGGCTTCTACCAGTTTTTCCATTAATCTGTAAATAATTCGCGTTAGTATTTTGCAGCTGTGACTTATTAAACTGATAGTTCGGTAATTTTCACATTTGTCAACACCTGCTTTCTTTGGGATTGGAATTATTATGTTCTTCATACATTTTACCCACTAGATGGTAGCGTTTTGTTAAGCCTGGCTTACCCAAGGCTGTCTGATAGGCTGCGAGAAATCCAGCGGGCACACACGTAAGAGTACCCCAGCTGATGGGTGGATGTGCCAGCACTACCAACGGAGTCATCCAGCTGTGCGGCCAGATGTTCCACTGTGATCCGCCGTTCATCTCGAATGAGTGTGTCCGCACGTTCCTGCATTGCAGGAGTAACAGCTGTGTGCGGCCGGCCGGCATGCGGGAGATGGGACACATTTGCCCGACCTTGTTGCGATAATGACAGACGCTCAACGGCTCACCATGCTTTTGATCACTCTCATGTCTCCGTAAATAGTCTCCAGGAGCCTATGAATATCTGCAATGCTCTGGTTTTCCACCAAAAGAAACTCAATGACAGCTCTCCCCTTATAAAGCCCCTTGTAACACCATTTTGCAGGCAACGTATATCGGCGCCACCTACCGGAATTTCATGAACTGGGGACTGAAGTAGGATTATTCCACGCTGTCGCACAACAGATTCTGCATTTTTGGAACCGAAATTGGCCGAGAAAAAAAATATGTTGCGTTACTTATTGACCAGTACTCGTATCTTCGTAACGCCACTATCAGCCCACCTGGGCACGCGTTGCAACGCATGTTGGGTTGCGACAACGTCCAGGAATGATGGCAATGTACGGAACGGGAGACAGTACCATACTGGCTCTAGAACTGTACCTCCAATAACGTCATATGACCCTTTGTTTCTCATCAATAAGCAATGAGGAGAGTAACATTGATAATTTTTGCTCTAAGTGCCACAGTCAACGATCGTTGTCAAAGTGTTCCACTCTGTACCAAAAGTCTATACGAGGTGTGGTTTAAAATAACGAGACTACTGCTGTAAATCATTTCAATTCAAAAACGTATGATTTAGTTATTGTCACCGTCAGTGCACTCTCCTCTTCAATCCTTGCAGCGCTCCATACCAATTTTCCATTGATGGAAACTGCTTGAAGGCTTCCTCTATGTTCACCTCTATGACTCATGCCGCTTTTTCTTTAATTGTTTCAGTGGAATGAAATCTTGTTCCTTTTAGTGCTTTTTTGACGTTGGAGAATAGATAGGTCACACGGTGTTAAAACTGACGAATGAGGCGGGTGGTCTAACAATGAGTTAGAAACCTCTTAATAGACATCACGGTATGAGCCGATGAGTTGCCTTGATGCAGAACTTGTTATTCCACACATCGGGTCGAGTTTTTCTTATTTTCTCACGGAATCGAGAAAGAACCTCAAGATAGCAATGTCGATCAATAGTTTGATCTCAATGAAACCAGTGAAGATACACATTTTCATGAATATCGAAAATAAATCAGTCTGCCTTCGAATCTTGATTTGCTCATTGCATCTTTTTCCGCTCTCGTTGAAGTAGAGCCCTCTTAGTACGTGGATTGGCACTTAATTTCCGAATCACAAGTGAAAAAGTGAAAAACCAAGATTCTCCATATGTTATCACTCTTTCCAAGAAATTAGGATCATTTTCAATGGTACCCAAAGTGTCAGTACTTTTTCATGAGCTTCTTTTTTTTCCATCGTGAGAATTTTCGGTAACAGTTTCGCACACACTTCTCATGTTAAATTGGTTACCTAAAATTTGCCTTTCGCAATCTTTTTCAATTCCTTCAGTTTCATCAATCGATTGAGTATTCAACAAACTGCCCAATCGTTTCAAATTACATACTTTTTCGATATTTTCTTCCGTTTATGATGTTAAAATACGTCCCAGGCGTGAGTTAACTTCAACGTCTTGTCGGCCATCTTGGGAAAGCTTGACCCACTTAAAAACCCTTGTCCGTTGTGAACAATTTTTGTCATGCGTTTCTTTTAGTAAACGATAGGTTTCAGTAGCTTATAATCCAGTATTAGTTGAAAACAGTCAAGGTTAAGCCCTATCTTATTCTATTATTTGGTCCTGTGAACGTGAACGCGTTATGCAGGTCTTGGAGTCACTCACGTCTATTTACTGAAGTTAACGAAGGCGATGTTGGCCTGATATACTAGACGATGCCCTTTAGCTATACAGTCTAATGGATCGTCAGTAAGAAATACCTAATTAAGATCAGCCTGAATATGCCTAAATGAGGTGAAACGCGTAGTTGATACATTAAAAATAAACTAAAATTGCAACCAAAACTGTTTTCAACTAATACTATTATACACTGGTTTGCTGAGTCATGCCACAGGTTGGCTGTCTTATTTTCCACGTTTTATGTGAAACTTCACGACAGTTGAAACTTCCTGGCAGATTAGAACTCTATGCTGAACCGAGGTTCGGACTCCCTTTCGCGGGCAAGTTCTCTAACGACTGAGCTACCCAAGCACGGCTCACGACCCGCCCTCACAGCTTCACTTCCGTCAGTACCTCGTCTCCTACTTTCCGAACTTCACAGAAGATCTCCTGAGAAACTTGCAGAACTAGCACTCCTTGAAGTTGCTCTGTTATTACACTGCCGAAGTGGCCGTGCGGTTAAAGGCGCTGCAGTCTGGAACCGCAAGACCGCTACGGTCGCAGGTTCGAATCCTGCCTCGGGCATGGATGTTTGTGATGTCCTTAGGTTAGTTAGGTTTAAGTAGTTCTAAGTTCTAGGGGACTGATGACCTCAGCAGTTGAGTCCCATAGTGCTCAGAGCCATTTTTTTGTTATTACACTTTTCATTTTTCCGGCAAAACACAGTAAAAGCTCTTACACAAAGGAAGGCGAGTGTCACAGTCATTTGTCTAGAGACACCAGAGATGCTGCATTTGACCGAGAAAGCTTCACACTTCATAGCTATTGGCAGTTTATCTGTGACGTATGAGTACCTACTCTGAGACGGCACCAGCTCCGTTAGTTTATAGTCACACCTTGCATAGCAGTAAATCTGTCACTGTCGTATCTCATTATCTGAGACACTTGTGGAGAAGGGGACTGATAAACGTGGGTGAATACGGGGACGGACGTAAGAACAGTACCAGGAGACAGTGATGCTGTGTAATACAGTAAATCAGAAGTTAAGTCCCATAGTGCTCAGAGCCATTTGAACCATTTGCAGTTCGATTTACTGAAAACGTGTTAGACAGTAAATCACAGCTTTCTTACTGTTACAGCGATGGAAATTAAACACAGACAAGCGACGTGAAATACACTCCTGGAAATTGAAATAAGAACACCGTGAATTCATTGTTCCAGGAAGGGGAAACTTTATTGACACATTCCTGGGGTCAGATACATCACATGATCACACTGACAGAACCACAGACACATAGACACAGGCAACAGAGCATGCACAATGTCGGCACTAGTACAGTGTATATCCACCTTTCGCAGCAATGCAGGCTGCTATTCTCCCATGGAGACGATCGTAGAGATGCTGGATGTAGTCCTGTGGAACGGCTTGCCATGCCATTTCCACCTGGCGCCTCAGTTGGACCAGCGTTCGTGCTCGACGTGCAGACCGCGTGAGACGCCGCTTCATCCAGTCCCAAACATGCTCAATGGGCGACAGATCCGGAGATCTTGCTGGCCAGGGTAGTTGACTTACACCTTCTAGAGCACGTTGGGTGGCACGGGGTAAATGCGGACGTGCTTTGTCCTGTTGGAACAGCAAGTTCCCTTGCCGGTCTAGGAATGGTAGAACGATGGGTTCGATGACGGTTTGGATGTACCGTGCACTATTCAGTGTCCCCTCGACGATCACCAGTGGTGTACGGCCAGTGTAGGAGATCGCTCCCCACACCATGATGCCGGGTGTTGGCCCTGTGTGCCTCGGTTGTATGCAGTCCTGATTGTGGCGCTCACCTGCACGGCGCCAAACACGCATACGACCATCATTGGCACCAAGGCAGAAGCGACTCTCATCGCTGAAGACGACACGTCTCCATTCGTCCCTCCATTCACGCCTGTCGCGACACCACTGGAGGCGGGCTGCACGATGTTGGGGCGTGAGCGGAAGACGGCCTAACGGTGTGCGGGACCGTAGCTCAGCTTCATGGAGACGGTTGCGAATGGTCCTCGCTGATACCCCAGGAGCAACAGTGTCCCTAATTTGCTGGGAAGTGGCGGTGCGGTCCCCTACAGCACTGCGTAGGATCCTACGGTCTTGGCGTGCATCCGTGCGTCGCTGCGGTCCGGTCCCAGGTCGACGGGCACGTGCACCTTCCGCCGACCACTGGCGACAACATCGATGTACTGTGGAGACCTCACGCCCCACGTGTTGAGCAATTCGGCGGTACGTCCACCCGGCCTCCCGCAAGCCCACTATACGCCCTCGCTCAAAGTCCGTCAACTGCACATACGGTTCACGTCCACGCTGTCGCGGCATGCTACCAGTGTTAAAGACTGCGATGGAGCTCCGTATGCCACGGCAAACTGTCTGACACTGACGGCGGCGGTGCACAAATGCTGCGCAGCTAGCGCCATTCGACGGCCAACACCGCGGTTCCTGGTGTGTCCGCTGTGCCGTGCATGTGATCATTGCTTGTACAGCCCTCTCGCAGTGTCCGGAGCAAGTATGGTGGGTCTGACACACCGGTGTCAATGTGTTCTTTTTTCCATTTCCATGAGTGTATATTCATGAGAAGGTGGAACGTGCGCAGGTCGCACACTCGGTGTAGCTACGCTGGGACGTAAGCAGCGCATTGGGACCCCCAGTGAAGACGACGGCGCTGTAGAGTTATCTCACAGACGGACTCCGGTCTGGTCCAGAGAGCAGGCCGCATCGGAAGTATGTCAGCTGTACTGGCGTGTGTTGCATCCCCTGCGAAATGTGGTGACAGCTGTCTCGTCGATTCTGAAATATACCCGAACCGCCGCTGCACACGCGGCCCAAGAGGCACTGCAACAAATGGTCCACAATACGGATAAACATACGATGAAGACTGAAAGACTGTCAACATTAACTATGACAGAAAAAAGTAAGTCATAATAATAACAGTAGAGATCGTCGAGGCAACTGTCCAAGATAAAAGTATTCTACCTGGTACACAAGGCATGTGAGACAGATGAGATACTGTCAGGCTTCAATTATTCCAGTCCCACCGAACCGTGGGAAATTTACCATCAAGCCAAACTCGAAAAATATAAGTCCAAGTAGAAATGTAGATATGCACTCAAACGCCGCAGAAACTGATATAGGTATGCGTATTCAAATACAGAGATATGTAAACAGGCAGAATACGGCGCTGCAGTCCACGACGCCTATATAAGACAGCAATTGTCTGCAGCAGTTGTTTAATCGGTTACTGCTGCCACAATCACGGTTGATCAAGATTTAAGTAAGTTTGAATGTGGTGTTATAGTAGGCGCACGAGCGATGGGGCACAACATCTCCGAGGTAGCGATGAAGAGCGGAATTTCCCGTACGACCATTTCACGAGTGTGCAGCAAATATCAGGTATCCGGTGAGACAACAAATCTCCGACATCGCTGTAACTGGAAAAAGATCCTGCGAGAACGGGACCATCGACGAATGAAGAGAATCGTTCAGCGTGACAGAAGTGCAACCCTTTCACAAATTTCTGCAGATTTCAATGCTGAGCAATCAACACGTGTCTGCGTTCGAACCATTCAACGAAACATCATCGATATGGGCTTTCGGAGCCGAAGGTCCACTCGTGTACCCTTGATGATTGCACGACACAGAGCTTTACGCCTCGCCTGGGCCCTTCGACACCGACATTGGATTGTTGATGACTGGAAACAGTTGCCTGGTCAGACAAGTCTCGTTTAAAATTGTATCGAGCGGATGCACTTGTACGGGTATCGAGACAACCTTATGAATCCATGGACACTGCATGTCAGCAGGGTATACTGTTCAAATTCGTGGGGGCTATGTAACGGTGTGGGGCGTGTGCAGTTGGAGTGATATGGGACCCATGATACGTCTAGATACGACTCTGACGGGTGAGACGTACGTAAGCATCCTGTCTGAAAACCTGCGTAGTCCCCGCTGATATTTACCAACGCCTAGAAGCAGCTAATGGTCTAGATACCATCTTCAAATATACATCCAAACACGTCCATTGCGCATTTCGACGGAGTTGGGCAATTTCAGCAGGACAATGCGACACCCAACACGTGCAGAATTGCTGCAGAGTTGCTCCAGAGACACTCTTCAGAGTTTAAACACTTCCGCTGCCCACCAAATCTCACCAAACGCATTTCACGGATTTTCTCTATCTTTCTGACAAGATATCACACTTCACACATTTTATACAGAGCTATTCAAAGAAAAGGAACAGATTTAAAATATTTATTGCTTCCAAACTACAAAACATAGAAACATAATTCCAACATTCCTGAAAAGAGAGATGTTCAAATTTTTAAGTATTCAACGTGAGCATCATGTGTTACATGACAGATATCAAAATGCCTGCTCATTTTATGCCACACACGAAACAGCTGGTCCCTCGTTACAGAATTCACAGCATCAACAGTGATGTGTCCCAGACTTTCAAGAGTGTCAGGCATAGAAGGGGGGGGGGGGGGGGGAATAAAAACGCTGTCTTTTACGTAAGCCCCCAGATGAAAGTAACAAGTTGTGAAGTCTAGAGACCTGGGAGGCCACCGGTGATGAAGTTCACATTCTGCTCCTTCTCTACCAGTTCAACATTACAGACATCGCATGTGTCTTTTATGTGTGGAGTTTTCATTTGTGAAACACTGCAAGGCCACTGTTAGGTCTGTAATTTGTAGAGCAGTTGAAAATTAGCTGCCTGTCAGAAAGGAAAAGGATGTGTAATTAGCTGATTAAGTGTCTGCAGAAATTAATGCCGATTTATGAAGTCTTACCGAACCATGGTTCACGAGAGAGGGTTTTTTGTATTGTGATGAAGTGGAGGGCTACACTGGCAGCAGCGTAGCTGCTGTCAGGAACAGCCAAGCCAGCCAGGCATTTACGGACGAAACGGAGGACGTATGTCTCACAAAACCTCACCTTTCCTTTAACTTGTCCCGTTTTTCCGCCTTACGTAGTTGCGTACGTTGAACTTGAAAAGCAGTATACTTAGGGTGTGGTAACACAAAATATTGCCTCCTCCTGTAGGGTGGGGGGAGGGGCGTGAATTGTTGGGTGTGTAACGACAATTGCACATATAATAATTTTTTTCTTTATGAATTTAGATAAATCAATGTAAGCAATGTTTTGAACTTCTTTTTCGGTTCGTATTGTTATGTTAAAGAAACTATGGGCAACTTTTGAAATGAATATTATTATTTATGTTGGATTTCAAATAATGTGATAATCAAAAGGGAAGTGTATTTAAGGTTAAAACTATTGTAAGAGGTGAAAATTGTAATTTATACACTTGGTCCATACTTAGGTAATGCAGTAGGATATGTGTAGTAGAAAACCTGTGGTGAATACCCTACCTGTAGGGGAGCGGGAAAAGGTGGAGGCAGGCGAGGCGGGAAAACGCACACTGGGCGCAGTTCGGCACAGCGGGCTCAGTATTACAGTCGGAGGCGAGCAACAGTCAGAGTTGGGAATCGGTCAGAGGAACACGTACTGTACCGAGGAGGCTACCCAGGAAAAGTGAATCCCATTGAGCCTCGGATGAAACGATTCCGACGACTACTTGGAATGGCTATATTCTGAGGCACAAAATTGGAAAGATTACGACGCTAAGAAGATGGAAAGTGCCGATGTAGTGTGAGCCTTAGCCGTGCTTGTATGTGTGCCGTGCTGCCCGCTATCTCGCTACCCGCCAACCGCCGCACCGACTTGCTCAGGTCAAACATTTATTTCATCTTTAGAAGTGTATCTGTGTGGACCAGTGTCGAAACTGTTTCTAACTGTTCAATAATAACGTGACTTTTACCAGAATTGCCTTAGCCATTACTTATCCTGACCACTGACCTAGACAGGATCCTTACCTCGTATTGTGCAACCCGAGTATCCTGAACTGAAAGTTTAAAATTAGTGTCAATAAGAATTATCAGCAGTCAAACCTTTGCTATAAAGAAGTTTACAGTTCTGTGTGTTATTACAAATGTTGGTAAAGAACAAAAGTATGACTAAATTGGAAGAGAGTTTTTTTTTGGATTGAGTTAGCGATGTTATTTAATTAATTTGAGACAGGAATAATGACAGTTAAATTATTCAGAAGTAAGACAAAAGAGTAGTTATCCATAGATTGATAATTTTGAGTGTTAATTTGCCTTCAGTACTTAATAGTTTCAGTTTAACGACCATAACAGTTTCAGGGTCCCCCCCCCCCCCCCCCTCTTCTCTTGTCCATTCTTTCAAACCTTGAAATGTGTGGATCAGATTTGACCAGTAAAGCTAAATTCTATATGAATCCAAAATGTATTAGTGTTTTTCCAATTTTAATAGTGACATGGTATGAGTGCTTTCAAAACTGCTAATCCTAGGGCAATCTATGCCCGATTTCAGTCTGATCAATATACAAAATGCAGTTCGTAGTAATCATCGCTGTGTGGTGTTGTGTAAATTTAGCTCGTCCAAATTAATACAAAAAGAGAAAACTTTAGTTCAGTGGATTTTTTCTGGTTCCAAACTTTGCCATATAACGCATCATTAATACGTGTTACTATGCTTGTACATGCACCCACTTGTACAAGGAAAAACTCACTCATTGCCTAAGTAGGCTGGCGACCGAATTATTAATTATAGGTAGTATCTACTGTGTGTACTTCTTGTCCATGCTAAAGAGTAATTATACTTTGCTTTTGCTTGATGCATCACTGTAGTTACTGACTGAGTATAAGTCCGATCTTGCTTCTATTAGGTACTCGCGGTCAACTAATGTACTAAAATCCTTGTTTATAAGGTGAAGCCCGTGAACTTATTACAGTACAGGCTTTATAGAGCTAACGTACGTCCGAGAGCGGGCGGTAACGTTACAGGTGATCTCCCGAACATTCGTAAATCATAGACACAAGGCTCAAATGTCTCTCATACGTCTCATATGAAAAATAGAATATCACGGAGGCGAAAATATCCATGAAAAAAGACTTTCTTTAAGGCAGTGTGGAATTTGCATTGCTCGAATACCAGTTTTACGATCGATGCTGAGGTGCTATTCCAATACGTGGAGAGCCTTGGAAATTCTGCTCGTGTGCGGCAGTGAGAACTTGGGTCGATGAGCGAGGTGTGGCAGTGTAATCCGTGCAGTTGTGTAAACGGCTCTGCCAAAGTGGCTTAGCGGCTAACCCACCTGCCCTGTAAGCAGCAGACCCCATTTCGATTCCCAGCCTTGATACAAATTTTCACGCGACCCTTCAGTCTATATACACAAAATCATATGCCTAAGAAACCAGTAAGGTCTCTGCAAGTGTGTCATTTCATTTGTTGAAAGACACTGAAGCACCAAAGAAATTGGTATAGGCGGGCGTATTCCAAAGCAGAGATATGTAAACAGGCACAATACGGTTCTGCGGTCGGAAAGGCTATTACAAGCCGACAAGTGTCTGGCGCAGTTGTTAGATTGGTTACTGCTGCTACAATGGCAGGTTATCGAGATTTAAGTGACTTTGACCCTGGTGTTAAAGTCCGCTAGTCGGCGAACTAGCGGACACAGCATCTCCGAGACAGCGATGAAGTGGGAATTTTCCCGTACGTCCATTTCACGAGTGTACCGTGAATATTAGGAATCCGGTAAAACATCAAATCTCCGACATTGCCAGAAAAAAATCCAGCAAGAACGGGATCAACGATGACTTAAGAGAATCGTTCAACGAGACAGAAATGCAACCATTCAGCAAATTGCTGCAGATTTTAATACATGCCCATCAACAAGTGTCAGCGTGCAAACCAGTCAACGAAACATCATCGATATGGACTCTCGGAGCCGAAGGCCCACTCGTGTACCCTTGATGACTGCATGCCACAAAGCTTTACGCCTCGTCTGGGCCCATGAACACCGACATTCGGCTACTGATGACTGGAAACATGTTGCCTGGTCGAAAGTGAATCGTTTCAAATTGTATCGACCGACTGAACGTGCACAGGTATGGAGACAACCTCATGAATCCATGGACCCTGCATGTCAGCAGGGGATTGTTCAGGCTGCTGGAGGCTCTGTAGCAGTGTGCAGCGTGGGCAGTTGGAGTGATATGGGACCCCTGATATGTCTAGATACGACTCCCACAAGTGACACGTATGTAAGCATCCTGTCTGATCATCTGCATCCATTCATGTCCACTGCGCATTCCGACGGACTTGGTCTATTCCAGCTTGACAATACGACACCTCCACACGCCCAGAATTGCACAGAGTGGCTCCAGGAACACTGTTTTGAGTTTAAACACTTCCGCTGGCAACCAACCGCTCCAGACATGAACATTATTGGCATTTCTGGGATGCCTTGTACCTGCTATCCAGAAGAGGCCTCTACCCCCTCGTACTGTTTCGGATTTATGGGCAGCCCTGTATGAGTTATGGTGTCAGTTCCCTCCAGCACTACTTCAAACACTAGTCGAATCCATGCCACGTCACGTTGCGGCATTTCATCGTGCTCTCGGGGCCCCTACACGATATTAGGAAGGTATACCAGTTTCTTTGGCTCTTCAGTATACCGCTCCTGGGTTTCAGGCTGGATCCCCCAGTTACTTTCGATGTTGTGGTGCTAATCCAGAACATGGCGAGCGTCGGCAATGCTGATCTTGTGCCACGTGAAATTCAAAGTAGACAGGGGCAGCAGTGGGAATTTTTGATCTAGAAGTGAAGCGTGCCAGGATAATCCATGCAGTTATCTGAAATGCTGTGCCGAGGTGGCTTAGTGGCTAACGTAACCGCCTAGTAAGCAGGAGATACGGGTTCGATTCCTGGAGTTGGTACAAATATTCACTCACCGCTTCAGTCTACGTACAAAAACAAGAAGTCTTCCAGGGCTTGGAGACTTTAGAGATAAATGTGGGGTTGTTAACAAAAGTGAAAAGAAGCGTGAAGCGAAATGAAATTCGGGAGTGTCAACAGTCATCCACAAAAAGAAAAAGTAGAGTAAATGAATAAAAGGATTATGACTGTGGAATTTTGCAACTGAAACAACACTACACTTTGGAGAGTATGCCCCAACAATTGGCGCTCATACGATACGATACTGCGTGAAGAGTTTGACAGGGCACTGAAAGACCTGAGTCGAAACAAGGCCCCGGGAGTAGACAACATTCCAATACAACTACTGACAGCCTTGGGAGAGTCAGTCCTGACGAAACTCTACCATCTACTCTGAGTAAAATGTATGAGATAGGCGAAATACCCTCAGGCTTCAAGAAGAATATAATAATTCCAATCCCAAAGAAAGCAGGTGTTGACAAAAGTGAAAATTACCGAACTATCAGTTTAATAAGTCACGGCTGCAAAATACTAACGCAAATTATTTACAGACGAATGGAAAAACTAGTAGAAGCCGACCTCGGGGAAGATCAGTTTGGATTCCGTAGAAATGTTGGAACACGTGAGGCAAAACTGACCCTACGACTTATCTTAGAAGCTAGATTGAGGAAAGGCAAACCTACCTTTCTAGCATTTGTAGACTTAGAGAAAACTTTTGACAATGTTGACTGGAATACATTCTTTCAAATTCTAAAGGTGGTAGGGGTAAAATACAGGGAGCGAAAGGCTATTTACAATTTGTACAGAAACCAGATGGCAGTTATAAGAGTCGAGGGACATGAAAGGGAAGCAGTGGTTGGGAAGGGAGTGAGACAAGGTTGTAGTCTCTCCTCGATGTTATTCAATCTCTATATTGAGCAAGCAGTGAAGGAAACAAAAGAAAAATTCGGAGTAGTTATTAAAATCCATGTAGAAGAAATAAAAACTTTGAGGTTCGCCGATGATATTGTAATTCTGTCAGAGACAGCAAAGGACTTCGAAGAGCAGTTAAATAGAATGGATAGTGTCTTGAAAGGAGGGTATCAGATGAACATCAACAAAAGCAAACGAGGATAATGGAGTGTTGTCGAATTAAGTCGGGTGATGCTGAGGGAATTAGATTAGGAAATGAGACACTTAAAGTAGTAAAGGAGTTTAGCTATTTCGGAAGCAAATAACTGATGATGATCGAAGTAGAGAGGATATAAAATGTAGACTGGCAATGGGAAGGAAAGCGTTTCTGAAGAATAAAAATTTGTTAACATCGAGTATAGATTTAAGTGTCACGAAGTCATTTCTGAAAGTATTTGTATGGAGTGTAGCCATGTATGGAAGTGAAATATGGACGATAAATAGTTTGGACAAGAAGGGAATAGAAGCTTTTGAAATGTGGTGCTGCAGAAGAATGCTGAAGATTAGATGGGTAGATCACATAACTAATGAGGAAGTATTGAATAGGATTGGGGAGAAGAGAAGTTTGTGGCACAACTTGACTAGAAGAAGGGATCGGTTGGTATGACATGTGTTGAGGCCTCGAGGGATCACAAACTTAGTATTGGAGGGCGGCGTGGAGGATAAAAATCGTAGAGGGAGTCCAAGGGATGAATACACTAAACAGATTCAGAAGGATGTATGTTGCAGTAGGTACTGGGAGATGAAGAAGCTTGCACAGGATAGAGTAGCTTGGAGAGCTGCATCAAACCAGTCTTAGGACTGCAGACCACAACAACAACAACAAAACCGAAGATCAGTTTTATGAGGTCTTGACTAGTGTCCTGAAAAAGCTATACCCTCAAAATGGAATAGTCCTCTGGGAGATTTTAATGAAAAAATAGGTCCAATAGCGCATGATATGTGGAGAAGATGTCGTAAATAAAAGGGTAGAAGACTATTAAATACAAGCACTCCATTTTATTTGAAAATTTAAAATCGTTCCTTCCACCATAAACGGACACATAAACACACGTGACAATGCTATTCTAGAGAATTGAGAATAATCATAGATTACATAATACAACAGAAAAATTGTACACTCACGGTGAGAGACGTGAGGGTATAAAGTGGCCCGGAATGTGGCTGCAACCACCAACAAAATTTTTCTTGGCAGCAGGGGGAGAAGGGTACTTCAGGAAGAGGTGCTCCTAGTAAAATTCTCGAGTCTGTTAAAAATAATGCAAATAGTTTCAAGGATACAATTTTGGAAATTTCGTTATAATACGAGACTAGATGCAAAGTTTTAATGAAAGTGCAAAAGCCGAAGAAATATATCAGTAAACTAAAAGACGATTGCCGGCCGCTGTGGCCGAGTGTTTCTAGGCGCTTCATTCTGGAACCGCGGTGCTGCCACGGTCGCAGGTTCGAATTCTGCCTCTGGCATGAATGTGTGTGATGTCCTTAGGTTTGTTAGGTTTAAGTAGTTCTACGTCTAGGGGACTGATGACCTCATATGTTAAGTCCCATAGTGCTCAGAGCCATTTGAACCATTAGGGGACGATTCATGACACAGCATATGAAGCGCTTGGCCAACGAGGAGAAGATGGAAAACAGAGGTACGAGTGGTGGACAGAGAACGTAGAGAAAAGATAAAAGTGAAGCAGAAATTATATAACAGTTGGCTGCGACAAGAGATCCGAAAGACAGAAACACGTTTGTGGAACGTGACGTGAGGGTTAGAAATGAAAAATGACACATAGGAATATAAGTCTCATCAAATATAACTCTTTTTTAGTGATCTTGGCTTGTGAAGTGACCGTGTATGGCAATGTTTCAGTGAGTTGTTAGAGTCATGCATGTCAGACGAAAAACAAGAACCCAAAGAATGGAATTAGACATATCTAAATCCAATCAATAAGACAGGCAGTAAAAATGTATGTGAAAGTTATCGTAACTTTACAACACGAGTAACACGATGTTGATGGACGTTGGAAAGCAAAGAGGATTCTCGAAGAGTAGATGTTTTACTCTAAGACAACTAATGACAAAGAGACTGCAAAATAGAATCTGTGAAGCAATTTAGTTTTCAGAGATCTCGAGAAGGTGTATAGCGCAGTGCCAGTGAAGAAACTATTTGAAGTTCTGAGTGGGGATTAGCTTGGAATAAATAAATAAATATAAATTGTGACGTATGTATATATAAACTATACAAGTTTGCAGAGTGTGGAATCGAAGTGGGCAATGACATTTCGCCATAGCCTATCAAAATTACAAAGGCATTAAAATAGAAATGCTGCCTTCTTTCCTACAGTGTTTAAAATATACATCCAGAAAGTCTTAGAGCTGGAGATGTTCAGGAATGGGGCTTCAAATAAAAAAAGCATCAATGTTTGTTCACGTCTTTCTTCACAGATGATCATGTAGTGGTGGTAAGTGAAGAGGATGATATCTGCTTAAAGCTGTAGAAATTATTACAATAATGTGTAAGTAGGTTCGAAGGTGAATTTTGAAAACACTGAATACCTAAATAGTGGAGAAAATGTAGGAAACAATAACAGAGAGCCAGGTGATCAAGACATTACAAATAAATACAGAAAAATTTGCATAGAGTCCCACCGGAAAACGAAACTAGTAATTGGGAAATACAACATCCAACAGCCCATGGAAAAGTAATAATCCACAAGCAAAATCTCGTGATAGGGTCATCTAAGAAAAGTTGGAAAGTAAAGGAGATGCTGTATAGAAGTATTGCAGAGCCTGTAATGACCAATAGATGCGAGTGCTGTAGAAATGGATTGTCTCAGAAGATCATGCAGAGTATCTCGACAAGATCTCGTAAGAAATACAACGAATCACAAATAGAATAGAAGAACGACACCTCGCCTGCTATGGTCATACAACGAGAATGGCAGATGACAGACAGCCAAAGAGATTCTGGATGTGCAATTTTTGAAAGTGCTTTTGCGCAGAATAAATCAGCGATCTTACTGGAATGTTTTAAAATTAGAGTTGTCTTTATCGCAATAGAACATTTATTAGCAAATGACAACTAGTTCCGCTCAAACAGCGACGATCTACAGACCATATGCTTAGAGGACCATTTACGTACTCATAGCTGATCGCAAGCGGTTATTCTCTGTGTATTCTCGTGTATTTATTTAAATACATTTTGACAAACTGGTTCATATAGTTGCTATTTATGTGATGTTATGTACCTTCCTTATTAATTTTTGTAAAACAGGTTTATGTGTACATTATTTTAATAACGCGTTTCACATTCTGTGTGCTTGATTGGCTATTGATGATGTAATACAATAAGCAGTATGTGGAACATCCAGTACTTATCCCACAATCTCACTATAATCATGAGTAGCTGACATTTGGGCATATATCAAACTTGTTCCATTAAGAGCCAGTGTCCGTAATGAGTATAACATATATTTTGATCATTTTTTCTCTATCTTGTTATTATTAGATTTCCTCTAAATATACCATGTTCTTACTTTTCAGTGAATATGGTCTGAATATGGTTGCTATTTGACTGAATTCAGTAACCACTTCTTAGGAAATTCTCTATTGCGATCAGTTCTACTTTAATTTTAAGATCTTGCTCTACCTTCTCCTAAGAAGTAGGAGAAGACCAAAGAAAGATAGAAATGGATTTTGACAGTTACGTTAGATGTGGTGACAGCTGCAGGAACCCCCCCCTCCCCCTCTCCCCCAGGAAGAAGAGAAAGTAAACGAAAAGTATGCAAAATATTCCTATACGAGATGCATAACACAATTAACATGAACAATGGCAAAATTAACAGTTCTCAAATAGGTATAAATACGGCTCGTGCACCAGCTACTTCTCCAATAAAAGTTCGTCTGACGCTCGTTACCATCTACGCATTTCTTATGTCTTTAGAATAATACTTAGTCACTGTATACAATAGAAGCTTTTCGTAATAAAGCAGTCACCGTAAAAATGTAGCTGGTTAAATTTACTATTTACAGGTCCCCTAACCAAAGGGAAACTGTACAACATTAGGGTTCTCAGATTGTAAATTAGATCGATAATGAGAAAATTTTGTTTAGTCTAATCAAGTGAAAAACTGACAATGAATAATACAGAGAAATATTCTGAAAATTGTAGCAAATTAAAATGAAATGGCTCTAAACTCTGCAAGATTTTCATTTAATTCGAAAACTGCAGGAATCAAAACTGAATAAGACTTCCGTATCTGGGCATCTCGCAGAAGCAAGAGAAATGAGAAAATTTTTTAATGTAGATAACTGAGCATTTATGACGCAGGACAAAATGTGTTAAATGCGAGTTGCTCAGAAGATGAATTACGCTGCCGGTTGTGCGAAAATTACATTCTTCAAGCGCAGAGAGAGGGTGGCTGTCAGAAAGTTTTCTCCTGAGCTCCCCCACACCCCAACCTCCACTTGGAGGGTAGACAGATTGCTGCTGCCAGTCTGACGAATGAATGTGTTCCCTTTTGCTATGGAGAAACAAGGGACAGCAGCAGAAACTTTCCACTCACACCTTGCAAAAAGCATCATTACCATTAGTTAAGCTGGTACTGATTTGGAACAATCTCCCCAATGGTCAGCATCACTCATACCATATCTGGTTGTGGGAGCAACAACCTTTCTTGTCTCCCAGGGAAGTGCCGGTAAGTAGCCCCCTCTTTGATGTACAGGCATAAAGACAAATTTCACCCTCAAGCACCCTCAGGGGAAAGTTGTGACAACCAACGACATCAGTGCCCATGACAAGCAGACTAGCACCAGCAACTGCCCACCATAAGCATTTCAGGAAACAGCACCATTTTCGAGAAAACTGGCTATCATGCAAGAAGCACTGGCTCCCTTCCACTGTGACATTGTAGAAAGACTTGTGCTGACATTAAGCTACCCATTCACAGCCCGACTGGAGTGCTGACGTGCTTGCAGACCTGTCTGACTGTGTCTGGAATGCTCGACTTAGTGGACCCTACCTACCTACCGCACTGAGGGAGTGTGGACTGGCAGGTAACGGTAAGAATGGTCAGGGCTGGCAGGTAGCAGATCGCTGTCAAACTGACATGCATGGACCACAGATCCAGCCACTACAAAATCATCCACACAGACCGGCAAGGGGGGTGGACGACAGATTTGTCAGCCAGTAGTGTATAGAGGCTCCACAGAACTGCCGAGGTCCCTGGACCCATTTCCATCTGGCGAGGAATCGAATACTAGTAATTCTTACCAAAATGTACCTACCTTACACAGCTAATTATCGTGTAATTGTGATAGAGCTGAGACAAAATCACAGAGCGATGAATGTCATTCAGTTCCATTTTTCGTGAAACATGGGGAAACAGCTGTTAGGCCAGTCTCTTTTGGATTCCATTTTCAGTGAAACATGGGAAAGGCACTGTTAGGTCTAGTACTTCTAGACCAGTGCTTTATCTAATAGAACGGTATTCTGGGGATACGTGTGCCCATGATTGATATTAATTTTTTGTGAGCCCTTGCTGTAGGACAAACATTTGATTAACGTGTGTGGTCTTACGTTTGCCCGTTTTTGTTGGTCTTAGTTGGGTGCGTTTTATGGGTAGACTATTTGTCTTTATGTTCTGTTAGTAGATATCTTGCTGTTTTTTGTTACAATTTACACCTACTTTATTGTAAAGTTTGGATCTGAGAAGAGCGAAATATTGATTAGTGATGCCATGCATTAAGTAAAGGCATTCTGATTTTGTATGTTTGTTTGTGTCACTTCTGTAAAGCTGATATTTTCAATGGGTGAGCACTTTGGTGGAGTACCATTTTATTGCACAAGTTATCAAGCATATCTGATAAACTGAGCAATGGGTCCTGGTTTATGATTTCTCATGATAGCGCTCTGATTTATTACATCATGCGTTTTATTTAATAGAACTGATCTGTAGTTAGTTACGAGTCTACACCTACACAATACCCAGCCACATTCCACTTTCACCGTCAACCTGCACCAAAATTTTCAACTTTTAATAGCATAAATCATCCCATATCACGGACATAAGTTGTTTCTAGCCACATGTACTTACAAACTCAACAAATAAAATTAATAATAATGAAGTACAAAAATCTCGGACAAATTACATATTACAAAATCAGTTAAAAGAAAACTTGTTTGATGTACAGTCAGATGACATAGCTACGGGTTCACCTCTTAGTCATACACCATCTGAAATGTTTATGGCCAATTTCGAAAAAAATTTCTTGCAGAAAGAATCACCAAAATGCAAAATTTTGTAGTGGCTCAGATAAATCGATGATTCACTGTGTTTGTGGAATGGTACCACTATAGAATTAGATACATCACTATAGAATTTAAACTCACAACATAAGAAAATGATACTCATATGGTAATCTCTGCTGATTCTCAGCATACACAGATCCTTAAACATGCAGCTCTAGGTTCAATGGTGGATCACCTCATATCAATTCCGTTGTCTGAATAAGCTTTTCAAACAGAGCTATAAACCATCAAACAGATCGCTTCCAGCAATGGCTATAGCTCTGTCCTGACTGACACTAAAACTAAATCACTTCCATATGCTGGTCAACAGCGGTCACTCGGCATTTACAATTCCTGGTGCAAAATTCTTTTTACTGTCAGCGTCTCAGACAATCTTGCAAAAGGTTTTATTCTTGCAGCAACCGACCTGCATTTTATAACAGCAATTAAAGAAAACAACCACCGTCTGAACAGGCCTTGAAGGTCCAACACTACCGACCGGCCTCGGTATCATCTGTGAGTTAACGAGCATTTTGCTCTCATTTAAGTATATGGACAAAAGAGACAACCTTCAGCAATCGTGGAACAAATCCTGCCGTACAGAACCGTATGCCACAAAGAGCGCAGATTCGCCACGGGATGGGGACATCCACAGGCGCCTATAGTGCTGAATGAGGCCAGGCCCGTCGGGCCTAAACGCTGTAGTGTGCGAGCGAGACAGACGAGAACCTACGTCGTAGGGAAACCCCGTATGAGCTGTTTGTGACCGGGGAGGCATAGCAGTGTTAAATATGGCGGACCTAAGCTCGGCCATAAAGGGAAACATTTTTGAAAACTAATTAGGTCCGTAGTAATGCAGGGAACGAAGCCACATTAATTTTAACTATCATCTTCCTTAAATTTTCATGGTGATCCCAATAAAACCTGAATATTGATCATATCTATAATAGTTTAGGATTTACTGTTAAAGTGAAATTAACAAGTCTTGTAACAAAGACATGAACATTAACATCTGAACGCTTTTGTCGATCTTAACGATAGTCATTTCATATAAAAGCGCGTCATTAAAATGACAAATGTTGTAAATATCAACTCTGTAACTTTATTCATTTAGAAGATATAGTAAATTTAAATTATCAGTATTTTCAGTTAAGCATCAGATCATCATTTCCTCCACGCAAAACACATTGAACATGACAACATGAAACTTTATTGAATAATTAGGTAACATAATATGTGTTGTAAAATTTAGTGTATAATAGTTACATTTGTTCTTTATTTATTTATCAGAAAGCACTTTGGTTTAAGGCTACTGGCCATGACATTCAAAGTTAAGAAGGAAACTGTATTCGTTTCTGTAAAACAATTTAACGTTTCATATGTAATGTATATTATTGTTACTTTATTTAGAACCTGAGAGTGGTCAAGCTTTGATTATTTAAATATGTTAAAATGTAAAATAGTGTACAATAAGCTGAAGCCAATCAGATGGATGGCTTCGGGGATGGGAACTGCACTACGTAGTGTTACAACGATGAAAATTAATATTACGAAGATGTCAAACCTTATTTTCATGATTTAAAGAAGTATTCATGATATTAAAAATGTAATTATAATTTTATTATTTTCATTTTTGTGCTCAGTGTATCAAAGACTTTCTAGTGCACGGAATAAATTAGCATTGTTTGTACTACGAAACTATATATGATTGTTAAGGGTTAAGCATGTAATAATTCGATGTAGACATTTTGTTGTGTCTGAATTTTGTTCTCGTCCTGGTCGGTAGAAAAGGAAAAGTTCCTTAATCGATGTGAAGGTATAAAGGCTGTAAAAAGGAGAGAGAGAGAAGGTAAATACAAGTTATTCAAAACAAATATCTCTAAAGTGTAACGTCTTGTGAATTCCTATAACTAAAAATTGCAAGGTCTAATCTGTGCCTGTCCTGAATAACAGCGAAGAACATTTATGTTATCATATATTTTCTTAGTTTGATCACGGTTGTGATTCGCATGTTTCTTTTTGTTAAGCGACGTGTTATGAATATTTTCATTATACGCGCAAAAGTGCACACAGCTTTAATCGAACTCGCGTCTTTCGGAAACGATAGCTTTTAATCAGTACAATTACGGAAATACCTTCTAAATCGCAACCGTGATCGCAAACGTGTTTCCTGGACCAAATAATTCTTATAAAATGTGTATTCTCCAAAGCGAGCAGCATTGCACTATCGCTGACTCGCAACAATCGAAAGAGTAAAAACAGTGCTTAAATAAAATTGCCACCTTTTAATAATTATTATTATCCCTTTAAATAAATAAACAGCAATTCAGTGGCTATCCAATCAATAAACAGAGAGTCAACTAGTCAGCTGAGCGACGATGTTCGGCCGCCGGAGACGCGGCCGGAGACAGTTGGCTGGAGACAGTTCGGCTGGAGACACCAAAGTGGATAGCGCTGGTGGAGACGCGAAAGGAAGTGAAACGACTTAGAAAATATCGCGTTGTGTGGTATCACGGGACTTAGTCTCTCAGCGGAGAAGCAGCCACGCACCTAGTGTGAACTCTAAGTTTTCACGTAGTTAACAAAGTGGAGTATTAGACTTGTATTTCGCGATAAGATTGTGTATGATCGAACTGTGTCAAATGGATGTCAGCTCGAGTGTAACATTATCTCTACATACGACTGCTTTCGCTGTTAGTCTGCTTTCTGAATAAACATTATTCTAACAAATCGCAACTGTGTAGCCTACATCATTTATGGGTCGTTAATTTAGCTCCCGATGTTATTATTACTGTTATTATATGTTATATTAACTTTGTATTTCGCAAACTTCCCATTAGCCAGATAATTTAACCAAAGGGTCACAAGTGTCTAGACGAGTTTGAGCCAAGGAACCGCATATGAGCTCGAACATCTTTGGGATTTTAGCTCGCACACCTTGAGCCCTTCCAGGTGTCACTGGATGCAGATACGGAGGGGATGTGGTCAGCACACGCTCTCTCGGCCGTTGTCAGTTTTTGTGACCGGTGTCTCTACTCCTCAGTCAAGTAGCTCCTCAATTGGATGCCGGCCTCGGTGGCCATGCGGCTCTAGGCGCTGTAGTCCGGAACCGCGCAACTGCTACGGTCGCAGGTTCGAATCTTGCCTCGGGCATGGATGTGTGTGATGTACTTAGGTTATTTAGGTTTAAGTAGTTCTAAGTTCTAGGGGACTGATGACCTCAGACGTTAAGTCTCATAGTGCTCAGAGCCATTTGAACCATTTGAACCTCAATTGGACTCACAAGGGCTGAGTGAACCCTGCTCGGCAACAGTACTCGGCAGACGTGGACAATGACCGATCCAAGTTCTAGCCGAGCGTGACAGCACTTACTTTTGTGACCTGACGGGAACTGGTGTTAACAGTGAGGAAAGACCATTGACTTTATATAAATCCAATAGCATAACAAACATTTTATTCACTATTAGAGACAGATAGCAACCCTTGGCAATAAACGATGAGAAAAAGTGTATATTTGTCAGTCGGGCAAAGCTGTGGCAATTAGGCTACGCGAACATGAGAGAAGCTGGACATTAAGGAAGAAAAATTGAGCCTTTTCTGATCATATTTTAGCAGAAAACCATTCATATGATGCAGAGTGTAAAGTTACTTTCTCTCAAGAAAAGCATAAAGATGACCCTGCTGAAAATAATGAAAAGCAGCAAACGCATGCCACAGAATGGAAACCGAGTATTAAATGATCAGACACAATTTCCGTTATCCTCTTTTTTTAAATTACGTTGTCGTCACAAATATTGCATTCAAACCGTAAATTCATCTTATTTGTCATCAGTTGTTAAAGGTGTCTCCACATAGATATGTCGCCTCCCACTTTTCTTAGTTTGCGTAATTATTTATATGTGATAAAAATGTTACGTTTTCCTACAGACACACTCACTCATTTTTATATCTTCTGTACAAATAATAGCTGTGTGAGTTGCACATCATGTTATTTGCGATGTTCAGCTGTCACCTGAAGATGGCCTGAGAAGACGAAAGCCGGTTCGTATTCAAGTAAATATAATTTTGCAGAATATCAGGAAGTGTTCTACTTTTCATTTTAACTGTAAATATTTCGGAGGGTGAAAATAAGATAGGAAAACACCATTAACCAACTTCCCGATGAGATTCTATAAACAAGCGACCTTCCATACACAAAAGCGCTTCAAACGTTTGAGTACTTCACAAACGAAATAATGGTTTAAGCTAGTTTTTCACGCATCTTAATTATGACGTCATACCTCCTGAAATGATAAGAACTATACACATTGTCCGCAGTATCGGCGAGGAACGGAACATTTGGAAAACACTGCCAAGGAGACGGGACAGGACTGTGGGACATCTCTTAAAAATCAGAAAATAACTTCGACAGTGCTAGAGAAAGCTGTAGAGGGTAAAAATTGTAGAGGGATACAGAGATTGGAATACGTTTAACAAATAAGTCAGGTTGCAAGGGCTACTCCGAGATGAAATGGTTGGCACAGGAGGGGAATATATGTGGAACGCTTTATCAAACCATTCAGAAGACCACATTTCGCACAATGACATAGTTTTGCTGGTTCGAGGCCGTGCTGGAAGCAATGCCTCAGAATTATCGATGTGAAAAGTCTTAAGGCTTTTTAAATAAAACAAACTGTATTAAAATGTACATCTCCATTCCTCATGTCTACATAGTTGTTCCTCAACATATTCAGCCTGGCGACGAACGCATTTTTCCCAATGAGACCCCAGTTTGTTGACACTACACAGATTTTAATTTTATTCACTTAGCCGCAACCTCACCTCTACTTAGACCATTTCAGCACTATCAAAGTGAAGTTTTCGGAGCGTACTTTAAGTTCTGGAAACAGATGAAAATGGGATGGGGCCAAGTCGGGACTGTGTGAAGAATGATCGATGACAGTGAATGCAAGACGTCGGACAGTCGCAGATGTCGTAAAACTCGTGTGTGGTCTGACATTGTCATACTGAAGGAGATGGTGGTCCAAGTGTGGACAAACTCTTCGGATTCTGAACCCGATTACAGCAAGATGTTTCACACGCGCCGACATACACTGAAGAGCCAAGGAAACAGGTACACCTGCCTGATACCGTGTAGGGCCACCGAGAGCACGCAGAAGTGAGGCACCACGACGTGGCATGGACTCGACTAATGTCCAAAGTAGTGCTGGAGGGAAACGATACCATGAATCCTGCAGGGCTGTCCACAAATCCCTTAGAGTACGAGGCGGTGGAGGTCTGTTCTGAACAGCACGTTGCAAGGAAACCACTATGTGCTCAATAATGTGCGTGTCTGTGGAATTTGGTGACCAGCGGAAGTTTTTAAACTCAGAAGAGTGTTTCTGAAGCCAATCTGTAGCAATTTTGGACGTGTGTCGCATTGTCCTGCTGGAACTGCCGACGGAATGCACAATGGACATGAATGGATGCAGGTGACCAGACATGATGCTTACATACGTGTCAACTGTCAGAGTCGTATCTAGACGTATCATGGGTCCCATATCGCTCCAACTACTCGTGCCCAACACACAGCTTCCACCAACTTCACCAGTTCCCCGTTGATATGCAGGGTCCATGGATTCATGAGGTTGTCTCCATAGCCGCACACGTCCATCCGCTCGATACAATTTGAAACGAGTCTCGTTCGATAAGGCATCATGTTTTCAGTCATCAACAGACCATTATCGGTGTCAAAGGGCCCAGGTGAGGCATAAAACTTTGTGCTGTGGAGTCAATGATATTTCGTTGAATGGTTCGCACGCTGACACTTGCTGATGGCCCAGCATTGAAATCTGCTGCAATCTGCGGAAGGGTTGCACTTCTGGCACGCTGAACGATTTTCTTCAGTCGTCGTTGGCCCCATTTTTGCAGGATCTTTTCCCGCCTCAGCAATGTCGGAGATTTGGTGTTTTACCTTTTCCTGACATTCGCAGTACCCCCGTGAAATGGTCGTCCGGGAAGATCCCCACTTCATCGTTACCTCGGAGATGCTGTGTCCGGTCGCTCACGCACCGACTAAAACAACTCGTTGAAACTCACTTAAATCTTGATAATGTGCCATTGTAGCAGCAGTAACCGATATAACAATTGCGCCAGACACCTTTTGTGTTGTATAAGCAATGTCGAATGCAGCACCGTCTTCTGGCTACTTACATATCGTTGCATTTGAATACGCATGCCCATACCTGATTCTTTGGTGCTTTAGTGTATGTACGTTACACACGTGACAATTCGGCGCCCTATAGTGGCAGACAACATTAAGAAATGTAGACATTAAGAAGAAAGATGAAGAACGTTAACAACGTTAGTTTTATTCACATCTCTTTAAGAGTTTTCACTTTTAGAAATTCGGTATCATTACTATTCAGCACGCCCTCGTGCATTCAGTGGTGCATGTGGATACCTACCGCAAAATGAGCTGCGATTGTAGTGGTTAAAGAAGTAATCAATTCAATCGTCATGCTTGATGGTAAAGTTATACTGCGTGAACAGCGGAAGCGTGTTAAGTAATACACATTTACCTTTCATTATTCTGTTGGTGATGTCAGCGAGAGGAAAACTCTTAAGAGATTTGAAATTTTGCAGTTAATGCAGTGTGGAGGCATGCGCAGATAGCCGAAGTCATTAAAGTGGCCGCTGGTGATAAGGGGGGGCGGGGGATATGTTGTCTAGTCCTGCTCAGACACAAATTTTTGTGTGTCTATAGTAAGCTATGCCGATGATGTAAAATCGCGTTAGTAATGTGCAAATACATAACACAGTTTGAAATTATGTGTGCATAAGTGCTGGATGAATATAGTCTGCGTAATTTACGAGCTATGAGTTTCGTTGCTTCAAGGCATACACACAGTTTCTAACTATAATACATGTCTTAGTCTGTTAGACTTTCAACGTAAGATTATGCCTCATGAAGGGCAGATTATTGTGACATTTTAAATTTTTAAATTTCGTTAATGATTCTATCAAACACTGAAAACCAAATTTTTGTAGTAATTAGAATCCGTTAAATACGCAGTCTGAAACTGGCACTGCGTGATCCCTCTATCAGTTTAATAGTATATATGCGAGGCAGGTGAATAAGCTCTCCAGGTGTAGCAGTATGAGATGGACATGCGCATAAATCGAATTGATTGCTTTTTTTTATCACCAAGAACATTTTTAATTAGCAGTAGTGAGCGATGACCACAAAGCGCATATTTATGCCCACGTGTGTGTGAGTGTGTGTGTGTGTGTGTGTGTGTGTATGTGTGTGTGTGTGTGTGTGTGTGTGTGTGTGTGTGTATGATTGTTTTTAGAAACAAAGTAGAGTATTAATTATACACCATATTGTGCAGCTGAATGCAAGGACTTAATTTATATCAGCATTTGTGTAATACTAAATAATAAACGAATTCGTAAATACAATATATTTATTTTTAACCTTATATGCCAATAATTTCATGTACAGTACAAAGAACAGTAACATCTGCCATCCAACTCCTAGTTGTTGTTGAATAAGTAACTGTAAGACAAAAAACAATAATACAATACAAAGACGCACAACGTAGAAATTATCCGAATGGACCAGAAATCGCTAGATAGGATACACATGTACAGACAAACAAATGATTGAAGTTTCAGAAAAATTGGATGATTTATTGAAGAGAAAGAGTCTCACAAATTGAGCAGGTTAATAACATGTTGGTCCTTATACAAGCAGTTATTCGGCTTGTCATTGACTGACACAGTTGTTGGATGTCCTCCTGAGAGATATCGTGCCAAATATTGTGCAACTGGAGAGCTAGATCGTGAAAATCCCGAGATGGGATATTCCAAACATTCTCAATCGGTGACAGATCCGGCTACCTTGCTGCCCAAGGTAGAGTTTGGCAAGTAGGGAGACAAGCAGTAGAAACTCTCGCCATGTGTGGGCGGGAATTATCTTGTTGAAATATAAGCCCAGGATGGCTTGTCACAAAGGCCGACAAAACAGGTCATATAATTGGGTCGACATATCGCTGTGCTGTAACGGTGCCGCTGACGACAACCGAAATGATTGTGCTGAGAAAACAAATTACACCCCAGGTCATAACCCGTCATTGTCGGGCCGACAGTCAGGTTGGGATTCTATCGCTATCTAGGACATCACTACACACGCCATCGGGCCTCAGTTCGAATCGCGGCTCGTCACTGAAGACAGTTCTACTCGAGTCAACGATGTTTCAGGCCGAAGTCATGTCTTTAGGCACCCGAACAGCAACAGGATACCAACCTGCCATACAGTGCTGAGACGCGGCAACCCTAGTTCATTTCATCTCTGACTTACCATTGCCATCTTTCACTGGCGCCCCGATAGGGGCCGCGAATTTATCTTGCAGTCTATGAGAAAAAGTAATATCACAGCTGTAACTTAAGACTGTCTTTATTATCTCACACGACTAGTTTCGGCGTCACAATAAACGCCATCCTGAGGCCCCTCAACTACCAAAAGAATATTAGATTTCCTTGGCGCATTTATTGTGGAGAGCCTGTTACTAGTACATGTGGGCTGGCTTTTCTCATGAGTCTCTACTCGACACCGTGTTGACTCCAACAACGGTGGAGACAACGCTGTGTTGTGTAGAGAAAATGAAATGATCTTGTGGCATTGTTGGCCGGGAGGCCTCATACTAGGAAGTTAGGTTGCAAACCTTATATCAGCTGACGCCATACTGGGCAACCTCCGTGTCTGTGATGATAACATGATGGTGAGGAAAACACAACACCCAATCCAAGAGCGGAGAAAAATCTCCAATACAGCTGGGAATCGAACCCGGGCCTGTTGCACGGGAGGCAAACACGTTCCCACTCAGCTAAGTTCTTTTTTTTTTAATCTCATTTTGTTCGTTTTAGTTCGTTGCATCTGCTTGGGACAGACGTCGCAAGACACCCATTTCAGTTCGTCATTGATCCATTAACTCAGTTTTTTTTATTATTACAGAGGGCAGCTAACCCTCTGACCGAACACGCTGAGCTACCGTGCCGGCGCTATGTAGACGGACGGTGTGAGTAGAGACTCCGTAGGAAAGCCAGTCCACGTGTACTAGTAACAAGGACTCCACAGTAAAAGGACCAAGGAAATCAAATACTCTTTAGGCAGTGGTGGGGCCTGAGGATGGCGGTAATGTGCCGTCGAAACTAGTCGTGTGAAACTATAAAGACATTCTCAAGTTACAGCTGCAGTGGTACTTTTATTCTTACATGTCATCAACTGAACTCCCTCGTCCATAAAATAGCTTGGACATCCATAAATGTAACTTGCAGTTTTCGTAGATGATCGCTCGCTCAGGGACTTAGAAATAGGCCGGCAGTGGGTTGTGTGGTGAGAACAGATAGGAGGGGTGGAGCGCAAGGGTATCATGCGTGGGTCTTCGCGAGCAAGGGTTCTTTCGGCTGTGACTTCTGTTCGTGCCGAGATCCACTTGTCACTCCTTTTGGTAGTGGCGATCACACTGCTGTATCGATGGTGTCCACTTACGGCCACCAGTGGATTTACACTTCCGTGTTTATTCGAGCTGTGCGGACCTGGACGCTTGCAGTTTTGTGCTCGTAGTTTTTCCGTATGCAAGGGCCACAACTGGATAATATTGCGGTCAGTACTGCCAGCGCTCTGATATCTGTGCCTCTGCTGTTGGTGCCTTATGGATCTCTGGAACGTTTTCATTTATTGTGATTACTCTTGACGGCAACCGCGATGTCATTTTGAATTTATTTTATTGGTGGACACTTTGGCTGTAAATTTGTGACTGACCCTTTACTTGCTGTGGACTACCGAGCCATAAACCGTGCAGCATTTTCATATTCACTGGTTTACTATTGAAACTTAACTTTCGCCTCCTCTGTATGGCAGTTTGCTGTTTAAGCTTCAGTGCTTACTCAAGTTCTTTACTCAGTTTCATTAATTTGGCCATAAGCCGTGCAGCTCTTTCAAATTCAGTGGTTTACTAGATGAAGTGGCTGTTCTAGAGGAGTAGTATATTTATTTATTTATTTGGTGCCTTTAAAAACATGCATAGATGTAATTGTGTGGTTCAATATAAAAAAAAATTGTTAACTGATTTTTACTTCCAAGAATTTACGTAAGAATGAATATATAACAGTATGATAATTAGCCTCGGCGTATTTGTACTTTAAAGGTCGTGAACTCAAATATTGAAGTTATTGTGGTCCCACACAATACTCGATGAATACTCCTCTTACCATCATATTCAGGCTGTGGTACTCGAATCCTGGCTCTCGGCTTAAGCTGAAAAGTAAAATCTTAAACTAATGTTACCCTCCACTCCGGCTCACTGCTGTGAAAATGTGTATGTTGATTGTTGAAGCGGGTGATCTCTGTGCTTCCACTACGATTTCGTATTTTAGATCGACGCGTCATGGCGTCCATTTTGCAGCGGCCGCTAAAACTGTTTAGCTGCAAACGTCTTAAGAGAATTAATGCAATGCAAGGAACATGACAGAGGGCTCACTGTACATCGAAGTAATACACATATAAAATTTAACGTACTGTATTAACAAGGTTAACAGCATAAACGCTTGCATTACCTTCGTGATACAAGATGTCTGCTTCTTCACACCAGAAACAACCGAAGAAAGAGGAAGAGAAGAACAATGTCGGAGCCTTCTTCTCCCTTATTAATATCATAAAAGTTATTAAATAAAAAGTTTACTCCTTGACACTAAGATTAAAATTTAATATTTGCTATAAAACATGCATTTTTTCTTCCTATACGGTCGGTGAAACACATACCGTTCGCGTACATTTATTTCGTAGTAGAATGCTCCTCGTTCCAATTTTTTGTTTTGTTTTAAATGTCTGTATGACACAATCGTCGCTGGGACGGCAGATAGTGAAACTTAACTTCAGCCTCGTGTGAATGCCAACTGGCTATTTGAACCTTAGTGTTTAATGAAGTTCTTTACACAATCTTATTAACTTGGTCGTGAACCATGTGCCATAATTTCTGATCACTGAGTTGTACATTTTTTATGTTTTGTAAGGGTTGTAATTTTACCTTTTAATTAGTTTGGGTGGAAGTCCCTGTATTAATATATGTGTTTTTAAACTACATTTTAGATGGTTGTCAAGCCTGACGACTGGGTCAAGGAAACCCGTTTGTAGTACCTAGTCATTAATTATTCCCTTAGAGAGGTAAACTCAATCATTTATTTGTTCTATGTGTTTGGCTCAAGTAGGTACATGTACGGGCAATTTTAGTGTAATGATTACATAACTTTTCTGTGGGGGAGGACGTTAATTATTATATTATTATACCTCCTTAGAGTGATTTAAGATCTATTTCCTTTAGGTAGTTTTTTGGGGCTATTATTTGCTACCTTATTTTATTAGAAGGAAGGTCAGCGTTGGCCGTAATATTGATGGTTGATTGATAGCAAAATCGATTTTCAATCACATAGTGATCATCTTCAGTGCTGTAGTGTACAAATTAAACTCATAGGCACTGGTATCAAGTTATTATCGGTAACGAAAGCTAAGAAGCTTCTAATTGCACGTATATGGTCGTTGTGCACACAGCACTCCATGAAGTCGTCAATCAATAACCTTAACTTTCCTTACAGTTTTTGTGTTTATAGTCGTTGTCTCTTATTAAGGTGGCTATTCCTGTAGCCTACATCTCACCTATGTGGTGCTTGTTAGCTGCACCTCTTAGCCTTGTGACATTTCGACGGCTGCCGATCGCGGAACTCTGAACCCCTGCACGTGCTCCTCGGCTGTCTCCGAGGCGTGTACGCTGTTGCTACAGTGGAACTGTTCACCTTGGCGGCATGCTTTTCTTGACTTAAGGTTCTCATGTACTTGCTCTAACTCTTAGATATTGTGCCTAGAGGTGTATATGTAAGAGATGTTATAATTAAATTTTGAGGTAGTTTCTTTGCCTGTTCAAATACGTACTTGCGTGTATACTTGGTGCGCTGAAGAAAATTTTAGTGTAATTTCCGTTCCTATTGCTTTCCCCACAGCTTGAGCTTAATTTGTCATTGTATCCGTTCTCAGAATGTTAGAAAATTTGTCAGATCTGCCATGCTTCGTTGTTTATTCCAAATTACCACTACTTACATTAATAACTGTGACTGTTTAAGAAGAGTGTGTAAGAGTTTTCTTCTACTTAATTATTGTTTAAGAGAGGTTTTATTGTGATTTTTTTGGTTCTTTACGGTATCAAGAGTTGAAAGTTTAGTCGTGTCAATCTTTAGTTCAAATTTAAAAAGGCTTATTTTCATTTAACAACCTCTAATGTTTAAATATATTTGGTGATTATTGTATTTAATTTGGTGCTCTCATGTGCGTTGTAAAAAAATGTGATCATTCAAAATACAAAGATGCAAATATTGTGGACCCACCATTCCATGTGTTTCTTTTCCTATCCCATCCTACATCTTGAGGTTACAGGGGCCATTTCATTTCATAGCAGGACCTTTTTGGTTGTCATCCGCGGTACCC
Organism: Schistocerca serialis cubense; assembly: GCF_023864345.2. Lineage (NCBI taxonomy): Eukaryota > Metazoa > Arthropoda > Insecta > Orthoptera > Acrididae > Schistocerca > Schistocerca serialis. The sequence goes on along the minus strand of NC_064638.1, from coordinate 1,161,326,613 downwards.
TTACAGCACAACGGTACGTCGATGTTATTCTGCGCATCATTTTGCTGCCCTTCATTTCAAGCCATCTGAGCTTAAATTTCCGCAAGATAATACTTACCAGCACACGGAGAGAGTTTCTACTGTTTGTCTTCGTGATTACCAAATCATCCCTTCGTCAGCAAGGTCGCCGAATCTCTCCCCATTTGAGGTTTGGAACGTTATGGGCAGGGCGCTCCAACCAGCTCGCGATTTTGACGATCTAACGCGCCAGTTGGATAGAATTTGACACGACATCCCTCAGGACGGCATCCAACAACTGTATAATCAGTGATAAGCCGAATAATCTAAGGGCCAGAGGTCGATAAAAGCGTTATTGACTTGCACAATTTGTGAAGCTCTTTCTCTGAACAAATCACCCAATTAATTTTAAAGTGAAATGATTTGTTTGTTTGTACATGTACATTATATCTACCGATTTTTTGCATGTGACGATACCAGAATTGAGCCAATAATTCGGTGTTATAATCCAATTCAACTTCAATTGTTGACAAAAAGTGTCCTGTATATACATAATAGTATGATTTTTTTATTGTTACGTTTACTCATCTGTCAATAGATAGCACATTGATTCATCATTGGTAATATGTGAACTAAACTGTTACACTTGTCCCAATTGTAACAGAATCACAGTAATATCAACTCGTGTAACGTGTTATGTGTCATTAGAGAGCTCAGATCTGTGAAGAATGCTTTAAATTTACAGACTCCTGCAATTCAGTACATTTCTGTATTCAACAGAGCTGTGCCATGTGTAAGCGGTCGCTTTTCCTAGTTCTTTTCGTTCACATAAGTTCCACATAAAAGTAAATGAAATGAAGTGACGACATTATGTTTATTTTTATTTATAGATATATTAACTATGGCTAGATGAATGCCACCAAACACTCTATTAGCCTTCATTCGTATATTCTGCATTACATACACTACAATAAGTATTTTACAAGTTACATATAATACACAACATTAAACAACATTTCGAAATTACTATAGTACAGAAAGAGATCACAGTTTACAATTATGCACGGAAATATACAATAGTAACAAATTACAGGATGGTAGATGTGAGCTATGAGGGATAGCGGCAAAGGACAAGAGAAGACGTGTATGGGAGATAGAAAAAACGTAACTCGGTAAAACACAATTAGTGATGAAATAGGACAAGGAACGTGAAGTGAGTGGTAAATGGAAAGAGGGAGTATCGTAAGAGGGAGAAGCTGAGAGCATTTACTTTAATGATAAAAAGAGGGAAATGGACGATAGATGTTAATTTTTGTGGAAACACTGTAATTGACATAACCGTATTGAGAGAATTCAGCAACTCTATACGAGTACATATTTAAGATAATTGTAATTTATTGTTGCGTCAAAGTTGCACACATTTTTTTAATTCGATTACATGTTTCAGTCACTCTGAATCATCTTCATATCTAAGTAAGTTTTGACATTTCTGGCTGTGGCCGCCAGTACTTTATCTTCCTAGAAGCTCGCTTTGATGCAGCTTGATACACATGAAGTAGCATATGATACAAAAGTGGAGTGAGGTACAAGCAACATATGGCACATAGGAGAGTCCTCCAACTGGTCGGCACATTCGGGTGTTAGGCGCCAAAACTCGTAACTTCATTTATTAATTATTTACATACTTTTCATTGTATTAAATCCAGTTTTCAGTATGACAATCTCTCATGGTTACCACACGAGTCTATCGTTTTCTTTATTAAATTTCACTAGTGTTGAGAAACGTAAGAGTAATGATATTACAACGGAAGTGCTTTGCACACGTTCGGGTTGCTTTGGCGGGCCTGGGAGACGAAGTACTTCGGCTGCGCTAGTCAGTCTGTCTCAGGTGTTCTTCAGAGCCGGACGTGTATCTCTGTTTCGGACGGACATGTCATACTCTATATCGGAATTTACCATAAAATTTACTGTACTATTAAGAAAGCTATGTCGAGTGTTTTAGAAGACAGTGTAAGTGATATTCCAAAATATAAACAAAAAGGGTACATTAATGAGAGGTGTCGCCTACCATCATTGTCAGTACTACAAATCTTGTTCTCTGTAGATACAAGACCGCTACGATCGCAGGTTCGAATCCTGCCTTGGGCATGGATGTGTGTGATGTCCTTAGGTTAGTTACGTTTAAGTAGTTCTGCGTTCTAGGGGTCTGATGACCTCAGATGTTAAGTCCCATAGTACTTAGAGCCATTTGCACCGTTTCTTTGTAGATACAAAGATTAACCAAGGCAAGTGGAATCCCACAAAAAAAGCACAGACACAGGTTCAAGTTACAGATGACGGCATAGCAGCCTCCGCCAAAGAAGATCCCACGACCGACGAGCATTCTTATGCAGTCAGGACACAACTGTAGAAGACGACTGGTTGGTGGAAAGAACGGTTAGGGTCTGTTATTCAATCTCTACAGATGTCTGCAGCTTCCAGATCTGACTCCCAACACGACAACGTATAATTTATAAAGGGCAGCAGCAACCCGTTTTGTCTACTGAGAACAACATATCAGAGTACGATGCCCGTTTTGTCAAATGAGTACAACACATCGAGTACAGTACTCTGATATATTGTTCTCAGTAGACAAAACGAGTTGCTGATACAATTACTTAGATCTGAAAATCATCTAGAGGGTACAACTAAGCCGGAACAATAAATGAGAATTATCTTAAATATATTTTGTATAAACGTTATGAGAATGATTGAAGAAAGGAAAACTCCATCACCAGATATGTATAGGACACCAATCGCATTTGTCTCGATAGAGTGAAATACACTGACGGAAAAATAATCGCAGTATCAAGAAGGAGTTTCACAAAGTAAAGAAAAGTTGGTAGGCGTATTGCTACATCTTAACGATGATGTCTCTTCACATTTAGAGCTAGTCGCGTAACAGTGGCGCTAGTGGTGCCAATATGAGAATGCTTATCAGGTTTGCTTTAATTATACCCTGTAACGGTTGTCAGCGTTATTTACCTTTGTAAATGGACGTGGTGAGCTGACGTTGGGCAAGAATGTGTTTAAGGCGACAAATACACCATTATCAGCACCTCACTGAGTTTGAACGAGGTCGTGCAGTAGGGCTATGGGGAAGACAGTCGTGTCTGGTGTAGGGTTCTGTTGCATCGTACTGCATCCGCAGCAGCAATTTGAGCAACAATTGTCACCAAAGTGACACAACGAACTGTTACAAATCGGTTACATCAAGAATATTTCCGAGTCGGACGCCCTGTAGCGTTCATTCCACTGACCCCAAACTACCACCATTTGCGACTCAAGTGGTGTCAATGGAGAGCTTATTGATGGGCAGAGTGGAGGCCTGTAGGGTTTTCTGATGAAGGCTGATTCTGCCTCGGTGCCAGTGATGGCCCTGCATTGGTTAGAAGGAAGGCAGTTGAGTGCCTGCAACAGACATGTCTGTGTTGGTCTTGGGTACGATTTTGTACGACATCAGGAGCCCTTTCGTGATTATCCCACTCTCACTAACTGCAAACCCCCCTAACTAGTGGGTCAGTCTGGTGATTCAACCTGTTGTGCTACGATTCATGAACAGCTTTCCAGGGGTGTGTCTTCCAACAGGATAACGCTCGTCCACATGCCAGTGCTATAACCCATCATGCTCTACAGAGTGTTCACGCGTTGTGGTGGCCTGCTCGATCACTCAGCTGTGTCTCCAGTTGACCACATATGGGACATAATCAGATAACAACTCTAGCGTATCCTCAAACCGCCAAGTACAATAGCTATGGAACTCCATCGCAGAAAGTGATATCTGGCACCTGTGCAACACAAGACATGCTTGCATTCAACATTCTGGAGGCCACATCGGTTATTAGTGTGCCAGAATTTCTCATCTGCAGCGACTTACCTCGAGCATACATTAAACAGTGATCTGGCAATATTAATCACTTAAATATTTTACCTAGACAAATGTATTCCCGAAATCTCATTACTCTACGTTAATTATTTTTGGTGCTGCGTTTTTTTTTCCGCAGTGCTTGTCCATATATAGATAGCAGACATAATCCACGTATTGCTATAGTGCTTTAACACATGAGTGAAATCACATAAAGTAATGTGAAAGCTTTATTTGTTCTGTATTGCAACACACACTAAACCTAGAAATAGCGTGGAGTGTTCACACCAAAACGGGTGTAAACTGCAGCCAAGAGTAATTTACAGCTCACCCTATAACGCAGTGGACAAGAAGGCTTTCCTCTCCGCATCCATTGTTGCTATTGACAAGCGAACCTTCTCGTCGCACTCCCGTCAGATTTAGTGGTAAGGTGACCCAGTGGATATACCGTCAAAAACTAAACACGCATCAAGCATGAAAACAGGAAGAAGGTGTACTGAACTATGAAATAAAAGCAAAATGGAAACGGTGAACGGTCCAAGTGTAAGAACTGCAACACTGAGTGAAACAAAATATCCACGGCGTCGTAGTTAAGTGGTCACGATGTTACATTGCCAAGAGGGGGAAGTGGCTACTAAACCCTGCCCCGCCATTTATTTTTCTTTATTTCCCTACGCAACTTTATGAACTGTCCGTCCAGTCATTGTAATGTTTGTTCTCTTTCTTTAGTCTTGGCAGTTGTCATACAACACATTCGCTGTAGAATATAAGACATGTGGTAAGAATACATTACTGTCGCAAGTAAATGGTTCAAATGGCTCTGAGCACTATGCGACTTAACTTCTGAGGTCATCAGTTGCCTAGAACTTAGAACTAATTAAACCTAACTGACCCAAGGACATCACACACATCCATGCCGGAGGCAGGATTCGAACCTGCAACCGTAGCGGTCGCTCGGTTGCAGACTGTAGCGCCTAGAACCGCTCTGCCACTCTGGCCGGCTCGCAAGTAAGGTTCATGAATAGTGACAGCAGGCGAGATTCCACATAGACGCCTTACAGGACTGAAAACAACAAATAAACGGATGTGGACTATGTTAAAACAAAGGAATTCAAGAGTAAGAATTTTCAAAGGGGAACAGAACTTCAAAAACATTAAAACCTATGTTCCGACAGAGCACAGAAAAACTGCGTGTTGTGAAACTGTTGCGTTCATTTGTTGCAGCTTATGTGAAAACATACGTTTTCTTCATTTCCTTGGGAGTGACACGAACAGCTAAGTGAGCGAGGAGGCATACATCACTTACTCAGCAGGCGTACAAATCGAGTCCTATAATACGACACACGTACTGCCACTAATGTCGTGTATGACACACCAGACGTGTTTTACGGTGGAGGGTTGAATTGACTTGTCATCAAAGGTTTGAGGTACCCATTCGAAATCCTCTTCCTTTTGGCTGCTAATAGGGTAGTTTTGCAGATTCAACTTTCATTGTAGGTCCCTTCCTTACACCTCGCTGATGCAACCGGACGTTACACCACGAGAGAGGCACAAATTTGAATACAGTGAACGGAGATAAGAAATTAAATAGAAAAAAGAGGCACAAGGGAGCTTTGAACTCGGCTGACCCGCTTGGCAGTCCAACCCCATGACCATTTAACCACGACGTCACCACTTCTCTGCTTCGTTCAGTGTTGGACTTGTTAATCTTGGACTGTGCACTGTTTCTGTTTGGCTTTTCCTTTTTTGAGTACTCCTTCTTCCTGTTTTCATGTTTGATATGTGTAGATTTTGACACTCTGTTCACTGGGCCCTCTGAGGGAGGTGTGATGGGGAGTTTCCCTTGTGAGGTGTTTAAACAATCTACGTGTATACAAGACAAGTGGTGAGGTTGAATCATAAGCTGATTTACCTAAATCTTTACTACCAATTTCAAACATATGATAGGTACGATAGGCAATCGTTAGAACGTTGTGAGGGTACCCGCACAACAGTCTACAAAACCATAGAAAATATAGAACTTACAACAACTTCCGGAGACAAAAGAAATCGCATTCCAGTGAAGAGTGTTTCAGCCCACGCCCTCGAGGATGGGCCTTGTGTACTCATTGGATGTTCTCTTAATTTTAGCTTGGATACAAACGACACTTTCTCACATGGAAATGGCTGGTTCACTGTTGCTCAGTATTGCATCTACATCAGGGTTCAGCCTCGTACCAGAAGAGTGTAGGCGTCTCCTCACTGCTGCCCAAGGACGAGCAGGTAGGTGACGATCACGGCGAGCATGTGGACCAGTAGGCGCCTTTCCACGACGACCAGTCCAGCAGCAGTGAAGCAGGGTGAGCCTCACAAATGCATCCAGCCCTGGACTGCGCCAGTCGCAGACGATAGATGCCCTCAGAGGCAGAGTCCCATAGTAGCCTGCAGTGTCTGCAGTCGCTTGGTACCAAAAGAGCATAAGCCTCTCTTCACTGCCGACCAAGGACGACCAGATCGGTGATGACCACAGTGAGCTTGGAGGCCAGGAGGGGCCTGTAAATGATGATCAGTCCAGCGGCGGTGAAGAACAGCCACGGCCCTTGCAGTGTGAGCCTCATGAAGGCATCCAGCTCTAGACCATGCCAGTCGTAGACAGTGGACGCCCCGAGCAATAGAGTCCCAGTGTCAGCTGCCAGGTCGACAGTGGCACGGTACCACAAGAGCGCAGACCTCACTGCTGCCCGAGGACGAGCAGGTAGGTGACGACCACAGCGAGTACAGAGACCAGTAGGCGCCTGTCCACGACGACCAGTCCGGCGGCAGAGAAGCAAAGCCGCGGCCCTTGCAGTGTGAGCCTCACGAAGGCATCCAGCTCTGGACCGTGCCAGTCGCAGATGGTGGACGCCCTGAGCAGAAGAGTTCCAGTGTCACCTGCCGCGTCCGCAGTGGCCGCACACGCTAGCGACATTGTGACCAGGCGAAACGAGTGGTGGACCAGCCACAGTGCCGACATCAGGCCCCACCGGAAGGCCGACCACCGTGACTCTTCCGATCTGAGCATGGCGTGGGCATAGAATACGGCGCCACCCAAGCTGCTGGCGATGTTGAGGGCCAGAGGCAGGCCGAAGTGTCTCTGCAGTGTCTCCGCCGCATGGACCAGTACCACGTACGTCTCCCTCAGCTGGCGCAGCCGCCCAGGAAAGAACAGAGAAGAGGCATTCCTCGACCCATCCCCAAACACTGCGCAGAGCTCAGGCGCACACAGTGGCGGCAGCATGTCCCGTAGAATGGCGTTGATGCTCCAGAACCTGTCCCTCAACTCCAGAACTAGAAAGACGAACTGCAGCGATACCATGGTCTTGAGAAAGAAGACGACTACAAGAAATGACCTAGAATATATGTCGTGAAAACCTTTTAGCGCTACCAAGAGTATGCTGGTCGTCACTACACAGTAGATCACAAGGATGGTAGTGCCCAAAGTCTTCTTCCAATTTTCCCTCTCATTTCCTCTTAACCACTTATCAGCGAACCGCAACGCTCTGATGAAAGATTGGAGATGGCGTAATCTACTTGTGGCGCATATCCCGTACGTAAGCAGGAGACTTACCCTTCCCATCCACTTCTGAAACATATATGCTACCATAGCGAGTTCCCATTCACAGTAGTTCCAATCGTCCTGAATGTAGCTGATGTTTGCTACCATGAACGCAATGATTAAGAGCCAGATGGTCGAACAGAACGCAGGCCTCCACCTTCCACGACACGATGGTTTAGCCCAGGACGTCTCACATCTTATTTCTCTCTCCATTGGTGCCAGTCCAGTAATAATCCAAGTTGCATATATCATTGGAGAAATGATACGAAAAGATGAAGTCTCGCTCGTATGGCACGCCCACATTCGGACTAATTGCCCCACAGAGATAGTTAACCTTGTTCTCAAGGCGAAGCTATGCTTCATGGTACCGTCAAGTCCAGTATGACGAATATCACTATTTTGACAGCGTAAGCAGTTTGAGTGTTCTTTAACACCATTTAAGTAATTTGTGCGACTTAATTCATACATTATCTTAATCTTCGATCTTATTTCCTTAGAGAGCATTATTTCTGCATATAAAATCAACCTTTCCAATTACAGGCCCGAGAATAAGCAGAGCGTTCTGCAGGGTGAGAACATAAACTTGAATGACAAGTACTGTTGCAAATGCAATAAGCGAAATTACAGGGCCGAGAATAATCAGAAGGCTCTGCAGGGTGAGGACATAAACGTGAATGACAAGTACTGTTGCGAATGCAATAAGCGAAATTAAGTCTTCACTTTTTGACATCCTTCTGTACTTCCACTTTGTATTATTTGTGAATAATGTGTGTGTGTGTGTGTGTGTGTGTGTGTGTGTGTGTGTGTGTGTGTGTGTGTGTGTGTGCACGCACGTTCGATTGCTTGAATCTTAAGGGTGCCAAACGCCAAGGTTATTAGGGCCCTTACGCATGTTAAAAGAAACAGATTTGGATTAAATTACTAAAATTTTCTTGTAGCGAGGAGGAAAAATATAAAATGACACTCATTAACAAACTCCACGTCACTCACGTTGACCAACACAAGCGCTCTCTCTTACAGGCCTTAATATAACGGAGAAGAGTGAAAGGCTGTCTACCTGGGATTAAAACAGAAGTAAAACCACAGACGAGGTAAAGCACAGACACGTGGAAATGTGACTAGCATACCACTTAGCACAAACATGAAAGAATCAGTCACCCTAGTTGGAAAAACGACAGAACCTTAAATCTGTCACCACATTCGTTTGAATTTTTCTTAAAATAGAGGGCACATCTGCCGCTGCCCTCTGGTCGGAAAACAAAACATAGTCTAATAAAACGTAGCACACAGTGACGTGCACGCCACAAACACAAAATCGGAGGGTCCTCTTCCCAATGGTCATGCGTGGCAGGTATGTGGCCTATGCGATCACGATTAAGGAGAAACTCGTCCTGTCTGCGTACCTGGAACCGAGGATGAGTAATGTAGAACTAACGAACGTGGGGTAGGGACATACTGGAATTTTCTAACGTGCCAGTCAACGGCGTCATGCTACGATATCCATCTGTTCTGGGTGTTCCAGGTGGTGAGACTGAAAAAGTATCTACGTCACTGATATGGGTGATGACTTTAATCATACAGTTTGTCATAGCTGACACTGAAGGAATATGGCAAGTGCTGTGCACTATCGCTGACGTTTGTTCACTTTTTAATGTTTTCAAGTGGCTATTGCTAGCCGAAAATTTATCTCCAAGATGAACATTACCGTCGTTACCAATTGGCACTTGTGAACGACGGATGCGTACATTGATGAGCCAAAAGCATTGTAATCACCTGTCTAATAGGTTGTTCGACCTCTTTTCTAACGTTATACAGCATGGCATGGACTATGCAAGCACTCGGTAGGCTTTCAGAGGTATATGGCAAAAAATGTCAATTATCAGATGGCGTAATTCCCGTAAATGACGAGGTGGTGATCAGTGGGTTCAAAGCTGGCTCCCGACAGCATAACAGATCTATCCCATCTGTTTCATTCCAGACGAATTTGGTGACAATCACATTAGCGTTATTTCATTAGCATGCTCTTCAAATCGTTGTTACACGAATAGGGCCTTGTATCGTAGACAATTGTCTAGTCGGAAGCTGGCCTGTCTTTGTAGAAGACATTACGTATGGAATATACACTTGGTCAAGATTGAAGTTTACATGGTCCATGGCCACCTTAGTACTTTCGATTGCTACCCCCATCCTCATGGAATCCCAGGTTATGGTCTCCTGTAGCATAATACTGCCTCCATTGCTCTGCGTCTGTGGCTCGTTGTATGTTTCGAGAAGTCTTTCATCTGGATGACAGCATATGCGGACACGATTGGCTACCTAGTGTAAGAAGAAACGTGATTAACCCGACTGTGATACACTTTTCCATTCATCCAAAGTCAATCTCGATGATGTCATGTCAACTGTAATCGAAATCGATGAATTTGTTGACTTATCGTGGGAATAAACAGCAGTCGTCTTGAAATCTACATATTTTTCTTTAAAGTTTGCATTAATAAGAGCGCCCACCAGTGATGTAGAATCTCATATCCGCAACTCCTTTGAATATCTTACTGTTGTAGTTTCTCCAGTCACAGGTCGATGGAGTCATTTATGGTTCAAATGCTTGTTGACGTTGCATGGTACTGTATAAGCTAAAAGTTTGAGGAATTTTTTTTGTCCCGCTTTGTAGCGAAACTGGCTCCTATGAGATTGGACTGTCGAAATTTCAAGCAACATTTAACCGCTTGATTGCTTGAAATAATTGTTTATATACCAGAATTACTGTGAAAGTCATAATTGTTGCTACACAGCATATCCTAAAAAGTATAAATACGATATTCCCATGAATAATTCGGTAAAATGAGACAAACAGATGGTAATATTGCCCAAAGGCAGTCTAAAAAGTAAGGAAGTTCAATTACGACATTCGGAATGTTGCAACACGACAGGTTCAGAATGGAAACACTATTCCTTGTCAACAGAGTTTTAAAATTCCCACTTTATACAGACCCCATGCGACAACGTGAAATAGCCTACTTCATTTCGATGGAGAAAGGGCATGCAAATTTCGCAACACATAACATACATATACGCAGAATTTTCTAACAACACTACTGGAAAAAACATTTGATTAAGTCAGCGAACATCAAATCACCCTATAAATTATTTGAACCGTTTGCAGAGGAAGAGTGTTATGGTGAAGCGAAGTTATAAGTTTCTTAATCTATAGGTAATGGGAAATTTCAGCCGATTTCGTTAGCAGCTATGTAGCAGCTGGGGCGGCGGTGAAAGCAGTTTATGTTAAATTATGGCGTTTACGTCCTCCTGTGTTGAACATAATCCATTCAGTGTAGATAATATTCCTCTGTCGACTATCGTGACATGTGGAGACATATTTTCATTTCTACAAAAATTGCAGATTTTCTCTTTTATATCTTCTGCGGTACACTCTGGCCCTACTTCACAGCTAATGGCCTCCTAATTTGTTTCTTTTTTTTTCCTCTCGCTTCTTATTCTATTTCTACATTCGGGGTGATGCGTACTATACAATGTTTCCTTCACCGGCGTCATACATTGCTATCAATTTCGTTGTACATGAGACGCTTCATGTTAATTTCGAAGCCATGTTGATATACATTACATGTCAGACAGTTGCAGCGATGCTAGCGTTCCAAGCAGTTATCTCCATGCAGTAAACAGAAGATAAACGCGTTCTTTGTTCTTTGTTCAAATCCAAGGCGAGAGCAAAGAAAATTTGACCTACGCCTAACTTTAACAAAGTTCATTATTATGCTTTCAAATTTTATTTGACACGGGAAATTTGTCAAAAAATGATAGTGCAATACCATCATAATTGGCTGTGCAACACCATCTCACTGTTGTCGCATTTCTATAGGCGACAACTGTTTTCGCCTGTATCTATTTGCACTTCGCAGTTCAGAGCTGGCAACAGTGCTGCGAGCTAACAGGGATCGCTTTTTCATGACATGGTGAATTCTCCAACAAAGCAACAGTCACTCGTTACACACGTATACATTGTTAATATTTACTGCAGCATTTCATCAGGCTCATTGTTAATATTTCATGCAGCACTTCTTCAGGCTCACACTATTTAAATTTGTCTGGTAATTTCCTCATACAATATTCATGGCAATATTAATATGATATAGTATTCTAAAACGAAGTCTTTGTAAGTATTTGGCATCCATTACATTCCGACAAGACACTGATTAGCTACCATGTCTGTTTTCACGCGAGCTTCACCAGCACACTCACTGTTCGACTCTCTGACTATCGATACATCACCCCTTCTCTCACTCTCGTACGACAGTTCATTATAATCGTTACATTTACTGAAGTTGTTACAAACAATTACATCAAGCTGCATTGTCCCACAACCAAACGTAAGCTTGTTAATAATAAATACGTAGAATTTTTACAGATTTTTACCGATGTCCAAAGGTTAATCTAACTACTCAAAAGCAACAAAAAAAACGTTCGACACACAAATACACCCTAAGAGAAAGAAACCGAACCAGCATGAAAGTATTACCCGAATGAGACAAAAAATAGATGAGTAAAATTTCGGAAAAATTGGCTAGTGTATTGAAGAGAAAGTGCTTCACAAATAGAGCAAATCAGTAACGCTTTGGTTCACCTCTGGCCCTTACGCAAGCAGTTATTCGTCTTCGCTCTGATTGGCAGCGTTACTGGATGTCCTCCTAAGCGATACCCTGAGAAAGTCTGTCCAACTGGCGCGTCAGATCGTCAAAATCCTGACCAGGTTGGACGGCTCTACCCGTAATTCTCCAAACGTTCTCAGTTGATGAGACATCCTACGACCGTGCTGGCCCAGGTAGAGGTTCGCGAGCACGAAGACGTGTTTACAAAAGCTCGTAATTTGTAATACATTAAGTTGTAATAAGCTATTGCCTAATCAAGATACATCAGTTTACCAATTCCCAGTTCCCATTACGTCTAACCGTCCGCTTAATAACAGATGAGACTATACACTTCAGTCAGTTGACAACGCAACATTTACTTCCCACCACAACCGTATATGAGTATGTCTTGAGCTTGAGTTATTATAATTTGCGCAGCATTTTAAGGCATTAATGATTTCCTGCTGAAGGCTTAAATTCCAGCGGTGCGATGCAGACAACTTTGATCAAAATTATCTGAGATCCCAGTACTGCCGGTGTCCTGTCCGGAAAATTGAAACAATGACTAATTAATAGAACGAGAAACCAGTCCAAGTTGCAAATATTTTATTTTTAATTCGACGACTAGTTTCGCGCCGAGACTCATTTTCAAATCAACATAAAAAAGTAGAAAATTACATTTCAGAAGATGTCAACAAAATGTGTAATTTACAACCACAGTACATACAGATAACTCCAGCAAGCTTGAAGTTCATAAATGACTAATTAGCTCTATCGTTTCGTCACTGTTTCAGCTGATAAGGCTTATAGTACAATTATTCTGGTGGGTTTCTTTTAAGTGCAGAGTTTGTCACACAGCACTTCGTATATTCATATGTAAACACACAAAAAATTTGATACGATAGTTATATATTTCATGCGTAAAGAAGTTAGTGATTTGTTAGAAAAGAGCATAGTAACTTTCCTTAGGTTATTCATCCATAATTAATTTCATAAATTACGTCAAGGCATTTCTCTTGTTTAATTCTTTCTCTTAGAATAGAGAAAGCATCTCCTTTAGGGATTATAGATGCATTTATTGATAGTTCACGTAGCCACTAACATTTGCGATCATATATCTTAACATAGTTCCATAAACCTAAATTACAATGATAAGCGATGGAGTGTCACTAACTTCTGGACATTAGCAGTGTCGGAAATCAGTTACATTTCCCTGTGAGTTTTTAAGCACAAAATTTTATTTCATATTTCTTTCGTAAGTATGTTGTTCTCAGCAGACTGATGAAAAATTATACCAATAACTCGACACTAGTTTTGTGGATTTATAACAATTTATCATTTAGATACACCGATTTATGCAAGAATGTGACTATGGGCAACTGATTACCCAACGCCGTACTATAAGCACATTTCAAGTGCACGGAGAAATACTGTTTCCTGCGCAGGTACTGTCAATTTTTAAATCAGTAATAAATAAAATTTGGACAGCATTAGTGTGTCGTCGAAAATCTCCAAACGATATTGCTTATGTCGATTTGGTTCAAAAATGGCTCTGAACACTATGGGACTTAACATCTGAGGTCATCAGTCCCATAGAACTTAGAACTACTTAAACCTAACTAACCTAAGGACATCACACACATCCATGCCCGAGGCAGGATTCGAACCTGCGACCGTAGCAGTCTCGCGGTTCCGGACTGAAGCGCCTAGAACCGCACAGTCACCACGGCCGGCTTATGTCGATTTGGATTATACAGTAACTGACAGTCATAATATAAATAATAATCACTCACACTGTCACACATCCAAATAAACTACTAAATATGTTTCAACCAACATAAATATTTGTACAAGGAATGCAGTGCAGTTTTTGACTCTATCAGTTTACTACAGCTTCAAAACAGTACGTTTTGTTCGATTCAGTGCCAAATGTTTTATGAAAATAGGCTAGAAAAATAGTCAAATAACACTTGGATCGCCGGTCGTTGTGGCCATGCAGTTCTGGGCGCTACAGTCTGGAGCCGAGCGACCGCTACGGTCGCAGGTTCGAATCCTGCCTCGGGCATGGATGTGTGTGATGTCCTTAGGTTAGTTAGGTTTAATTAGTTCTAAGTTCTAGGCGACTGATGACCTAAGAAGTTAAGTCGCATAGTGCTCAGAGCCATTTGAACCATTTGACTACTTGGATCCATTTTATTGATTTTAATGAACTTCGTGTCACTGTGCTTTAAGTATATTTCTGCTGCTGACAAACTGCTGAGGCAAGTAGCTAATGAGCAAACCTTATGTCGTGTGGGGAGTATCACTGCCGCTTATGAAGGTGTAGTGTTACGACGCGTATGACTCAATGATTTTTGTTTGCAATATGTTCATGTGCAGACTTCGTCACCTACGTCGTTTACAACACACTTCAAAAAATTATTTAAATTCTTTTAAAGTTCTCTATAAAAGATTCTTGAACGAAACTGTAATTAAAACACCTTCGGTTGAGTTGTTTGTGCAAAATTACGTCACTCAGTCCAACTGGTTTCCGCAAACTTTTGAAATTTAGATGTCTTTTGTTTCTTCTTGGAAATTACATGCTTGCAAGTTATCTTATATTTCCCATACTAAAAGAAGACTGAAAAACCTTTAAGATTCAAAAATCGAAATCAAACTCTTCTGAAAATTAATACCTTGGAAAAATTCTTCCTCAATATAACTCTTCATAAATAATTTTCGAACACGTATTTGAGCTTTAGAGCCTACACTGTTTTATTGTCTTCGTATATACTACATACAAGTGTGAACATCAGACTCTACAAAGCAGAAATGAACAAAATACAACATGAACTAAACATTCTGTGACGTCATTACAATGGAAAATTACAAATTTTTATTTATTTGAATGTTGGAAGTTTGACGCAACAACCCGGTCACAGGATCTTCTGCTGCTCTTTGGCTGTTGACCCGCGACGTCTACTGGCCAGCAAATTTCTTTCTGGTTCCGGCAGTGAAGATCCTGTTCCCGCGAGTTGCGCTGCTCTCTCCAAACATGAAACATACAAAACAAAAATACAAAACTTTAAATATTTTGTAAACATAACAAAATATTACAAAAACATAAACAAAACACTAAATTAAACTTACATTTACCTGCAAATTGAGCTGATCCTTGTGGATGGGTGACCCTTTAATTTCGCGTCCCATTACAAAGGTAGGTAGGCGCCGCGAACTATCAAACCTTTAGCTACTCGAGTGTCGCAGTAGCGTTACTGATGACCTTTTGCTTGTGACTTGTAATTTACTGGAACCCGTCGACTTGTAGAATACCTAATGAATAATTATCGGATTTTCTAACGTATCCTGGTTAGATGTGATGAATCCCGTGTGGAGTTAATTTAATCACCCCGACACGGATTAGTTGTCTCTTGGTATTGACAGAAAATAAACTCTCACGCAAGTTTAGTTTTCGTGTGTGGGTTTTGTGCAACTGGTATCAGCATACTCTCGTTTGAGTCAAGGTCTCTGAAATCTGAAAAGCGCCAGCTTTGAATTGGGTTACAATGTAGTTGGTTACTGTTGCAGGGTGTCTGCTTTCAGAAATTCTATGCTGTACACGCCAACGGCCGTCTGCCGGATGGAGCATAAAACGTGATTTAATCTGAAAATGCCACCTGTCGCAACTCATGGACGTCCCGTTGCGATAACAGGGAGCAAATTCCAGCCTTGGTCGCCGATGTGCAGCATTCAGCATGGGTGCATGAACGAGGTGCCTGCTGCAGATCCCATAGGCAACAACGTTCACTTGACAATTGTTTAGGACACACTTCTGGTGGCCCATGCGTTCATCTGGTCCATTCAGTTACTCAACAGTTGTCTTTCTATTCACCCGCTCACATCTCCGCAGCTGTTTTTCACCGCTGTCGTCTATGGCGGGTGATGGAACACAGCTGCCTCGGCGTCGGTTATGGGTAGCGCCATTTTGATACAGATGGTACGCATTAACCACAGCGCAAGCGAACAGTTTACAAACTTAGCCGTTTCCGAAATCCTTCCAACCTTGGCCTAAAGGCGATTATCATGCCCTTTTCGACGTCAGATAAATCGCTCAGTTTCTGTATTAAGACTGCGTATGTTTTTTCGAGTTCTTTGCGTACCCTCCACTGCTACATCTTCCACCTGGCGTTTATACGTGGCTGTTTCAGGTTAAGGTTGAACGTAGGTGGTGGACGCATGGACACATTAATGGGACTGAACAGTGTGTCTGTGTACTATCCTACGCCCTTTTCCTTTTTTTCAGTAATTAATAGAGTTAAAATGACCAAATAAGACTTGAAATGGATTACCTAGTACCATAAAAAAGTTACTTATATGGTGTCCGTCTTTGTAGATATTCGAAGTGGTCAGGGTGCCTTTCCGTTATGAGTTACCATTGTCCTTAAATACACTACTGGCCATTAAAATTGCTACATGAAGAAGAAATGCAGATCATACACGGGTATTCATTGGACAAATATATTATACTACAACTGATATGTGATTACAATTTCACGCAATTTGGGTGTATAGATCCTGATAAATCGGTGCACCCAGGTTCGTCGTTGAGTACACCATCGCAGGCACTCCTGTCTGTGATGCAGCGTCAAGGTTAACCGCAGCCTTGGTCTCCGAGCTGATAGTCCGTGCTGCTGCAAACGTCGTCGAACTGTTCGTCCAGAATGTTGGTGTCTTGCAAACGTCCCCATCTGTTGACTCAGGGACCGAGTCGTAGCTGCACGATCCGTTACAGCCATGCGGATAAGATGCCTGTCATCGCGACTGCTAGTGATATGAGGCCGTCGGGAACCAGCACGGCGTTCCGTATTACCCTCCTGAACCCACCGATTCCATATTCTGATAACAGTCACTGGATCTCGACCAACGCGTGCAGCAATGTCGTGATACGATAAACCGGAATCGCGATAGGCTACAATCCGACCTTTATCAAAGTCTGAAATGTGACGGTACACATTTCTCCTCCTTACACGAGGTGTCACAACAACGTTTCACCAGGCAACGCCGGTCAACTGCTGTTTGTGTATGAGAAAACGGTTGGAAACGGTTGTGGGTGTTGCCACCGGCGCCAACCTAGTCTGAATGCTCTGAAAAGCTAATCATTTGCATATCAGAGCATCTTCTTCCTGTCGGTTAAATTTCGCGTCTGTAGCACGTCATCTTCGTTGCGTACCAATGTTAATGGCCAGTAGTGTACTTGCTTAGGTCGGCGATTATATTTCGATGTTATTAAGCCTTGTTAACGTTTCATAGTACTCGAAGATAATCCTCTATAACGGATGCTCTATATGACACTACGAGAAATATCATATTCAGTTACCTGGATACGGATTGCTGAGGAGCTGATGTACGTATTACCCACGTGATAACACATTCATTAACCATAATCATCTATTTCTCTTAACACTCATTACCTGTTTAAAATCTGCAGCACGCTGTCTGTTGCCAGCTGGCATATATTCGTATATATTCGTATATATATGTGTGTGTCTGTGTGTGTGTGTGTGTGTGTGTGTGTGTGTGTGTGTGTGTGTGTGTTTGTGTGTGTGGAGAGTGAGGGGGAGGGGAGGTAGTTATCGTCGATGGAATGTGTTAGATGTCTTAAACATCCATACAGATACACTGAGATGACGAGGAAGCAGATCGAAAGAAAGCAAACAAAAGAAAGGTGCTTGGCATCACTGCTTGTAGATCTTGGGATCCCGGGCTCGATCCAGGCGGGGTCTGAGATTTTCATCGCTCGGGGTCTAGGTGTTTGTAATGTTATCATTTCACCTCACCTTCGCCGACGTGCGAGTCGTCGAAGTGGCTTCAAATAAAAAGAGTTGCCACAGGCAGTCGAATAACTCTGAACGGAGTCTCAAAACCAAAAATGTCATCCTATAATTTCATTTTTTTTTTTTTGCCTCATCTACACCTAGATCAACATCTTCCAGATACTCCGCACGCCACCGTACGCTGTATGGCGGAAAGTACCCTGTACCACTACGTGTCATTTTCTTTCCTGTTCCACTATCAAATAAAGCGAGGGAAAAGCGACGGTCCATATGCGTCCTTATGAGCCCTAATTTTTCGTATCTTATCTTCGTCGTCCTTACGTGCAATGTATCTTAGCAGCACTAGAATCGTTCGGCGTCACCTTCAAATGCCGGTTCTCTAAATTTTCTCAACAGAATTTCTAGGAAAGAAGGTCGTCTTCCTTCCAAGGATTCCTATTTCATTCTCCGTAACACGTGTTGTTCGAACCTACCGGTAACAGATCTAGCAGCCCGCCTCTAAATTGCTTCGATGTCTTCCTTCAGTCCGACCTGGTACGGATCCCAAACACTCCAGCAGCACTCAAGAACAGGTCCCAGCAGCGCCCTATGTGTAGTCACCTACACAGGTTAACCACACTTTCCCAAAATTCAGCTAGTAAACCGAAGCCGACCATTCGCCTCCCTACGACATTTCTCATTTGCTCGTTCCACCTCATGTCGCTTTGCAGCGTTACGCCCAGATATTTAAACTACTTGACAGTGTCAAGCAGGACACTGGTAATACTGTAGCCGAGCATAGAAGACTTGATCTTCCTACTCGTCCGCATTAACTTATATTTACCCACATTTAGGGCTAGCTGTCTATCATCTCTCCAATTGCAAATTTTTTCTTGTATCTTCCTTCAGTCACTCAACTTCCACACCTTACCGTACACCACGGCATCATTAGCAAACAACCGCAGATTGCTGCCCACACTGTCCGCCAAACCGTTTAGGCATAGAGAACAACAACGGTCCTATCACACTTCCCTGGGGCACTCCAGACGATACCCTTGTCTCGCATGAACACTCGTCGCCGAGCACAGCATGCTGGTATCTATTTTGTTTCGAGCCCGTCACATATTTGTAAACTTATTTCATATCCTCGTACCTTCGTTAACAGCCTGCAGTGCTTAAAACTTCAGTGCACCTTATCAGACATGGCTAAAGAGTTGCATAGGAACTCTACATTTGTACGAGGCACAGCTAGATACTTGTCAAGTTAACAGTTTCAAAACAACGTAGTGTGTGGGAAAATGAATTGTGTGCCACATGTGTTATACTTCGTTATCCTGACGCAAATGTTTTCCAAACGTAATCAATGGTGAACGTGAACGGTTCCACATTTAGTCTGTAAAGGCTGAAGTCAGATTACGTAAGCAAGATGATGATAGCATTATGCAGAAGCCATCTGTGAAGGTGACTGAAGACTGTCTCCCGTATCCTTTTGAAGACTCTCTGGTTCGAAATATGCGGCGAACATCGATACTCAAAGGAAATCGCCTGATCATAGAACCACACCAGTGAGGGAAATATATTTTCCCAGCTGATCAACGGCATGAGGATGCAGAAGGTAATGGAAACCACTGCATTAAAGACACGTGTATCCACAGGACATGTGGCCTGTAATTCCAGAATAGTCCCCCATTCGGATCTCCGGGAGGGGACTGCCGAGAGGGAGGTTATCATGAGAAAAAGGTTGAGTAATCAACGGGAGGATAACATTCTACTCACCGGGGCGTCTAATGTCAGAAGCTTGAACGTGGTAGGGAAACTAGAAAATCTGAAAAGGGAAATGCAAAGGCTCAATCTAGATATAGTAAGGGTCAATGAAGTGAAGTGGAAAGAAGACAAGGATTTCTGGTCAGATGAGTATAGGGTAATATCAACAGCAACAGAAAATCGTATAACAGGAGTAGGATTCGTTATGAACAAGAAGGTAGGGCAGAGAGTCCGTTACAGTTCAACGACAGGATTGTTCTTATCAGAACTGACAGTAAACGAACACCGACAACGATAGTTCAGATATACAGGCCGACGTCGCAAGCTGAAGATGAAGAGATAGAGAAAGTGTATAAGGATATTGAAAGGGTAATAAAGTATGTAAAGGGGGATGAAAATATAATTGTCATGGGGGACTGGAATGCAGTTGTAGGGGTAGGAGTAGAAGAAAAGTTTACAGGAGAATATGGGCTTTGGACAAGAAATGATAGAGGAGAAAGACTAATTGAGTTCCGTAACAAGTTTCAGCTAGTAATATCGAATACCCTGTTCAAGAATCACAAGAGGAGGAGGTATACTTGGAAAAGTCCGGGTGATACTGGAAGATTTCAGTTAGATTACACCATGGTCAGCTAGAAATAACTAAATCAGATACTGGATTGTAAGACGTACCCAGGAGCAGATATAGACTCAGATCACAATATACTGGTGATGAAGAGTAGGCTCAAGTATAAGACATTAGTCAATTAGTCAGGGAGAATTAATACGCAAATAAGGGGATACGGAAGTACTAAGGAATGACGAGGTACGGTTGAAGTTCTCTAAGACTATAGATACAGTAATAAGGAATAGCTCAGTAGGAAGTACAGTAGATCAGAAAGGGACATCTCTAAAAAGGCCGAGAACAGAAGTTGAAAAGGAAAACATAGGTACAAAGGAGATAACTGCGAAGAAACCATGGGTAACAGAAGGAATACTTCAGTTGATCCATGAAAGGAGGAAGTATAAAAATGTTGCGGGAAACTCAGGAATACAGAAATACAAGTTGCTGAGGTATGAAATAAATGGGAAGTGCAGGGAAGCTAAAACGAAATGGCTGCAGAGAAAATGAGAAGACATCGAAAAAGAAATGATTGTGGGAAGGGCATTTCAGCGTGCAGGAAAGTCCAAACTGCCTTCGGTGACATTAAAAGCAAGTGTGGTAACGTTAAGAGTGCAATGGGGATTCCACTGATAAATGCAGAGGAGAGAGGGGGTAGGTGGAAAGAATACGTTGAAAGCCTCTATGAGGGGTAAGATTCGTCTGATGTGATAGAAGAAGAAACAGGAGTCGATTTAGAAGAGATAAGGGATCCAGTATTAGGATCAGAATTTAAATGAGCTTTGCAGGACTTTAGGTCAACTAAGGCAGAAGGGATAGACAATTTTCCATCAGAATTTCTAAAATCGTTTGGGGAAGTGGCAACAAGACGACTATTCACGTTGGTGTGTAGAATATATGACTCTGGCGACATACCATCTGACTTTCGGAAAAGCATCATCTACACAATTCCGTAGACGGCAATAGCTGACTAGTCCTAGAACTATCGTACAATCAGCTTAACAGCACGGGCATCCAAGTTTCTGACAAGAATAATATACAGAAGAAAGGAAAAGAAAACTGAGGATGCGCTAGATGACGATCAGTTTGGTTTTAGGGAAAGTAAAGCCACAAGAGAGGCATTCTGACGTTGCGGTTAATAATGGAAGCAAAACTAAAGAAAAATCAAGACACGTTCATAGGATTTGCCGATAATCTAAAATGGTGCAAGATGTTCAAAATTCTGAAAAAAGTAGAAGTAAGCTATAGGGAGAGACGGGTCTTATACAATACGTACAACAGCCCTAGGGAATAACGAGAGTGGGCGTCCAAGAACGAAGTGCTCGTACTAAAAAGGGTGTAAGACAATGATGTAGCCTTTCGCCCCTATTACTTAATCTGTACATCGAGAAAGCAATGTTGAATATAAAAGAAAGGTTAGGGAGTGAAATTAAAATTCATTAAAATTCTGTGATACGATTCACTGAAGACATTGCTATCCTGAGTGAAAGTGAAGAAGAATTACATGATCTGCTGAACGGAATGAACAGCCTTATGAGTACATGGTATGGATTGCGAGTAAATCGGAGAAAGACGAAGATAATGAGAAGTAGTAGAAATGAGAACAGCGAGAAACTTAACATCAGGATTGATGGTCACGAAGTCAATGAAGTTAAGGAATTCTGCTACCTTGGCAGTAAAATGAGAAATCAAGATCAGAGGAGGAGGACATCAAAAGCAGATTAGCTATGGCAAAAAAGGCATTCCTAGCCAAGAGAAGTTTATTAATATCGAATTTCTGTCTTAATTTGAGGAAGAAATTCTGAGAATGTACGTGTGGAGTATAAGATTGTATGGTAGTGAAACATGGACTATGGGAAAACCGGAACTGAAGATAATCGAAGTATTTGAGATGTGGTGCTACAGAACCATGTTGAAAATTAGGTGGACTGATAAGGTAAGGAATGAGGAGGTTCTAAGCAGAATCGGAGAGAAAGGAATATGTGGAAAACACTGATAAGGAGAAGGGATAGGATGATAGGGCATCTGTTAAGACATCAGGGAATGACTTCCATTGTACTAGAGGAGGTTGTAGAAGGTCAAAACTGTAGAAGAAGACAGAGATTGGAATACATCCAGCAAATAATTGAGGACGTAGGTTGCAAGTGCTACTCTGATATGAAGAGGTTAGCACAGGAGAGGAATTCGTGGCGGGCCGCATCAAACCAGTCACAGAAGATTAATGACAAAAAAGCTGCCCTGATATTAACAGTCATGACGATTCATTTATCAAATTTCCATCGATTTGAATCAAGTGTGTGTTAGAAATGGCCGAACAGCTTCCGGCATATATGCCTCCAGTCAGCCCACATTTACTTATATTTCATCATACCTTATAGGAATGTTGACGCTGCTGTAGTAGGCCAGTAAGCAGTTAATATGGGTAGGCCTTCACACACTACGAAACGACAAGTGGTCAGTAAGTGTGAGAACGAAGATGCGAGTACGGGTCAAGTGGTACACAAGAGTATGGACAACGCGGCGATCTACTCTAAGAGGCCTGGCGGCAAACGTACAACTTTGTTTATTAATACTAACTATTTAAATTTTTATATACGCCTCAACCTACACTATCCGCATTAGCCACAGTGACAGCTTTCTAACTATGGTTTCAGTAAACCCAAAATCAAGCTAAAATTTTAATCAGTATTCTTATGTAATGTTGTCCAACATTGAACGATTAAACTGAGCAATCACAATGGCGCCCTCAGCAGTCATGTGCGAAACACCGAACCTAGCTCACCACACAGTCTTTGACTAGCATTGAAGCACTGTAAAGCTGATTTTGACATCGACACCAATTATTTACAGCGAGTGGATATTTTATGAAATTCAGCTCAGCTAAAAGTATTTTTCGAGCTCGGAAAACGTACGTATGCGATCTTGTGTTTGGGGGAAGTCACATATGAATTAAAGTCGTGTGGAAATCTTTGTGAACGTGCAATGTTGATCAAGTGAAGATTAAGTTCCTCGAACTTCGATTGATTGTTGCTATTAGATTGTCTCTAAGGATTATTTTGTCAATATTTTTCATAAAATAAGGTGGCATTCTTTCATTTCGATACTTTCATTGTAGCGGTGTGGAGACTTTCCCACATGCCATTCCATCACTCACCATTGATTCCACGCATGTAAGGATCTGGAACCTGCGAGGAAGAAACTGCTAATTAGTTAGGAAGGGGTAGGAGGAGATACAAATTGGGAACTACTTTCTAGACAGGATCCGAACCCTGGTAATTTATCTAGCAGTAGTGCTAGTTCAATAATGTGCATATGAGAGCTCTTCCAGTATGGAATGTCTCAGTCTTTAGAACAACATTCTAAGATCGATCTCCGGTACCACATAGACATTACGTTTTTCTAGAAACTATACGACAGCGACAAACGTCTGCAGAGTAAAAGATTACTTTTCAACTGTCATTTTGCAGTTGTTTTACACTGTATAGATGGCAGCAGCTGTGAACTCAGTACTGTTACTTTTGCTCATAACGATGTATCACCTAAGTCAGAAACTAAACTCACAGACTGGCAGTGACAACTAGAAGGTATATAGCAAGAAAAGACACCAACAAAGGAAAGTGTCGAAATGAAAGTAAACGACAGAGGAGCGAAAACGCACAATAGCAACGTAGGAGGATGAGACATAGTATTTTATCACTTCGATAAATCCATCTGCGACCACGAAACTTAGTAATGACGTCAGTCTTTCTCTACATAGGCACAGAAATGTTCAACCTCGGAAATTATGTGGTCATCATTAGGGAAAAGCCTACCACTCAATGGTTTCTTCACACGTGGAACGGCGAAGAAATCGCCGAGTGCCATGGCAGGAAAATGAGGGAGACCTCCACTTCTGATGCGATTCCCCAAACTGTTTACTCTCTCTGAGTCTCCAAGTGTACCCATGCCATGGTGAGCGCTCTACATTTTGAGTCATTTGAATGAAATTCAGCACTAAACCATTTTAGGTATCCTTACAAGTGTGGTTTTCCTTCGGTGTTTGGAAACAAGTGCTTTTCTACACCAAGCAGTTTTAATCTTCTTCTTCACGTACCAGGCAAATCGCCCGTTACACAGCTCCATCTCTTGTATGGTCCTTCTCAATCCATACGATCTACATGTTCTTTAAATTTTCTCCTATTTTTCTTTATTTTTCGTGTAGGTTACTTATTGTTAAAACATTCTTTACATCTTTATTTCGGTTTCGATCTCCCTTTGTACAACCTTCCACTTTTCTTAGAAATCTCCACTCTTGATTCCGTATCCTACGTTTTGACGTCTTGTTGTTACCCATACTTCATTTTCATAAATAATGTTTCGCACTGCTGTTGTTAAAACTTCAGCTGGGTTTCTTTTCTGCCTTTATTCTGCAAACTTTTTACGATGGCTCCACTTATAGAAGTAAATCTAATTAATGTTTGGTCCACGTCGTGGTTGTATTCATAAGTGATGTCACATCCTACATATTTAAGTTGTTTTACTTACTACAAGATTTTAAGACCACGTTACATCTTAGTGGTAGTCTGCTCTGAAATACCATAACTCCCGTTTTACCTACTGACAATATTAGACTGTGATATGAGGCTATTTGCTTCAACTTAAAGACTCCCATCCGTAGGTCATATACATACCTACATGGCTGAGAGACAATCAAGAAGGTCTACATGACGATAGCGAGACTTGCCACGGCAGAACACTTAACTACAACAACTTACTAGAAAGCAGCGAGGAGACGAGCCTCGGGAAGGATCAGGAATGACTTCTTGAGACCCAGACAGCCATCTCCCAATCTCTGGAACTGCAGCGCAGCCCCTGTAAATCCTGAGATGCACCTCAGGGGGCCAGAGGCTAACCATCCAGACAAATGAGTGTTACAGCTTGGTTCTAACACCAAGTGAAGTATTATAGTGTTGTGTAGTGTAACGTTGTGTAGCATAGTGTTGTAGCAGTGTAGTCCAGAACTATAAATTACAAAATTTGTAAACTACCATTGCCGCATAGCATAACAGACCAGTATCGTGTGCCTTCTGAATTCTGGATGAACCGATATCCATGAACAGATGGCCAAATGGTAGTATGAAGACATTTTTAGTTATAATTAGCATTATTTTTAACGTAGTTATTCCACGTAGATTTCTCCCACCTTCCCCTTAAATAGTACAATTCTTGAAACATCCTGGCAGATTAAAACTGTGTGCCGGATCGAGACTCGAACACGGGACATTTGCCTTTCCCGAGTTCGAGTCTCGTTCCAGCACACAGTTTTAATCCGCCAGGAAGTTTCATATCAGCGCACACTCCGCTGTAGAGTGAAAATCTCATTCTGGAAACATCCCCCAGGCTGTGGCTAAGCCATGTGTCCGCAATATCCTTTCTTTCAGGAGTGCTAGTTCTGCAAAGTTCGCAGGAGATCTTCTGTAAAGTTTGGAAGGTAGCAGGTGGGGTACTGGCGGAAGTAAAGCTGTGAGAACGTGGCGTGCGTCGTGCTTGGGTAGCTAAATTGGTAGAGCACTTGCCCGCGAAAGGCAAAGGTACCGAGTTCGAGTCTCGGTCCGGCACACAGTTTTAATCTGCCAGGAAGTTTCATATCAGCGGACATTCCGCTGCAGAGTGAAAATCTCATTCTGAGTACAATTCTTAGTTATTACTACACATTTGAAAATATGTAAAATGTTATGTGCTTTATTCATACCGTTTCATGTGAAACATTCGGTATGTTCTTTTATTAGGATACAGAGTCAAAGAAAATAGTAGATAAATTAATAAATAAATCTCCAGTTAGTCACATGACAGCTGCATATAAAATGATTTTGTTCAAATGAATTTGCACAGAACACTTCACGCAACCACAAACCTTGACGCAAGGTATTTAGATATTGAATACATAGCCGATTGTCAGCAAACCGCAAGAAATTTCCACTTCTTCCAGTTATATATCTAACAAGAAGTGCTTTAAACAGATGTGGCTTACGTAATATTACCCTTCGCCACACATCAGTTGTTGCATCAAGGACGTCGGCTCTTGTGTGGTTTAGGTAGAGGCTTAAGATTTATGGTCTTATGCGACAAACCATCTAAAGAATATCGCTCCTTCCTGGATCGTAGGGAGCGCTCCCCTGTGTCTCAGGGGTGTCATAATCAGCCTCCACCAAATCCTCCCTTTATGAGTAACAACAATTACTCATGACGTCTACTAAGATATATGATCTTTTCGTGGTGGTAGAGGCTTCAATAGTGGTCCTCAGTCGTATTCCACTGACAACGCTATTGCTCGTGAACGCGCAAAAATATCAAACTATAGTACACATTCTTCCAGTTTAAAATCAGCCTAGCGCACCTACTATTTCACTATTGATAACAAACCACTGGAAACAGTAACTACTACAAAATACTCGTAACTTGAAAGTAATCGTCCAGAGCCACTTACAGATAAACATCATGTTGAGATTTGTTAAATGAACCTTAAGAAAAATGTTCTTTTCGCGAAAGAAATGACTTACAAAACCTCAGATCGATCAGTCTGGAACCTTAGCACGTTGGGTTAATAGAAAATGGTAGACAATATCCAACGTAGAACGGTGTAATTCGTCGAGGGGTTAGTTAGTCGGCCCATGGCCATTACGGAGGTGTTTAACAATCTCTAGTGGCTTTCGCAATAAGGCTTCGTGTATCACAGAGTTACTTTTTTTTTTAATTCTGAGAGCGTACGCTCCAGGTAGGGCCGGCCAACATACTGCTTTCTCCCACATATGTTTTGTAAAATTACCAGGAAGAAAATCAGATAAATCAGAACTCAATCGACAGATATTTTCCCTCGCACCCGCGCCATACGCCAATGGATCAAGGAAGGTAGGGGGGTCGTGGAGGGATGGGGGAGACGGGGGGGGGGGGGGGGAGAAGACAGTGCTAGGTACCTTCCACCACACACCGTAAGTGGATTTGTAGCGTCTAACAATAGACATAAGTGCTAGTGGCATACCTTGGATGCAGACACCTTCAGCATATTTTTAGTACAGGTGTAAAGGCGTTATTGGTGAACATTGAATCTGATGTGGGTCCTGTACGAATAGTAGTTGAATGGTTCCAGTAAAACAAGGGCGTAAATTCCTTTGTGCAAACAATGTGAAGTACACTTCAGAGTGCGTGCCTCATTTTGTGATCCAGAGCGAGTATTCCGCGAAAACAATTGCTACAGTATATTAAAAAACTATAACCAGATCCGACAGAAACTTCTGTGTGTCATAACCGGAATACCTGCCTATTGTCTATCAAAACCGACTGATTCTTTATACACACAGCTGTGTTGTGAACAGCTTAGTAATCCCCGAGACTGACATCATCACAACAATTCTAGGTATAATTCTTGATAAGTTTTCAGTTTGAGAGCTTTGGGTGTCAGATGAACACTTATAACGATTGGGTGGTTATAATTAGAGTGCAACTACTGACGGACGTCCAGTGTGGCTTTTAAGTATAGTACTTCAGCGAAACTTGGTTTATGTGCTAATACGTTATGCACGCTGGAAAAAAATAGTTCGAATTTTGGCCACCAGGTGAAAATCTAGCGCTGTACAGTACCTCGTCGACATCTTCGGTGCTCAAACTGCACAAATAAGAAAAAGATAATGGCTTGCAAAGGAAAGAATCCAGCCAGAACGAAAATAATAATAGACGAGAAAATTTTAGAACAAGTATCACAGGCCGGCCGCGGTGGCCGAGTGGTTCTAGGTGCTTCAGTCCAAAACCGCGCGACCGCTATGGTCGCAGGTTCGAATCCTGCGTCAGGCATGGATAAGTGTGATGTCCTTAGGTTAGTTAGATTTAAGTAGTTCTAAGTTCTAGGGGACTGATGACCTCAGATGCTAAGTCCCATAGTGCTCAGAGCCAAGTATCACACTTCAATTATCGAGGAAGTGATATTAGTTTTAACTATGACAAAAACAATGAGAAGATGGTTAATAAATATCAAGCTATCTGAGGAACAATTCGAAGAACTTTCGGGGGAAAAACAAGAAAAGAAACACAAATAAAATTCTATAAAGTTATGGGTGTAGTCTCCTATATGGTTCTGAATCATGGGAAGTAAGAAATAAAGAAAAAAAAATATCACAAGCAGCAAAGATGAGGTTCATGACATATGTAAGACACTGTGATAAAATGGATAAGATAAAGAACAGAACAATAAGATCAGATTTAAAGAGATTTTCGGTTTATGACAAGATAGAAGAGAACAAAATTAAATGGATGGATCATGCCGATAGAATGACAAAAAACAGATTGCAAAAACAGATAATGAATTATCGACTGACTGGAAAGAGAGAACTAGGTAGAAATCGTAATAGATGAATGGATGGACGATAGAGAGCGGAAAGGGTGACTGCAACTCCTAATCCTTGGAAGGAGATGATGATGATGATGATAATGTGTAAGCTGTGGTTAATAATAAAATCAACATTATGCCTTTCTTAGTTGTTTGGCCTTTTCTGCCCACCTTCTGCTCTTAATCTTTTATATTTGGAAACATGAATATACATCTTTCTTCCATTCACAGCACCACATGCCGCCCAAAATTGGAACTAATTTTCTTCCAGTATAAATCGGTTCCGCATTAACACATTAGAACATCTATTGTGATTCGCTGCTATACGACAATTATCGTCCACATCGGAGTAACTGGATTTTAATTACAACCATTCAGTACAAGCTGGTTAGCAGGAACACAGGATTTATTGAAAACAATGTGTTGGCATAGCTTTTCCATGATATATCCAACATCTACGCGTTTCTACAATACCATAGCTGTTAATACAATGTTGTTCTTTGGTCTTTAGGTCTAAGACTGGTTTGATGCAGCTCTTCTCACTAGTCTATCTTGTGCAAGTACCTTCATCTCTGAATGACTACTTCCACCTATATCCATTTCAGCATCTTTAAAAATTCGTACCGCCTACAATTTTTAGTCCACACATTTCTCTCCATAACAAATTGTATGTTCCTTGTTGCCTTTGGATCTGGTCCCATTTTTTAGTCTTGTGGAGCATTAAATAATTCCTTTTCTTACTCAGTTCCACAAAGTAATTCCTCATTAGTTGTTGGAGCTGCCCACCTCATCCTCAATGTTTTTCTGTAGCACCGGATTTTAGAAGCTCCTACTCTCTTATTTTCTAAATCTCTACTACCTTAGAAGGCTACACACCAGAAAAATTTCGTCCGAAAAGTCTCTCTAACACTACATGTTAACAAATTCCCCTTCTTCGGTAATAGTTTTCTATCGAACCTATCTACTTTGGGCATGATCAGCTATTTTGCTGCCCAAATAGCAAAACTTTTCAGTGTCTCATTTCCTAATCTAATTTCCAACCATCGCTTGATTTAATTCGCCTATTACTGGAAAAGGTTCCTTCGACTTCAAGGGTGGCTATGTTCATGCAGGCCGGCCGGTGTGGCAGTGCGGTTCTAGGCGCGTCAGTCTGGAACCGCGTGACCGCTACGGTCGCAGGTTCGAATCCTGCCTCGGGCTTGGATGTGTGTGATGTCCTTAGGTTAGTTAGGTTTAAGTAGTTCTAAGTTCTAGGGGACTGGTGACCACAGATGTTGAGTCCCATAGTGCTCAGAGCCATTTGAACCATCTTGTTCATGCAGCACGACGGACCTGCCACTCAGTCTAGAAGTTAGGTTACACAACATGGAAACGTAAAATTACCCGCAGTCAAAGCCGCCGAACCTTGTCCTTTTACAGTTTTGTCTGTGTGGATGACTGAACGACACAGTCTACAAATAGAAAGTAAACAGAAAAGACGAACTGATAGTTCAGATTCGGAATAGCACTGTCCTTACAAAACAACACAAACACGCCATCTGATAAGCTGCATATGGTGTTGTCAAGAGAATTCCGGAGAGCGTTAAACTCTGAAGTGAAATTACTCAAAATTAACTAGGAATTTAACAATATACCTCTGCTTAACACCTCTGTGAGTATGTTTTTCGATTACATTGTACCAACTGAACCAATGGTTACTCAGTACATGTTATAAACAATGATTTTTTCGAATTAGTCGTTACTACAACCTACTGAAATATCTGCTATTCTTGCTGAAACTTTCTGTATATAAAATACAAGATCTGAAGATATTCATATGGCACCTAGGTGACTTTTAATGCATTATTCAACGATAAGTTTGAAACTGCTTGCGATGACATTCTCAATACACGCAACCGCAAAAGGCGTTACAAAATATTTTTTCGCTCATTAAACTAGGGCTTTTACTCTAAAATAGCCCACAGCTTTATAGCCCTGAACCTACCATGTGTAGTCATCGAGTCAGGAAATAACATGCCAGTAGTCATGAAATTGGTCACCCTTGTGTCAAAAAATTAAGTTGTTGTCACCAGGAGTTGGGCAGCATACGTTGATAACCATGGGAAGAAAAATAAGTTTTTTCCATTTAGTTTCAAAATTGATTTTTTCTGTTCATCTTCATATCGTTACTACAGAGATCAGAAAATCTGCCAATGCAATTAGTCACTCTTCCTGACCTTCATTCATTTTAATGATGAGGAATGAAATTTTAGTCTAATAACACGAAATTTATTCCTTCTTAATTATAATAACTTTTATGTTTCGTCATGGAAATTGCTAGTAGGAAAAGAAGGAAAGGGAAAAATTGTGGGTAAATGTGGATTGGGGAAAAGGTATGAAAGAGAAATCCATCTGGTAAAATTTTGCACTGGGCATAATTTAATGATCGCTAACACTTGGTTTAAGAGTCATGAAAGACGATTTTATACGTGTAAGCAACCTGGAAACACTGAAATGTTTGAGATTGATTACATAACGGTAAGAATGAGATTTTGGAACGAGATTTTAAACTTCAAGACATCGCCAGGAGTAGATGCGGGCTCTTCATCACAATGTATTACCTATGAACTGTACATTAAAGCTAAAAAAATTCACAAAAGGTTAAGAAATTCATTATTTGAGACCTGCATTAGTGAAAGAAGCAAAGGTTGTTATCAGTTTCAGAGGGAGAATTAGACAACCTACGAAAGAGGAAAAGAACACGTTAGAACATGAATGGGTAGTTTTTAGACACGAAATAAAGAAGGCAGCATAAGATCAAATAGATAAAAAGGCAAGGCCTAGTAGGAATCCTTGGATAACACTGGAGATACTGAATTTAATTGACGAAAGAACAAAATACAAAAATGCAGCAAATGACGCTTGAGAAAGGAAATACAAATGTCTAAAATTGAGCTTGACAGGAAGTGCAAAATGGCTAAGCAGGAATGGCTAACGGACAAATGTAGGGATATATAAGCATATATTACTTTGGGAAAGATAGATACAGCATACAGCAAAATTAAAGAAGACTCTGGAGAAAAGAGTACTAGCTGTGTGAATATCAAGAGCTTCTAAGCAAAGGGAGGAAAGCTGAAAAGTGGAACCTGTATATAGAGGGGCTATACAAGGGAAATGAAACTGAAGGCAGTATTGTACAAATGGAAGAAGACGAAGATGAAGGTGAGATGGGAGATATGATCCTGCGAGTATAATTTGACAGAGCACTGAAAGACGTAAGTCGACAGAAGGCCTGTGGAGTAGATGAAATTTCGTCGGAGCTACTTACATCATAGGGAGAGCCAGTCATGACAAAACTATTCCACCTGGTCTAAAAAACGTATGGAACAGTCAAAATAAAGTCAGACCTCAGGAAGAATGTAGTAATTCCAATTCCAAAGAAAGCACATGCTGAAAGCTGTGAATGTTACGGAACTATTAGTTTAATAGGTCATGGCTCCAAAATACTGCATGAATTCTTCACAGACGAGTGAAGAAACTGATAGAAGTGTATCTCGGGGAAGATCAGTTGGACTTCCGGAGAAAAGCAGGAACACACGAGACAATAATGAGCCTACTTCTCTTAGAAAATACGTTAAGGAAAGGCAAACCTACGTTATAACACTTGTATACTTAGTGGAAGCTTTTGATAATGTTGACTGGAATATGCTCTTTGAAAATTGAAGGCAGTATGGGTAAAATATAGTGAGCGATAGGTTATTTACAACTTGTAGAGAAACCAGGTGGCTGTTATAAGAGTCGAGGGGCATGAAAGGGAAGTAGAAGTTAGAAGGGATTGCGACAGGGTTGTAGCCTATCCCGCCTCTTCCCGATGTTATTCAGTCTGTACACTGAGCAAGTAGTAAAGGAAATCAGAGAAATATTTGGAGTAGAAATTAAATTTCAGGGAGAAAAAATAAAAACTTTGAAGTTTGGTGATGACACTGTAATTCTGTCCGAGTCAGCAAAAAACTTGCAGGAGCAGTTGAACGGAATAGACACTGTCTTGCAAGGAGGGTATAGGATTAACGTTAACAAAAGCAAAATAAGGGTAGTGGAATATGGTCTATTGAAATCAAGTGATGATGAGGGAATTACAGGAGGAAACAAGACAATAAAAGTAGTAGATGAGGTTTATTATTTCACCTGTAGAATATCTGTTGATGGCCAATGGCAAGAAAAGCGTTTCAGAAAAACAGAAATTTCTTAACACTGAATATAGATTTAAATGTTATCAATTCTTTTCTGAAAGTATTTGTCGTGAGGGTAGCTTGAGTGAAAGTGAAAAGTGTACTATAAACAGTTAAGACAAAAAAGAGAACAGAAGCATTTGTAAAGTGGTGCCGTAGATGAAGGCTGAAGATTTGATGGGTAGGTCGTGTATCTGTTGAGGAAATACCAAATTTAAATGGGGAGAAGAGATATTTGTGGCACAACTTGGTTACGATAAGAGGTCGGTTGACAGGGCACGTTCTGAGTCGTCCTGAGATCACCAATTTAATACTGGAGAGACGTGAGGGGGTTAAGAATTGTAGAGGGAGGTCAAGAGATGAATTCAGTTGATAAGAGTGTTGGTTGTAATAGTTACCTGGAGATGAAGAGTCTCGCACAGGATAGTCTAGCGTGGAGAGCTGCATCAAACATGTCTTCGGACTGGAGATCACGACAACAGAAACATGTTTCATCTGTTGTTATTTGATGTTTATAGCGTGTTTCAGTGGCAAAACACCTAGCTCCTTAAACAATCGACGAGTATTTTGTAATATTGTATATCATTCTAATTTCATGCTTTTCTCAAAGGAAAATTTAATTACTTACCGAAGTGTTGAACCGACCTGTTTGAAATGTTCCGACACGAAGCTCCTTACTTCTGCGATGAGTGGGCAAATTCTCATTATATCACGTGTGTGCTATCGGCTTGAACTACTGAAGACCTGACTTGTTTACGTACCGATTTTCCATATTATCCTGTCGCGTCCTCGGGAGACGGGGCACTTTCGAGGGCGAGCACTTCTTCTCCAGCGCAGTACACCACGACCTGGCAGGATGTGCTGCCATTTGTTGGGCCGCTCCGCGAGGCTCGCTTGCGGCGCCTAATTCCCAATTAGACTCGCGGTGATTCGGCTGAAATATGGCTGGCCATTCCGTGCTGCAAAAAAGAGCTCATTCTTCTTCCGGACACCTAACGCCCCATTCTGCGGCCGGATATTCATTACCACTGCGTCGCGGAAGGTGTTCTATTAACGCAGTGAACGCACAAATAACCTGCTGAATTGTTAACAACTAGAGAAGGTGTAGGCAGTTTTAATAGTACCAGAAGCAGTGCGGAATGCCTTTCAAAGAAACAAAGAAATTCCATCTAGGGAAAACGTACACACTTGATGTTATGTAACTTCGACAAATTTGCACACAGCTGATGATTTCATTGTCAAGAGACTGGAAATTTCGTAACAAAATGGATGATTCCCACTGCATATCAACGATGAAAGAGTTCTAAGGTGCATACTCAATGTAAAACTACGAGGGTCGTTCAGTAAGTAATGCCCCACTTATTTTTCTCGGAACATACACTACTGGCCATTAAAATTGCTACACCACGAAGATGACGTGCTACAGACACGAAATTTAACCGACAGGAAGAAGATGCTGTGATATGCAAATGATTAGCTTTTCAGAGCATTCGCGCAAAGTTGGCGCCAGTGGCGACACCTTCAACGTGCTGACATGAGGAAAGTTACCAACCGATTTCTCATACACAAACAGCAGTTGACCGGCGTTGGTAGGTGAAACGTTGTTGTGATGCCTCGTGTAAGGAGGAGAAATGCGTACCATCACGTTTTCGACTTTGATAAAGATCTGATTGTAGCCTATCGCGATTGCGGTTCATCGTATCGCGACATTGCTGCTCGCGTTGGTCGAGATCCAATTACTGTTAGCAGAATATGGAATCGGTAGGTTCAGGAGGGTAATACGGAACACCGTGCTGGATCCCAACGGCTTCGTATCACTAGCAGTCGAGATGACAGGCATCTTATCGGCATGGCTGTAACGGATCGTGCAGCCACGTCTTGATCCCTGAGTCAACAGATGGGGACGTATGCAAGACAAGAACCATCTGCACGAACAGTCCGACGACGTTTGCAGCAGCATGGACTATCAGCTCGGACACCAGGGCTGCGGTTACCCTTGACGCTGCATCATAGACGCGAGCGCCTGCGATGGTGTGCTCAACGACAAACCTGGGTGCACGAATGGCAAAACGTCATTTTTTCGGATGAGTCCAGGTTCTGTTTACAGCATCATGATGGTCGCATCCGTGTTTGGCGACATCGCGGTGAACGCACATTGGAAGCGTGTATTCGTCATCGCCATACTGGCGTATCACCCGGTGTGATGGTAGGGGGTGCCACTGCTTACACGTCTCGGTCACCCCTTGTTCGCATTGACGGCACTTTCAACAGTGGACGTTACATTTCAGAGGTGTTACGACGCGTGGCTCTACCCTTCATCCGATCCCTGCGAAACCCTACATTTCAGCAGGATAATGCACGACCGAATGTTACAGATTCTGTACGGGCCTTTCTGGATACGGAAAATGTTCCACTTCTGCCCTGGCCAGCACATTCTCCAGATCTCTCACCAATCGAAAACGTCTGGTCAATGGTGACCGAGCAACTGGATCGTCACAATACGCCAGTCACTACTCTTGATGAACTGTGGTATCGTGTAGAAGCTGCATGGGCAGCTGTACCTGTTCACGCCATCCCAGCTCCGTTTGACTCAATGCCCAGGCGTATCAAGGCCGTTATTACGGCCAGAGGTGGTTGTTCTGGGTACTGATTTCTCAGGATCTATGCACCAAATTGCGTGGAAATGTAATCATGTGTCAGTTGTAGTATGATATATTTGTCCAATGAATACCCGTTTATCATCTGCATTTCTTCAAGGTGTAGCAATTTTAATAGCCAGTAGTGTATTTGTTATCAAGTGTCAGAATTTGGTAACAATATATATCAGCACGTCTTACCCATGTCCTTTACTTCTACGTAGTCTCCATCGCGTTCTATGGCCTTAGGCCAACGTTGTGGAAGGCGATGTATTCCCTGCTGGTAAAAGCTCGTGTCCTGTAGGCGTAGCCATGTCTTCACTGCATGATTGTGTGTTCGCCATAGAGTATTTTTAGGCGGTCCCAGGAGGTGAAAGTCCGAGGTTGCCAGGTCTGGACTGTAGGGTGGATGAGGAAATGATGTCCAATCCAATTTGGTGATGTGTTCCCGGGTTTTCTGACATGTTTGTGTGTGTGTGTGGGGGGGGGGGGGGGGGTTGGGTTATCGTGTAGGAGCATGATTTCTCCTTGATTCTTGTCCGATCGTACACGTCAGAAATGGTTCTTGAGTTTGTTCAGAGCCTTCCCGTATGCCTCTGAATTGATGATTGACCATCTTGGCATCACATCCACGAGAATGACGCCGTCACTATCCCAGAAGACAGTCACCATGGCTCCTCGGCAGATGGGGTCGTCTCGGATTTCTTCTTTTGTGGTGAATGAGTATGATGCCACTCCATGGACTGACATTTTGTTTGCGGCACAAAATGGTGCACCCAGCTTTCGTCCACCGTAACGATCCGTGACAGAAACGCCTCTCTGTCGGGCTGAAAACGCTCCAACAATTCAGATGAAATGGCCTTTCTTTGAACCTTGTGGTCTGCTGTGGGCATTCGTGAAACCCATCGTGAGCACCTCTTTAAATATCAGAGAGTTTAGATCATTGCCGACTCACTTTAAATGCTGACCGACAACTGTAGAGCCAATTGTTGAGTTGTGATGCGCCGGTCGGCGCGAATAATAGTATCCGCACGATTCAGCATGTCCGGGACGGTGGCTGTGACAAGATGTCCCGAGCATGGCTGATCATGGAGTTCTGTTTTTGCATTTCCTGAGGCTGTAACGTTCTTTACCCATTGCCCAACCGTACTCCCATCAACTGCTGTATCGTCCCCACAACAGTTCGTGGGCCCCTGGTCATTTCACCCCTTCATTTGCCATGGAGGTCACAACAGCGACGCCCAACGTCAAAATCAAGCGGTATTCTCAAGGATGAGCTAAGAAACATTTCAGAGACACTGACGGTCAGAGCCGACACCAAAACAACTCAGAGGTGGCATTAAGGGCGTCAGAGAAACCTCCCCTACTCTTTGGGCGCCCATTTACACAAATTCCGCGGTAGAGAACAATGGTTTGAATGTTGATGCGCGTTAGAACGAAGTTGTTAGTCATCTTTGACAATTCTGACACATCCGTATGGTTCAATATTTCTCTAAGGACGTGGTGTGTAGAATGTTTGACAGTGGCTACATATCGTCAGACTTTCGGAAAAAAGTTATCTACGCAGCTCCGAACATAGCAAGAGCCGTCAGATGCGAGAATCATCGCACAAACAACTTAACAGCTCACGCATCCAAGCTTCTGATAAGAATAACGTACCGAAGAATGGACAAGAAAAGTTATTAACGAGACACTTGCATCAAGAAGACTGAACTCTGCAGATGGCATCCTGTGAAATGGTTCCAGCAGCAACAGGAAGTCAACGACGACTTCATAAACACTGTAATAAGCTTGGCTGAAGCAGTATTCACTCATGAGGGTGTCTTCAATATGCACAATGCTCACTTTTGGTGCGACGTTTACCCGCACATCACACGCGACCGTGGATATCAAGTTTGCTTCAGCATCAACTTCTGAGGCGGATTATTGGGAGACAGTAGTTTGGGTCCCTACTTGTTGCCCGATCGGCTGACTGCTCGCCGGTATCATGCATTCCTTCCAAACTATGTGCCTGACGCACTGAAAGATGCTCCACTTCATGACTGGCAAAGGTTATGATTCCAACATGATGGTGTACTTCAGCAGTTAGGAATTAAATTCCACAGTATTTAGTTAGGACATTTCCAGCGAAAAGGCTCGGACAGAGAGGTCCACTTACATGGTCTCCGCGTTCGCCTGAACTAAAAGCCACTGGATTTCTTCTTGAGCGGACACTTGAAAGAACACGTGTATCCTACTCCTCCGACACAAATGGAGAAACATTCAACGTGTGTTCACGGTGCCCTTGGATCTGCGGATGCTGCCATCTTGCGAAGAGTCCAGAGCTGTATGTTCCAACTGGTAGCCCAATGTTCGAACATGGAAGAGGTTCACTTTGAGCATCTGCTCTGAAGGTAGCGTATTCTTTTGTAAACGTCATGCGGTCGTTAAAATGGAAAGTATTATCGACATTGTCTGATAATGTTTTACATCTCAGTAGACGTACTGCATGTAGTATAAATGACTAGTATATGTTGAGTTATTTAACTGTGCACTCATCTTTAGCATCTCGAAACTCACGTTGTTTTTGTAACTGTTTTGTCCTACGAGAGGTCATTTGTTTCAACTGTCTTGTTCCGACTTGTCGGACCACGTTTTCGTTAAGTTCCCCGAAAAAAACACTGTACTATGTAAGTAACGTCGGATGCATGTGGCTTGAGAAACGGTGTATACTACAGTATTATATGGCGGAATGAAACTGGCAAATAAAAATAAGTACACTTCGACCTCGAATTGAACGATAGACCTCCTGCACCCTACCCAAAAACGCTAACCATTGCACCAACAGCACAGCGCTTGTAACGTGTGTGTGAGAAGAGAGGCAGTTACCGTACATGTGACTACAGTGTTACCAGATTGGTAATCTCTAACACTCACTCACTGCCGCAATATACGCCGAACGACATTTTGCGAGACATTTTTGTATTGATACTACATCAGGAATAACGCTGCGAAGTCAGAGCGCGCGAATTTTTCTCCGCCCCCATAATGAAGAGACAGAGACGGAATTAAAATAAGGGTTCTAGGTGAAAGGATATTATCAATGACAAGATTGGCTTGTTGTTGTGATCTTCAGTCCTGAGACTAGTTTGATGCAGCTCTCCTTGCTACTCTATCCTCTGAAAGTTTCTTCATCTCCCAGTACCTTCTGCAACCTACATCCTTCTGAATCTGCTTACTGTATTCATCTCTTGGTCTCCCTCTACGATTTTTACCCTCCACGCTGCCCTCCAATACTAAATTGGTGATCCCTTGATGCCGCAGAACATGTCCTACCAACCGATCCCTTCTTCTAGTCAATTGTGCCACAAACTCCTCTTCTCCCCAATTCTATTCCATACTTCCTCATTAGTTATGTGATCTACCCATCTAATCTTCAGCATTCTTCTGTAGCAACACGTTTCGAATTCTTCGATTCTCTTCTTATCCAAACTATTTATCGCCCATGTTTCACTTCCATACATGGCTACACTCCATAGAAATACTTTCAGAAACGACTTCCTGACACTTAAATCTATACTCGATGTTAACAAAAATTCTCTTCTTCAGAAACGCTTTCCTTGCCATTGCCAGTCTACATTTCATATCCTCTCTACTTCGACCATCATCAGTTAATTTGCTCCCCAAATAGGAAAACTCCTTTACTACTTTAAGTGCCTCATTTTCTAATCTGAGTCCCTCAGCATCACCCGACTTAATTCGACTACGTTCCATTATCCTCGTTTTGCTTTTGTTGATATTCATCTTATATCATCCTTTCAAGACACTATCCATTCCGTTCAACTGCTCGTCTAAGTACTTTGCTGTCTCTGACATAATTACAATGTCATCGGCGAACCACAAAGTTTTTATTTCTTCTGCATGGATTTTAATACCTACTCCGAATTCTTCTTCTGTTTCCTTCAATGCTTGCTCAATATACAGATTGAATAACATCGTGGAGAGGCTACAACCCTGTCTCACTCCCTTCCCAACCACTGCTTCCCTTTCATGTCCCTCGACTCTTATAACTGCCATTTGGTTTCTGTACAAATTGTAAATAGCCTTTCGCTCCCTGCATTTTACCCCTGCCACCTTCAGAATTTGAAAGAGAGTATTCCAGGCAGCATTGTCAAAAGCTTTCTCTAAGTCTAGAAATGCTAGAAACGTAGGTTTGCCTTTCGGGCTTAATCTAGCTTCTAAGATAAGTCGTAGTGTCAGTATTGCCTCACGTGTTCCTATATTTCTACTGAATCCAAACTGATCTTGGCTTATGACATTGATATCCTCAGTGAAAGTGAAGAAGAAGTACAGGATCTGTTAAATGAAATCAACAGTGTAATGAGTACATATTATGGATTAAAAGTAAATCGAAGAAAGACGAAAGTAATGAGAAGTAGCATAAATGAGAACTGCGAGAAAGTTAACATGAGGATTGATGGTCACGAAATAGATGATATTAAGGAATTTTTCAAAGTAGGCAGCAAAATAACCCAAGCTGGGCAGAGCAAGGAGGACATCAAAAGAAGACTACAACTGACAAAAAATGGAATTCCTGGCAAAGGACCAAGGGAAGTCTGCTACAATCAAAAACAGGCCTTAATTTGAGGAAGAAGTTTCTTAGAAAGGATATTTGGAGCACAGTATTGTAAAGCAGTGAAACACGGACCGTGAGAAAACCGGAATACAAGAGAATCGAACCATTTTATATATGGTACTACACACGAGTGCTGAAAATTAGGTAGACTGATAAGGTAAAGAATTAGGAGGTTCCGCGCAGAATCGGAAAGGAAAGGAACGTATAGGAAACAGTAACAAGAAGAAGGGACAGGATGATAGAACGTCTGTTGGGATATCAGAGAAAAAATTCCATGGCACTAGAGGGAGTTGTAAAGCGTAAAACTGTAGGGGAAGACAGAGATTCGAATACGTCCAGCAAATAAGAATAATTGAGAATATAGGTTGCAAGTGCTCTTCTGACATGGAGAGGTTGGCTCAGGAGAGGAATTGCTGGTGAAACAGGCAGAAGACTGATGACTAAAAAAGAAAAGATATTGTGGGTTTACAACAACAGCGAAATTTCTCTGACCCCTCTGGAGTGCAGTGAGACCGAAATTTTTGCTCTGGTGTACAAGGCATCACTATTAACTGTTCAAATATTTGATGGAATTTGAACATAATCCGAACTAGCAATGCGTGTTTATGAGTTTTCATCCCTCCTGTTTGCACCCTGCTGTGACGTGGTCATGAGGGGGAGAGTGACATTCACACATGCATGATTAAAATGACAAAGGGTTTCTCTATGACCCCCCCCCCCCCCCCACCAAAAAAAAAATCCGGCAACACCCCTGGTGCAACCCGTGCACCTTGAGTACATTGAAATTTACCTGCAGAAAGACTACTATCCCTATGTGCTTCTGGCTACACAACCTCTTCGACACTCCTCCAGTACCACGCGCCTCCACGCAGCCACCAGAGCTGAAAGATGTCCGTGGGTTGCCTGCCCACAGGCGGTTGGAGATAGAAGAGACACTAATCTCTGTACAGATAAATTTTTACTGTGTTCAACAAAGATGGGGAAGACGGGTGCACCGAGGGTGTTTCTGAACTGGACCAGAGGGAGGGGGTCAGCGTCTTAGAGGACACTTTTGAAGTTTTGTTTACGCAAGTGTCAATGTTGCACCCGGTCATCACCACGCCATAGAATGACGCGGGGCAGGAGGGGTGGATTACTGTAATCATCCCTTGCTACTTCTGATCGCCTTCATATTTCGTCGAATGGGTTCGAACGGCCCCTAGTGATCTCTCTTTGTATATCAGAGTGCTGCACTTCAAAAGGACCAGCTAATGTTCAGTAGGGTTGTAGCTCCATGATGTCCTCAGAGAAGGTTTGAATTGTGCAGTGGTGTCAAGGATTGTCAAGAACGTCGTTGTATTGCGCATCGCACTGTTAACTGGCATGTTTGAGCACGAAATGTGTGTAAATGAACGCTTCAAGTTAGGTGCGATTACACTAAAACCGTTTATGCGACCGTCTGAGGCCTTTTCGTGTCTTGTAACTTTATTTCTTTATGGTTCATTTAAGATTTTATATATATTTTTTTTTTTTTTTGCTTTAAAATTTTTGCACATTGGCACTATATTTTCTGTAGATGTAAGGTCAAGTGTACTGTACTGGAATTTGAATTTATTTGCATTGTATGTGGGTAATGTATGTAAACTACTATGTAAATTGTTTATTACGTTAAATAATTTCCTGATGACGTTTTTTACAGTATAACAATTGTGTGTGTAAATGGTTCATGTTGATGTAAATTTGACAATTTAAGAAATGGTCACGCTCAGGAATAATGTAAGAAATAGGTGTTACGTAAAAGCCAGTATGCTGTGGCTCTTAGTAGTAGAAAAGGTGGCAAGGGCTAATTGGCGCGCTACCTAGAACAAGTGCGTGAAGAAAGTCACACAGTCTATAGGCAGCAGTAACTCAGGCAACACTTTGGT
Source organism: Schistocerca serialis cubense (assembly GCF_023864345.2). NCBI lineage: Eukaryota > Metazoa > Arthropoda > Insecta > Orthoptera > Acrididae > Schistocerca > Schistocerca serialis. The sequence goes on along the minus strand of NC_064638.1, from coordinate 1,161,284,619 downwards.
GGAGCAGGAGAAGAATTGCCTGCAAATTTGCGCAAAAATGCCTCGGATGAAGATTGAAAACGGTTTACGGCATTCCTGCGAGTTGTTGGGCTACTGTGTGTAAAATTGAACGACGCCTAGAGAAATTGAGCACACACAGCAAGAGTTTTGCAGACCGTACTGAGCGTAGTGTAGCCGTTATAATTGTTCGCCTCATCCCAAGCCTACAGCCACCAGATAAGATTTTTTACTTTTGTACAGCGTGAACCATTAATTTAAACTGTGTTTTAATAATCATTCATGAACTTTAAAGAATCTGGTTCACCCTGTTATTTCATCCTAATCATACACCCATATAAGGTCCTTCGTGGTGTTTGATGAATCCGAGTATCCTGTTTTACAGACTTATGAAGTGCCAAGTTAGTGTAAAGAGGCACCATTTAAATTGTTTTAGTTTTTTCTTAACTATTGCAAAGTGTTGTAGTAAAGGTTTACTTAAGTAAAATTCAATCAGAGTAAAGTCAAGTTATTAGAATCTTTTAAATGACTATACAAAAAATGGTTCAAATGGCTCTGAGCACTATGGGACTTAACGTCTGAGGTCATCAGTCCCCTAGAACTTACAACTACTTAAATCTAACTAACCTAAGGACATCACACACATCCATGCCCGAGGCAGGATTCGAACCTGCGACCGTAGCAGTCACGCGGTTCCAGACCGAAGCGCCTACAACCACTCGGCCACCACGGCCGGCAAATGACTATACACAATTAGTTCGAAGAATGATAGCTATTGAAAGTAAATTCCAGTTAAAAAGAGGTTTTCTTGAAGTGGAATGCTCAGTACAAAAAGCGCGCGCTTTAATATCGAAGTGTTTTTGTATTTAAGTTTGTTGATTATAGAAAGTGCTTTTCTAAAACTCCCTCCTGGCCAAATTTTTTTTAGCTTCCTTGAAGTTATATACTGGGCTTTTTCTCTTTTAAAAAGTAATGTTTAAGGGTGTAGCCCAACATTGTTTACGTAGAGTAATATTTATTTGAAGAAGCAACTCGAACAGTAGCAAGAAAATAGGCAAAATTCAGATTATGCTTTCCCAATACTTCACTGTTTCATTCCGGGGATAGGCTGGCGACCATCAGTACATGTTTTGAACCACTAAATGAACTTGGAACTGAATGGTCCTAGCTTCAGTATAATATTCCTCATATCGCGTTTCTATCTAACCGCTGGGTAACATCTTAGGGAAAGAAGTGAATAGTCTGATTTTCTTATCCATTAGACTCAACACACGTTTAATTTCTGTGAAAAGGGCGACTCTATTGATTAGCTTATCCTATAAACAGGACTATTCTCCTATAGTGTACTTTATTTGGAAACTAAACTAAATTTTAGCAAGAGGGTTATACGTGGCTTTTCCCATGGCAGGACTCTTTGTTCTGTTGGGGTATAGTATACGTGGCAATATAGAGACAGCTTTCTGTTTTTTAGGTAAAAGCATCCTGAATTACAATAGCAGTGGTAGGGTTATAGTCTGTTCTGAGCGGCGGTGCGTCTGAACTGTTTCCATCCGCCACCCATAAAGAAACCACTCGGTATCAATGCCGGTCGTCGCGGTTTTGTATACCATCGCAGGGACATCAGAAGAAGGGATGAAATGTAGTTAAGAGGAGGCGTGACTACCTTCCACCATGTGAGACGTCCATGATGGCACTGGGCAGAATTGTGGTGCAGTTTGGTGACAATGTGACATCACTAAGCCATGTTACACGTCACATGAACCTCTGAGCTCTGACCTTTCCTTCGCATTTAACGCGTCGCCGACCCCGGAGTTGACGTCTCAGGGATCCACACTTCTGTACTAATACAGATGGAGGAGGTTTTCGGCACGTTTGAGTTAAATTTCAAAATTCTATCTCTCAACGGGAGACTTTGGGGGTTACAAAAAGTAGGTACTGTAATTGTGTTGCGCGAGCGGATAACGTGTCTGCTAATCGTTTTACTTCCGCTTGTTGTACAGTCAGACGGCAATATCGATAGACCTGTTCCAATCGTGGCGGATCAATGTGTAATACGTCCCTTATTTTATGTGGTTCCCTCGCTGGTTGCAGTGCTTGTGCAAGACGAAGAGACTTCAACGAGACAGAATGGCAGCGAAAAAAGCAGTAAATCTTAATAAAATTTTCTCGGGCTTCCAGCCACGTCAAGTGGTTAAAATCCCACGAGCTTTCGAGCGAGCTCCCCTCAGTCATTTTCAAGTGGTAAGACTGACTGCTGTGTCGTCGTGGCCGCGTCGTTATATAGCTGCACTGCTGGCTGTCACGTCAGTGGTGCTCTCTTCCTCGCAATATATAGTAATATTTTCATCCAGCGCCCGTTTTAACCCCGCGATGGCCGGGTCCCAGGCTGCGCTGAGCTGCAAACCGCCGTCCTTGTTGATGGTGCTTTCAGAGGTTTTTATTTCAATAGCTTCTTTTATGACGGTATCCCAAAATCCCTTCGTCCTCATGCCGACATGTTTCGTTGAATAGAATTCGGTGTCCATTTTCTAAGGCGTGTTCTGCCATGGCTGATTTTTCTGGATAGCGTAGGCGTTGCCCCACAATGCGTTCTGTTTGGCCGACGTAGTTACTACACCATCAACAAGAACGGCCACGCATTGACTGTACGCTGTATGGGGAACACAGAGTGCAAGAGCGAGCAGCGGCACGTGGCCACCCTGCGAGATATCGACTGCGCCGGCTCGCGAGAAAGCGTTCCCGGGGCTGATGGCCGTTGCTAGGCAACCGGCTTGATATACGACTGCGCGCCCTCTCCCCCACGGCGAAGCCCGAACAGCGGCTCCTGCAGTCATAGCGACGGATGCAGCCGCCTACAAGGCGTATAGCCTGCCCGCCAGTGCCTGCCTGTGGGACAAGTTTCTCTACAAATGTCGAGCTGCCACAGACAGCTATAAGCATTTTCAACACAAATAACCATCTTCATAAGTTATCCTGTATTTATTAACACTGTGATTATTGTATGACACCACTATTACGAGGGAAGACGAAGAGTTTTCCATAGTGAGAACTAACTTGGTCACGTTGAAAGTTGAGTTGTCTCTTATTGGTAACAGAATTCAGTTTATCCTGTATGTAGGCTGTTTAGGTTTTTATATTGGTAACGCCACGTAGCGCTCTGTATGAAAATTACTGGCTGTGCTGTGTGCAGTCAGTGGCTGGGTGGCATTGTTGGAATAGTCGCTATTGCAGTGTTGGGCAGTTGGCTGTTAACAGCGCGTAGCGTTGCGCAGTCGGAGATGAGCCGCCAGCAGTGGTGGATGTGGGGAAAGAGATGATGGAGTTTTGAGAGCAGATGATCTGGATGTGTGTCCATCAGAGACAGTAAATTTGTAAGACTGGATGTCATGAACTTATATATATATATAATATATATATATATATATATTTATGACTTTTAACACTATTAAAGTAAATACACTGTTTGTTCTTTATCAGAATCTTTATATATATATATATATATATATATATATATATATATATATATAATGACTTTTTAACACTATTAAAGTAAATACATTGTTTGTTCTTTATCAGAATATTTCACTTCCTAACTATGCCTATCAATAGTTAGTGACTTCAGTAGATTCAATCTTTTATTTAGATGGCAGTATTGGCGCTAGCTGTATTGCAGTAGTTTGAGTAACGAAGATTTTTGTGAGGTAAATGATTCATGAAAGGTATAGGTTACTGCTAGTCAGGGCCATTCTTTTGTAGGGATTATTAAAAGTCAGATTGCGTTGCGCTAAAAATATTGTGTCAGTTTAGTGATGATCAGAATAAGTAAACAGAGAAATGTCTGAGTACGTTCAGTTTTGCTCAGCTGTTTGAAAAGCAAATAATGTAAGAGGTTTATCAGCACTGTCATTCATAAATTTTTCTAAGGGGATGTTTCAATCCTTAGATCTGTGGCTTGGTGAAATATGCCGTTCGCTTATTCTCACGTAACTGAACTTTACTTCTCAGCTCTCTTAACGTACCCTGTGACTATGGGAACCAAATTCACTGTCTTTAGCCTTAAATCAAGCTCTATCAACACTCAGCTTTACTTTGCGAAACGAAAACGCAACATTTTCTATTTACGTTTTTAGCCTGCTACTTTATACATTAACAGCGTCTGAATGGATCAAGATGGGACGTGGCTTGAAAAGTAAAGACATATGGTTTATTAAAGACCTCACGAAACAAAGCTATTTTCGGTTCCAATAGAAACCAGAATCGAGTTGAGGGAATTAATCCTCTGTATATGACAATATTCTTTGCCCGGAATAAGATTAGCCATAAACATACAATTACGAGAATGTGCTCCCTTTTATGTCACTTAGAAACACAAATCTGAGCGCCATACTTTGAGGGGGTGGGGGGGAAGGAGACACGTAGATTAATAAGAAAATCGATGAAATATGGAAACACTACATTTCTCATGTTGTTGTTGTTGTTGTTGTCGTCGTCTTCAGTACAAAGACTGGTTTGATGGAGCTCTGCATGCTACTCTATCCTGTGCGAGTCTCTTCGTCTCCGAAGAACTACTGCAACCTACGTCCTTCTGAATCTGCTTAGTGTATTCATCTCTTGGTCTCCCTCTATGATTTTTACCCTCCACGCTGCCCTCCAGTACTGAATATGTGATCCCTTGACGCCTTAGAATGTGTCCTACCAACCGATCCCTTCTTCTAGTCAGGTTGTAGCACAAAACAAACATTGGTGCGTTACATAACGGGCTTCTTTATTCGGTGCGGGAGCGTCACGAGAGAGGTGTTGCGCATGGCGGAGAGGTTTACTACTGAAATTTCAGAGTCGGACAAACTTCCTCCTACGTTCATCTCCGGTAAAGACCACGACTTGAATATTCGAGAAATTAGAGCAGGTACAGAGGCTTACCGACAATCATTCTTCCTCTCGCCATTCAAGAATGAGACAAGGTAGGGCTTATGATACATAGATACTTGACCATTTTTCCAACCCTTAAAAAAGAATTTTGTTTCATTTGGCTAATGTATTATACAACAACGATGTAATGTGATAGATACTCCTACCATGCAAAATATTATTCTTTCTTCCATGTTTACAAACAATTCCGTAAGACCTAGGGAGTTCCTTCTCTTTACGTCTGGTGATTTTCTAGTGTTCTCCTTCAACGCACTGCGAAAACATTGGTCATTATCTGTGATTTTTTTTTAAAGATAGAAAGAAACTAGTTTATGTTTCGCAAAATAAGTCCATCATATTTTGATTATTATGTTTTACCACCATTTCAAAATATTGAAATACTGATAGCTTGATGGATATTTGAGCTTTCATCTAAAGTATTGGCCTGCAATGCTACTAAACTTATGTCATTTGATATGTAGCAGGTTATGTTTTAAAAACGTTTTTGTGCACAATACTTTACTTTTAGCATAAATTAATAATGCAGGTATCTACAAAAAGGTTAGCTCCAACAAATTAGTTCTTTATTAGACATGGACTGAACGCCACGAATTGCTCTCCTGTTCCAACCTCTTCATGTCAGAGTAGCACTTGCAACCTAGTTCTCAATTATTTGCTGGATGTAGTCCAGTCTCCGTCTTCCTCTACAGTTTTTACTCTCTGCTGCTCCCTCTAGTACCATGGTAGTAATTCCGTTATGCCCTAACAGACGCCATACCGTCTTCTCCCTTCTTCTTGTCAGTGTTTTCCGTATATTCCTTTCCTTTCCGACCCTGCGAAGAGCCTCCTTATTTCTTACCTCATCAGTCCACCTCATTTTCAACATTCTTCTCTAGCACCACATCTCCAGTGTTTCGATTCTCTTATGTTCTGGTTTTCCCACCGTCCATGTCTTACTACCATACAATGCTGTGCTCCAAACTTACAGTCTCTGAAATTTCTTCCTCAAATTAAGGGAAATGTTTCACATTAGAAAACTTTTTTGCCAGTGATAGTCTGCTTTTGATGTCCTCCTTACTGCGTCCGTCATGGGATATTTTTCCGCCTAAGTAGCAGAATTTCTTAACTTCAACTACTTCGTGAGTCACCAGTCGCTATACTAAGTTTCCTGCTGTCCTCATTTTTGCTACTTCTCATTACTTTAGTCTTCCTTCAATCTACTCTCAATCCATATTCTGTACTCATTAGACTGCTATTTAGCAGATCCTGTAATTCTTCTTCACTTTCACTGAGGATAGCCATATCACCAGCGAATCTGAGTACTGGCAGAAACAACCAAATGTACCTTGTAACGTTCACTCTGAACAGTGGCGGTTTACATGCTCAGACCGTTGTCAGAGATCATAATCAAGTGTAGTATCATAAGAAGTTCTAGAATCAGTCAAGAATCGAACCACAAAACAATGGATAGGCAGTCTGATACTTGACCAGGTTACAGCTACTACAGGAACGGTCAGCTCTACGATTACATCTTTGGTGTAATGATACCGTGACAAACACTAATGTAAAACTTTTCTTACCTTATACGCCGTCGTTCGACAAGCGCCATCCCGCAGCATGTATCCTTAGTTTGATCCCTGGCACAACCATAAAGTCCTCATAATTAATTTATTTCCCTTCCGCGTTTACCTTGCTTTCATTACAGACTGCACAACAGCTTAGCCTCCACTAATCGTGGGTCTAGTACATGTTTCTGTCGTCAGATGTATTCTGATACAATATCAAAAGGTAAGAGAGGCATGCTAGACACCTTTCTGTGAATCGTGTAAAACATCATCTGGGCATTTTTGCTACTTTAGTTCTTTGTCTAGTTTGCTCAGTAGATGCGGAGCTCTATACAGGGTCAGTGAGGTGAATGGAAAATAGTCAAGGATGTATGGTCAGATGGGTATAGGGTTAATATGAACAGCAGCAGAAAAGGGTATAACTGGATTCGTTATGCACAGAAAGTCAAAATGAGTTACTGTGAACAATTCAGTGATAGTGTTATTCTCATCACAAGTGATTCCAAAGCCACACCGACAACGATAGTTCAAGTACACCTGCCGACGACGCAAGCAAAAGATGAGAGAGAAACGAATTATATGAGGATATTGAACAGGAAGGGAGTAGAAGAAAATATTATGGGAGAACATGAGCTTGGTACTAGGAATGAGAGAAGAGATACGCTAATTGAGTTCTACAATAAATTTCAGCTAGTAATAGCGAATAGACATAAGAGGAGGTGATACACAAGGAAAAGGCCAGCAGATATGGGAAGATTTCGCGGTTAGGTTCGAAATCAGATACTGAAGCGCAACGTGCACCCTGGACCAGATATAGGCTCAAATCACAATTTAGTAGTTATGAAGAGGGGGCTGAAGTACACGAGGCCAGTGAGGAAGAATCAGTGAGCAAAGATATTGAATACAGAAATACGAAGGACTGAAGAGATACGCTTGAAGTCCGCTGAGCATATAGATAATGCGTTAAGTATCAGCTCAGTAGGAAGTTCATTTGAAGAGAAATAGACATTTCTAAAAAAGGGCAATCACAGAAGTTGAGATTAAAAACATAGCTACGATGAAGGTAACTGCGAAGAAACCATGGGTAACAGAAGAAACACTTCAGTTGATCGATGAAGAAGGAAGTATAACAATAGAAGAGCTAGGAGATACAACATTACATTCAGAATTTAAAAGGTATTTGGAAGAGTTACTATCGAATAATGCAGTAGGGATAGATAACATTTGATCAGAATTTCGAAAACCATTGGAGGACGTGGCAACAAAACGACTATTCAAGTTGATGTGCATAATGTATGAGCCTGCCGATATCTCGTCTGACTTTCGGAAAAAAACGTCATCCACACAATTCTGAAGGTTGCTAGAGCCTACAAGTGCGACAATTATGGAACAATCAGCTTAACAGCTTATGCAGCCAAGTTGCTGACAAGGATAATATACAAAAGAATGAGAAAGAAAATTGAAGATGTGTTAAATGACGATCAGTTTGGCTTGATGAAAGGTAGAAAGGCTATTCTCAGTGATAGCGAAGAAGAATTACAGGGTCTGCTGAATGTAATGAACAGTCCAATGAGTACAGAATATGGAATGAGAGTAAATCGAAGAAAGATAAAAGTAATGACAAGTAGCAGAAATGAGAACAGCGACACAATTCTGGTGTTTCGGACTAAAGAAAAATCAAGACACCTTCACAGGATTTGCCGATCTGAAAAAAGCGTCCAACAACGTAAAGTGGTGCAAGACGTTCTGAATTCTGAGAAAAATAGGCGTAACGTACAGGGAAAGGCACTGATATACGCTATAATACGTGCAAGAACCAAGAGCCAACAGTAATAATGGAAGACCAAGAAAGAAGTGCTCGGATTATAATGGGTGTAAGACAGGGAAGTAGCTCTTCGCACCTACTCTTCAATCTATCAATCAAAGAAATAATAACGGAAATAAAACTACACGAACGCAATAAAAATTCAGGGTGAAAGGATAACAATGATAAGATGTGCTGATTAATTGCTATTCTCAGTGATAGCGAAGAAGAATTACAGGGTCTGCTGAATGTAATGAACAGTCTAAGGAGTAGAGAATATGGAATGAGAGTAAATCGAAGAAAGATGAAAGTAATGACAAGTAGCAGAAATGAGAACAGCGAGAAACTTTACATCACGATTCTTGATCACGGAGTAGGTGAAATTAAGGAATTCCGCTACTTAGATAGCGAAAGAACCGAACATGGACGGAGCAAGGAGGACATAAAAAGCTGACTAGCACTGGCGAAAAGGACATTCCTAGTAAAGAGAAGTCTTCTAGCATCAAATATAAGCCTTAATTTGAGGAAGACATTTCTGAGAACCGACATTTGGAGCACAGCTTCGTGTATTAGTGAAACATGGACTCTGGCAAAACTGAAACACAAGAAAACCGAAGCACTTCAGAAATGATGCTACATGAGAAAGTCGAAAATTAGATGTACTGAGAACCGATGAGGAAAGAAATACATGGAAAGACAAGATGAAGGGAGAGAATGGTAGGACATCTGTTAAGACATCACGGAATAACTTATAGGTACTAGAGTGAGGTGTAGAAGGTATAAACTGTAGAGGAAGACAGAGATAGAAATGTATCCAGCTTATAACAGAGGATGTAGGGTGCAAGTGCTACTCTTGAGATGGTGAGGTGGGCGCAGGAGAGGAATTAGTGGCGGTCCACAACAAACCAGTCAGGAGGCTGATGACTCACAAAAAAATCGTGGTTACCTTAAACTGCAGCGGGAAAGACATTCTGACATTTCCTACTGTAGGATGTTGTTTACCTTAAGATGGCTGTACCACATTATGTGTGAAATTAGAAGAGGCTAGTAGCATCTAATACCTGAGGTTGCTTTCGTTGCTACTGTTCTTCCTTGATGCATTAAGATGTGTCCTATTAACCGATCCGGCCTTTTAATCTAATTTTGTCACAAATGTCTTTTCTCCCCAATTCAGTTTGGTACATCTTCATTAGTTATTCGATCTGCACTTCTGATCTTCAGCATTTTTCTGTAACACTTTCAATTTGTTTATCGACCATGTTTCACTTCCTTCTAATACTTACCTATATAGTAAAAGTGAAGTAAATTCAAATAAATACAGATCCTGACACAAAAAGTGGAACATTTTGAAAAAGAGGAGGAAACGAAAAGAAACTTCATGAGATGAGACATGTGATCTTGTTTGAGTGGGTGCAAAATGGATTCGCATTTACAAAGAACTTGTCTGTGTGAAGCCGCTTATCAATATGACTTGTACCCTGTCTGGCCAGGATACATCGATTAAGTCAGTTGGGCAGCGTCAAGAAGCCGCCATGTCCTCTCCCCAGAAAAGCTGGTCCACAACTGTGACAACTGGTCCGTGATATCCTGGATGCTGGCACTGGGTCAGTATTGATACCCGAGGTGACTCCGTACATGCTCGGTCGGAATCAAATCTGGGGATCTTGCTGGCCACAGGACTACCTCAGCAGCAGACAGGCAGATCACAGAGACGAGTGCCGTGTGCGAAAGAGCACTGTCCTTTGGAAAATGACACCATGACACTGATGCGCATTAGTAACACATGGGGATGCAGGATATCCATGGTATACCGTTCTGCGATCAGAATTCCTCAGTCACAACCAGCTGTCACCTGAAGTCATATTCAGTCACTCTCCACACCATAACACCAGCAGAAATACCTCTGTGCCTCCTCAGAACATTGGAGGAATGTGAGTTTCCCCAGATAGCCGCCGTACTCCCAGGTGTATTCCAGGTTACTGTAAAACTGCGATTAATTCCTAAGAACAATGGGATCAATGTAACAGCAGTCCATACATTCAAGACATGACATCACTCCAAACGCAATCGTTTTTGTTGTGGTATTAATGGCAAACTTAGCATATGACGGTTATTTGTTTGTATGTACATCTTTTCAAAGATGGTTGCGGCTTTTCTGTACGAAATGTTAAATCAAACACCTTTCAGGCACCTAAATTTCGGTGGTGTGTTACGCACTCCTCAGGCCCCGGTCCAACGTGTAGGAAATTTCCCACCTTTGGTCCAACCAGAATAGAGGCTAGCATTCAGTGACTGGTACCCGCAGGTTTCTACTTGAGACAGTGACCGCTTCAGACACCTCCGGCCTGCTGGTGATTTTTTGAAGTGATCACTGTCTAGATATCTACGGATACCAGGCTTTGAATGCTGCCCTTATTTCGACTGGACCAAAGGTGGGAATCTTCCTATACGTCGGGAAAGGGTCCTGAAGATTGTGTGATATATCGACGAAACTGGTGGCCCAATAAAATAACAATTTGAGAATTTACATGGATTAAAGGTGTTTGATTTGTCATTCCACTCCATTCGGTAATTTTTTATTCTGGTTGCTATTAGTCTCCTACCAGTGGTGTGGGATGATTCACAATGTTGCACGGAGGCCGTGCAAAATCACCATTCACTCCTAAACATAATGGAAGCAACGTATCAGCAGTCCATACTACCTGCACACAGCACGACTCCAAACGCAGCCTTTTGTGTTGTGGTATTAACTCCAAACTAACTGTGGGATTGCAGTTCCTTACTTCGGGTGGTGCTGGTCTCCAAACATTGGTGCGGGATGACGTAGAATTTTCCATTACTTCTTCTAGGATGACAGATGCAGATTTGATGGGGCGATTATGTGATTGTTGTAAAATACAGCGATCCTCCTTTCCGGTGGTCAGACATGCTCGGCTTCATCTTGATGAGTATGCCTGCCCTGTGGTTTCCTTGCAGTCCAACATCGTGCCATTCGGATATGACATCCAGATGCCTCAGAAGTCAGAATACGCCACGATTCGACCAGACAGTGAAATGGAGACACATACGAAGCCCGTTTCAAATTCTATCAAGTACTGATGTCGCTGTCTTATACGAGTACTTGGCATCTCTGTGACTTGCTGTAGTGATCATTCAACATGTGACCCTGTTCAAAAATGGCTCTGAGCACTATGGGACTCAACTGCTGAGATCATTAGTCCCCTAGAACTTAGAACTAGTTAAACCTAATTAACCTAAAGACATCACAAACATCCATGCCCGAGGCAGGATTCGAACCTGCGACCGTAGCGGCCTTGCGGTTCCAGACTGCAGCGCCTTTAACCGCACGGCCACTTCGGCAGACAACGCTGTTCAAGTCCCTTGTATTTTCTCTGCCCGGGGACTGTGTGTTTGTGTTGTCCTCAACATTTCATCATTATAATCACCATCATTTATGACAGTGGCTAGATTGGACTGTGTAAAAAAAATGGACTATGAGAAAAATTGGGACTTTGTACAGGCGCTGATGACCGCGTAGTTGAACACCCCACAAAACAAACATCATCATTATCATCACGCCCCTCGTATACCCTTCCAGATCAATGGCGCACTCTGGTGGCCGTTGACACAGACAATTCCAATTCTAATCATTTACGTTTAAGATTTCACAATAAGTCGCAGCTGATATTTAAGTTTCAGTGACAGACGACTGCGAAGTATCTAACTTCGCAGCCTAGCACTTTAGGCATAAAATGAAATTTCTTAATCTTAATTTCGTCACAGATTTCAAACTACGGATGAGGACCACAAGCCAACATAAATCCCAAATATTTTTTTATTGTGAAAGTTAAAACAATAAATAGTGAACACTATGCAAATGGGGCACCTGAGTCTAACGTGTGTGGTTATAATTCTCGTTTTCAAATTGAAAGTATCGCAGTTTGTTGCCCAGAAAAGTTCTTAGGAAAAGGGAAAACTAAAGAATTTGATATACGAGTAGTTGGTAGATCGAGCCTCACCGCTATATTTGGAACTCTCTGAGCTCCACCTAAATCAGTTCGAGGCCGGAAAACGCTTCGAGACCACTGAAGAATTTGATGTACAAATAGCTGAAAATTTTGCAAACCTTTCAAGGACGGATTCATCTCATAAGAGGAATGGCACTGCATTAACCACAAACCCTAAAAAACTTAATGTCGAAGAATGTTTTTGAGGTAATTACCAAGAGCAGATTTTGGACAAAGCATTAACACTGCTATAACACAACAGGACAGTGAGTGTCTTTATAATAGTTTCCATCTGGGAAATGCAAACGGCCTATTTTGTTACTAGTGTTATAAAGGAAACTATGTTATACCGTCATGATTGTTTATGTCTTGCATGTATTTACTGCTTCCGTAATAAATTCGATAAATTTATGTTTCACACATTGTATGTTACTTCCGTAGGAACCCTGCCTTAATAGTGATTTCCTCCTTACATTGCTGAATCGTCTTTGGAATTCATTTCAGCAGAAATTCTGCATGGCATGGATACAAAAAATTCTTGATCAGTTTCCAGAAGTACGTATCACCGCATGTCTACATACGGGTCACTTAAATCCCGTAAGTTACTGGCCAGTGGTTTGTTGGCGCAGATCTGGCGCCAAATAGCAAGTCAAAGGAGTCCCATCGAGTTCAGATCAGGCGAATTCAGTGTCCAAGACGTTAATGTGAGTTCACTATCATCTTCCTCAAATCACTGTAGCAAGATACCACCCTTGTGCCATGGACATTTGTCCTGTCAGGAAATCTTATCGACATCGATTACGACATTTAGTACGAAAGGATTTCATGTGGTCCGCAGCTGACGTAGTGTCCTCCATCACTACCCATGGAAACCCAGATGATTGCCCCATAGCATAATTTGGCCCCCACCCGCCATCACTCTCGCTGTCGCCACCGCCACTGCCACCGTTTGCGCATGCAGATCGCTTCGACATCTCTCTCCGAAGAGAAAAGAAAAGCCTTGTACGGCTGGTGCCTGACGATCCGGCACACCCCCCACACAGTATTGTAATGCGGGCTGCCGTTCTGGCAGGCGCCAGCAGCCGACTCTGCACAGCGCCATCCAGTGCAGTAAGGAGGACACCGCGATCATTGTATACAGCCAGCACTATTTCGCATCAGCGAAGGCATGTGAGGTCGACAACTTCCTGATATCCATACTTTGGGTGGCCTCTATACGACCGTCGCCTGCAGTTCTCCAGCAAACGCCAAGCCAGATACCAAGTTTGATTCTGAGTAAACGTCGAAGCTACGACGCAACGCAGCCAGACCAGGACAACGCCACAGCAGCACCGACTGTGAACGCAACTGACTCCGACCTGGCAAAATAACCTATGGTGACAGATTGTGTGCGTTCAGTGAGTGACAGTTATTCTTCTTATAACGGAAAGATGTCTTGCTTCCTGTCAATGAATCAGCTTTCTGATGTTCAAGTTTCCTAGTTGATTACTTATAGAAGAAGAAAGACGTGCAGCATTGTTTACAAAACCTCTGTTGAGTCAGAAGAGGATCTATTAGCCCGGATAGTAGCAGCAGCAGCAGTAGGAATCAAGGACAGTCCTGCAGACGTTTACCGTGTCAGAAAGAACATGACCCTCCACTGGAACCTTTGCTTACAAGTCAATGGAGTCATTTTTCAATCTGTACTGTAACTGGTGTAGTTGCGCTGTGTTAGTGTTGTTGCCCTCTAGTAATAAGGAATTAAAATTTATTTGTGATACTTTTTGGTCCTTACAGGAAAACATATTAAAAAAGTGTTTTCACTGTCCCATGCCGGGTCCCACAGCTTCTTGGTTTATTTAATTTTCATCCAGACCAAATTTCATCGTCCCATTTGAAAAATCCCCACAAGAAAATGTGACATTCAAAAAAAAAGTTGTTTTGGTGTCCTGCGCAGCCTCCCAGAGTATGTCAGTTTAAATAACTCTTACCCTTATGTCCTAAAAACTTTTTAACCATCAGATGTACATTACCACTTATGTAATATGGTGATCCTGTTGACTACATAAACTAAAATACATAAGAAATCAAGTAAAATATTGCATGACAAGTTAACAGTAATTACTGAAACCCATACATGTACAACTCTTATTTTCAGGCACTAATCAATTGTTAATTCATGTTAGCATACTTCGCAGATCCATTCAAGTTTACATCTTTGCTGTGGTCTCTACCCACTCATTAGCATAGTCTATAAGGTGTAGCAAGACATGGTGACAGGTAGAAACTTTGAGTAGCACCATGGACCATGCTTAGATTGTTCAACTGAGAGATCAGAACCCAAAATGAACTACTTTGTGTTTCTTTGCATCTCAGTGTGACACTCAGTTTGAACCTGCTACACATGTTAAATAATGGGAACTATCTTACAGCAAACCACTCTTCTTTGTAAAGTTCTCCTTGTGCCCAGCGCTCGTTGGGAAACTGTTGTGACTACACATTTACCAGCATGAACTGCTTCCGACTGATATGCAAAACTTGCTGGGAAATATGTACAATTACTGTAAACAAATATCCAGTATGATGGCGGTGAGCTTAGTGGAACTTCTGTTAGATGGTTTTTCTATAATTATCAGAGGTGGCCCATTATTAACCCCAAGTAGTTTTCTAAAATCCTTCAGTCGCTGCATGTTTATGAATCTTACAAATCTTAAGAAGTGTTAACAACCCACAGTTTAAGTACTCCATTGCTAAGTAAGAAATTAAACTCTTAGTTTTAAACTGTTAAGTATTGTATTCTATCCTCACTTTAAATTGTTGTACCTATAGTAAAATTTATATCTGAAATCTTGATATGCTCTTATGTGGTGGGTTCACTTAAACGTTCAGTAAAATATCTTACAAGAGTCTTCACACAGTTTGAATTATACTCACTGAACATTTGTCTCAGTAATGGTTTGGATTACAGTAGTACCAACTGTAGTAATAATGATTTTCTACCCTGTGTTTAGTGAATCAAATATAAAATGTGTGGTCTCCAGAGTTTTTGTAGCACTGTTTATAAAAGCTGGTTAATGAAAAACTTGATAGTCATAATAATAATGTAGCCATTACCCAAAAGTATGTAAGCACTGTAACGTAATCAGAATGACACATTGCCAATGTAATTGGTATTAGTAGTAGCAGGATATTTCAAAGATAATAGCTGTTATAATTTACACAAGTCATGTACATTCACATGTTGTATTTAATTAAGTGACTTGTTTCATTCTTAGGTTCTAACTGGAAAGAAATAAACAGTGGAACTAAATGAATTCAGAAAATCATTCATAACTCTTTTTGATTAATTAGATACAGAATCATAAGCCTCGTAAATAGTACTATGAAAGGTTGCAGGATTTTGGTAAGTAGGAACTGTATTCATTTCTAATTGTGGTTATTAATTTCCTGAAATAAATCAAATGCTTTAATTTATACCAATTTATTAGTTTGTATCTTACATTAATTGCCATCACATTGAGAGAAATCATCTTTACATAAATAATTGCAAGTGTAATGGATGGACTGCAGACATATGCTTAATTTTAAGCGGTGAACATACCTTTGTAGGTGGTGAGAAAGTTAAACCAGGGTTAATTACAAGCATCACATTCAAATTCCAGTCTGAGGTATAAAAATGTACATGAAGATGTGTCAGACAAAGTAGCCTAAATTGTTTTACCATAAGAGACAGCAAAATATATTTGTATTTATGAACTGGCATTTCAAAGAATATATGGTATATGGTAACAAGTAAGACAGGTAATAAATTACGCATTACATATACTGAGAAAGACAAAATGATTTTCATAAATTTATAAGGATATCATGATAAATTTTCAGGTTATTAAAAAATTACAACAGGTTCCCAGTTATCCTTAAAAAACTGTGATTAATTCGTGCTCCATGCTGAAATGATCCTTTGCCCCCAGCCATAACCCTTGTTTGAAGTGAATGCACCTTTTTTGGTGCTGATCACTGATTATGTTTTCTTATTTGGCACAACTACATTAACATTAAAACTTCTTTGGCACTAAATTTGTGTTGATAAAGTCTTCTGAATCAATTCCACTATAAATAATTTAACATTTGAACTTCTTCGAAAAACACTTCAAAAACGATTTGTTTCTAGAACTACGTTTTCAGCAACAATTCTCTCTAAGTGGTTGATGCTACAAATCTAACAACTACAAAGTTACATTAATTACTGCCAAATGCCAAATAAAACTGACCTTTAAGAAACATGGACTACAATCGAGACTAATAGAAGGCGCCGTTTGTGTGAATCTCGTGCTTTCCTGAACTGGGCGAATATTCGCATCTATGCTCTATGTAATTTACCTCTTACTTCTGGCAAGTATAAGAAAGCAACTGCATCTGAGAGCACATAGTCAAATCACATGTGTTCACTACCTCGGACGGAAGAATTATTTAAATGGAACTTTCACGAATTATAGTGAAACAAATTGGAAATAATATACTTCTGTATTAATAATAACATCAGTAGTGTAATATAAATAGAAGAAACTAAAATTTGTTACGCTAGTACACCAAATCCAGTACTAAAGCTAGTAACTTCCGAGAACGATAATTTTTGATAAACTGTAGCTGTGGTGTGTCGAATAAGCAACACATCATGTGAATTTTCATCCCTGATAATTTTTTAAAATGATGTATTCCCTGTTCGCATCTGTCTCAAGCTTTTTGGACGACGTTCGTTGACCATTTTCCTGATGTTCCACCAACGCGAGTGGCTGGCGTTGTCAAAGTTACAGCCTCCTTTGCTAGTGCTATCAGTCAGAGATTACATACAGAATGTTAACTATTAATTGGAAAACATCAATTGAATTGATAGAGGACTTAAAAAGAATTAAAGAGTTCAGCTGTAAATTTTGTTTAGTTTCTCAATCACAGATACATTCTGTTGCTATATGTTTTCTGTGTTTCTGCCTTTTCTTCATCACATTTTCTCCTCGATTCCACAGATATTTTTTCGTTTCGTATGATCTTTGTTCTGGGATGTGTTACATCTAATCCTTCTTAGTTGTTCCCATGGTACCAGTAAACAAACAAATCCCTTTAGTATCAAGATAACAATCAGTAGTGGAAACTTGCTCCATACTAGTTATTGTCCTAGCATTTAGTGTATACTGCAGGCAAGAAAAATTTTAAATCAGCGTTTCTCAAATCAACAGTTAGATGGTAGAACAGCATCTTGGCCTCCTGGATCTCTTGACCTAAATACATTGAATTTTTGTTTTTTGAGGCAGTTAAAGAAAATGTTGTATTCAAGTTCTATTGCAAATGATGAGATCCTTCGCCTTAGTGTTATTCTCTGCATTCCAGGAGATACAGCAGACACCTGGAATACAGGAGCGAGTAAGACAATCCATGATGTGGAGTTTAGAAATTGTGTGAAAGTGAAGGGTAGACATTTTAAGTATATCATTTAGCCATCAGAAGACAACACTTGAAAAGAGAAAAATATCTTTATAATTGAGCTGGAAATTTGGAAAAAGATAGAAAGCACACAAACATGTAAAAGCGAAAAATGTAACAAAGATAATTTTAAAAAATTGATCTTATGTATACCTGAACTTTTTCGCTCCTTTTTAAGTGCTCTACTGTTCGCCAGAGGTTTCCACGTACCAGTTAAAAACCAAAGAGTGTCTCAGATTGGTTAAGAGCAAAAAGGTCCCATTTGCAATGTCAGGAATGTACCACATACGAAGTAGATGAGGAAATGTAATGACCAGAGAAAACCCTCACACGTTGGCACCATAGGTACATAATAACTGCCAGTCATGGGCTAGAATCCAGTTCGACATCAACAATGAGTGGGGGAGGGGTGAAGCTTTGACCACCCCAGACATCCCACTAGCGAATCGTCAAAAAAATCGTCAAACAAACACTGGTGGGGACTGACGACCTCAGATGTTAAGTCCCATAGTGCTTAGAGCCATTTGAACCAAACGCTGGCCAAAGAACCCAAGACAGAAGCTAACAGCCAATAAGTCGACAAGCGGCCATGAAAACTGCAAACATTTTGTATTTTTTTAATACAAGCAAGACATAAATTAATTGTGTTGGAGCTCAATATGAGCAAATTTTGATGGTGTACAATAAAATTTCACGAATATTTGTTATAAAGCAAATACTTAACTAAACAGTTTAGTTTCTGAGCTACATGCTATTACAAAGCGCCAGTTTTCATTTACTCTAATTAGCCTTGCAAAATATCCTTGCAGAATTATACGTCTTAAGAATTTTGTTTGATTTGAACTGTATGTACCACCTTCTAATGTTGTGACAGCAAAATAAGTAAGTAAGGTGAACTGTTGCTATGATGCTCCTATATTTATGAGTTTCTGATGTGGCACATTAAGAAAGCTTGTAAAATTTATTTACAATTCATAAAGCCTACTATATCGCAGTAATGTCTGTGTGTCGGATATCTGTTTGTAGATAACGATGAGTATTGATGTTATCTAATGAATTTAGTTAATCAGAATAAACACATAGCAAATATTTACTGACACTAAAAATCTATCGTGATTGCCAACTTTATAACTGAATAGTGAGAAACCCGTCACATTAAATTGACACTAACATGTTTCGTATTTTTCTTTCCGATAATTCCCTGCCTGCAAGAAGCCCATTAATTTCTACTTTAATGTCTCAAAACACTGCTTCAGTTTCCATCCGAGAGGTATCGCATCAAAAGACTGTATTCTAGATGTCAATATCCGACAGGAAATAGTGTTCTAATTGCAGCAGTAATTGCATCGCATTGATTACTCTTCTATACAGCTACCAAAAAACTTTTCTTGCTGTGAAGTTGTACTGGGTGCTACGAAATAAAGTTTTATCCTCAAGGATACCTCTCCCTGCAACACTTTACAGAAACATGACTGTGGAAAAGGCAAATAATGTTGCCACAATGCAGTCTCTACAAGCAGCTGCTTTTTGCTAGGGAATTTTTAGAACAATTCACCAAGGTATGAATGTTTGTCTTGTATTCGTTTTTACATAATTTTATATACTTACATTTGTCCAGGCATAGAAATTGTGCCTCATGTAACGTTAACAGTCTCAAGTTTTCATAGTTGCTACAGAATCAAAATCGCATTTCCATCCAACATTTCTTCTTGTGCTTAATCTTCTTCATCTGTATCTATGTCCTATGTCGAGATATTAACATGAATCTAACTCTTTTATATGCTATGATAAATTCTTTTACTCAGTATTCACAACCAGTGCAGAAAGATGCAGTATTAAGACAACACTCTGAAATAATCGCAGTGAAGCAGTTCGGAAAAAAATTCCACAAGTGTATTATATATGAAGGGCAAGTCCAATGACACAGTGTGAATATCGGAAGCCTACAGCGAAATGAAGATCACAATGCTCTCTTGATTTCAGTTTTAGCAGATCTTACAGGTTTTAGCTCCAAATATATTTCATAATTCTAAACTGCCATTTTCAAGATAATATTATTGGTTTCCATTCGATTTTTTGAAGTCACTTCTCAATTTTTTCCAACTTGTGGCAAAGAATGAACCATTTATTTGGCATTCATTATGTATATATTATGAAAAAAATGGTACTTCTGTAGATATGATTGTTGTGATATAGTGAGCAAATTATACATGAGACAGTGTGGATTTCATTCATTAATATTATTCAAGCACTCAATTAAATGGAAACTACTTTAATATTAGTTGTATGAGTGTAGGCTTCCACTGTGGAGTCTATTTCAATAAAATTTTCATGGGTGTCACTTGGTGTCATGATACAAAAAAGAAACTGCCAACGTTTCGCGTACAGTTACAGGCACCAATCATTAGGTTGAGTCTCATGTAGCAGAAACTCCTGCAGTTTTTGTTATATCTTGAAGGGATCGCATTGCCAGTAGGATGTCATTGAAATGGACAGTAGACACTTCGTGTAATGGATTGATAAAACTACACATACGTATTTGGTTCTTCACTTTTTACATTTCTTGTTCTTTTCTCTTTATGGCAGAATATAATTTTTACAAAAATTACAGAGTGTAGTTGAATACAAAAACATTTGCGTTAAATTGTGGTTCAGACTTTTGTGTGAATAACATGTCTTGTGACTTTTTGATCGCTGATGTTTCTTGTGAAGTATTTTGCTGCTTGAATATCTCAGTTACTAAAAAATTTCTCCCAGTAAACTTACAGTAAAAAGTTTGGCACAATACATAATATCATTTTTCTAAACTTGTTTCAGTTCCAGGAACGATGAGTAGCATTCAGATACCTTAATTGTGCTTTACACAAGGAGCAACATGTTGTGAGAGACAATACATATATCGTCAGGTTGATAACTCTCAGTTCTACAATAGTGGAAACGCTAGAAACTCAAACAACACATTTCTTGCATCCATAAAAGAAAATTTAGTACTTTGACTATGGAATGAAATGACCATAAAGCATAGGTGCTCGTCATAATTAAAATTGTCCATTTTTGTCCTTGTGACACACAGTATCTAGCCATCTTTATTGGTAGTGAGCACCACAGGTGTCCTCTTGATGCTTCTCCTAATATAGTCATTACCTGTTACTTGCTGAAAGTACTACCATGCATGTGCAATTGCCTTCTAAACCATGACATCATTCCCTTGGTATATATTCTTCGCTATTTTCAAAGATACTGATTGTATACTGATGTCCAGGTTCACACAAAGTCTCCCTGTTGCATCAAGTAATACTCAATAGTTTACTATGCATTTGCATTGAAATATATCCAGAAACTTTTAAAACTCTCATTATGTGCTTCATGTGAATTTGATTGTCGAAACTGTTTTCTTGAATATCTATTTCTAAATCTTCCAGAGAGTCTTATATTCTTTCCCAAGTGTAATACTTCTAAATCATGTTCTCCTTTAAGGGTTGACCTATTTCGTTTTACGTGGTCAGCTATCTATGAGTTGTCAGAATTCCTTAGCCTAAAAGCCTCTTTGTGTTCCTAGTATCTGATGTATTCTCCACATTTATCCACCATATGTCACATGAGAGGATCAGCACCTCAGGTTGCAATGACGCCTTTTTTCCCTTCTTTATGAAGTAGACAATGTAGTAATCGCTAATTTAGTTCACTTTCCCAAATCACCTTCTACAGTTCACTCCAGTAACACACTCCTACAACAAAAGGTGGCATCAATGTATAAGTTTAGAAAGCACCAGATGCTAAGGTATGTGTAAAACTGCAGTCTGTGACTAAATTCCCTGCTGCAGGAACTGAGATGTCCAGTCACATTCATGAAACACTGAAGAAGATGGACAGAGATGATGTGGTGGGTGTTTGCACTCTTAGATGATCGGTTCACTACTGTAGAGGACCTGAAGCTCAAACACAGTTGTCTGATGCTTAGTGGCTGGTCAGTGACTGGAATGATATCACACAACACCAAGTGCATCAACTACATCAAGTGTGTCTGTGATGGCCGCTGGATCGTAACAGATGAATCTTATCACCAGATATCCACTGATAAGGGGAGTGTGACTGCCATTATGAAAAAAACTGAACTCCTGTAAGATTTGTGCAAGCTGGGTACTGAAAATGTTGACAAACCAGAATGAAGACACAAAGAAAACATCCCCATCCTATCTTTTATATTGCTTCAATGTGGAGGGGAAAGAGTTTCTGTCGAAAATTATGACTACAAGCAAGATTTAGGTTCAAGTTTTTGATGGAGGACCATAATTTTAACTACAGTGATATACATGAACTTCTTCCAAGGTAGAAAGAAATGGTTGACAAACATGATTTCACTGAAAAGTGACAAATTAATCTCAGTTTTTGTATCTCTTATTGCGTGTATATAGCATTTCGTTTCATGCAAAAATCGTTGAAGAAAGAGAGCATTATGTACTGAGCTATCCTTGTACATAGTCCTATCATCAAAAATTAGCTCATTTTTATATTGACATTTAGAGCTCACAAAATTATTAGCTGGCTACACTACTCTAATTCTGTGAGATTTAAAAAATTTTGCTATCTGTTATGAGAGTCTCCTGTAATGTGGATAAAGGACCAACCTCAGTTTTTATTTCGTCCTTTCTGACCTTATTTTCTTAGTATATTGACGTGTGAAATGGGACTGACAGGGGCATAAGTAGACTATTTTAATGATGGACAAGAACCCTTAGTCCTATGTGTTATGTTTTACTTTATAAATGCTGCAGATACTCTGTTACAGTTTTTAATATTCTAGAGACAGAAACCGAGTGGTGACAAACCCTTAGCGAGAGTATTGTCTCACAAAGAGTACTGCTGACTTTGTAAGGCAGAGTCCAAGTGACTTAATGCTACTCATTATTCACGACAAAGTGTAACAAGTGCTGATTGGTATCTGAAAAGAAATAGAAAATATTGTTGTGGCACAGTGAAATTTGAGGGCGTGTTGACGTTACAGGAGGCAGTTTGCGATTACCAGTAAAAGTAACAGAATGTTAGTATTTTGTTCTCCGTCCTGTGTGTGTATGTCAATTCCTCGGGAACACATGCGCTGCTGCGAGTAGCACTATGCAAACGTAAACATACGGCTGCTGCTGAGGCTGGCTTCCAGTGTGCGCGCGCGCGTGGGCCCAGCTGAACCAGAACGCCTTTGGCCCAATACTCTACTGGATGAGCGGCGAGCTCTGGCTGTCGCTGAAGTCGAGCGTGTAGTACATCTCGGCGGTGTCGAGCGCGGGGAAGCGGCCGCCGCCCCCCGCAGGCCCCGCCTTCCCCCTCTCGCGCTCTCGGTCGCGGTCGCGCTCCCTCTCACGGTCGTGCTCCAGCATGGAGGCCCGGCTGCCCCTGCGGCCAAGGAAAGGCGTCCTGCGCCCGTCACTCCGCAGGTCACAGCGCGACATGTCGAAGCATGCACAAGACATAGAACTCTGAGGAATGCTGAAATTATAACATGGTATACACAATGCGCCAAAAAAAAGTATCACTTTTTCGAAACCCTGTAACTGTCTCCCACTGTGACGTGTAAGGTTGAAATTTGACTCAAAGATGCATGCAACCTCTCTGTGTAATGCAGAAAAAGCGTGCCGTCTTTCAACATCATCTTTTGGCTTCACGATGCTTCAAACAGCAAGATGTTGACATATGCGAAAAAATTGGCGAGGTGTGACCTGATCTCATGCACTCAGGATTCCGTACAAACTTAAACATATAAATAGAGAGTTCACCTGTTTCTGGAATCGAGGAACTCGAAATTTTTTGCATGTTATCGACATTGATACTGGGGGGGGGGGGATTTCAAGACTTTCGAGAATGAAATTTCCTGGCAGATTAAAACTGTGTGCCCGACCAAGACTCGAACTCGGGACCTTTGCCTTTCGCGGGCAAGTGCTCTACCAACTGAGCTACCCAAGCACGACTCACGCCCCGTCCTCACAACTTTACTTCCACCAGTATCTCGTCTCCTACCTTGCAAACTTTACAGAAGCTCTCCTGCGAACCTTGCAGAACTAGCACTCCTGAAAGAAAGGAAACTGCAGATACATGGCTTAGCCACAGCATGGGGGATGTTTCCAGAATGAGATTTTCACTCTGCAGTGGAGTGTGCGCTGATATGAAACTTCCCGCCAGATTAAAACTGTGTGCCAGGCCGAGACTCGAACTCTGCCAGGAAGTTTCATATCAGCGCACACTCCGCTGCAGAGTGAAAATCTTGTTCTGGAAACTTTCGAGAATGTTTGAATTTCAAGTTTTAAGTCGGAAAACGAATGACAAAATATTTTTTTAATGTGATCTAATTACAAATTCACAATATTCTGATTCATTTACCTTACTTCTACTGTCAAACCCTTCTTCTTGCCAAATTCGATGATTCTACATCAAGGTGAAGTACCCTATAAGTTTTAAGCACTGAGTTTGCGAGTATCAGAATGTGTGACGTAAATGATCATATCTTTTAACTGCACTGACTTAGAAGCTTAACATTTTTACACCACCAAGGGATTATATTTCTACGTGTGAGATGTAAATTTCAACTTGATACGTCAACACGTTCTAGAGTAAAATGGGGCTTAACAGCGGTTGGACTGATGAAGTGCCAAAGAAACTAATACAGGCATGCATATTCAAATAAAGAGAGATATGTAAACAGGCAGAATACCGCCCTGAGGTCAGCAACGCCTGTAGAAGGCAACAAGTGTCTGGCGCAGTTGTTAGATCGGTTAATGCTGCTACAATGGCAGGTTAGCAATATTTAAGTGAGTTTCAACGTCGTGTTATCGACGGCGCACGAACGATGGGACACAGCATCTCCGAGGTAGCGATGAAGTGGGAATTTAATCGTAAGATCATTTCAGAAGTGTACCGTGAATTTCAGGAATCCAGTAAAACATCAAATCTCCTACATAACTGCAGCCGGAAAAAATCCTGCAAGGACGGGACCAACGACGACTGAAGAGAATCTCTCATCGTGACAGAAGTGCAACCCTTCTGCAAATTGCTGCAGATTTCAATGGTGGACCATCAACAATTGTCAGCGTAAAAGCCAGTCAATGAAACATCATCGATATGCACCTTCAGAGTCAAAGGCCCACTTCTGTACCCTTGATAACTGCACGACACGAAGCTTTACGCCTCGTTTTGGCCCATAAGTACAAATATTGGACTGTTCATGACTGGAAACAAGTTGCCTGGTCAGACGAGTCTCGTTTCAAATTGTATTGAGCGGATGGAGACAACCTCATGAATCCGTGAAGTTGCAGTGATATGGGAGCTCTGATACGACTCTGACATGTGACACGTACGTAAGCATTCCGTCTGATCACCTGCATCCATTCATGTCCATTGTGCATTCCGACGGATTTGGGCAATTCCAGGAGGATAATGCGATACCACACACGTCCACTAATGCTACATAGTGGCTCCAAGAACACTCTTCTGACTTTAAACACTGCCTCTGGCCACCACACTCCCCAAAAATTGATATTATTGAGCATATATGGGATGCCTTGTAACGTACTGTTCAGAACAGATCTCCACCCCCATGTACACTTACAGAATTACGGACAGCCCTGCAGGCTAGATTGTGTCAATTCGCTCCAGCACTTCTTCGCGCGTTAGTCAAGTTCATGACACTACGTGTTGCAGCACTTCTGCGTAATCCCGGGGGCCCTACACGATATTAGGCAGATGTGCTAGTTTCTTCGGCTCTTCAGTGCAATTTCAAGTTAGTAGGTCTCGCATTTGTTCCTTTGGTTGTACTATGAAACCTTGCTTTTCTTGATTCCAGGTCAACAAGACGTACCGTTTAGGGCTTGATGAGTGAGTTTGCGAGTATCAAAATATGGGACATAAATGGCCATATCTTTGATTTCATTGTCTTAGGAGCTAACGTTTATTAGACTGCAAATCAACCACAGACCTTGGTTTGTGACAAAAAATTCAACTCGATACGTCTACCCTTTCCTAAGACAAAGGTGCCTTAACAGATGGATGAATAGACAGTGTGATAGCAATGTTTTAAAAAAATTGTTCGATGTTAATACAGATTAACAATTTTCGGACTTTTTCCTTAGGTCGCAGTATGAACCTTTGTTTCTTGCGGAATTTCAAGATACTAGGTCACTGGCAGAATACCGTGTAGATTTTGATCAGAGAGTTTGTGAGTATCAAAACATGTCGCACAAATAGCACTCCGCCTTCAGGCCACAAGTGGCCCATCGAGACCATCCGACCGCCGTATCATCCTCAGCTGAGGAGGCGGATAGGAGGGGCGTGTGGTCAGCACACCGCTCTCCCGGTCGTTATTATGCTTTTCCTTGACCAGAGCCGCCACTATTCGGTCGGTAGCTCCTCAATTGGCATCACGAGGCTGAGTGCACCCCGAAAAATGGCAACAGAGCATGGCGGCCCAGATGGTCACCCATGCAAGTGCCGGCCACACAGGACAGTGTTTAACTTCGGTGATCTGACGGGAACCAGTGTATCCACTGTGGCAAGGCCGTTGCCTCGCACAAATAGCCTTATCTTCTAACCGGACTGACTTAAAAGCTAACGCTTATTATACAGCCAAGAGACCAAAGACCCAAGTTTTTGACATAAATTTCAACTTGGTCTTCTGCCTGGTCCTGATAAAAAAGACTTTTAGACAGTCGTACAGCCCTTAAAAAAGACTGCAGTTCAGAAGTGCAAGTGAGCTGTAAGGTGGGTTTATGATGTCACATTGTCACCAAATTTCGTTACAATTCTACTCGAAGCCACCGTGGGCGTGTCATATCTAAGGTGTGTCGAAGAGGTGGCCTGCACTCAGACGCAAGAGTAGCTTCGAGGCCCCACTGTTTTGAATGGGTGTCGAAGCCTCTGACAGGTCATCTTTAACGTGCTCAGCAAACGTGCGTAGATGGCACCGATGCTGTTGTCCAACTGGGGGTCATAGGGGGATGCTCTGCCGTTTTATGTACGCACATGCCAACGTGCATGTGATCACGCCACACAAGGACGCGGAACTGTAGGGTTCCAAAAGCCCACACAGCCTTTGCTGTTTAGGACGATATTGACATTTCTTTTTAGCGGTCCCTAGAGGTTCCCATTCTGTTTACCAGATCAAAAATTGCGGTAGCGCTACACTCCATGTGGGTAGGATCACGCTCAGAGCGTTGCAGTCGCACAATTTAGTTTCCGACCCCTAAATGTATGAGAAACAAGGGAATGGATGGTTTCACTGACACCGTTTATACCACTTTATGGGAATTTTTCATGTCGATTCTGAGTGTTGGTATGCATGAATTGTTTTCCTCGACGATTCGTAAGAGAAATGCATGATTTCGAGGCTGGGTGTAACGGTTCTCACCCAATGGCAGAGGCATCAGAAGGAGGGATGCTATGCAGTTTGGAGAGGGTGTGTGACGTGGCTCCCACATGTCCACGATGGCGTTGGGCAGAATTATGGTGATATTTGGTGGCAATACGACATCATTAATCTACCTTCCACGTCAGATGAACTTCCAAACTGTGACATTTTCTCCACAAGCATCGATACATTCCTGCGTGAAGTGTCCCTGAGGCCGAGGGTGACGTCTCAGGGCGGCACGGTTTTGAACCATTACAGAGGAAGATTGTAGGCACCTTTGACCCAAATTTGAAACATGTGTCTCACTGAGGGACAATTACAGGTGTGTCAAAAAAGTGAGGCTTTCATTGTGTTGTTCAGTGGACGTGGCTGAAACAAAGCACCAGTTACTATACCTATTCCCTCCACTGAAGGTGTTCCCCAAGGCTCTGTCCTTTCACCAGCCATGTATCTTAAAAACTACATGTTTTAACTTCATCAATTGTACTTCACACTAAAATAAAAAGTAACAGTCCTAATTGAAATTTTTCATTGAACTTTCTGCTAGAAAATCGAAGAAAATTCAATACTACCTTCCTTTAACTCAAAATAACTTTTTTAACACAGTCAACAGAAACAAATTATTACAGATTACAGCTGATGATCATGGTCGAGATTCAAGTCTCAAGGCTTCATTCAGATAAACAGAAACATAAAACGTTTTCCTCTCACATCTTTAGGAAATCACCTGAATCATTTTGTGCACAATTTACAGGTTACATCCAAGTAATACACCATAGATGTCAGCATCAAAAATAATCTACATCTATGTCCTTTACATCTACACATGAAGGGCCAAGAGTGCCACGCTAGTGGAGAAACACACAATGAAACTATTTTCCGGTCAACAATTAAAATAAAGAATGGGCTTTAGGCTATGGGCACCTGTCGTCCACAGCACTAGTTGTGGGTGTGAAAAGCAGTACATCGGCCAGGACGCAGCGATGCGTCGCACAGCACTGCTTGGAGCATGTGAGGAGCTTTCACCTCAGCCTAACCGACAAATCTGCAGCCACAGATCACAGCATCAACGAAGGCCACATATTTGTGCTATGCAGCGTCATGGGGGTTGGGAATACAAACATCAAGGAGGTAGTTCACGCACGAGAATTTGACGATTTTGACCACTGGGGCGGCGGTTGCATTGGATCGAGCGTTGTAAAAAGTAAGCCAGAAACGCCTCTATGTGAAACCGGTGGAGTCAGGTAACTGAATAGACGGACAATACCAGGACTTCACGCCTGGATCCCCCTCCAAGTCTCTGTCTTCCGCCATGCCTCTTCCCCCCCGCCAAAAAAAAGCATTGCCACGAAACCTTCGTCGGAACCGTGTGACTGACACATTTGTCGTGCCCATGAAAGAAAAATCTCTGGTCCCGCGGCTATAAACAAACGAACTGGATACGTACACGACACTTCACCATGAGGTGACTATTAGGAAAATAGCCAAAACGTTGCGACAACACGATCCAACGACTCTGCTGATAATCCGGGCAGATTTCGTAAATATGTATTCAGTTCTCTCAGCGACATAAACGAATTAAACCTTATACCACCATCTTAACCTCATTACAACTGTCCATGACGACCACCAGGTTTGCTGCATGCATTACAACGGTGCACAGAACTTTGCAACACTCTTTGAAGCATTGGTGTAGTGTGTCGTACAATCAAACAGCCAACTACTTCGCTACCTGTTTGTTTCTCTTCTGTTTCTTTTGATGTTGCATTTATCAACGACTTTATCTAAACCCACAGCGAAAAATCTACAAGTGGTTTATTATGCAGCCGTGAGGCATAGCTTTCCCTCCGACGCAACACTAAGTGCATCTGCTCTTAATGTGCTCATGGGCATTAGTACCAAAGTGGGGTGGCACATCACAACGTTGAAGCCACATCCTCTTATTGACATCAATAGCTACAGTGGTTTCACAGATGAATCGCATAACAGTTAATCTGCATCGTCGAGATGGTGTGGCAACAAATGACATGTAATTAGTCAGTTGTACAATTCCTGGCCACTAGTCGAATAGGAATTGTAACTGTTGATATGGAACGAGAGTACCATTTGCAATTTAATACTTTTACTACATTTTTTGCTGTGGGGAGGGGGCTGACAGATACTAATGTACGGTTATTTTAATTGACGTCGTAATTAGATGTAACAATACGAAAATATATTTCCTGCCGTTTCGTTTTCCAACATGGAGAGGGGTGGCCCTTACAGCGTTATTCATATGTACCTGCGCAAAAACAAGATACACAAAAAAATGACCCACATATCAGTTGATTGAGCATCTTAACCTACGTTACAGGTGCTCAGTATGGCCACCACTTCTGACGCGGTGAACATCAATACGAGCATGGAATTCATTGACTCGCACTATCCATGGAGACGCGACAGTAGACCTTTTTACAAATCTGCTGATTGGTTTGATATCTGCTGGCGCGAACCGACTCAGTATGACAATAAGGAGCGGAGGTTTAACAATGTAACAAGAGCCGGCCGGTGTGGCCGTGTGGTTCTGGGCGCTTCAGTTTGGAACCGCGTGACCGCTACGGTCGGAGGTTCGAATCCTGCCTCGGGCATGGATGTGTGTAATGCCCTTAGGTTAGATAGGTTTAAGTAGTTCTAAGCTCTAGGGGATTGATGACCACAGATGTTAAGTCCCATAGTGCTCAAAGCCATTTGAACCATTTTTGAATGTAACAAGAAGAGAGCACACCCCACCGGTGAAATAAGATTTATGAGTATTCTTTAACGAAAAGTACGTTTCCCTTTACGACAGTGAAACATAGCAATAACATGAAGTAAATACTCACCAGTTCTCTGATAACCAATCGTGGCAGACACACAGGGGTTGGACAAAATTATAGACACATCGTCAGAAATTCATACTTGAACATAAACGCAGATGCTAGCGAGCCCTGCAGGTTGCGCTGTTGTATTTGACCACGAATGTCCTCAGTCGATGCAAGTGTCGCTTGTGGTCATAAAAGCTTTCTACACTACTGGCCATTGCCGGCCGAAGTGGCCGTGCGGTTAAAGGCGCTGCAGTCTGGAACCGCAAGACCGCTACGGTCGCAGGTTCGAATCCTGCCTCGGGCATGGCTGTTTGTGATGTCCTTAGGTTAGTTAGGTTTAACTAGTTCTAAGTTCTAGGGGACTAATGACCTCAGCAGTTGAGTCCCATAGTGCTCAGAGCCATTTGAACCATTTTTTTTCCTTACACGAGGCGTCACAACAACGTTTCACCAGGCAACGCTGGTCAACTGCTGTTTGTGTATGAGAAATCGGTTGGAAACTTTCCTCATGTCAGCACGTTGTAGGTGTCGCCACCGGTGGCAACCTTGTATGAATGCTCTGAAAAGCTAATCATTTGCATATCACAGCATATTCTTCCTGTCGGTTAAATTTCGCGTCTGTAGCACGTCATTTCGTGGTGTACCAATTTTAATGGCCAGTAGTGTATATAGTTGCGACTGCGTTATGTCAGAGTTAAGTAAATTCTAACGTGGGAAAAATGTTGGTGCTCGTATGGTGCGTGCTTCAGTAACCAAAGAAGCCAAAGTGTTTGGTATTTCAAGAGGCACTGTATCGAATATTTATACCGCATACAGGGAAATGGAAAAACATCATCCGCTAAGTCGCAATGCTGACGGAAGTGTGTGTGTGCTGAGTGATCGTGACAAACGGTCACTGAAGAGGATTGTGACGAAACATATGAAGTCGACAGTAGAAGACGTCAGTGCACAACTGAATGTCGTACACTGAATGTCGTACTCGAGAAACCTGTCAGCATCAAAACAACACGAGATGGGGTCTGATAAACTTGTAATTGGTGGATGACCTGGAATTGAAAAACCACACTTCATTGAGGCAAATTCTCGTAACGGGAAACGTGGTACCAAAGCCAACCTGGACTATCGAGCACTGGAAGGATGCCATTTGGACAGCTGATCTTCTTTCACCCGATTGCCAACTTGTGGCCGAGTCGATGTCCCAAGAGTGAAACGTAGCGATGATTCGGTGACTAATTGGCAGTCATATCGTGGTATTCCATCGGCCCCATTGTTACTCTCCAAGGTAGTGACAATGCCGAGGATCACGTGAGCACTTTCACTGACCAGGTCCATCCTGTGGTACCTTGTTTGCTCCGCAATGATGATGCGGCCTTCCGAGACAACAGGACCTTTGTTCCCAAACATCGCGTCTTCAGGACTGATTTTGTGACCATGGGGATGATTTGTCGCATTTTCACTGGCCACCATGGTTAACAGGGGAAGGTACGTACCTCCATCACCATTACCTGAACTGGCAAGTATTTTGCCGGAAGAGTTGTGTAACAGTCCCTGGAAAACCACATAGGATCTACATTTATCCATTCCGAGACGAGTGGAATCTGTTTCGGAAGTGATCGAGTCTCCTATATCGTATTATATATCGTAATGTGTGTCTGCTGTTTCAGTATTTATGCCCACCCCGGCAAGCAGTGAAAGGGTCAATCACCCCAGAC
This sequence comes from Schistocerca serialis cubense, assembly GCF_023864345.2. NCBI lineage: Eukaryota > Metazoa > Arthropoda > Insecta > Orthoptera > Acrididae > Schistocerca > Schistocerca serialis. The sequence continues at coordinate 1,161,252,935 of NC_064638.1, read as the reverse complement.
TTCCAGAATGAGATTTTCACTCTGCAGCGGAGTGTGCGCTGATAAGAAACCTCCTGGCAGATTAAAACTGTGTGCCGGACAGAGACTCGAACTCGGGACCTTTGCCTTTCGTGGGCAAGTGCTCTACCATCTGAGCAACCCAATCACGACTCACGCCCCGTCCTCACAGCTTTACTTCTGCCAGTACCTCGTCTCCTACCTTCCGAACATAACAGAAGCTCTCCTGCGAACCTTGCAGAACTAGCACTCCTGAAACGAAGGATATTACGAAGACATGGCTTAGCCACAGCCTGGGGCATGTTTCCAGAATGAGATTTTCACTCACTTCACAGAAAACATCCCCCATGTTGTGGCTAAGCCATGTCTCCGCAATATCCTTTCTTTCAGGAGTGCTAGTTCTGCAAGGTTCGCAGGAGAGCTTCTGTAAAGTTTGGAAGATAGGAGACGAGATACTGGCAGAAGTAAAGCTGTGAGGATGGGGCGTGAGTCGTGCTTGGGTAGCTCAGATGGTAGAGCACTTGCCCGCGAAGGGCAAAGGTCCCGAGTTCGAGTCTCGGTCCGGCACAGTTTTAATCTGCCAGGAAGTTTCACCCAAGACTCGTTTATTATGACAGCTGAATATACCATTACGACTGCAAGAGGTCCTATCCGTTACCAGCTGATATTGTGGGACTTTCGGCACTGGAGATCGGCGGAGGATAATCCTTGTGCTTCAACACCACGTCCTCGAATACTTTCCCAATAATTCTTTGATGAAAGCTGTGGTCATTTCTCAGTGTCTTCAGCAAATCAGTATCTCTTCCGTTTCTATAAGCAGCGTTGAATTCCTCCCACTTAGGACGATACCTTTTACGGAATATTTATCTATATATGCTATTCCGACTTTTAACTCAGTACATCGTGCTATATCAGGAACAAATATTAAAGGCACAGCCGCAAGTTGCAGTAACGAGTTTCTATGCCCATATGCTCCATCTTCAACAGGTCATAAATAATGGTAAACTATATGTACCTTCAATGTCGATGTAACAGCCAGTGGTATGTTATAAAATACGAGCAGTCTAACAGTTCGGCAGTACTCAGTCAACGGAACGAGATAATCAGGAAATTCAAGAGTTCAAGCAGGAAGCAGGTCAAGGTCTACAGCCCGAAAGCCTGCACAATTCCCAGCTTCAGTCGAGGTCCACGAAGATGAGGATCTACTTTAATACAACCGTTTTCCCATACAGAGCACAGACCTGCACTCGGACCAAAAAGACAAAAAGAAAGAAGGAAAGAACTTTCCTGATAATTGAAAATGCTGTTCTGAGACAGAGTTTTGGACTAGTGAAGAACAAATCACTAGACATTATGGCTGTGACTAAAGAGAGGAGAAGAGAAGTATTATGGGCACGCAATGTGTCGAAAAGGCCAGATCAGCAGAGAGGTGCTGGAAGAAGACAACAGGGGAAACAGACTAAAGAGAAGACCAAGGCTGACCTGGATTGACAGGATCAAAGAGGAAATGAAGATGGTGCGACACGTTGGAGGAGAAGAATAAATGGACAAAGGAAGATGGAGCAGGCTGATTGCCGAAGCTTAAGACGGAGTGCTGTTACCATGGCCAATCTAATAAGTAAGTAAGTAAGTATACGTAATGAAGTGTAATAAAATCTCCAATGTAGACCAACAGTCCATTCCCAGATTGAACTTGAGGGAAAGTGTGTCGTTCCGCTTACTGTCAGCAACAGCCTCATGGAGTTTCTTCTTAACTTTTCCTTATACTTTTGCCCAGAATAATACAAACGTTGAAGACTAAGATACCGTTTATTGTACCTCCATAGTCTCTATGTTTTACACAATCAGATGACAATTGCAATCGTTTCGCTATACCACCTATATTTGATGGCTACCACGACCTCATTTATTCAACTTTCGTGGGCAACATCACATTAACAATCTCTGCAATCAGCTACGCAAGGGAGCAACTACAGCATAAAACCTGGTTCACACGGAGACATTAAGATGCGAAACTCGTTTCTAGAAATTAGTGCTTTGAAACTACTTTCATAAATCGCTTACTGGCTGTCTACCCGGTGGCATTAAAATGCGATTCAGTTTCGACATTTTTTGATTGCCGGAACACTATCGCCCTAACAGAAATGAAACTTCCGGTAATGTACTATGGTTACTAACTCAAACAGTGTCAGTCCCCCATCGTTCGTATCACTAACAGCTCTCCCAATTGCAGTATTTCGTCGCACTTTATTCTGATAATGCTTATCAATTAACGCCCTGCATACACCTATTGGAACGCACAACTGTCCATGAATGAACAATTTTCTCAGTTTTCCCACTTTATGTAGCGTGTGTTGAATCTCCACTTAACCTAGTCTTAGAAGCTGGAAAGACCCTAAACTGAATCGTTTCGTCAACGACTTTCGTAGCTGCGCACAGCGGATGCTGTCAGCGCAGTTTCTAAACTTAGTTTCGCAACTTAGAGTCTCCGTGTAAACGTCGGTTTTTACGTCCATTCCCACGCATCCAACGAAATCCGAGCTCATCAGAATCCCTATCTCAAATCGCAATCGAAAGGGGACAGTACGAAATTCTCTCGCCGATTTGATCCATATTGACAGGGAGTGTAGGCCACGGCTAGGACTTTAACGTATGTGAACCTAAGCACACAAATCTCATTCGTTTTTGTGGAAATAGAGTTTTAAAATTTTTAAGCGTACTTATAAATTTTGTAAGATCAGCACGCATTTACTTTCTTAACCGCTAAGTCCCTCGTCCGAATGTCGCTGCCGGTTTTTTTCCACATTATTCTAACAGCATATCTATTACGTTGAAAACCATTCAACAGCCAAGATCGCATAAAATATTTTTTTATTCAAGACAACCTGTTTCAACAGACTTTGCTGTCATTTTCATGTTTTAAAATGTTCTTGTTGTAAAACATGTTCGTTTTACAAAGAAGCTGACGTGCAAGATGTGAAGTGGATACAAAACAGCACATTATAAAGGTTTGTTTTCGCTGAAACACTTGAAAACATTTTAGCGAAGAGAAACCATTATAATGTGCTCATATCCATTTGACGTACTGTTCGTGAGGTTCAGCGTAAAATGAACATGTATTGCAACAAAAATATGATAAGACCTGAAGATGAGAGCAAAGTCTGTTGAAACTGGTTGTCCTGAATAAAGAAATATTTTATGCGATCTTGACTGTTGAATGGTTTTAACAATAAAAGCAGGTTGCACTTCAATTATTTCTCTTACGACTCCAAATTATCGAACACCATACTGGATGCTCTCTCACCAGTTTAACGAGCGTAATCTTGTAATCTAGCCAAAAATCGCTTTCCATGTTCTCCTATTTGTCTTCGGGCTCGCAATCGTCTGATGAAGATGAAGCCGTTGCTTCGGTTAATTCCTTCTTCGTCGATTTCTTGGAGGGCAATGCTCTCGTTGTTTCGCCGCTAGCATTTCAAAAGTGCTGCGAAACATTTCTTCTCCAATTTCCATGTGTTCTTATGCTACTTCAAACGAATTCGAAGTAACAACATTGTTTTGGAGAAAGAGCTGTTCCCTACACAGGAATGACGTTTTCAATTGCAGTTTTGAAACTTCTCTGTAAAGTAGATCGGCTTCACAGTCATGCTTACTTTCTCTTGATGTCGAAGTATCATACAGATCCTACATTTACTAGTAAAATCAGACATCTTGCCGCACTGGCAGGTAACTAATTCGGGGGCTAACATATGAATGAAGTACGCACCGGGTTTGGGAACGCTATTCATTTCTACATCTACACCTACAACACACTCCGCAAGCCACGCAATGGCGTGTGGGGTAGAGTACTTTTGTACCACTGACTGACCCCTGCAATCCTGTTTCACTCGCGAATAGTACGTGGGTAGAATGATTGTCGGTAGGCCTCTGTATTGGATCTAATTTGTCGAATTTTCTCGTCGTGGTCATTACCCGAGAGGTATGCGGGGTGGAGTTATATGCTGTCCAACTTTTCCCGGAAAGTGCTCTCTCAAAATTTCAATAGTAAACCTCTCTGTGGTGCATGACGTCTCTCTTGTAACGTCTGCCATTGTAGTACGTTGAGCATCTCCGTAAAGCTCTCACACCGGCTAAAGGGTCACGTGACGAAAAGCTCTTCGTCCCAGATAGACGAACAATACCCAAGAATCTGTCAAACAATCACCTTATAAGCCACTTACTTCCTGAATGACTTACATTTCCTTAAGATTCTCCCTACGAATCTGAGTCTGGTGTCTGCTTTTCCCATTATCTGTTTTATATGGTCATTCCATTTAAGGTCGCTCTGGGTAGTTACGCCTGGATATTTTACATCAGGCGCTGTCTCCAGCTGTTTGTCATCAACAGTCCAGCTGTACAGTAGTGGATTTCTTTTCCTATGTATGCGCAATATGTAACATTTATTTACGCTCAGGGCCAACTGCCAGAGCCTGCACCATTCATGGATTCCCTGGAGGTCATTCTGCAAATCGTTACTATCTTCTGGCGTTACTACTTTGTTGTAGACAACCACATCACCTGTGAACAGCGTTAAAGAGTTCCCATTGCTTTCAACTACATCATTTATATAAACTGTAAACAGTAACGGTCCTATCACACTTACACTACACATCTATCGATTTTGTTCCGTCAGGAGCGACGTGTTGAGGTCTATCTGGAAAGAAGTCTTGAATCTAGAGACAAATCCACTCCGATACTCGATATGCTCGTATTTGTTCCACTAAACGCGCTGCGGGACGGTGTCAACTGTCTTTCTGAAGTCAAGAAACACGGCATCAACCTGAGCGCCGTCGTATACGGTGCTGTGAATCTCATTGAGAAAAAGAGTGACCTGAGTTTCGCAGGATCTTTGTTTGCGGAATCCATGTTGATTTTTATAGAGGTGGTTTTCATTCTCCAAACACTGCGTAATTCTTGAGCATAGATCATTTTCCATAATTCTACATCAGACTGACATCAACATATAGGTTTTTAATTGTGTGCACCTCTCCTATGGACTTTAGAAAATACATCTTATTTACGCCAGTGACTGTAACACTTACTTTATTTCGCTATTGAAATTTCGGTCACTATCAAGTGCAGATTTTTGTGGCTTTAAGCCATGTAAACTTAAAATGAGCTTACACATTATATCTTGTTGTCATTGCTATAATTACATTCGTGACGCTGTTACATATTCAAGTGCAGATTTTTGTTGCTTCAAGTAATGTCAACTTAAAATAAGCTAACATTTTTATATATCGTTGGCATAACTATTAAACACATTCGTGACGCTGTTAGATATTGCGAGCACACATATCCATATGTCATAAAACAACATAGTCTGTAAACACTCATGTTCGTTAGCCCATCACTAGTCACATGATATGTGACTACCTTAAAGCAACAAAAATCTGCACTTGATAATTTCCGAAGGCCGAAATTGCAATCGTGAAATAAAGAAAGTGTAACAGTTACTGGCTTAAGTATTATAAAGTTCTACATGAAGGTATAAAAAGTTAATTTATCGCCTATGGACCTTCTTGAAAACGGGAATGACTTGCGCTTTCTTCCAGTCTCTAGGTACCATACACTGATCAAGCCATGTACGATAAATTACTGCTAGAAAGAGAGCAAGTTGTTTCGGACAATCTTTGTCCAATCTTATAGGTATATCATCTGGTCCACACGCCCTTCCACTACTAAGCGATTGTAATTGTTTTTATATTCCACGAACTGTTCTCTAAATACCTGCCATTTCGACGTTAGAAAGGCGACTGAAAGTCGTGAAATAATTTCGGAAGACCCTCCAGCAGCCAAAAGTTGCTTGTGCAGTTGCAGCTGTTTCTGGTGAGTCGAAACTACGTGCAGAAATACGGGGAAAATGGGTATGGTAATTCGTACAATACCTGCACGGACACCGGAAAACGTGCTCATGATGTAAGTTGGAATGAACCTGTTGGAATACGTTAACAATGGGAAACCATCTTCAGAATTTCTAGAGAAAAATCTGACTTTCCAAAGTTAACATAACGAAAATAGTAAATTTCTCGATAATACCAATAATTTGCACAATCGTTATAAATCTGTTAGAATTTCGTGGAAATGAAAAACAAATACTGGCAGGGATTAGACCCAGAGACATCGCACGTATCAAACTGAGGGTTTCCTCTCTTGGCTGCGGTCTCCCTCAATACTGGCGACCATACAAAGTATGTTGCTGAAAAAAAATGCAACAAGAAGGAGGAAATTTTATTGACAAGTGAGGTGACAGATAATTCATACTCGTAGGAGTTTATGATAACAAAATCACACAAATGAAACATTATTCACGGTAAATGGTACCCAAACAGTCCCATCAGTACGCAATGAATCATCCCTCCGCTGGCAACTTTGGTGTGTATTCTCGCATGTAAACGTTGGTACAGATGCCTGCGGTAGACCGCCGCAACCACCTTGCACCTTTAGTTGCAAGGCGGCCGTGGTTCTCACAGGCTCTGGAGAACGAGTAAGTTCCCGCTTCACTACATCCCATGTGTGTTCACTTGGCGAGAGATTTGGTGATCTTGCTGGCCAGGGGAGTTGTTTTGCACCACGAAGAGCCCACTGTGTCGCACCAGCCGTATGTGGACGTGCACTGTCCTGCTGAAAACGCACATCACCTTCCTGTCAAATAAAAGGCGGCACCACGGTAGTAACAGCTCGTGCAGTGCGGCGGCCACTGGTTACTCTAACCCTGCAGAAACACCAAATGTGACCTCGAGTTGTAACTCATGGGCACCCACATCACGAAACTTGGGGTGCGACATGTATATCATTGGCGAATACACTCCGGAATAGGTCGCTACCATCTCTCATCACTGCAGACAACAAGGCGTCATTCTACTGTCCAGTCGACTCTTTCACGACACCAGCCAGTCTTGACGGTGTCGTAGTGTCAGTAGTAGCCTGGCCACACGTGGTCTTAGTTCTGCAGCCCTGTGCTCCTTGGTGACGCGTCAGGTGCGACATATACCCATATTTCGTTTCTGGATGATGTACGGTCGGGCACTGCTTCTCTCAGAATGCGGCCATCTTTATGTGCGTCTGTAGTACAGGCACTTCCAGAACCCTGTCTACTGTTACCACTGCGAAAAGCACGACACACCGCTGATACAGTGTGCCCAAGGCGTGCAGCAATAGGTCGATACGTCCACCAGGCTTCCACAGGACCAAATTGCGACCCTGTTCACGTGGGTGAAGTTTTTCAACGGGAGTACGTACTCGTGAATCTTGCGACTACTGTTCTCCTCGAAACTCACCATAGTTAGTTACTGCAGAATCAAAAAAGAGGGTGCACAGTCATGCCTCCATTGCGTCTTCTTATCGCTGAAGATCGTGACAAATGAATCACTAGCACTGCAGCCCCTCAGTAAGCAGATACTTTTATTATGCCTCGGTAGCACTAAGCACAGTCTTTGAGGGCGCTGCATTTTTTCCGGCCGTGTGTATAAGCACGCCTAAAATGTTCATACTCGCTTTTCTCGAAAACGGGTGAGAATTGCGTCGTCCCGTCTACATATGTTGAAGTCATAGTCCTATCCCACACACCCTGCTAATAAGAATCAAGTCAGTGAGGCTACGTTTTGTACAATCCGCTTGTCAGATCGCAGCACTTACTTCTACAGGGAGTCCACAAAGTCTGGATACACAGAGAATTATAATAAATTCTAATCAATATTCTATAAACGTTAATAAATATTAGTAAACAATTAAATAATAATGAAATAAATTGTAATAATTCTAATAAATTTTGTTGTTTCTTAGACTGAATGGTAGCTCTGTTTAAACAAGAACAAGTAGAGTTGGTACTCTTGAGTGGTCGAGAAGAATGGACGTATCGCAAAATTGCGGAAGAATTTAACTTTCGACACCTTCAGCTCAACCTGTTTGTTTTACTTCATCGGGTAATTAACCACCAAACTTAAAGAAACAGGCAGTGTGTTGGACAAACCCCGTTCGGAACGACCAAATACTTCAGGCGAAACGAAAGAGCCTGTTTTGGCCGAGTTTAATGGTAGCCCAAAGAAATCGCTTTGTCGGAGATACACGGATTTGAATGTTCCGTGGTCAACCATACACAAAATCCTGGCAGAGAAGAGGTTCCTTCAATACAAGTTACTGCTAATGCATCACTTAAATGAGGATGACACCAATAGATGTATGAATGTGTGAATGGTTTACAGATAAACTGGATGAAAATATCAATTTTACTGTGTGTTGTTCAGTGATGAAGCTGTGTTTTATGTCAATGGTGAAATGATCAGACAAATTCTTCGATACTGGACTTAAGGCAATGAATCCATCCAAACAGCAGGGCTGCCGAAAGATGAGGGTGTGGTGTGGTTTATGGAAAGCTCATGTGCTAGGACCTTTCTTCTTTGATAAATAAGTTGTGGGTGAGACTTATTTGAACAAAGACAAATTGAAGCCTCAAACTGAGCGTTTGCGTGAGAGATTTCCAGACTCGTTTCAGCAGGTTGGGGCCCTTCATTTCTTTTTCTGATGTCTACTGAAAGAGAATGTTTACTCGATGGATATTACAAATTTAAAACAACTGAACGAATGCATTATCAGAGTGGTAAAGCCGACGGAAATTCAGACCTATTCCATCACGCTCACCTTACTGATGCAGAGTGCATCAAATTATGCATTGAAAAGCACGGAGATCATGTTGAAAATACTATTTATTCCCATGAAAGGTGTTTTATTATCATTTATTCGAATTCCCTCTGTACGCAGACTTTATGGACACCCTGGAGAGCTGCCTTCTCCACTTGACGTACCCACGCAGCGCGTAGCTCCTTGCTCCCACACTTCATCCTCCAGCGTTCATTACACAGTGCACAACCATAGCCGTACAGTACGTCAGAGCAAGCATACTGACCTGGGGGACTTTGGGTCGTCCAGCCTGGAGAGCTTGCAGGGCAGCAGCGGCGACGCGTTCAGGAAGCACCGCTTGTACGTCTCGTGCACTCGGCAGTGGCACGCCGCTACCTGCAACACGAAACACACCACCGCTGACACTCAGTGATGACGTCACAGTCAAGAGGCCGAGGCCCACGAGCAAGACAGTCCACGGAGCGCACGTCACGAATGTAGTCCTGAACTCGCTCGCTCGCTCAGCTCAGCAGACAAAATGCGTTTCTAAACCTGTTAACTCGCAGCTGGGCGTGTAAGTACTAACTAGAACTGCATCTTCCACTGGAACTCGCTATTATGAAGTCTTACTGACTAACAGTACTACAGCAAAATTTAATTTAAGATCAATACCAGATAAAAATGGTATAACGGCTTTTTTATAGCATTTAGTTTCTTCTGCTTAACAGTACTCATTACATGCTGGATGTGGTGTCTTATGCAACTGATAATCATTTTAGCATGATTTGATTTTATTGTAGGCCAGTACAGCCATAACAAATTATAAGCAGGCCCATGGACTTCCCATCATTAAAGGACTAATAACAGTAAGATTCCATAATAGCGGATTCCAGTAGAAGATTCAGTTTTCGTTTGTACAGACACGCCTGATTACGAGTTAACAGGTGTAGAAACGTAGTTCGTCTGCTGATTTGAGGGAGCGAGCAAGCGCAGGACTACCTGTCAGTACAGGCTTTCCCCCTGTCAGTACAGGCTGTCCCCGCATACACTTCTGATGAAACGCTCTCGGGAATGAAGCTGGGTGGTAGTGTTGAAATCAGACATGTAAGAGTAAAGACATAAACTGAAACTATACGTATTCGGCACCGTCGAGCTCCTTACCCTTTATAAAATATTCGTAAAGGTAGGTTCCTTGGCGAGGTGATGCAATATGCAACACAATACGTGATGCGACTCGTGGTGCGACACAGAAGAAACCTGCATCAGGGTAGGGCGCGGGAACGTAGTTGAAGCAACTTACCTGCTTCACACTAGGAGGATAGCGACACAACAATACAATTATTTGCTGTGTCACGCGGGGCAACATAGAGTGCTGAGTTCTCCACAAAACTCTATCACACAATACCTAGGGACAGAAGTTGCGAATCATCTCATTTGCCTACAAAAATCGTTTTGTGTAGATGAAGTAAAGCTACATCCGCCTCTGTAATCAGATTCTCAGAAAAAAATTTACTTTTTGCGTAAAAATTAAAAACCACTGTTTCGGGATTCGTGTGTGTTCTCTGTTATGGAGCCGTTCTCATTTGATTCTGAGGAAAGTATTCGGTTAAAAATTATTATTTTGGCATCAGATATTGTGACACGACAACTTCATAATGTGCTAGTTTTCTTTTCGTTAGTGCTCACCAATCACACCAGTGGCAAGTCGCAATCAGTACCTTCCCAGAAAGGGAAGTAGGAGCAATCGGCTGAAATACAGGCACGTATCACTAACGTCGATTTGCAGTAGAATTTTCGAACATGTTCTGTGTTCGTACATTATTGACACATAGTCAGCGCGGATTCAGAAAATATCGTTCTTGTGAAACTCAACTACCTCTCTATATTATAATAGTGCTACCAACAGGGGATGTCAAAATGATGCCACATTTTTAGATTTACAAAAGGCTTTCGGCAGCATTCCTCACAAGCTTCGTCTAACTGGATTCGTAATTTCCTGCCAGAAAGGTCAAGTTCGTAGTAATAGACGAAAAGTCTTCGAGTAAAACGGAAGTAATATCCGGCGTTCCCCAAGGAAGTGATACAGGCCCTCTATTGTTCCTGATCTATAATAACGACATAGGAGATTTGCCCTCTTAGATGGTTTGCGGATGATGCTGTCATTTACCGACTTTTAAAGTCATCAGATGACCAAAACGAATTGCAAAATGATTTAGATAAGATATCTGTATGATTCGAATAGTGGAATTGACCCTGAATAAACAAAAGTGTGAAGTTATTCACATGAGTACCAAAGGAAACCCGCTAAATTTCGATTACGCGATAAGTCACACAAATCTGAAGGCTGTAAATTCAACTAAATAATTAGGGATTACAATTACAAATAATCTAGATTGGAACGATCACATCGATAATGTTAAGGGTGATCAAACGAAAGACTGCGACTCATTGGCAGAACACTCAGAAGGTGCAACAGGTCTACTGAAGACACTGCCTACAACGCGCTTGTTCGCCCTAATTTGGAGTATTGCTGTGCGGTGTGGGATCGGCAGCAGGTGGGACTGGCGGATGACATCGAAAAATTACACCTCGTTTTGTATTATCGCGAAACAGGGGAGACAGAGCCACAGACATGATATGTCAATTGGTGTGGCAACCATTAAAACAGAGTGGTTTTTCGTTGCGACGGGATCTTCTCATAAGATTTCAGTCACCAGTTTTCTCCTTCGCTTGCGAAAACATTCTGTTGGCACTCATCTACATAGGGAGAAATGATCACCACGATAAAATAAATCAGCGCTCGCACAGAAAAATTTAAGTGCTGGTTCTTCCCGCGTGAGACATTCGAGTGTGGAACGGTAGGGAGACAGATTGAAGGTGATTCATTGAAACCTCTGCCTGGTACTTTATTGTGAATATCAGAGTATTGTCACATTTCGAAATTAAGTGAAACACAATTAAGAGAGGTTTGCAGTAAAAAATGTAGTCAGTAGCCATTTTACGTTTGGTGCTTTTTAGGTCGTACACTCATGTTCAGAAAAAAACAGAACACCTTGAACAACTAGAGATAGGCCGTACATATTCACAGGATATGTACGTTAGTATGTTCTGCAAAAATGGTAAGCATTTGTGACCTCAATTCAGTGTGTGTCGTGTTGCATAGTAGACACAGAGTCCGCCATGCGCCCATATAACTTGTTCCATGAGTGATGGTATCGATGCGTCCTTTGGTATAGCCACCTGCTTCCAAAGTTCAGCTGTGGTGGTTGGCACTGGATCAAAGTACAGCTGTCTTTTCACCATATCGCACACATTTTCGCCTGGCGACAAGTCTGGTGATCTGGAGAGCCAGGGCAAAACTCTGGTACTTTATGACACCAAGTGGACTCGTGTTTGTGCAGTAAAGTGTGATCGTGCATTGTCTTCCTGAAAAATGGCGTTTGGGGTGTGGTGGAGAAAGGGTATGGCTACGGGTCACAGGATGTCGTTCACGTATGTGACAGTGGTCACAGTGCCCTGGACACGTATCAACTGTAATTTATAGTTGTACCCAATAGCACCCCACATAATAAAGCCTTGAATTGGTGTTGTATGTCTTGTGCGAATGCAGCCACTTTGGTGGCGGTCCCCCTGCCTGCGGCGAAACAAGATGTGGCAATCAATTTCAGACAAACACAACCTGGATTCGTCCTAAAATAGTATCTGATGCCATTCCTGTCCCTAGTGACATCGTTCCACGCGCCATTTCCACACATTCGTCAAAGATAGGCAGAGAAGTGGACGACGCGCGCGTAGCCCATTCCGTAATAAACGGAGACGGACCGTTACTCGTGACAGTGTACAATGTGTTTCTCTGCTCCACTGTTCGCCAGAGCCGAGGAGGATGCAGATCTGTCCCCCAATGCCTTTCGTATGAGGTATCGACTTTTTCAAGGTGGTGGTCTGTGGTGCTACCTGAGTCATCAAGTAGTGTTCTACGGCCTTCAATTAACCATTCTGCGCACACACCCGTTGCACTATCCAAATACTTTGTCCCACATGAGCAGCAGTTTCCCGAATGGATGCTACACATGCCAATAACGCGCCATCTTTCAACTTACTGATTTGACGGTACGGTTCGCATATATACTTGCGAGGTATCTCGCTCGTCTGCTCAAGTCGCACTGATCCATTGCCTTCGGTTTATAGCTACGAGAGCTGCAGGCACACTTTACTGGTACGTGGTGTTGCTCCACGATATCGATGTTGACCGTTAACTCGCTGCCTGATATGGTTCAAATACTAATCATTTCTGAAGCATATTCTAATGTATATGTCTTGGGAATATGAACTTCCTATCTTTGGTCGTCCAAGCTGTTCTGTTTTTCTCTGAAAATGAGTGTACAACACTGCATAAAAAACGCGCCTAACATGTCGAAATTGTATTTAACGCTGCAAACAGCCATATTTATTTCTAGTCTCATCTAGATACGTGACGTATTATTATGTTGTCCGTAATACAGTGACCCACCACATGAGATGCTGCTGCTGCCTGCTGTGTTTTGTTGCTTGTTTTTTTCACTACTTTGGAAATACGATTGTCACACAGGTACTGCAACGCCTAGTATCGCATATTGTATCACCTCAGTGAGAACAGTGCCTAATCGTTACTTCATCGTCACTACTCAGGTCTGACCACAAACATGATATTACCAGTGGACTTCAATTGTTTCGTATATGATTTGTTAAAATAAAATAACTCTGTAAAGAACATTCCATTTTCTTCTCTTCCGGACTGCACCGTGACTGTATCTGAATTGAAAAATGTGGCACGTGCACTGCTGTATTACGTAGTGGCCCAGTAAAAAAAAGAGGGTTAGGGGTGCAATTGCTAGACAACAAAACCAAAGGTTTCTGCTTTGTTCTCCGCTCGCTTCTTAGATTTTGTTTCCTCTGACTCTTCACTTCTTTCACCTCTTCCAGCGTTTAGAGGACACCTTGCACTTTTTATCCACTATCCTTCATAACTTATCAATTAGTATTGATTAATTGCCATTCAACTTAGCTGACTTGGTTCCCACTACCTCGCTGTTCCTCATTTTTCATAGCGTTATTGGTTTTCACATTTTTTCTTAAGAAGATTCAACTGTAAATTGCTACTTTTCGGGTAATGCATCAATGACAACATCTCATTTAACATCTATATCCGTTGCCAAATATCGATTACTTCCATACAAGGTGCCTGATTGTTTATGCATTATTTGTTGAAAGAAACAGATACTCAGTAAAGAATACGTACGATTTTCAGTAGTTAATTTTATTTTAACTTTGTATTAAAATCTTCTAAAAAATTGTAGTGTCCGCTTGTATCTGCTAATCCTCATTTATTGCAGACTCAAGGCACAACCGGATTCATGATAATGAATCGTATAGTCGGGTTAAAAATTATGTTGGATTATATTAAGCCATTAAACCAGTACGATGTCTCAAAATTCTAAATGGCACGTATCCTTCCAACATTAAATGCAATTGATGTCGAAAGGTCCATCAATAATCTCAGATAATTACGAGTCATTACTGACTGACATTCTAATTTAGACTAGTGTTGGAGTCTTCAATGTACTTAGAAAAACACCTATCTCAGCTGCGATGAAGAAATGGTAGAATCGCGTGCAGACGCAGACGCTATTAAGTCATAGCGGACTCTATAACTTCACACACACAAAATATTTTTAAAAAATAAGTAATTAAGCGTAGAGTAAGATGCAGTTGCCCACATAGGACTCTTATATGATTTACAGTGGCCTATGAGATACCGTAACACTACAACTCGTTTGGAAACCCGACAGTTTTTTATCAACTTTTGAAATACGTTGCTTCTTGAATCACTTCAGTATGAACTCATGCACTTGAACAACATTTTTAAACCGAATTTAGGCTTCATCCAGTATTTTTATCGGGATACGATCTCTATTCTTCCGAAGTTTAACAGTGTAGGACTCTCCTTACGTGCTCCCTTGCACGATCGCCTTAGGTATTCTGGTGGCAACTAGAGAACATGGGTGGAGGTTAAGTCACAAAATCTGTTTCTCACCATCCCTTTCTAATCTGTAATGTTGAAAACCATACAACGTGTTATGGAGAAGTTGAAGAGAGGGCCTGAAACATTTAATTTCGCCAAAATACGGACCTAATCTTTATACATGTATGTAGTGGACTGCACGTCCTCTGCCTAAATGCTGTTTTTTTTTTTTTTTTTTTTTTTTTTTTTTTTTTTTTTTTTTTTTTTTTTTTTTGGTCATCAGTCTACTGACTGGTTTGATGCGGCACGATTTCCTTTCCTGTGCTAACCTCTTCATCGCAGAGTAGCGCTTGCAACCTACGTCCTCAATTATTTGCTGGTTAGCAATGTGTAAGGACACAATTTGAGGCCGAAAAGCTCCTTCACAAGTAGCCCATGACAAATAGTTCATTAGTTGTACGAGTGTTCTCATTCTTTTGTGTTGAGGTAATGTTCGTTTCCAGCTTACCACCGAATGAAAAGACAAACAGAGGACAAAATGCTGTAATTATTTATCAGTTATGAATAGCGCAACTGGAGAAACATTTGAAAAAGCAGAAGCATATTTCGTTTGACAGAAAGGTTTTCTGTTTCCTTACGTTTGGTGTTCTTTTACCTGGACGCCAAAATCAGTAGAATGAAGCTTATTATAGTGAACTACTTGCATGATATATTTTGGTGGCTAAGTTGTACAGGCCGGCTCTTAATTACCTAAGAGCTGAAATACGCCTATAGATTTCATAAGCAAAACAAAAACAGAAGTGTTTTACGATTAATGAACGAGAATCCATGAGAATCGGGAAAGATGAAATGAACTGAAGCCATCGTACAAATTAGAGTCGACACCCTTGACCTTTTTATCTGCAAATATTTTAAGTCTTACTAGCGGGTACGCAGACAATTTTGCAAACAAACAAAGCAGGACAATATTTAATGTTACTGGTCAACATCTCAGAGCTCCCAAACGAAAATGCAGTTATCCACTGACCACCAAGTTCGTACAGTTATAGCTGAAGCTTAGCACACATTTATAACACAAATAAATCATCAAACAAAGCCCAGACACGTGACCCATCTTGTGGTTAGGTTGCACAGCTTAAATTCCTCGCGAGAAAACTAGTCAAATTTGTGGAAACCAAGAGTATTAATTTGCTGTTTCGTTTTAGAGCCCTTAGCGGCGTAAAGAGTGGTACGTCACGTAGATATAATTTTTACAGACAAGTACCACAGTTATGTCAGTTCCAGTACTTGCAATTTTTATATGGTTTCAAATTCGATTTGAAGAAGTTGTTCTACACTGAGGAGACAACGAATCTGGTACACTTTCCTAATATCGTGGGCTCTCGCGAGCACGCAAGTGTCGCAACACGACGTGTCATGGGCTCAGCTAATGTCTGAAGTAGTGCTGGAGGGAACTGGCACCATGAATCCATGCAGGGCTATCCATAGATCCGTAAGAATACGAGGGTGTGGAGATCTCTTCTGAACTGGACGTTGCAAGGCATCCCAGGTATACTCAATAATGTCATGTCTGGAGAGTTTGATGGTAAGCGGAAGTGCTTCTGTAGCCACTCTGTAGCAATTGTGGACGCGTGAGGTGTCACATTGTCCTGCTGGAATTGCCCAAGTCCTTCGGAATGCACAATGGACATTAATGGATGCTGGTGATCAGACAGAATACTAACGTACGTGTCACTTGTGAGAGTCGTATGTAGATGTATCAGGGGTCCCACATCACGCCAACTGCACACGCCCCACGGCTTTACAGAGCCTCCACCAACTTGAACAGTCTCCTGCTTACATGCAGGGTTCTAGGATTCATGAGGTTGTCTTCATACCCGTACACGTCCACCGCTGTGTACAACTTGAAACAAGACTCGACCGACCAGGCAACATGTTTCCAGTCATCAACATTCCAGTGTCGACGTTGACGGGCCCAGGTGAGGCGTAAAGCTTTGTGTCGTGCAGTCATCAAGGGCACACGAGTAGGCCTTCGGCTCCGAAAGCCCATATCTATGATGATTCTATGAAAGGTTCGCATGCTGACACTCGTTGATGGCCGAGCATTGAAACCTGCAGCAATCTGCGCAAGGGTTGCACATCTGTCACGTTGAACTATTGTCTTCAGTCGTCGTTGGTCCCGTTCTTGCAGAATCTTTTTCTGTTCACAGTGATGTGGGAAATTTGATATTTTACCGGATTCCTCAAATTAACGGTACACCCGTGAAATGGTCGTACGGGAAAATCCCCACTTCATCGCTACCTCGGAGATGCTGTGTCCCATCTCTCGTGCGCTGACTTTAACATCACGTTCAGACTCACCTAAATCTTAATAACCTGCCATTGTAGCAGCAGTAACCGATCTAACAACTGCGGCAGACGCTTGTTGCATTATATAGGCGTTGCCGACCCAAGCACCGTGTTCCGCCTGTTTACATACCTCTGTATTTGAATACGCATGCCAGTACCAGATTCGTTGGAGCTTTAGTGTATTTGACGAGAGAATTTTCCTCGTAAATGTGTCCATCTGTCTCTACGTGTAACTGTTTCAGATTTTCTAATGAAGACACCTATAGTCAGTGTCGAAACAAGGTAAAGTTAAATACTGTCGCAACCGGTTGGTTGTATTATACAACTCATATTAACAACTTAAGGGGATACGGAATCACCTATCCCCGCAATGTTAATATATGCCTACTATAGGGAACATTTTCTCACAAACTACTGGAGACAGAGAGGTAAAAATTTTACTGTATGTGCATTCATATGTTACAACAATACTGAAACAACAGTTTATTGTCAAAGTATTTTCTTACAGAGATATTGTACATTTATTTTTAAGTAAATTTTTTCCATCGCTTTTTACTAGACTATCACCCCTAAGTCTTTTGTAAATCAAGTAATTAAAAAATCGTTGTTTCAGTATGTAATAGGGACCTATGTCACTACGTCATAAAAATTTCAGACTTCTAGGTTGACCAGTACCTGAGATAATGTTCCTAGATGAAGTAAAAAGTAAACTTACGGGAAACGGAGAAAGAAGATTAAAACATTCCTGATCCGTAGCTAATACCCCCTTCACAGTCTTCATAATCATCTTCAAGTCTTCTTTTGGCACCCCTCTGCACCTGTCTTGCTTTTTTCACTAATGTCTTGATTATATTATCAGCATGCCTTAGTCTGTGCTGATCTAAAAAGAACATAGCACGTACCGTACGGGAACCAACACACATACCCAACTTTTGAAGGACCTGGCATTTAGTTATATTTCCAAGATTGAAGGTTGCCACAGCATCATACACACCAAAATGTAGTGTATTAATTCCGACAAACACTGTTTTTGGGAGACGATGCCATATCACACTATTCAAGCACTCGTTGGGGTTCTGCGTTTTTCCGTGAAGACATTTCATCAGAAGACTTCTGTCAGCCAGATCTCTGAAAATGGGCTTTATTTCTGCCATGATGGCTGATGGTAGACTGTGGTGGTGAATGTATTTCTCTCCTGTTGTTAGTCCCCTATTGTATTTACACCAGCTGTTTTCACCTTTGGGGCACAAACCATGTTGTGGATGCTCATCCGTGGATGCGGTGTGGAAATATAAAGCCCATATAGCTCTCCTCATTTCTTCAAGATTGCCTGTATTTTGCCTGATTGCAAGGCCATAGCAGTTCTGAATGTGGTCTATTATGGAATCAGTCAATCTTCCTCTGCCATCCAAGGTTTTCCCATCATCTAGTTTTTTCCCTTTCATAACTGATTTTAACCTTCTCAGCCTGGCACCCATTCTCTTCTGCACATGTCCTATACATTCAAGTTTGCTTATACTTACACTGTTCCCATATGGTTTGCTTTCCAAAACTTCTTTGAATGCTTTAGAGTCACCATCTCCCAGATATTTGACATAGCGAACATTATACCACTGTGAAGAGCGATGAAAAATTTTCTTCACCCCAGCAACCTCCATGCCACCACTACTACCATAATAATTAGCAATACAGTCATCACTGTGTTCATTTTTCAGCCTGCCTGTGCACCTACAGTATTTAGACATTATTGCAACATCAATAACCTTGCCAGTATCAACACTAGTTGCTGTTACAACACCATTGTTGGAGGTGTGGCCCCTTTTCTGCCACGTGCCATCAAACGCCACTGTGAGGTCACGACTGCCGTCATTTTCTTCCACTGCTTCTTCCACAGCAACCTGCATTGACTTCTGTGCTACATCTTCAACTGCAGATCCTAGTACATAATTGTAAGCTTCAAACTTTGAAGGTGCACTTGGAAGATTTAGAAAACCACATAGCATATCACCAGCTGCTTTGCCCTTACCAATTGCTCGCAATCCATAAACTAACCTAATATTTACACTATAAAGTTCAGTTTTCTTGTATCCATTATTTACAGTTACTGAAACCGAACTTGGAAACTTACAGCTGTATTTACAAACACTGCATATTAAATTAAACTGGGCAGCCAGGCCAACATGGGATTCTACTTTCAGAGAAACGTTTCCATGACATTTTTTGCAGCACAAACTGTTTTCAAGAGCTTCACACAATATATTCGTATCAGTGAGTTCAAAAACTTCATTCCCTCTATCAAGTAAATTATATTTCTCTTCCAAATCTCTTAGTTTTTTATGAGAAGCACTGTTTTCATTTGGTGTAAGTTCGTTCGGCAAATCAGTAATAAGTGGATTCACATTTTCCAACAGTGATGATGATGAACTGCTTTGCTTTGCTAATGAATCATTATTTCTTTTCTTTTGCCAGTTCACACGCTTTTTAAATACTTTTGCTTTAGCTCTAGGCATTTTCACTGCGAAAAATGAAGCACTAAATACGAAATAACTCAACAACAACTACTTTCTTATATCACACTGTTTACAAAACAGTCCCGCCACAAAGTCAAAGAGTAACTTGAGGAAACCAGAGAGAAACATTTTCGGGCAACTAGTGTATAAATAGTCGCTGGAAACCGGGATATTTGAATTCATGTCACTTTAAAGGTACTGCCAAAAAGTTCATGGTCAGCCACGAGAGACGTGTATAACTAAAGCGCAATACCCGATCTCACAAATATATAAAAATAAAATAGTTATAATTGTAGTAGAGCTATGTATGATACGTCATTTTAAAGAGGAAACATGGCAGAATATAATACGCCAATAAAAAAATTCGATTTTTTAACCCAAAATCCGATTCCGTATCCCCTTAATTTAATCTTTCTACTAGCTCCCAGCCTAACCACAATCCCAGTCACATATCTTATGGTGAGATTAGTTGACGTAGTCATGTGCTCTGAGCTGTGACTGGCTGACAAAGACAAACCGAGCAGCCGTCTTGTACGTCTCAGTGTTTCTGAACATGACATGCCGTGTATGGTAGGTTTCACGGTTCCAGTGATGCATTGCAACATAGGTCTATCAAAATAAGTCTTTTTTAGTACAGTTTGAGGTGCTATAGTTTCAGAAAATTTTGTCCTATAAATCCTGTAGCTTTATTGTTATGTGTTCGCTGCAACCCTGCATCAGTAGAACGGAAACCTCCATGTTAGTACACAACGTTGCATGGTACAGTGTGGTTGGCAGGAAAACCTACAGTATGGGCAAACTACAGTTGGCCCAGAAAATACTTCATGCACCTTAGGGGGTTTAGGACGTCAAACGGGCCGACTTTTTTTTCTACTGTCGATACTTTTACAAATAAATTCATAAAACTTTGTCAGCATGACCAGGAAGGATTCAGGATTCACACCCACAGCAGTGGAAGTGCAAAAACATAGCAAAATAAATTGTTTTTATATATGAAATTTCATCATTTTTTCACTTACTGTTGGCTGCATTTGTTGCTATAGATACATTTTTCTTCACAAGTAAGAGAGATTCTTTGATGAATTTTGCACAGCATATAAACCATACTTACAGGTGTATGAAACTCTAGAATTTTCCAAATCTGTTAAAAACTGTAGTAAAAATTGAGATAATTAACTACAAAATTTGATTTTTTTCTAAACATAAAGTTTAAAACGTAACAGCTCATTCATTTTTTCATACATTAAATAGATTCTAGAGTTTCAGACACCTGTAAGTATGGTTTGTATGCTGTGCAAATTCATCAAATGGTTTAAATGGCTCTGAGCACTATACGACTTAAATTCTGAGGTCATCAGTCGCCTAGAACTTAGAACTAATTAAACCTAACTAACCTAAGGACGTCACACACATCCTTGCCCGAGGCAGGATTCGAACCTGCGACCGTAGCGGTCGCTCGGCTCCAGACTGTAGCGCCTAGAACCGCACGGCCACTCCGGCCGGCAAAATTCATCGAACAGAGTCTCTTACTTAAGAAGAAAAGTGTACCTACAGCGACAATTGCAACCAATAGTAAGTGAAAAAATGATGAAATTTCACATGTGAAAAAAAATATTTTGTTATGTTTCTGAACTTGCGCTGCTACAGAGTGTGAATCCTGAATCCTTCCTGGTCATGCTGACAAAGTTTTATGAATTTACTTGTAAAAGTATAGACAGTGGAAATTAAAATGTCTTGTGGTGCCTCTCCTGCTCCAAGTCGGCTCGTTTGACGTCCTACTCCCCTTAAGACAGGCAACCATGCCCACATAGTTCACCATGGGCGTGGGTGATGTAAGAATGGTTGCGTGCCTACAGGTGAGTCAGTTTTATTTGGCTCACGCTGTGTATTGAGAGGCAGGGAGGTGACGTCAGCAGCTGTGAGCACTTACCGTGAGCACGACGATAACGACGGCGCAGGCGAGCGTCCCCGCGGCGATGTAGACGTTGTGCAGGTGGTCCAGGTGGATGGAGATGGGCATCTGCAGGTCCAGCTGGCCGTCGCGGCCCGTCGCCCGCGGCATGGCGCTCGGCATCGCCTCCAGCACGAACTCCTCTGTGGGCACACCACACACGCTCGCATCAATAAAAGTAACCTCGAGACTAAAAACGTCAGTCTATAATATAACTTACACAGCTATATATTTGCTTTGTCGAATGTTGGATATGTAACGTGATCAGATGACGTACCATTACGCAGGTTCAGAGGTTGAGTCCATCTGTCAGTCGCACCTGCTCATCCCCCTACCCCAGCCAAGTGTTCACGTCGGTGTCACTCCGTGCCTACGTGCCCATCTCTATCGTGTGGGGCTCAGAGTTCGACTCTTGCGTCTGGCAGGCAGGAATTTCTGCAGTGCGTTAGACTATTCTGTGTCGGCACTAAGGTATGGCTTGCTACTTTATTTACCGGTTTTCCACGGTCTCCCGTGGTTTATGGTAAAGTCCGGTACAACAAACACCTGCCGTTGTTATTGCTTTTCCGTCTTGAGCTTACTCCAGTTTAGATTAGGAGAATTACAATAGACGCGTTCCGCTTTTATTTAAAAAGCTTTTTCCATGGTTATCCTGCATACTGGATACATATGTGTGTGGTTTTTTTCTTTGTTTTAGGTTAAAAACAGCGTTTTGTTTATAAAGTTTGTGTGCAAGCTACTTATACATTCTCCAAATCACTGCTTCTTCCTCCTTCTTGCTAGCAGCGGTTGATGTCGAAAGACTTCGATTCACGTCTGCATTTGGAAGTTTTTGCCCTTCAGCAGTATTTTTTGCACTCCATTATTTACACTTCACTTTTGTAAATTGAACTGAAGCTGTGTTTGATTCTCACTCTACAGTGTTTACGCCCGTATATTTTAGTTCACGTTGTGTGTGTTGCCAACTTGTGAAACTAATTATTTTTTTCTCATGCGTATTTGTGTATGTGTGAGATAGTGTAAATTAGTGAAAATATCTTGTATGTTAAGTAGAGATATCAGAGGAGATGGAAGAGTTGATTGCAAGGCTTCTTCTTGGAGGTGGGCGGTGTGTGTGTGTGTGTGGGGGGGGGGGGGGGGGGGTCGGTGGTTCAGGAACGGGCATGGGTCGTCGTTATAGGATAGAATCTGGGAGGCGATGGTAGTGGTACATGGAACCTGCGGATACATGTGTGTTTTTAATGCTATATTATGTTGGTCAATTAGTTTAAAGAACTGCCATCTCCTCCAAGATTCGTACTATAATCACAAATACTGCAAAATGGCAAAAACTCCCAAGTGCTTATGTGAATCGATACTTTCGACGTCAACCGCTGCTAGGAAGAAGGAGGGAAGAAACAGTGATTTGGAGAATGTATAAAGAAACACCGGAAGTAACTTGCACATCAACTTTGTAAAGAAAACGCTGTTTTTAAACTAAAACAACCGAAAATTTACAAACGTATGTGTCCAGTTTGCAGAATATCCACTGAAGATGCTTTATGAATAAAAGCGAAACGCATCTTGTGTAATT
Organism: Schistocerca serialis cubense; assembly: GCF_023864345.2. Taxonomy (NCBI): domain Eukaryota; kingdom Metazoa; phylum Arthropoda; class Insecta; order Orthoptera; family Acrididae; genus Schistocerca; species Schistocerca serialis. The sequence goes on along the minus strand of NC_064638.1, from coordinate 1,161,229,899 downwards.
CTCTCCAGTTAAACTGCAGTAAGCTCAGGACGGAAAACCAGTAATAACTGATTTTAACAGCTGCTGCGGAAAATGGCCATGCTGTAAACAAAAGGAAAGAAACGTAAAATAAGAACAGCTTTTGCTCGTTGTAATAAGACAATAATTTTGTGAATTCTGATCTTACAACAGATCACATTTACAGTAGGTGTACGAAAATTGTAAAGTTTACTCAAGCAAGCGATTCATAGGACTGCCCCCTACCGGTGTGGGTTCGATCGACAAGCCCAACCGCTGCACATGCGGCGAGGTAAGTCACCGGGTCACATCACATGTTCAAAATTTGTCATTCACTTTTGGGGTACTTTCAGACGTTGCGGATCCCTGTGAATTTTATTAGATTACTCGTCTCAGCGTCATCTACATCGAATTGGAGGTTTTTAAACGTTAATGGGAATCACTCTTGCATAGACACAAACATCCCCTATCAATGTCAGCATCTGATGTTAAAAAAACCTATGTATAGAGACGTAGCTAGCAGAAACTTGATTGCTGAATGGGTCCGTGCAAGAACTCAAAACCAGAACAAGAATTTTAATAACTGCATGTCGGAAAACTTGACTAAACAGTATTTATAGGCCATAGAGCTCTATAACCTGGTGTAATGGATTCGGTGTTGAGTTTCAGAGATTTGCTAGACAGCAAACTGAATATTTCAGTTATATGGAGCGACAATGAAGAGTACGCTTTTGTTAACTGACCAGCTGACGGTGCGGGATGCTGAGAAAAGTACTCTGCGAAGGGTAAAAGAGGCCAGGGTTCAAAATAGGACCTCCTAACAGAAGGTGGAGTATATAGAAATCCGCAACGATGACATTATAGACGCGGAGACTTTTGAATTTGAATGTATGTTGAACAGATCGTATCAAAAGTTTTAAATACAGTTTCCCAAAAATAAGAAATCTTAAACCTTAGGCACAATTATCTCTGAAACTAAAACATGTATACGAATTTCACCCTTTGAAACTAGCTATAGAAATTGCGTTAGTTTCATCAAATGATGACAATGCTACGGTCACATAACTAATGAATTTTAAAGAAAGTATGACAACTTATGCACGTTTTAGCTTTGGTTTGATTTGAACAAGCAGTTTTTGAGAGATGTGTGCTAAAGTTAGTATGGTCTACCGTACGAAATATGCCCAAGACTGTTTCGCATTTAATCAGATTCCTGTGTTAGAAGTAACGAACTAATAAAACATCGTGATTGATGTTAAGGTCCTGTTGCATGAACAGTGAAAATGTAGTAAGTGATAAACTTCTTCTTTTCATTATCATGTGACGTTATCAGCGAGAAAAGTGTTTATATTACGTGTAATTGCTCGAGATTGTCAAACACTGTATGATATTATATGAATACGTTTATATCAGATTGATGCACAAGTTCGTAGCGTTTTTGTTTTGCATGTTGGTATTCTGGTTGCTACGGGTCTATTTATCGATTGTCATTTTTTATACGTAGTTAACCGTTGCTGCTTGAGTTTATACATTGCCATTTTGCCATATGGATAGAATAAGTGGAGCTGTGGATGCTAGAAAATGGAGTGCCAAGTAAAATAATTGGAACATTACCGACGTATTCTTCTGTTTGAGGTCAACAGAAGCTTTGTGCAGTGGAGACAGCCATAAACATTTTCTTCGGGTATGGGAATAATGCCATTGGACAGAGCACGGTAATAACATGTTTTAATCGTTTCAAGGAGGATCGTTTCAACATTAGTGACTCTCCATGTTCAGGAAGACCACCGTGGTTTGAAGAAGCTCTCTTAAACGCTTTAATCCACAATGATCCGTGTCAATGTGCTCGAGAACTGCCGAATGTAATGACCTGTGACCACACCACCATCGTGGCACATCTGTATGCGTTTGGGAAGGTTTCTAAAATCGGGTGTGTGGGTACCGCAAGCACCGTGTCGAGTGGACGCGCGGTTTGATGCGTCATGTCACGGACTGCGAGGCCCCTCCCGCCGGAGGTTCGAGTCCTCCTCCGGCCATGGCTGTGTGTGTTGTTCTTAGCATAAGTTAGTTTAACTGGTGTGTAAATCTAGGGACCGATTAACTAAGCAGTTTGATCCCTTAGGAATTCACGCCCATTTGAACTAAACCAAAAATCTCCTGGTGGCCATATTTGCACATTGCTTGCTTATCATCAATTGATTCGGGGGTAACACCGACCGTTCCTATCCCATATCAACATTAGCGACTAGAAATTGTGTCTTTATGCTGAAATAAAGGAAAGAGAGGAATGACTGAGCCCAAACAAAGCAGCAGTTCCCCGTAAAAAGACCTCTGCGCGTCAGAAAAACAGAACGTTTGCGTCTGGTGGAATAGTGGCGTTGTGGTGTACTGCGAATTGCTTCCCCGAGATCTAATCATCACTGCCGGGATTTATTGTCAACAACTGTGATGTCTTGCAGACTCAGTCCAGGAACAACGACCAGAAAGACTGCGTGAAGTGGTGCTACTCCACGATAAGGCCAGCACGCATTCTGCCAGACTGACACAAAGCTATGCAGTAGTTGGCTCGAGAAGTCATTCCGCACTCACCTTATGCGCCTGATCCTGCGCTCTCAGATTTTCACCTTCTCCGCTCTCTATCGAACAACCTTCAAGGAACTTCCTTTCCGGATGAAAATGCGCTCCGAGTAAGGCTCGTCGAGTTCTTCGCTTCAGAACTACGTGATTTCCACACTCACGGAATCTAAAAGTTACCCCATCGTTGTCACATTGTTGTAAATAGTGAAGGAGAATATATTACTGATCACTAAAGTCTCTGTTATGTGTATCTGTTGCGTTTATTTAAATTATGAAAAAATTATACGAAATTGTGCGCCAACCTAATACTAAGGGGAATATATGCGCGCCATCAGTTCCAGTGCCTCAAAACACTTTCCAACTTTAATACCTGATTGACTGTGCTAAATCTATAACTTAATGAGTGGATTGTGACAACATTTCAGTATTTTTCAAAACGATTTACAGTTACATGAAATATTCAAAATGTTATTTTTGTTACCGCTGGAAGCCATCAGAGAGGCAATCTGCAACTTGCTGTGGGTAACTGGCGGAACTTTTGAGTCCTTTGGTAATATACAGCGTGTTTTTAAATTAGTGACATAAAAGTAAGCTTTAATTTTGAAAGGGTTAAATAACATGCAGAAATGTTTGATACGGCACAGAATGCAGCATATCTTCAAGTTTCATTACCGCTTAACATTGATAGTTTCCGATATTCACGAATGTACGACTGCCGAACTGGTTCAAATGTTGCATCAGAGACTGCTGGCCAACTATGATCTGGCGTCCTAAGTCACACAAAGCCAGTTAATCTCTGAGATATTGACTTCCGATAGTTAGTCCTAAATTGTTTTTGAATTGTAGTAGCTGATTTGGATTCACGAAATAGTAACGAAGACCGCGCACGCTGTACGCCGTTATACGACTCCATGATGATTCTTGAAATATCTCATTCGCACATGCCACCTAGCCGGAGCATCGGCAACTAACAATGTTAGGAGGGAATAAAAATTGAAGATTTGCTACATTCAATGCTGTGTCAAACATTTCTGCAAGTTATTTACTCTTTAGAATATTATAGATTAGTTTTGTATAACTAATTTTTAAACACTGTGTATACATGATGTTTCCGTAACAGCGTGCAAAAGTTGAACAGGACATAGCGGCTGCTCCACTGAACAATTCGAGGCAAGGAATCTGCGACCGTAGAAGCCAGCTTAAGGAGATAATAGGAATAAAATCACATTACTGTGTAATTTTTTTTTCACATTAGTTAAATGCAAATACCATCATTGACACAATGAGCGTATCATTTGTACTGTGCCTTACAAAATGAGCTGCAGCTACCGACCACCAATCTCAATGCAAGGATGGCACGGGCGAACAACATTCTGACGCACCATGACAAATATCCCTGGTACAGGGTGTTTCAAAAATGACCGGTATATTTGAAACGGCAATAAAAAGTAAACGAGCAGCGATAGAAATACATCGTTTGTTGCAATATGCTTGGGACAACAGTACATTTTCAGGCAGACAAACTTTCGAAATTACAGTAGTTACAATTTTCAATGACAGATGGCGCTGCAAGTGATGTGAAAGATATAGAAGACAACGCAGTCTGTGGGTGCGCCATTCTGTACGTCGTCTTTCTGCTGTAAGCGTGTGCTGTTCACAACGTGCAAGTGTGCTGTAGACAAGATGATTTATTCCTTAGAACACATGATTTTTCTGGTGTTGGAATTTCACCGCCTAGAACACAGTGTTGTTGCAACAAGACGAAGTTTTCAACGGAGGTTTAATGTAACCAAAGGACCGATGGGACGATGGGACTGCAACATGGGGCTTTTCGGTTCCCCATATGCGCCAGTTCTGTTTATTGACGAAGCCGTCCAGGTAAAAATAAGCTTCGTTAGTAAACCAAATGCTGCCCACATGCATATCGCCGTCATCAATCCTGTGCACTATATCGTTAGCGAATGTCTCTCGTGCAGCAATGGCAGCGGTGCTGAGGGGTTGCCACGTTTGAATTTTGTATGGATAGAGGTGTAAACTCTGGCGCATGAGACGATACGTGGACGTTGGCGTCATTTGGACCGCAGCTGCAACACGGCGAACGGAAACCCGAGGCCGCTGTTGGATCACCTGCTGCACTAGCTGCGCGTTGCCCTCTGTGGTTGCCGTACGCGGTCGCCCTACCTTTCCAGCACGTTCATCCGTCACGTTCCCAGTCCGTTGAAATTTTTCAAACAGATCCTTTACTGTATCGCTTTTCGGTCCTTTGGTTACATTAAACCTCCGTTGAAAACTTGTTGCAACAACACTGTGTTCTAGGCGGTGAAATTCCAACACCAGAAAAATCCTCTGTTCTAAGGAATAAACCATGTTGTCTACAGCACACTTGCACGTTGTGAACAGCACACGCTTACAGCAGAAAGACGACGTACAGAATGGCGCACCCACAGACTGCGTTGTCTTCTATATCTTTCACATCACTTGCAGCGCCATCTGTTGTTGAAAATTGTAACTACTGTAATTTCGAAAGTTTGTCTGCCTGAAAATGTACTGTTGTCCCAAGCATATTGCAACAAACGGTGTATTTCTATCGCTGCTCGTTTAGTTTTTATTGCCGTTTCAAGTATACCGGTCATTTTTGAAACACCCTGTATGTTTGGAATTACAACTACGAGTCTGGCAACTAATTCCATCTCCGTACCCACTGTGGCATCACAGAAAAGTGACTGTCGGTAACCCCATAGGAAATAATCGAGGCGACATCGCAGGCCATGGAGCAGGACCTCCTCCGCCAATCCAGCGACCACGAAATACTGTACCGCTACCGCTCCATCGTACTGTACTGTACGTCTCTAAATAGCACTGAGTAATGAATGGGTATATCTTTGATTTATAGCACTTTCTGCCATGGGACAGTGTAAATACAATAAACAGGGCGACGTTATGGACAAGTAAAGTAAACAAAACCTGCATCACGACTCCCTAGTAATCCGGCTCGTCCTCCTCCTTTTGCCGGCCGGAGTGGCCGTGCGGTTCTAGGCGCTACAGTCTGGAGCCGAGCGACTGCTACGGTCGCAGGTTCGAATCCTGCCTCGGGCATGGACGTGTGTGATGTCCTTAGGTTAGTTAGGTTTAATTAGTTCTAAGTTCTAGGTGACTGATGACCTCAGAAGTCAAGTCGCGTAGTGCTCAGAGCCATTTGAACCATTTTTAGCCTCCTCCTTTCCTTGCAGGAAATAGAGAATGTACAGCGCAGTACGTGTAAACTTGTACGCACGTTTGTTGTAAGCTGGAAAACAATAATGCTAGACAAAGTGGCAGACAAGTTTACTTCCATATCTCCTTAAGCTGGCTTCTCCGACCCCATATTTCCTACCCCAAAATGTTGAGTGCAGCATTTTCTGAGTCCTGCTACATTTTTGCACGCTTTTACGGAAACATCCCGTATATGAGAAAGAAGTGTCGCTGTTTGAGCTATGGCAGCAGAGAATAGCGGAGGAAACGCGAGAACGGCGATGCGCTCGCCGACAGTGGCAGGTGCGAGAGCAGGCAGGCGCTGGCAGGTTCCGCGGGACTCACCTTGGCAGGTCTTCCCCGTGTAGCCCGGCCGGCAGGCGCAGTAGAAGGAGTCAACACTGCTCCAGCAGGTGCCGCCGTGGCGGCACGGGTTCACGCTGCACGCCTGGAACACAAACACACACAGCTGCGGTCTAAAGAACTACATTGCTCCCCAAGACTCAAGGAGGAACGACAGGGTGACGGTCGAAAAAACTGGAACTTGTTGTTGCTGAATGCGAATGTATACAGGGTGAGTCACCTAACGTTACCGCTGGATATATTTCGTAAACCACATCAAATACTGATGAATCGATTCCACAGACCGAACGTGAGGAGAGGGGCTAGTGTAATTGGTTAACACAAATCATAAAAAAATGCACGGAAATATGATTTTTAACACAAACCTACCTTTTTTTAAATGGAACCCCGTTAGTTTTGTTAGCACATCTGAACATATAAACAAATACGTAATCAGTGCCGTTTATTGCATTGTAAAATGTTAATTACATCCGGAGATATTGTAACCTAAAGTTGACGCTTGAGTACCACTCCTCCGCTGTTCGATCGTGTGTATCGGAGAGCACCGAATTACGTAGGGATCCAAAGGGAACGGTGGTGGACCTTAGGTACAGAAGAGACTGGAACAGCACATTACGTCCACATGCTAACACCTTTTTATTGGTCTTTTTCATTGACGCACATGTACATTACCATGAGGGGTGAGGTAAACGTACACACGTGGTTTCCGTTTTCAATTACGGAGTGGAATAGAGTGTGTCCCACTGGAAACGCGTCGACGTATGTGGTATCAGCATGATGGTGCACCTGCACATTCCGCAATTAACACTAGGCTGACCCTTGACAGGACGTTCGACGGGCGTTTCATAGGACGTGGAGGACGCATAAATTGGCCAGCCCGTTCTCCTGATCTTACACCTCTGAACTTCTTTCTGTGGGGTTCGTTAAAGGAGAATGTGTACCGTGATGTGCCTACAACCCCAGAGGATATGAAACATCGTATTGTGGCAGCCTGCGGCGACATTACACCATATGTACTGCGGCGTGTACGACATTCATTACGCCAGAGATTGCAATTGTGTGCAGCAAATGATGGCCACCACATTGAACATCTATTGGCCTGACATGTCGGGACACACTCTATTCCACTCCGTAATTGAAAACGGAAACCACGTGTGTACGTGTACCTCATCCCTCATGGTAATGTACATGTGCGTCAGTGAAAAAGACCAATAAAAAGGTGTTAGCATGTGGACGTAATGTGCTGTTCCAGTCTCTTCTGTACCTAAGGTCCATCACCGTTCCCTTTGAATCCCTACGTAATTCGGTGCTCTCCGATACACACGATCGAACAGCGGAGGAGTGGTACTCAAGCGTCAACTTTAGGTTACAATATCTCCGGATATAATTAACATTTTACAATTCAACAAACGACACTGATTACGTATTTGTTTACATGTTCAGATGTGCTAACAAAATTAACGGGGTTCCATTTAAAAAAACGTAGGTCTGTGTTAAAAAACACACTTCCGTGCATTTTTTTATGGTTTGTATTAACCAGTTACACTAGCCTCTCTCCTCACGTTCGCTCCGTGGAATCGATTCGTCAGTATTTGATGTGGTTTACGAAATATATCCAGCGGTAATGTTAGGTGACTCACCCTGTATACATTGAAGAATTATTCCCCAAAATATTATGCACGAACTCCAAAAATTAATGATTCTGTGGGCTCTTCACGGTAAATGCTAACTGCCAAACAGTTGCAGGATAGAGATTTATTGAAATCCTTGACCACGGTTTCGGTATATCTAAATATACCTTCATCAGAAGCAAAGATACACTAAAATCACATCCTGCAGTGGAGATACATAAAACAACTGCGCCAAAGGCGTCGCCTTGTTGTGTATTGCAAGTCTACTTGCAGAATTCACCAACGGTGACGCTAAAAGGCAACAAGTGACATAAAGTGGGAATACTTAAGACTGGACAATTCTGAATTAAAAAAAAAAGTTGAATGACGTAATACCAGAAGATGCAATGAAAAGAAGGTAGCCGAAATCCTGTGTAGTAAATTAAGTCACCCCTAAGCAAAACAGCTCATGTTCTTTTTCCCCAGTGGTGTTAGACCTTTTTTCTTTTACATAAATCAAAAATGTGTTAATAACTTCACAACTTATTGTACACTGAGAAGTATAAGACATTAAGTGTGCCTTATGCTATTATCTTTCGTTTCACGCATCATATAAACGAACGTTCGGCGCTTTGGAACATTTCAACAATAACTGAACAAAGCTGCAGCTTCCTTTCTCCCTTTCTTCTTCTTAGTTATGGTGGTGCAATCATCGTAGTGCCAAGTAATCCCACATAGTTCTTATGGAAGACTATATTATTTTTTGATATTGTGTTATTGTTTGCTGTTTTACTTTCATATGTCAGTGAAAATCTTTGAAAACGGCTGATCTATGGTAAATTACGAGAGTAGTGATAAACCAGATCATTCAAATTGCTGGGTTGTTTTTGGGACGTGGGTAACGCAGCGTCTGCGATCTTTTCGTTTCCATCCCGTCTAAAAGTTCTGTGTTGTGTGGTGTATGACAGCATGTCTCCTGTTGATATAATACCAGAAGTCAGATGCAGTTTCGCAAGTTAACTTCTTAATTATTATAGCGTTGAGACCACATGTTTCACGTTTCAAAGTAGTGCTGCGATAGATGTTGTATAATTTTTCGTTAGTTGCTCTTTTTTCGTGGACAATCACGTACCACTTGGCTTTAACACAAGTGACAGAAGTTGCTGTGTAGATTCCGTCAGATGACATCCCACTTTATCTGAGGGTAGATCTCCCACAGATGATTTAGTTTTCTGTTCTTCGTTTATTAAGATATACTGTCGATCGCACTTGGTGTATACGGAGATGAACTCAAGAAAATTTGACCAAGTATATGTTAAACCTCTTCGTGTCGCTGTCATGTCGAATGGCCGCTCCAAGCTTACTGGCCACCATCAGTTAAGGTCGTAATATTCTTGGTACAGAGTGTTCATGGGCATCCATTATATTTACTCTGAAATCCTTTGTAGCTGCTCTGAAAAGCGTGTACAACAGGCTGTGACGTCAGCACTACGCTTTCGGCGCGGACGGCAGAGCGGTTATTTGTCCAGAAACTGATGGCGAGTGGGATAGATGCTCACTTTCTTCCCCACAGTATCATACCTGCCTCCCACTACGCGACACGTGGGAGCATACTTTCATCTGCTGCAACTGGGCGATCGGACTGTAAAGAAGAGGCCCTGCTATGGTCACTAGGGCGGCAACTTAGCAAGCGAATTTCGTCGTAGCTCAGGATGCCAGTACATCGGGATTCACAAATTTGACAAACAGGAAAGCCGACTGCTAGGACCTGTGACCTTTACGTCAGCGCCAGGTTGAACACTGGCAAAGTAGCGATTTTGGGGAAGTCTCTGCTGATGTCAGTTTTGTACTACCAACATTACCCACATCGCCATCAGTGCTGGATTCCAGGTACCCCCAGAGTGACGCGCCCACAGTGTATCTAAGGCCCTCCACTGGCTGTGGGTGCCGGCTGCACAGCGCACAATGCAGGGTTTATCGTGAATGCCGTCTTTACCTTCTTGGATCATCACTACGGAAATGTCCTTTGTTTCTTTAATTGGGAGTGTGATACTGGAACCAGTGTTATGGGCTAACCCCAGTGCGATTTCTCTTTAGTCTGCGACGACTGTGCAGCTTTAGGATTTTGACTGCTCGTGTCTGCTTTCTGCATCATCTCTACAAGAGCGTCTGCTGCCGAGCATTAATAAGCTCGTGTTCGTGTACATACCAACTCCCTAGTACGGCCCAAACGGACCGCTGTGTCGTCTTCTGACACGGCGTCACTAAGATGCGGTGTGGCGGACTTGTGACCAAATTAGGAGAAATATTTACACAACATTAGTCCGGAATTAAATCACTAGGGGAAGTGGGAGCCAAAAGATCATTAGAGTTGGTTTGCAGAATATATGAGTCTGGAGTCACACCATCAGACTATCAGAAAAATCATTGTAATTTAATTCCGGAAGATACAATGGTGGCAATAAAAGAAAGGCTCAAGAATGGAGCGAGAATAGGAATGATTTTAACTCTGACTGCGAAAATGATTTTCAGAATCTTTTTTTTTTTTTTTTTTTTTTTTTTGTGCGTTGATCACTTTCAGTAACCAGCGCCGTCCTCAAACACACATAGTACACAAGGCGAATAACCTAAAATTTGCATCCAAATTTCGTGGGAGTGGCAAGTGTTACTAACGTGCGGCTGTTTCTGAATGGGTTGGCAGTAAGGGGCTCGTGTTGTGTTAGCTAAGAAACAGATTGTAATAATACTTATTGTATTTCTTGTGCAAATATACATTTTTGAAATGTCTAAATGCCAGTTGGCATTAACACATAACAAGTTGGGTAAATTATAATGTTATTTTGCGGCTGCGAGGTTACGTTCGTCATGTGAACTCGTTGCAGCAGATCGCCGGTAGGAAAGCCGAGCAGAAACCTGCCGTACTGCAACTCGCACCAGGTTGCATAAACGCTAACTATTCCAAAAATCGGGAAAAGGTTTTGAATGAAAGGTGGAAATACTGGCAAATCTTCGGTGTATTCTGATCCTTGAGACGCACACTTTCATTGCCAAGCCCGTGATAATCTTAAAACCGTCATGCACAAAACCTGTTAGCAAGTTTATGGTAACGTATTTCCCGAAGTCTGAACAGCTGCTAAGCATGGATTGTTCTTAAATGGATATATTCCCCCTACTATTATGTTTATCGCAGTCTAACGCACACATGTTTTTAGTCACCGATCTGCCCAATATGCCATGCAGAACTACTGTCCTTTCTCATACACAAAATTACTTAAAAAGTCCGTACTTTCTAAAAAATACACCAGAATAAATATACCTTCTCTTCAAAACACTTTTGAAACATGTAGTACAACTAAAACCGGCAAATTATAACTTCCTTTGGAGGTCATACTATGTACGACCGTATCATTGAAAGACTGGACTCCGAATCCCTTAGACTGCTGTAAGCATTCTCTATCTCCAAGAGAAAAGACTCGCGAAGAATATTCTGTTCTTAATGGTCAGTTTTCTTTAAGCCCAATAGAAAAGCATCATTCTCCCGCGTTAGTTCATGACTAACCAATCAACAAATAATACATTCTCGAACTGAATTTTTAACCCGAAATAAATATTTAACATTCTGATATTTTGTTTATACTTTATATTATTAACTATTTTCATTTTCACTCGAATTAGCTTTCCTTTTACAATAGAAAAGCATGATTCTCCCGCGTTAGTTCATGACTAACCAATCAACAAGTAACACATTCTCCAACTGAATATTTAACCCGAAATAAATATTTAACATTCTGATATTTTGTTTATACTTTACATTATTAACTATTTTCATTTTCACTCGAATTAGCTTTCCTTTTACGATAAACTTACTTAACACATTATAATACAAAATTCACCATCGTCTGCATTCAGACTACCTGAAAACTATCCCACGCTAGTGCTTACAGCGTTCATCAGTAGAATAATGATCTACATATTTACTTTATACCACTTTCACGCATCATTCACACTACTAAAAGCATATATCAAATTGTACAAACGTAAATAAACAAGAAAGCCTTCTAGAAATGAACAGAACAATTCACAAAAACTTTCTTTTGACCTGTTTCCTGAATGTCTCTGCGCACTACTGGATTCTAGTGGTCAAAATTCTTAACTACATTATAGTTCTCTCTACTTAGTCCTCTCAGCCACTGTCCTCTAGCAGATGAAAATTAGAATTACGTACTCGACTGAACTCGCTTCAGACCGTCTGTCACTGCACACGCATGAGTCATTCTCCCTGTACACAGGCTCTAGACAGGAGCGATATAAGACGCCACGCCTCAAGTGGTGTTCGCTGCAGGATTATAGTGCGATTCATTTACGAGATATCGCATTTTGAAAAGTTCCCACACCGACACTTGTTTAATACCTGTGGTAGCACACACTAAAGAGCAACAAAACTGCATAAATAAGTTATGAGGATTCCGAACAGTAAAAAAGAAACTGACCACCGCAGATTGTGTTCAAAATGGCACCGGCAGCGGCAATACACGGTTCCAGTCTGGTGTGGAATGACTGCTCCACGCGTGCTAGCATTTCAGCGAAGATGTCCAAGCAGGCTGCAGTAATACGTCACTGCATATCATCGAGTGTAATTGGCATGTTCTCGTAGACCCCGTTTTTCAGCCTTCCCCACAGAAAAGTCTACAGGCATCAAACAATGGGAACGGGGCGACTAAGGTACAGGTCCTCTACGTCCAATCTAATGAATTCGAAACAATTCGTGAAGTTACAATGTTACTTATAATCCATCTTGATTGCAAAATAATTATTCATATGATCGGTTTCGGTTCTTCTAGAACCATCTTCAGATCTCATATTTCGTTTACAGGAGTAACCCGTCACATGTGACGCAGCATGTGACCCATCATGTGAAAGTTGCTGTATTTGGACGGGTTATTCCTGTAAACGAAATATGAGATCTGAAGATGGTTCTAGGAGAACCGAAACCGATCATATGAATAAACATTTTGCAATCAAGACATATTATAAGTAACATTGTAAAATTACTGATTGCGGCTATCCTATCAGTCATTATGTCTGTTTTCGCAAAATTCGTGAAGTCATGCTGTAATACTTCGTGTACTATGGGCTGGATAGCCATCATTTTGGTAACACAGGTTCCTCCTTGTCTGCAGAGTAAAATCTTCAAGACTCCGTGGAAAATGGTCTGTTAGGAGGCTTCGATACTTGTGCGAGTACAGTGTTCTGTCGATGAAATAGGTCCTACGACCTATTGGTTCATTAGCCCACACCACACGTTTACACTCCATGGACCCTGATGTTCCACCTGAAGAGGCAACAGGGATTGCTAACAGACTAATAGTGCATTTTTCGGCAGTTTACCTGGCCATGACTGGTAAATGTGGCTTCATCACTAGACAAGAAACATGGTACATCTGTAGTATACTGTCTTAATGCCCATGTGCAGAAGTTTACACGATTCTCAAAACCGTTTCTATGCTCTTGATAAAGAGACAGATGATAGAGATGGAACCTATGTCTTTGGAAAATGCGTAGGACATCTGCCTGAGTCATGAACTGCAACAACAGCAATAACTTTAATTTCCCTCTTATCTGTCGTCACTTGTTTATTTCTGTAACATTGTGTAGGTGTTATGCAACCACTTTCACGTAACTGGGTGAAGAGGTTGATAAGTAATTGCCTAGATGGCTGACGTCTACTGTGGTGTGTTGCCGCATACACCGTACAAAAACTAACTGCATTCTTCCTACATTCCCCATACAGCACAAGCGTGTCGACTTCTTCTGCATTGGTAAATCCCATCGCCCACTCACGATACGCTGCTTAGACTGTCACACAATAACTGACCAGCAACTCGCAGTGCACTCAAGGAACGCCCAACCACACTATAAGCAAACATAACAACATCGTACCTAGCAAGTACTCAGATTGAATGCCACAAACAAGTGTCGGTGAGGAAAAGTTTCAGAATGAGTTATCTCCTACGCGACTCGCACTAGAACCCCGCAAGAAATACCACTGACATTATATTTTACCCAACTTTTACTTTGTTAATGTCGTAGGCATTGTTCCATTTAAAGAATTGTATGTTTTCAGAAGAAATACAGTTTCTAAACATTATTACAATCTGTTTGTTGGCTAGCAATACGAGCCCCCGATTACCAACTTATTCTGTGAAAACCGCACATAAATAGCACTTTGACTTTCCGTAATATTTGTGGTACAAGTTTGAGATGATCACCCCGTATATACATTTAATCGATATGAGGTATATTTTTCAAGGGTCAAAGCTTGCTGTCATCATCATCCACCACGTCGTGCACCGTAAAACCTGTATTAGGAAGACTTGTCTGGAGGCATTTGTCTGGAGGGTAGCTCTGTACGGAAGTGAAATGCGGGTGCTAAGCAGTTATAACAAAAAGAAAATTGAAGCTCTTGGTAATCTTTCAGAACATTTCTCGTGGAGGGAATAACGTTCGTGGAGTCACAACTTCTGTTCCGTTCACCGCCATCGCCTACCGTCATGGTATGAATGGACCGAAAAGTGTCATATTCTCACTGAAAATGGCAACCATTGTATTTTATAAATATTTTATTGTGGTAAAGACTGTTTTTAACCCATTTTAAAGAAGCTTTTGGAACGTGGTCTATAGAAAAATGCTGTAGATTTCACAGGTAGAGCCGGCCGCGGTGGCCGAGCGTTTCTAGGCGCTACAATCTGGAACCGCGCGACCGCTACGGTGGCAGGTTCGAATCCTGCCTCGGCCATGGCTGTGTGTGATGTCCTTAGGTTAGTTAGATTTAAGTAGTTCTAAGTTCTAAGGGACTGATGACTTCAGAAGTTAAGTCCCATAGAGCTCAAAGCCATTTGAACCATTTTTCACAGGTAGATCAAATAATTCAAAAAATGTTCAAATGTGTGTGAAATCTCATGGGACTTAACTGCTAAGGCCATCAGTCCATAAGCTTACACACTACTTAACCTAAATTATCCTAAGGACGGACACACACATCCATGCCCGAGGGGGGACTCGAACCTCCGCCGGGACCAGCCGCACAGTCCATGACTGCAGCGCCCCAGACCGTTCGGCTAATCCCGCGCGTCTGGTTTTGTGTGTACCACAAGTGCTTCTGTGTGGTTGAGCTGAACATGTGGACATCGGTAAAAGTTTTGTGAAGCTTAAGTATGGTGGACTATTTCATGTAGCTTGTTATTCATGGATTATGCTTCGTAGTTTGACAGTTTTTACTCGCGTTTTCCCCTGCTCGTTTCAGAATATTGCGTCTTTCTATGTTGCTCTAGCTTAGACGCACGTTTCACTGTACAAATTTAAGTTTCGATGCGCTTCCGAATATCTTTTTTTTTTTTTTACTGTTTTGTTTGTTTGTCGTCCGCGAGTTTTGAATCTGTTTCCACTTTTTTCTCTTTATTCTGCGCCCGTGAATCTGCATTTGTGTGTGTGTGTGTGTGTGTGTGTGTGTGTGTGTGTGTGTGTGTGGGTGTGTGTGGGTGGGTGGGTGGGTGGGTGGGTGTGGGTGTGTGTGTGTGGTTTTTAAACATCGTTGGTTTACTAATTTAGAGCTCTGATTAATTTGATTGGCAGACACAGTACACACACAATGTAAACTAAAATGTAAGGTGCACATATATCATATTTCCTAACCTGACATAATCTGTCTATGTGTATTCCAGAAGAATAAACGGAAAAAAAGCCCACTGATGATACTACAACCTTGGTAAAACATATTTGGCTATTAAAACAAAGCAGTAATTTGTGTACTTGGAAAAAGGCTGACCCACCCTTAACTGATAATGGCTTTGCCTTATTACATTGAAAGGGACGCACGCAGTTGGCATTTACATATGAACAGACATGACGAGCAAGCATCTTCCATAGAAACCTGTGGAAACAGGAAACAGTCTCTCTACTAAATTCGCCTTCCCATTCCCTGTAAATCCTCCAAGTATTCTGCATTTAAATTTTTCGCTATTTTTCCGCGTAGCAGCAACATTTTTCCTTCGTCGCGAAAGCGCCTCTGGGGGTAAAAAGGAGATCCTTTTAAAACGTGGAACAACAACAAGAAGATTACAGGCGGCGACCCGGCTGCTCCCCCGGCAGACATTCCATGGAAATGACTTCCTCGCGGCGGAGCAAGAAGTTTGCAGCAACGTCGCAGCCGCTTCCGAGAGCGGGCGGCTAAAGTGATTTAGCGTCGCGGTAGGATGTCGTTAGCTGCAGGGGCGTGTTATCCAGAAAAAAAGGAGGAGAAAAAAAAACATGCCTGACGAGTCACTCGTGCCTCTTAATCCGCTTACAAGCCGCGGGCGGGACAAGCGCCGCTGCCCCCCCCCCTCCCCCCCCCCCCCCCCCCAAAATAACTGTGCAGCATCTGACCTCAAAGTCCTAAAAACATGAAAGGACGGCGGACCGGTACTACCATTTGGGCAATCTTTGATTATTTCAGAAGTAAAGGCCGTGTCGGTGCCGTAAATTAACAGCCTTGAATTGCGTTCTGGAGTATTCGATGCACAATTTCTATTTGTATTGAGTATCGTGTTACCATGTGGCTATATTTCATATACATTGCCCATTATGTAGTATTATTTGGAGAAGTTGAAGATTATACGTTAAATTACAAAGCTGATATTTTAAATTAGATATTGCCAAGGTTACATACAATTAAAATAAAACCATTACATTTATTCTAATAACAATGCCACTGTGTAGCGCAGCTTTTTTGCAAACTAAATTATCTTTCAGAAAGTTCTATAAAATTAGGATGCAAAAGCCAGACTGTTTAGCAGTTTATAACTTAACGTGTAAAGTAACTTGTTGCACGAAAAATAACCCAACACAGTTGGGTAATATGTAGATTCTAGTTGTTGTTGCTGTGGTCTTCAGTCCTGAGACTAGTTTGATGCAGCTCTCCGTGCTACTCTATCCTGTGCAAGCTGCTTCATCTCCCAGTACCAACTTCAGCCTACATCCTTCTGAATCTGCTTAGTGTATTCATCTCTTGGTCTCCCTCTACGATTTTTACCCTCCATGCTGCCCTCCAGTACTAAATTGGTGATCCCTCGATGTATCAGAATGTGTCCTACCAACCGATCCCTTCTTCTAGTCAAGTTGTGCCACAAGCTCCTCTTCTCCCCAATTCTATTCAATACCTCCTCATTAGTTATGTGATCTACCCATCTAATCTTCAGCATTTTTCTGTAGCACCGCATTTCGAAAGCTTCTATTCTCTTCTTGTCTAAACTATTTATCGTCCACGTTTCACTTCCATACATGGCTTCACTCCATATAAATACTTTCAGAAACGACTTCCTGATATTTAAATCTTTACTCGATGTTAACAAATTTCTCTTCTACAGAAACGCTTTCCTTGCCATTGCCACTCTACATTTTATATCCTGTCTACTTCGACGAGCATCAGTTATTTTGCTCCCCAAATAGCAAAACTCCTTTACTACCTTAAGTGTAACTCCCTCAGCATCACCCGACTTAATTCGACTACTATCAATTTTGCTTTTGTTGATGTTCATCTTATATACTCCTTTCAAGACACTGTCCATTCTGTTCAAGTGCTCTTGCAATTCCTTTGCTGTCTCTGACAGAATTACAATGTCATCGCCGAACCTCAAAGTTGTTATTTATTCTCCATGGATTTTAATACCTACTCCAAAATTTCTTTTGTGTCCTTTACTGCTTGCTCAATATACAGATTTAATAACATCACAGAGAGGATCGCGGAGAGGCTACAACCCTGTCTCACTCCACTGCTTTCCTTACATGTCCCTAGACTCTTACAACTGTCATCTGGTTTCATACAAATTGTAAACTAAAGTAATTAAGTAATTTAGTAGAAGCTTACATGTTTTAGGTGTGATTGCTTGCAACTCATATTTTACTAAATGTTGTATAAAAGTGTTACAATGGAACTCAGAATTTCAAGCAATTTCTTCACTACAGCAGATATTGCTATTGGCCATAATTTGTGTGATGCTTAATTTTTCATTATAATTTTAGAACCGTACTAGTACCAATAATTTGTTTTTTCCATACAAGAACCAGAGGCGGGCCAAAGTAATTAGTGCTGTGTTGTCTGAACAAGACACAGCCAGGGCAAAAGCACCACGGGCATAAAGACGCGAGCTGGTGTCAGTGCCATAGAGACATGCCACTTGCGCGAGTTCCACCAGCGCCACGGGCGGCGTTGAGGATGATGATATCGACTTCGCCTCGGCCAATTGCCGGCCGAGTACAATCCGCCAATGACCGGACGACAACAGACAGAAGCCTACTCGGAAGATAGAAGAGCAGCTCTCGCCCACTTGGGTGTAGATCAACGTCCAGAGCTGACGTAGATGTACAGGGTGAAAAGTATTTATACCGACAAACTCTGGGAGGTTGTAGGGGACATCAAAACAAATATTTTACCCTAATGTCATTTTCTCCTACGGGGAGTATTTAAACCGGTAGAGGAATATTTCTCTGGCGGCAAATTAATTAAACCAATAAACACTTTTCCATTTTTTATGACCAAGACACAACACATTAACACAACCCAATTCCAATTACAGTAGATTTTCAAAAATGCCTCCACTGATACGTAAACAAAGGTTACACCGTCGGATCATGTTCTGTCCGACACGGGCAAAAACCCCAGGAGTATCCTGAATTGTTCCTGCTGCTGCTACTATCCGGGCAACCAGATTCTCTTCTGATGCAACAGGAGTTGCGTAAACAATGTTGCGCATCTCTCCCCACACAAAAAAGTCCAGAGGGGACATATCTGGGTATCGAGCAAGCCATGGTAGAGCACCACCTCTGCCAATCCACTTTTCTGGGAACCATCGGTCCAGGAATCGACGCACACTACGACTGAATCTGCCCGTCATGTTGGAACCATATGCGTTGTCTTGTAGGGAGCGTGGTGTCTTCCAGCAATTCTGGCAATGCTCTGGCGAGAAAATTGTAATAGTGCCTGCCATTTAATGGCCTAGGTAGCAGATACGTCCCAATTAAACAGTCCCCAACAACACCGACCCACGCATTAAGGAAGAACCGCACTTGATGAGCGCTAGTAAGTGTGGCATGTGGGTTATCTGTTGTGTTGGCTAAAGAGCCAACACCGTGTTACTAGAGGAGGCCTAAATGCACGCGTTTTAGCTCACGCAGGCTGGCGTGAGAAGGGAAGAACCATACTGACGTGAGGTCTGGAACATGACAAGGAATTAGAATTCAGAAAGCGGACGGAAGTAGTTTGATACTTAACTTTAATCCATTTAATGATGAACGTCGCTCTTGACGGTACATGATTCACAATATTATCAGTTCAGTAGACGTTCTTGAAGAATATGGCGCCTTGCTAGGTCGTAGCAAATGACGTAGCTAAAGGCTATGCTAAACTGTCGTCTCTGCAATTGAGAGCGTATGCAGGCAGTGAACCATCGCTAGCAAAGTCGGGTGTACAACTGGGACGAGTGCTAGGGAGTCTCTAGACTAGACCTGCCGTGTGGTGGCACTCGGTCTGCAATCACTGATAGTGGCGACACGCGGGTCCGACGTATACTAGCGGACCGCGGCCGATTTAAAGGCTACCACCTAGCAAGTGTGGTGTCTGGCGGTGACACCGCATTATCCTCACTCCAACTTTGCGAATTGTGCATGTTGGATACTCCAACCCGCCCGAGCGTTGCTTTATCGGTAAACAACACAGAGGATGGTAATGTAGGATGAATTTCACACTGTTCCCGGTACCACTGCGAAAACTGTGCTCTGGGTGCATAAACAACTCGCTGTAAGTGAAATGGACGTAACAATTGCTCTCGAAGGACTGTTCTTACATTCGTCTGATTCGTCCCCATGTTACGTGCAACTGCACGAATGCTGATTGAAGGACCCCGCTCCACATGCTGCGAGACATCTTCCTCAAATTGCAACGTTCTTACCGTGCCACGGCGTCCCCGTCCAGGTAATCTGCTAAATGACCCGGTCTCAAGCAGACGTTGGTACACAGCAGCAAAGGTCGTATGATGCGGGATGCGGTGATTAGGATATTGTTGTTGATAAACCCACTGTGCAGCTCGTCCGTTGTGGTGCACTACGTAGTACGGACCAACCATATCAGTGTACTCACCCGATGTGTATCGCTTCATTAGTAAACAGAGACAATGCACTACTAAGCTGGTGGACAGCAGTTGCCTACAACTGAAGAGCGTAATACACCCTCTAACAACTGAAGAGCGGAATACGGCCTCCACCAGTTTAAATAATCCTCACAGGAAAAAATGACATTAGGGAAAAAAATTTGTTTTTATGTCCCCTACAACCTCCCAGAGTTTGTCGCTTTAAATACTTTTCACCCTGTAGATAGTGAACGTCGTTTAGTGAACTCTTAGGATTGAACAGACAGTTGTTGTAAATTGCATTTGCTATGTACTGTGAAGTTTACCTACGATTATTTGCACTCTGCCACTGAGGGCCATTTATGCGTTACATTGCATGCAGTGTTGCAGACTTAATCATTCAACAAGTCACAAAGATAATTAAATCTTTTTAACTCATTTGTGTGACTTTGTTATTAATTTGTTGGAGTGTTGTAAAACCTTCGTTCTCCTGTCCTGTTACCTGACCCTGGGGCATAGCTGTGTAGTAGTGGCAGGGAGAAATTGTCTTAGCGGTGTACTGCACCAGAAGCCGTTTCACGAACCCACAAGCTCGGCCTACAGTAACTACAGTGGCAATTCGGCCTCCAAAGCAGTTTTGATGAGGCCTTTACAAAACTGGCGACGAGGGTATGCAAAATTTAGTTGTCAGTTACCAGTCGGATCATGTGAGTCGTTAATGGTAGCATTAGCGAGTTCTTAGAAACGAGTAAATGATGGAAATTTGTCAGTACAATACTGGTGGACGCTTTATTTCAAAACGTTGACCTATGTAAATTGTTACAGAATTCAGCACTGTCTAACAAGCCAATGGAGCCAGAACTCCTGCGCGCAAGCAACATGTACAACAATGAGGATCACCCGGTAAGTCTTGAGATAAATAACCCCTATAAAAGTAACGTTTTTCCTCTAACAATTCTATAATTACAAAAACTTCTCAATTTGCTGTCGAGAAAAATGCAATCATTAATTAAAACTTTACTGCGAAGTGTTACCTCTTCGTTAAGAATAGCGACGCTACAGTGAACTTTTAACATTGCAGCGTGTCAGCAATCGTGGATAATTTAATGATTGTAAAGAATCCGCCTCGATTTCAAACACAACCGGATGTTCACCTAGGTTTTGGTGCGTATAACCACGCCTTCCTCGGATCACACTAAAACTACGAACTGCCTAAAGAAACATGGTCCAACATTAACTAATGTTGGACCATGCCTCTTTAGGCAGTTTGTAGTTTTGGTGTGATCCGAAGAAGGGGTGGTGATCCGCACCGAGACCTAGGTGAACATCCGGTTTCTATTTGCAATGGAGGCGGTTTCCTTATAATCATTCAACGCTACAGTGTTCGTAACACATTCATAAGAATTGAAATCCCCATTTGGATTTACAAAGAGTACTCTGCGGTATTGGTTCCTAACTGAGTTTGCATTTATCACGAATCTCACACCCAGCGTAAAGTTACAAGTGACGGGAAATACGAGAAGGTGACTCCTGTACATAAGAAGTGTGAAAGAACAGCATCCTCGACATTACAGACCAATATCTTTAACATCGGTTTGCTGCAGAATACTTGAATATACTCTCACTTCGAATATAATAAATTTCGTTGAGTCGGACAAGAGTCTTTCCTCGGATCAACATGGCTTTAGAAGGCGTAGCTCTTGCGAAACTCAGCTTGCCCTGTTCACACATGATGTACTGCGAACTATGGGAGAAGGCCAACAGACAGATTCCATATTCCTTGATATACGAACAGCATCTGACACGTAGTCCAACTGTACACTATTAAAGAAGGCACGAGCACACGGAATAGGTTCCCAGATACGCGAGTCGCTTGAAGGCTTCTTTGAGTAACAGAACCTAGCGCGTTGTCCTCGACGGCAAATGCTCATCAGAGACAAGAGTATCGTCAGGAGTGTCCCAGACAAGTGTGACAGGATCGCGGTTATTTTCTGTATACATAAACGATCTGGCGTACGGGGTCGGCAGCTGTCTGTGGTTATTTGCTGATGATGTTGTGGTGTACGGGAAGACGTCGAAGTTGAGTGACTGTAGGATACAAGATGACTTAGACAAAATTTGTAGGTGGTATGATGAATGGTAGCTAGCTCTAAATGTAGAAAAATATAAGCCAATGCAGACGAGTAAAAATAAAAAGAAACATAATCTACGAGTAACATTGCAAAGCGATATGAAATCAATCGAGCATCTAAGGATTGTGATAGGGAATGCGAATGGTCGACTTCGGTTTATTGGGAGAATTTTAGGAAAGTGTGTTTCATGTGTAAAGGAGACCGCGTCTTGGACACTAGCGCGACCCACTCATGAGTACTGCTGAAGCGTTTGGGATCCGCGACAGGTTGGACTAGAGGAACATATCGAATCAATTGAGAGGTTTCCAGTTTCAGTTGAGGGGCTGGCCGTAAGATTTGTTACCGGTAGGTTAGAACAACAAGCAAGTATCACGGAGACTCTTCGGGAACTCGAATGGCAATTTCTGGAGGGAATCCGACATTATTTTAGGGGAACACTATTGTGAAAAGTAAGAGCACCAGAATTTGAAGCTGACCTCCGAACGATTCTACTGCAGCCAACTTACATTTCGGTTAACGACCACTAAGATTAGTGAACCAAGAACTCGTATGGAGGCATATAGACACTCGTGTTTCTATCGCTTTATTTACGAGCGGAACAGGAATGGAAAGGACTAATAGTGGTACGGCTGCACTCCCCCACGCACCATACGGTAGCTTGTGCAGTATCTATGTAAATGTAGAAGACAGAAGTCTATACAGACGCATGGAAATATGAAGTAAAAAACGTTTAAAAATAATGGTTAATGTGGAAAATTCATTATACAGGATAACTCAAAAAATTAATAGAGCGGTAACAGAGGATTATGAGTATTTAATTCTTAGCGAAATATGGTTAATAATTACAGCTAATGCAATATCACAAATACTCCATAATCCATTTTTAGCCGATCATTCTGATGCATACGTGGAGTCACCAAAGAGAGCGCGCTGGAAACGTTTATTTTGAGTTTTTTTCGGCAAATGAGGCACATACGCTATGTCTCTTACATAACGCCATAACACGAAGCCTATTGTTGTCAGATCTGCAGATACAGGTGGCCAAGAACAGAACACAGTGTCGGTGTGTCCGATACAACCGACGCAATGGTTTCGAAAAGGTTGATTAAGAGATGTGCGAACCTTCATACACCAATTTGGGAGAGATCTATCTCAGCAAGAATGTACCACGTGGAACTAGTAATACGCGCACAACAATCCTTTAGAAAATAACAGATGTGTCAGATGCACCGGAGTAACACGTCAGAGTAAAGTGATAGACGACACAACGATATTCTCAGAAATCCTCAATGGCTGTGCCTAAATAAACCGTCTGACAAAGTTAGTGGAGTATCCGGAAAACATACTCGCTTATCAGTATATCTTCGCAGAAGTACAAATCATCAACGAATATATAAATGATTACAGCTCCAATTGTCTGTGACAGACAGGACGGCTACTACAGTGCATTAGTATTCATCGTATTTGATACTGAATATAGGTTCCGCCTTTTATGCAAAACACTTTTTTTGTTGTTACCCAAACATGTTTCAGCACCACTGTGCCATCATCACTGCTTTTTTATTGAAAAACTGTTAAAAGTGAACATATTTTAGGTTGTAACTGATCTAACAAAATGAGGCGTTAAGGTATTTTTTGTTCGTTCTTTTACCTTTTAGCCCTCATTTTCACATTACGCGGCTTTGCAGGACCTTCTGTATGGTGTCCTGCAGTGATAGCTTTTCATCTGCGAACTAAACGATGTAAATGTGAATTTCATCAGCGAGTTGACGTCTCCCTTGATTTTTAAAAACGTGATTTTGGTGTGGCAAAATATTTTGCGTATGTATTTGTAATTACGTTTTTGTCATAGGTCCATTTTCCTTGGCGTTATAAGGGCACTTCATGCATATATTAAATGTGCTTTGTATAATTTTGGTTTAACAAACGCCTTTTCACCTCGCAAAACGAGGTGTGAACAATGTTGTATCTCCTAACACCGTCGGCGTTCGTTTTGTTCCTGGGTGAGATGGCACCAAATTTGATTGTTGTTTGCTTTTATCTCTCTTTTTCTGTGTGTGTGTGTGTGTGTGTGTGTGTGTGTGTGTGTGTGTGTGTGTGTGTGTGTGTGTCTGTGTGTGTGTGTGTGTGTGGGTGGGTGGGTGCCGGCCTGAGTGGCCGAGCGGTTCTAGGCGCAACATTCTGGAACCGCGCGACCGCTATGGTCGCAGCTTCGAATCCTGCCTCTGGCATAGATGTGTGTGATGTCCTTAGGTTAGTTAGGTTTAAGTAGTTCTAAGTTCTAGGGGACTGATGACCTCAGAAGTTAAGTCCCATAGTGCTCAGAGCCATTTTTTTGTCTGCCTTTTGTTATTTTCTTCTGTATGTGGGAGTTTTCTTCTATGCTTAGCTTGTGGTATAGACTGTGGCTGGATTTCAGTATTTTTAAATCTGTTGCTATTTTATATGGGTGGTGGTTGTGGGCTATTAGGTGGTCATTAAAGTAAATGTGCTAACGGTGGTGTTAATTTTTAGAGCTCTGAGGTGTTCATTGCTTCATAATTCCATCTTGTTTGTCTTACGTATACTGATTGGCAAGTGTTGCATGTAAATTCATATATTCCCGATCTGCTGAATTTATCTGTGGATGTCTCCCGTGTTCTGAGTTTTTTCTGTGTTGTGTTGTCTGTACTATCCTACTTGAAGTCCCTGTTTCTTCAGTTTGTTACCTATTCCATAAACGATTTTGGTATTGTAGGTGACTATGTATAAGTTTGTTTTGTTTGTGTGTTGCAGTGTTGTGTCTTGCATGTGGTCAATGCTTGTATGTTGTGTTGTTCTGTGTTGTGTAAGGTTTTCTTGCTTGTGTTGTGCGTTCGTCACTTTTGTTTGTGTGTTGCACTGTTGTGTCTTGCATGTGGTCAGTGTTTGTATGTTGTGTTGCTCTGTGTTGTGTAAGGTTTTCTTGCTTGTGTTGTGCGTTCGTTAATTTTCTGTTTACAAAACTTTTTGGTTTAATTTCACTAGCATATGGGGCTTGTAAACATTTTCCTCTGCTACATGTTTTGTTGTGTTCAGCTCCTGTGTGTAATTCTGTTTGCTTATGGGTGTTCTGTTCAATTTATGGAGCATGAATCTGAAGCTTGTGGGCTACCAGGTGATTCGACAAATTGTGAATGTTGATCATGGTTTTCGTTTTCTTGAATATTATGAATTATTCGGTGCTGTTCGTTTTTCGTATTGTGAGATCCAGAAAATTTAATGTTAACTTAGACCACGGCTATCATGGTACGATTGGTTAATACCACAGGCAGCACAGATTCCCCGGTCAATATCCTAGACAGCATAATACTGCTCCCTGCGGACTGCGTCCGTGGTGTCGAGCATGTTCGTCGGGATGATTGCGTAACCTGACACGACCATTGCCCTGGTGCAACAAGAAACACCATTCGCCTGACCAAGCGACTCTTGTGTACTGGTCCATGTCAATTTGATAACCTCCAACCCCTATTTTGTGATGGGATTGATCGCCCAACTATTCGTCGCTCACTTCTGATTTCATCGTCTTCAACCTCTTTCCATACATCCTCATGACAGTACGACACAAGCAGCCCCTACATGGTCAAACAGCGAAGACGGCCATTCCAGATACGTACATCCAGAATGAATAAATTTATTCAGGTGTGGTTTTCGCCAAGTTATAGCAGACAATATCACCAATTTTCTGACGTTCTCAAATAATTTTTATCATTTATAGTCGCCGAATTACAACACCGACTTTGGTTTTTTTGTTCCTAATGGAACTGCATAATTGTTTTTCTGCGGCGTTTGAAAGAAGCTTCGAAAATAATGTCAACAACACAACGTGTATGGAACTCGATCAAATACTATCAAGATAACAGGGACGTAAACCACTGTCCCGTCGACAGGAGAAGAGGCCTATACAGCAAATACGAACAAGAACGAAACTCAGGTACGGGTTCGGGTTCGGTTCGAGTCCTCCCTTGGGCATGGGTGCATGGGTGCGTGTTGTCGTCAGCGTAAGCTAGTTGACGTTAGATTAAGTAGTGTGTAAGCCTTGAGACCGACGACCTCAGCAGTTTGGTCGCGTAGGAACTTACCACAAATTTTCAAATTTTCCAAGCCCTCAAAATGTTGACCCTGAGCATTGCTACATGCTATAAAGTGACTCTAGAGAAACAATACTGCGCGTTGAATTTCATCTGGAGCTTACAGCAGCACGGAACCACGTTATGAGGCCTTCGGCACTCTTCAGTGTTTCCTAACCGAGCTCTTGTTTTAATTTTCGGCAACAGATAAAAGTATGGAAATGTTAAGTTTGGTGAGTGTAGAGACCATTTTGCTTTTCCTACATGACCATTTCAATGCTCGCCAGATTCCCTTAGGATGGTGTGTCATAGCATGTGCGAAATGGGAGGGACATGCGTGATGTCTGATTGCCTTATGCCCAGTGGCATTTCTTCCAGTAACTGCGGCATCAGTGTATTTTTCCAGAATAGACACCAATGAAGCGGACCTTGAAAACACAAGCACTAAACGAAGGTAGACCACAAGTGTTGCTTTTATTCACTTCCATGAGTCAGCGTGTATTTTCAACCAGTGATAACTGCATCTTGTGGATATTGACATGCTCATGTTTTCTAAACGATGCTTCTTCCTTAAACAAAATTTTTGTACATATGTCCCATCACTGTGCTCTTTTCATCGATAACATTCGAAGAACTGTAACCAGTTCTGTAAGTCACTGCCGTAGATACAGCGAAATCTTAAGAGAAGGAAATGAGATGGAATGTAGTTTTCGCAGAACACTCGTTTGGTTAGTCCCTACTGTAATTCCGAGATGCGTCTTAGAGACATTTGCTTTTCGTGTTACTGTTGCTAAAATGTTACTCTGATTTCTTTCAGCAGGTGCTCTCCTTCTCCTTGGTTTATTTTATTTTCCACATTTCGAGTTTCTAGAAGTTTTTTTTTGTACTTTCTGGATACTCTTCAGCATACAATCACACCGCTGCTCTAATAGTTTGGCGAGATTCGCCACAAACGGTACTCACTTTTCAGACAGTCGTGTACATTGTGATGCCTCAGCATTTTTACGAGCAAGTTATCTGATCGCTGCAATAACAGAACACAGGCTGATACACACTCATGCACATAAAATAAGGATAACTGCAGAATGTAGTGCCGTAAATAGAACTATTAAAAAAGGTAGGAAGATTTTTCTGTTTAGCAAAAGTTAAAAAAATGCAGATTTCAGAGTACCTGATGGCTCAACACAAACGTTTTGTCTCAAGTACAGATAGTGTTGAGGATCACTAGACAAAGTTCAAAACCATCGTACGATATGTGTTAGATGAGTATGTGCCAAGAAAGATCGTAAGAGATGGAAAAGAGCCACCATGGTACAACAACTGAGTTAGAAAACTGCAGCGGAAGCAAAGGGAACTTCACAGCAAACTTAAACATAGCCAAAGCCTTGCAAACAACAATTACGCGAAGCGAAATGTAGTGTTAGGAGGGCTATGCGAGAGGCGTTCAATGATTTCGAAAGTAAAGTTGTATGTACTGACTTGGCAGAAAATCCTAAGAAATTTTGGTCTTACGTCAAAGCGGTAGGTGGATCAAAACAAAATGTCCAGACACTCTGTGACCAAAATGGTACTGAAACAGAGGATGACAGACTAAAGGCCGAAATACTAAATTTCTTTTTCCAAAGCTGTTTCACAGAGGAAGACTGCACTGTAGTTCCTTCTCTAGATTGTCGCACAAATGACAAAATGTTAGATATCGAAATAGACGACAGAGAGATAGAGAAACAATTAAAATCGCTCAAAAGAGGACCTGATGGGATACCAGTTAGATTTTACACAGAGTACGCGAAGGAACTTGCCCCCCTTCTTGCAGCGGTGTACTGTAGGTCTCTAGAAGAGCGTAGCATTCCAAAGGATTGGAAAAGGACACAGGTCATCCCCGTTTCCAAGAAGGGACGTCGAACAGATGTCCAGAACTATAGACCTATATCTTTAACGTCGATCAGTTGTAGAATTTTGGAACACGTATTATATTCGAGTATAATGACTTTTCTGGAGACTAGAAATCTACTCTGTAGAAATCAGCATGGATTTCGAAAAAGACGATCGTGTGAAACCCAGCTCGCGCTATTCGTCCACGAGACTCAGAGGGCCATAGACGCGGGTTCCCAGGTAGATGCTGTGTTTCTTGCCTTCCACAAGGCGTTCGATA
Source organism: Schistocerca serialis cubense (assembly GCF_023864345.2). Lineage (NCBI taxonomy): Eukaryota > Metazoa > Arthropoda > Insecta > Orthoptera > Acrididae > Schistocerca > Schistocerca serialis. The sequence continues at coordinate 1,161,201,588 of NC_064638.1, read as the reverse complement.
CAGTTCCCCACAGTAGTTTAATGAAGAAAGTAAGAGCATATGGACAATCAGACCAATTGTGTGATTGGATTGAAGAGTTCCTAGATAACAGAACGCAGTATGTCATTCTCAATGGAGAGAAGTCTTCCGAAGTTAGAGTGATTTCAGGTGTAACGCAGGGCAGTGTCATAGGAGAGGCTTTTTGCGGATGATGTTGTGGTATATCGAGAGGTTGTAACAATGGAAAATTGTACTGAAATGCAGGAAGATCTGCAGCGAATTGATGCATGGTGCAGGGAATGGCAATTGAATCTCAATGTAGACAAGTGTAATGTACTGCGAATACATAGAAAGAAAGATCCCTTATCATTTAGATACAATACAGCACGTCAGCAACTGGAAGCAGTTAATTCCATAAATTATCTGGGAGTACGCATTAGGAGTGATTTAAAATGGAATGATCATATAATGTTGATCGTCGGTAAAGCAGATGCCAGACTGAGATTCATTGGAAGAATCCTAAGGAAATGCAATTCGAAAACAAAGGAAGTAGGATGCAATACGCTTGTTCGCCCACTGCTTGAATGCTGCTCAGCAGTGTGGGATCCGTACCAGATAGGGTTGATAGAAGAGATAGAGAAGGTCCAACGGAGAGCAGCGCGCTTCGTTACAGGATTATTTAGTAATCGCGAAAGCTTTACGGAGATGATAGATAGATTCAAGTGGAAGACTCTGCAGGAGAGATGCTCAGTAGCTCGGTACGGGCTTTTGTTGAAGTTTCGCGAACATACCTTCACCGAGGAATCAAGCAGTATATTGCTCCCTCCTACGTATATCTCGCGAAGAGACCATGAGGATAAAATCAGAGAGATTAGAGCCCACACAGAGGCATACCGACAATCCTTCTTTCCGCAAATAATAAGACACTGAAATTGAAGGGAGAACCGATAGAGGTACTCAAGGTACCCTCCGCCACACACCGTCAGGTGGCTTGCGGAGTGTGGATGTAGATGTAGATGTAGATCTGGCGCTAATGGCATGGGTACATAGGTAACACATACGACACAGATCTGTAAGCCCACGGTATTGGTGATAAGTTGAGAAAACCGTACCGAAACACATGTGCTACAAAGCGCCACTGCCTCCTGCGCATTTACCCCGACATCAATATGGGATATGGTCACCATGCACACTCACACAGGCCACATAACGGGTTGGCAGACTCTGGATCAAGTGGTCTAGCAGTTGCTGGGGTATAGCCTCCCATTCTGGCATCATTGCCCATCGCAGCTCGTGAAGTGTCCTAGGGGTTTGAAGATGTGCAGCTTTTCGTCGACCGAGAGCATCCCAAACGCAGACGTGCACGATGGGTAAGTCTGGAGAACAGGCAGGCCACTCCATTCGCCTGATGTCTTCTGTTTCAAGGTACTCCTCCACGATGGCAGCTCGGTTGGGCCGTGCGTTATCAGCCATCAGGTGGAAGGTGGAACCCACCACACCCCTGAAAAGGCGGGCATACTGGTGAAGAATGACGTCCCGATACACCTGACCTGTTACAGTTCCTCTGTCAAAGACATGCGGGGATGTACATGCACTAATCATAATCCAAATCCACACCATCAAACCACGACCTCCATACGGGTCCCTTTCAAGGGTATTAAGGGATTGGTATCTGATTCCTGGTTCATGACAGATGAAAACCCGGCGAGAATCACTGTTCAGACTATACCTGGAGTCGTCTGTGAACATAACCTGGGACCACTGTTCCAATGACCATCTACTGTGTTCTTGACATCAGGCTTTACAGGCTCTCCTGTGACCAGGGGTCAGTGGAATGCACCTTGCAGGTCTCCGGGCGAATAAACCACGTCTGTTCAGTCGTCTGTAGACTGTGTGTCTGGAGACAACTGTTCCAGTAGCTGCGGTAAGGCTACCTCCAGTTCTCCGTGGCCGTCTGCGGGCACTGATGGTGAAATATCGGTCTTTTGTGGTGCTCTACACTGTGGACGTCCTGTACTGCAGCGCCTGTACACGTTTCCTGTTTGCTGGAATCGTTGCCATAATCTTGAGATCACTCTTTGTGGCACACGGAGGGCCCGTGTTATGACCTGCTGTGTTTGACCAGCCTCCATTCGCTCTAGCATTCTACCCCTCAAAACGTTATCACTACATGTTCTTTGAGCCATTTTCAAGACACAGTCACCATTAGCACGTCTGAAAATGTCTGCACACTTACTCGCTGCACCGTCCTCTGACATGCACCAACACACCTTTGCGTATGTGGACTGCTGCCAAAATGGTGAACCCAGGTTTCATCACCTGTCACAATCCAGGACAAGAAGGCCTCCCTTCGGCTTCAAAACGTTGTAATAAATCAAGACAATTTTTTTTCTGTGCGGTTTGTGATCCACCGTTAGACAACGCGGGACTCATTTTGCACACACTTTTGACTATCCAAGAGTGACGATAATTGCACCCACACTTCCTTTGCTGATTGATAGATGCAGCGCCAACTGCCTAGTCGTAATACGTCTGCCCTCGCGAATGACAACGTCAGCTCACTGCAACATGTCAGGTGTGACAGCTGTGGATGGTCTCCCCGACCTCTGCAAATCGTGGTGCTCCGCCGAAACACCTTCTGATGACCTCACGCTCCGTGGCCAGCGACTAACTGCACTTCTGTCGACAGCAGATGCTCCATAGACTTTGAGCAAGCGTTTGTGAATATTCTCCACGGTTTCTTTCTCTGCAGTCAGAAATTAAATAATGGCACGTTGCTTATAACGTATATCACCCACAGGCGCCATTTTGAAACTGTCCTTCAGCTAGGCTATCTGTCGGAAGTGATGAAAACTTGGAGTGCTCACTTAGGAGACTTCAAATAATGCATACATAACGTTTCAGATTTGAAGCATTTGTTCCGTCAGAACTGAGGCAGTTCTGACGTTGCAGTTGATAATGGAAGCAAAAGTGAAGGAAAAATAAGACACGTTCACAGGATTTCTCGATCTGGACAAAGCGTTCGACAACGTAAAGCGGTGCAAGACGTTCGAAATTCTGAGGAAAAAAGGGGTAAGCTATCGAGAAAGGTGGATGATGTACAATATCTACATGAACCAAGAGGAAGCAATAGAAACGGAAGATAAAAACCGAATTTTTCGGATAAAAAAGGGTGTGAGGCAGGGATGTAGTCTTTCCTCCCTACTGTTCAATCTATAAATCGAATTAGGACTGGCTGGAATAAAGGAAAGGCCCAAGAGTGGGTCTAGAGTTCAAGGTGAAAAGATGTCAGATATAAGATTCGTTAGTGACATTATTATCCGTAGTGAAAGTAGAGAAGAATTGCAGTATCTGCCGAACTGAATGAACACTAAGTGATGAATATGGAATGAGAGTAAATCGGAGAAAGAGGAAAGTAATGGGAAGTAGTAGAAATGAGAACAACGAGAAACTTAACATCATAAATGGTGATCCCGAAACAAATGAAGTAAGGAGCTCTGGTAACAAAGCAGCAAAATAAGCCATGACGGACGGAGCGAGCAGGACATCAGAAGCAGACTAGCTCTGGCAAATAGGGCATTCCTGACCAAGAGAAGTTTACTTGTGTCGAACACAGGCCTTAATGTGAGAAAGACATTTCTGACAATGTGTCTTTGTAGCACAGAATTGCATGGTAGTGAAATATGGACTGTGGGAAAACCGGAACAGAAGGGAATCTAAGCATTTGAGATGCGGTGCTACAGACTAATGTTGAAAATTTCGTATACTGATAAGCAATGACGAGGTTCTCCACAGAATAGGTGAGGAAAGGAATATATGGTAAAGACTGACAAAAAGAAGGGACACGATGATAGGACATCTAATAAGACGTCAGGGAATAACTTCCACTGTGCGAGAGGGAGCTGTAGCTTTTCTGAACACCTTTATGCGTTCCTGACTTAGGTATGCGGAGTACTGAGAGTAAGTATTTGATAGAGCAAGCCTCACTTATGCGCTTTGGTAGGAACTCCACTATCGCGATAAAGCTACCCGCTAATGCTGTCAACCTCCATCATTACACCTTCTCCAAGTTTCGCTACACCGACGCTTTCATCGGAATAATTTTCCAGTTATGTTTAAAGTGGTAAATTACGATTGACTGCACTTTCTACTCCCAAAATCGTTGTGTTTCACATTAATAGAGCGATAAATATTCTTTAAAGATACAATAACAAGGCTTAAGTCTCATTTTCCTTCTCCAATACAAGAATCAGTGTAGTGAGAAGCACGATTTTCAAACTGATTGATATCTTTGTTCAGTTTCTCTAAATGAATCGAAAAGTACTCTAAAACTGAAATTCCCACTTGGCGCTGCATTTAAATTTTCATCTTTTACTCTATTTATAATTCAGTAGGCTTCTACGGCCAGAGTAAGTTGACTTAAACGTTTTCCAATTATCCAACTTTTTTCATAATGCAAAAAACTGTAACCCTAGCCGAAGTATTGATTTCTCCAGTTTAGTTTTTTACATTATAACGCAGTTCGATAATTTGAAAACTTATATGTTTTACTCAGTTTCTCTACCGAATGTCTACATCTACAGCTACGTAAGTATCCGGCAATTAACACTTAACTGTTTGGCACAGAGTTATAGAACTAGTTTCAGAGCATTTCTGGAGCGTTCCACTCTCGAATATCACATGAGAAAAATGAGCACTTAACTTCTTTCATACGAACTCTGATTGCTCTAATTTTATTGCCATGAACACTTCTCCCCATGCACCAGGGAGTAATAACCATATTTCACTCTTCCGGGGGAAAACAGTGATTGATGTTTCGTGAAGACTTCTTGTTGCCACGTGAAATACCTTTGTTTTAGTGGTTGCCTCCTCAACTTATGTGTCATATCAGTGCCATTCTGTCCCCTCTTACGCGATATCACGAAATGAACGGCTCCTCTTTGAACTTGTTCAGTGTCCTCCGTCAGTCATGTATCTTAAGAATACCATAACGCGCAGTAACACTTGAGAAGTGGACGAACAAGTGTAAAGTGAGGAGTGTAGTATAATTCTTGTATCTTCTAGGTGTTCTGCCAATAAAATGAATGTTACGCCTTCGAGGCCACGTTTTCTATGTGATCCAGTTTAAGTAATTTGTAATTGTAATAGATAGCTACACTCATGCTCATAAATTAAGGATAATTGCAGAATGTGGTGCCACACTACGTGGCACTACACAAAACTGGCGCTAACAGCATAGGCACATAGGGCACACACACGACACAGATCTGTAAGTCCACGGTGTCGGTGATAAGTTGAGAAAACCGTCCCGAAACACATGTGCTACAAAACACCACTATTTCCTGCGCATGTACCCCGACATCAATATGGGATACGATTCCCATGCACATGTATACCGGCCGCACAACGGGTTGGTATAGTCTGGATCAGGTGGTCGAGCAGCTGCTAGGGTGTAGCCTCCCATTCTCGCACCAGTGCCTGTCGGGGCTCCTGAAGTGCCCTAGGGGTGTGAAGACCTGCAACGATACGTTGACAGAGAGCATCCCAGACGTGCTCGATGGGGTTTCGGTCTGGAGAACATGCAGGCCACTCCATTCGCCTGATATCTTGTTTCAAGGTACTCCTCCACGATGGCAGCTCGGTGGGGCCGTGTGTTATCATCCATTAGGAGGAAAGTGGGACCCACTACACCCCTGAAAATGCGGACATACTAGTGAAAAATGACGTCCCGATACACCTGACCTGTTACAGTTCCTCTGTCAAAGATATGTAGGGGTGTACGTGCACCAATCATAATCGCACCCCACGCCATCAAACCACGACCTCCATACAGGTCCCTTTCAAGGACATTATGGGGTTGGTATATGGTTCCTGGTTTACGCCAGATGAAAACCCGGCGAGAATCACTGTTCCGACTATACCTGGAGTCGTCCGTGAACATAACCTGGGACCACTGTCCCAATGACCATGTACTGTGTTCTTGACACTAGGCTTTACGGGCTCTCCTCTGACCAGCGGACAGTGGAATGCACCTTACAGGTCCCCGGGCTAATAAACCATGTCTGTTCAGTCGCCTGTATACTGTGTGTGTCTGGAGACAACTGTTCCAATGGCTGCGGTAAGGTCCCGAGCAAGGCTACCTGCAGTACTCCGTGGCCGTCTGCGGGCACTGATGGTGAAATATCGGTCTTCTTCTGGCGTTGTACACTGTAGACATCCCGTAGTGTAGCACCTGGACACGTTTCCTGTCTGCTGGAATCGTTGCCATGATCTTGAGATCACACTTTGTGGCACACGGAGGACCCGTGCTACGACCTTCTGTGTTTGACCAGCCTCCAGTCTCCCTAGTATTTCACTCCTCATAATGTCATCAATAAGTGTTCTTTGAGCTATTTTCAACACAAAGTCACCATTAGCACGTCTGAAAATGTCTGCACACTTACTTGCTGCACCGTACTCTGACAAGCACCAACACACCTCTGCGTATGTGGACTGCTGCCAGCGCTACCGTGCGGCGACCGCAGGTCAAAAGTACCGCATGGTCATACCCCGACGTGATTTAAGCCCCCAGACCGCCCACCAGAACATTGTTTCACCATGTACCAGCATTATCCTTAATTTATGAGCATGAGTCTATTCAGTTGATTTAGCAACCTTTAAATTTGTACTATTTATCGCGTATCCGAAATGTAACAAATTTCTTAGCACTAATGAGAAGGACCTCACACGTTTTACTGTTCTGCTTCAACTGCCACTTTTCACTCCACACCGTTTGTCTAAAGCGTTCTGCGGTTTATTTTGATTTTCTAAGGACCTTGCTAGATGTTAAACGGTAATATCAGCTGCGAATAATGTAAGAGGACTACTCAGATATTGTCTCCTAAATATTTTATATGAATTAAGAACTGTAGAAGACTACACTACTTTGGGAAAGCCCAGATATCACTTCTGTTTCACTCGAGAGCTTCCCGTCAGTTAATACATTTGTTTGCATGGCCATATTCCGTAGCAGCTGTTAAAATTAGTTATTATTGGTTTTCCGTTTTGAGCTTACTGCAGTTTAATTAAATTGAATTACATCAGATGTGTTTCGCTTTTATTCAAAAAGCATCTTCAGTGCATATTGTGCAAACTGGACACATTTGTAAATTTTCGGTTGTTTAGGGTTAAAAAACTGGGTTTTCTTTATAAAATTGGTGTGCAAGTTACATTCGGTGTTTACGTATTCTCCAAACCACTGCTTTTTTCCTTCCTTATTAGCATCAGTTGACGCCGAAAGACTTCGATTCACATATGCACTTGGCAGTTTGTGCCATTCTGCAATATTTCTTGCGCTGCATTATTTACACTTCGTTTTTGTAAATTGGGGGAGGGATAAAAAGCAGTGGTTTGGAGAATACGTAAGGAAACACCAATAACTACGGGAGATGCCTTATAAATACAAGCGAAACACGTCTGGTGTGATTCTCTTGAATTAAACTGCAGTCATCTCAAAACGAAAAACCAATAATAACTGATTCCCATCAATTACTACGAACACTGGAATTATATCATAAATCCAGTCCCACAACTGAACCAATGCCCCATTGGAAATCAATATGGCGAGAAACTGGTTACTTGCTTTAGTCACTCCGTTCTGGCGACAGCATCTAAAACCTCCTGTTTCAAAACTCTGCAGCTTTAATGGCCTTGTCATTTCATACAAAAATAGATCTTCTGCTGCACAAGCAGACTCCATCCTTGAACACTTGAGCATATGTTTACTCGTCTTTCACGGCATTTACACTGGTCACCTTCAAAGTAGAGTCAGTAAACCATGTTTACTTTGAATTTTCCGATTCCTGTTTCTAATCTATGAGTGTTCTTTTATTGTATTGTAGTTGTTGCCCTTGTGTGATTTCCTCTTTGGGATGCAGGTTTGTACTCTTCAGAGAGTCGAACCACAACGATAGCGGCGAGTCTCAGGTCGGCCTCCTGGTGATATTGCCCGTTGGGAAAAGCACTTCCTAGAGTTAAGAAGAGTTTGAACCGTTTACTGGTCGTACATCAAGTGCAGTGTGTCAGTTTGCTGTTTCTTCCTCTCTGTTTCACTGGCTACCTTGCGAATGTTATTTGGTGGTGTTATTGACGCAAGTGGGCGAATTTTGTGGGCAGGTGCAGGCTTCAGGTATCCGATGACAATCCTGGCAGTCTCATTTAAAGCGACGTCTGCTTGTTTGGATTGGCAAGACGCCTCCCTCAATCGTGTATTATACTGTCAGGCTGCAAAATAGCGTTCATTGCTGACGATCGAAGAACTTCATGTTGTGCTCCCGATGTTAATCCTTTCAGTTTACTTATAATATTTTTTTCTTGCTCATCTTTTTCCTCGGTGTTGTGTTTTTTAAATGACAGTGGACGGTGCAAGTTGACTCTAAGATATTTTGGTTTAGTATAGTAGAGTCGTCTAAGCCTTCCACATTCTACTTCCTTCTTATGGCATCACTAATGCGTATGTGGAATGCCCATACGTGAATTTTTTTCTGGGTTAGACCGCAGATGATTTTCTTCATAGTAGTTCCTTAAGGAATCCAAAGCGTGTATCAGCTTCCTCTGAAACTCTTCAAATGCTCTTCCTTGAGCAATAATGACGGTCTTGTCTGCATATATGAGTCTTGTTTCCGGCAGATGTGGATGGTCTTTTGTGTACTTACTGTGCAGAATAAAGGAAAGTACGCATGCTTATGATAAGTCACTCTTTTGGTTGCTAGTTGTGAGGATTCGTACCAAAAATCTTCTGGAAATTCAGAAATATGGATTTAGTTTCCGATTGTACCCATTACTTCATACGAATAAATAGCCATACGTGTTTCATAAGAACATTTTCTGAACCTGTGTTGGTTGTGTGCCCTTCGCTTCCAGGTATTTCATAATGCTGGGACACAGTATATGCTCCAAAATCCTACTACAAATCGATGGCAATGACATGAGTCTATTATTCAGTAAATTACCTTTCTTGTGAATTCGTTTGAGTTGTGTAGCTTTCCAGACCTTAGCTACGGAGCTTTCTTCTAGCGAGCGTTTTATTGACAAAAATAGTTACTTCATCAGCAAATTCCGAAGGGATTAAGTTGTTGTCTACATCGAAGGTACTTGCTTCCAAATTTTCATGTAAGCAGCTGTTTTTGATTCGTACTCTAATATTATTTATCGCATCTCCTTTGGCGAAAGAATTTCGGAAAACCATATGTAGTAACTCCGGTAGCTTTGTCGTCGGTAACACTGCGTAGCTGTTACGCAGAGACAGTATTAAAGTATGTCTTGCCACATGTGTATTTAACATACGAACATAATTTACTTAGTTTCCTCTAAATGTATGTGAGTGTTTCCAACAAAAAGTTTAGGATTATAAAACATCTCATTAAAAGCAAAGAAAAAGGAGAACCAATACGAAGGGTCCTCATTTATCATTTGCATTTTAAACACAAAGAAACAGAGTGAAGTGATGAAATAATTGGTTTATTATTGAGCCCAATGTCTTACAAGTACTGCCAACAAATTTCAAAACGGCCTGACGGAGGATACAAGTAAAATGCTTCTAGCATTTCAACGAACGACTGATACTGTCTTCTAAGGACGTCTAATTTTATTTTCAAACCATCTTAATTATCGTATGTCCACACGGTTCACGGTACAGGGAAGATAAAAAAAACTCATATTACAAAATTTCTTCCAGCTTTTCACTTTCTGAAGTTGTCGATTCGATGGCTAGTGTACATGCTTCACCGCACGGCTGAAAGTAAGAAAGTTCGTGGCGCGAAATTTCCATGACAAAGCAAGACTCGATACAAATCAACGAATCCGGCGGAAGATTTGCGAACAAGACGAATGACGAGGCGCCTTGCCAAGTCTCTTCGCGGAATCAATATTTGAAGCACTTCGCTGCGGAGACTTTGAAAGCAGCAATTGCATTTTAATGGTGTCTACTTTAGACCCCTCAGACTGACGAACTTAAGAAAGTCCAGGAAAAATTTGCAATTCTATCAATTACTGCGGCCACGTGCCACGAAATTTACATTTGAAGTTGGAGCCGAGTCTGTGGACGAACTGGTTACAAATGACAAGTGAGCGTTATATGCAACAGGAGCTCCAGGTGACGTACTCTTGGACTGGTGATCAATCATCAGCACTCACTCTTTCGTATTTGAAAGTTGGTGGCCAATCACATAACCTCTAAACAGTCTGTCTCCATAACTTCGGTCTTCTGCATCTTGGAGTAGCTCGTCTCATGTCTGGTGTCTCTTGTCCTTTATCCGGTCCATCCATCTCCTCAGTGGTCTCCCCTGCAGTCTTTTCCCTTCGAATTTCCCTCAGACTATCATCTTTTCCAAGTCATTCTCCTGACGTCGAACTATGTGATAAAATAACGGTAGTATTCTCTGTGCAGAAATACTGGAGAACATCTTCTCCACCCTGAAAGCTAGAAGGGTTGATTTGTTGATCCATTTGCCCAATCATGATATTCTCAGGAACCTCCTACAGGTTCACACAGCAAAATTTTGCTGGCGTACGCCTTCAGCAGCACAGTGGTCGGCACTAGGAAACATTATATAGCAGGTGCTGAACTATGAACGCCTATGACAAGACACGCCCCCCCCCCCCCCCCCCCCAGGCTACGCGCCGATAACACCGCCTGGGCACCGCGCACGTAGACCGCCGCGGACGACGACCGAGGTTTCTCAATCGCTCAGTCTCAGTATATCAGCACGTCGCATCAGGACTCAGTTCGCCCTGCACCTCAATACGTCGCTCTGTGCTCTAGTCCTCCACAACGACAGTCGTCACCTCGCACCTTCGATAGCTGTGAGTTGTTTGTAGTTTCTTCGTTTGATGCTTATTTCGTGACGGAACGTTATTCATTGTATACAGCCTGGTCCATTGATCGTGACCGGGCCAAATATCTCAAAAAATAATTGTCAAACTAAGAAACTACAAAGGAAGAAACTTGTCTAGCTTGAAGGGGGAAACCAGATGGCGCTGTGGTTGGCCAGCTAGATGGCGCTGCCATAGGTCAAACGAATTTCAACTGCGTTTTTTTTTAAATAGGAACCCCCATTTTTTATTACATATTCGTGCAGTAAGTAAAGAAATACGAATGCTTTAGTTGGACCAATTTTTTTGCTTTGTGATATATGGCTCACAATTTTAGACCAACAGTTGGTAACAGGTAGGTTTTTCAAATTAAAATACAGAACGTAGGTACGCTTGAACATTTTATTTCGGTTGTTCCAGTGTGATATATGTACCTTTGTGAACTTATCATTTCTGAGAACGCATGCTGTTACAGCGTGATTACCTGTAAATACCACACTAATGCAATAAATGCTCAAAATTATGTCCGTAAACCTCAATGCGTTTGGCAATACGTGTAACGACATTCCTCTCAACAGCGAGTAGTTCGCCTTCCGTAATGTTCGCACATGCATTGACAATGCGCTAACGCATGTTGTTAGGCGTTGCAGGTGGATCACGATAGCAAATATCCTTCGACTTTCCCCACAGAAAGAAATCCGGGGACGTCAGATCTGGTGAACGTGCGGGCCATGGTATGGTGCTTCGATGACCAATCCACCTGTCATGAAATATGCTATTCAATACCGCTTCATCCGCACAGGATCTATGTGCCGGACATCCATCATGTTGGAAGTACATCGCCATTCTGTCATGCAGTGAAACATCTTGTAGTAACATCGGTAGAACATTACGTAGGAAATCAGCATACAATGCACCATTTAGATTGCCATCGGTCAAATGGGGGCCAATTATCCTTCCTCCCATAATGCCGCACCATACATTAACCGGCCAAGGTCGATGATGTTCCACTTGTCGCAGCCATCGTGGATTTTTCGTTGCATATTCGGTGCATCTTATGCCGGATTACGTTACCGTTGTTGGTGAATGACGCTTCGTCGCTAAACAGAACGCGTGCAAAAAAATCTGCCATCGTCCCGTAATTTCTCTTGTGCCCAGTGGCAGAACTTTATACGACGTTCAAAGTCGTCGCCATGCAATTTCTGGTGCATAGGAATATGGTATGGGTGCAATCGATGTTGATGTAGCATTCTCAGCACCGACGTTTTTGAGATTCCCGATTCTCGGCCAATTTGTCTGCTACTGACGTGCGGATTATCCGCGACAGCAGCTAAAACACTCACTTGGGCATGGTCATTTGTTACAGGTCGTGGTTAACGTTCCACATGTGGCTGAACACTTCCTGTTTCCTTAAATAACGTAACTATCCGGCGAACGGTCCGGACACTTGGATGATGTCGTTCAGGATACCGAGCAGCACATGCAGCACACGCCCGTTGGGCATTTTGATCACAATAGCCAGACATCAACACGATATCGACCATTTCCGCAATTGGTAAACGGTTCATTTTAACACGGGTGATGTATCACGAAGCAAATACCGTCCGCACTGGCGGAATGTTACGTGATACCACGTGCTTATACGTTTGTGCCTATTACAGCGCCATCTGCCACAAAACGAAAAAAGTGGTCCAACTAAAACATTCATATTTCTTTACGTACTACACGAATATGTACTAAAAATGGTGGTTCCTATTTAGAAAAACGCAGTTGATATCCGTTTGGCGTATGGCAGCGCCATCTAGCAGGCCAACCACAGCGCCATCTGTTTCCCCTCTTCAAGCTAGACAGGTTTCGTTGTTTGTAGTTTTTTCGTTTGATGCTTATTTCGTGAGGTATTTGGCCCGGTCACTATCAATGGACCACCCTGTATAGTTGTAATGTGGACATGGACAAGATTCGAGAATTAGTACATGTTATTTGATTGTTGTTATCCACAGAGCTACAAACTGGACGTTACTGAAGCTAAGTACTAAACTGATTCCTGTAATAAACTGTACTTTAGCCACGTGTGCATTTTGTGTTGTAGAGAGAGAAAACCGGCTACCCATCTATCATACCACCGTCTCCTCATTCAGCCAGGAGCCACAAAACATTACAAGAGGGTGCAGCCACAACAAAAAGCATTAATTCTTTAGCGGTTATCTTCATTTATTGTCCATGCTTCAGAACCATGAAAGAAATTTCAACACTTTCGTTTTAATACGTCTCCTTAGGGCTTGGTCTTTCCAAATCACTATCAGATTCGGAGCGGCCTCCCAACCAAGAACAGCTCCACATCATATATCCTCTACAGAGAAACCATCTTTCCGAACCACTGGGCCCATGGAGACAAACTGATAAACTTCGTTGTATTCTGATAGTACCGGGTGGTTATAATTAAACTGACGGTGTTCCACGTGCTGCAGTGTGGGCTGTATACTCGCAAGGCGTTGAAACATCGTAAGGTACGTTCATCAATCAGTGCGCTAGCGGAATGTGCTGAGAAACAGAACAGTTCCACCTTCTGCCACTAGGTGAATACATGGCGCTGTAAGAATTCAGAATGCGGTTTGCGTGCAGAGAAAGGGAATAATGATCAAACACACAATACCGGTGATTCTGGCCTGTTTATTAGGATATGATCACAAGTTACAACATGTGCTATATATGGTCTCCCGACTCAGTAACTTGTTGCATCCACAACACACCATGGTCGACAGTTCTTCGCAGTATATCCAGTGTAATCAGAGCAACATGTCGTCGTATGCTATCCTTCTCGTCAGTAAGAGTCAGGATAAATCACTGGTACATATAGTCTTTTAGATATTCAGATAAGCAAAAGTCACATGGGTTTAGGTCGGGAATCTGTAAAGCCACAGATCTTGAAACTGACTAGAGATTATGCGGTCGTTACAGATGGTATCTCGAAACAGATATTTCACCCGGCGAGCGACACGTGGTGTCGCCCAATATTGCTTGAATGTAATGGTGGGTGTACAGTTACGTTCTTATAAAGCTGGAGTCACGTGCCGCACAAGGAGGGCCTTAAAACGTGTAGATGTCACGGTATACCTAACAGGCACAAGGAGGTCCTTAAAACGTTTACATGTCTCTGTATACCTAACAGGCCGGTGAAGTATCAGCTCCTCTTAGAAAAACGGACCGAGCGTGAAGGAGCTTGTGAAACTACACGACTCAGTACGTAAGCTCAGTGCAGTGGATGTTCCTGCACAATATGTGGAGGGGTGAAGCCCACATATGACAATTCGTGCCTTGATGGCACCGTGCAGAGTAAAATGGGCCTTGTCTGTACAAATAATATTCCCTGGCCACATGTTATCCACTTCCATGGGTGCCAAGAAACGAAGGGCAAAGTTACAGTGTTGATCTTATCTTGTGGTTTCATTTGGTGCACATTCTGAAGCTTGCAGGGACGCCAGTGTAATATACCTCGTAAAATCTTTTGAACTGTTTCCAGTGACATAGCTCGAACACTGGCTGCAGGATTTGAGGCATGTGCTGCACGGTCGGCTACAGTTACATCAACTTCATCGACAGTTGCCATGGGAATGGGCCGCCTCCACCTCCGTGCTGTACCACCTTATTTCCTTTAACACGTTTATTGATATGAGGCCTTTTCTAATCTGTTTTTGTCGGTGATATTCCCGCAGTGTAGCACTCCTATTACTGTCGTTCTGACAGAACATCTTTATCAGCTGTGTACGGTCTTTTTACTTAATAGATATTACGTTTCATACAGAAAATTTAAAGCTTCTTATCCCTTTACACCAACAGTCATTTCACAAAGAAATCAACACACCTCGCCAAGTGACAAGCAGCATGTTAACGTCAAAACAGGAGACATTCCACATTATGATTGCTCACAACGCCGTATTTTCACCAGATGACAGACAGTGGAACTACTATTTTTTTTTTCACCATACTCCGCGGGCGCACCAATTAATGAACATGTCTGCGATTTTTTAGCGTCCTGCAATGTATTCAGCCGGCACTGCACCAGCTGGAGCGTCGTCAATTTAATTATAACCACCTGGTTCATCAGTAGCTGCTAGTGATTCACCTCTAGCCATTATCATGATCATGATCTTGGTCTTATTCTTATTAACAGACAATCCAAGTTCCTCACTTTCCCTCTAACTACCCAGTAGTTCATTTCTACCTGTGATTCTGTGCGGCCGGCCGGGGTGGGCGAGCGGTTCTTGGCGCTTCAGTCTGGAACCGCGCAACCGTTACGGTCGCAGGTTCGAATCCTGCCTCGGGCATGGATGTGTGTGATGTCCTTAGGTTAGTTAGGTTTAAGTAGTTCTAAGTTCTAGGGGACTGATGATCTCAGAAGTTAAGTCCCATAGTGCTCAGAGCCATTTGATTCTGTGCACAGTGTTGTATCATCAGCAAATTCTGATTCCTCAGCCTCCATTCGGATCTCACCGAAGACCTATTCTTATAAGATGCTCTCCACGGACGTTAAACAGAACGTGACAAAGTGCACCCCTGTGTAACTACTGTACAGGGTTCAAACGGACCTAAAATAATCTATTCCGAGTACTGCCTTGGTGTCAGAATAGAAATTTCCGATAAACGGAATATTACATATTCTGACCACGTCTTGTAACAATATTTAAACAGACAATTTCGATTACGTTTACTGCACAACTCTGTGCTCGCTGTTCACTGCATGCATCAGGTGCTGTTAGGCTGACGTTAGCGTGTGTTTGGGGGAAAACATATCTCTCACTCGCTACGCTGACATAACGATAAGAGTTTGATTCTCTACAGTGTGCCTCGCTGACTTCTTAGAGTGGGCTTGGCTATTATTCAGAAAATCCTTGGTTATTGTTCAGAAAACAGATGGTGACATTAGCTTAAGAAACTTTGTCTCCAGTGTTGCTGGCTGCTGTATTTAATCAGGGGTCACTTGTATCTACATCTACGGCTACGGAGATACTCTGCAACCCACCGTAAGTTGCGTGGTGCAGGGTACCCTGTACAACTACTAGTCATTTCCAATCGCAAATACAGAAAGGGAGAAACGACTGTCTTTACGCCTTTGTATGAGCCCCAATTTCTCGTATCTTATCTTCGTGTTCCTTACGCGCGATGTTGTTGGTGGGAGCAGAATCGTTCGGAAGTCAGCATCAAATGCTGGTTCTCTAAATTTTCTCAGTAGTGTTTCTCGAAAAGTACGTCGCCTTTCCTCAAAGGATTGCCATTTCAATTCCCGAAGCATCTCCGTAATACTTACGTACTGTTCGAACCTGCCGGTAACAAATATAGCATCCCGCCTCTGAGTTGTTTCCATGTTTTCCTTCAATCCGACCTGGTACGGATCCCAAACATTCGACCAGCACTTAAGTATAGGTCGCACCAGCGTCCCATATGCGATCTCTTTTACAGATGAACCACTCCTTCCTAAAATTCTCCCAATAAACCGAAGTCGACCATTCGCCTTCCCTACCACAGTTCTGACATGTTCGCCCCATCTCATATCGCTTAGCAACGTTACACCCAGATGATTGAACGCCTTGACTGTGCCATGCAGGACACAAGTAATACTGTATCCGAACATAATAGGTTTGTTTAACCTACTAATCCGTATTAACTTACATTTTTCCACATTTAGGGCTAGCTGCCATTCGACACACTAAACGAAAATTTGTCTAATTCGGTTTTTATCGTGCTACAGTCACGCAACTTCGACACCTTACCGTACACCACGGCATCATTAGCGAGCAACCTTAGGCTGCCGGACGCAATGTCTGCCAAAATATTTATGTATATAGAGAACAACAGCGGTCTTATTACACTTCCATGTAGCAACCCTGACGATGCCCTTGTATGAGCAATATTGCATAATTTTCTGTTCCCTTGAGTGTTTCCGGCAAGGGTGTAACAATGTTGATAAGTGCTGATAGTTGTTTGGTGTATGTAATATTTTCATAGAGTTTAATGCCGCTCTTCTCTCCGGTAGTATCTTGTATGCATGGATACTAGTGGAATTATACATTGCGAGTTTTAAGAATACTGTTCTATTATAATTATTATAATTGTGGAGGAGAACCTAAGTAATCGTTCAAAATTGCGCAGGGCGTTAAAAGAGTGTCGAATATTTTTAGAGGTGGTAGTAATCAACAAAACAAGAAAAAATCCAATAAACATGTGGTTTAAAATGCGTATGTTAACAGCTACGAGCAGTACATCATCTTCAACACTGTGAAACACATCTCTTATATTGAACAAGTGCTCATAGGTCTTACAGATGCATTTTAAAATCCATGTTTTCGTTTTTGTCCATACTACTTCCTTCAAAAATGTAGAAAGCGAAAAGAGTGCAGTATCGAAGACGATCATGAGCTCATAACCCTTAAGATATGCATTTTAGAGCCCATGTTTGCCGGTTTTTTTTCGTTGTTTTGATGGCTACTACCAGCTCTCAAAATACTCGACGCGTTTTTCTCAACACCCTGCTTTTGGCCTTAAATTGTAATACTCTCATGACTAGATGAGAGGTTTCTGTTATGCATATTGCCGCGTTTTTGTGGCAGTTTTTCTCTGTAACAATATTGAATTAGCAATGCACTTTTGACGAAATGCAATTTAGAATAAACGTATCACAGCCTCCTCTACTTAACCCTTCAACTCATTCTACCTCGAAGAAGCGGTCTTTCATTTCGGTCTGCTTTTCAGAGAATACCGTTTGAAGTTTTGATTGTCAGCAACAGATACTACCGGTACGAATTTCTGTTCGAAATAGTTTGTATAATGATTCCTATCCCTCTAAGAACAGACATTTCATCTTACTGGGCAGTTCGTGACTGTTGTCTTAATACTGGAAAGAAACCAAGAGTAATAATTCTTCTGTCACAATGCTGTTATTTGCAATTTATGCTACACTTTCAAGGAATGGTTTATCCTTTTGAAAGTCACATCTGCTTGGTACATTACTTACGATCGCCCACAAAATTATTTCCGGCTGAAACGGTGCAAGAATTCCGCCCTGGCACTCAGACCTGTCGAAAATTGTAAATTATTTTTAGCATACTGTATGGCTTTCGATCTTTTCTTGTGTTTCAGAACATGTTGGCCACTGTGATGGAAATATTGTTCTATAAGCATTATTGTTGTTGTTGTAAGACGTCGTGGTCTCCTGACCATCATTGCTTACATATTCCGCCCTCACAATCATATTCCGCACATCAAAACGCTTCATTCGAACCGAAACTCGATAAGATAAAATCAATGTTGTATGAATTCATGTAAACGATACGCAAATAACTAATAAATCGCAAGTGCACATCGTGGTTGAAATACTCGAGCCTGGCGTACACACATACATTCCAGACACGACGGTCACAGGAGCTTTTAGTTCGAGAGAGGCAACTGCACGCCAGGAGGCCGGTCCCAACCCATCTACGTCGGCCGGTGACCGCCCATATAGCAGACAGCGTTTGCCGGAGTGAAAGGACGACCCCATGTTCGGCTTAAAAGCAAATCCCGCTACATTGTGTGGGAGCGCCCAGCCTACGCATTCTTTACACATAGCACACAGTTTCAGAGATTTCACAGAGATACAGCAAACGCCAAACGCCGATTCTACAGATTCCCGGATTGGTCGCCTTAAACGAAACGTCATTCTCCCGTTTTAGAAGAGCAATGCTGATTGGCAGACGATATTTCTGACGCCTTGGGCTGAAGGAGTAATGGAAGAGACCGAAAGATATACCCCTTCACGTCTGGCGTGGAGAGGGGCCGTTCCGTTGTCGCTCTTGGAGCGAGAATACGTAATGAGAGCGTGCGCGCTTGTACATGTACTCAAAGAGCGAGGAACAAGTCTCCTCAGTACTTCACTGGGAGAGCACCTCTGTCGAGAGCGAATCGAAGTGCGACTCTGTATCGAGTCCTTGCAATTAAGCATTGTCCACTGTGTTGGCCGCCTCACTTATTGTGCGGTGTGAATGGACAGAGTTATAGTTAAACGCCTGCGATCAAATTTTTAAGTGGCATCGCGGTGGACTGGTTATCTAACTGGTGTACCATGCCAATACTTGGACTAGGGGCGAATAGGAGTCCTTGACTTCATCAAGGCGTAGGGAGAGTTTCATTGGTCAGTCCAGATAGAACGAGACTTACCTTATTTGTCAGCAGCGAGCGGCGCAGACAGCAGTCATCGCAGCTTACGGTATTGTGCGCTGCACCTATGGCGAGCCCGATATTTCCTCCACAACAGTACACTTCACTGCATTTCACATGCGACAGCCTCGACCGTACCTAGCAACATTCTAACGGATAATTATTCAAGTTGAGTAGGTGTGGCTCTCAGCCATTCTGCCAAGTCAATAACAATCTTAAACTTTGTACAGAAATTTCATTAGCGAATCCTATCCTTGAGAGGTAACTTCACATTCCAAAAAGAACGAGGAAATAACATGTTAAGTTCATAACTAAAAGTGCCATTGTGATTTCTCAGAATTTTAGCAAAATAAATAATAATTTTCGTTAGTTTCATGTTTTTCTTACACTAACTAGCACTACTCCAGTACCCAAGTATCCCACTAGTTACGTAAGAAATTTGGTGAATTTTTGTGTCATTTCATTACGGCAGACAACTCCAGAAGATATTTATTGCTGAAAGTTTTTCAGTCATTTCTCTTTAGAACGTAGGAGCGTCTGTCTAACTTCTGTAGTAGTGTGGGGGTGGAAATTGCATCTTGCAGGAGCTACAGGTAAAGGGTACATCTCAGATCAATCCCATGCTCACATTCTTATTGGTGATTGTGATTGTGCTGGTGGTGGTGGCGGTGGTGATGATTCTGAAAGGTGTCCACCTCGCATATGTTCAGTTTTTATGCACCTTCATCTCGTGATCAGTCTTTGCTACTGTTTTTGTGGCACAATGATCGACCTCCACATATTCACAGCTGCTTAGTCTACATTTGCGTATCTTCCCTGAGGCCTTTAAGGCGAAAGTGGGTGCAGTAAATTTTTAGCGAGGAGGTGGTCACCATGCGTGGCTTGCTGGTTTGGAACGAAAACGTGGCGTTGTGTTCCCACTTATATTCTGTTTCGCCTGCTGTGAAGTGAAGGTGTGTTTAGCTCGTGCGTAATATGGTGTGCTAATGAGTTTAGATCCATAACGTGTGCGGAGTAATGGGCTTGTATTGATGGAGTGATAATAACAAGCATACACAACTTCGTTCTACGGGTCTGTTCTGCAATACAAGGTAATATTTTCCACAATTATCTGTCTGACGCGCTACACTGGAGCCGTGAGGTTGTTTTTGGAATGTTACTGGATGAGTAGCAGAGTGGTATGCGCACTTACATCTACATGGATACTCTGCAAATCACACGTAAATGCGTGGCAGAGTGTTCATCGAACAACCTTCACAATAATTCTCTATTATTCCACTCTCGAACAGCGCACGGAAAAAACGAACACCTACATCCTGCCGACGTGCTCCCTTATTTTATCATGATGATCGTTTCTCCATATGTAGGTCAGCGTTAACAAAATATTTTCGCCTTCGCAGGAGAAATTTGGTGACTGAAATTTTGTAACAAGGCTCCACTGCAATGAAAAATGCCTTTGTTTAGTGGCCTCCACCACAAATCCCGGCCGGCCGATGTGACCGAGCGGTTCTAAGCGCTTCAGTTGGGAACCGCGCGACCGCTACGGTCGCAGGTTCGAATCCTGCCTCGGGCATGGATGTGTGTGATGTCCTTAGGTTAGTTAGGTTTAAGTACTTCTATGTTCTAGGGGACTGATGACCTCAGATGTTGAGTCCCATAGTGCTCAGAGCCATTTTTTGAACCACAAATCCTGTACCATGTCAGTGACAATGTCTCCCCTATTTCGCGATAATACGGAACTTGCTGCTCTTCTCTGAACTTCTCGATGTACTCCGTTAATCCTACCGGGTAAGGATCCCATACTAGGTAGCAGTAACCCAAAAGAGGACGGACAAGCGTAGAGTAGGCGGTCTGTTTGGTAGATCTGTTATATCTTGTAAATGTTCTGCCTATAAAACGCTGTCTTTGGTTTGCCTTCCCCACAACATTTTCAATGCGTTGTTTCCAATATAAATTGTTGGTAATTGTATTTTACTCGAAATTAAGAGCTTTAGATCTGACTGATTTATCGTGCGACCGAAGTTTAAGGGATTCCTCTTATCACGCAAATGGATGACTTCAAACTTTTCTTTATTTAGAGTCAATTGCCAATTTTAGCACCATTTAGATATCTTAACTGTATTGTTTTGCAATTTGTTTTGATATTCTTGTGAGTTTACTAGACGATAAACTACAGCATCATCTGCAAACAAATTAAAATTGGTGCACAGATTGTCTCCGAAATCGTTCAATTAGATAAGGAATAGCAGGGGCCTATAACACTACCTTGGGGAACGCCAGATCTATGTGGGGCAGATCCTATTTGTGTATGTGTTTTTTCTGATTCTTGATCGGTTTTAGCAAAAGGTTTTGCATTTTACATTTTATTAAGGTCTTTGTATGATTGTGCTGAGAGCACAATGTTAGTCGTGTAACATTAATCTGATTGTTCTCAGTAGAATCTCGGTGTTTTTTGGGATAAAATAATAATCCTGAAGTTAAAGTAAAGCCTTCGCTATTTCGTTCCTTTGGTCAACTTAATTAAATTGAACATTACTTTTGCAAGCTAGTAGCATTGAATAGTCGAGAGGCTTTGCGCTAATACCTTATGCAGAGATAATGACAGAAATATTCTCGAGCTTCAATTTGACGAATAGTTCAATTGGAGCAATTTCAGCTCCGGGCAGTATATTCAAATATCAAGCATTTCCTAATATAAGTAAATAATTTATCATAACGAAAGTTAAGCATTGTAGCTGAGCGGGCAGCGTGGCAGATTCCCAAGCCAAGGGTCCAGGATTCGATTCCCGGCTGGGTTGGAGATTTTCTTCGCTCGGGGACTGGCTGTAGTGTTGTCCTTACGTTCGTAACGTTGTAATCGACATTCTACTGTTAGGCTCACTGAATCGGGACCTCCTGAAAGCCAATAAATTCCAGGAAAAAAGGTAAATTTGCCTCTAGAGTTCCAGGACAACAGCTTTTCGTCGCATCGTTAGTACGTTATCTGACAACTGATTACTAGGTCACCATTACCTAATGCGCATAATTTAGGATGCCAAGGGAATTTCTCTTCCGTTACAGACCCATTTCTGTGATGCATTATTCCTGAGGATAGATCACTTAATAATATTACTAAAAATATATTCATTTGTAAAGATGGCATCTATAGCCAGGGCAGTTTCAAGTGGAATTTTATCTCTGGATTACTAAAATCTCGTGAAATTTACGACTGTTGTAGGATATAAAACAGGAAAATTTGTCCTTAAGTTGCTATGTAATATACCTTTCAAGGTCTAATAATTGTAATTAAAATCAGAGAGCTAACTCAAGCTGGCTGAGTGTACTCACCGCTCGTGACGGGATGAGGCAGTCGGGTCCGGAGAAGCCTTTGGGACACTCGCAGGTGTAATTGTTGCCGCGGTCGACGCAGTAGTGGTGATCGTGGCAGGGGTTCGGGTCACACAGGTCAACCTGCGAAAAGGAGAATCTCTGCAGATCGTCGCCAGACAAGTCGACCAGACAGCAGCGAGGTGTACATACGATAAAGCGTACAAGCCGGTTGCAATGTAGGAAAGGAATGTTCTGAAACCTAGGAACATGTTCTCTTCAACAATCAGTAAACAATGAGTAGACAGAAAGGTGAATTACTAAGTTTAGGACTTGTGGATCAGTTAACTATGTGAAATTCGTAAAGTAGAGTGTCAATAAAATACATACACGTACTGAAAAAATTTGACATCGTTTGCTCATAGAGACCAAAACACGTGATAAAAATTGAGAATGAAAGAAGAATGAACTTATGATCTATGATGGTATGTGGGGAGGCAATGGGCACCTCCGATTTACATGTATGGTAATATGAACGCCAGGATTTTTTTTATGTGCCACCGGTACTGTTCTGACCTGAAATATCACATTTCTCGAACTTCAGAACCCACTGAAAACATCTGTTCATGGATTGGCGTATTGGCATAAATATGAAGAAGCATGGAATGACTCATCTGTAACTACCATCTAAGCTGAGTTCTATTCGGTAGCCAGCCAGTTTAGGGTCACTGTTATAATCAAAGCAGACAGTTCTATGTATCAGATTTGCCACCCTGCATCCCCTCAAATCACTCATATACGCTCTTAATACCCACCACGAAGGAAATATCTGAATGTGATGGAAATCAGTTGATGTGATGTTCATCTACAGAGGAATGATTTATTACAGTTTCAGAAAAAAATTGATGATTTATTCAAGAGAAATTTATTCATAAGAAATCGAGCACATCAGTAAGGTGTTCGTCCAACACTGCCCCTTTTGCAAGGAATGATTATGTTTGCCATCGATTAACAGATGTGTTGGATGTCCTCCTGAGTCATATCGTCCCAATTCTGTCCAACTGTCGCGTTAGACTGTCAAAATTCTGAGCACTTTACAGGGTCCTACCCATAAGAGTGGGAATTAGTGAAGTTCGGTGGCAGGAAGAACAAGACCTTTGGTCAGGTGAATACAGGGTTATAAATACAAAATCAAATAGGGATGATGCAGGAGTAGGTTTAATAATAAAAAAAAATAGGAGTGCAGGTAAGCTGCTACAAACAGCATAGTGAACGCATTATTGTGGTCAAGATAGACACGAAGCCCACGCTTACTACAGTAGTAGAAGTTTATATGCCAACTAGCTCTAAAGATGACGAAGAAATTGATGAAATGTATGATGTGATAAAAGAGATTATTCAGGTAGTGAAGAGAGACGAAAATTTAATAGTCATGGGTGACTGGAATTCGGTAGTGGGAAAAGGGAGAGAAGGAAACCTAGTAGATGAATATGGATTGGGGCTAAGAAATGAAAGAGGAAGCCGTCTGGTAGAATTTTGCGCAGAGCATAACTTAATCATAGCTAACACTTTGTTTAAGATTCATGAGAGAAGGTTGTATACATGGAAGAACCCGATTACATCTTGGTAAGACAGAGGTTTAGGAACCAGGTTTTAAATTATAAGACATTTCCAGGAGCAGATGGGGACTCTGACCTCAATCTATTGGTTATGAACTGTAGATTAAAACTGAAGAAACTGCAAAAAGGTGGGAATTTAAGGAGATGGGACCTGGATAAACTGAAAGAACCAGAGGTTGTACATAGTTTCGGGGAGAGCATAAGGGAACAATTGACAGGAATTGGAGAAAGAAATACAGTAGAAAAAGAATGGGTAGCTTTGAGGGATGAAATAGTGAAGGCAGCAGAGGATCAAATAGGTAAAAAGAATAGGGCTAGTAGAAACCCTTGGGTAACAGAAGAAATATTGAATTTAATTGATGAAAGGAGAAAATATAAAAATGCAGTAAATGAAGCAGGCAAGAAGGAATACAAACGTCTCAAAAATGATATCGACAGGAAGCGCAAAACGGCTAAGCAGGGATGGCTAGAGGACAAATGTAAGGATGTAGAGGCTTATCTCACTAGGGGTAAGATAGATACTGCCTACAGGAAAATTAAAGAGACCTTTGGAGAAAGGAGAACCACTTGCATGAATATAAAGAGCTTTGATGGAAACCCAGTTCTAAGCAAAGAAGGGAAAGCAGAAAGGTGGAAGGAGTATATAGAGGGTCTATACAAGGGCGATGTAGTTGACGACAATATTATGGAAATGGAAGAGGATGTAGATGAAGATATGACACTGCGTGAAGAGTCTGAAAAGCAATGAAAGACCTGAGTCGAAAAACGGCGCTGGGAGTAGACAACATTCCATTGGAACTACTGACACACTTGGGAGACCCAGTCCTGACAAACCTCTACCATCTGGTGAGCAAGATGTATGAGACAGGCGAAATACCCTCAGACTTCAAGAAGAATATAATAATCCCAATCTCAAAGAAAGCAGGTGTGAAAATTACCGAACTATCAGTTTAATAAGTCACGGCTGCGAAATACTAACGCGAATTCTGTACAGACGAATGGAAAAACTGGTAGAAGCCGACCTCGGGGAAGATCAGTTTGGATTTCGCAGAAATGTTGGAACACGTGAGGCAATACTGACCCTACAACTTATCTTAGAAGAAAGATTAAGGAAAGGCAAAGCTACGTTTCTAGCATTTGTAGATGGAGTGTAGCCATGTATGGAAGGGAAACGTGGACGATAAATAGCTTAGACAAGAAGAGAATAGAAGCTTTCGAAATGTGGTGCTACAGAAAAATGCTGAAGATTAGATGGGTAGATCACATAACTAATGAGACGGTATTGAATAGAATTGGGGAGAAGAGGAGCTTGTGGCACAACTTGACTAGTAGAAGTGATCGGTTGGTAGGACATATTCTGATACATCGAGGGATCACCAATTTAGTACTGGAGAGCAGCGTGGGGGGTAAAAATCGTAGAGGGAGACAAAGAGATGAATACATTAAGCAGATTCAGAAGGATGTAGGCTGCAGTAGGTACTGGGCGATGAAGAAGCTTGCACAGGATAGAGTAGCATGGAGAGCTGCATCAAACCAGTCTCAGGACTGAAGACCACAACAACAACAACCTATAATGCCCCAAACGTTCTCAATTGAGGAGAGATCTGGTGACAGTGCTGGCAAAGGTAGGTCTTGGCAAGAATGAAGATAAGCAGTAGAAATTTCCGACATGTGCGGAAGAGAATTATTTGTTGAAATATGAGCCCAGGATGGATTGGCCAGAAGGGCAACGATATGGACGTAGAATATCGTAGAAGTACCGTTGTGCTGTAAGGGAACAGCGGATGACAATCAAAGGGGTCTGCCGGAAGGTGAAATGGTTGTCGGTCTTAATGGTGGCGACTGGCAGGTTGGTATCCCACTACTGCCTGTGCCAATTTCAGACAAGTCTTCGCTGGGCATCAGGGCTCAATTCGAAGAGGAACTCATCGCTGAAATCAAATCTACTCCAGTCAATGAGATTCGAGACCGAAGACGTGTCTGGAAACACCCTGGACAGCAGTGGGTTACCAACCTAACTGTGGACTACTATACAGTCCAGCAACCCGAAGTGGTGGTCTGGGTAAACATTTCATTTCGCAGCAATATCCTTCTGGTTCTCATTCGCAGCACCCTTACAGCACAGTCTTACGTCGCCGATACTCTGTGCCCCGGTTTGTTGCCCTTCGTAGGAAGCCATACTGGGCGTACATTTCAGCAAGATAATATCTACTCCCACAAGCAAAAGGTTTTACTGCTTGTCTTCGTGCTTCTCAAACACTACCTTCCACAACAAGATCGCCAAATCTCTCCCCAACTGAGAACGCTCGGAGCCTTATTGGCAGGACCCTCGAACAAACTAGATTCTTTGACGATCTAAAGCGCAGATTGCACAGAAGTTGGAGCGATATCTCTCAGGAGGACATCCAGCAGCTCTGTGTATCAATGTGAAGCCGAATACCTGCTTGCATAAGGCTCAATTTCTTTATCTTTTTCTGAAACAGTAATTATCTGTTTGTCTGTACGTGTACATCACATCTACCAATTTCCGTATCATTCGTATAATTCTTTCGTGGTACGGTAGTTATGTTCTTCCTCTTTCAACCATGTGTTCTATGTATTCTTACTGCTATATTGCATATGCACTTTAAATATAATAAGTAAGATTAGATATGCTGAAGCTTTCGATAGCCCGCATCGACTTTGACCGATGAGGTCATCATAAGGTAAGATCTTATGGTAACATCTTATGGGACTAAACTGCTGAGGTCATAGGTCATCATAAGACCTGAAGGATAACAAAATCATGATTGCAAAACGGCGAGCATGACATCATCCGTTTGCATCACATAAAAGTACTAGGGCATATTTCTAAGAATGTTTGCCTATCGAAGCCTCGGGCCTCACAAGATAGATATCGAACGCGGCGGTTGTACATCGATCATGCAACTGTGATGGCGGGAGTTATGATAAATTATTTGTAAGTTACTATGGAAGCATAAGATTTATGTCGGTAGAGAGTTCGGATGTATGATGTCGTAGACATTTCTGCGGCCGATTGCCTGGTATGGAAGAATCTAATTCCGAGTTCATGTAATGTGAAGTGTTTGAATTTTTTCCGCAGTTATGGACTAATACCGGATGACGAAAGAAGAGACTATGTAGACAGCGGTGGGGTGAAGTCTATAAAAGTTCCTAAGAAGAATTCTGATAGTGAAATATCTTTACAATTTCATTGTCCGCCCCCTACCGGGGCTGAGTGGTCATCGCGACAGAATGTCAATCCTCAGGGCCCGGGTTCGATTCCCGGCTGGGTCGGATATTTCTCCGCTGAGGGACTGGGTGTCGTGTTGTCCTAATCATAATCATTTTATCCCCATCGACGCGCAAGTCGCCGAAATGGCGTCAAATCGAAAGACTTGCACCCGACGTACGGTCTACCCAACGGGAGGCCCCAGTCACACACAATTTCATTGTGGAAGCTGTGCTAAACGAAAACGAAAGACTATAAGGAAAAATACATGGTCTGACTATTCAAAATTATCGATCCAGACCAGCATAATTTTTGTATCTTGCTCAATTAGGGATTACACCCTGGAAGTAACAGCATCGGAAACTGACTTACCTACCAACACCGTGCGCAACTATTTCGGGTTTTGCAGATAAGTCTGTTATGTGATAGTGACGAACGACAGTATACCGATACGTGGACCAAATAAAATTGTTGAAGTGGACGATTCGCGTCGAGCAAGAAGGAAAAACTAGAGAGTACGACTAAAAAAATGAAATCAAACATATTTGGGCATTCAGGGGCGTAGAATGAGAGTGCCGAGAGTACTTTGTGGTAAGAGTGACCTCCAAAGAGAAGGTAACTTTAGTCGGTTCGATAAAGCACTTTATATGGCCAGTAGTAAAGCGATTACAGACGGCATTCAGTTCTACAAGTCACTGAAAGCAGAGGAATTCAACCACGAGTTCGTCAACTACTCTGTAGGGTTTGTGTCTTGCGGTGACCCAAGTGTGCACACTCAGAACATCCTGCTGTGGAAATCCATGAAATTTTCCGTTAAAAGAGAAGGGAATTCAGGAGAAATGGACGAACTCTACTTGCTTCAGTATCTGTATTTCCGTAACTTGCGGAAGCAATGAAAAGTTGACGCATTTGACACTGTACCCATATTTTTGCGTGACATTGGCAGAGTCTACCCAGGTTATGGCAAGAAGGGAATGCTTCCCGTAGCAAACACGTCAAATGGACTTGCTCATGACGACAACGTCGGTGACGAGTGAGATTAGTTATTCCCTTCGTAATTACAAGTATCGTAATCAACATTCTTCTTTTGTCGTTGCTGCAGCGACCACACTAAACACTCGTCATAACTCCCGCCACCACAGTCGCGTGATCGATTTAGAACGCATGTTCGATATCTATCCTGTGGGACCGGCGGATTCGTTAGGCAAACATTCTTGGAAATCAGCCTATTTTTTTTCAAGATCTTAAATGGCAACCACAGTGAAAACAAAAATCTTTTTATGTTCAAAATTTAGCTAGAGCTAGCGGCTACTTCTCTACAAAGTCGCCGCTCCAACATAGATATTTGTTGTAGGTTGATACAAACTTCCGGATACCCTCATCATAAAAGACAGTGGCTTTTGCTTTCCGCCAATTCTGGACGCTGCCTGCAGCTCCTTGTCTGTGCCAAAATGCTGTCCTCATGTGCTCATAGCCATATGAGCAAAGAGATGAAGATCGATATAGTCAAGTATGGGCTGTGTGGTGGGTGATCAAATACTCCGCATCGAATGCCCTGCATAAGTGTCTTTCTTCTGCCTGCAGGGTTTGGCTGGCTACTGTCGTGAATACGGACACGCATGACAAGTACATGACAGTTACGTTATGTGTCTGGATAAAATCAGGCACAACATCGACCTCTCCCCTCTCGACGAAAGATGTATCGACACTCAACTCCAAGATCATGTACATTTTAATGACGGTTTATGCTTGTTACTAAGACAATCACAGATAATTTAAGCTCAGACTGATTAGGAGCATGAGCTCGTTATCTTCTTTATTTTGTATCTAGTTTTCTGTCACAGTCTCATATAACCCTCAGTGGTGAACAGCATTGCCTACATAGCTAATATTTAACTGTAACATAATACCAAAGGAACATTCGAAGTACTTGTTCAGACACAGAGTGAACACAATAAATATCATTATCTTCTGTTCGAATACTTGTAGATTTAATAACCTTCCCGTATCATTACAATCCACATCTCCATCAGCAAACCCAATATCACAAACCCCACCATCAGCTGATTCTACTAGCGCCCAAATCAAAACAAAGCAACATCCCACACTTATATCACGTCACCCACACACACTACGTCATGGGTCAGAGACAACGATCGGTATCGAAGGCTCAAGTTCTTCCACAAAATTTAGTTATTTGCTATCAATGTAGTATAGAGAGAAGTGAAATAGCCGTCATCTGCAGGAGGTAGACCTTCCCCCAGCAGTATAACCGTGAGCTGGGCGTCAATACCGGTGGGCCACGGTGCGCGTGGCGGGCAGCGGGCCAGCAGGGGCACTCACCTTGACCTGGCACCTGTTGCCGGTGTAGCCGCGGCCGCAGGCGCACGAGAAGCGGCCCACCTGGTCCGTGCAGGTGCCGCCGTTCATGCACGGCGAAGACTCGCACTCGTTGTACTCGTACTCGCAGTTCATGCCCGTGAAACCTGCCGGCACACCGCCACATCGCCTGTTAGCGCGCTGCCTCGAAACACTTGGATTAGACCACACAAACAGTACAAAGACTGACGTGTCTCAATTGCAACTCACCTACATAGCTAAGTACTGAGTACTACATTATCTCGCATTAAGAGTAATAGAAGCTGTAGCACCTGAACTGTAACCACGTTAAACACCCTATATGTATTACACGATCTAGATACTTAATGAAGTACCCGATACAGACACATATTTTGTTCCTGTAACTTGTCGTTTCAGGGTTTTGTCAGTAATGTACAATTTTCAATACTCAATTAACACTAATGGTTAAGACTTCAAGGCTGCACAAGTGAAACGAATACCCGAGAAGTGAGTAGGAGTAATCCGCTAAATTACCCCCCCCCCCCCCACACACACACACACACACAGAAACAAACACACTCACACACACACACACACACATCACTAATGTCGATTTGCAGTAGGATTTTGGAACATATACTGCGTTCTAACATTATGGATCACATCGAAGAAAACGATTTATTGACATGTAGCCACCACGGATTGCGAAAATGTTGCTTTCGTGAAACACAAGTAGCTCTTTATTCTCACAAAGTAATGAGCACTACCGACAGCGGCCGTCAAACTTAGATTTCCCGCAGGCTTTTGACGCCCTTCCGCAAAACCGACTTCTAATTAAACCGCATGCCTATGGAGTATCGTCTTGGTTGTCTGATTGGATTCGTGATTTCCTGTCAGAAAGGTAATAATTGACAGAAAGTCATCAAGTAAAACAGAAGTAATACCTGACGTTCCCCAAGGAAGCGTTGTAGGCCCTCTGTTGCTGCTGATCTACATAAACGATTTAGGAGACAATCTGAGCAGCCCTCTTAGACTGTTTGCAGTTGATGCTGTCATTTACTGTCGTGTAAAGTCACCAGGAGATCAAAACGAATTGCAAAATGATTTAGACGAAATATCTGTATAGTGCAACTAGTGTGAATTAATTTTAAATTATGAAGAGTATTAAGTAATCCATATGAGTACTGAGAAGAATCAGCTAAATTTTAATCACATGATCAATCACACAAATCTAAATTCTGTAAACTGAGCTAAATACTTAGTAATTACAATCATGAATAACTTAAATGGGAACTATCACATATATAATGTTGTGGGGAAAGCAAACCAAACTCTGCGATTTATTGCAGAACACTTAGAAAGCGTAACAGGGCCACTAAAGAGACTGCTTACTCTATGCTTGTCCGACCTCTTCTAAAATATTGCTATGTGGTGTGGGATCCACATGAGACAGGATTGACGGAGAACATCGAAAAAGCTCAAAGATGGACAAGCTTGTTCTGTATTATTGCAAAATAGGGGTGGGATAGTACCGGATATGATACACGAATTGGGGCGAGAGTCATTAAAACAGAGGCGCTTCTCCTGCGACGTGACATTGTCATGAAATTTAAATCACAAACTTTATCCTCAGAAAGTGCAAGTATTTTGTTGGCGCCCACCTACATAGAGAGAAATAGTCATCACCAAGGGGAATCAGAGCTTGCACGGAACGATTTGTGTGTTCGTTCTTCCCACACACATTTCGAGAGTGGCACGGTAGAGAAGTAGCTTAAAGGTGGTTCATTGAACCCTCTGCCAGGGACTTAATTGTGAATTGTAATCATGTAGATGTAGATGTAGATGGTTAATAATTAGAGTATTGGATTACGTCAAATACTACATGAGGCTGTGACACCTGCGTTGTAAGCGCCTTAGACAACTTAAATATGTAATACGATCTTAATATTTATTGTAGAACCCGATACATCCGCGTATTATGATCCTGTCAGGGTTTTTGCAATAGTACGAGACAACTTCCAAAATTTAGTTACACTTCATTATCTTATGCGAAGAAATTTTTATTGAATGCGGCGCTACACTGCATAGGCACGCACATACGCGAAACTATTTTGCAATATAGCTAGCGAAGCCTCTGTAAGCAACGATCCGATTGTACACACATCAAAAACAAGTTTTCATCACCTCGGTTCGGCGAGTTCCGGAAACTGTACAGACAATTGGAATAGGGATCAACATGAACATCATTTCCGCCATTTTTATTGCTCATGATAACCACACATTGCATGTTGCACCACCATACAGCGACACTTTCAGAGGTGCTGGTCCAGATTGCTGTACACATCTGTATCTCCAATACCCAGTAGCACCTACTCTTGCATTGATTCATGCCTGTATTCGTCGTGGTATACTATCCACAACTTCATCAAGGCGCTGTTGGTACAGATTGTCCCACTCCTCAACGGTGATTCGGCGTACATCCCTCAGAGTGGTTGGTGGGTCACGTCGTCCATAAACAGCCCCTTTCAATCTATCCCAGTCATGTGCGATAGGGTTCATGTCTCGAAAACATGCGGGCCACTCTAGTCGAGCGATGTCGTTATCCTGAAGGAAGTCATTCGCAAGATGAGAACAATGGGGGAGCGAACTATCGTCCATGAATACGAATTCCTCACCAAAAGGCTGCCGATATGGATGCACTATCGGTCGGAGGATGGCATTCACGTATCGTACAGCCGTTACGGCAACTTCCATGACCACCAGCTGCGTACGTCGGCACCACACAATGCCACCCCAAAACAGCACGGAACTTCCACCTTGCTGCACTGGCTCGAGAGTGTCTAAGGCGTTCAGCCTGGCCGGGTTGCCTCTGAAAACGTCACCGTCGATTGTCTGGTTGAAGGCATATGCGACACTCATCGGTGAAGAGAAAGTAATGCCAATCCAGAGCGTTCCTTTCGGCGTGTTGTTGGGCCCGTCTGTACAGCGCTGCATGGTGTCGTGGTTGCAAAGATGGACGTCGGGAGAAGTTGCGCATCAAGCGGCTGATTATTGCACAGTTTGAGTCGTGACATGACGTCCTGTGGCTGCACGAACAGCATTATTCAACGTGGGGGCGTTGCTGTCGGGGTTCCTCCGAGCCATAATCCGTAGGTAACGGTCATCCACTGCAGTAGTAGCTCTTGGGCGGCCTGCGTGAGGCATGTCACCGACGATTCCTGTCTGTCTGTATCTCCTCCGTGTCCGAACAACATCACTTTGGTTCACACCGAGACGCCTGGACATTTTCTTTGTTGAGCGCCGTTCCTTGCACAAAGTAACAACGCGGACGCGATGGAACCGAAGTATTGACCGTCTAGGCATGGTTGAACTACAGACAACACAAGCCGTGTACCTCCTTCCTGTTGAATTGACTGGAACTGATCGGCTGTCGGACCCCCTCTGTCTAATAGGTGCTGCTCATGCACGGTTGTTTACATCTCTGGGCGGGTCTAGTGACATCTCTGAAGGGTCAAAGGGACTGTGTCTGTGATACAGTATCCACAGTCAACATCTGTCTTCAGAGTTCTCGGAACCGGGGTGATGCTAAACTTTTTCTGATGTACGTATTAGCAGTCGTTCAATTCCTTGACGATAGAAAAGAGCTCATGGAGTCATTCGAGAACCCGCTGTGTATACGTCTGTATCGTTACGTTTCCAGTTGCCACGCCATTTCAATCACACACTGATGACACATCTGTTAAATATATCACAACAGAAGTGTGTGTGTAGGAAACCCAGAGTAAGATCTCCCTTCGTACAATGTGCCATTCTGGTTGAACAGTTGCCTTACATTGAGATGATATGCATAACTTACTTTAAGAAATAAATTTTAGAAAGGATTCTATTAATGGAGCGTTAACAGCTATCGGTATAAGATATTAAAATTTAGAAAAACAGTCTCGATGGTAACAGGAGTTTATTTATGTTGGCAACCGGCTTCGAACTATAATTTACACCATCTTCAAGTCGTAAGCCCCATGATGACGACTGGTGGCGCTTGGAGGAGGAATACCCGTAAGAACACGGATGTCTACTGCTCAGTCGCCATTATGGGGCATACACATTAAAGATGGACCAAATTATAGACCGAAACCGTTTGCCCATCTAAATAAACTCCTGTTGTCATCGAGACTGTATTATGGAATTTTACTTTAAAATGTACTTATGTATATGATTTTGAAGAGGTAATTCATAATTTTCATTTATAATTTAAGTACCTGATCACCTCACAAAAAGAGAGCTTGAGAATGTCGCATATGAACTCAGCCTTAGACGCCTTAAATGTATTACACGATCGAAATATTTAATTATTGGCTCAACAGAGCCAAATATTTTGGTCTAACTTATCATTTCTCTGTTTTAGAAAAAATATATAATGTTTTCTAGACAATAAAGACTTCTGATTTATAATGTTAGTATTATACTTCTTCTTGAAGTTAAATATCCAATTGGCGAAACAAGTAGTGTCTGATAATAATATGCAATGTCATGTGCTTCATTGTTTGAAGAGGCAGGAACCCAGGATTACCATCTAAAGGTAATGCAAACGCTACACAAGAAGTACATACGATTATACTTAATAGTGTCTGATAATATTAGGACATTTACCAAATTTCAAAATAAGAGACTTCATATAAGAAAAACAATATGTAACTCATACAAAAAGGACCGCATATTTGCGTCAGGTAGGTCAAATTACCTGAAGATGATAAGTTTAGACGAAAATAAAAATAATTTGTCACAATATGACTGTCATAAAATTGTTTGAAAATGACAAAAATAGCTGTGATAGTAATTTTTAACAAAGATTACAAATATGAGCGCGATTGTGACAGTAAGGCTCGGCATGTTTTTCTTTCAGGCTCAGTGATTCTTTAGTCATAGACGGAGTTCCCACGATCCAAATCATCCACGGGCTGAGTTCATTGTGGCGTATTTGTTAAGTGTTTGTAATGTCGCACCGTGCAAATAATTTAATGCACAACGTCAACGTTTGCATTAAAATAACTAAAAATGCTGAGGATTATTTTCCTGTAAAACGTGTATTCAGAATAAATTATGGTTTTCTAGGACAGGTACCTTAGATCCAGAAACAAATGGAATGGTCAAAAAAAGACGAAAAAATGCTGTTCTGGCTAATTAAAATACTGGGAAACCTGCAGGAACTACATTTTTTGATGACCAGACAAGTCGGAGACAGTCCTCCTTGCTCTCTCCAGAAGCATCAGTATTAACTACGGAGATTCACGAAATTACTTTTTACATATGAGAACTTTTAATATTGCAGCGCGTCAGGAATCGTGAATAATTTAATAATTATAAAGAATTCCCCTCGATTGCACATAGAAGCCGAATGTTGGCCTAGGTTTCGGCGCGGATAACCACGCCTTCTTCGAAACACACTAAAACTACAAACTGCCTAAAGAGGCATGGTCCAACATTAATACAGAACGCCCAAAAGTGCAAAAGACTGGCATAAAATGTAAAACAAAGGGCACGTGTGTACCATGCCAATAGCTGTACTTACAAGAGAACCTCCCCATCGCACCCCTCTCAGATTTAGTTATAAGTTGGCGCAGTGGATAGGCCTTGAAAAACTGAACACAGATCAATCGAGAAAACAGGAAGAAGTTGCGTGGAACTATGAAAAAAATAAGCAAAATATACAAACTGAGTAGTCCATGTGGAACATAAGCAACATACAGGAGAGCGTGAGCTCAGGAGTGCCCGTGGTCCCGCGGTTAGCGTGAGCAGCTGCAGAACGAGAGGTTCTTTGTTCATCGAGTGAAGAGTTTAATTTTTTATTTTCAGACGATTATCAAAGTTCAGGCACTCGCACATAATCAACTTCGCTCTCCAAAATCCAGGACATGTTCAGATTTGCTTGGACATGTGCAGGATTTGACGGTCTACACACGGAAAAATTTGAAAACGTTAAAAACATATGTTTTGACAGAGCACAGGGAAAACTGTGCGACTGTGAAACTGTTGCTTTCATTTGTTGCAGTTTCTGTGACAAACTCTTATGTTTTCATAACTTTTTCGGGAGTGATTATCACACCCACAAGAAAACCTGAATCGGGCAAGGTAGAAGAATCTTTTTACCCATCCGCCAAGTGTACAAGTTAGGTCGGTTGACAACATATTCCTGTCATGTGACGCACATGCCGTCACCAGTGTCGTATAGAATATATCAGACGTGTTTTCCTGAGGTGGAATCGGTGGACCTATGACCTTGTGATCAAATGTTTTCGGTTCCCATTGAAGAGGCACTTCCTTTAGTTTACTAATCGCACGGTTTTGCGGTGCGGTCGCAAAACACACACACACTAAACTTATTACAGTGAACAGAGACGTCAATGAACGAACGGACAGATCATAACTTTGCGAGAATGAAGAATGTAAACTTTTCACTCCAGGGAAGACTTGAGCCAAGGACCTCTCGTTCCACAGATTCTCACGATAACCACGGAACCACGGCGCTCCTGGGATCAGACTTTCCTTGATGTTGCCTATCTTCCGCATGTACTACTCAGTTTGTATATTTTGCTAATTTTTTTCATAGTTCCACACAACTTCTTCCTATTTTCTCGATTGATCTGTGTTCAGTTTTTCAAGGCCTGTCCTCTGTGCCAACTTATAACTAAATCTGAGGGGGGTGCGATGGGGAGGTTCCCTTGTTAGCTCAAACGTCAGAAGCGTGCTTCCTCACCCCAGGGCCGCGGGCTCTCAAGTAAACCGAGGTGGCGCCGGCAGTTAGGCTGTGAGAGTGTCAGAAAGGAACACGCATGCTCAAATTGAGAAATCGTTTCTTCAATGTGATTGACATAAAATGTGTTACGAAAATGATCCGATAACCGGGTCAAAGACGCAGTAAGTTCATGTGTGTGTATGTATAATGTCCTAGCACGAGGACGATTTCGTAGAACTATAGAACGTGGATAGGCTGGAACTATATATGTGGGATAGCAAATTCCAAGGATGCTCAAAAGGCATGCACGCAGGCCAGACGAAATACCATCAGCTAGAAGCAGGCTAAAAATATGGGAGATGAATAATCCATTTTTCAATTACTTGGGGTCGGTGATAGTGTTTGATGACTACGCTTGGATAAGCGCGTAAAGTTACTACATTAAATTCTAAGCGCTATTGACCAGCAAAGAGTCAAATTAGTATGACAGGCTTAATGTAATTGCATGAAAGGACTTACAACGTCACCTTCATCGCCCTTATTATCACTTGGAATGGCGTTCTGTAATCTTTCTGCGACGTCAGCCGCTGCCTGAAAACGAAGCTAACATGAACGGCTCATGCCTCACCCAAGCCACACCAAACATAGTTTCCTGAATACTTGGCCGTCTGTATTTCCCACTTCTGTCTCTTTCAGAGTTGTAAAACTACTGTAGGCTACCTTAGAGTACCATAATTAAGTGCAGACTGTGGTAGTTTTCGTAGTAGCCATGGTCTTGGTTCAAATGGCTCTGAGCACTATGGGACTCAACTGCTGAGGTCATTAGTCCCCTAGAACTTAGAACTAGTTAAACCTAACTAACCTAAGGACATCACAAACATCCATGCCCGAGGCAGGATTCGAACCTGCGACCGTAGCGGTCTTGCGGTTCCAGACTGCAGCGCCTTTAACCGCACGGCCACTTCGGCCGGCAGCCATGGTCTGCTAAATTGTTCCCGCTTTACCTGTGCGTTAGGTGCGTTGCATACCTATCGGGCATTAACTCATTTTGGTCGCTTTGTCCGCACGTGAAACAGTTTATTACTAGAATCTGCTGGAAACCGGAAGCGGTGTACCATCTAAAAATTAAGCGACGACATCTAAAACGCAGTGAAACCTATGGAACAATTTTGTTCTACAAAGTAATCTCCCTGACTGTTAGTTAAGAGCATATAGTATTTATAGAAAAATTGAAACTGTCAATGCTTAATTCAGATTTTATTCGAAACTTCTTGATTTGTAACGTCAAACTGAGGGATATCACATTAATATCAAAAAACGATAAACAGATTTACATATAGCTCTAGGAACGCAACTTCCTCAAAAGAAAAATTTAACATTAAACAGCCACAAAACAAAAAAATATCAAACACCATTACAGTACTTCATCGAGCTTATATAAAACATGTTTCTGTTAGTAGGTGTGTCACCCTCATTAGTGATAACAATTTGTGCATGTAAACTATACTTGCGTCAAAAGTAATTGCTTTGGTTACATACGATCGCACAAGTTATGTGGTTAACTGACTTTTATTACCTATAAAATGCAATTTACACTTTTTAAGGTTATAGAATACACAGTGAACTTACGCTAAAATATGTTCAGTTTTAATTATGTGCAAAACAAACACAGAAGCAAACAAAGATCAAAGAGAAGTCGTCGTTTCCCATTTGCTCTTACACACGTTCATTTTCCCTTCTCTACCAATGCTACCAATACTACCGGTAATCCTATCATGTAATACGTTATTCATGTACTGTACCGAAACTACCGAACCGTACATTTAGTAGAGAGCAACTCCAGTCTCTTTAATTTATGACCAAGAACTGCATGTATCGTAAATCCGGACGAAATGCGTGGTAACGAGTAAACGGAGTACCCTTGTAAGACTTTCAACACAATCGCAAAAGACTGTATCTAATTTATACACTACTGCCCATTAAAATTGCTACACCACGAAGATGTGCTACAGACACACCGACAGAAAGAAGATGCTGTGATATTCAAATGATTAGCTTTTCAGAGCATTCACACAAGGTTGGCACCAGTGGCGAAACCTACAACTTGCTGACAAGAGAAAAGTTTCCAACCGATTTCTCATACACAAACAGCAGTTGACCGGCGTTGCCTGGTGAAACGTTGTTGTTGTGATGCCTCGTGTAAGGAGGAGAAATGCGTACCATCACGTTT
The DNA here is from genome assembly GCF_023864345.2 of Schistocerca serialis cubense. Taxonomy (NCBI): domain Eukaryota; kingdom Metazoa; phylum Arthropoda; class Insecta; order Orthoptera; family Acrididae; genus Schistocerca; species Schistocerca serialis. The sequence continues at coordinate 1,161,163,108 of NC_064638.1, read as the reverse complement.
CCGACTATGATAAACGTCGAATGGTAGCCTATCGGGATTGCGGTTTATCGTATAGCGACATTGCTGTTCGCGTTGGTCGAGATCCAATGACTGTTAGCGGAATATGGAATCGGTGGGTTTAGGAGGGTAATACGGAACGCCGTGCTGGATCCCAACGGCCTCGTATCACTAGCAGTCGAGGTGGTAGGCATCTTATTCGCATGGTTGTAACGGATCGTGCAGCCACGTCTCGAATCCTGAGTCAACAGATGGGGACGTTTGCAACACAACAACCATTTGCACGAACAGTTCGACGACGTTTGCAGCATCATGGATATGAGCTCGGAGACCATGGCTGCGGTTACCCTTGACGCTGCATCACAGACAGGGGCGCCTGCGATGGCGTACTCAACGACGAACCTGGGTGCACGAATGGCAAAACGTCATTTTTTTCGGATGAATCCAGGTTCTGTTTACATCATCATGATGGTCGTATCCATGGGAGCCGTGGTAAAAATTGCTGTTTTGAAGAGCGCGCCGCAGCACGTAGTGTGAAGCAGTCGCCCTCCGTTTCTGGCGGAGGCGCCGCTGTGGAAATCGCAGCTTTGGTGTCTCCCTCTGGTGGAAAAGGAAAAAGGTTGCAAGTTCACGTGCATTTTAGGGGCGCTATAAGCTCGCTAGGGGGAGTCTGTCAGCCTGTCAAGCTGAGTCTAGTCAGTTGGTCAGCCGGCTCAGTTTGGGGCAGTCAGTGTCTGTCTGTCGTCGTAGTGCGAGTATGTCTGTCTTTTGGATAAAACTTTAAGCCAGAAAATGAGTCTTGCCACTCCGCCAGTAACAGAACATAGCTAGTGGTCGCCCGGTCGGGACTCAGTTCCTTCATCTGTGTCTGCATGTTAGGCTGCCAGTCCGCTCGAGTTGCTCGGGCAACCGTCCTTGGCGGTTGGATTGGTTGGTTGGTTGGTCGCGCACTGAGACACGAGATGGCTTGTCCGCCTTGAGCGTCGGAGCATTTGAGGTCTCCACCTGAGTCCAGGGGGCAGCGCCGTAGAGAAAGGGGTAGTGGCTTCGCGATTCACAAGAGAGCAACAGGAGCGGAACCACGACATCGGACTGGCCGGTGCGAGCTGCGACGCCGTGCGACGGGAGATCGGCGCGCCTTCCTGCGTCCGTTGAAGCGGCTGGCAGCGAACGGTTCGGGAGAGCGTTGGGGGTGCTGCGCCATGTCTTCGCCAGCAATCGCAGTTTATTAGAAGTTAAGTGATTGGAGACATGTTGTTTCATTCACTTGTTAAAATTTTCTTGTTTCCTTGGTGAGGTCACCAGCCGCTTTGTTTTGGGCTCACCCCACCATTCTTCTCCGTTTGCCCACCCGCGAGAAGATGGTTATTGTGAATTGGGTGGTCCGTTTTTCCCTTGTGGAATTGGGGAGGTTTAGAGCAATCTGCAGTTCGGGTGTTTCGTAAACCCCGCCCCCCCCCCACCGCCCTCTGTCAATCTGCCATACGTTATTAGCTGCCTCTGTCATGTTTGTCGGATTCGGTGTTAACGAATGTATAGAATTAAGGTAAGGGCCGAATTCCTGAAATATGTTTTTATCTTGCCTATCATCTTGCGAGGCGGTATATGTGTAATGTAGAGCATGTTGTACACTTTATGTAAGTCTGAATGTCATGGGTTTTATTTAAATAGTCATTTTTATAAAGTTGCCACCCTTCCACCGTAAGAGCCCTTTTAAAAACAAATTGCACTTTCGGTGGAAAATAAGTTTTTAGTGTGAGTGTTTGTACCATTTCCATTCCTCTTATGGGGTGCATAGTTAATGTGTTTGTGTGAGATGTTAAAAAATTTAGTTTAAAGTAATCTGGTGTGTTGCGTATTTGCACCAGTGTACTTTTTCAGAGGTCGTTGTGAGCGGCCGTGGCTACGGCCGTGTTGAAAGGGAGAGGAAGCTACTGTAACAAAAAAAAAATTTATTCTGCCTATGAATAATTGTAACTTGATAGTTCGTGGATGCTTTTCTGCTTATAACTTTAAAACTGTTTTCAAAAAGCTTTCAGGAATAAAATTCCCTTTTGTTAAATTGTAACTTGATATTTCGAGGGTGCTTTTCTGTTTATAAACTTTAAATCTGTTTTTGAAAAGGCTTTTATGAATAAAATTTCCTTTGGTTGAAATTTAATTTGTTCCCATCAGTTACTCCTTGGCAACCACTACCACGCCCACATAGTGTGTTAACGTTCTTGATGAATCGCTAGTAAATAAAGTAAATTCCTTAAGAAAAGGTTTTGAAAGTAAATTTTCGTGGTTCACCGTGTTTGGTGACATCTTGTTCGCATTGACGGCACTTTGAACAGTGGACGTTACATTTCAGATGTGTTACGATCCGTGGCTCTACCCTTCATTCGATCCCTGCGAAACCCTACATTTCATCAGGATAATGCACGACCGCATGTTGCAGGTCCCGTACGGGCCTTGCTGGATACAGAAAATGTTCGTCTGCTGCCCTGTCCAGCACATTCTCCAGATCTCTCACCAACTGAAAACGCCTGGTCAATAGTGTCCGAGCAACCGGCTCGTCACAATACGCCAGTCACCACTCTTGATGAACTGTGGTGTCGTGTTGAAGCTGAATGGGCAGCTGTACCTGTACACGCCATCCAAGCTCTGTTTGACTCATTTCCCAGGTGTATCAAGGCCGTTATTACGGCCAGAGGTGGTTGTTCTGGGTACTGATTTCTCACGATCTATGCACCCAAATTGCGTGAAAATGTAATCACATGTCATTTCTAGTCCAATCAGTAAATTGACAAGTCAAAAAAAAAGAAAAAAAAAGAAAAGATACTCATAAATATCGAGAATATCCAATGGATACCCGTTTGTCATCTGCATTTCTTCTTGGTGTAGCAATTTTAACGGCCAGTAGCGTATCATTTGCATATCTGCGACTGCAGAAAAGAGGTGTAGAACCAAAAAAAGACATCGCTAGTGTGAATCCTAGAGCAACCATGTAGATCGCTGAACTGTTGGCGTTAGGACAATGAGAGTGTCGGTTTAATATAACCGTACGATTCCGGCCTCAAACTGCGACAAACTCGGTACGTCTGAGTCGGCGCCACTTGTTCGCTGTCTTTTCGTCCCCCGGTGCAGCAATAAAGCATCATCGGATGCCGGCGGGAGGACCGATCGCAGCGCAACGCGCGCGTAATGGGTGGCTGAGGCCGCGAGGGCTTTGCTATTCAAATAAGGCCTGCGCCGGGGCCATTAGCATATAAACGGGACGCGCAGGCAGCAGGGAGCAGCAGAGCAGCAACAGTGACGTCACGCGGCCGCCAGCCGGCGCGCGCAGTAATTGGCAAACAGCTGCCTCTTGCGCAGACCGGGCCGCGCGCCTTGGGCGCTCCCACTTTGTTTCCAAGAAGCGCCGTGCAACAAACAGAAATTACTTCCACCACTGGAGAGACTTTGCTTTTATTTAACGCCCACGGAGTTCGCAATGGATAAGAGGCACTTCGCACTGTAGCGTCTGGCGTCTAGAACTGCAAATAAGCCTCTCTCTTCTCGATATTTATGAGTATCTTTTCTTTTTTTTATTTTTGTTTTTTTGACTTGTCAATTTACTGATTTTTTTTTTTTTTTTTTGTATTCTGCCATAAATTCATGAATTCCTCGCTTGTGATAACCTCTTCATCTCAAACTATCACTTTCACCTTACTTCCTCAATTATTTATGTGATGTATTCCGTCTCTGTCTTTCCCTACATCTCCCTATGGTATCCTGGAAGGTATTCCTTGAAGTCTTTACAGGTGTCCTGGCTTCATGTTCCTTCTTCTTGTCAGTGTCTTCGATACCTTCCTTTCTTCCCCGATTCTACAGATAACCACCTCATTCCTTTTCTTATCAGTCCACCTAAGTTTCAACATCCCTACAAAGCACCACATTTCAAATGCTTTGCTTCGATTCTCATCTTTTCTTGTTTCCCACATTCCACGATTTATAGCCCGCATCTCGCGGTCGTGCGGCAGCGTTCTCGCTTCCCACGCCCGGGTTCCCGGGTTCGAATCCCGGCGGGGTCAGGGATTTTCTCTGCCTCGTGATGGCTGGGTGTTGTGTGCTGTCCTTAGGTTAGTTAGGCTTAAGTAGTTCTAAGTTCTAGGGGACTTATGACCACAGCAGTTGAGTCCCATAGTGCTCAGAGCCATTTGAACCATTTTTCCACGATTTATAACAACATAGTAGCGCATTCTAAATGCTCATTATCACAAGTTTTTTCCTCAGGTTAAGGCCGATCTTTGATACTAGTAAAGTTCTGTTGCATGGAAATACCCACTTGGCTTGTGCTAATCTCCACTTTGCTTCGTTTGTCATGTGCTATCTTCCTTCCAGTGTAGTTCAATAATTTCCCTTCATCTACTTCGTGATCCCCAATTTTGATGTTAAGTTTTTCGTTATTCTCACTTTTGGTACCATTCATTACTGTGGTCATTCATCAGTTGACTCTCATTCCATCTTGTGTCCTCCTTACACTGTTCGTTCCATTCAACATATGTTTAATCCTTCTTCACTTTCACTGAAGATGGCAATACCATCAACGAATCTTATCATTCACGTGGTTTGTATTTTTTACCCTGGATTTTAATTCTGCTTTTGAAACTTTATTTCCATCATCGCTTCTTCCATGTTTCAGTTGAACAGAAGGGAGGAAAGAATGCATCCTGGTTTCACACACTAATTATCCTAACCACTTCGTTCCTGGTGTTCCATTCTTATTAGTCCCCCTTTGTTCTTGTACATAATGTACACTACACGTCTTTCTCTATAAAATGGTTCAAATGGCTCTGAGCACTATGCGACTTAACTTCTAAGGTAATCAGTCGCCTAGAACTTAGAACTAATTAAACCTAACTAACCTAAGGACATCACACACATCAATGCCCGAGGCAGGATTCGAACCTGCGACCGTAGCGGTCGCCCAGCTCCAGACTGTAGCGCCTAGAACTGCACGGCCACTCCGACCGGCTTTCTCTATAGCTTACTCTTATTTTTCTCTTCTTATTTTTCTCTTCTTTCGAACATATTACTGCATTTTATATTGCACAATGCGTTTTCCAGGCGGAAAAGTACTATGGGCTTGTCTTGATTTTTTCGCAAGTCCTACTTCCGTTTCCAAGTGTCACGTCATACCTGCCTCCCTTGCACCTTTAACTTTCAGGAACCATAATTGATCGTCATCTAGGAAAGCGTCAACTTTCTTTCCGCTATATATATATATATATATATATATATATATATTTATTTATTTATTTATTTATTTATTTATTTATTTATTCCTCTCAGCAACTTGGATGCATGAGCTCTCTCATATCGCCCCTTAGTGTATTTCTGTTTGTGTGGATTATACTTTTTTTGAAAGTCTGATGGTATTCCTTCATTATCACACACTCTATAAACCAAGCTGAATCCTCGTTTGGTTCTCACTTTCCCCAATTATTTTAAAAATTCCAAAGGGATGTTATTGCATATTATATGAAAATAGTAATTTTTAAATCTACTTCTGCAGCCACACCCACAACCATACTTTGCAAACCACTGCGACGTACGCATCAGACCGCAGCTGTTTCAGTCCAAAACAAGATTTCTCCGAAAGACATCATCATCATTTAAGACTGATTATGCCTTTCAGCGATCAGTCTGGAGCATAGTCCCCTCTATAAAATTCCTCTATGATCCCCTATTCAGTGCTAACATTGGTGCCTCGTCTGATGTTAGATGCGATAACTATTTCGTTATACATTACTTTAAGTGTGATATCATCTTACGACCTCACGTTTTCATCTTTTCCGATCTCTATCGAACAACTTTCAAGGAATTTCCTTTCCGAATGAAAATGCACTCCGAACACAGCTCGACGAGTTTTGTCTCAAAACCACGTGGTTTCTACTGTCGTGGAGTCGAAAAGTTACTTCAGTGTTGGCTGACTATCGTAAGTAGTGAAGTAAAATATATTATTGATGACTAAAATCTCTGTTATTGGTATCTGTTGTGTTAGATAAATTTATCGAAAACGATATGAACTTATGCATGTGAATAATGAATTAATGCACCCAATACTTGTAATGCTACAGATTTCAAATCGATGGATAAATTGACAACTTTTGAACTCAAAGAACTATCAAAAATAAAAAATAAAATAAAGTCATGGAGAAGATTTAAAGAATTTAGAGCTGTTTTAGTATGTAAGCAAGTCATTTATAGACAGATTCCTAACTTTATTAGATATGATCTTATCAGGAGATGATACCTCTGCGAGCTGAACTACATCAATTGTTATTCCTATCTTCAAAGACGATGACTTCAGTAACTGTGATAACTACTGAGAAATAAGGTTACTAAACTCGGAGTGTAAAATGTTTGCTAACATCATGAAAAATGATTTATATAGACACTATGGACGCATCAGGAGAGAGAAGAAAAATGGATTTCGAAAAGGAAGCTCATGATGTCATGGCTAGTTTTCAGTTCTTAATAGAAAAACATAGAGAATTCAGACTAGAAACACTCAGTTGAAACAGAACTTCTTACAGGATCACTGTTTCTCTCTGCCTCTTCGACAGTTAAAGACGTCTTTTTCTCAGGAACGGATGAAGGTATCAAGCCGAAATTTATATCGTAGTTTGGTACTCGCAAACTCACTCATCAAAACCTACAGATATGGATATTAAAGTCAGGCCTGGTGGTCTAGCGGTAAAGCGCCTAACAGGAAACCGAAAAAGTCGCAGTTTGAATCTCGGTCGGTCGGACCACTGATTTTTTTCGCTCTTCTTTTTGACCTAGCCTTCACCTCTCATCGATGTGAGCAGTCGCCAGAAACATGTCGTTCGGATTCCACGTTAAATTTTAAGTTCAGTTTATCTGGCTGGATAAATATGTAAGAAAAGGCCAAGCGCAGAATCTCGGTTTCGAGGAGGGGTCTTGCTGCTCGGTTCCTATTTGAGCTAGGAACATGAGGTGAAAAATTTTTGGTTTAGGTCGGACCAACGGCCATTTATATAGCCATTCGAACACTGGACGTACTGTAGCTATGTTACTGCATATTAAGCAAGGTGGAACAAGTCTGGCGCCCATTGTAATTTTCTGACTGCCACAGATGTAGTGTTTTGGGAGATATTTATACTTCTTCAGAAACTGTCACCTACTTGTCAATCTGTGAGTCTCTCGTATTCTGACATCTCAGAAACACTTGCGAAACGTTTCGATTCAAAATATGATGTTTCTGCTGTCCGGCAGATGTTTTCAGTGCTTTGGGAGGTAGGTAAACGATACTGCAAAGCTTTTGTCTGGGTTTATCTTAATCTTCCAGATCTTTTACCAAATGGTGGTGACAGAGATGTTCTTGTAGCTTCCTGGCTAGGAATTTAACGTTTCTGCTGCTTCTATAGCCCGGCATGTCATCTGCGTACAGGAGAATTGCACCTCCTGCCCAATTTGGCACATCGTCGATATAAAGTATGTATAATGTGAGGCCAGAAACGAAACCTGCAGGACCTCGAGCACAGCGTTCCTCCTGATCGTGCTAAGATGCTCGCCGCACCTGACAGAATTCTTTCTCTCTGCCAGGAACGAATCAGTCATGTTGATCATGTAATGTCCAAATGGCACCATCATACCAGTGCTGTGCTTAGTATCTCTCACCGTGCACACGTGTTCCACCAGCGGTAGGAACTGATAGATACTGCTGTGTTCTGGGCGGAAGCTAAACTGCTCAAGGGTGATAATGTTGTGGTCTTTTAGGAACTGGGTAAGGGCTTCGATATGACAGCAGTGAAATTGGTTTGTAGCTTTGGTGACTGCCTAGGGGCTTGAGCAGGGTTTACATTTTCCTCGCCGCGCGGGATTAGCTGAGCGGTCTACTGCGCTGCAGTCATGTACTTTTCAGGTGGTCCCGGCGGAGGTTCGAGTCCTCCCTCGGGTATGGGTGTGTGTGTTTGTCCTTAGGATAATTTAGGTTAAGTAGTGTGTTAGCTTAGGAACTGATGAGGGGTTGGGGTTGTTTGGGGGAAGAGACCAAACTGCGAGGTCATCGGTCTCATGGGGTTAGGGAAGGACGGGGAAGGAAGTCGGTCGTGCCCTTTCAAAGGAATCATCCTGGCATTTGCCTGGAGCGATTTAGGGAAATCACGGAAAACCTAAATCGGGATGGCCGGACGCGGGATTCAACCGTCGTCCTCCCTAGGAACTGATGATCTTTGCAATTAAGTCCCGTAAGATTTCACACACATTTGGAACATTTTCCTCCCCCCCACCCCGCCTTCCCCCACGTCATCCCACCTGCCATACCGCCTCCCCCGGTCTTTGCGTTCTCTACGCGGTCCGCTCTCATTGAGGGGGGGGGGGGGGAGGGGGGGGGGGGACGGCTTGCGCCGCCAGCTCCACAATTACACCCTCCCTCAAATTCGGGACCAGGCACATGTGCTGGTGGCGTTTTCACTGTTGTTCTTCTTGCACACGAAGTCAGTTCGTTGTGGGATGTCTTCGTCATCCTCTTGATCAGACTCAATGCGAGTTCCCAGACTTTACTAAGGGTGTAGCCACCAGGAGGACTGAATTGTGGCTCCCAAACCCTAATCGCGATAGACTCTTTCAGACAGTCCCAAAAGCCAAGGTCTACAGCTACATCTACGTAGATACTCTGCAAAATATATTTAAGTGTCTGGCAGAGGGTTCATTGAACCACCTTCACAATAATTCTCTATTATTCCTATCTCGTACATAGCGCAGAAATAACGAACACCTATATCTTTGGGTGCGAGCACTGATTTACCTTACTTTATTATGGTGGCCGTTTCTCCATACGTAGGAAGGCGTCAATAAAATATTTTCGCATTCGGAGGAGAAATTTGGAGATTGAAATTCCATGAGAAGATTTCGCAGTAGCGAAAATCACCTTTGCTTTAATGATGTCCAGCCCAAATCCTGTATCATTTCAGTGACACTCCCTCACCTATGTCGCGATAATACAAAACGCGCTGCCTTTCTTTGACCTTTTTCGATGTACTCCATCAATACTATTAGGTAAAAATCCCACACCGCGCAACAGTACTCCAAAAGAGGACGACAAGCGTAATGTAGGCAGTCTCTTTACTAGATCTGTTACATTTTCTAAGTGCCCTGCCAATAAAACGCAGTCTTTGGTTAGCCTTACCCACACGTTTTCTACCCGTTCCTTCCAATTTAAGTTGTTCGTAATTTGTAATTCCTAGGTATTTAGTCGAATTTTCAGCCCATAGATTTCATTGATTTATCATGTAACCGTAGTTTAACTGATTTTTTTAGCACTCATGTGGATGACGTCACACTTTTCGTTATTCAGGGTCAATTGCCAATTTTCGCGCCAGACAGATATCTTTTCTAAATCGTTTTGCAATTTGTTTTGATCTTCTGATGACTTCACTGGTTGATAAACGACAGCGTCACCTGCAAACCAACTAAGACGGCTGCTCAGAATGTCTTCGAAATCGTTTATACAGATGAGAAACAGCATATAGCCTGTATAACACCACCTTGGAGATCGCCAGAAATCACTTCTGTTTTACTCGATGACTTTTCGTCAATTACTACGAACTGAGACCTCTGCGATAGTCATATAACTGAGACGATATTTCATAACCACGCCATTTCACTACAAGCCGCTTGTGTGGTACAATATCAAATGCTTTTGGATATCTAGAAACACGGAATCAGTTTCAAATCCCTTGTCAGTAGCACTCTGCACTTCGTAGCAGTAAAGAGCTAGTTTTGTTTCACAAGAACGATGTTTTCTAAACGGTGTTGACTGTATGTTAAAAGACCATTCGCTTCGAAGTAATTCATTATGTTCGGACACAATATATGTTCCAAAATCCTGCTGCGTATCGACGTTAACGATATGGCCCTGCAATTCAGCGGATTACTCCTACTACCTTGGTATGACCTTTGCAACTTTCTAGTCTTTGGGTACGGATCTTTCGTCGAGCGAACGGTTGTATATGATTTTTAAGTATGGTGCTATTGTATCAGCATATTCTGAAAGAACCTAACTGGAATGCAGTGTGGACTGGAAGACTTGCTTTTGTTAAGTGATTTAAGTTGTTTCACTACTCCGAGGATATCTACTTCTACGTTACTTGTCTTATTTAGCGATCGAATTTCGGAAGGTTGTGTTTAGTGACTCTGTTTTGGCAGCACTGTCTTCTATAGTATTTCCATTGCTATCGCGCAGAGAAGGCCTTAATTATGTCTTGCCGATAGCACACTTTACATACACGTAAGACCAGAATCTCTTTGGATTCTCTGCGAGATTTCGAGACCAAGTATCGTTGTGGAAACTATTGCAAGCATCTCGCATTGAAGTCCGCGCTAAATTTCGAGCTTCTGTAAAAGGTCGCCAGTCTTGGAATGTTTGCGTCCGCTTAAATTTGGAATATTTTTCGTTGTTTTTGCAGCAGTGTTCTGACCCGTTTTGTGTACAAAGACGGATCAGCTACGTTGTTTGTTAATTTATTTGCTGCCGATACTATTTCTTTCAATTCAAGCCACATCTGGTCTACAGTTATATTGTTAATTTGGAAGGAGTGGAGACTGTCTCTCAGGAAGGCGTCAGTGAATTTTTATCTGCTCCTCTGAATAGGTATTTTTTCGTTTGTTTTTCGAGGAATTGGGTGTTAAAATAATGAATCTCGCTACGACAACCCTGTGCTCACTAATCCCTGTATCGGTTTTGATTCTAATTATTAGCTCTGGATTATTTGTTGCTAAGAGGTCAAGTATGTTTTCACAACCGTTTACTATTCGTGTGGGCTCATGAACTAACTGCTCGAAATAATTTTCAGAGAATGCGTTTAGCACAATTTCGGATGATGTTTTATGCATATCTCTGGCACTAAACATGTATTTTCGGCAACATATCGAGGGTAAATTAAAGTCATCACCAACTATAATTCTATGAGTCGGGTACGTGTCCGAAATCAAACTTAAGTTTTGTTTGAAACCTTCAGCAATTGTATCATCTGAATTGGGATCTCGGTAACAGGATCCAATTGTTATTTTATTACGGTTGCCAAGAACAGCCTCTTCCCATACTAAATCACTGGAACTATATACATCAATTTCTCTACCAGATAAACAGCAACGAATACGTCATCGCCAGCTGTGTTTAGCCTATCGTTTCGGAACACCGTTAGGTTCTTCGCAAAAATTTCAGCTGAGCTTATCTCCGGCTTTAGCCAGCTTTCAGTGGCTATAACGACTTGAGCATCAGTGCTTTCTATCGGCACTTGGAGCTCTGGTACTTTCCCAAACACAGCTACGACAATTTACAACTGTTATATCAATGGTTCCTGTATCTACGTTCTTCCTGTGTTCGGCCTGCACCCTTTGTGACAGAAACACCTTCTTTGTTTTCCCGAGACCCTATAACCTATAAAACCTCCATTCTACGCCACAGAGCCGCTGCTTCCCGGGTAGCCGGGCCCTGTGTGTAGTGGACTCCTGACATATTGAGTGAAACCCGAAACCCAACCAGCCTATTGCGCAAATCGAGAAATCTGCAGCCTACATCGCCGAAGAACCGTCTGACACCCTGATTCAGGCCCTCGACTGTGTCAGACTCTTGGTATGATCGTAATCAATGATCATTCACCTGTAATCTATCTCGTTATGACTTACGCTGAGACACTATAATATCACATTTCTATGATATTGACATTGACGATGATTAATGATGCTGCTACTGCTGGTGATGATGATGATGATGACGATCATGATGATGATGATGATGATGAAACTGATGACGATGAGAATGACGTTGGCGACGTCAACGAAGATGAGAATGGTGTTGATAACTCATATTGAAGCTTTAGACTGATACCTTTTGCACTGAAATACAAGGTGTTTGTTCTAACTTGAGACAGCTATATACATGGAAAATGACGCATCGATCGAAAAAATTGCTCTAGGTGAAAAGTTAATATTAATAAAGGGGACATCTGTCTGTGGTATATAACTGGCCACCTTCTAACCACCCCTTCTGCGTGGACCGGGTCAGCTGCGCATTTTCAAATAGGAACCTTCTATTTTTATTGGGCAACGGCCGTGCCGCAGTGAATACACCGGTTCCCGTCAGATCACCGAAGTTAAGCGCTTTCGGGCGCGGCTGGCACTTGGCTGGGTGACCATCCGGTCTGCCGTGCAGTGCTACCATTTTTCGGGGTGCACTCAGCCTCGTGATGCCAATTGAGGAGCAACTCGACCGAATAGTAGCGTCTCCGGTCGAAGAAAACCATCATAACGAACGGGAGAGCGGTGTGCTGACCACACGCCCCTCCTATCCCCATCCTCAGCTGAGGATGACATGGCGGTTGGATGGTCCCGATGGGCCACTTTTGACCTGAAGACGGAGTGCTTATTTGTATTGCATATTTGGATTTCACGCTAAAAAATATGCACAGTTTACTCAAATCATTGTTTCCAATTCGTGGCAGATGGCGCTGTAATCGACAAATATCAATTGTTCCTGATTTCGCGGTCAAGATGTACAATGTACGGTTGATATTTATGTTCGAAATTTTCTGTGCTGTTTCAGATTTGAGTGGACAGTAAAATGTGGTTAGCCCTTTGAATGTATGGTTAGAAACTGCGTTTAGTGTGATCCATGAACAACGACGTAGATGTAACAGTTTTGTGACCCCATCGGCATGCTTGATGTCGATGATTCCTCTTGCCTCTCGCCACTGGAGTGCTTGGTTTCGGTGGGTATCCACGGGTGGGCAGCTCATGAGTCACGGTGGTTTGATGGAAACACACACCGAAATCAGTCACCGTGATGGCGGGGCGGCCAGCGAAATTAAGCACTCTTATGGTTTGTGGACTCACGACAGTCAAACATATAGGCAACAGAAAACTACGGTACCATACAAGCAGTTCATTTGTCAGAAATGTCGATATCTAGCTGTATTATTCGTGCTGTACAACCACATTTGTAACACCTAACGTCTGAACATCAGTATCAACCGGTAGATCACATGTACATCGTAAATTTAATGTAGGATCAAATGCGTCCGTTCTTGACTACAAAAACAGGCACTCTTGATAGCGCCGTCTACCACGAACTGCAAACAATGTTTTGAGTAAACCGTATTTATTTCTTGGCGAAGAACCCGAATATGCAAGTAACATGGGAGGCTCTTATTTGAAAATAAAAAGATGACGCCAACAACACAGGGGGGAGGGAGGGAGTGCGGTTAGGAGGTGGCCAGTTATAGCACACACAGATGCCCCCTTTATAATATTAACTTCGCCTTGAACATTATTTTTGTGTCATGCGTCCTTTCCGAGATATTTAGCTGTCTCACGTTAAAACAAACACTCTGGATATTCAATCAGCTACACTGGTAACATGTACTACGAACATCAAAACTAGTTTCCTCTTCGTTCGTTCGGTGGCAGCTTTTAACTTTCAGTCCTGTGTTTCATGCTCGTACTGACGGAAGGACAAGCTAAAACGGCGCCGGCAGCCTACAAAAGCTGATAGCAAATTCGTGGAGCGACGAGTAATAACTCCCGACGTGACGGCGAGAAATAATTCATCCCGTACTGAGGAAATAAAAACAGCAGGGCCCAGCAGTCGCGAGCCACCGCCAGCTTCGACGTACGGCGAAATGGATGTAGCAGACGCGCTCTCTCTCTGTCTCTCGGCGATGGGTCAACGCTGATAAAAAGCCGATACGCAAGCCGCCGTGCATCATCCGGCAAATTGCAGTACATTAGTCTCAGCGAAATATCGCCCGCCCGACCCTGTGCGCAAGTTGCCACCACGTGGAGGGAGGCTTTAATGCCGAGAGTGCGACGGTGCCGGGGTAGAATGGTGGCGGGGGGCGGGGGGGGGGGGGGAATGGGAGAGGGGAGGGGAGTAGAGGACGACGCAGTAGACTGGTACGAGCAAAACAGCAACACCTGGAGTGGTTATTTTTACAGTACGAAGTTTCGAATGAGAGACCGTATTTCAAAAAGTGCTGCCCTTTCCAGCAGAGCAAGTTCCGTGTTAAAATAGCATCTCAGGACTAGACACGAAAGCCATTCGTGCATTTATCTTCGAAAAAAGCAACTCTCTATTTTCACTGCCCGCTGCTGTCGGGAACGCTATTTTAGTTGCCGGTGCACTGGCAACGCGGTTCGACGCAGAGTCAGAGCCGACAGGAATATTTTTGTTTGAAATGGAATCTATGTGGCTCAAGGTGCTCTAGCCTGTGATGACCACCCAGTGCCACTTTAATACTTCAGTACTAATTCAGTGCCAATTGCATTGGCAGACGTTACAAGAGAGGCATTGTGCATAACGGAGAGATTAACTATTGAAATTTTCAGAGAGCACTCCCCGAGAACAAACGTACAACATATTACTTCCCCCCCCCCCTCCCCCCCCCCCTCCAAATACAGAGCTTACCGACAATCATTTTTCCCGCACGCTGTTTGCGAGTGGAACAAGGGTGGAGGGCTCAGTTAGTGGTACGAACAGTACCCTCCGCCACACACAGTTAGGTGACTTGTGGAGTATGTCGTAGATGCAGATGTAATAAAGCGTGCTGTGGAACTTCGCACAGTAGCGACAGACAGCACTCTGTGAATGTGAGCAAAATAGCATGGGAACTGCACACACAGCCAAAGCACAGACAAGCATCTTCTAGGGAGACACTGTGTTTTCGTTGTTATTGCTGTTGTTGTTGCATATGTAGGGCGCTCGAAGTCGATGTTATTAGCGTCATCAGATTGAAAGTAGTGCAAGTGAACGTACTGGCCCCTTGAAACACCTTTCGCAAGAGTATTTCCCAATTTCTCATCACATTTACAACAGAAACACGATAGTATCACAATTATACCGCTCTTTGCAACAGGAGCATTTCCTTTGGAGGGACTTCAACCTCGAACCCTATTTTCGAATGGTCACAGTGCCTCAAAGTACCAAGGTAGACATACCGTTCACCAATACAATGTAGTCCATAACCACTTCCAGCCCTCTTTAACTGTAGTGGCGACCCGCAATCTAAGTACGTTCCTTGACACAATACATTTATTAACCCAAACTGGACTGATAATCAAAGTCTGTATTGTGGGTTTATAAGCTTGCTGGCCACACCTCATTAGAATGAATCTTTCGTTGCTAGTAACGGAACCCTTACTAAGTTGAAGACTTAAAAATTATCCCACTCCATTGTGTCATGGTTGCTACGGCAACAAGTTTCGAATTATACAAACAATCTTAGTTTTGAAACTGTTTAATATCAATGATGCCCCTGTTTGGGCTTTATCAGATTCAATAAAAGTAGCTGGATACGTAATCCCTCCGTGATAAAGCCATATAAAATGGAAAAATGGAAATGAGCGTACGGCATTGTGGGCCCGCAGTCCCCCATTCGGGGAAGTTCGGCCGCCGAGGGCAAGTACTCGTATATATTGCATTCGACGCCACATTGGGCGACTTGCTCTTCGGACATGGGGATGGAATGATGATGAGAACAACACAACATCCAGTCCCTGAACGGAGAAAATCTCCTGCCGCAGCCGGGAATCGAACCCAGGCCCCTTGGCGTGGCATTCCGCCGCGCTGACCACTGAGCTAACGAGGGCGGACATAAAACGTAAAATGGACTCATATGTTTTTATGACAGACGAATTATATATCCAGTTACCGTTTCGTCTATTTTATATTTTACATGGCTTTACGATGCATGTGTCACACATCCAACTACTTTTACACAATCTAATGCTACCCGAAAAGAGTGAAATGCGTCACTGGCATTAAACAGTTTCGCAATCAAGACTGTTTTTATTCTTAAATAGAAGACTTGTCCACAGAAACACCAACAGTGTAATGCTGGATTTGTTACAAGCAGGTTCAATCAGCACGCTAGTATTAAGTGAAGTGTTTTCTAGGGAGGCACTGTGTGGTTGTTGTTGTTGTTGTGTAGGACGCAAAACGTAGGGATTATCAGCGTCCCAACAAACAGCTTAAGCTGGGATATGAAGTCGCGCAGGAGGCCTAGGGCCGAAATGTAAATTGAGACCACTTTTTATAGCACTGCTGTAATGGGTTTCTTGAAATCAACAGATCACTTTGAACCATTTTATATGGTCGCTTGTGTTTTGATCACAGCTGAGACGTCACCATCGACATTCTCCCAAAGAGAGAGAGAGATGTGGGAGATAATCGCTGATTAAAGACTCGAACGAGGAGAGAGGTCAGTATTGGCAGACGAGGAGGTCGAGAGGAGAGTGTTGAGACCTGTGTGGCTGCCAGTAGTGGGTCTGTGGTACGTCAAGAATCGCCATCGTCGATAAAGAAGACGGGCAGTGGTTGCTGACTACGTTAGACAGACATACTGATTGTCAATACTGGAACTTTTGAGGAAACGTGCCTCTTCCAACAAAGACTTACGATTTCAAGTCCCTCCTAAGGGAGCGATCACGTTGCGAAATGCGGTGTAATTGAGTTACGAAAGTGCTTCTGTTAGAAGCGTGACGGGATATTACGAAAGCCATTAACCGAGATACTAAGGTGTCTTAAGGAGCTAATGTGTTCATCTTGTAAGGTAAGTATGTCGTTTTGATTTTTGTAAGGTATCGATGTGATCGTCAAGAGAGAGAGAGAGCGAGCGAGTTATGTTACTGTTAAACAATCTTTCGTTTTGTCTTGGCACAATCTTTGCCTTTGCGCAGTCTGATACATTCTTAGTTGAATTGTGGTAGCGTTGGTTTGGGTTGTTTGTGGGAGGAGACAAAACAGCGAGGTCATCGGTCTCATCGGATTAGGGAAAGATGGGGAAGGAAGTCGGCCGAGCCCTTTCAAAGGAACCATGCCGGCATTTGCCTGGAGCGATTTAGGAAAATTACGGAAAACCTAAATGGTTCAAATGACTCTGAGCGCTATGGGACTTAACTTCTGGCCGGCCGCGGTGGTCTCGCGGTTCTAGGCGCGCAGTCCGGAACCGTGCGACTGCTACGGTCGCAGGTTCGAATCCTGCCTCGGGCATGGATGTGTGTGATGTCCTTAGGTTAGTTAGGTTTAAGCAGTTCTAAGTTCTAAGGGACTGATAACCACAGCAGTTGAGTCCCATAGTGCTCAGACCCATTTTTTGAACTTAACTTCTGAGGTCATCAGTCCCCTAGAACTTAGAACTACTTAAACCTAACTAACCAAAGGACATCACACACATCCATCAGCTTCCTTTAATTTACGTCAATGGTCACAGTATGTTTGATAACAAAGTACCGGTTTCGGTCTTTAATGACCATCATCACATCTGTTTCATAAAAACAAACAGATCTGATGATGGCCATTAAAGACCTAACCGGTAATCTGTTATCAAACAGTCTGTGACCATTGACGTAAATTAAAGGAAACTGATTACATATGCATGTCACTGTTTTTTCGTGACGATGTTGCAGCTTGTGACACACATCCATGCCCGAGGCAGGATTCGAACTTGCGACCGTTCCGGTCACATGTTCACAGACTGTAGCGCCTAGAACCGCTCGGCCACCCCGGCTGGCGAAAACCTAAATCAGGATGGCCAGAGGCGGGAGTGAACCGTCGTCCTTCCGAATGCGAGTCCAGTGTGCTAACCACTGCACCACCTCGCTTGGTTAATTGTGGTAGATGTATACCCTTTTTAAACCATTGTTCACTTTGTTATGCATAGTATTCTTCAGACCTATGTTGTGTATGAAGATTATGCAGAATTTTACTCTGTCTTTTTGAATACATGCTTCGTTCTAAAACCGTTGTCTTGGAATATTATTTCATAGGAATAGTTACTCTTCCCATCTCTCTGCTTAAAGAAGCTTTTTCATTACCATTACCACATTGCACCATACACTATGCAACAGTCTGAATATTTTTGGAAATTTTATTTAAAAACAGAAATCTAGCTCAGCCGTTGCCTGCTTACTGTTTGCTGTTATGCTTTCGAGAAATCTGCAACAATTTGGTCAAGACGCGACGTAAGTGGAAATTGTGATTAGGGCCCGATAATTGATTTACTTCAGTTGTGGATTTAGTATAAAGACAAGGTGCATTCAGATCAGTTACAGTTCAGCTCAAATTATGTTCTGTTTCGTCAAAAGTTAGCATACGAGTTTAAGTTAAATAACAGTTTGTGCGTATGCAATTTTGGTAATACATAGACTTTTATAGAGTGGGAGGTAAATTTGGGCTAAATTTCATACCGCAACCCATAGTTGGGAACTTATACTTTATACGACTGTCAATCTAATAATACTATGTGGTAATACGAGCTGACTTGTATGTTGTGATGTATTCTTAGATGTACCTTGTTCATGCTGCGGTAAGACAGAGGTTGCATGAGTCATTTTCAGAATTCACAGCTGAAAGGTGTAGGTAACTGTAGGTAATTACTTGATCGTCTCGATCAGAACATAATAAAAATTATAAGACATCTAAAAGAAGAACGTAAAAAGCTAAGAACGTAGTTGTAAACTGATTCATTGTCAAGCAGCAAATAGCGATTCTTTTTAATGGAAGCTGTCTTATTTGCCTAATTTACCTCATATTGTGATGTGTAAGTTCAATTTTTTTGTAATTTTAAAACATTAAATTTTTTTGTAGTTTCAAAAGTTTGGACACTATGAACACACAGCGTGGTAACTGACTTTATGAGTACATATTAATGCCTTTAAGTGATAGTGGAAAGTTCCACATTAGTATTTGCTGAAAAGTTTGAAGGCCTAGAGGTTAATTTACATTTTGGTGGTCAAAGAAGTAGGACACTACATGATAACTTTCAACTGATATTGAAATGTTTCCTAAAAGTACGTCTATGAGATGATGGCTTTGTATGTTACTCTATTGAGTGTCAATAATGTGCTACAGTTCCTTTTGACTTTCAAAACGCAACTGGTTCATTCCAGACCCCACAAATTAATATCTGCAACCTGTTCCCATTTGTTGTTAAAAAAAAGTCGTCCATCATCAGACCATTATACGAAATGCCTTAATTGGTCGTAGAGTGTAACATAACACATTCTCAACATCGGGCGTACAACTAGTACTACTAATGCTCTTCAAATACCGCAATAAATGAACATGGTTCAAACACATAAAATGCAGATTCGCTAAAAGCTAGAAAAGATCACATTTGTTTTCTGAAACTCTTTCTCACATTAGCAAACACAGATACTCTGAACCGTAAAAGGTTGAAAATTGAGTCTGGAGCTCGTGTGCTATTCGGTGACGCGTTAAGCGTATTTCAACACTCCTAACTGGTCGGAATGAGGTACACCACGGCCGTGTAACCTATTTTATTGATCTCAACTTGTATTACATCACGCACAGGCACTTTTTTCCCATGGAAGCGGTATGGAACTTTCCGGGAGCGACATTTTGCCGGCCGCTGTGGCCGAGCGGTTCTACGCGCTTCAGTCCGGAATCACGCTGCTGCTACGGTCGTAGGTTCGAATCCTGCCTCGGGCATGACTGTGTGTGATCTCCTTAGTTTAGTTAGATTTAAGTAGTTCTAAGTCTAGGGGACTGATGACCTCAGATGTTAAGTCCCATAGTGCTTAGAGCCATTTGAACCATTTTGAGCGACATTTCGGCTCTTCAATTATAGGACATTGTATTACATTCAATGGGGTACAAGCGTCCTTGTCTGCAGTTTCGGTATATTACCACTAATTCCCACGTGTTCTGGTACTGACCATAATGATCCTTCCTTACCCTGTGTTTTCAGTTGTAGGGGGACCTCCCAGATGATCTACACTGATTTATCTGTTGGATACGGCACTGTATGGGATATAATACGAAATAAAGCAGTGGATGGAAATTCTCATGCAGCGCCTGTGAGAAATACGAGTATACAATTTCAGTGGTAGAAAGAACTCCCGCCTAAGTTCTGTTACTGGGCGCTGGAAACGGTGAATGGAAATGTCTAAATTATTTTCGGAAGGCTGTTTCACCGAATGATCTGAATGTTAAAGCAACTTCAGTAAGCCGGTAACCCTCACCACGGTAGGACGTGAGTCGTGCGCCCTGCAGTGCGAAACTGAGGTTTCCAAAGTGTTTCATGACTGAAGTCGGTAATACGTGATCCAAGCGATCAATATAAAGTTCCCTTCTGCTACGGAAAGCTGAAAGAGTTGGCAGGTGTCTTCCCTGTGCACATCAGTACAGGTCTCAGCGGTCTGTCGGTCTTTAAGAGCAAAGATGCATCTTTGCGACCGAGCGCTTTTAGGTGCACACAGGACTCATGTCTGACGATTGACACATCAGGTAGCTGGAAGTGGTGTTTGACAGTAACGAAGCGCACATAGCGTGGTGTCACACAGTATAATAAATTCCAACTGTTCCAGTGGAAACGTAAAATGTGATGTCTGTATGTCGTCCTCCTATTTGAGTTTAGACAGATCAGGCCTGCTGGTCTAGCGGTGCGTAGCATCGGATAGATCGCGGAATCGAGCGCAGATTCCACGCTAAACATTGGGTACCCTTTATTCAGTTGGATAACTGGGGTAAGTTACGGACATGCAAGTAACCGAAGTGGAGTCCAATAGATAGACTTGCTCCGGATAACTGAGCAACGCTAAATTAAATTATACTCTGGACTACTGTAGAAAAGGCTCAACAGAAACAAGGAGGTGAACAGCGACAAAACTTCCAAAAACTTTCTTTGGTATCGGGTCGGATGGAAACTGGGAATGTCATTCAGACATATATTTGTATATTTTTGTAGTGAACCAATGTAAAAGAGACATTATGAATTTCAAAGTTGGCGACGCTGTCAGTTAATGTTTCCATCACTGTATGAGAAACTGCGGATAGGATTCTTAATTTATTTACTTCAAACGTCTTCTGTAAGTACCAATCAATATTGTGTTGCTTCAATTTAAGTACTTGGAAGGCAAGTCTGCAATTCCGTTTCGTTAAACAAAAGTTTATTTTTAAAGCATGTTAATTTGCGTTCTGTTTCGGCTATGTTTTTGGAATGTAAAATATGAATAGAAACAGTAATCGTTAGTGCCTCCTCAGAAGAAGAGAAAGATTTTGACGTAAATGAAGAACCATCTGGCATTGTTCTCAACCCAGTAGAATACGCTGTGATTAAAATATATGGAAAAAGTAAGCTGTCATTTGGATTGCATAAATGTGAAATTTTTTATTTAGAAGGCAGAGATTAAGTTTCCGTATTTTATGGAAAAGACTGGATCAATTTAGCCAATATTATGAATTAGGTTCTTCTGCTTTTAGTTGGCCGAATACTTCTTCATTCTTTCAGATCGTGCCCTTCTCAACTCATCTGAAATTACCCTTGCCATTTTCTGTTTGTTAATTTTTATTGGTAGTGTGATATGTCTGTCCTGAAGTATCTTGATCGAGTCTGTCTTGCCTTTCAATTCTGTAATTTCATCATGTCCTCCTTGATCTCTGCGAGACATCTAATCCCGCTCTTAATATTCTATAACTTCTCAATTATTCTCCGCTAATTCTATTTTCTGTTGTCCTCATCAAATGTCCTAGGAAAGACATCCGTTTGTTTTTCATTTTATTTGTCACTGGTTCTATTTCTTTATAAACCTTTTCATTTGAAGCTATACTGCAAACTCCGTCTTTTTGGTATTTGTTAATTTTACATGTTTTGACTGCCCGTCTTTCTATTTTGAGTAATCTGTCTGTTGCTGCAGTATTGGTAGTTTTAAATGTAATTTCCCTAGGTTATGTTATTTGCACGTGTGTGATTGTTTTGGAGTGTGTCAGTTTTGTGGCTATTGAGAGGCACTTTTTGTTATATGTTTTCTTGGTAACATGATGTCTTTTAATCAATTTTATTTGCCGTCTGCCGTGACGGTTTCTCATTCAGGATGTGTGTTATCATTTCTCCCAAATATTTAAAGTTGTCAGCAATTTTTACGTCGTATTCTCCATTTCTAATTTTGTTAGCCAGTGGCGGTTAGGTTAGTATTATTTCTGTTTTTTCAAAAGATATTCTATGGCCAATACTCTGGGCTATTTCCTGTAATAATTATTTTTGTTGTATGGTTCCTTGAATGTTGTTGGCGAGAGGAGGTCATCAGAAAATCCTAAACAGTTCTGCTTTATGTCATATTTTAGTTTTCCTACCTTAATCGATTAAATCACGTTGATTTTAGCAGGTCACGAGTCATTTTTTAGTCAAGGAGATGATGTCTGAAACTCCGTTACTTCGGTGGGGTACCTACGATTTTCAGATTCAAAGACAAGATCATTTTTAAAGACATGTTAGTGATTTAATATATTAACAAGCAAACCAAATTCATCTGTTTAACGCTAAAATAACGCCAATAGACATATAACACTGTTTATTTGGAAAACAGGCTAAAATGTCACAACTGATGCAATATTCTTAGTTCTATACTGAATAAAATTCTTTGTAATGCCGATAAAGTTTGTTTTCTTTCTTGTCATAGAACCATAACGGATTTTGACATGTCCCTATTCACCCGAAGGATCAGTATGTAGAGACAATCATCATAATCATCATTTAAGACTGATTATGTCTTTCCGCGTTCAGTCTGGAGCATAGCCCCCTTATAAAATTCCTCCATGATCCCCTATTCAGTGCTAACATTGGTGCCTCTTCTGATGTTAAACCTACTACTTCAAAATCATTCTTAACCGAATCCAGGTACCTTCTCCTTGGTCTGCCCCGACTCGTCCTACCCTCTACTGCTGAACCCATGAGTCTCTTGGGTAACCTTGCTTCTCCCATGCGTGTAACATGACCCCACCATCTAAGCCTGTTCGCCCTGACTGCTACATCTATAGAGTTCATTCTCAGTTTTTCTTTGATTTCCTCATTGTGGACACCCTCCTGCCATTGTTCCCATCTACTACTACCTGCAATCATCCTAGCTACTTTCATATCCGTAACCTCAACCTTGTTGATAAGGTAACCTGAATCCACCCAGCTTTCGCTCCCATACAATAAAGTTGGTCGAAAGATTGAACGGTGCACAGATAACTTAGTCTTGGTACTGAATTCCTTCTTGCAGAAGGAATTCGGTACCAAGCTGGGCGCTCACTGCATTAGCTTTGTTACACCTCGCATCCGGTTCTTTCACTATGTTGCCATCCTGTGAGAATATACATCCTAAGTACTTGAAACTGTCCACCTGTTCTAACTTTGTTCCTCCTATTTGGCACTCAATCCGTTTATATTTCTTTCTCACTGACATTACTTTCGTTTTGGAGATGCTAATCTTCATACCATAGTCCTTACATTTCTGATCTAGCTTTGAAATATTACTTTGCAAACTTTCAGTCGAATCTGCCATCACAACTAAGTCATCCGCATATGCAAGACTGCTTATTTTGTGTTCACATATCTTAATCTCACTCAGCCATTCTATTGTTTTCAACATATGATCCATAAATAATATGAACAACAGTGGAGACAGGTTGCAGCCTTGTCTTACCCCTGAAACTACTCTGAACCATGAACTCAATTTACCGTCAACTCTAACTGCTGCCCGACTATCTATGTAAAGACCTTTAATTGCTTGCAAAAGTTTGCCTCCTATTCCATAATCTCGTAGAACAGACAATATCTTCCTCCTAGGAACCCGGTCATATGCCTTTTCTAGATCTATAAAGCATATATACAATTCCCTGTTCCACTCATAACACTTCTCCATTATTTGCCATAAGCTAAAGATCTGGTCCTGACAACCTCTAAGAGGCCTAAACCCACACTGAATTTCATCCAATTGGTCCTCAACTAATACTCGCACTTTCCTTTCAACAATACCTGAGAAGATTTTACCCACAACGCTGATTAAAGAAATACCTCTGTAGTTGTTACAATCTTTTCTGTTTCCATGTTTAAACATTGGTGTGATTACTGCTTTTGTCCAGTCTGATGGAACCTGTCCCGGCTCCCAGGCCATTTCAATTACCCTGTGTAGCCATTTAATACCTGACATTCCACTGTATTTGATGAGTTCCGACTTAATTTCATCCACCCCAGCTGCTTTATTGCACTGAAATCTATTGACCATTTTCTCCACTTCCTCAAATGTGATCCTATTTCCATCATCATTCCTATCCCATTCTACCTCGAAATCTGAAACATTACTGATCGCATTTTCACCTACATCGAGCAACTCTTCAAAATATTCCCTCCATCTGCCCAAGGCATCCACGGGATTCACCAGCAGTTTTCCTGACCTGTCCAAAATAATTGTCATTTCCTTCTTACCTCTCTTTCGAAGACTGCTAATTACACTCCAGAATGGTTTTCCAGCAGCTTGACCCATAGTCCCCAACCTCTTTCCAAAGTCTTCCCAAGATTTCTTCTTGGATGCTGCAATTATCTGTTTGGCTTTGTTTCTCTCTTCAACATAACTTTCTCTGTCTACCTGAGTTCTAGTATGTAGCCATTTTTGATACGCCTTCTTTTTCCTTTTACAGGCCACCTTGACTGTGTCATTCCACCAAGCTGTTTGCTTCATCCCACTTTTACACACTACTGTTCCAAGACATTCTTTAGCCGCTTCTAGTACTGTGTCCCTGTACCTTGTCCATTCCTTTTCCAATGACTTTAATTGACTACATTCAACTAACTGGTACCTTTCTGAGATCGCTGTTATGTACTTGTGCCTGATTTCCTTATCCTGAAGTTTCTCCACTCTTATCCTCCTACATATGGACCTGACCTCCTGCACTTTCGGCCTCACAATCCCAATTTCACTGCAGGTTAAATAATGATCAGTGTCATCAAAGAATCCCCTGAATACACGTGTGTCCCTCACAGCCTTCCTGAATTCCTGATCTGTTAGTATATAGTCAATGACAGATCTGGTTCCCCTGCCTTCCCAAGTATACCGGTGAATGTTCTTATGTTTAAAAAAGGAGTTTGTGATTAATAAGCCCATACTGGCACAGAAATCAAAGAGTTGTTTCCCGTTCCTGTTGGCCTCCATAGCCTCTCCAAATTTACCCATAACCTTTTCATACCCTTCTGTTCGATTTCCAATCCTGGCGTTGAAATCACCCATGAGCAGAACACTGTCCTTGTCCTTTACTCTAACAACTACATCACTGAGTGCCTCATAAAAACTATTCATCTTATCTTGATCTGTCCCTTCACAACGCGAATATACTGACACAATCCTAATTTTCTTGCTAGACACTGTCAAATCTATCCACATCAGTCGTTCGTTTACATACCTTATTGCAACTACGCTGGGTTCCATTTCTTTCCTGATGTAAAGCCCTACACCCCATTGTGCTATTCCTGCTTTGACTCCTGACAGGTAGACCTTGTATTCTCCCACTTCCTGTTCTTTCTCACCACTTACCCGAATGTCACTAAAAGCTAAGACGTCCAGCCCCATCTTACTTGCAGCCTCTGCCAGCTCTACCTTCTTCCCAGAGTAGCCCCCATTGGTATTAATAGCTCCCCTAAAAAGATTAATACTGATGTTTCCATTCATCCCTCAAACAGTACTTGAGTTTCTAGATGCTATTGATTAGTTGTATAAGAGAAGTGACAATTTTAACCCTTAAGAGTATTTTTGTTCTGTAGCTGCAACTACAAAAACGCGTAATTTTTTTCTCGCCAGATGCGTTTCGCATTATTGAGGTAAATCATCATCAGTGGTGGTGATTTCCGCTTGATTTCCCACTTACGTCGGAAAATGCCGTTTGCTAGCACATCGTTGATGTTTTTCTGCTTAAGACACTGATAGTTATTGTCTAATTTTTAGTTGTTCCTCAGCACTGTGCATTTTCTACACTTTTCGCAGCACTTAAGACATGCGTATTGCTGCAGAGCACAACTATCAGAGTCTAAAGCATAAAAACATCGAAGATGTGCTAGCAGAGGGCATTTCCCGATTTAAGAAAGAAATCAAGCAAAAATCACTACCACTGATGATGCTTTACCTAAATAAAGTAAAAAGTAATAAGCTTCTGGTGAAAAATCCAGGCATTTTTGTAGTTGCAACGACAGTACAAAAAATACCATCAAGAATTGTAAAGAAATTACAGACATATGGCCACACAAGTGAAAAATTATGTTTTAACCCTGTCTCGCGAATCCCTATTTACACTTAATACTATAGTAATGCATAGAAGTAAGCTGGACGCGGCAATAAACGTTTGCACTCAAATCAGCACAGCAGTATGTAGCGTAAATTGTCTCACGTGAATTGTTACTGAGGGTGTGTATTGTGGCTAGGCTGTGGTTGCAACTTCGCTACCCGAAGCGGTAGCTCCGTGGACAGACATGAAAGATCGTTTCAAGTGAAAGAGGCAATAAATAGAAACACCCGGGCTGTGAGTGTCAGTGAGGGCATGCAGCAGGCGTCGGGGAGCGCGCCCACCTGGCCGGCAGAAGCAGCGGTACCCGTCCTCCTGCTCCACGCAGATGCCGTGCTTGCAGGGCGACGACTCGCACTGGTTGAGCGGCTGCTGGCACACCTCTCCGGCGAAGCCCGTGGGGCACACGCACCGGAAGTGCGTCGCGTTGCGCACGCACGTGGCGCCGTTCTGGCACGGCGCAGAGCCGCACGGGTCCGCCTCCGACTCGCACGTCTTGCCGGTGAAGCCTGCGCAAACCACGGGGAGCGAGTGATCAGTCCACAGGTACAGATACAGGTGTGACGCAGACACAAGTAGCTGTCACAGTACCCGAGACCTCAGGTCCTATACATCATGTAATGGCACAGGTACATTCTCCATCACGTACTGGAGTACTGATACGTACCGTAAATTTACAACACGATACAATGAAGTCTCTATTGTAACCTTACATTCGGTATAGTTTAAGCGACATTAATACATTGAAGCGCCAAAGAAGCTGGTATAAGCACTGCGTATTCAACTACAGAGATATGTAAACAGGCAGGATACGACGCTGAGGCGGAAGCACCTGAATATGACAAGTGTCTGGCGCAGTTGTTACATCGGTTACTGCTGCTACAATGGCAGGTTTTCAAGATTTAAGTGAGTTTGAACGTGGTTTCGTAGTCGGCACACGAGCGATGGGACACAGCATCTCCGAGGTAGCGATGAAGTGGGGATTATCCTTTACGTCCATTCCACGAGTGGTCAGTGAAGATCAGGAATCCGGTAAAACATCATATCTCCGACCTGGCTGCGGCCGGAAAAAGATCCTGCAAAAATAGGACCAACGACGACTGAAGAGGAGTCCAACCCCTCCACAAATTGCTGCACATTTCAATGCTGGGCCGTCAAAAAATGTCAGCGTGCGAACCATTCAACGAAACATCATCGATAATGGATTTCGGAGCCGAGGGCCCACTCGTGTACCCTTGATGACTGCACAACACAAAGCTTTACGGCTCGCCTGGGTCCGTCGACACCGACATTAGACTGGTGATGTCTGGAAACATGTTGCCTGGTCGGACGAGTCTCGTTTAAAATTGTATCGAGCGGATGGACGTGTATGGATGTGGACACAACCTCACGAATCCATGGAACCTGCATGTCAGCAGGTGACTGTTCAAGCTGGTGAAGGTTCTGTAATGTTCTGTAATGGTGTGAGGTGTGTGCAGTTGGAGTGATATGGACCCCTGATACGTCTACATGCGACTCTGACACGTTACACGTACGTAAGCATCCTGTCTCATCGCCTGTATCCATTCATGTCCATTGTACGTTGCGGAGGACTTGGGCAATTCTAGCAGGACAATACCACGCCCCACACGTCCAGAAATGCTACAGAGCGGCTCCAGGAGTACGTTCTGAGTTTAAGCACTTCCGCTGGCCACCAACCCCCCCCCCCCCCCCCCCATCCTCCCAAGACATGAACATTATAGAGCTTATCTGGAATGTTTTGCAACGTTCTGTTCGGAAGAGATATCCACCCCCTCGCATCTTACGGGTTTATGGACAGCCCTGCAGGATTCATGGTGTCAGCTCTGTCCAGCACTACTTCAGACAGTCGAGCCCATGCCACGTCGTGTTCTGACACTTCGGCGTGCTCGCGGGGGCCCTGCACGATATTAGGCAGATGTATCAGTTTCTTTAGCTCTTCAGTCTAATATGTTTTTGTACACCTATATCCAAGATATGAATTCAGAAAGGAATTAACATTAACGATGTTGATTTCACCATTTTTCAAAAAAAAAATATTTTTTCGTACTATCGCATTTATTTAAAAATTATAATTTTAAACATGACCTTTTCTCAACAACCTTATACAAGTTTCAACAAAGGTTTATTCAGCCAACCTTTTGCAACTAACTCTTTGGTACATTGACCTAGGTTTTGACACCTACTAAGGACGTCTCCAACAGAATCAGATTTTGTGAAACCATAAAATTACATTGTGAAAATGCAATGGTCGGAATTTAGAGCACCTATGTTCAAGTCAAAAATAAAATAAAAAGTGTTCCAGTCTTTGCTATGTGTCCCTCGCTAGGAACATCATCAGACTAAGGTTCAGATGTTGTTCTGATGCGGGCCGTTGCTAGGCACACCTAACAAAGGCTGGAACGTGTTTTATTTTATGTTTGGCTTGATCATAGTTGCTCCAAATTCTGAGCACTGCCTTCTAGAAATTTAATTTCAGGGTTTCTCATAATTTCATTCTGATGAAGACACCCTTAGTAGGTCTTGAAACCTAGGTCAGTGTACAAAAGAGTTATTTGCAATCGGTTGGTTACTTAAAAATATTCTTATTCAATATTAATTTCATTTGAAGCCACTGACATCAAAATTGTTCATTATAAACTTTCAAAACAACACGAAAAAAGATAGTCGAGTAGTAATTCATTTGTCATGTAAAAGATTTTGTTTCAGACATACATATGATCTCTCTTCTTTTTGACGAATTGAAAGTCATATGATGGCGAATATCAGATGTAGTTGGCGCATGCTGCCCTGTCGAATAGTTGCAATTTTCTGATTTTACACTTCCAAGTTAATTCAAATTATTCTGTATGATGAAAACAGTGAGTATAATCATGTACTGGTGGATTGTTTTACTTACATAAACCATTTCTAAGTATAATTTTTTATTTGTATAACTATTGTGACTGACTATAATGAAAAATTTGTAAATATGAAGACACTATGAAAACATGGAAACTAATATATGTGAAATGGAGGCAATAAATCGACAGATGACTGCTTTGTAGTCGCACAGTGTTCTTCGCTGGAAATCAAATCTGGATCACATGACCTAAATATAAATTATTCTTTCAACGAGCCATGATCTCGAGGAGACACAAGAAATAAATGAGTAGTAAAATTGTAATTTTTTAATTAGGTCATGCTGCTATTAGTTACTTCTTACATTTTATTATTGCAGTTTCGGAATTTGTGCCATTTTCAATCATCTGCAAAACATAATACAACGTACTGAGAACCATGTAATATGGGTTAACAGTACGTATAACCAGTTTATATATAAGATTTTTTTGACAGCTCGTTGACGTTGCACAGAGATTACAACGTAATACACACGCACGTCAAAGCTCAATCAATAAGTGATGCCTGTCCGTTATCGATCATGACATTCCATTTCATGTAGTGTAATTCTAAGTGGATTATGTATATCTCGACAGTCTCTCACATCTAAAAGCCTGCGCTTACAATACGAGTAAATGTCTAAAACAACACAGAAATTTTATTTCTAATGTCTATTTGTTCATTGAGTATACTCTGGCGTGACAAAAGTCATGGAATACCTCCCAATGTGGTGTCATATCTTGTTTTTCCCGATGTAGTGCTGCAACTGGAAGTGGCATGGACTCAACAAGTAGTTGGGAGTTTCCTGCAGAAGTATTGAGCCATGCTGCCTCTATAGCCGTCCATGATTGCGAAAGTGTTGCCAGTGCAGGATTTTGGGCTCTGACCGACCTTTCTATTATGTCCCATAAATGTTTGATGAGATCAATGTCAGGCGATCTGGTTGGCCAGATCATTCGCTCGAATTGTCCAGAATGTTCTTGAAACCAATCGCGGACGACTGTGGCCCGATAACACGGTCATTGTCATCCATAAAAATTACATCCTTGCTTGGCTGCAAATGGTTCTCCAACCAGGACTATTTTCAGTCAATGATCGGTTCCGTTGGAAGAGAGGATCGAGTCCACCGCGTGTGAGCACTGCCCACTCCATTCTTGAGCCACCATCAGCTTCCACAGTGCCTTGTTGACCACTTGGGTCCATGGCTTCGTGGAGTCTGCACCACATACGAATCCTACCATCAGCATTTAGCAACTGGAATCGGGACCAATTTGACCGGGCCACGGGGTTCCATTCGTCTAGGGTCCAAGCGATATGATCACGAGCCCAGGAGAGCCACTGGAGGTTAGCAAAGGCACTTTCGGTTTTCTGCTGCCATATCCCACAACGCGACATTTCGCCGCACTGTACTAACGCAATCGTTCGTCGTACGTCCCACACTGATATCCGCTATTATTTCACGCAGTTTTGCTTCTCTGGTAGCAATGACAAACCTACGCAAATGCAGCTGCTCTCAGTCTGTAATTGAAAGCCATTGGCCACTGCGTTGTCCGAGATGAGGGGTAGTGCCTGACATCTGGCATTATCGGCACGCTCTTGACACCGTGGATCTCGAAATACTCAATTCCCAAGCGATTTCCGAAATGAATGTTCAATGCTTCTAGCTCCAACTACCTCTCCGTCTTCAAAGTCTGTTAAATTATTGTCGTGCGAAATGTTTTCGCAGGAATCACCTAAGTGACTGAGTACAAATGACATCTCCACAGAGCACTGTCCTTTAATACCCTGTGTATGCAATACTACCGCAACCTGTATGTGTGCTCATCGCTATCCCACGACTTTTATCATCTCAGTGCAAAGCCTTCCAGACCTAGTAGCAACACTAAACAGAAACTACACTAACGCACCATGGCGGCCGTTATATTTCTCACAAAGGTTTGGAACTCTAAATATTTACGCACTCGCTGATGGTGCGAACTTGTACGACGATATATTGACATCCGACTACGTCTTTTGGGTGCTTCACTGCACACAGCATGGTTCTCAGTACGTTGTACTATATTTTCTGGATGCTTGAAAATGGCACAAATACCGAAATTGCAATAGTAAAACAAAAACAATGATTAAAAGGAATACATCATTTCAAAAGTTTGTTGAAGCTGCAGAGCAGTTCTACAAGAAAGTAATATAACTCTCAGTGTCCAGACTCCTTTCACAGACACTTTTGGCGGCACTAAGCTAGTGTTGCCATCGCTAAAATGTTCATTTGACTTACACAACAATTGAAGATATTTCTCAAGTTCTTCGATTCAACTGCTTTGTTCATTAATAGTAACAATCTCGACGAAATAAAGGGCCAACAGAGCTGCCGTATGGCCTAACGAACAACATGCTACTTGGTGAGCTGGGGAGGTGAGTTAGGCAAGCCAAAGAAGTACAGACATAAGAAAAGGTTTTGCATCACCCGGTTCCGAGAGTTCGGCAACCTGTACAGAAAACTGGAATATAGATCAACACAAACATCATTTCCGCCCTTTTTACTGCTCTTGAAAATCACACACTGCATGTTGTGCCACCATGCAGCGAGACCTTCATAGGTGGTGGTTCAGATTGCTGTACACACTGGTGCCTCTAATACCCAGTAGCACGTCCTCTTGCATTGATGCACCCCTGTATTCGTCGTGGCATACTATCAGCAAGTTGATCAAGCCACTGTTGGTCCAAATCGTCCCACTCCTCAACGCCGATTCGGCGTAGATCCCTCAGAGTGGTTGGTGCGTCACATCGTCCATAAGTAGCCCTTTTCAATCTATCCCAGGCATGTTCGATAGGGTTCGTATCTGGAGAACATGCTGGTCACTCTAGTCGAGGGATATCGTTATGCTTAAGGAAGTCATTCACAAGATGTGCACGTTGGGGCACGTACTGTCGTCCATGAAGACAAATGTCTCGCCAATATGCTTGAACTCTCGGTCGGAGGATGGCATTCACGTATCGTACAGTCGATGACCACCAGCAGCGTACGTCGGTCCCACATAATGCCACCCCAAAACAGCAGAGAGCTTCCACCTTGCTGCACTGGCTGGAGAGTGTGTAAGGTGTTCTGCCTGACCGGGTTGCCTCCGAACACGTATCCGACGATTGTCTGGTAGAAGGCATATGCGACAGTCATTGGTGAAGAGAGAGTAACGCCAATCCTGAGCGGTCTATTCGGCGTGTTGGTGGGCCCATCTGTACCCCGCTGCATGGTGTCGTGGTTGCAAAGATGTACCTTTGCTATAGATATCGGGAGTGAAGTTGCGCTTCACGCAGCCTATTGTGCACAGTTTGAGTCGTAACCGATGTCCTTTGGCTGCACAAAAAGCAATATTCATCGTGGTGGCGTTGCTGTCAGGGTTCCTCCGAGTCATAATCCATAGGTAGTGGTCATCCACTGCAGTAGTATCCTTTCGGCGGCCTGAACGAGGCATGTCATCGACAGTTCCTGTCTCTCTGTACCTCATCCATATCCGAACAACATCGCTTTGGTTCACTCCGACACGCCTGGACACTTCCCTTGTTGAGAGCCTTTCCTGGCACAAACTAACAATGCGGACGCGATCGGACCGCAGTATTGACCATCTAGGCATGGTTGAAATACAGACATAACGATCTGTGTACCTCCTAGGTGGAATGACTGTAGCTGTAAGTCTGTCGGACACCCTCCGTTTAATAGGCGCTGCTCATGCATGGTTGTTTACATCTTTCGGCGGCTTTTGTGACATCTCTCTGAACAGTCAAAGGGACTGTGTCTGTGATGCAATATCCACAGTCAACGTCTGTCTTCAGGACTTCTTGGAAGCGGGGTGATGCAAAACTTCTTTTGGTTGTGTGTTTTTTAGACCTTGCTGGTGCCAGCGACAGAGATATCCAGAGTATTGACCCGGTCCCAGAACTCGCGACGCCACATCGTAGCAAGCAGCAAACACGCAGCAGTGTGCCATACACGCGTCCTTCTCCGTCGCGTCACGTCATGTCACGAGGTATGAACCCATGTTCTCCGGAGTGGGATAAACATACCTGCACAGCGATAAGAGGCAGTGTCTTATTGAATCTACATGCCTACAACATTGCACCAGCTGACCCTTTGTTCATGGCCTAAGTTGCGAGATTGCACTACATGCGATGTTCGACTCTGGATGAAATAAACCCGAGTACGCACTGTTGCTTTAAGAGGCAACACTGCATACTCGAGCTTATTTCACGAACTTATAGCATTACACAATGTTCATTCTTTGCGTACCTGCGACCAGTCGGAAGTTTGTCTAGTGTGTCAAACTCTCAACCTGTAACCAACATATAGAGGGAACAGAGACACTGTTCGAACAGACTTTCTTAGTTGGCAAATGTGTAAGAAAGGAAAAAAAGAGATTTTAGACGTTTGAGACTTGATTCTGTAGGATTATGTGGAAAATTAGGTGTTCTGTAAGAAATGAGAAAGTTCGATCAGCATCGAAGAATAAGGGCCGTTCGGAGTGGCCGCGCGGTTAGTGCGCCATGTCACTAATCACGCGGCCCCTCCCGCCAGAGTTTCGAGTCCTCCCTCGGGCATGGGCATGTGTGTTGTTCTTAGCATAAGTTAGTTTAAGTAGTGTGTAGTTTTGAGACCGATAACCTAAGCAGTTCGGTCCCTTAGAAATTCATAAACATTTGAACATTCGGCGAATAAGGGAATATTTGGGAACCACCAACAAGAAGAAGAGACCGGATGATCGGATATTTGTTAAGACATGAATGGGTTCCATGGTAGTAGAGGGAGCTGCAGAGGACAAAAACTGTGGATCAATATGGGGACTGGAATACATCCAATAGAAAACTGAGAGTGTCTCCGAAGTTCTTCACGTCGTCGTTCTTGGAGGAAAGATTCTTGGTTATATGATCTCTGTTTACTTGAGGCGGCGACTAAACCGAACTCTTTTTATAGAGATATTTGAAGGCGTTGGGTGTAAGCGTTGCTCTGAAATCAAGACATTGGCACTACAGAGGAACGACATCAAAGCAGTAAGAAGACTCCAAACCCGAAACACCACGAACATACGGCCTATTGACACACAGTCGACACGGTTTTAGAAACCATCGTTCTTGTGGAACACAGCTAGCTCTTTACTCGCATGAACTGTTGTGTGCTATTGACAAGGGATTTCAAATTCATTCCGTATCTCCGGATTTCCGGAAGGCTTTTGACACTGTACCACACAAGCAGCTTGTAGTGAAGTTGAGTGCTTATGTAATATCGTCTCAGCTACGTGACTGTATTTGTGATTTCCTCTCAGAGAGGTCATAGTTCGTAGTAATTGACGGAAAGTCGTCGAGTAAAACAGAAGTTGAAACTTCCTGGCAGATTAAAACTGTGTGCCCGACCGAGACTCGAACTCGGGACCTTTGCCTTTAGTGGGCAAGTGCTCTACCATCTGAGCTACCGAAGCACGACTCACGCCCGGTCTCACAGCTTTACTTCTGCCAGTATCTCGTCTCCTACCTTCCAAACTTTACAGAAGCTCTCCTGCGGGCACACAGTTTTAATCTGCCAGGAAGTTTCATATCAGCGCACACTCCGCTGCAGAGTGAAAATCTCATTCTGAAAACAGAAGTTATTTCTGGCATTCCCAAGATACTGTTACAGGCATTTTCTGTTCCTTATCTATATAAACGATTTGGGAGACAATCTGAGCAGATTTCTTAGGTTGTTTGCAGGTGATGCTGTCGTTTATCGACCAGTAAAGTCATCAGAATATCAAAGCAAATAACAAAACGATTTACATAAGACATGCGTATGGTGCGAAAATTGGCTTTTGACCCTAAATAACGAAAAGTGTGAGATCATCCACCAGAGTGTCAAAACGAATCAGTTGAATTACGGTTACACGATAATTCAGTCAAATATAAAGGCGGTAAAATGAATTAAATACGTAGGAATTACAATTACGAACAACTTAAATTGGAAGGAACACACAGAAAATGTCGCGGGGAAGGCTAACCGAAGACTGCGAGTTATCGGCAGGACAATTAGAATATTTAACAGATCTTCTACGGAGACTGCCTACACTACGTTTGCCCATCCTCTTTTAGAATACTGCTGCGCGATGTGGGATCTTTACCAGATAGGATTGATGGAGTAAATCGAAAAAGTTCAATGAAGGGTAGGAGTGTCGCTGAAATGATACAGGATTTGGAAGGGACATCGTTAAAACAAAGGCGTTTTTCGTTGGAGAGGAGTCTTCTCAAGCAATTCCAATCACCAACCTTCTCCTCCGAATGCGAAAATATTCTGTTGACGCCGACCTACATAGGGAAAAACGATCACAATGATAAAATAAGGTAAATCAGATCTCGTACGGAAAAATATAGGTGTTCGTTCTTTCCGCGCTCTGTACGAGGTTGCAATAATACGGAATTATTGTGAAGGTGGTTCGGTGAACCCTCCGCCAGGCACTGAAATGTGATGCAGATGTAGATGAACAGTCCTTATATACAATGACATATGACAATGCTAAGTTTGATTACCCGGTCTAACTGAAATGCACTGCACTGTTATATTCACAAATATCCTGATATGCATTTGGTTGATATATTATAGTTAACCGGTTGCGAACCTAATGAATCATTACAGAACTAAAAGTCGAGTGTCTTGTAACACTAGTCAAGTCGTCAGGATACTTTGGTTGAGGTCAGTGGAGAGATGATTTCACGTGACCACGATGAGCGATTGATGACGACTTGGTGTTTTATTTTCCTATCAAGAATCTGGATTTTTAGATCTGGTAAGGACTCATTAGAGTAGTGACCCATCTACCAAACTGAATCAGGACATTTGTGAATAAAAGAAGCCTGATATCTGGATCTACATCTGTACTCCGCAAGCGATCTGCCTGTGTGTGGCGGAGGGTACTTTCGGTACAACTAACTGATCACCCATCCTCTTCTGTAGCCCCTGCCTCGTGATAACTGGGTGTTGTGTGATGTCCTTAGGTTAGTTAGGTTTAAGTACTTCTAAGTTCTAGGGGACTGATGACCATATATGTTAGGTCCCATAGTGCTCAGAGCCATTTTTTTCTTCTGTAGGAACGACGCTTGTGAAGATTAATTGTCAGTAAACCTCTGTATTGACTCTAATTTTTCAAATTTTCTCGTCGTTATCATTTCGCGAGACGTATCTGGGAGGAAACAATATGTCGTCAGATTCTTCCCAGAACATGTTCTATTGGAATTTCGATAGTAAAAACGTCAGTAAAGCACAACGCCCCTTTTGTAGCGTTTGCCAGTGGAATGGACGTATCCATATTTACATTGGTCTCACCTCCAAAGAGAGAGGGTTAGCAACCTTGCTGTTATTACAGGAACAAGGGTCACCAAATCCCAAGAAGGCATAAAGTCAGCTAAGAAAGTGAGTTTAGTGTTTGGTGTTACTGATATAGAGTTACTACAATTTAAAGTACGCACTGAGAACAATGTGCTTCAGGGCTGGAAAACGCAATGTGATTCCGGTTAAATCTAAGAGACATTATTAACTTTGGTCGACATAAACACGTCCCAAGTAAAGTAAAAAAAGATGGCGTATAACCACACTAGTTTAATGGTACCATTCATTTCGCGAAGACAAACTACTACACAGTCGCTAGACAAGAGATAGCGTGGTAATTAATAGAGAAAAGTTAACAGTAATTCGTGCACCCGTAAGGAGGCTCATGCGTAAAACCCACAAAAAATTTCACAATCAATTTTGCAAGGCGCCCACGACCGCGCAGCAAATTTCAAAGTCAGATCCTGGCGAAATATTTATCAGGAAACCTTAGTATGTCCTGACGTTAAGTCAATGGATGGACCAAACATTCCATTCAATCTCTTGTAGTTCCCATCTCATTCTGAAACCGATAACAGTAGAGAGAAATCAGAAATATTAACTTTCGCATTTCTAAATGTATTCATGCATTAGACGCCACCGCACCATAGTTTCACAACCGCAAAGATCCACGAATGAGAGGTATCGATATTAGCACCTCAGATATCGAAAAACAATAAAGTGCACAAGGCACGAGAACCAGACATCAGTTTATTTTCACCCTGAATACGGTACAGACATAGCTCTTTATAAGCTCATATTTATTGAGAATGTTTTGCGCAATGCATACCCCAGTGTGACCAGAAAGACAGGCAGATTTACACACAAAAAAAGAATGATTGATTGGATCTACAGATGTGCAGATCAACATCGCTGATGGCTATTCTCGCTCATTTTAGAAATTACGATAGACAGACATTAGCAGTGGTAATTTTGGGTGACCCCAGTGGTTGTCGATTACATCATTTGTAGAAATTCTAGTGTATGTTTTAAGCGACGACATCTTAACATTGGGTAAACGAAGGTGTTAAGAAATCCGTACCTACTAATACTGTGGAGCAGAAATTTCTCTTTGTCCGTTTCGGAAGTGAACAGTACAGGAAGAAAAACTGGGTTGTCGGACGACGTAAATAACACAACCGTTATTTCAGCGTCTATTCTAGATTCCTTTCTGAAGGTAGACGAAAGACAGCAATACAGTCATGCGCGACTGAATTTCTAATATTATCAGCGGTACAAAAGCAAAGGAATTTAATCTCTTCATATTGAAATATTCGCTTCAACGAATCGCATAAACTTGAGTCTAGACGGGCAGAAAAATGTGACTCGGGAAACTTGTCGGGAAAATATATCAATTAAACAGAACTAATCGAAACTTGTTACAGGCGTAAAGAATAACATAGTTGTAATGAATCTTCCGTATACAACGCTTATTTTGGAAAAAGAATGAGCACTAAAAAAAGATACGGTTCATTGCAGAACAAACATATGGCGGTAACTTCGCTTACACACTCATGCACTACAATGCTCGAGATCAGCTTGGAGGTTAATTGTTACCGTTAATATACACTGAAGCGTCAAAGAAACTGGTATTGGAAAACTTATTCAAATACACAGGTATGTAAACAGGAAGAATACGGCGCTGCGGCCGGCAACATCTATATAAGACAACAAAAAACGTCTGGTGCAGTTGTTAGATCGGTTACTGCTAGTACAATAGCAGGTTATCGAGATTTAAATGAGTGTGAACATGGTGTTATAGTCAGGGCATGGGCGATGGGACACAGCATCTCCGAAGTAGCGATGAAGTGGGGATTTTCCCGTACGGCCATTTCACGAGTGCACCGCGATT
Organism: Schistocerca serialis cubense; assembly: GCF_023864345.2. Taxonomy (NCBI): domain Eukaryota; kingdom Metazoa; phylum Arthropoda; class Insecta; order Orthoptera; family Acrididae; genus Schistocerca; species Schistocerca serialis. The sequence goes on along the minus strand of NC_064638.1, from coordinate 1,161,124,879 downwards.
ATCTGGAATCCTGTAAAACACTAAATGTCCCACATCGCTGCTGCCGGGAAAAAATCATGGAAGAACGGGAAAAACGACGACTTAAGAGAATCGTTCAACGTGACAGAAGTGCAGCCCTTCCGCAAATTGCTGCAGGTATGGCTCAAATGGCTCTGAGTACTACGGGACTTAACTTCTGAGGTCACCAGTCCCTAGAACTTTGAAGTACTTAAACCTAAGTAACCTAAGGACATCACACACATCCATGTCCGAGGCAGGATTCGAACCTGCAACCGTAGCTGTCGCGCAGTTCGAGACCGCACCGCCTAGAACCGCTCGGCCACTTCGGCGGGCCGCAGGTTTCAGTGCTAGGCCATCAACCAGTGTCAGCGTACGAACCATTCAACGAAGACCCACTTGATGACTGCTCGACCGAAAGCCTGGCCTCGGCCCGTCAACACCGACACTGGACTGTGCTGATGACTGGAAACATGTTGCCTGGTGGGACGAGTGTCGTTTCAAGTTGTATGGAGCGGATGGACGTATACGGATATGGAGACAACCTCATGAATCCATGGACCTGCATGTCAGCAGGGGACTCTTCAGGCTCCTGGAGGCTCTGAAATGGCGTGGGGCGTGTGCAGTTGGAGTGATATGGGGCCCCTGATACGTCTACATACGACTCTGACAGGTGACACGTACGTAAGTATCTTGTCTGATGACCTGCATACATTCATGTTCATTGTGCAATTCCAACAGGACACTGTGACACCCCATACGTCCATAATTGTAACAGAGCGGCTCCAGCAACACTCCTCTGTGTCTGAATACTTCCGCTGTCCACCATACTTCCCATACATGAACATTATGTAGCATATCTGGGATGCCTTACAACGTGCTGCTCAGAAGAGATCTCCACCCCATGGTACTCTTACGGATCTTACCACGTCGTGTTGCGGCACTTCAGCGTGCTCGCGGGGGCCCTACACGATATTAGGCCAGTGTAATAATTTCTTTGGCTCTTCAGTTTATGTTAGTCTTCAAGAATTTACCGGAATATTTGGACCACTTGTGAAAAGATCAATAATGTGAACAGGACAATTTATGGTACTCTCATTTAAATTTGCAGAAAATGGGTAAGAAAAATTTTGTACTTTTCATGCGTCACATTTTTTTCAGTTTTTTGTAATCAATTTTCATCTCCTTCTATAATCTTCGTCAGGTCACTAAAATTCTGAATTATTATTACTCCAGGTTAGAAATCACACTGAAGAAGGAGTACAGATATATCAGATTCCAGCAGGTTCGATGGATTTACTACAATCGTTAGATGTATAGTTAGAAGGAAAGGGCCAGATTTACAGACGACAACGCCCTACCCCCAACCCCGCCCTTAATACTTAATTCTTTTCAATTGATAACGTTATTTATTTGCACACATTTCCTTCTTTGGTGCCTACCCGCTCGTATTAAGCAGGCTGCGTATTACAAAAATGTACCAAGCAATGGCTCTGAGCACCATGGGACTTAACATCTGTGGTCATTAGCCCCCTAGAACTTAGAACTACTTAAACCTAACTAACCTAAGGACATCACACACATCCATGCCCGAGGCAGGATTCGAACCGGCGACCGTAGCGGTCACGTGGTTCCAGACTGAAGCGCCTAGAACCGCACGGCAACACCGGCCGGCGTACCAAGCAATGGTATTACTTAAACACGGACTCTGCTTTTAAGAATTACCTTTCGGCTTACGGCTTACAGTTCTCCTTTTAGCTGTGAAAATCAAAATATCGGAGTTCCCAAGTCTGCCGTATGTTTAACATACTTCCTTCTTAAGCGACGTTCGCGTTCATCATCAAATTTAACAACCCACATGCTAGTGGCGCGTTCTCCCGTAGTCTGAAGTCGATGATGTTCATAATCTCTTTCACGTGTTCCCAAATGTTTCGCTTTCTTTTCATCTCTTTTCAATCCGATCCATAGTCCTCCGTATTGATACGTAATAGTAACAGAAATTTATTGTCGTTTCGCGAAACAGGACTGTGGCTAGCGACTGATTTTCCACTGTTTTACCACATGTGGCTCCAGAGAGGATGTTAAATGTATCCGGGTGACAAATTATTGCTTTTCCGCAAAGGACGATGTAGTTAACGTACTAAGCAACACAAATAGGAGATTAAATGCGATTCGTACTTTTAAATTCTTCCTAGTGTGTGGTTCTGGGGAGTTGCTCACATAGACATCACAGTTCACCACAGAGCGGCTACATACTGGGTAAAGAGGGGAAGACACGACAAGATTCGCGAAATAACAGGGCAAAACATTGTAGATATGCGTCAATTAGAAAGCTGGCGCACTGCCACGTTGGAATGTGAATAGCAGACGACCGACATAGAAATTTCACTAGTTTACGAACAACCTCGAATTCAAGTTCGCTTAACTGTAAAGCGCAGCTGGTCATATGACTGGTTGTATCTTTCAGTCCCAAAAGCTATTTCAGTGCTGTATGCTCCGTTATGACTTCAAAACATTGTCCTTACAGATTTTCTCTTCCTTCCCAAGTATACGGTAATGGCTGAAACAGAATAACGTGCATCCAAGCCGCTACATGGTTCACTGTTTGTCCGGCCACGGGCCGTAAACAGCACATCTGAACCGCATGGGCCTTAGCGAGCTCGCTATCTGCACACGTAGGGAGTATGGGAGTCCTGTACACATGGCATCGCATTGCAACGCCCTCACACAACTAAGATCTGCACTGAACCGCCAATGAAACTCGTATAGGCATGCATGTTCAAATACAGAGATACGTAAACCGGCAGAATCCGGCGCTGCTGTCGGCAACGCATATATAATACAAGTGTCTGGCGCAGTTGTTAGATCGGTTACTGCTGCTACAATGGAAAGTTACCAAGATTTAAGTGGGTTTGAACCTGGTGTTATAGTTGGCGAGTGATATGTGGGACACAGCATATCCGAGGTAGCGATGAAGTGGGGATTTTCCCGTGCGACCATTTCACGAGTTTACCGCAAATATCAGGAATCCGGTAAAACATCAAATCTCCGACGGAAAAAGATCAATAACGAGACCAAAGAGGACTGAAGAGAATCGCTCAACGTGACAGAAGTGCTACCCTTCCGCAAATTGGTGCACATTTCAATGCTGGGGAATCAAAAAGTGTCAGAGTGCGATTCTTTCAACGAATCATCATCGATATGGGCTTTCGGAACCGAAGGCCCACTCGGTTACCTCTGATTACTGCGCGACCCTAAGCTTTACGCCTCGCCTCGGCCCGTCAACACCGACACTGGACTGTGCTGATGACCGGAAACATGTTTCCTGGTCGGACGAGTCTCGTTTTAAATCGTATCGAGAGGATGGACGTGTAAGGGTATGGAGACGAGCTCATGAATCCATGGACCTGCATGTCAGCAGGGGACTGTCCAAGATGGTCCTGGTTCTGTAATAGTGTGTGGCATGTGCAGTTTGAGTGATGTGGAGCCCTTGATACGACTAGTTTGACAGGTGACACGAACGTAAGTATCCTGTCTGACCTCTTGTATCCATTCATGTTCACTGTGCATACCGAGGCACTTGCGCAATTCCAGCAGGACAATGCTACATCCCACACGTCCAGAATTGCTACAGAGTGGCTCCAGGAACTCTTCTGTGTTTAAACACTTCCGCTGGCCACCAAAATCTCCAGACATGAACGTTATTGAGGGTACCTGGGATGCCTTCCAATGTGCTGGTCAGAAGAGATCTCCACCGCCTCGTACTCTTACGGGTTTATGGACAGACCTGCGGAGTTCATGGTGTCAGTTCCCTCCAGCACTACTTCAGACATTAGTCAAGTCCATGGCGCGCCGTATTGTGGCACTTATGTGTTCTCTAGGGGGGGGGGGGGTGCTACAGGGTATTAGACAGGTAAATAAATGTAAATGTCGAGTGACTAGGACCTCCCATCAAGTAGCCCGTTCGCCGGGTGCAAGTCTTTCGATTTGACGCAACTTCGGCGACTTGTGCGTCGATGGGGATGAAATGATGATGATTAGGACAACACAACACCCAGTCACTGAGTGGACAAAAGCTCCGACCCAGCCGGGAATCGAACCCGGGCCCTTAGGATTGACGTTCTGTCGCGCTCACCACTCTACCGGGGGCGGACATTAGGCAGGTGTACCAGTTTATTTGGTGCTTCGGTGTATAACAGAATTTAATAACATCCAAGAAATGTTACGCGATTCGGACAATTGGTGTGGTCTAGGTAACGTAGCTGATAATGTTTCAGGAACACTGCATGATGCCTGTAGACAAGAAAGTCCGTACTTCAAATCTTGAAAAGGTATCCATTAAGCACAACAGGATCCTTGGGAGGAAACAAACTCACACACAGCGAGAGACACTGATGCAGATGTAGACACAGAAAACAACACAACCGTGACAACATAAGACACACACATAAGAAGTATGGCGCCTAAAACAGATAATAAGATAGTTATAAGGAAAGCTGACGAGGCCTGTGAATGGCTCATGTATATAAGCTGCACTTTAAATGTGATAACTAAATAATGTGTAGGAAAATGACTAATCTAAGCTACGAGACAATCATTTCATCTAAGGAATACGCCATACGGGAAGGCGAGGCTCCAAGTTTAAGTCCCGATGATCCTCTCCCGCCTATGGGACTGGTTAAGGGAAACAGCATCACGTACACAAACATACAACATAACAGCACTCGTACAACATGTAGAACTATGTCTATAGCAACACAAATACTGCAATGGGAATGCACTGCGTAAGCACTTAAAATGTAATAGTAATTATTCTTAAACAGTAAAAACAAAAAAACTCACTCACTCATAATGTATTTAACAATACAAGCAGATACACTCCTGGAAATTGAAATAAGAACACCGTGAATTCATTGTCCCAGGAAGGGGAAACTTTATTGACACATTCCTGGGGTCAGATACATCACACGATCACACTGACAGAACCACAGGCACATAGACACAGGCAACAGAGCATGCACAATGTCGGCACTAGTACAGTGTATATCCACCTTTCGCAGCAATGCAGGCTGCTATTCTCCCATGGAGACGATCGTAGAGATGCTGGATGTAGTCCTGTGGAACGGCTTGCCATGCCATTTCCACCTGGCGCCTCAGTTGGACCAGCGTTCGTGCTGGACGTGCAGACCGCGTGAGATGACGCTTCATCCAGTCCCAAACATGCTCAATGGGGGACAGATCCGGAGATCTTGCTGGCAAGGGTAGTTGACTTACACCTTCTAGAGCACGTTGGGTGTCACGGGATACATGCAGACGTGCATTGTCCTGTTGGAACAGCAAGTTCCCTTGTCTGTCTAGGAATGGTAGAACGATGGGTTCGATGACGGTTTGGATGTACCGTGCACTATTCAGTGTCCCCTCGACGATCACCAGTGGTGTACGGCCAGTGTAGGAGATCGCTCCCCACACCATGATGCCAGGTGTTGGCCCTCCGTGCCTCGGTCGTATGCAGTCCTGATTGTGGCGCTCACCTGCACGGCGCCAAACACGCATACGACCATCATTGGCACCAAGGCAGAAGCGACTCTCATCGCTGAAGACGACACGTCTCCATTCGTCCCTCCATTCACGCCTGTCGCGACACCACTGGAGGCGGGCTGCACGATGTTGGGGCGTGAGCGGAAGACGGCCTAACGGTGTGCGGGACCGTAGCCCAGCTTCATGGAGACGGTTGCGAATGGTCCTCGCCGATACCCCAGGAGCAACAGTGTCCCTAATTTGCTGGGAAGTGGCGGTGCGGTCCTCTACGGCACTGCGTAGGATCCTACGGTCTTGGCGTGCATCCGTGCGTCGCTGCGGTCCGGTCCCAGGTCGACGGGTACGTGCACCTTCCGCCGACCACTGGCGACAACATCGATGTACTGTGGAGACCTCACGCCCCACGTGTTGAGCAATTCGGTGGTACGTCCACCCGGCCTCCCGCATGCCCACTATACGCCCTCGCTCAAAGTCCGTCAACTGCACATACGGTTCACGTCCACACTGTCGCGGCATGCTACCAGTGTTAAAGACTGCGATGGAGCTCCGTATGCCACGGCAAACTGCCTGACACTGACGGTGGCGGTGCACAAATGCTGCGCAGCTAGCGCCATTCGACGGCCAACACCGCAGTTCCTGGTGTGTCCGCTGTGCCGTGAGTGTGATCATTGCTTGTACAGCCCTCTCGCAGTGTCCGGAGCAAGTATGGTGGGTCTGACACACCGGTGTCAATGTGTTCTTTTTTCCATTTCCAGGAGTGTATAATTTGGTACCCTATTGCAGGTGGGAGAGGCTTGATGTTTCTGCTGAGGCCGTCCGACCTGGGATAGCAACAACAAGAACCATAATTTATATGTCATATTTTCTTCTAAATTCCTAACATTTATTATTTTAACACTCTATTTCCTAAAAACAATTTAATTTTTCTTTACAACTCATTGTTATTACCGTTGTTTTATTGCTCAAAACAAATTCTGTTAGTAAGTTGGAACAATGTACTACTACAGGTACAATTGTATAATATATGACCTACTTTTTATGATGTTGGGCAACAGGTCTTTAAATATGCAATAAATGAAATGAAAATAATTTGTCTGTTTTTCTCCTCTCAATTTCACAAACAGAATGAATATGCGTGGCATTCCGAAAGCAGACCGATATTAGCCAGTAATCATTCCTAACTCGGGTCCAGTTTTATTTAAAAACGTTTAACCTGTCTCCCGTATGCAGCGATCCTTGACGTCAAATTTAATTTATGTTCATGGCGCACAAGTAATATATATTTGTAGCACTGTATTAGTACTTCATTTTTAGCAGTTTTTACGAGATATAAAATTAATAATGCCGTATTGGAAATTTTGTATTTCTCCCTACCAATTTGGAAAGCATGTTACGGATAAAATAAAATTATATTTCCCTAGGCATGTACAGACTTATTTCAATTGCTTTCAAAGGGCGATGAAAAAAGTGACAGGGGAGTGTTGCGTCTGAAAGCGTACGGGTGTACACAAGGCAGCTTCCTCAAGATGACGATGATTGGTTTGTGGGCTCTCAACTGCCCGGTTATCAGCGCCCGTACACATTCTTACCCAGTCCCGTCTCGCCACTTTCATGAATGATGATCAAATGATGATGACAACTGAAACGGCCAGTCCCCGGGAGGAGAAAATCTCCAACCCGGCCGGGAATCGAACTCGGAATCCCCTGAGCCAGCAGCTTCCTATGTTGAAACCATACGGAAAATGTCTGGGGCAGGGAGGCAGTAGGAAAGTGACTCTATCAGTTCCTTCCTAACATAAAATAAATGTCAAAAATGTCGCATCTCTCCCCAACCGAGAGAACGACACGCTGCTGTCGGTTCTTCTTTGGTGTCACCTATTTCCGTTGTTATCTGTGTGGGCGATGTTTTAAAGTCCTAACGGATCACACAACACTGAAATGACTTTTGGGATTAAAAGCTCCAACCGTTTATCCCGCTGGGCCTTACAGGTAACGGAATTTGATTTTGAGGTTGTACGTCGCCTAGGGATTCCACGTGAACGCGGACGGACTTGGTCACAAAATAAGCTACATAGAATGTGAAAGTGTAGACACAGAAGAATAGGGAAGAGCTCGGTCCACAGCCCCAATCTGGCAGCGGTTTGCAAGGCGAGCAAGTTCAGTTCTGACGAAAGACTACTCTACAAGCAAACAAGATGATGTGGCTGCCACGTAGTTGTGCCAGAAAATTTGCGAAACGATGTACTGAAGCAGGCTGGTAATTCCATCTTATCACGATATAGTTGAAGATGTGTCACAGAGTACCACTTTCCAGAAAATTATTGGTGTCTAACGACAAAACAATGTGTAGAACATTACATAAAAGACTCCGTTTCTTGTTCTAAAAGAGCGGTACTTAGTCATCAGCGATTCCTATTACAAAGGTTACCTGAGCGCATTGACCATTCCAAATGATTGCATTAATTGATGTTCCTACTGAAAGTATGCCGGTGCATCATAGACTTTTGTGAATGTAGAGAAATTGGCTCTTCACGCCACATCGTCTGGTAGTGAACGGATAGACAAGATTTCTCTGACTAGGACAGGGACGTCTTTGGCAATATACCCGTCTATAGCATAAGAAGGAATTAAGAGCTGTGGCACAAGCTGCACCTCACTGACAGTCACAATATCACTTTACGAGCTGCAAGCCTACATGACCGAGAGACAACATCGTGCCTCGTGACAAGACGCGCCATTGCTAAACACCAGACTACAACGATGATGATGATGTGCGGTTTGTGGGGCGCTCAAGTGCACGGTTATCAGCGCCCGTACAAATCCCCAACCTTTTCTCAGCCCAGTCTCGCCACTTTCATGAATTATGATGAAATGATGAGGACAACGCAAACACCCAGTCATCTCGAGGCAGGTGAAAATCCCTGACCCTGGCGGTAATCGAACTCGGTACCCCGTGCTCGGGAAGCGAGAACGCCGCAGCGAGACCACGCGCTGTGGACGAACTACAACGATCTTCGGGAACTAGCGAAGGGATGAACTTCGAGGAGGACCATAAAGGACATCCTCGGGCGCTGACAGCCACCTCCCAATCTCCACACCTTGGTTGACATGGCAGAACAGCCCCTGTGAATCTTGAGTTTGCCGCGGAGTGCCAGCGTCTAACAATCCAGACAAAAGGATGGGAATCAAGTTTTGCTTATGGAACCAAGTTAGGTAGGGTAACATATTATGTGAAGTTTAATGTTGTATAGTATTGTGTGATCTAGAACTATAAATTACAAAATCATTGATTTAACATTGTGGTATAGTACTCCAAAGGAGTAGGCTGTGACTTTTAGATCCCAGGTAAGCTTATGTCTGTGCACCAGTTGTCCGCCCCGATTGGTTAGTGGTCAGCGTGACGGATTTCCGTCCTACGGGTCTGGGTTCGCTTCCCGGCTGTGTCATGGAGTTTCTCCGCTCAGGGACTGGTTGTTGTGTTGTCTTCATCATCATTCCATCCCCATTCGGACCGCAGATCACCCAATGTGGCGTCTAATGTAATAAGACTTGAACCAAGGCGGCCGGACCTGCCCTGCAGGGGCCTCCCGGCCAGTGATGCCAAACACTCATTTCCATTTGTGCACCAGTTGGCCAAAACGTAGTATGTAGATTTTTATGTGTAGGTACTTCCAACTTCATGTATTTTCCGTTAGAAAATAAGTGTAATTGCTGTAAGAAAATAAAACGTAATGCCAAAGAACAGACAAAGGAATTTCACACAGCCCCACCTTCACGTCGACAAAAGTGCCTGCGGCCTCAACTACACAGTATAATTTTCCTCCACGGTGGTGGCCAGGGATGCTGGCTAAGTGGTATGCGCGAAGCACTATGGTCTCCACAAAGTAATAATATGCCCGGCCGTAGTAGTCAGAACTGCACGAAAAAAAAAAAAATGCAGCTTGTAGAGACTTCTCTATTTTTCCCGGAAAACGCAATAACACTGAGTTATATCAATATATTTGAAATTATGTGTTAAACTGCCTTACAAAGTAAGTGAAGCACTCAGAAAGGGAGGAGGAAATGATTGAAATACCTAAAACTATTTATAACACTCATGGCAGTTTGGTTCAAAAATGGTTCAAATGGCTCTGAGCACTATGGGACTCAACATCTTAGGTCATAAGTCCCCTAGAACTTAGAACTACTTAAACCTAACTAACCTAAGGACATCACACACACCCATGCCCGAAGCAGGATTCGAACCTGCGACCGTAGCAGTCCCGCGGTTCCGGACCGCAGCGCCAGAACCGCTAGACCACCGCGGCCGGCATGGCAGTTTGGCCCCACTTGTTAGGTACGACGTTATACCCCGTCTGACGTGGATATATGCGCTTATTCGGTTGGGAAGGGAATCATATAGTAGTTGTATCCTCTCCAGGAAAGCTGGCCCACATCTACACTCCTGGAAATGGAAAAAAGAACACATTGACACCGGTGTGTCAGACCCACCATACTTGCTCCGGACACTGCGAGAGGGCTGTACAAGCAATGATCACACGCACGGCACAGCGGACACCCCAGGAACCGCGGTGTTGGCCGTCGAATGGCGCTGCTGCGCAGCATTTGTGCACCGCCGCCGTCAGTGTCAGGCAGTTTGCCGTGGCATACGGAGCTCCATCGCAGTCTTTAACACTGGTCGCATGCCGCGACAGCGTGGACGTGAACCGTATGTGCAGTTGACGGACTTTGAGCGAGGGCGTATAGTGGGCATGCGGGAGGCCGGGTGGACGTACCGCCGAATTGCTCAACACGTGGGGCGTGAGGTCTCCACAGTACATCGATGTTGTCGCCAGTGGTCGGCTGAAGGTGCACGTGCCCGTCGACCTGGGACCGGACCGCAGCGACGCACGGATGCACGCCAAGACCGTAGGATACTACGCAGTGCCGTAGGGGACCGCACCGCCACTTCCCAGCAAATTAGGGACACTGTTGCTCCTGGGGTATCTGCGAGGACCATTCGCAACCGTCTGCATGAAGCTGGGCTACGGTCCCGCACACCGTTAGGCCGTCTTCCGCTCACGCCCCAACATCGTGCAGTCCGCCTCCAGTGGTGTCGCGACAGGCGTGAATGGAGGGACGAATGGAGACGTGTCGTCTTCAGCGATGAGAGTCGCTTCTGCCTTGGTGCCAATGATGGTCGTATGCGTGTTTGGCGCCGTGCAGGTGAGCGCCACAATCAGGACTGCATACGACCGAGGCACACAGGGCCAACACCCGGCATCATGGTGTGGGGAGCGATCTCCTACACTGGCCGTACACCACTGGTGATCGTCGAGGGGACACTGAATAGTGCACGGTACATCCAAACCCATCGTTCTACCATTCCTAGACCGGCAAGGGAACTTGCTGTTCCAACAGGACAATGCACGTCCGCATGTATCCCGTGCCACCCAACGTGCTCTAGAAGGTGTAAGTCAACTACCCTGGCCAGCAAGATCGCCGGATCTGTCCCCCATTGAGCATGTTTGGGACTGGATGAAGCGTCGTCTCACGCGGTCTGCACGTCCAGCACGAACGCTGGTCCAACTGAGGCGCCAGGTGGAAATGGCATGGCAAGCCGTTCCACAGGACTACATCCAGCATCTCTACGATCGTCTCCATGGGAGAATAGCAGCCTGCATTGCTGCGAAAGGTGGATATACACTGTACTAGTGCCGACATTGTGCATGCTCTGTTGCCTGTGTCTATGTGCCTGTGGTTCTGTCAGTGTGATCATGTGATGTATCTGACCCCAGGAATGTGTCAATAGAGTTTCCCCTTCCTGGGACAATGAATTCACGGTGTTCTTATTTCAATTTCCAGGAGTGTAGTTTAACTGGCTCACGATGTCCTGCATACTGGCACTGGGGCAGTTTTGACATTCGAGCTGATGCCACACAAGTCCAATTGATGACCGATCTGGGGAACGTACCGTCCACAGGAGTACTATTCAACACCACGCAGACTGTTAATACAGACACGTACCATATGTCCTGCTTAAAAATGGCACCAAAATACTATCATATGACAAGTAATACATGAGGAAACTGGATGCCTGTGACATATTTTTGCCGGCCTGTGCGACCGCTACGGTCGCAGGTTCGAATCCTGCCTTGGGCATGGGTGTGTGTGATGTCCTTAGGTTAGTTAGGTTTAAGTAGTTGGAAGGTCTAGGGGACTGATGACCTCAGATGTTAAGTCCCATAGTGCTAAGAGCCATTTGAACCATTTTTGACATATTTTTATGCCGTAACAGTTCATCCCCATCACCGCCAGTGGTCATCTGAAGTCATATTTGATGGCTTTGTAGATATTTATTATGTATTCCTGTTCTTTAGACACGTTGTGCAGCCTGCGGGACAACCTCACTACGAGTATATTGGAACAAAAAGTACATACGACGGCTGGAACTTAAATAGTGCCAACTATTTATTCACAACCGACACAAAAGGGTTACATGTTTGCACCTGTTACTGTCCTCCAGAGTAGCCACCAGCATAGTTTCGAACCAGTTGCCAGCAATGTGGAAGGCGTAGTATACCGTTAGCAGAGCCTGTTCTGTTGATGGTGCGAATGGAGCGGTCTAAAGTTATGGGGATTGTCGTGTACGATTATGATGGTGTTATCCTAACGCATTTCGTTCCTCAACGGCAGACCGTCAATGCACAGTATTACTGTTCGTTTTTGGAGCATCACCTGCGACCAGCTTTGCGAAAGAAGCGGCGACACTTTATGCGCAACCCACCGATCATTTTGCACGACGATGTACAGGCCCATAAAGCGCAAGCTGTGGCTGCTCTGTTCCGTCGATGGGACTGGGAAGTACTGTACTATCCATCACACTCCCTGGACTTAAGTCCTTGTGACTTTAATTTGATTCCAAAGATGAAGGAATCACATCGTGGCATTCGTTTCAGAACTGTTCCAGAGATTCGACAGGCAGTAGACCGCTCCATTCACATCAACAGAACAGGCTCTGCTAACGGTATACTACGCCTTCCACATCGCTGGCAGCGGGTTATACACAACGCTAGGGACTACTTTGAAGGACAGTAACAGGTACAAACATGTAACTCTTTTGTATCGTTTGTGAATAAATAGTTGCCACTATTTAAGTTTCCACTTTCGTATAATGGAATTTAGCCGCAGCAGATTGATCTGTGTGCCCTCGGCGTTGACCGATGTTGATTTCGTTCAAGGTGTAGCGGAGGCAGCCTTGCCTGAAGACCTGGAATGCATCCGATGCGGTGAGCAGACATGAGGCAAGCGCAGCGTTCTCGCAGACCCGAGCGATTGCGGTTAGCGCAAGTACCGGCAACTTGGCAACAGCGCGCGGCGTTCCTTGGATTCCATGGACAGGCCAATGCCATCGAACTTCGTACCCCAAGGAGCGTGGTCGGGGGGCTGCTTCGTGGAAATGGTCTGATACAGTAGATGGGTGTCTGTCACCGAAGTCTTAACTGATCTTAGGTCAATGAGCCTGCCTATTTGTAATATCTTGAGTGGTAAAACTACCGTAGGATACCGTAGACATAACTAAGGGTACAATTTGATAGTTTTTCTTGTAGCTTTTGTCAGTTAAGGTTATACCGGCATTGCCCGTATGTTACGTGTGTTGCGTACCTAACGGGCGTGACCTTTAACAACCCCTTTCTTTATGTATGGGATCAGTGTCTTACTAGATTCCCCTAAAAACTGGAAGTGACGAACCATCTAGAAAATGAGTGATGATAAATAAAGAGCCATGCAATGCTTCGAGCAGTTTCGTTGTACATAATCATCCTCTTCTCTAGTACCTAATATTAAACTGTTTTTATAGGAAAACTCAAATTGTTAATGTTTAGTTCAGATTTTATTCGAAAATTGTTGATCTTTAATGTGAAACGGATGGATGCTGTAGTAAAAATAAAGAAAACAATACAGATTTATCACAAAGCGCTAGAAAACGCAATGTCCTCGTCGAAAAAGTAAAGTTAAAAAAACCGCAAAACAAAAATATATGAAATGTCCCTTCAGTACGTCATCGAACTTAAATAAAATACGTTTCTGTTACTCATAAACAACTTTCGCATTTATCAAAAGCAACAGGAAACCCTTGCCTTTGATCCTGATGAAGATCGTTCTACTGAGTACAAAATGAAAACAGTAATTTACACAATTTTGTGCATGTAAAGTGTGTTTGTATCAAGTGCTTTGCGTACAAAAAGACCAGAAGTTACACGATCAAATAAATTTTGTTACTTATAAAATGCAATTTATATTCTGTAGGGATATAAAAACTGCTGTGAGAAATTTCATTTCCCGTGCTTGCAGTCTGCTCCAGTCCCTTTCTGTCATTGTCCATGTTTCTTCCCTAATGTCACCTATGGTGGAGAAACATGGATAATGACAGAAAGGAACTGGAGCAGACTGCAAGCAGAGGAAATGAAATTTCTCAGAGCAGTTAAGGTAAAAACAAGAATGAACAGAGTAAGGAATGTAGAGATTAGAAAGGACCTTAAACAAGAAACTATGAGAGAAGAAATTGAAAAAAAGAGATTAAGATGGTATGGGCAAGTTAAGAGCATACATGAGCAGAGACTCCCCAAAATTATGGTAGAACTAAATATGGATGGGAAAAGACCTAGATGGCGCCCAACAATGGAGTGAGAATATCTGTGGAAAGGAGAGGTGTGACGTGGCAGCAAGTGGAGGAAGAAAAGTGGTGGGAAGACCGAGCCAAATGGAGTGGACTCGTCAGCACCCAAACCCGGCAGTAGCTGGAGCGGGATCCGGATGTAGATATAGGAATATAAAATAGACAATGAAGTAACACTGAATGATATTAGGTGCAAAACAAAAAAAACAAAAAATTGTCGACTCCCAGTTTCTCTCACAAATTCATTTATGTTTCTCTCGTTACCGTTGCTACCAATAGTATCGGTAATCCTACCATTTACTACGTCGTTTAAGTACTGTAGCAAAACTACCGAACCATAGTTTTGGCAGACCGCAACTGCGACAACGTCCCCAAGCTCAGATGTTTCGCAGCATGGCGGATGATTCTTACAATGTCTTGTCACACATTGGTGTAACGCTGGGGGCAGTTGGTAAGTTGCGTCTGTCATCAGCCGCATGCTTTCAGGGACAGTATGTCGACTGCTGAGCCTCATTATTTCTTTGAGTCACGGAATCATGTTCGCTCCACGTTTTTTGGCAGTGTGATTATATCTTACTTGAAACCATGTATTACTTCTCATAGATTTCGGACATGATCAGATTATCTTCCAGTTCAACAGCAAGTTCCGGTAAATCTGAACGTAGCACTCGATGAATCATTTGAGTTAAGAATATTCTGGCAAACACGCATTGCGTAATTGAATTACCCACTTGTACAAATTAGCTTCTCACCGACAAATACTCCTGGAGTTCACCGCCGTTACGATCATGGTTTCGATCGCTGCATGGCCATCATTACTTACGTTTTCCATGGTTTCAGTAGTTCAGTTTTTGAGTCTGTGGTCCAGCGATTGAGCGCGTGCCTCGAAATTGAGAGGTCGTAGGATCGAATCTCGACCTGCCACGGTATTATTTATTTATTGCCAAATTATGGACCGGTTAACTGATGTTCAAAACAGGTCGCACATCTTATAATTTTTGTTTTTCATCTTTTTACAACATTTACAAAGAATGATACTCTTCAAAATAACAATAATTTAAGGTTGAAATATAAACAAAATTGTGTTTTTTTTAAGAAGAATATAAAAAGATGATAGGAGAGAGGAGACATTTGTTAGTACCATCACCGAATGTGACTGACGGTGAATACCTCAGAATGGTTTCTTCGAGCCGTTGACCGCCAGAAGTACACACACAGAAACAGACACACACACACACACTCACACACACACACACACACACACACACACACACACACACACACAAATGGTTATTAGTAGAGAAGTAATTTGCTTATCCTATTTATTACTAATCCTATTAACTACTTTAGGTGCCCATCCATGTACGGCATTTGGTGATTTCTTGGCTGGATCGCCAGCACCTTATGCTTATTTACTGTCATATCTCAGCTTCCTCTTCCAGTTCCTCCTCATTGTCACATTTTTCGCTGTCACTGTGGGTATCGCTGTCCACCCTCTGGACATTGTTGTTACGTTGCACATAGGCATGTCTGTTATGTCGTGTCCGTATGTACTCTTTATATGTTGTTTTAGAAATACTGTTTATCAATGCGTTTAATTGTGCCCACTGTTCTTCGTCTCTTACTCCTGCGTATATATCTATGTCTTTATCTGTGTAGTCTAAGTGTAGTGTATGTCTATTGTTCGCATATTGCCCGCAGAAAATGACAGTGTGATCTGTGCATGTAGGTGTCTGCCTCAGACTCACGATGTTTGAGTGCGTGGGATAAGGTTCAAATGGCTCTGGGCACTATGGGACTCAACATCTGAGGTCATCAGTTCCCTAGAACTTAGAACTACTTAAACCTAACTAACCTAAGGACATCACACACATCCATGCCCGAGGCAGGATTCGAACCTGCGACCGTAGCGGTCACGCGGTTCCAAACTGAACCGCACGGCCACACCGGCCGGCTGGGATAAGGTCCGGCAGGGTAGCCGAGAGCGCTAACGCGCTGCTTCCTGGACTAAGGTAGGTGCGCCGGCACTGGATCAAATCCGTCTGGTGGACTAATGACGAGGGCCGGTGTGGCAGCAAGCCTGGATGTGGTTTTTAGGCGATGTTCCACATCCCGCTAGGTGAATGCCGGGCTGGTCCCCACGTTCCGCCTCAGTTACACGGCTGGCAGACGTCTCAAAAACGTTCGCACTATTCCATGGCTTACACTAGACGCAGACAGCTGGGGTACACTGATTCCGTCCCAGGGGTACGGGGTGGCGACAGGAAGGGCAACTGGCCACCCCTTAAAATTAATATGCGCGTCCGTTTAACCATAACAGCACACCCCGCAAATAGGGATTAATGCTTGGAAAGGGAGGATGGAATCTCGGTTGGACCACGGATATTTCAGTCTTTGTTTTAACCCAACCTTCACCTCAGGTTTATGTGAGGAGTCACCAGAAGCAACACATGGTTAGGAATGTACGTGACACTGTAGGCTGAATATCGCCAGCTGCGACTTTTGTCCTGTTCTAAATCTCATACAAGATGGTTTTCACTTTTTCCACCATGGCCGCGACTGACACAAAGGATGTATCAATTATATGAATGCGCAGTCCATAGCTGTGATACACATTACTTAATTGATGGTGGCGGGGGGGAAAAGGAAAGTGCTGCACACTGCCATGGGCATTTGCATGTACTCGTACAGCTTTGCTGCAGACACGTAATTGCATACAAACAAAAAATTAATTAGGCAACATTAGCTTTTATGACAGCTCACACCCACACAAAAGCTCGCCAAACATAAGCAGAAGCAGAACTGTTGTGGCTGTTGTGTGATCTCAGGCTTTCCCGGCGAATTACCTGTTTGTACTGTTCTCGGGTCTCGAGACGGGTGCAGTCGTTTTCAAACCACGATATTTCGACAGCGTTCCTTGCTGTCGTCTTCAGGTGATATCTGCAGACTGAGCGTCTCCGCTGAATCTCCTCCCCTTTGTACTCTGATCACTCCCCACCCCTTCCCCTGCTTCCTGCCCCAGGCGGCGCCGCGTGGAGTGGTGGTTTTACGGCAAGCCTCGTCTTTTTGGGACTGTGTTCTGAAGGAGGCTATTGAAATACGTGTAGCTGATGGGCTGATCAACAGAGACGCCGGGTTCAACCTCAGCAAAGCCTGGGACCCAGCACTCAGCCAACTAGAAGCACAGCGCCGGCCCAAAGCGACTTCCGCGCCCGACGAAGGCCACAGGACATCTGACGGACCACAGTGTGCATCTAGGAGCCAGCAGCCCGCCCCTCCCCACCACCACTCCACGCGGCGCCGCGTTCGGCAGTACGCGGGGGAAGGGGTGGGGAGCGATCAGACTATAAAGGGGAGGAGATTCAGCGGAGACGCTCAGCCTGCAGGAATCAGCTGAAGATGACGGCAACGAACGCTGTCGGAATATCGTGGTTTGAAAACGACTGCACCCGGCTGGAGACCCGTGAACAGTACAAACTGTTGTGGCTGTGACAGGCCAATCCGGTGATTTCTGCAGCCGCCCAAATGGCGAACATCCTTAAAGGGGACCCGTCCTGAACTGGCTGAGTTTTTAGTATTTCCTTCCCGCTTACAGCATTACTCACCGTTAAAGCTAGGTGGCTCAAAATTTTTGAAAACAATTGGGGGTTATCAATCATAACGTTTCTGAGAAAATCAGATATTTATTTTATTTTGATGTTGAGAACAATATTTTGAAAGGCCAAAAATATGAAACTGTATTGAGGTACCATTTTCTACGGTACCGTTCACTGCACAGCTTAGAAAAGCAGTCAAGCTACAGGCAACATTCAGCAAAGTATGTTACGCCGCCAATTTCTTCTTTTGTTGCTGACCTGTGAAAAATATACAAAATTTATTTCACTACAAGTAATATATTAAAAACTTAGATCAACCTTGTCCTCACATTTTAGAATTTTCTGAAAATAGTGGGGAAGGTAGGTATAGGAGCTCTTTCTAATTATATGTGCCAATTCATTAACTTCAGTCATTTAAGAGGAAGGTGTACCTCAATGATAAAAATGCAGATTCTGATAAACCGTAAAAGAAACTCCATGAACTCATTAGCTTATGACATAGCAGTTTTAGCACTCTGAATTTACATATTCCTGTATGGTCACCTTTTCCTTTATCTTCTATACTCTTTCCCTTCGTTCTTTTATATATCCTAACCTCCTTGGTACCATCTTCTGCAGCTCTCTATACTTCGATTACTTGCTGACGATAAAAAACAATTAGGGCTGAAACCACATTCTTTCCAGTCCATACTTATTTCTTTAGTACCTGAATCCTCGAAGCGGCACAATTATTGACAGTACTGCATCCCTTACACCTGTTTTCAACACGGTCACCCTGACACAGACAGTCGGTATTCGCTGTCTTATGCAGCTGTTGAAGATTTCGTTGTGATTCTGTGAGAGACCATGGATATATCTCCTAAGAAGATTTGTATTTTCCGGAGCCCTTTCTTCAGGCTTAATTGCCCTCAGAACAGCAAGGTGTGGTTGTGGTTCAAATGGTTCAAATGGCTCTGAGCACTATGGGACTTAACATCTATGGTCATCAGTCCCCTAGAACTTAGAACTACTTAAACCTAACTAACCTAAGGACATCACACAATACCCAGCCACCACGAGGCAGAGAAAATCCCTGACCCCGCCGGGAATCGAACCCGGGAACCCGGGAAGGTATGGTTGTGAGTATATTGTATACTTCTACACTAAATTTCCGTAGGTGAATGTTTATTTGATGTTGCTGTGAACTGGTTGCCTTGAAACCTTCGTTCAGTATTAAATTTCTATATTCTCGGCATTTCTAACATACGAAAGGCACTCGCGTAGAAAAACACAGCAGTAACTACGAATCACACGTTTTTCTAATTAAGAGTGCAAGACCTAATCAAATATGGAATAAGGTCTTTGGTTGCAGCTAACCCACAGCCTTCTGGACACGTCTGTGCTTACGCTGAAGTAGCCAGAGCTTTCCAGAGTACAAGTGTCTTCATGATCCTTATCTAAAAGCTGAAAAAATAAACAAAAAGAAGAATATATCAAGTACTCTGACGCAATGTCAGAGGTGCGTGGAACCTGTGCAACATTATGTTCAAACTGAAATTACGAATAAAAGGAAAATGAAAATACCCATAAACTACAATTTTTTGTAATAGCATGAGACTGTTCGTTGTATAGAGAAGCAATTTTTGTCCAATTTTTTTTTTCACAAACAGGTTCTCTTAATCAACAGGCAACGTGGTGCTGACTGTCTTTTCTTTCTTTGGAGGGGGTTGGCGGGGGGTAGGAGGAGGCGAGGATATTCTTTGGTGCTAACAGATTACTATCGTATGGTGCAAGCGGCCACATAAATATTCTGCCGAAATCTGTTAGAATCGTCTAGGGTACCTATTGAAAGGCAGTGTGTTTGCTGCACAACTGTGGCCCACCTCATTCTGGTCAAGTGCTGCTCACAGAAGCAGACTGCAATCCCCGAAATTCCCCTGCTGTGGTACCCAGGTACTTTTTGCTCTTTTCGTAGAAAAAGACAGCATTGTGGGGCAGGCAATTCCAGAAAGACGACGATCTGCTTTTGAGGTAGAACATTTGCTAAACAATCAATATGCAGACTTTTACATCCTAAGTCACTGTTTTGTCATCCACTGTCTGTACAAACCTGCACAATGAAGAGTGAAATTGTAGATGAGGCCTAACACAATCACCAAGTAGGTTTTTCTAATAGCTCGAAAATCTACCTTTAGGTAGATTTGCCCTCTCACTGGCAACTATCTTTGTTTCTATATTTCGTTACACTTTTCCTAGTCCAAATCCTGCTTTCTTCTTCGAGCACGAATAGTTTCCGAAGAAGGAAGCAGGGATTCGATGAAAAATTCATGTAAGGAAATACAGAAAAGAGATACGGGGGTGTTTCAATAAATAATATCCCACATTTTTTTCTCAGAAGTTATTTATTCTTGAGAATTAAAATTTGGTGACAGTATCAGTCAACATTCCTTTTACAAGTACATGATCACCATCTTGTTCTATGGCCTTTGCCAGCGCTGTACTGGAGCATGTATTTCTGGACTCACGCTCTGCTTCTCTGCCATGACACATTCCTTCTTCTAATATGGAAAAGGCTGCCACCAGAATCGGGATTGGGGGGGAGTCCTTGTGATCTGCTGCTGTTTGAGTTAGGAACTTTGGTTACACAAATTTTTTGGTTTAATCTGGCCCAGTGTCCACTTGTACAGCAGTTCAACCTTCTGCCTTACTGTAGTTATGTTACAGTGTATTAAGCAAGGCTTGGACGACAGCCGAAACTAGCGCCCAAGCAAACTGTGCGAATCGTTTAATTCCTTTCGCAAAATATTTTAATTGGGGTGATATTAGTACTCAGCTACTGGCACCATAGTATGCACACCGTTCGGATTTTTCTTACAAAAACATCCAAAAAGAACAAGTTTTACTGGGAGGGCTTTGAAGCGTGCCACTTCTCCAAACTTGTACGACCGGTTCCACCTTTGCACGAAATTAGATAAATGAATTAAGCGAAAAGTGTTCTTTATCCTACAATCTTTATCTTTTCTCGACGTAATATGGTTTAAAGTCGCGCTAAATGTAACATGTAAAATTCGTTCTTACGTCAATTGAAAATGCGGCAACGGCTTATAGTGACACACATAAATAAAAAGTGTATTCTTACGATAAAATTGAAATCTCAAGTTCATAAATCTAGCTTCATTCGGATTTTACGTGGAAAAAAGGCATTTTTTTAGTTTTTTATGCGTGCCACTTCTATGTTTCAAACTTGTACGAATTGGTTCAAAATTAGTAAGGAAGTAGACAAACATATGCATTACCCGTTGCCATGATATAAGAAACATGGCTCGAAAGACAATTTAAAAAAAAAAAAAAAACCTATTCCGAATCAGTCGGTGCCCCAGTCAACAAAAATCTACGTTGGTTGCTAGGCTATGTGTAATGTCGAAATCATGGTAGAGTAAAAGTTGAGAACCAGAATGAAAAATACCACTATCATAGCGAAAAAAGACCAATGTGTCGTGTGCAGTCTAGGGATGTGAAAGAATGAAAATATCTTTCCGACTTATCTGGTAGCCCCAAACACATTTAAATCGAAACATTTTGACTAGTTCGCGCCCTTTTGCGAGTTAATCGTACTTCCCCAGCGTAGTGAGCTCTCTTAGCTGCAAGATGTTGGCACTCCTGCATCTTGCAATTTATAAGCAAAAGCACCTGATCCTGCTCTCAAAAACCAGAAGATTCGGTACCATAGTAAACATGACATGATAGCATGTGTAATGTCATACGATATATCAAACATCATTTTACTGCACTTGACACAGTTCATTACATTACATGACCTGAGGACTAACACGTGGAAAGGACCGAATATGTCTCGATGTTTTGTTTTAAATGTCTTTGGATCTGCGAAATAAGTCGAAAAGCTAGTTCCCTTCATTTACATTCCTAACTCTGTCCAGGTCATTTTCGCCTTTTTTGTACTGCAACAGGAGCACTGTGGGCCTGGGGGAAGCTCGATGGATGTATCGATGGATCACTGCACATGTTGGGCACAATGAATCGCTAATGAATGGCTGCTTTCGACAGTGGTCTGTGGAACAAAGCATGTGGAACATTCATGCACCTGTAGACCAGGCTCTGGACGTCCACGTAGTATAGACACACTGCAAGATCGACACATTGTGCCAACATTGGTGGACGGCCGTGCATCATCCAAGAAAGAAATACGGTCTCGTGATGCAGCTAGCGTGTCACCAAGGACCTCTGGTAACCGTCTGCTTGCATCAGGACTAAGGTCATGTGTGCATCTGGCCAGGGTGCCACAACACGGTCAGAGCACAGCTACTCTGGTGAAATGGCGCTCTTAGCGCTTCAGTGATGAGAGTGGGTTTTGTGTCTATGTGAGTGATGGATGCACACGTGTGCAGCTAGACCTAGTGAGCACCCTATTCCAGAGTGCACCCATCCACGAGAGGCAGGTTCCACTCCCGGCTTCATAGTGTGGAAGGCCATCAGTTACAACTCACAGACACCTTCTGGTGTTTCTGCAGGATGTTGTCTCCGTGCATTTACCATTTCTTAGACAGTAAGACGAGGTCCGTTTTCAGCAGGACAATGCACGTCCACAATCGTCAGTTGCGATGCTTTTCCTAGTGTTGCACAACATCGTCCCTGGCTAGCAAGATCACCAGGTCTCACGCCAATTGAATACGTGTGATGATACGAGAACTTACTTGTTCTTCAGAGCCTGTAAGAACTTTCTCCGAACTATAGGTGCTTGGGCTATCACAGGATTCCATTGGGCACGTTCATGACTGTTTGCATGAGAAAACACATGTCTACGTTGCCATCTGCGTGGAGGACGCTGTGTATTCATGCGATCGTTTGGGCACCCTTTACTATGTGTTTCATCTGTTACGAACTTATACTCCTACAATAATGAACAACGGGTCACTCTGGTCATGAAAGTGTTGCTTTTTATCTCGGCACTGTAGATCTACAAAAACGGAGAGAGGTTTTGTTGAATTACCTATTCGGTAACATGAAACATTTGCTTGTTCAACGAACATGTGAAAGAGAGCATTTCATGCAGGTAGTCATCGATCTGCACTAACAGATAACGCAGTCACTCACTTCCTCCCCCCAACCTCCCACCCACCCCGCCCCCGGCTTCCGTCACTTTCATTTAACGAATGAACTCATACAGTCCATATTCGGCGGCACACTGTGACAGAGCAGGTAAAATGAGGCAGCCTCTAACAAGACTTTCCAATCAAAGCCACTTTCATCGCGCACACGACACGAAAAGGTGCAACACCAAAGTGAAATTACGGGCTTTCGGCGTGACATTGTCGGTAGTCGCTTTTCCGGATGCTTTGATGTAGAGAAAACAGTGACGGCCGAAAGAGAACACGGCTAGTTAATAAAACATGCCCGGCGTCGAGCAAATTTCATAGCTTTCGAAACGCGAAGTGCTTTGAATGCGAATAGAGAGTCCGAAACAAAGGTGTGTCCGAAGTTGCGCAGCCAGTCTGGGGCGAAACAGCGCGGAATGAATACGAGCGGCCGAAAGTCGCCCGCCTGTGCGTGCCTCAAAGGCAGCGCGAGTCAGCCCCGGGGGCTTTGTGCGAACACAAAGGCCGGCAGTGGCTGTAAAACGATTAGCCGGCGCGCCACTTTGTGCGCAGGTTTCGCCTCGGGGCCATTAGTAATTTGCTGTTGCAAATCCGCCGGCCGCTCGCTCCAAATGCATCGGCAGCGCACGGCGGACTAGCGCAGCATTTGAGGCGGGCGGCGCTTTGCGCGTTTCTCTAGATTCGTTCGTAACAACGACGGCACGAAAAAAGTGGACTGATGTAAGCCACATTTCCTCGAACCCGTTTCATGTGCTAAATCACATGTCCTTCCATCCGCAGCCATCAAGGCTAAATGCTTAATGAAACGCATCGGCACCAAAATACATCAATATAGAAATTCCTCAAGGTAGCATATTTTAGGACCAATATTGTTCCCATTAGTACTAGTCATCGGGATCCTGATGACAGCAATATTACAGTCACTAAGAACACAAAAGACTATCTTGCAGACTAACCAAATGGAACCTTCAGAGGTGTTTACAGCAGTGGCGGGGGGAGGCGCCCCCCCCCCTCCCCCTGTGGGGTTGCCTGCATTGCCACCCGCGCCGAACCCGCCAGTCAGCCCGCCCGCTATTCGTTCGTTTCTCTCCTCAGATGACTCGACTAAACCTAGTTATCGATTAGTTGTGATTTCCTTCGGAGTCCACGCGTCCGCTTGCTAAACACACCTAATAGAAAGGTTGCTGCCATTTTAGTGATCTCGAAACGTTATCCTGTCTGGAATTAGTTCGAGAAAAGTTTTCTTGTACTGAGAACCTTCGATACGTAGTGTAGTGGACTGACCCGACAGCCAATCCACTAAGACGGGTAGCCGAAAGGCACGCGTTTAAAGCTCACGCAAACAGTCGTGAGGTCTGGAACAGTTCAGAGAAATAAGACTAGCAAAACAGGAGGTAACTGGTAGAATACTTAACTTTAATCCACAATTTGTGAACATCTCTCTGCTTGATACATTGCGTCAATATTAATTATCAAAGGCTATGGCGCCTTGCTAGGTCGTAGCAAATGACGTAGCTGAAGGCTATGCTAACTATCGTCTCGGCAAATGAGAGCGTAGTTGTCAGTGATCCATCTCTGGCAAAGTCGGCTGTACAACTGGGGCGAGTGCTAGGACGTCTCTCTAGACCTGCCGTGTGGTGGCGCTCGGTCTGCAATTACTGACAGTGGCGACACGCGGGTCCGACGTATACTAATGGACCGCGGCCGATTTAAAGGCTACCACCTAGCAAGTGTGGTGTCTGGCGGTGACACCACACGTAGCATTATAAATACGGACTATTCGCCGAATAGGAATCTAGTTTACGTTCAGAAGCAGAAATATTAAATCTGAAGATTGAATCAGTAAAAAGTCCTAGTTGTAGCAAGTGCAAGTGTGAAGATAGTCAAGAGTGAGAATGATCAATTGATTGTGAAGTATTTATAATAGTAATTCATAGTAATTTTTCACTGACATTATGAGCACAACATATCCAGTCACCAAAATCTCACAAGACTCTAGCTTGGACGTCGCGATGGCAAAAGCAAAATTAGATTCGACGCTCAAGTTGTTCGACGGCATGAGAGCTAATGCTCATAGCCACTTTACTCCTATTGTTGAAGAGGCGAAGGCAGTTATGGAAGAGTTAAACGTGGAGATGAGTGTTCCTCGTCTTACAGGCAGACAAAGACAAATGGAAAACTGCGATCATAATGATGATGCTATGACATACTGGAAAAGAACTGTTCTTGTACCAACACTGGACCATATTACGACTGACATGATATTTATCGTTTAAAATTCAACATTCTTTTGCCCTCACAACAACTGAAACATGACGGTAACCATCTGGCGCATATTGTAAATTGAATCAATACTTAACTGAACTACCGGCCTTTGAAGAAGAATAGCTCTTTGTGATTAAAAAGAGATTAATGGGAAAGATTCTCAAATACAAGCAAACGAGCTTAAACTCCCTTAACGATCGTGATTCTGTTACGCAAGCGTTGTCTGTTTGTCCTAGGTCTGACTATACTACACTGCACACACTGTACAAAATGTTTTCTTGTCTACCTGCATCTTTGCGACGGTACGCTGCGGTGTACAAAGACATGGCTGACGTCGACAATGAAGGAGTATCGACTTAATGGCTTAGCTCTCTTGAACACTCACCCTGACATTGGTTGTCCTATGGATGATGTAATTAAGCAATTTTCCAGGACGAATAAACTCATAGAATTCATCATTTGAGGAAGAGAACCGCAACTGTAACTTTTTCATATCATAAAATGGCATTGTCTTGTATATGTGTATAATCAGTTTAAACAAAACTTTCTTAAACTTTTCATGTGACTTGATTATTTTTATTGCGGGAAAGGTAAAGATAGTTCAAGATATCTTTAACATCCCCTCCTTGGGGTTTTTCTGTATCCGCCACCGTATTACAGTGGATCAATATGATGAAGCTAAAGAAAAACACGTGGCATGAATATATAATTGTGGAAATAGGTTTAAGCCTTGAGAAAAACTCAATTTTGTTCTTTAACACCTATACATGCTTCGATAAGGTTCCACCATCGTCAGTGGATTAATACTAGCAATACCAACATAATTTCCATAACGTGTACTAACAACGGCAGGGAGTTGTACTTTGCACTTACAGTACAAAAACGGAAAAAAAAACAAATTTCGGAAATTATTCTCGACTTTTATTGACAACATCCCTTGCAAATAGGTACCGATGTACAAGTGGGGTCCAGAAGCTGAAGATATTTTAGCACACTCTTAGCAGTAACAACTAATTTTTCATAATGTGTACACGGAGAGGATGGTTCCTTTATGATTCAATTTCAAGGTATCAAACACTTTTCTGGGTAACAGTTTTCAAAGTAGATAAAAGGACGTAAGATCAGTAAAAAAAAGTAATCGGCCTTAATGTGGTCTGTTGAAAACGCTGGGGACTGTAACAACTGTATGTGAATACATAAACTCATCAGCTATGTACTTGAAACTATGGAACGAGACGTAGACCGGGTTTACATTTACCAAGACAGATTTTACGTAAAATTCTAAAAAACACATTTCATAATGGAATAAAACTGTACAATAAACTGCCCAAGAAAATTAAAGAGATAACTAAAGCAAACTCATTTAAAAAGGTAGTTAATAAATGATAATTAATTGAAACCCTCAGCTGCCGACAGGTGTTGTTGATATACCTCGATGGGGACAGCTGAAAATGTGTGCCCCGATCATGACTAGAATCTGGGATCTCCTGCTTACATGGCAAGGACTTGTCCCTTGCACGCATCCCGTAAGACCCACATTGCCAACTGTCCACAATCTACATACGTGATGTTCCTAATAGATATCTGCCACTCCATTCATTACTCGCGCCAACTAAGGTGACGATTCCCGTAAGAGTTCGGGCAACCTGTGCACATTCGCACAGACGAAGGTCAATGGCCGGGTAGCCTTTAACTTTATATATGAAGATAGTAACTATTCTCGAAAGAACAGATACCATTGATGACCGTGCAGCTTTTCTATAATAAATGATAATTAATTGAAACCCTCAGCTGCCGACAGGTGTTGTTGATATACAGTTAAAGGCAACCCGGCCATTGATTTCGTCTGTGCCAATGCGCACACGCTGCCAGAACTCTTACGGGAATCGTCACCTTAGTTGGCGCGAGTAATGAGTGGATTGGCAGATATCTATTAGGAACATCACGTATGTAGATTGTGGCCAGTTGGGAATGTGGGTCTCACGGGAGGCGTGCAAGGGAAAAGTCCCTGCAGTCGCGCTATTCATCTGTGTTCTTGGTGGCTCAGATGGACAGAGCATTCCCATGTAGGCAGGAGAACCCGGTTTCGAGTCCCGGTCGGGGCACACATTTTCAGCTGTCCCCATCGAGGTATATCAACAACACCTGTCGGCAGCTGAGGGTTTCAATTAATTATCATTTATTATAGAGAAGCTGCACTATTATCAATGGTATCTGTTCTTTCGAGAATAGTTACTATCTTCATATATAAAAAGGCAGTTAAAATTTGCAGTTATACAATAAATTTTTTACAGTGTAGGATTACTTAGATTAGACAAAGTAGGCGTTTGATAGGAAATGTAATACGAAGGAAATAACAATAATGAACTACTTGTGTTTCATTCCACACTTTTCCAGTCTGATGCTTTCTTTCTGGGGAACCTTACTCCAAAGCTGTGCAACAGATAATACTAATACTTTATTTTCTTTTTGAGCTCAGCATCTCTTTCATTATAGAGAGATGCTGACTCAGTTTTTTAGGGAAGCAAATAGGAAATTGTTGTACAAAAGATGGGAACCAAATGTCGTTGTCTTGGTTCTGACGTCAGTTGACAGAGTGTGTAGTATTCTAGTGCGAAATAATGTGTTCAGTTTGGACAGTGATCGGTATTCAAAAATGAATGCACTAGCTTTTCACATTATTAAATGAATTCTCTGCTTAACAGTATTGTACACTAGGGAAAAATCAAAGGAGGGTGTACTGTTTTATACAGGCCGGCCTTGTATTCGGAGAATGGAAACATTATTTTTCAGCGATGACGATGAAGACAAATTAATTTCACTGACCACTGTGTGTACCCTACTTCTTCTTCTGATTGCTATCCGCGATTGATGTGGAGGAACTGTATTGCGGGGTTGCATCCAGCGCCCCGTAGGCGAACGAAGCGTGGCGGAGAAGACAAGTGTCTGGGTTAATTGCGCCAGGGCGGGCTTGTTAGCCGCGTCCTCAAAAGCTGCCAAGGAGGGCCTGCGGCGAGCTTGCACCTGCTCGCATTCATTACCTGCACACCTCGGCCAGCACACACTGCGTCATCACAAATAGCTATTCAAGCCATAAACGTTTCTATGAAATACGTTCTAGAAATTGTTAGAGCCTTCGATTAGGACACCTTATAGTTTGCATTCTGTCCATGAACTTTATCACACTGCTCATAAAAGCAGTCAGTTGAAGTTCTTTGAAAACTATTTGAAAAACAACTACATAATTCTCTTTGCGAATGAAAACTAATACTGGAGGCATGTCTGCATCTACACCCATACTCCGCAAGTCACCTGACGCTGTGTGGCGGAGGGTACTTTGAGTACCTCTATCGGTTCTCCCTTCTATTCCAGTCTCGTATTGTTCGTGGAAGGAAAGATTGTCAGTATACCTCTGTGTGGGCTCTAATCTCTCTAATTTTATCCTCATGGTATCGTCGTGAGATATACGTAGAAGGGAGCAATATACTGCTTGACTCCTCGGTGAAGGTATGTTCTCGAAACTTCAACAAAAGCCCGTACCGAGCTACTGAGCGTCTCTCTTGCAGAGTCTTCCACTGGAGTTTATCTATCATCTCTGTAACGCTTTCGCGATTACTAAATGATCCTGTAACGAAGCGCGCTGCTCTCCGTTGGATCTTCTCTATCTCTTCTATCAACCCTATCTGGTACGGATCCCACACTGGTGAGCAATATTCATGCAGTGGGCGAACAAGTGTACTGTAACCTACTTTCTTTGTTTTCGGATTGCATTTCCTTAGGGTTCTAACAATAAATCTCAGTCTGGCATCTGCTTTACCGACGATCAACTGTATATGATCATTTCATTTTAAATCACTCCTAATGCCTACTCCCAGATAATTTATGGAATTAATTGCTTCCGGTTTCTGACCTGCTATATTGTAGCTAAATGATAAAGGATCTTTCTTTCTATGTATTCGCAGCACATTACACTTGTCTACATTGAGATTCAATTGCCATTTCCTGCACCATGCGTCAATTCGCTGCAGGTCCTCCTGCATTTCAGTACAATTTTCATTGTTACAACCAGAATCATCCGCAAAAATCCTCAGTGAACTTCCGATGTCATCCACAAGGTCATTTACGTATATTGTGAATAGCAACGGTCCTACGACACTGCCCTGCCACACACCCGAAATCACTCTTACTTCGGAAGACTTCTCTCCATTGAGAATGACATGCTGCGTTCTGTTATCTAGGAACTCTTCAATCCAATCACACAATTGGTCTGATAGTCCATATGCTCTTACTTTTTCATTAAACGACTGTGGGGAACTGTATCGAACGCCTTGCGGAAGTCAAGAAACACGGTATCTACCTGGGAACCCGTGTCTATGGCCCTCTGAGTCTCGTGGACGAATAGCGCTAGCTGGGTTTCACACGATCGACTTTTTCGAAACCCATGCTGATTCCTACAGAGTACGTTTCCAGTCTCCACAAAAGTCATTATACTCGAACATAATACGTGTTCCAAAATTCTACAACTGAGATATAGGTCTATAGTTCTGCACATCTGTACGACGTCCCTTCTTGAAAACGGGGTGACCTGTGCCCTTTTCCAATCCTTTGGAACGCTACGCTCTTCTAGAGACCTACGGTACGCCGCTGCAAGAAAGGGGGCAAGTTCCTTCGCGTACTCTATGTAAAATCGAACTGGTATCCCATCAGGTCCAGCGGCCTTTCGTCTTTTGAGAGATTTTAATTGTTTTTCATTTAGTATTCCGGTCTTTAGTCTGTCATCCTCTGTTTCAGTACCATTTTGGTCACAGTGTGTGCTATCACGAGTGACATACAGGTCAATCCCAGGCCCACTCTTGTTTTCTTCGTATGCCAATGATGGCTCTTTAGTTCTGCCCTCCTGTTAATATAATTTCTCTGTCGATGACCTCCAGGATTACCTGAGTGCCAGACCAGAAGATATCAATACTACGACTCTCAAGACTCAAGACGAAGACGATCTGTCATCGGTGCAATGAGCGCAAAACCTAGGAAAAACTCACAAGTAATTGCATGTTGCTCGTCCTGTACGGGCTTTTCTGCTGCCCTGGGCAGCACATTCTCCAGATCTCTCACCAACTGAAAACGTCTGGTCGATGTTGGCCGAGCAACTGGTTCGTCACAATACGCAGTCACTACTGTTGATGAATTGTGGTATCGTGTTGAAGTGCATGGGCAGCTGTACCTGTACACTCCATCCGAGCTCTGTTTGACTCAATGGCCAGGCATATCAAGGCCGTTGTTAGGGCCAGAGGTGGTTGTTCTGGGTACTGATTTCTCAGGATCTGTGCACCCAAATTGCGTGAAAATGTAATCACATGTCAGTTGTAGTACAATATATTTGTCCAATGAATACCCGTTTATCATCTGCATTTCTTCTTGGTGTAGCAATTTTAAAGGCCAGTAGTGTATATTCTGAAGTCAGCACAGAATAAGGTACTCTTAACTGAGGGCAGCCTCGACTGACCTAAAACATTCACAACAACGACATGTAGGAAGAGCGTTGACTTATAACTACTGCGCCGTCACGAGACGTCACGCAGCCGCCGCACGTTAAAACCCGCGCCATTGCGCACGGTTGGGCAACTCGGTGGCATCGCTGCGCGGCGTGGCTACCGGAGCAGAAACTGGAGACGGCGGAATTGTCTGTGTGAGTGTGTTACTAGACAGGGATTTCCTCTTGTGTTGAAAGTGTACACATGTTATCAAATGATGTGCTCTGCTGTGTGTTCTCAGTGAATTCAGTCTGTTAAGCACGCATTATAAAAGCAGTATTTGCTTTATAACTGTGCTTCATGTCTGTCAATTCTCGATTCCCTAAGTTTTTCAGGATGCGTATTCTTCTGACCGCTGGATTTCATATCATTTGATTTTTCGTTATGTTGTGTGCAATCAACCAGTTCCTTAGTTAACTGTAACATTGCGGGCGATGCTTATTTGTAATATACTTTTCTTATAAAAATTTAACTACAGATTTGAGGCAAAATTTGCTCCTTACGTAATGGTTTTGTGTGTAACTATTTAATATGTATGTATTTTTAAAACATTTTTTATTACGAAGCATCATTCATATTTCATGTGTTTTCACTGTAGAGAAATTTCACACTGTTACGTGAGCATTTTGGTGTTGAATGTATTCTTCTTGTTGAGTATTTACAAAGCTGATTCGTTTGCACATATTGTAATAATTTTGGTCTGGAAAAAGTAATTTCTAAATTGTGCTTTTTTTATGAGGAATAAGTATTCAGAACTTACAGTTTTAAGCATGGCTGCTTCTGTAACCTTGTATAATTTTCAAACATAGGAATTATACAGCCAACAGGTTCAACGTAACTATGGTTCAAATGGCTCTGAGCACTATGGGACTCAACGTAAATGTGTGGTACGTTGACCTAGGTTTCAACACCTCTAAGGGTGTCTTCGTCAGGATGAAATTTTGTGAAACTGTAAAATAACGGTACATTGCGAGAAAGCAATGATCAGAATAATAACACGTGTTTTACTTTAATAACACGTGTTTTATTTTATTTTTGACTTGTGCATAGCTGCTCCAAATTCTGACCATTGCTTTCTCACAATACAATTTTACGGTTTCTCAATTATTTTAATTTTATTTTTGACTTGAGGCTAGATGCTCTAAATTCTGACTTGCTTTCTCCCAATGTAACTTTACGGTTTCTCAAAATTCCATTGTGATGAAAACACTCTTAGAGGTGTCGGAACGTAGATCAATCTACCAAACAGTTATTTGCAACCGGTTGGCTGTATAGTTCCTATGTCTGAATACTTAGGACTCGTTTAAATAAAATAAAAAATGTTTTAGTAAGGAACAAGAAGCACTCAAAGCTCAACCCAGTTCTACCACTCCCTCTAACGGCATAATTGCACTACTTCTACTGAAACACTTCGGAGAGAGAATACTGTACCGTGAGAAATAGGTTTAGGCAACAAAATTGGGAAGTGTCAGACTTCGGTGAACCTTACCACATGGCTGGCACTGCTGCTCACCCGTTGTATGGTGAGCGCAAACTCCATACGACCGAAACGGCGATAAAATTCCAGCATCATTACTACACTGCGCACGAAGTAACGAACCGTTAAACTTTCCCGCAGCATGGCGGAGCGTGGCTACAGAGAAGACGCGGTCGAGGGCGAGACTGCACCTAGTGGTCCTTACAAGAAGATGTTGCAGAAATGTTCCCGAGATGCGGCGATGCTCAGGGGTTTTGTTAGCTGGGTGGCACCTCACTCTAGTCCGCCAACAGGCTGAAAAAAATTGGCCTGGTGCGAGAAGGATTCGGGCGCTGTGTGTTACGTACAAACTCAATTATGTATATAGACAGTTCATCCACTTCGGGAACCAAAAACTTCTACCATTTTTCCCAGTTATCGACACTGATACTTGCTGTATACTGGGCCAAGAGGTTTCCAGATTTTGGAGAACGTTTTAATTTCAGTTATGTAATATGACATAAAGTCGTGCAGGAGGCAGCCGACCATTACTGTAATAGTCAGTAATTCTGCCTTCAGACTGACTGAGTCGCAACTGTAAAAGTAAAACCAACAGGCAAGGAAAAATGACTTTATTGCTAGTACGAGGAGTTTTGAAATTCATTCACATCAAATATCCAGTAGCGATTACGCTTCTTGTTATCTATGATGGATAAACTCCCAAACGCGTCATATAAGCAATGAAGTCATTCCTTGCCTGATATTTGACTGTTACGATTGCGACCCAGCCAGTCAGCCTAAACGCTGAACTACTCACTGTTTTAATTTCAGATTTGACGTCGGATAACAAATCAGAAAAAAAAATATATTTGTTAGTGTGATATAAAAACAAATTACCCATTACAGGATCTTTTTCCCTCTACGTGAACTGTGAAACCTTGCTGCTTGCCAAATTTCATGGTTCTACATTAGGAGGAAGTGCCCTACAAGTTCTGATGAGTGAGTTTACGAGTGTCAAAATATGTGACGAAAATAGCCGTACATTGACTTAAAATCTAACGTTTATTACATGGCCAAGTGACCATAGACCTTAGCGTGTGACGTAAGTTTCAGCATGATACGTCTATCCATTCAAGAGAAAAAGAGTCCTAATAGAGGGATAGACAAACAGTAAGTTCGATAACAAATGACAAAGAATATTTTTCTTCTGATTATAAATTTGCAGTTTTCGGATTTTTTTCCCTTCGGTAATACCGTGAAAACTTCCTTTTGTCAAATTCCATGAAGCGAACGGGAAGTGACCTATAGGTTTTGATGAGTCAGTTTGGCAGCATCAAAATACGTATTATAAAGGGCCATATCTTTTGATTTCAATGTTTTAGAAGATTCAATGCTTTACCCTGCCAACGGACCACAGACCACAGACCACAGTATGAGGCAAATTTCAACCTCATACGTTCACCCACTCCTGAAGAAACGGGTTTTAAACTGTCGGACAGAGCGACTGGACCACAACAAAGCAATCCTATAACCGTTCCGTTTTTACCGACTGAGCTGCGACACCCTAATGAAGCAACTCTGGTGCGAACTTGCTGTGTGGTCAAGCGGCTATCTGTCGCCTGCTGGGTCACAGAACTGGCCTCTTCCTTTTTGCCCCAGAGATTTCCTAATTTGGCGCAGCTCCGGCCGTTGGAACGGCGGGCTCCTCTGTAATAGTGCACGCCTCAAGACCAAGAAGACGCCCCTTTTGAACTCGAGAATCTTTTTAACGGACGCCGCCAAAGTGAACAAGTCATTAATTCCTCTCCAAATGATGGCTGCCGAAAGGTATTTAGATTTGTTTCGCTGCATGCAGGGAATTACTATAATGTTTCTTTCCTTTCTGAAATTATATAGATGCTTTAATTCGCTGTTGAATTTTTAAATACATCGTAGTACAATTTATACGCAAATTATCAATAGAGCAGAGGTTTGTTTCTCATCAAATGGTCCGGAATCTATCATTTTATTTCATATTCATTAAATACTTCTCGACTCATCCATTATTAGCCGACGTCCTTGCCAGTGTTAACACCGGTTTCCATCAGATCACCGATGTTAAGCACTATCAGGCTTGGCTAGCAGTTGGATGGGTAACCGGCCACGTCTGCCGAGTGCTGTTGGCAAGCGGAATGGACCCAGCGCTTGTGAAGTGACGTGAGGATCTACTTGACAGAGAGGTAACGACACCGGTTAGGAAATCTGACACCTGTCGGGAGCACGGTGTGCAATCCACATATCCTTCCATATCGGAATCCGGTAACACCTAAGGACCGAAGATGAGACGGTGGCCGCTCGGTACCGTTGGACATTCAAGGCCTGTTCGGACGGTGTTCGTTTTCATCCTTTGTTTCCGACCTTGCGCGGCTGCCCACGCACTCGTCATGTCCGTGGCGTTCTTGGGAGAGTCCGTAACACGATGCGTTACGAGGGAGGAAGGTCACTCTGGAACAGAAACTGTGTTTTATTCTCGTTTTACGACGTTTCACATTCAGAACATTTGTACCCCTAACGACCGGTCCTAAACATACATAAATCTCGACATAAAAGTTTTCTGGGTGTGATATCGCGTCATAACTACTGCTGCTGGAGAAAAACCAACGTTTAGGTCACGATTGCAGCGGCCTTCTTCAGGGTCTACTGGTGCGCTCTAGCTGTGCAGTGTCCGCTATGTTTTGTTGTTACTGTTCACTGCGCATGCCATTACGTCACAATTTTAAAAAAGATACTTCGCTTCAATGGCCACTTATGGAAGAAGGGGAGGGATCTTTATTTTAATAGGTTATTGCGGTGGAGGGAGAACGTAACCTCTGTTGTCTATTGGCTCTTGTGTTATGTTGGTTGCTGTTTACCAACTGCTGGACGTCGGCCGCGAGGCGGCAGACACTCGCCGGTAGTGCTCGTGCCTCGTGTTCACAGTGCGGTCTGTTGGGCTCTGATTGCTGGCATCAAAGACGGGGAAGCCTGAGTGCATCCTCCCTGTTCATGTTATTAGGGCGTTTAATGGAATTTGCGTTTCGTCATAACCGGCTACTTGGCCAACATACAAGCTTTACTGAATTTTATTTCTTTTCCGCAGTCTTGTTGATGTTCTGCCACTGCAGATTGTGTTGCCCTAGACGAATATAACGCTCACGTTACGGAATGCCAGTCTCGCCTGTGTATGCCTCTCCCCATTCGCATTCCATCTTGTACACGCCTGCAGTGTGTAATGCATCCACCTTGTCCTTAGTGGAGCCTAGTACGTCCTGGATCCTGCGACCACTATAGAAGA
This sequence comes from Schistocerca serialis cubense, assembly GCF_023864345.2. Classification (NCBI taxonomy): domain Eukaryota; kingdom Metazoa; phylum Arthropoda; class Insecta; order Orthoptera; family Acrididae; genus Schistocerca; species Schistocerca serialis. The sequence goes on along the minus strand of NC_064638.1, from coordinate 1,161,089,431 downwards.
TAGGTTCACCCCAACCAGCCGAAGGTGTTTGCCTATTCCGTCAGGAACATTTTTCACATAAGGTAAACGCACTGTTGGCTGCAGTTTGTCTGTTCCTTGCTGATCTTTCTCACTTCTGTTCGTCGACAAAGCTGTGTGGGTCGACTTATGGCTGTAGCCATTGGCTAGAAACGTTGTGCGTAGCCTTTAAAATAAAGTTCCCTCTCCTTCTTCCATAAGTGACCAATGAAACTACCTACCTTTTTTAAAATTATGATGTAATGGCACGATTAGTGAACAGTAACAACAAAATACAAGGGACACTGTGCAGCTATATCGCTCCAGTAGCTCCAGAAGGAGGCCGGTGAAGCCGTGGCCGAAACGTTGGTTTTTCTCCAGCAGCAGTAGTTTTGTATATTATGACGCTGTACCACACCCAGAAAACTTTTATGTCAACTGGTTCTGGCCGCGGAAGCCTCCACAATTATACACATAAATGTATTTAAATTTGCGAATATGAACAACCAGCAGCTGCATAATGGAATGACGACAATGAAAATTTGTGCAGGACCGGGACTCGAACCCAGATTTTCCGCTTGTCACGAGCGGTCGCCTGACCATTTGCTTATCCGAGCTCGACTGACGACCGGACCCAAACTTCCATAAGTCGTGAACCATGTGTCTATAACCTGCACTAGTATGATCATTATGTAAATTCCTCTGCAGGGCAGACATTTTAATTGAAAGTCACTTTCCCGGTATTGGCGGATAAATACTAGATTGCAGCAAGTGCGAATACATTTCGTGTATTTCATAACCTCTCTAATCCGAAGGAACATTGCATCGCAATTCTGAACAACACTGGCCGTGCAGTATTGTATGTCCTAAGCAAGGATGATCGCTGGACTGAATGAATTTTGGTGCAATTAAAATTCAATGCGAGTGGCTGGATTCAAGTGAAAATTCTCTGTTTAACTTAGCAGCAGAAGCCTGGGAAAGGGTGTTGAAGTTTCAAAGATGGCTACAGACACCAGTATGGTGGGCGAGAGAGAGTTACCTGCACAGGTTTCCGTTCCAGAGGCTCTCCCGATAGGCATTCCCAGACCAAATGACGGGGACGCTTTCGTTAGAATTTTGGACATTAAACTGAATGGAACATTTTGGGACGAAAGAACCAGGCATTCTCTCCCGTATGTTGACTACAGGAGACGGCTGCTGCCACTGGCAACCTCATCTTGGTGATGGGTCAGTGCACCCCCACCAAATTTGCTAGCTCTCTGTACCTAGTGGTTTGGACTTCAGACAGAAGTTACCGGGGTGGAGACGAGACATGTCCTAGCAGCATAGAGTTGCTGTTCAGTGTGACGTTCTGTCTTTGCGCGTACTGTAGAAAGTTATTTTGTATGGAAGTGAGCTCAGTTTTGAATTAGAATTATTTGTAGCCATTAACCTCTGTCGTTAGGGGCAGTGAGCGAAACTCGATAGCGATATTTACGCTACCGTTCGATACAGATGAAGTCGGACTAATTCTTGGCATCGTGTGAAAATTTAAATTTCACTATTCTATCCGGTGGGGGCACAGGTCAGCTTCGAAGATTGAACATTTCTGGAAAATGGTGAACTTTTCCTATCGATTTCGCCGTGAGTTTTTATGTGTGATCATTTGTCTTTTATTTTGCGTCCTTTACTCAATCCAATCATTGCGTGAATGTGAATAGTGGTGATCGTTAAGTTATCACAGGTTGCCTGTAAGGAATCACAGTGTTAGGCGTTTTATGTGTGTTCCATGTTAAATGCAATTCAGGAGTCTGTTCTGTCTTTGTGAACAAATGCTTTTCGTCACTCAGCTACTTGGTTAAACTTCGTCACAATGTACTTACATGCACGCCTTTCCCTCCTACTGTGATTTTGACCCTTATTTAGCCTGTAAGAGAGAATTACTTGATTTTATATATATATATATATATATATATATATATATATATATTATAATATATATATTATAATATATATATATATATGTATTATAATTAAAGTTAAACTTTCAAAACGCTGTAGAAATAACATCACTGGTCAGAATGACGTCAAATTGCAACGGAATACTATCGAGGAAGGGGCAAATCGTATGGCAGAAGAAAAAAAAATAGTGTGAAAATTGATCAGTAGATGGCGCCGTGTGTGTCAGAAAACGTAGATGAAAATACCTGTGATGCGCACGACCCTTTGAAGTTGGTATAAAAGCGGCGGGTATACGACTTTTCCTGCTTTCGCGTCTGCGGCATTCACCATGACTGTTTCAATGCAGGATCGCGCTCTGCTTGTGAAGCAGACACGTCGCTCTGCGGATGTTCCGGACACTGAAGGGTCTGAAAAAAGGCGTTGGACCGATGACTGCTGTGGGTATGGAGAAAATGATTCTGAAATTCGAAAAGACGGTTTGTTTCGGTGTGCAACCTGGTAGAGGGAGGAAACGAACTGATTCGACGTCAGTGGAAGCAGTGGTCACAGCAATGCAGGAGGAGACGAGTGGTAGCGTGCAAACGCGCACTGCACGGAGAATTGCCCGAACATTGGACATACCCGTCAGCACGGTGCGTAAACTCCTAAGAAGCATCCTTCTTTGCTGTCCATTCAAAATTACCCATGTGCATGAGTTGCTTCCTGTTGACCTGCCAGCAAGAGTGACCTTTGCTTTAGGATTTCTTACTCGCATGAAAGTGGACAATGATTGGCCGTGGAAGATTTTGTGGACAGACGAGGCCCACTTCCATCTGACAGGATATGTCAATACACAGAATTTTCGAATATGGGGAACGGAAAACACACACGCAAATCAACCAGTACCACTTCATCCTGAAAAGGTCACTGTGTTGTGCGGGTTTACGGCATCATTTATCATAGGGCCATATTTTTTCGAAGACACAAGTGCTTCCCGTGCTGTTACTTGTACCGTCACTGGTAAGGGCTATAAGTGTCTTATGCGTAACGACGTCATTCCAGCTCTCCAACAGCGAGGATGTGTGGATGGGATCATCTTCATTAAGATGGCGCACTTCCGCACATTGCAAATCCAGTTAAGCAGCCGCTGAAGCGCCATTTAGGAGATGCTGGAATTATCAGCCGCCATTTCCCTACGGCTTGGCCGTCCCGATCTTCTGATCTTAATCCGTCTGACTTCTGGCTTTGGTGCTATCTGGAAGATGTTGTGTTCACTGTTCCGATTGCAAACTTAGCTGCATTGACGGCATGCATTGCGCAACGCATTCTGAAGGTGACCTCGGAAACTCTTCTATCAGTTGTAGAACATGCTGTTTCTCGATTTTAACTTGTCGCAGAAAACGGTGGACAGCATATTGAACATGTTTTACGCCGGTCTAACGAAAATTATTAATACAATTTGATTGTTATTGATGCTTTATATGCGGTTTTTGGCCTCAGGATAATTGAAAACCGATTTTTCCCATCCAATGTGATATGACATTGCCGTGGCGGATGGGCTTACGTAACTAACAGTATCATATCTGTACACCCATGCAGACTGAGTAGTATAGTTTGTTTAGCGTCAAACGTACACCTTAGACATTGTTGTATGACTCAATTGTCATTTGTAATCGACCACTATTAAATTATGATGCCTACAGCGCCACATATTGCTACATTTTGTAATTACTTTTTTTTTCTTATGTCATACGTCTTTCCCCTTCTCCGATAATATACCGTTGCAATTTGACGTCATTCTGACCATTGGTGTTATTTCTACAGCGGTTTGAAAGTTTAACTTTAATTTTAACCACTCTGTATATACAGAGTGGTCCATTGATAGAGACAGGGCCAAATATCTCACGAAATAAGCATCAAACGAAAAAACTACAAAAAACGAAACTCGTCTAGCATGAAGGGGGAAACCAGATGGCGCTATGGTTGGCCCGCTAGATGGCGGTACCATAGGTCACACGGATATCAACTGCGTTTTTTAATTAGTAACCCCTATTTTTTATTACATATTCGTGTAGTACGCAAAGAAATATGAATGTTTTAGTTGGAACACTTTTTTCGCTTTGTGATAGATGGCGCTGTAATAGTCACAATGTATGTAATATATGTAATAAAAATGGGGGTTCCTATTTTAAAAAACGCAATTGATATCCGTATGACCAATGGCAGCGCCATCTAGCTGGCCAACCATAGCCCCATCTGGTTTCCCCCTTCAAGCCAGACAAGTTTCGTTCTTTGTAGTTTTTCGTTTGACGCTTATTTCGTGAGATATTTGGCCTGGTCACCATCAATGGGCCACCCTGTATATACATAAAGAAGCACCACGAATCACAAAGGAATCATCCGAAAGATATCTAAATCGGTAGGCGTGATGTATATGTGCAGGCAAAAATTTGATTAGAATTTCAGAAAAATTGGATAATTTACTCAAGAGAAAGAGCAACAGAAATTGAGAAAGATAATAATGCGTTTGCCCATCCCTTACTCTGATGCAAGCAATTATTCTGCTTGACATTGATTGACAGAGCTATTGGATATCCTCCAGTGGGATATAATGACACATTCAGTCCAATTGGCGCGTGAGATCGTCAAAATCCCGAGCTGGTTGGAGGACGCTCCCCATAATGCTCAAATGAGGAGAGATCAGATGACCTTGCCAGCCAAGGTAGGATTTGGCAAGCAGGAAGACAAGCGGCATCAGCATTCGCCTTGTGTAAACAGTCATTATTTTGTAGAAATGGAAGGTCACGACGGGCAACAAAACGTGGCGTAGAACGTCGTCGAAGTACCTTTGCCTTGCAAGGGTCCCTCTGATGACAACAAAAGGCGTCGTGTTATGAAAAGAAACGGCACTCGAGAACATCACTCCTGGTTTTCAGGCCGTACGGCGGCTGGCAGTCAGGTTGGCAGCCCACTGGTGTCTGGGGTGTCTCCAGACACGCCTTCGCTGGTCATCGCAGCTCAGTTTGAAGCGTGACTGTTCAGTGAGACCCCAGGCCGAAAGTTCCCGACACAAATTTAAACGGCTTATTGGTGTACATAGATCAATAACAGTCGGCACTAGAGGCGCCGTGAACTCAGTCCCCTTTCTGTGAGTCCCTTATTAATGGTCCTTCACTGAAGCTCCAGTTGCACGTCGGATCGAAGATATTGATGAATCCAGTGCTCTAAATGCCTCTCTGACGACTGCTCGGTCCTCACGTTCTGTCGTCTCTCCAGGTCGACCGCTACCTTCTTGACGCTGTGTTCGACCACGGTTCACCCATTCCTGCTAACATTGTCGAATAGAGGCATCGTTCCTATTTAGATGTCGAGGGATTCGGCGATTACTCCAACCGGCTTCTTTGAGCCCAACTAGCGTCCTCTTTCGAATGCTGACATATGCGTAAATTCTTCGCACGGCTGTCTGCAATGTATAGTTACTGTTCTGCTCAGTGCACGGAATGAAATTCGCAAGGACTTTAGGCTCTGGTGTAGAAACTGCACTGATGCGTCAAATATTCATCCATCAGCCGCTCGCCAAGGTTACAGTTTTGTAGGTCAATTAGTGACCAATTCGCATAACTCCTTCGTGATGAATTATTTTTTCCCAAAAAGAATGATTTTAGTAAAAACGCCTGATGGTCGATCTAAAGTTAGATTTCTGTTTTTCATCTTTCCTTTGTGGTAGAATTAAGGGCTAAATTTCATTTAACATTTATGGAACTTCAACCAATTTGGCATTCAGGGGCAGGCACTATAGAAAGTTCCTATTACAGGGCCAAATTTGACCCAGCATAAAATTATAAATAGTTGGAGCGTCTTTCAATTAACCTGCGTGTAACTTAGGATCAACACTGAGCTGTGCAGAGAACACTATTGCCAACTGTAGGATGGCCTCCGCCTTCCCCTATCGCCTCAAAAAGGATTCGAATATATTTCTACTGTACTTGAGAATAGTCTTATGCAATCACTCATTTTACGGAACGTCCACTATTGCGATGTATAAAAGTGCGCGCAAACCATAAGAAGAGCACAGTTATATGTGAAGACTTTGTAATATCAATATTATAATTACATTTAATATTGAACAGAATAGCTATACATATTTGCCATTACCACTGATACACCAGTAAGAAGGGAATGAGTGGCTTCAATGTAGAAACTCGTGTGTTGCTGACGGATACAGTTTTCCACAGTTTCTTCACTTTTCTCACAGGTGAACTTCTGACCTTCCAGATATTGTTTTAAGGGAGCGACGATACGCTAGTCACATGGTGCGATATCGGGGCATGGAGGAGAATGTTCCAGGACCTTCCATCGAAATTTTGGAAGCAGCTCGAGAGTCTTCTTGGCCACACATCCCGCCTTACTGGCTGACACCACCGCAATATTGTGCACTGAGCGACACACTGCTCTTTGTACACCTCTTTCATCCTACGATAAATTTGCGAAGCACGTTCCCATTCTGCGAGACGAAATTGGATAAACACTCTTTGCGCTGATCGGAAGGAATTGCTAAGTTCGCTGGTGCGGCTGGAAATAGTACCATGCAATCCCTCTACAAACACATTCACCAACTAGGATTACAAGCAATGTCGTTACAGTGGAGATCTCGTTTTCAGTGGGCCATACGTTATAGTGCAACACGGCACGAGTAGCAAGAATACTGGATTGATAGAGCTCACCACGAATGTTTCTGAGCGTCACATTTGCAACATCCGTCTGTATGACCAGGTCAGTGTTTCATACGACTGACGTTCCATAAGTAATGCAACACTTTTTTCTCAGAAGGTACATAGATTGGTTTTATTCAGGATTCCAATAAACCATATCCGTTCAGTGCGACGGCCTTACGCCACCTTACTGGGAGGGTCTGTATCCCCTCATGCTATCACTCCACGGGGTGACGTCGGAACCGACGTCTTGATGCATCAATAACTTCCCAATCGTCTACGTACTGCTCCCCATGGAGTGCTCCCTTCATTGCGCCAAACTGATGGAAGTCGGAAGGTGCGAGGTCCATGTTGTATGGTGGCTGAGAAAAAGCAGTCCAGTGAGATATTCTGTGCTCCACTCGGGTGTCAGCACTACCAACAGACAGGTCCAATTTGGCAGCGAGGTAAGTGATTGTTATCCGTCGATCACCTGGAATGAGACTGTCCTCACGTTCCAAGAATGCTGAGTCACAGCTCACTCATTAAAACATGTAGGGTATGTACCGTTTACCTAGAATCATGAAATTTACAATAAGCGAAAAGTTTCATAGTGCAAGTAAAGGAAAAATTCCAAAATTGTTGACTTGTTTTTATATGACATCATATTTTTCCCAACTTTATCCGACTTTAATTCTGTCCGTCTGCTAAAACTTCTTTTTCTGAGGAATGCCTGGACGTATCAAGTTGAAATTCATATCACATACGAATGTCTATGGTCCCTTGGTAGTGTGAAAATGTAAGGTTCTAAGTCAGTTCAGTTAAAAGATACGCCCAGTTATGTCACTTATTTTGATACTCGCAAACTGACTCATCAAAACCTGTAGCGTATCTCCCGTTGATCTAAACTGACGAAATTTGGCAAGAAGGAAGTTCTCATAGTATTCACCATCCTTCAAAAGCACAATAGGAAAATATTACTCCATAAAAAAGTAAAATGTGAATTGTAATCATGTTTCTGTAAGTAACTAAAAGTATTTTATTAAATGTTCTCTCTCTACATATATAAACTGGAGTCCCCTGCTGGGTTTTGTACGTCCACGCTAGTCTCAGGAACTACTGTAGAGATTTGGATGCGATCTTGAAATTCCCGGGACCAATATTTTGCCAGTATCGATATCGATAAAGGGCAAAGGTTCTCTATGCCTGGGATGGATGAACTGTTTATATACGGCATTAAGTTTGTACAGAACCATTAGCGCCCGAGTCCTACTCACACTTGGCCAACTTTTGTGTATAAATGACGGAGGTATTCAAACAGAACCAAAGAAAAGAGAGAAATATTACCGAAACGCGACACGATCCAGCGATTACCAGTCTCGTGCGCTTTCTGTAATCTACGCTTCACATAAATGTGTCATAGAACATGAAACTTTGTTTAAAAATTTGGCTCCACCGAGATTCTAACAAAGCTGGTAAGTACTCGATGTCGTCAGACAGCTATGAATGTAAACTTCGATGCTGCATTTACACACCCCAAATCAGCGCTGGCCACGGCAAGCAAAACTTGAGACGGGCAGATTGTGCGGGTGGCGTGCGTACCACGACTCGGCCAGCCTCGGTTTCGCTCCGTCATTTCCGGAAGTACTCGGTACAGCGCGACATTTCATTCAGTATTGTGGTGTGGCACTTTTCGGTCGGACCAACTGTCTGCAGTTCGGCAGAACGATGTTGTCAGCGCTGTTTACCCTTCACTATCTGTTCATGGTGCGAGGGACGTTCACAGTTCCAGTGGATGTTTGTGAAAAACGAGACAGTCTATCGATCATCGTCATAAGACTTTAAAAATAAATGGGAGTGACAGAAGACAGGGGTGAGAAATCTCAATATCTACCATGCAGTCACATAACCCACGGGTAATGGAAATTTATTACGAACGACATTGCAATACCATGCACAAAAAATTTAAAGATTTAGTTGACAATCAAAGAGCAACAAATTGCAACGATCGACACTTTGCTAAATTGTACTGTTCTAAATTTTCAGGTCGGGGAATGCGAAGAAATCGGTGATACTGACAGTATAACTTCTGAAGTCGCATCCATTATTCGACAGGCAGCTGCAACAGTGTTCGATAGAACTCAAGGAACAGTATCGAGATTATATACCGGTTGCCTCTCCTATGGGTTGTCGGCAATGTTACGTGCCCATTCGATTGAGAACTACTAGAATACATAGTACGATATTTATTTCGCCGATGTGAATTAAGGGGACAGTAGAAAACCAAGAATAACGAGTACTGCAGCAGCGACTGAGCAGCGCTGCTGTATAGCGGTAGCAGTGAATGTTGGCCAGGACGGTTGTGTCACTGCTGCAGTACTCGTTATTCCTCGTGTTTTACTGTCCGTGTTAACAGATATCAGTAAAACGAATAGCCCATTACACTAATTTGGGACCTCTCTGACGAACAGGCACCTAAAATTCCGATTTTTAAATCATTTTGTTTGAATCGGGAAACAAACTGACGCTTTACATCGATGGAAGTCGCATAAAGACGTGACCACTAGTATTTATTTGTGCTGACTCCAGCTAAACGTTGCGTAAACAAAATTGCAAATACCTACCGAAACACCACAGAAGATGCGTCTGACTACTCTTAGGAGGGACATTGTGAGTTACTGCAAAGTACATTGGTTATGTGAAAAGCGAACGGCTGGAACAATTTCTTGCTTTAAAACTCACTATCTTTGAATTTATGAAGGGAAAAGGGGCGCAGGAACTAAAGTTAGAATATGTGGAATGGATTTCAGAACTCGCATTGTAGGTGGACTTCACTGGACGTTGCCCACAGCGCACAGGTGAGAAACGACTTCTTTAGGGTTTGGTTGAGATGCATTTACAAAGAACATGCGTAATGGAAGGAACGCATTCTGACAAACACAATCCAGTTCCCTAAGCTCACCGCCGTTAAGAAAAAAGCAAGGTCTGAAGAATTCATTGAGCGCTTTAAAGAGTTACAAGAATAGTTTCCTAAACGATTAAGCTTATCCATTACAGATATTTTAGAACTCGTGACTATTGATTAAATGTAAATACATACAAAGATATGGCACAGACCTACTTTGCTCAGAGATGCAAACAAAAACCAAATACATCTCTGAGCAAAGTAGGCCTATTCCATATCCTTACGTCAAGACCTTTGTAACAAGCAACAGTTATATAACACATGCTGCATGCTGGCAAAGATTCGCTATCACAGTGTAAATGCATACATATTGTGTGAAAGTGCTTGAAGTGATGTACGAACTGGTCGTCACAAAGGCAGCAGACAGATGGACACTAACAGGAAAAACCGCTCAGACTGTCTCCGTAAGTACAAAATTAAAATTTTGCATTAATATCGACAGATAAATAATACACATGGCGATACATTAGAGCATTTTCCATCTTCTCGTCACAGACCCAGGACGCAGCATTATGTTAGAAATAGATGTATAAATTTCGGAAAACCATCTGAAGATCTGACAGTTCTAAAACCGATCTATGTAATAATAAATAACTATTCAGAAAAGTGATTGGTTGCATAATTGTATTTAGAGATAGTTTCGTAAACGTTTTGAGGATACTGTCAGTCCTACGTCTGTTTTCGAGCTCTTTTCGAGGCCGTTTGCCGTTTCAGTTGAAAGATGTAACTGATTGATCTGCAACGTAATTCCCATTTTTATGACAAATCCTTTTGCATCAAGACTATCGACGTCATCTACAATGCTTCCCTTAGGTAGAGTTTCCATATCTCCATAGTGAGGTTGCAAACGTGTCACTATGTTATGTTAACACATGTCTGTGAAAGACAATTTTTCGATTATGAAACTTAGTAAATCACTGTTATGTGTCGACATGGTGTGAAAATCTTTGAAACTGTCTTTTTACTGTATGCCAACAGTTTGTATCAGATAAAAACTTTGTCTTTAGCAGGCCAATAGTAATCAAATAACGCTCAAAATTTGTTTTGCTTCTGATCTGTGTCGTTAAAAACAATGAAACATAGAACCAAGTCACTTGGTCTGAACTGCACTGCCATTTAAATGCGGCGCGTTCGCAGTTTCCTCCTCACTTCTCCATGCGTGGCGTGACGGAGAGGGAAATGTGCAGCGCGGCTCAGCATGTAGCACTTGCGCCACGGCAAGGCTCGCAAGCTGAAATCTTGGCTGCCCAGCCCTAACTTCTGCACTGTTTATTCCAGTAACCAGGAATAACTTCTAAATAAATCGTAAATAAAGTTAACATAGAACATCCTTGTCATAATCTTTTATTTGTTTTACCGCCAAACTCTCCAAGTGCCTCACTTTGGTTGTACATCTTTTTCACCAGCTCCACTAATGCACCATCCACTCCAGCATTGTCCACTACTTTCTATAGTAACTTCCTTGGCACAAAGTCATAGACATGCCTGCTTAGCTGGCATACCTCCTATGCACACCGAGCGAGGTGACACAGTGGTTAGCACACTGGACTCGCATTCGGAAGGCCGACAGTTCAATCCCGCGTCCGGTCATCCTGATTTCAGTTTTTCTTGATTTCCCTAAATCGCTCCAGGAAAATTCCGGGATGGCTCCTTTGAAAGGGCACGGCCGACTCCCTTCCCTTCCTTCCATAACCCGATGACACCGATGACCTCGCAGTTTGGTCTCTTCCCCCAAACAACCCAACCCAACCAACAACCTCCTATGCAAGTGGGCCCGGGTTCGATTGCCGGCCGGGTTGGAGATTTTCTCCGCTCGTGGACTGGGTGTTGTGATATCCTCATCATCATTTCATGCTCATCACCGGCGCGCAAGTCGCCCAATGTAGCGTCGAATGAAATTAAATTTGCACTTGGTGGCCGAACTTCCCCGCATGGGGCCTCCCGGCGAACGATGCCTTACGCTTATTTCCATTTCCGTAGACATTTCTGCGCCAACAAACACCAAATGGAGATCTCGAATTTTTGCGGTCATTTTTGACACCTCTGGACTGCAGAAAAAATGTTATCAACACAGCTTTTCCCAGCAGTAAAGCCCAACTGTTCCTGAAATATGGTACTTCTCGTAACTGTGTTACTGTAGTATATTTTTAAAATGGTGTTACTTGTAGAACTAAATATTATTTGCTTTCACGTATCTTCAGGTGCAAGGCAGTTCTGCGCAGCATCTCACCAATGCAATATGGAAACCCTAACTGAAAATACATGGTCTTGTCACATCAGTGGGGCCAGCGCCTATGTTAGACTTCATCGTGCAATAACTACACATAGACGGCAGATGGCAGCACTAGCTCTGGAGGGTGTATAAAGCATGTCTGTGGGACATAGAAACCAGTGCAGTCATTGTGATGCGGAAACGGAGCGTTTTATCTGACGTCCAAGAGGGCATCGTCATTGGGCTCCGGGCAGAGAATGGATGCATTTCCGAATAGGCAAAGTTTGTAAATAATTGGCAACCAATACTGTACAATCGCAATAACGTATTGAGATATTCAATTGACTCTTTTCTTAGTACACGTTACGCGTTTCGGGATTACACCCATCTTCAGACATCACAAACCTCAACTCCATCCTAATCAACCAGGCGCACAGCCTTGACAACTGAATGAAAGTGTCCAATAACATATGACTTGAAACACGTATGTATTCAGTAGCAGCGATGGCGAGGCATGACAGAATCTCTGACCAGAGAGCTATTTATCGTTTCTAGTCTGCGCTTGACCGCGCGTGAGTGCAGTTGTTGTACGTAGCGAGTCGCGAGAGCATGTAGTTCGTTCGTGCTAGTAGCGCGCGCGAGACGGTCGGAGTTGTGTGTGAGGAGTCGGCGGGCGTCGACATGGGTATCTGGTCAAGGTTCGGGACGAGGTCTATTTTTTAAATAAGGTAATGAAGCAGCATTGCGCACATCTGATAATGTAATGTATATTAACTGTAATTAATTTGTTCAAGAATTGCCACAATAATAATTTTTGTTCTCAAAGCAATTGTTTTAAGAAAATAATCATTACAATTGAAACAATATTTGCTTTTCCTCCCAGAATCAATTTATCAGGTTGATCTTAACGTTAATTTTGTGGGGACTTAACATTTTTTTCATATTTTTATTATCATTGAGTTTTATTACTGTGGGAAGCTAACATTTGGCTCTATTGCATTTTCATTCAATTCATATCATTTAATAATAATTACGGGGAGGTTACACTTGTCTTTTCAAATTTGTACGGGGAAATTACACTTGGCGACATCCGATCCAGGATCGTATTTCTTTGAGAATCTTCTGAAAAGCAGTCAGATATTTGCTCTTATTTACTTAATATAATTAGCATTTGGCGCAACGCTTTTACTAATTGTATGACTTTCTTTCCTCAGATCATCGGCAATTCGTTGCTCTGTTGTATTTTTGTTTGTTGCATTTTGCATTGTGCTTATTTCATTTGTGAATAATTGTGACTATTGTAAAAATGCCGCGAAAGACTATGAATAGTGTATCGCGAAGTATAATGAATGAAATTACCGACTTAAACAACTTCACCGATAGTACTTGTGACACGCAGTGTAATGATGACAATCCTGCGTTCACTGACAATCAGTGCGTTCCAACCACTCATGATGATTTTTATCTTACTGATGAACAAACGAACTCAATTGTCTCCTCTGTTAATTTGACGACAATTGATGACGTGGGGAGCTCTATTGTAATGAGCGCTGGCCAGCTTAACACACCCGGTTTGGAAAATTTAAGTAACGTACAGACAAATTTCTCTAATGAAAATGGAATGTGTACTGAAAGTACGACGGATACATTTAATTCCGAAATAGCGACGCACAGTGCACACTCGATAAGCAGACCTTTTTGTGCGTCACAGAATGACCAAATGGTCACACAAAATGTGACAATTGCAGGTACACCACTAAACAACACGGAGAATAGAAATGCTAATATTGACTTTGAACAAATTATGACAAGGTTGCTACAACAACAATTTAGTGAAAATAACAAACAGTTTAAAGAAGATTTCAAACAACTTAATGAGCAGGTCAGACAACAGAATGAAAAACAAGACAATCTTAATAAAAAACTAGACAATAATAATGAAGATCTCAAACAACTTAGTGAACAGGTTAGACAACAGAGCGAAGATAACAAACAAGATAATGAAAAACTCAAACAATACTTTAATGAAAAATTAGACAACAATTCCAGACAACTTAGTGAACAAATTAGAGCCGTTGCCGCGCAATGTCATGATACTAAGGAACAGTTGCGCGAGGAGATTGAGGCTTGTTCAAGAAAAAGTAGCGAAGAAATTAGGTCTGTTGCTCAAGAATTAAGGGGTATGCAAACAGCTGCAACAGAAACGCTTAGAGATGAAATTAGTACAGTTGGTAAACAATGCTCTGAAAAAGCTACACAATTACGCGACGAGTTTAAAGCAATGACAGCAGAACTTTCGCGCACAATGGACGCAAAGATAGACGCGAAATTCGAACAACAGAACACTCAAATTGACGAGCGCTTTAATCACCACACACAAAACAGTGATACGCGTTTCCGTAAATTTATTCAGGATCAAAATAAAGTAAAACGTCAAGTAATGGAAACAATCACAGCACAGAGACAAGAAGACAAACGTAAATTGTTTGCGAAGGCAAAAACATACGTAGACAACAATATTGCTACAGTGTCCGACGAAATTAATACCATCAAACAGTTGAACATAGAATTACGTGATGAAATTTCTGATCTTAAATCAAAAACAGGTACACACACAGCAGATATTCAGACAGTGACAGACAGATTCGAACAATTAGAACTAACACAGGATTGCAATGTCATCAAAGCTGACGTTAAAAAACTGAACGAAACTACACGTAAATTGCAAAAACAGATTAATGCTTCTGACAGTAAAAACGATGATCAGGCAAAAATACTGACTGAAAAATATGATGAATTGGCCAGTCGTATTGATGTTATTGAAAGTAATAATGACAACAAATCAGACGATACTGCACCAATTTCATTTAACCAAACACCTGAATTCCAAAATTTACAGCAGACAATTAATGAGATCGATTCATCTAATAACACATTACGCAGAAAATCGTCAAGTTTACAGCAAGAAGTAACAGAGATGAAAAATATTTCAGTTAATAACACACCACAGCAGACTCCACTTTCCGAACATTTGTCAGACTCACGCAGCGCGTATAATTTGGGTAATCTACAGAGAGTACGGGACTTAGATTCTGAACAGACACAGACAAATAGATTCTCTTACAATACTGAACCTGTTCCATCATACAGAGACGATAATTTTGATTACAAACATTTTCTGTCGGTGAGAAAATTTAAAGTGTTTAAAAATGACAGAACACAGATTCATCCACTAGATTGGATACAACAGTTTAGCTTTGCTTTTCCACCGACTTGGCCCATAACACACAAACTTGAATTTATTTGCAGTTTTTTGGAAGGCGAACCGGCAACTCGTATGAGACCGATCGCGAGACAATGTTGCTTGGTAGAAGAGTTTCAGAATGCTTTTCTATCAGCGTATTGGTCAAAGACGACACAGCGCGGAATTAAAGATCAGTTAATTAGTTTACCGAATTATGAGAACTCAAATTTTTCCAGTGTCACGCAATTTTTTGAGCACATGGTCCAACAAAACCAGTACTTAAGTGAACCATATAGTGAATCTGCACTGATACACTTATGCATTTCTAAATTGCCACGATCATTAAGAGTGTCACTTTTAATGGGTCAGCAGAAGGAAAATATTTCGGCATTCAGGGATCTGTTGCAGCTTTTAGAAGTGCAGCAATCAGATTATTCTTTCGTAAACAAAAACTTTTCATATAATAAGCAAAGTCAACAAACATACAGCAATTATGATCACGGACGTAATTTCAATAGTAAAAGTGACAGACGCTTTAGGAATGACAACCACCAAAACTTTAATAACAGACAAAATTCCAATTATCAATACTGTCAAAATTTTCAGCAACAGGAACCACATTTTTGTAACAATAGACGTTTCCCACCACAACAGCATGAAAACCAGTCGGTTAGCATACCTAACCAACAATGTTATGCTCAAGGTCAGCCAAGCTTTAATGTTTCGCCACGTGCACGTATAGTCCCTGATACAACAAATAGTAACGCACGGCAGCAAGGAAATAACTACGTACAGAAGACACACTATTTCAATTCCTATCGCAATGCACCGCATAGGAATGACTATCACGACAGACGTAAAAACAATGAGCACAATTATCAGCGTACGTATAATAACAGTCGGTCTTACGAGCAGCAAAATGATCAGCAAGAACATATTCTCATGAATGAACCCGACAGTAGGTATCATCCAGAGCGTAACACGGCTGGAAGAAGTAATAGAACAGTTCAAATAGTAGAAATGCCACAGAATCCTCCTGATAATAATAACACGTCAGATAGAATCTGACTAGATACTCTACAGGTCGCATCTTCCAATAACACAAGCACTACTTTTGACACGCAGAATATTGTTCACGAAAATGTTATTACTTTTGACGACATCCGAGACACTCTTTTACAGGAAAGACCAGTTGTTCAGAAATCCATTTCACATCCAGTCATCGAAGTTAAAATTGGTTCATCGGTATTTTCAGCAGTAATCGATTCTGGATCACCTATGTCAGTAATAAATGAAGAAACTTTCAACGAGTGTAACAAAGAGAATACATATCCTACATTACCTTTAGGCAAAACGAAAGTAAAAGGAGCAGTATCGAGTAAAGGTGTAGACGTTAAATTACAGACGCATTTATCATTTTGTATTGCAGGTCATACTTTTTACTCAAATTTCTGGATTGTTCCTTTATTGACAACAGTCGTTATTTTAGGTACGAATTTTCTCGTACAACACGACGCATTGGTTGATTTTCAGAATTCCTATTTAATGTTGAAGGATGATAATGTGCAATTGGCTTTAGAATTTCAGCACTCACTATCTGCGGAAGAACAAACAATTAATCTCACAGAGGTCATTTCCGTATCACGTAACATAGATTGTAATTCCAGATTGTTCACAGATACGTACGTACACACCTATAATACTCCAGACGAAGCTGACTACGACGTTATGCAGATGATTTCTGATAAAGTTAAACAGAGCAGTGCAAATACAGACGACGAACGGACGCAACTACACAAAATTCTTTTACAGCAAGCTCCAGTTTTTGACAAAATTCCTGGTACGATGTCCGGTTTTATGTATGAATTTCAAGTCAAACAGCACGACACATTTAAAGCAAAGCATTATCCCATTCCATATATCCACAGAGAACAGGTTAAAAAATAGTTGCAGGATATGCTTGACCAAGGAATTATTGAACCAGCAGTTAGTCCGTACATAAACTCGCTACATATTGTTAAGAAAAAAGATGGCTCACTTCGCCTCGTACTTGATTCACGTCACATCAATGACATAATTATTAATGAGACAGATCGACCACAGACATTAGAGGAACTTCTACAGAAATTTCGCGGTACTGCTATTTATTCTACATTAGATTTGAAATCGGGATTTTGGCAAATTCAACTTCATCCGAATTGCAGAAAGGGTGCAGCTTTTCTCTGTTCTGTTGACTGTTATCAATTTTGCAAATTACCATTCGGCTTAACTATTTCTTCTGCAGCTTTTATTCGCGGTTTGAACGCAATACTTCCGACAGAACTTAAAGACAGTATTACGACGTACGTAGATGACATTCTTATCGCAGAAGCTAACTGGTCTGAACACAATGTGATTTTAGAACGACTGTTGCAAACTTTTCATGCACTTGGACTCACAGTTAACCTCAGTAAATCGCACTTTGGCAAAACTTCTATAAAATTTCTTGGACATGTAATTTCAGCAGAAGGCATTGCGCCTGATCCGGAAAAACTTCAAGCTCTACGTGACATTACTGTTCCTACGACGAAGAAACAACTACGCAGTTTCTTGGGCTTAATTAACTTTTTTCGTAAATTTATTCATCACTCTGTTTTAGACACACCTAGATTATGTCAATTGGCAGGTAAAAACACTATTTGGTCTTGGGATAAGCAAGCACATTCTGAATTCATGAACCTGAAACATGCTTTGTTAAATGCACCACTTTTATCGCACCCAGATCTTACTAGACATTTTTCCACTGCCACCGACAGTTCCAACACAGCTTTAGGTGTACACATTTTTCAGGAAGTTGAAGAAGATGGCTCTACAATAATTAAAAACATCGCATTTGCAAGCCGCATTCTGTCACCTGCGGAACGAAATTATTCTGTTACAGAACTGGAAACGTTATGTGTTGTTTGGGCTTTTACGAGATTCAGGCATTTTCTTTATGGCAGACATACCACCGTTTACACAGACCACAGAGCGATACAATTCTTACTTTCGGCTAAATTCACTCACGACAGATTAAGCAGATGGAAACTTTACTTGCACGAATTTAATTTTACAATTGTTCACATTCCCGGCACACAAAATATTATAGCAGACGCACTATCCCGTTCTCTCAGCAACAATCAGCAAGACGTCGCAACCAACTTCTGCAAAGCAAATTTCAGCGTGATGTACATCCAACAAGTTGCATTTGAAAATTTTATTTCGTCGTCATTACAGGACATAGCAAAGGAGCAAAATAAAGACAACGTGTGGAAAGAAATTAAACACCTTTGGCAAAATAAGAATAATGTTACGATTAGAAACCATTACACTGTACGCAATGACATTCTATTTCGCCGCTCTCATCCTGACAGCAACAATTGGTTATTATGCATTCCTGATGAACTGGTTAACAAATTAATCTGGTATACTCATTTAAGTTACGCACATTACGGAGGCAGAAAATGTTTTCTTATACTGAGACAGAACTGTTATTTTACCAACATGGAGAAACGTATACGACGAGTTTTAGCGTCATGTAAAATTTGCCATAAAGCTAAATCAGACACGACTTCACATATTCCTCCATTATATCCCATTGTACTTGTTAAATTAAGAGACATGGCCGCTGTAGACATTTTTGGTCCAATTCCCAGAACCAATAGAGGTTTTTGCTACATCTTTGTCGCTGTTGAACTCATTTCAAAATTTGTTACTTTCACTCCGTTACGCAAAGCTACTGCTAAAACTGTTTCGAAAGCATTTGTAAAACATTTTCTATTTCATGTAGGGCATGTGATGAAAGTAATTTCTGACAATGGATCACAATTTCTTTCTGCTATATGGACACGCATGTTACGAGCTAGAACCATTTCTCCGATCTATATATCCAAGTACCATGCTTCTTCGAACCCCTGTGAACGATTAATGAAAGAAATTGGTAAACTGTGTAGAATATACTGCCACAAAAGACATATTGATTGGGACACACACATATTCTCATTCCAAGATGTAATTAATTCCATTCCAAATGAATCCACTATGCTATCTCCGTCTGTTATACTGAAAAACGTTGAACCACCAAACAAAATTACAGAATTAGTAAATTTTTCTACATCTCGTCGATTACGACACCACGAAATAATTGACATTGCGCTGAACAACATCAAACGTCCCGCAGAGCGCCGGAGAAGACAGCAAAAACAGGTTTGTACACGCCGTGACTTTCACATTGGACAGAAGATATTAGTACGTACACACTATTTATCCAACAAAATAAAAGGTAAGTGCAGTAAATTTGAACTTCTATACGCAGGTCCATATCGGATTCGCAGCATTCCTCACCCCAATGTAGTACACGTCGAAACTCTGAGAACCAGAAAATCGAAAGGAAACCAACACTTATCCAATATTAAACCCTTTATTGAATGAAGACACTTTATGATTTAACATACTATGATGCCATTTACTAATTTTTAAGATCACTTATGCAATTATATTCACATGAACAATTACTGATGATTATCGTATTTTTTTTTTTTTTGGCAAGTGCCTGGCAAGGTAAGGTTAGCAGGTCGCTCTTCTTGTCGTTACACATCAGACCGTGCACATTTTCCATTTTTTTAATGTATGTACGATTGTTTTGATGTTTTGTTTGTGCCCGCATCTCGTGGTCGTGCGGTAGCGTTCTCGCTTCCCACGCCCGGGTTCCCGGGTTCGATTCCCGGCGGGGTCAGGGATTTTCTCTGCCTCGTGATGGCTGGGTGTTGTGTGCTGTCCTTAGGTTAGTTACGTTTAAGTAGTTCTAAGTTCTAGGGGACTGATGACCATGCATGTTAAGTCCCATAGTGCTCAGAGCCATTTGAACCATTTTTTGTTTTGTTTGTATGCACTGTGAAATGGTTAAGATATAACACACACCAGTTGACTTTGACTTTTTTTTTGCCCTATGACATCTCAACATCATGACTGTTTTACATTTTTTTTTTTTTTTTGTTTTTGCTGCTGCATTGTGATATTCTGTGCACACTTTTTGCCTCTGAACACTGCCTATGTCTTTGACATATTACGTTTTCTGTCATGTTATGCTGTATGCTCAATTATGTTACTATAAACCAGTCATTATTTAATGGGTATATGATTTAAATGCAAGACATTAATCTTTGTTCATCATTTTCAGAAAGAAATAACGTGTAAAGGAAATAAATTAAACAGAAATGGGAATTTCACCTACGGAATAAACGAAAGAAGATGCAAAAATCTTCTGAGGAAGAGTAAATGGATCAGAATTAACAAGCATTAACAATAATATACAATACACATCGTAAAATAGTAGTCTTAACTAATTTTTTCTTTCAGAATACGAAGCGATTGATGCAGGCTGTCAGACAGAACTACACATCTTACTTTTAGTGATGAAATATGCTAGAGATAAGGAATAGTAATGTAATGAGTAATGAAGTGGTTTTTTTTGCAGATGATAATGAATGCTGATGAATAATGATGAAGAATATGCTACTATGGATAATGAAGTTTTTCTTTACAGGTGATGATAATAATGGAGTTATGATAATACAAATAATGAAGTGATGGATAATGAAGTTTTTTTCTTTACAGATGAGGATATTGTTGAAGTTATGCATTTATGCTATATAGTTATTTAAGTATTTGTTGCAGTTCGCTTTGACAGCAGGTGTTATATTGCATAGTATAATGATGGAAGGTTTTGGAAAGGACAGCTATGGAACACATTTTTATACACATTTCACTACCTGTTAATTCGAAGTTCACTACTTTTCAGCATAAAATGCACTTCTTCTTTCAGCTTAATAATCCATTTTTTTATATATTTTTGCAGGAGAAATTATTTATGAAATTAATATGCGATAAGCAGTTGTTCATTAAATCTATGTCATCTATGAATGTGATTACATATACTCTACTTGTCTCATAATCGTGCTACAGCTGACTTATGACTAATGACGTTACACATTTTCATTTATACCAACAACCCAGAAGCAAATTTTTCTCTCCTGCTTTTCCCTATAATTACCCAATGCAATGCATTGCTAACAAAAAAAATGTATTACCAGTCCCAAATATTGATACCAGTTTAAGAGAGTTCTGAGTAATGCTGATCAGCTATGAATAATATGTTACCTGAAAAATGAATATTACTAATTACAGTATTGAGATGACCAATGCTTTGTATCTACAAAGAACTACTAACAATGCTTTGTAAATAGGAAAATACTACTAATTACTGTATAGAGATGACCAATGCTTTGTAACTAGAAAGAACTACTAATAATGCTTTGTAACTAGGAAAATACTACTAGTTACTGTATAGAGATGACCAATGCTTTGTAACTAGGAAAAGAATGCTACTAATAATGCTTTGTAACTAGGAAAAGAATGCTACTAATTATGTTTTGTAACTAGAGAATGAATGCTATTCATTATGCTTTGTAACTGGGAAAAGAATGCGATTATTTAATAATGCTTTGTAACTAGGAAAAGAAGGCTACTGATTATTACTATATTGAAATGACAAATGATTAATTAATAATGATTTGTAACTGGAAAATGAATGCTACTAATTAATAATGCTTTGTAACTGAGAAATGATGACTGTATTGGGATGACCAATGATTGAGTATCAACATTATTATTGACTACCTCCTGTTTTAAGTAATGACTTCTGATGATTTGTAATTAGAGAATGGGTGCAAATATTCTATGTAAAATAATTAATGAACATTTTTCTGTAATACTACATACATGGTACAGAAATGTTCAATAACTGGGCTATGAATGCCGCAAACTACTAATGTAATTCCTAATGAAGACTAGTATGTAACTTAATGTCCTTCACCTTCTGACCTCGCTACCCTGAATTACTGCAATATCCATTTATCCTGTACATCCTCCTGATCATGGAGCACTATATTTGGTTTTTGCACTAATTCTACGTTCGTGTGCCTTGTAAGAGCGTGGTGTTGACACGACATGCTGTCCACCACCGTGAGCGATGGAGACGTTATTATGGTCCCACTGTTTGGTGTACGTAATGTACTGCCAAAGTGAAAACATGGAATATTACTACTACATTTCAGTGTCTTGCCTACGCTGATAAATACTTCTGGGAAAAGAACTTCAAATTGTCTCACTTGGTGTTGTACTTCTGTGGAAAGATATGGACTTTCAGTGCAGCTGCGTGCAACCTAAAGTGCTACAACCATGATGCAATCCTTCCCTTTCCTATCCTAATTCTTGTAACATAGTGAAAATCATTTTTTTGCTAATATCATTTATATTCATGGCCTATACATTTTTTTTTCAATTTTCTCAACTGCAGTAAATGTGCACTTATGTCACTTATCAACATGATTTTTTGCCATTATGTTTATTTGTTGTGAAAATGCTAAAGAGTTTTTCAGTGGGTGTGCACTTATGTCATTTCTTTTGTACTCACATTTTGTCATTGTCTAATATGTTTTGTGCTTCATGCATGTGCACCAAATTTCCTTCCTGTTTTATATCTGTATATATGCTGTAATTGTAAAGTTAATTAGTTACGAAAAAATTTGTTGCTTATGGCAAGTCCAAATGACTCACCATCGCTGCCAAATTTTTGCCCCCCCAGTGGAGGGTTATGAAACACGTATGTATTCAGTAGCAGCGATGGCGAGGCATGACAGAATCTCTGACCAGAGAGCTATTTATCGTTTCTAGTCTGCGCTTGACCGCGCGTGAGTGCAGTTGTTGTACATAGCGAGTCGCGAGAGCATGTAGTTCGTTCGTGCTAGTAGCGCGCGCGAGACAGTCGGAGTTGTGTGTGAGGAGTCGGCGGGCGTCGGCGTGGGTATCTGGTCAAGGTTCGGGACGAGGTCTATTTTTTAAATAAGGTAATGAAGCAGCATTGCGCACATCTGATAATGTAATGTATATTAACTGTAATTAATTTGTTCAAGAATTGCCACAATAATAATTTTTGTTCTCAAAGCAATTGTTTTAAGAAAATAATCATTACAATTGAAACAATATTTCCTTTGCTTTTCCTCCCAGAATCAATTTATCAGGTTGATCTTAACGTTAATTTTGTGGGGACTTAACATTTTTTCATATTTTTATTATCATTGAGTTCTATTACTGTGGGAAGCTAACATTTGGCTCTATTGCATTTTCATTCAAATCATATCATTTAATAATAATTACGGGGAGGTTACACTTGTCTTTTCAAATTTTTACGGTAAAGTTACAGACTATAACAGCGACACAAGGAGTCTTGAAGCAAAGCGTATACTGTTCGCAAACTGTTCGCGTGCCGCCACGTTTACTGTACCGTGCATAGCAAAATTGAGCTATCTAAAACATGCGCCGAGGAGGCTATGGTGCACCTCCTCGCTGACCGTTCAGCGAACGTTGCTACATATGGGCCTCTGCAGCAGGTGCCTGGTTCATGCACCCACGTTTGGCTGCCGTTCATCGGCAACGAAGACTGGAATTTGCAAGCCAAACTTGACATCACCAGAGTGACTGCAGGTGGCTTTTACAGATGAATCATTTTATGCTCCATTGGAGGGATGGCTGTTTGCGTGTACAGCGTGAAACATATGAAAGCGAACGCTATGCGTCAGTTATGGTCTTTGGGATGTTTCTGTATCATTCACTATGTGATCTTGTCATTCTGGTAGGCGGAATGGATCAACATAACTATGCATCTATCACTGAGGACCATTTACACCCTTCATTTTCTTTTCCTGAGCATGATTGCATCCATCAGCAGGACAGTGCAACGTGTCACACAGTTCGTAGTGTACGTAAGTGGTTCGAAGAACAGTTGGATGAATTTACCGTACACCCCTGGTCACCAAACTCCTAGATTTTAAACCCGATCGAGAATCTGTGAAACCAAGTACACTACTGGCCATTAAAATTGCTACACCAATAAGAAATGCAGATCATAAACGGGTATTTATTGGACAAATACATAATACTAGAACTGACAGGTGATTACATTTTCACGCAATTTGGTTGCATAGATAGTGAGAAATCAGTACCCTGAACAACCACCTCTGGCCGTAATAACGGCCTTCATACGCCTGGGCATTGAGTCAAACAGAGCCTGGATGGCGTATACAGGTACAGCTGCCCATGCAGCTTCAACACGATACCACAGTTCATCAAGACTAGTGACTGGCGTATTGTGACGAGCCAGTTGCTCGGCCACCATTGACCAGACGTTTTCAATTGGGGAGAGATCTGGAGAATGTGCGGGCCACGGTAGCAGTCGAACATTTTTTGTATCCAGAAAGGCCTGTACAGGACCTGCAACATGCGGTCGTGCATTATCCTGCTGAAATGTAGGGTATCGCAGGGATCGAATAAAGGGTAGAGCCACGGGTCGTAACATACCTGAAATGTAACGTCCATTGTTCAAAGTGCCGTCAATGCGAACAAGAGGTGACCGAGACGAGTAACCAACAGCGCCTCATACCATCACGCCGGGTGATACGCCAGTATGGCGATGACGAATACACGCTTCAATTGTGCACTCTCCCCGATGTCGCCAAACACGGATGCGACCATCATGATGCTGTAAACAGAACCTGGCATCATCCGAAAAAATGACGTTTTGCCATTCGTGCACCCAGGTTCCTCGTTGGGTACACCATCGCGTCTATGGTAACCGCAGCCATGGTCTCCGAGCTGATAGTCCATGCTGCTGAAAACGTCGTCGAACTGTTCGTGGAGATGGTTGTTGTCTTGTAAACGTCCGCATCTGTTGACTCAGGGATCGAGACGTGGCTGCACGATCCGTTACAGCCATGCGGATAAGATGTCTGTCAGATAAGATGCCTGTCATCTCGACTGCTAGTGATACGAGGCCGTTGGGATCCAGCACGGCGTTCCGTATTACCCTCCTGAACCCACCGATTCCATATTCTGCTAACAGTCATTGGTTCTCGACCAACGTGAGCAGCAATGTCGCTATACGATAAACTGCAATCGCGATAGGCTACAATCCGACCTTTATCGAAGTCGGAAATGTGATGGTACGCATTTCTCCTCCTTACACGAGGCATCACAACAACGTTTCACCAGGCAACGCCGATCAACTGCTGTTTGTGTATGAGAAATCGGTTGAAAACTTCCCTCATGTCAGCACGTTGCAGGTGTCGCCACCGGCGCTAACCTTGTGTGAATGCTCTGAAAAGCTAATCACTTGCATATCACAGCATCTTCTTCCTGTTGGTTAAATTTCGCGTCTGTAGCACGTCATCTTCCTGGTGTAGCAATTATAATGGCCAGGAGAGTAAATCTCATTGACACCCTTCTTCCACGCTCGTGCTACAAATGGTGGTTATTGAGGCTGCTGACAAGTAGTCACTGTAATGCTACCCTACAGTGTACTACAACTAAGATAAACACAACAGTATTCCAGAAGTGACCTGCAAATAGACGTCATCAGTAGTCATGTGATAGAGATGTATGTTTTCAGTGTAATGCCGTGGTGCGCGCGGTACCCACCGTATGGACAGAGGCACTGGAAGCTGTTGCCGCCCTGGCCCTGCGA